>NC_091739.1:2500000-3750000 GCF_030179905.1 Drosophila bipectinata | reverse complement strand
TTCCTCCAAGGGAGACGCCTATCTAGGTATTCAATATTTTACTTCGTTCTATAATTCCCTTGCAGACGGTATTATAATTTTGGTCAATAATTTTTTGCATCGCAGTGCCCTCCGACCCTATAAAGTATATATATGTATTCTTTAAAAGGATTACCTCCTGAGTCGATGTTAAGTATGTTCGTCTGTCTGTCTGACGTTAGCGTTACTTTTTATATGCGAACTAATGACAAAGATTTAAAGCTATCGACCTTCTTTGCATGCAGTATATAAATCGGAAAGGCCAGGATCGGCCGACTACATCCTATAGGTGTTATATACATAACTGAAAGAGCGGAAATCACCCAACTTTACTATTTTTAGAGATAAAAGAATAACACCTTTTATTTGGTATTCAAAAATTAGTTGAATAATGAATCGGACAACTATTTACGATATATAATATTTTCGATCTTAACTCCAAGGCTATATCCTATCCGTCTTGTTAATTTTTTAATAATAAAATAATATTCTGTTTTTCTTATTTGCCACCTCTAATCAAAAAGTAATTTACAGTTTTTATTTATTAGTGTATAGTTTATATTCATTTTTATGATATGCTACAATAAACCTTTACAACTGCGCGATCTACATCATAAAAGTTCCAACGACTTTCTACGTAGTAATCGCCCTCTGGAACAGGTAGTATCTTTGTAACTTGGTAATTCATAAAGTTGGTATCAAGCTTTTCAACCATAAGATCATGCTGCATTCATAAAATTTTGTCAGCAAATTGTTTAAAAAGTGTTGTTTTTGTACTTACATTATAAGGACACGTATGATTTATATTGGTATAGGGACTAATAAAACCATACACGTAATTAGCAAAAGGATGTGTAGTCGCTCCATCCATAAATCTACAGCCATCTATCGTGATATTGAACATGAAGGGCCTATAGCCATTATACTTTTTAAAAACTATAAAAGAGACCTGAAAGAATATGTCAAAATGTACATCAATTTTACAGATTGTAATACAATTAAAATATTTTAATAACGTGCAACAATAGTTTTATACTATTTAATAATGTTAACATTTAATGATGTTAGTATTAATCAGCATGTAATTAATACATGTACTCACTTTCACCTTGGTTACGGGAGTTTTTAATAAGTTCGCTTTGACGGAGAGGTACTTATAGCTCCGATTCACAGACTTTAAATAACAATACTCAAAGCCAACAAATGTTTCATCCAAAGATGTGCACTTGATATTGGTAAATTCATATTTGGAGGAAATCTACCAACAAAATTATTTATTGATAAATAAATTGATTGATACCAACAAACTTTTATTGACAAACTTTAAAACTAAAAGCAGCACGAAAAACAGCACTAGTTTCACACTCATCTTCGATTTCAAATGAAAGAATCCGCTCCAATTTTTGTACATTTTAATGTATAAATGCTATGTATCATAATAATGACAGCCACATTTTTATAATCACTTTTTTAGTAAAAACATACTTAATTGGTACACCGACATTACTTTAATACACATTTGATTGGCACCCTTCGACATTTTACCATCCAATATGTTCAATCTAAATAGATAGGTAAAGTTATTTTATAATTATTTGACCCATTGTCCGTAAAACTGCCTGATTAAAATTCAGAAAATTCATTTTGTAACGTACCATATAGCCAGATCAATATCGTAGACAATATGGGGTAAAAAAAATCAGACCGCTCTAAACCACGAGGAGCTTCTTTGCTCAATGTTTATTGGGAACTTCATAAGTTTTATAAATAAAGCAAATGTGTACACTAAAAGACGCTTTTAATCAATAACACAATATTAAGGTGGACTTCCAAGTTGCGGTAATAGCGTTGATGAAGAACGGTCACTTGTTACTTTTAATCTTACTTTTTTGTTCAAATATAAAAAAAATTTTATGTTATAGTTCCACACGTTTTTACAATTGCTCGATTTATATCATTAAAGTTCCAACGACTTTCCAGTAGATAATCGCCCTCTGGAACAGGTAGAACTTTTGTAACAGGGCCCCATAAAGCCGAACGCGTACTTAGCGAAAGAGTCTGTATTGGCTCCACTTAAAAGTCTACAGAAATCCGCTGTAACATTAAACATAAAGGGCCTGAAACCATTATACTTTAAAAAAAGTATTAACGATACCTGAGAGAATAAAGATAAATTAAAACAAGAAAGAAAAGCTAACCTCGGGCGGAGCCGAAGTTAATACACCTTTGCAGTTGAAATCGGATATATATTGCTAACATCGCATATAGTTGGCCGATGCTTATGAGAATAACATAATAAAACCAATTAATTACAATAAAAAATCTAAAACAAATCCCAAACTTCTATCTTCAAAAATACCAAAGTTGGTATTTCTACCAAATCATATTTCCGATTGGTCAGTTATATGGGAGCTATAAGATATAGTCGGCCGATCGTTATCAAATTTGATAGGTCGTTAATCCAACCAAAAATAGAACCTGTAAATAAAAATAATAATAAAATAGCTTTTACTTCAAAAATACGAAAGTTGGGTCATTTCCGATCGTTCAATTATATGGCAGCTATAGGATTTAGTCGGCCGATCCTTATAAAATTTGGTGGCTCGAATGATTTTTCCAAAAATAGCTCTCATATAAAATTCTTGCTCTAAACCTCTCTTTCTCTCTAGCTCTAAAAACACCAAAGTTACACCATTTCCAATCAATCAGTTATATGGGAGCTATATGAGGAGATATAGTCGGCCGATCCCGGCCATTCCAACTATACTGCGTGCAAAGGAAAGAAGGGAGTGTGGAATGTTTCAAGTCGATAGCTTTAAAACTGAGAGATTAGTTTGCGTAGACAGATGGACATGCTCATATCAACTCGGGGTGTTTCTGACCACGAATATACATATATATGTATATACTTTGTAGGGTCGGAGATGTCTCCTTCACTGCGTTGCACACTTTTGGAAAAAATTATAATACCCGCTGCAAGGGTATAAAAACACGTAACACCTTCTCAACTAGAGGGAACTCAACAAGAAAAGCAGAAGAAGAACAGAAGAAGGCCTTCTGTGAACATTTATATACTGGTTTAATTAGTCACTTTGGGTAAATAGTATCTCAAGCTTTTTCAAGCTATTATTATGCCATTAGGTATTAGGTTTAATGGAAAATAGATCACAAAACCATATGCAATGCATGAAATAAAGTGAAATATTTGAAATATGGAATAAAAAAGCCTCTTGACGAGGTAAAATTCCAATGACGAACCCACCCCAAGAGCCACCAAATATGTGGTATACATTTTTGTGACGAAAAAACGCAATACACAATGAAACTACACATTATACACCAATCTTACACGTCATGTGACTGTGCTTTATTTAGTTTTTTTTTGCACTTGCTAAATTCAGACAAATTGACCCATTTTTTGAGAAGATATAGACATTTATGAATTAATTCCCATACTAACGCGTTAAAATTTTAACCGTGGATCTTGGACTATACCAGATAGAACTATCTACATATCTATCTGTTGTAGAAAATTGTAGAAACTAATATCTAAAAATTTTTTCAGATATTAATATCTAAAATCTTGAATCTTGAATAAAATTGTAAAATTTTATTCTATGTAAAATTAGAAGGTCATCAGAGAAACATATTGTATAGAAACTCAGATATCCACACTAGGCCAAATTTTGTGAATCAAAATTCATTTCACATTTACGCAAATTTCTTCCAATAAATAGATTTTGGCCAATTTTGGTCAAAAGTGTGCAGCGCACTGAAGGAGACACCTCCGAACCTATAAAGCATGTATGTACATATGTATGTATATTTTAGATCCGAATTAGATCCCACCTCCTGGGTTGATATAGGCATGGCCGTCTGTCTATCTGTTTCTACGCGAACAAGTCTCTCAGTTTTTAAGCTATCGACTTGAAACTTTGTACACACCCTTATTTTCTTTGCACGCGGTATAGAAGTCGAAACGGCCGGTATTGGCCTACTATATCCTACAGCTGCTATATAACTGGTTGATCGGAAATGCCATAACTTTCATGTTTTTTAAGACAGAAGGTTGGAACTTTGTTCAGATTATATTTTTGACTAAATAGAATCTGTAAGTGATTTGGCTTAACTTGGGTAATTTTGAAGATAGAATATTCCAATTATTTATATTCCAATTTATATTCGAATATTTTATATTCCAACAAATTGGTTATATTATGAAATTCTCATAGGGATCGGCCAACTATACCCGATATATACCCGAAGGGTATATCAACTTCGGCTCCTTTCAAAGTTAGCTCCAATCAAAAAGTAATTAACAGTTTTTATTTATTTGTGTATAGTTTATAATAAGTTTAAAAAATTTTTTATGAAATAGTTCCATAAACTTTTATAACTTCCCGTACAACATCATAAGAGTTCCAACGACTTTCTATATAGTAGTCGCCCTCTGGAACAGGTAGTATCTTTGTAACTTGGTAATTCATAAAGTCGGTATCAAGCTTTTCTACCATAATATCGTGCTGAATTCATAAATATTTGTCAGAAAATTGTTAAAAATGTGTTATTTTTTGTACTTACATCATAAGGACACCTATGATTTATATTGGTATATGGCCTAATAAAACCATACAAGTAATTAGCAAGGGAATGTGTAGTAGCTCCACCCATAAATCTACAGCCATCTATCGTGATATTGAACATGAAGGGCCTATAGCCATTATGCTTTTTAAAAACTATAAAAGAGACCTGAAAGAATATGTAAAAATGAACACAAATGTTAAAAATTTTAAAATAATTATAATATTAAAATAACATAACACATAATAATTTTAATAATATTAACATTTAATAATTTTAATATTAATCATTATGTAACTAATACATGCACTTACTTTCACCTTGGTTACGGGAGTTTTTAATAAGTTCGCTTTGACGGAGAGGTACTTATAGCTCCGATTCACAGACTTTAAATAACAATACTCAAAGCCAACAAATGTTTCATCCAAAGATGTGCACTTGATATTGGTGAATTCATATTTGGAGGAAATCTACCAACAAAATTATTTAATTCATCTGTATAACGTGAAACCTTTTATTAACAACCTTTAAAACTAAAAGCAGCAGGAAAAACAGCACAAGTTTCACACTCATCTTTCAAATCTTTCAAACTCAATTTCAAATGAAAGAATCCGCTGCAATTTTTTATAAATATAAAAATTATAGTCTAAATACTTTATATCATAATAATGACAGCCACATTTTTATAATCACTTTTTTATTAAAAACATACTTAATTGGTACACCGACATTACTTTAATACACGTTTGATTGGCACCCTTCGACATTTTACCATCCAATATGTTGAATCTAAATAGATAGAAAAGAGTTATTTTATAAAAAATTTTAAAACGTACCATATGCCAGATCAATATCGTAGACAATATGGGGTAAAAAAAATCAGACCGCTTTAAGCCACGAGGGATCCAAAGACCAGAAAACGTGGAGCTTCTTTGTTCAATGTTTATTGGGAACTTCATAAGTTTTTTAAATAAAGCAAATGTGTACACTAAAAAAGGCTTTTAATCAGTAACACAATATTTAGGTGGAATTCCAAGTTGCGGTATTTGCTTTGATGAAGAACGTTCACTTGTTACATTCAATCTAATTTATTTTTCTTATTTTCCGCCACCATTTGAAAATTGATTTATATTTTATCTATTATTTTTCAAATCTAAAATAATTTTTTATGTTATAGTTCCATACGCTTTTACAATAGCTCGATTTATATCATTAATGTTCCAACGACTTTCAATTAGGTAATCGCCCTCTGGAACAGGTAGAACTTTTGTAACATGATGATTAACAAAGTTGGCATCAAGCTTTTCTACTAAAAAATCGTGCTAAAAATATATGTGTATATATATCTAATACTTATTTAAGCAAGTTTACCGTTCTTACTTACATCAAACGGACACGTATGATTAATATTAGAATGTGTCTTAATCAAATTATACGCGTAAACAGCAAAAGGATTTATTTGAGCACCACTCAAAAGTCTGCAAAAATCCACAGTAATATTGTACATGAAGGGCCGGTAACCATTAAACTTTTTAAATACTATTCCAGTGACCTGAGAAAATATGTCAAAATTAAAAGAAACTTTCATAAAATGTCCGCGAACACTGTACTATACATACTTTAATCTTAGTAATGGGCGTTTTGAATAAGTTCGCTTTTATGAAGAGGTATTTATAGCTCCGATTCACTGACTTTATATAGCAATACTCAAAGCCAACGAATTTTTCATCCAAGGATGTGCACTTAACATTCGTGTATTCAAATTTGCATGAAATCTACCAAAAAATTATTCAATTCATTTGGACCACGTAGGAAATTTTTGCAATTACTTTTAGAATCAACAGTGACAACCAGAATAACACCAGTTTCATACTCATCTTTGACCAGAAATAAAAGTCTATTCAAACTTCGTTCGGTTTTATCTCTAAATATGTGCATGTGGGCTGTTTATATGTAAACCAACTATTCGGGAAAATTTAATTGGTATCCAGATATATTTTAATAGAGATTCGATTGGCACAATTGAACAGTTTTAATGAAATCATTATAAAAGTTTAGATCAGTATATGAGATTTCTATATACATATTTTAAACACTATTAGTCTTTGAAAAAGTAACAAAGTTTCAAATGTACAATAATTTGAGGATGAGGATGACAGTGCGAACCGAACGCGGTTATATCTGAAATTTGTTGCTGAAAAATAAACATACTTCTGTTTTTGTCAGATCTAACTATGTAAGTGACAAACCAATCGAAAGGTATTGGTTAAATAAGATTATTTTTATGAAAACTTTTAACTTTCGAACCAAAATAACTGGGATTGGGATTTATAACTACAACCCTTGCAGAGGGTATTTTTATTTTTGTCAAAAGTGCGCAACGCAACGATGGAGACATCTCCGACCCTATAAAGTATTTATATTCTCGATCAGGATCATCTCTCCTCCTGAGTTGATATAAGCAAGTCCGTCTGTCCTTCTGCCTTTTTCTACGCGAACTACTCTCTCAGTTTTAAAGATATCGACTTAAAACTTTGCATACACCCTTCTTCCCCTTGTACTCAGTATTTAAGTCGGAACGGCCGGGATCTGCCGACTATAAAACTGTTTTGGTCATTGAGATTTTTCAACGAAATTAATCCGCACCAAAATACATAGACGAATTAATTTATTTAAACGCTCTTAAAATGTTTATTCTACAAGCAAATGAAACTGGATGATCAAACATTGATAGACCAGTTTATGGTGCATGCAGTGACTTAATGTAATGTACATTAAGACTACACATTGCGAAGCTAAAGCTCTCAATAAAAGAGAGGGCGGTCCCACCTAGATATTGCGGAGCTAAAACTCTTTAGCCCCGTTAAAGTCCTCCCGCCGAGGATAGTCGGCTTGCGACAAACCAAGTGATTTGTACATAAATAAGCCTAATAAAAAAATCTTAACACTAAAACAACGGCTGCTACCTGACCCGACACAACTTATTGATCGGAAATGTCACAACTTGGTTGTTTTAGAGTAAGAGAGTTGGGATTTTCTATATATTATATTTTGGCAAATTAATACGACATACCAAATTTCATAAGGATTGCCCGTCTATGTCCTAAGGCTGCCATAAAATTAACGGTCGAAAATGGTCGGAAAATACAAATTTTGGTATTTTTGAAGATAGAACCTTGGGATAATTTAATTTGTATTCTAATACATTGGTTTTATAATACAATTCAAATACGGATCGGCCAACTACATTCACGACAGTGTTCCATATAGCTTAACCACAGCTCGGTCGATATCGTATGCAATCCAATGAGTTTCCAAAAAATAATCGCCTTCGGGAAATGGTAGAACAACAGTTGCTTGGTTGTTTATGTGAGCTACATCTAATTTATCCACTATAAGGTCATGCTAAAATCAAAACAGTCAAACTATTTTCAGAATCATATCGCGAAAAGTACTAACATCGAATGGGCACGAATGATTCATATTTGAATACGGCTTAAACAAGTCAAGAAAGTATCTAGCCGCTGGGTTAGACTTTGTATTTTTCAAAAAATTACAGGCATCTACTGTCATATCGAACATAAATGGCCTCCAACCATTAAATCGCTTAAAGAGAGCGGCTCGAACCTAAAATAATTTTTTAAGAGAAAAAACTTTATTTAAAATTTATTGCCCAAAAACCTTTACTACCTTTTATTACCTTTACTTTTCCAATAGGCTTCTTTAATAAGTTTACTTTAACTGACAAATATTTGTAAGTTCGATTTATGGACTTGAGATAGCAGTATTCAAATTCGGCGTAGGATTTATTCAATGTCTCGCAGTTAAGATTGGTGAATTCAAACTTTGTGGAGACCTTAAAATAAATTAAATTATCATTTTCGAAATAGTTTTAAGAATCTAAATCAATATTTATAACCTTTTCAATGAAAAAGATGAAACTGATTGCCACAAAAAACACCGAAAACTTTCTAAGCATATTTTATTTCCGACGATACCGGGTGTATTTTTTAAATGTTATAAAATATTATCAACCCTTTCTGTGCACATTTATATACTGGTTTGTATTATGAGTGATTTTGGGTCATCAGAACTTCAGGGTATATATTATTTTAGGCTTTTAAAATGTCATTACAAAATTAGGCTGTAGCTTAAAATAGCTCATCCTATCACATTCCTACACAGATAGAAATTCTATTATTTTGCACGAAACAAAGTAAATTTATTTGATCAACCGACTTAAAACTTTGTCGAGTATGAATCGAGTAACTTATTAGCTGCAATGCCAATATATTAAGCGATTTTCAAAGCCTCAATATCAGTAGAATGCGTCGAAACAAAACTATTAGTTTTAAACTTTATAAGTAAAATAAGCGTCTCACCTTAGTGGCCATTTTTATTTTCCATCTGATGTATCGAAACCGTCGTATAAATTGTGCTTCCCGTTTACCAACAATAATTGACTTTAAATTCATCTAATCTAAAGCTATTAATATACCATTAGAAAAACTAATATTTTGGTGCAAATAAAAGAAGGTTCAAGCGCCATACATTTTTAGCCACAGGTGTTTCATATTATTTTACTTTTGGGAAAGTTATTTTTAGCTCCAATTCGCTATCTTTAGATGGTTGAATTTTTAATCGAACGCCAATTTGTAATGGTAAAATGTGCAGTCGGTGGGAATAAATTCAAATCTTGAGGAGAAGTTGCATGCGAATGTAAACTTTAAGCCTTAGATACAAAATTTGCAAGAAAACGAATCAACAGACATTTCCGCTTGAAAATATTTGCATTTTTGTGACGCAAAAAACTAAATGCTGAATTTGTGCCTCGAAAAGACATAAGAACGCAGACATTTCCGTTTTGATAATGGTTATATTTTGATTCTGATATATGTTCTGAATTATATTGATATATATGATCTGACAAATATAAAAGTTTTTAAACTTTAAAGAAACTCTTGACATACTCTTAACCTTTTTTTGTAATTGTATGCCCGCGCTGATTGAAATAAACCTCAAACTCAAAACTTAGATACTAAAGGTCTGGTATTGATGTTGATTAATTAAAACCGTTTCCGTCTGTTTCGCAGCTCTGCAAGGACTCACCGCAGCCTCGCACATTCACTCCTTTGCGGAGGCCAAAGGACTGGATGCGGTCAATGAACGGATGCCGCCGCGTCGTCCGCTGCTGATGAGTGCCAGTAGCAGCAGCATTACCACGGTGACCAGGACCACCAGCAGCAACAGCTCCAATAACACCAACAGCAACAACAACAATAATAATAACGACACAACGACAAAGAACAGCAACAACACTAGCAGTAGCAGTAATGACACCACAACCGTAACCAAGACGAGCAGGACGACTGTGAAGTCGGCCACCACCAGTAATGTCCGGGCAGGATTCACCTCGAAGAAGTTCTCATAGAGCTGCTCCAAACTATTGATTATAATTTTTGTTACGATCTTCTGTTGCCCATTTAGTTGTACTTTTTGTTAGTTAAAATTTTATACCAAAAACCTTCTCCTATGCTAGTCAAAAACAAGTGCCTACAATTTTAGGATTATTTCATAGAAATCCCTCAGATGGCAAAACACCCATATTCACCCTCAATATTAGCGAAAATTAATACGTGACATAAAAAAAGTTCAATAAAAGTGGCGAAAAATAGTTCCACAAACTAATGGCTTGTTTGTTTTTATTTTAAAATTAATAAGTGGCCTAATAACGAACAAACAATACTTATTGGGAAAAAATAGCTCAAAAAATTACAGTTTTCGTGTGTTTGGTTCTAGGTTATGAATTAAAAAAAATACTCTCCTTAGAGATGTGAACAGTTTTAAATATATATTTAAATGAAAGATTTCTTCAAGATTAAAAAATATTTTCTGTTTTAAAAAAACTAATAAAAGCTGTTCTTATCCTGCAACTATTTTAAAGCTTAATCAGCAAATGATTATTGAAGCCCTTTTTTTTAGTATATAAACTAACTTAATATTCTAACAAAAAATCTGTATTAGCTTCCATCACTGTTTTCACAAACTAATTCATTACCAAGTGCTGCTGCTATCCAGTCAAGCGTGACAGATCAACACGAGTCGATGCAATAACAATTAACCAAATGTAAACACTAGAACTATAAACGAGCCCAAACTAAAGCGTCACTTGCAGTGGAAGTTTCCTTGTATTTTAAGTATTTTCGTGGGTTTTTTCGATTTATCTGTATCGCAATGTTGTCTAAAACGTGCGCACAGAGACAAGATAATCAGGAAGGGGCAAACAAAGATTTACTACAAGCTAAGGCAAAGGGTCTACAATCTATCATCACCAAACTGGATGCTACTCCATAAAACTAGGTAGCCCATAATAGCATATACTGTCAAGATTAATATTGACTTTGTTCTTAGCTATCGTTCCAAGGTATACAATCATTGAAGTAAGCAAACTTTGCATAATCACGTAATTTGTGGAGAAAGGTTTGAAAATATCTGTAATAGTTTAACATTTTAAATAGCAGAGGCCAAAAATTCTCAATGAAAATAACTTTAATATCTGAATCTGCCATATGCATGTTATAGTATCTATAACTAGTACACCCAACACATCCAACAATCTCCGACAATAGCCCCTATTTCCAGACTGTCGTCTGTCAATGCGATGACTAGATTTTTATTGCGATGCTCACAGATCGTAGCTTTTATGTATATTAGACAAGACCTAGCAGGCGCTATAAAAAGATCATATTAAGTGAGATTTAAACGGCATTGAGAGGTCGCAGAGCAGACACTGTCAGCCGGAAAATAAACTCTTTTTAAAATTCTGCCCAATGGCAGCCCAATAGTAAATAGCACGCATACGCAACGTTGTCCCACTGACTTTATCAATTTCGGAGAAGGCAAACAACGGCACCGCCAGTTCAACTGCAGACATATGGATCAAGATAAACCCCTCGCCGAAATCACCCGACAAACAGCCGACCACAGCAGGCGCTTCACGTGCAAATTCCGCCGTAAATCAGCGCATCGACACGAATTTTTCCCGGAGAGACTCCGGTGATGGTTCAGGTGTTTATGGTGCTACGGCCCAAGCCAAGGGTCCCAAAGGCTTTGCACGTTTTTATGGATTTATCTCGCCAGAGCCGTAATTTTAATTGAGACAAACGTTTTGCAAGTGACAGCAATGATTTTAATTAGTTTGAAAAAAATCTTATAGGCAGAAAAGTTACCTCTACCTTGAAAAAATTATTTTTTTAAATGTCTGATATTATTATTGAATAATTTTTCTTCTCAAGGGTTTTCCCTTATTATTCACTTTTAACATCATATTTCTATATGTTACTATATTATAACTGCAATTTTCTTAAAAATTTTTTAAAAATGAATATTTTAATTTTAATAAAAAACAGAAACAAAATCCCAAACAAAATTCTGCTTAGTTTTTTCATTTAACTTTAATTTGGATTTCGTATTTAAATGTAAAGGTAAGGAAATTGAATTTTTAAAATAATATAATTATTTAGGAACGCTTATTTTCGTGTCTTAAACACCCACTACCCACTCGTAGCCCACCAAATACTAGGTATAGCCCAAACAGACGAAGTGATCATTGTGCGTCTGTGTGGGTGTGCGGACTTCGGGTTTAACCGATCGGTTCAGACGGATCGTACACCATATAACGGCGCTTGAGGGCCCAGTTCGGTGTTAGTCGCTAATTGAGATCCACCCGGGACACCAAGAGCGGGTCCAGAACTTCGAGAGCATCCCAGAGACGAGATCGTTCCGCGCATTCCGAATCAATTTCGATGGCCTGCTGAAAGAATCTGCGCCTCAAGCTCAGCTGTGATATAAATAGGAATTGCAAGACAAAAAAATTATACAAACCCAAAAGTAGTACGTCTTATTACGCCTGTGTTGCGGAGCAAAAAAATGCATTCCTTGGCAATAGTCGGACTTTTGTGGTGTGGCCTGATGGCTGTCAGCTGGGCGGCCACCACCCAACCTCCGCCATTGATTCGAACCCTCAGTGCCGGCGGAGACATAGGACCTCAGTTTAAATTAAATCAGGACAGCGACAAACCCAAGGAACCAGAAGGTAAGGCTCAGGCTAAAGAAACAACGCATTTAACGGCCATAAAACGTGCAAAACCCTAACTAAAGCAATGCCACTTAGTACGTGAAATAATTTAAATTAGTTGAACTTGAACGGTACTCTGAGTTCAATTATGTAATGTGTACTTAGATAACTAGTTCTATCAAGGTTTTTGAGCACTTTAACTTAGTTCAGGTAAAAAATATGTAATTGTAATACTAATTTTATCCAAAACTCCGGTAAGAAGTTCAGGTTTTTATAAACAAAAACCGCAATTGTTTAATTTCAAGTAATGACCAGAATGAACTGGGTTTATTCTGATTAATTAGATCGAATAATAGAATCTTCAAATCATTGAAAATCACTCAGAAAATAAATAATGGGTGACCAGTAGATATTTGTGATTAATCATAGACTTTTAATTTCGTTGCGAAGCCAAAATTGGTAGTCAGGCAATGAAGCTTAACTGTAACCTGTCTCAGTGTCGAGGCCATTTAAAAGCGGGTGGCGGTGGGTGGCACTACCCGGCTCATACTTAAGCTACCTCGATTGAATATTAATTACACATCACAGAATGATAAACATCATCGCAACTGAATCAGTTAATGCACGTTCCGAGTTGGGGAAAGGAAATGCAAAAGCCATATTGGGCCCGCAACTAATTGATATGTATTATCTTGACTTAAGATTGTGGAGTTAAATCTGAAAACCCAATTAGAAAAAATGTAAATAGCTTGGCATAAATAAAATTAATTTTAATTTTAGGAATTCATTTAAAAAATGTCAATTTGCATAAGCAAAACTTTATATTAAAACCTGCCCATTGATTTTATTAAAAATTAGTGCCTAGTTTCAAATACAATGTCGGTGCATCCATTAAAAAAAGCAGTTATCGTAGGAACAATAAAAAAAAAGGTAACTAGTACATAACTAGTAGGCTATTTCAAGTGTCGAACTAGAAACGTTTTAAGTGGCAACTGGATTTAACTGGAGATGGGTAATTGATACGTGACATGCCCACCGGTTACTTACCCAGCCATTTCCATTCTGACTTAATTTTAATGGTTATTCTAATTTCCATTTCAATTTCAGATGCGGAATTCTGGCATAAAGTGGGTCTCAAGCAGCTGGAGAAGACGATCAAGCAGGCCCAGCGAGTGAAGGAGAACTCCTACCAGAAAAAGGCCCGCAACATCATAATCTTCATCGGAGATGGCATGGGTATATCCACCATCAGTGCTGGTCGCATTTACAAGGGCCAGTACCTGAAGCATGGAATGGGCGAGGAGGAGACCTTGGTGTTTGACCATTTCCCCAACACTGGAATGGCAAAGGTAGAGTATCCTCCTAAAACTATTGGAATACTATCCTCCTACAACTATTGGAATACTACCATCTATGTTAAATCTTAAACTCAATTAAAACCCTTGATAACCTTACAGACCTACAATGTGGACAAGCAAGTACCGGATTCAGCAGGAACCGCCACAGCTATTTTCTCTGGATCCAAGACCCATTACGGTGCCATCGGAATGGATGCCACGCGCTCCAAGAAGAATGGTCAGCAAGGACGTGTCGAGAGCGTTATGGAGTGGGCCCAAAAGGAGAAAAAGCGAACTGGAATAGTTACCACCACTCGAATTACCCATGCCACGCCAGCTGCAACCTACGCCCACATCTACGATCGGGATTGGGAGTGCGACACAGAGGTTCCCGCCGAGTCCGTGGGCATTCATGTGGATATTGCCCGACAACTGGTGGAGAACGAGCCAGGCAATCGCTTCAACGTGATCCTGGGTGGTGGAATGTCTCCGATGGGCATCCTTAATGCATCCGAAGTGAAAACGACAGTTTTCGAGGGACCCACGGAAACAATTTGCCGACGTGCGGACGGAAGGAGACTACCACAAGAGTGGTTGGCCCATCACGCCAACGATTCCGTTCCCCCGGCATTGGTTCACAACCGACGGGACTTATTGAACGTGGATGCCAAAAAGGTGGACCATCTGATGGGTCTCTTCCGTAACAATCACATCACTTACTCCGTGGCCAGGGAAGTGGGAGAACCTTCCCTGCAAGAAATGACAGAGGTGGCCTTGAAAGTCCTCGAAAGGGGTGAAGACTCTAATGGATATGTGCTCCTGGTAGAAGGAGGCCGCATAGATCAGGGCCATCACATGAACTATGCCCGGGCTGCTCTCCACGAACTCTACGAATTTGATCTGGCCATCCAGGCGGCCGTGAATGCCACCGATCCAGACGAGACCCTCATTCTGGTTACTGCCGACCACTCACACGCGGTCACATTCAATGGCTATGCCCTCCGCGGTCATGACATCCTGGGAGCAGCCAATTCTCATGAGAAAAACGATCCTATGATGTACGAAACCATATCCTATGCCAATGGTCCTGGCTATTATGACCACCTGGCCAATGACTCGAGGCCCCAGAATAGTTCCAATATGTGGATGCCTCTGAAGCTTTTCACGGAAGAGGAGCGCGCTGCTCCCACCTACCGCCATTTGGCTGCTGTTCCCCGCAAGGACGAAACTCATGGCGGCGAGGATGTTGCTGTGTTCGCCTATGGTCCAGGCTCGAGCTTAATCCGTGGAGTTTTCGAACAGAATTATCTTGCCTATGTGATGAGCTATACTGGCTGCCTTGGCCCTGCCAAGGATTTCGATGAAACGTGTAAAAATCACAAGGATACCGAAGACAAGCGGGAAGCTAGTGCAGCTAAAAGCAGCGCCACTGTTGTACAAGTCACCCTGATTCCCAGTTTGGTTGCTGTTATTATCGGGCATCTGTTGTAAATATGGGTTTTAATTAGTTTTACGGCTTATGTAGTTGAAGAAGAGATTTGTTGAAATTTACCAAATACACTCACTAAAAATTTACACACCTCGTCTTGTTTTCATCCACAACCAACCACAAGTAAAAAATGAATTGATTCATTTAAATTAGTTTACTATTGCTCGCAATGACTCTTTCGCGCTTGTTTTTTTTTATCGTTTTTATACATAACCTGTACAAGGCCTCCAAGAACAAATCAAACAACTTAGGACAAGGATAATATAGTCGTCTGAATGCAAAAGCTATTAGCCCGCCTTGGCGGCAGGTACAGCGGTCTTTCCAGCAGGTGTCGCAGCAGCCGGAGCAGCCTCTGGTTCATCCAACTTCTTCACACGATGCGCATCCACACACTGCCGGAATTGAGTCACTTCCTCAATGCATTTCAAAGTCTCGCCGGGATGAGCCCGATAGCAGGCCAGCAGTTGCGACTTCAGATCCTGGCAGGGAGGCACCTTGTGCGCCGCTGCAGTGCTTACGAATCGCTTGTGTACATTCTCCACTGCGTTGGCGTATTCCTTTTCCAGAATGGTATTGGTCTTTTTAAGGTTTTCCTCCAGCTTCACCATGCGCTCCTTCCACAGCTCGTCGTTCTTGATCAGCTCCTGGTTCATCTGGCGCTGAACATCCGCCGCACTGATGGTGTGTCCGCCTCCTTGGACGTAAATGGGCGTAGCAGCAGGGTAAACAGCCTTGGAAGCGGGTGCAGGAGCTGCTGGCGAGGATGTGACAGACTTAGCGGGTGCCTTTGGTGCCGCCGCCTTAGCTGCTGGCTTTGTATCCTCCGTGGCAGCTGCATGTTCCCGAGCTAAAATATGGAAATGTATTTGTAACTAACTGCGAAATTCAGTGTTATTTTGGCATAAACAATGGCCCGTTTTGACAATTGTTGCATAACAATGGGCACTTCGATCTGCCAAATTCCGGTTGATTGTTTATAAATATTGAGTGTGGCTCACCCTGCTGGGAGATGCCTGCCTTTAGACGCTTGACCACATCGTCGGATATATCAATGACACCGGCCGGAGTTGGATTTTCCATCGAAACGGATCGAGGTTCGCGGGATTGAGACTGTCGGGCTCCCATTTCTGGCTTCTCTTTTAAGGCTCTTTCAGGTAGCTGAAGCTCAAAACCCTGGAAGGCAAATAGTTTTTCAGATTAAAGCTGCCCTTTTATAACGTATAAATCACTGTGATTTGTTTGTTTCGGCTTTTTAATTAACCTTTTCGGTGAAAAACTACGGGCCCAACAAATACGACGTGCTCAGAGTGACCTTAGAAAAACATTCCAAAAATACCGTAAACTACATGAAGAAGTCAGCTGATTGCGGTGTTGCCAGACAAATGAATTGTTATCGATTAATTCTCGACCGGATATGGACACAATTTCAAAAATGTCTTTTTAAAATGGCTGTTAACTTTTATTTTTAAAATAAAAATTGTTTTTGCTAATATTTAGGCTCAAGGTAGTAATCACCCTAAAAAAAATTAAGCCACAAGTCCCCTTCCCCATTCCCAAATCGAAAAAAATCATTTCCGATGTAATCCATTATTATTGTTTAAGCTTTTTAATGCCTCAGTTTGTAATTGTTATTATTATTGTGAGTGGTGTTGCTTATTTAGTGGCTTTTATTTGTTCACACATACATAATCATGTTAGGTTTCTTTTTTTTTTTTTTTGTTTTTAATTCGAAATACATGCTAATTACATAAATGTGGCGTGCACTTATTCATTACATCTTTCGATTTCCGTTTTATCATACGTTTTTCAGATATCTTGAATTCGTCACTTGTTTTATCGGTTAATTCTTTTTGTATTCCATATCACTGTTGGTGGTTTGTTAATGATTCTTCCCTCATAACGCTCATGACACTCCATTTTCGGATTCAAGTTCGACCATAAGTATTTAGTTCAAAAATTCTATTCTCAATATACATATACAGTTAATTATACAAAACCTTCAAAAGTACGCTTCCCGTTAATTTGTTAGTTTCTCTATTTTCGCTTATGCTGAATGGACTTTTCGTACTCGATCGATAGGTTTCCATTTTTAGTGGCTCATAATTATTATGAATCAATTGTTAGTGTTTTGCTCTTCTGGATTTGTGTTCGAATTTGTTTTTTTTTTCTCGATAAAATGCTAATTATTTAGATCTCTCGTATGCTAGGAGGAAAATCACACATATATTTAAATTTGTTTACGTGTTAGTTTAATTCGGATACTTCATATGTACACTTATTATTTGGTTACTAACTCGGTGTTTCATTAACGTTTTACTTCATTGGGAGGATTGGTAGGACTTGGGAGGAAGGGCTATCTAAGTGGGGATCCCCGATCGCTGGCTGAAATACAGTCGTGTATACAAAGTTGGTCGAGTTACAAGGCGTGCACTTGGAAACATGTAGTTTTGCTCACAAAAATAACACAAGAAAATATAGTATGTTGGTTGAGCGAAATCGAGTTTAAGGGAAAATCAACAAAACAATTTGTAAGAAATATCACGTAATTCATTTTATTTTAAGTTTTAAGTGGCTTCAGCTCTCAGTGATCCGGTTTTGTGTTTGATTAATTTATTAGTTGTTGGACTGCCAGCCGAGCACTGTGGGGTTTTACATTTTACGTGTTCTCATAAGATATAGTTCGTATATTTATATATATTTATCGTTTTAACCCATTTCTTTTCTTGGCGCATTTAGAATTTAGATGTGTTTGTTCTTTTTTTTTGCATTTTTTGTTTTTATTTTTTACGGTTTGGTATTACTTATAGACAAATTTCATATTATAGCTATAATTTATTAGCTAGCGTTATGTAATTTTAGCGCCTAACATCGACTGTTGTGGGTGCTTCTTTGTATTAAATCGAAACGTTAATGCAAATTTGTTGTTTATGTCTAAACGCTATTTATACGCTCTCTATCTTAGTTACATGGTTTTGTTGCATAAACAAAAGGGCCTCTCTTCCGGGGTTCTCCCTTCCGCTCGAGAAATGCGCGCAGATACAGAAAGTTTTTTAAATATGAAGGAAATTATATATGAACACATTAAGCGAATTAAGCAGACCACGAAAGTATGTATAGTACAAAGATTGGGGGATCGCGTGTGCTGCATTATGATGTACAAAGTAACATAGGGGGGGTCTTAAAACTCGGAGCGTTGCTTAAAGCTAAAGAACGACATCTCCACCTGCACTTCAGTTTCGTTCGATTGCGCCCCGAAATCAGCTTCAGCTTAAGATACATGTGGTTGTTTGTTGTTTGCTTATGATTCTTGTATGAATTGGTTTTGCTAACGCTAATACCTAGCCTAGGGTTAGGGACACTTGCCGACCAGGGTGTCCTTTGTTTCTTTTACACAATTATTACACTTAGAATCAATTAATTATGTATATATAATATGTGTGTGTGTGTGTGTTTGTTGACGATCTTGTTACGAATAATTCAACATAGGTATGTATTTTGCGTAAATCTGCTTGCTCTGCTCAGTTGGGAGGGGATTCGAATCAATAACCTTGACTTTAGCCCGAATTTAGGTGGCAGAATCGAAGTTATCAAATGCAAAACAGAATAAATGCTTGCGTATCCTGGCTCCCAACCCTGTATATCTTTCTCCTTCCGTACGCTCCAAGGGGTTGCTATTTCTCAAATCAATTGAACAGGTTTGTTGCCGTTTCTTGCAGCCAAGTTGCAATCGTTTATGTACTAAATGTATAAATTAAGTTAATCATAGGCTACATAATTAATAATAAACGCGCCCTTTCAACATTGCGGAGCAGAAACTAAATGTCAAAAAACAAAACGTAAATGTACAAAAAGGAAAGCGCTGCGCTTTGCTCTCGGATCTGCTCCCCCATCTTCTGCTCCTCCTATCCCCTTGCTCTTCTGATTTCTCCTGGCTGACAGGGACCTGGTCCTCCTGCCGATTCGGATTCGGATACATTCAACATGTTTACCGCATATATAAAGCAAGTATTATATATATTAGGTATATATATAACTATATATTCTACATGTATAGTTGCTGAGTTTTGTTTGTTTGTCTACTGTGTCGTGTCCAGCGTCGCATCTAAACGATAAAATATTATTTGGCGTTCCCCACGCCGCCGCCCTGCATTCCACCCACGCCGACTCCACCTCCTCCGCCTCCCCCAGCGCCCCCTTGGCGCATCCGTATCGAAGGACGTCTTTCGGGTGTATCGTACGGGGGTCTCGACGAATTGGTGGCCGCCATCGAGTCGTCCATGTTGAGTCCGTTTCCTCCGATGAGCTGGCTTCCGTTTCCGCCGCCGTTTCCACCCACGCCACCCAACATCGCTAGGCTCTGGCCACCCTGAACCTGTTGCTGGGCACCACTGCCTCCACCGCCGAGCGCCGCATTCATCTTGTGCTGCTGTTGTTGGTGCGAGGAGGCAACGGCCGCCGCGGCCACCGCCGCTGCCGCAGCCACGGCATCGTGTCCCGCCTGACCGTCGGTCCCGTCTTGTGCCTGCTGAATGGCCTGGGGGTTGCGGGGACCACCGAACTTCAGCAGGTTCCAGTCAAACACATAGTCGTAAGTGAATCCCAGACGATGGAACAGATTCCGGAATAGCTTACGCAGGTGGCAGTAATCTGGCCGCTGGTCGAAATGCATTTGGCGGCAGAAGTTCAAATAGTTGACGAATTCGCTGGGGAAGCCCTTGCACAGCACCACGATAGAGGTGGAGAGCTTTTTCTCGGAGATGCGCTCGTACTTCTGTCGCTTGTTGGCGGCTTTCAGGCCCTGCCAGGGCAAAGCTCCCAGGTTGAAGTACATCAGAACGTAGCCTAGCGACTCCAAGTCGTCGCGTCGCGACTGCTCGATACCGAGATGTGTGTTAATCGAGGCGTAGCGAGCTGTGCCGGTGAGGTTCTTGTTTTCCCGATAGGGAATGTGCTTCAGTGAACGTGCATCACGGAACTTTTTGGCCAGCCCAAAATCGATAATGTACACCAGGTTGCCCTTCTTGCCCAGGCCCATTAGAAAGTTGTCGGGCTTAATGTCGCGGTGGATGAAGTCCCTCGAATGTATATAGTCGATGCGAGAAATCATCTGGTCTGCCAGCAACAGCACCGTTTTCAGAGAGAAGCGGCGCGAGCAAAAATTGAAGAGGTCCTCCAACGAGGGCCCAAGCAGCTCCATTACCATCACGTTGTAGTCGCCTTCGCTGCCGCACCAGATGATCCGCGGTATTCCAATGCCGCCTTGCATCGTCTTGTAGAACTTGGATTCGATGTGCAGCTGCGGGTGTTTCGTGCGGATGCACTCCAATTTGATGGCCACTTCCTCGCCGGTGTTGATCGTTGTGCCCAGGTAGATGTCACCGAACGACCCCGAGCCGATCTTGCGGCCCAGGCGATACTTGTTGCCTACGCGAAGCTCCATGATGGATTTTTGTGTGTGGTATCGAAGTTTCTTCGTTTAGTGAGCGTCGGGGTTGGGTTGAGCCTGGGAATGCGAATGGAAAAATTAAAAAATTTGTTAAATTAGGTATGGCGCGGTGGGAAAATTCTGAAGTGCCCAATAAGACATCTCAGATCCGCCCTCTCAGATTCTCACCTGGCGCTGTCCTTTCGTCTAGGTTCTTGTTCCTTTAGTATTTCTCAGAACAGACACTCCAGGCTGTTGTATACTCTGCAATAAGAGAAGACTGTGTTAGTGTTTGTCGTTTCCTTTTTCCGTAGCGGTAGTTGAGGGGGGACCTCCTCTCTCTGGTTCACTTATTTGCATTGGCCTACGTGATCAGAAGCCCCAACTGGAAGCCACTCTTGTCTTCAAAGGTGCATCGTAAGCTATTTTGAAAGCCGCGTATTTTTTAATTTTTGCCGTTGATAACAATTTATTTTTTTAACGGAAAACAACAAGTTGCGGAAAAACAAAAACAACAATCGCCACACATATGCCGCTTATCGAAGAAGACAGTTAGATAAGAGCAGCGCGGGGGAAGGCGGGAGAGAGAGTGAAAATTAAGCCCCGCTCACGTTGGAAAAGGCAGCAGAGGCAGAGGCGATGGAAATGCAACAACAAAGCACACAGAAGAGAAAACAAGATAAGAACCCGAACCTCGCGCAAAGTTCTACAAGTGTGTAGGTGAGCCTGCCTGCATGTGGGCTTTATTGATTACGAATGGGCAGAAACGCAAGATGCTGAATTAATTTGCCTCGCTCACAAAACATATGGTGAAATACAGCACTTCTGGGGGGCTCAGTCGACATGACGACATCAACTAAACGCTGCCCCATGATTCAGCTCCAATATAAAACAACAACAACTAACAACAACGGGGAGGCAGCAGATAAAAGAAATGTGTGAGGAGTAAACAATTGCCGACAAAATAAATCAAATACAACGTAGCGACGACTGCAAAAGTGCCACTTGAGCGACACTTTCAGTGGTGGAAAGCACAAACACTAGATAAACGCACCGAAGGCACTCAGTAGGTGAAATAAATGACTGGAACCAGAGGCGGAGGAAGCAGAAAAGAAGCAACAAGCAGAAAGTTTTCACTTGCCGGGTATAAATGACAAAAATTAAGTTTAATTGTTGTTTTGTACTCTCTCTCTCGCTCGCGCTCTCTCTCCTTTCTCTGCGCACTTTCTTTTGGGCGCTCACGCATTTCGATCTGTCACTCTCTTTTTCTATACTCTCTCCGGTTCTAACCTCAAAACTTGTCTGTCTGGGATGCGTTGTTGTTGTTTCTCTTTCTGCTTTTGACTTTGATTTATTTAACACCTCGTTTACCGAAATGTACCGTTTTTTTCTGAAGCATGTTCTAGTTTCTTCAACACCCATACATACCTACATACATACATGCATTCTCAGCTGATTTAAATGTTTATTTATGAAGATTGAAGCCAAAACCGAAATTATTTTCTAGAGTATTTCCCAGTGGCGACGGCAGAGCGGAAAACCCAACTGATTACAATTGCAAAACAGCTGCACGTTGCGTTGGCGGGTGCCGAAAAGCTTCCGCAAGCGAGCGAGCACCCCCACAAACAAAGAACAAAGAAGCGACGGGGAGGAGGGGCGACGAGCCGAGCACGAAACAGTTGTTCAGTTGAAGCGGGCGCCATCAAAATCCATTCCTCGGCCTAACCAACTGGCTAATATAACAATTCTATGTTTGCAATTAATTTTCGCAACGTCAATGGCCTCGGCTGTAATGTAACGGGGCTCTTCCAGATGCACTGCAGCGAATAACGGCAGTGATAAGAGGGAGCAGATAACACAAAAAAAAAAACAACATAAAGGGGAGAAATACAGTGGCACAAAACGGATTTTTACCTTTCGAGGGTTTCGGCTTCCACTCCTGATCTGCTGGCGTCGCTGCTGCGGCTCTGCTGGCGTCGCTGCGCTGCGCTGCACTGCTCTGCTCTCACTTCACTTTACCCTTCTTGCCTTTCAATTCGACTGAAATCGAGACGTGCGAATCGTTTAATTGGATTGAACGCAAGGAAAAACGGCGGCGAATTTTCAATTTTCTTTGTTTTAGCCAAGACTTGTTTTTGTTGTATTAGGCCCCATCTACACCAACACCATCCCACTGGGCTCACAAGCACACACTCACACACACACAGACTCACTTTTGGGGCCACACGCAAGCGCATTTTACGCAATACTGGCAATACGAATAATACATTTTTGCATTATGCTTAACAATTTTGGAACAAAAGATATTTTTGTTTAGTTTCAACTTTCTTCATGAAGCTACATATCTTTTTTTTTTCAATTTTCGATTTAGCTATATGGCGACTCTGTTATCGTCTCGTCTCTCTGGGCATGGCGCAAAAACAACGTTTGCGTTGCAAATAAACCGAAGAAAACACAATTAAGGCGCACTCAATTGTTAAGAAAATAAACGTCCAAACGGAACTTCACGACACAAAAAAACTTATGAGTCGTTTTTTTTCGCTGCTGGCGAACAATATTCGTCTCGCTCGCGCTCTCGTTGTTTTTGCTGTGAGCACGTTGCTAGCCTGACTGTTTCAGCATTTTCACACCAACACCAGTGCACTCACGCAGGGACACACGTACACGTATGCGAATAAGACAAAGTTGCAGCTGCTTCAGGAAGGACGAATCTTTTCCAGGTCGGGGAAGTCGCGGCTTTCCTGGACGCGCGCGGGACAGTTCTACACAGACTCAGTGACCACTTACTTTTTCATCAACGGAGGCGCTCTTATTTATCAATTTGCTTGGCAATTTCGAAGAAGAAAAATCACAACGCCATCTTGATATTAGTGCGACCGCATTAGGGTAGGGTTGTTGATGTCAAATATCAAGCTATCGATATACTTAAAATAAAAACAAAGTATCGTCGTTTAGATGTTTCCTAATTATCGAAATAACAATATTTTGATATTTTTTTGAAATGTTTTCCAATGTTGGGTATGGAGCAGTTGCCCCCGAGTGTGTAATATAATCTTATATTTAATCCCGGCCAGATGTGACTTCGACCTTTGCAACATGTGGCATGCAATTCCTATTGTGCAAAATGGGAATGAATCAGAAATCTGAGCTCCATAAAAACTAGACAACATACCCAAAGAGGAATCCATTTATTATTGTAGTTAGATTATTTTATGCTGGTTGATTATAATAGAATAACACAGTAATATTAAAAATAAATTTTTGAAATGAAAGTTTCAAGAAAGTGCGGCAGCATTGTAGCAGGAAAAAAATACCTTGTTCCGTGATAAAGCTTATCACCTGCCAGGCGGGTAATGCGGCCATATTTATTTTGTATTGAATCTATTTTTGATTTATTGGACCTAACCGGAGGGAAACTATTGCCAACCGATGTTCCTCAAGCCCTATAGACCAAAGAGCAGTGCTGCTCTGAAGGGATCCGAGAGCAAGAAGTTTCGCCAGCGCCTGGAAGCGGCTTACCCCCATGTGTCGGTTGATCAGCTGGTGCCTGCCAAGGCGGCAGTCACCCAACTGAAGATCCTGACCCATGGCGGCGTCCAGAGCGTGGTCTACTGCGTGGAGAAGCAGCCAATGTTTTTCGAGCTCGATGGGGGTCAGCTGGTGCCCACCCTCTACACAATGTGGGCCGTTCCGGACATCCTGCCCTATTTCACCACACACGAGGGTGTGCTGCCGAAACTCTCCAACGGAGCAGATCTCATGCTGCCCGGAGTAGTGCCTCTGGGCGTTGGGCTGAGCATGTACGGGCACTACAAGAAGGGGCAGCTAAGTAAGTGTTGTATGTTTTCCTTCCTTTAAGAATGATTTTCATTCTATGACTGTTTTCAGTGGCCGTCAACCTAACAAACAACAATTCCGCCGTGGGCGTGGGCCAGTTGGCGCGCTCCAGCGACGAGCTATACATGTGTGGAGGTCACGGGGTGGCCATTAAGATGCTTCATCTGTTCGGAGACAAGCTCTGGTCCCACGAGCCAAGCTTGGTGCAACAAATTCCGATGGTCAAGACGAAAGCCTTATCCATAGACGATTTCCCGGCTTTGGGCGCGGAAGCGGAAAGAAAAAAGGTCGCAGCTCCTGCTCCAGGTGCTCCGGTAACCTTCTCCTCGGTGGCTCAGACAGAAGAGCTGGAAACGAACACGGCCGCACTGTCGTTAGAAGACCAGCAATCCCAGGAGGCGTCGGAAGAAGAGCCCGACGCGGATATTTCACCCGAAGCGATCCTTAAAAATGCCTTCCTCTCTGCGCTGAAGAACAATGGAAAGAAGCTGCCCTTGCCACTGCTGACCAGTAATTTCTACCGACTCTATGTGGTTACGGAGGCTTCAGAGCCCATAGACCTCAAAAAGACGCGGTTCAAAAAGCTTTCCAATTTCCTTGCCGAAATGGTGGACCAGGGATTCATTGTTGTCCGAGAGGAGAGCAAGGGAGTGGACAAGATCATCTCTGTGGACTTGGAGCACCCTGAAGTGGTGAACTTCATTACCGACGTGAAGGCAAACGAGGCGAATGGGGCTGCGTCCGAGACCCCCCTGTTCCACTCCGAGCTGAAGGAAATGTACGTTGTCACCGACGCCACGGCGGCATTTTTCACGAAGCTGAATTTCAAACGTGGCGAAGGAATTCCGGCCGGCCAGATCAAGAAGATCGTGAGGGAGTATGTGAGCAAACACAGTCTTCTTAATCCGCTGACGAAGCTAGTCCAGCCGGATGAGACTCTCACCTCCCTCTACGGCAACCGAGAGGCGTCGCTGAGCGAGATGTGCTCGCTGATAACCAGCAAAATGGAGCACTCGTACCAAATGTGCAGTGGAAAGGACACAAGTGGCAAGCCCCTCATCCAAATGTCGCTGGCCACGAGATCTGGCAACAAAAAGGTGACCCTGGTAAGCAACATCGAGGCGTACGGCATCATCCTGGCCGAGTTCATCAAGCTGTGCAAGCAGGGGGCCGCCGCCAGCACCAGTGTGGTCAAGCTGCCCCACCAAAAGCACGAACAGCTCCAGATCCAAGGCAACCAGGTGCGGTTTGTACACACACTGCTGACCGAAACGTACAAGGTGCCGCCCAAGTGCATTCTCGGCCTGGAGCTGGCCAAGGACGGCAAGAAGAAGCGAAAATAAACCGGATAATAAACGATAATAATGGTCCTTTTCAAATTGTGGGTGTGTGTAATAATAAATTATTTATTAATTGTAGTGGGGATGAACCAATTACTCCTACGTAAAGAACAACAACAACGATTACGGTTGGCTATCTTGAACAAAAGCGATAATCGGACCTGGGTTCGATTTGTGCCGGAGGTGGATGATAGATTCCATTGGTATAGCCTCTAGCTTACTTGGCCTTGCCCTGGGCGGCGACGGCCTCAATAGCCTTCTTGACGGTCTCCTCGTCGCCGAGGAACTGCATCGACACCACTGGCTTGAAGTTCTCGTCCAGCTCGTAAACGAACGGAATGCCCGTGGGCAGGTTGAGGGCCATGATGGCGTCCTCAGAGAGGTCTGAAATAAACAAATTATTTAAACATTTTTTTTTAAATAGTTATTTAAATTAGTACTCACTGTCTAAATGCTTCACGATACCGCGCAAGCTGTTTCCGTGGGCGGCGATCAGGATGCGCTTGCCCTCCTTCATCTGGGGAATGATCACGTCGTTCCAGTAGGGCAGTGTGCGCTCGATGGTCAGCTTGAGGGACTCAAACTGGGGGAACTCCTCGGGCTTGGGTCCGTCGGCGTAACGCGGATCCTTGACGATGTTCTCGTAGTAGGGATGTCCGGGCTCCATTGGTGGTGGTGGGGTGTCGAAGCTGCGGCGCCAGATCTGCACCTGAGCCTCGCCGTACTTGGCGGCCGTCTCGGCCTTGTTCAGGCCAGTGAGTCCACCGTAGTGGCGCTCGTTCAGACGCCAGGTCTTCTGGATGGGGATCTCCTTGTGACCGCTGGCCTGCAGGATGCTGGCGAGGGTCACCTGGGCGCGGGTCAGCACCGAGGTGTGGGCCACATCGAATTCCAGACCGGCCTCCTTGACAGCCTTGCCGGCGGCTAGAGCCTCCTCTTTGCCTGTTAGAAGGATTTTTTTAAATAAAGGTCACATTGGATAACTACAGTCACACTTGTTTATTTCGAAATACATTTTTTTAATCTTCGAGGCCTTGACTTTTGACAGCTGATTTTGAATTCAGTGATCGTTATCAACTGTCGAATTTTGGTTTTAATTTGAGTCTAAAGTACATTTGGAAAGATTAAATTTTCCAAAATTAAAGTTAGAAAGTTATAGCAGTGTATTATTTGTATACTTTATGAAAATTTAAAAAAATTCTTTAGAAAGTAAAAGTTCTTGAATTTAATAAATGTTTTGACCTTGGAAAAATGTTTGGGGTGACTATTTCGTTTGAATTTCAGCTTTTTACATTCGATTTTCTTTAGATTTTAAATACTTTTTATTACCAGATGGTTATTTTTTTTAAAGAAATGAACTTAAGAAGAAATAACTGCCACTTTGTGCAAAAAAAAAACAATGTTTTACCATCATCGACCGTTGATTTTTGACATTTTAAAGCATTTTCAAAATAGGAGAGTTCGGTTTAAGGAATTCCAACTGTAGTTGATGTAATCTTACTCACCCTTCTCGCTGAGATTAGCGTCGAACCATCCGCAAAACTGATTCTTTTGGTTCCACTCGGACTCGCCGTGGCGGACCATCACGATCTTGTACTTGCCACCCATATTATTAGTAGTTTGGATTAATCTGCGGAAAATTGTGGACTCTTAATCAGCCGCCTATTGGCTTTGCTCTGCGATTTCCAATTGAAAATCTGCTGAAATTTGACCTACAGCGGCCCTCCAAGGTCGAAGTTGTCACGGGGTGCCTATCGATAAGTTGGGGGTGGTTTTGCAGCGGGTTGGCAGCCCGGTCCCCACATCGATTTCTATCGGATAGGGACCATCTCTGATTCTTGTGTTTTGATTTGCGCTTTTGCAGAAAAACGATTTTTTTTTAAATATTACTTTTCACCCGTTTACCGTGGATTTGTTGTGTTAAACCATGTGCGAGAAGGTCACGGCCCGATGTAATTGGCTCCAAACTGCTGGGAACCAACTGACCCATTTGGTGGTCACCCGTCTGGTGGACGACGATGTGTTCGTGAAGTGAGACAAAGGATTACACGCCCCCAAAACTGGTTTCTGGTTACTAATTTCCCAATTCCTTTGTGCCTAGGCCCGAGTTGGACGATGTAATTAATGAGGAGCGCGCCGTGTTGTTTGCAAGTAGCGAGAATCCGCCGCCACCCTGCGAACTGCGCTTCCAGATCAACGCCCGTTTCAAAATCGCCGCTTTAACCCTTGTCTGCAGTGCTCCCAAGCTGGAGCTATTTATTGGACCCTCGCAAGAGTACCTTGAAACCGTATATGGGGTATGTGTGGAGGACGAGGACGCGGATGTGCCCGTGCGTCCCTACCGGTACGACATGGAAATAGATCGATCTGGCATCGCCCTTTTGAATCTAAAAATGCTGACGAGCGCCAACGAAATCTGCGTTTACGGAGCCATGTTGCACATTGGTCCCAACCCCAACGGGATAACCACACAATTGCCCAGGCCTGTGGAGATTCAAAACGTCCAGGACATATTGCAAAAGGCAGGAAGTAGTATTGCCAAGGAGGAGAAAAAATCAGAGAAGCTGGAGTCAAAGGATGCCGAGCCAGCAACCGACCTCTCAGTTATTAAGGATCTCATTGATAAAAGATTTCTTCAGCTCAACCAGTTAATTACCAAAAGGCTGAACGACTTCGAGGCCAAGCAAACCCAAAAACTCGACAGAATCCTTTCCCTGCTTGACAAAAAGCAGAGGTGAACTTCCAAACCGAAACAAACTCTCGACATATTTTTTTTGTCCTTCAACTACATTTCATTGTAATTTTAAATGTTGTCAAGACTGTGGGTGTGTGCCTGGTTTGATTGTGATTAAACTAAAATTTTTAATTTCCCAATATGGGTCATTTTTACAAGTTTTTTTTTTGTTTTTGTTTGCCATACATTACTTTGACGATAAAAGACAATTGCCGGTAAATTTGTAACTTATTCATACGCCTAATAATATGTATTTGATATAAAAACAGTAAACACCATATTTTTATATTACCAATCTAGTTTTTAGCCTACAATACCTTATTATTGTATATTTTATGGAACAGCTGTTACGTCCAATTCCCAAGTCAGCTGTCCAAAACTATTTTATTCTAGGGATGGCACCGAACCTCGATATCGATAACCACCTGTCGCCCTTTGTTTACTTGTTTTCGTTCTGGCCAAATAGAAAGTTGGCTTAAAAGCTCGTCATGGCCCAGATTAGTAGATAACCGCAGTTGAAACCATGAATCTGAGTGTCCGAGCAATTTTGGCCATAGGAGGGGTTTTTCTGGGATGCTGCAGTGGCGTCGTCTTCCTGGAAATGCTGGTAAAGCTGGATCCCGGTGCTGGAAACCTGGTAACCGCGGCCCAGTTTGCTTTTATTGCCCTGGAGGGCTTTGTATTTACCTCGAAATTCGGTTTGGCCAAGCGAGTCATCAGCTTGAAGGACTATGGACTGTTGGTGCTGATGTTCTTCATTACAAGTGTGTGCAACAATTACGTTTTTGAGTTCAACGTTCCCATGACGCTGCATATGATTATTCGGGGAGGCTCCCTGATATCTAACATGTGCCTGGGAACGCTGATTCTGAAGCGGAGCTACAGGATCAGCCAGTACATAGCAGTGGTCATGATCAGCGTTGGAATTTTCATCTGCACCTACTTCTCAAGCCGGGATGTGGCTGGGAAGAGGGAGCATGCAACGGAGGCGGACTTATTTTGGTGGCTAGTGGGTGTGGTTCTCTTGGTCGTTGCCCTATTCATTTCCTCTTACATGGGCATCACCCAGGAGCTGCTATACCGGAAGCATGGGAAGTGTGCCAGGGAGGCTTTGTACTACACCCATCTGCTGCCGCTTCCTGCCTTTTTGCTGATGCACGAGAATATTCGGACGCACTGGCTCCTGGCTTTCGAGAAGGAATCTTTTCGATTGCCTGTATTGGATCTCGCTGTGCCCCTCATCATAGTATTTTTAGTGGGGAACGTTCTGGCCCAGCACTTGTGCATCAGCTCCGTGTACACACTGACCACCGAGTGCACTTCCCTCACGGTCACCCTCATTCTGACCCTTCGGAAGTTCATCTCGCTGGTGTTTTCCATAGTTTACTTCAGAAATCCCTTTACCTTGTACCACTGGCTCGGCACCTTTTTGGTTTTTATAGGAACGCTTATGTTTGCGAATGTGATTAGATTACCCCAAAGGGTAAGAAAGGACGACAAACAGGAATAGACTAGACTGGGAACTTTTTTAAACGTTTTTAAGAAATTTTTAAAAAGTAATACATAAACCTTTGTAAAAATGGATATTAAGGACTGAAGGTATAGATATACAGTATTTTTAAGCAATAAAGGCTTCCATTCCATGTGGTTTTGTGACAAATAATAATATAATTGCATATACATTTACATTTAAGTACAAGTACAAGTAGAAACGAAATTAAAATACAAGACTCTCATAATTGTTATGAAAAGATTAGGAGTTTAGCTCTGGACGATCTGCCAAAGTATCCCGTATTCTTTGGCGAAACTGAAATGGTAAAACAATCGACGTAAACACTAGACATAAATGCAGTTGCAGCTGCGACACCTAATACTGCTGCAGTCCTGACCCAGCCAAGCCGCAAGGATCCTCGGGTCTTACGCCCGATCCTCGTTCTGCAGCCACTTGACGATGGACTTGTAGTTGCGGTTCATCCAGTCCACACTGGTCTCTATCTGCTCCACTATTTGCTGGACTGGCCTGCCATAGTCCCAGTGGGCATCTTTCACGAAGTTCTCGAACTCACTCAGCTGGAACTTTGAGTTGAACCGTTTGGTGGCGAACTTGAAGAGCACATGAATGTGCGACATCTGTGAGCCCATGCTGCAAGAATTTCAAGAATGCTACACTGTCTTTCCATCAAAGGACTCTGGGGACTTACTAAGCATAGATTTCCTGCCAGTTATTGCGCAGAAAGTCAAAGGCAATCTGCTGGCCAACCACAGTACTGGAGACGGCGGCGAACACCCGGAAAAGATCCTGTTTGCGAATGTGCTGGCCAGCGACGCTGCGGCGTAGATAGCGGTACAGCAGCCAGGGCTCCTTGGAGCAACCAAGAGCACTCAGAAGCAGATCTTTCTCGCCGGGCACATTCGTCTTCAAGTAACGATCGAAGGCAAAGTCCCACTCATACTCGCTTCCGTACTGTATAGCCGCACAGTAGACCACTCCTCGGAGGTTGGGGGAGATTCTGTCAAGGAATCATTGCAATATAATGAGGTCTTTGGCATGTATACTTACGGATTGCTGGCATCTGGATTGGGGGTCTGGACCCAATTCTGGAAGTGCCTGCTGGCCTCGGATATGCACTCCTGGTGGCCCAAGTGGCAGGCCACAGCCAAGATATCGGCGCGCTTCAGTTGAAGTAAAATGTCCTCTGAATCTTCCTGAGAGTCGTGGAATCCCACCTCGTTGTAGACCTTCTCAAGCTTCTTCAACAGGTAGTTCTGCATTTAAAAATGATTATATAATAACTTGGAAACCACAAGGATTTGGAAACCCACCTTAAGCAAATCATAGTCGCCCGAATTGACGAACATCGAGTCGATGAAAATAAAATTACTGCTGGCCGCTTTCCAAGGCACATGACCCAGCTCATGGCCCAGGTAACGGGTTAGATTCATGGCAGTTTCGTAGGATATGTAGGATCCTCGGGCCAGGTTCATCACATCATCGAGGAGCTGGGCCCGATTGGCCGGAGCAATCTCCTCAAAGTGCTTTTCATCCATCAGATGGGTGGTGATGGCCCGCCAGTTATCCGCGTCGTAGTTCACGCGGTAGTAGCCAGTCTGCTGGATGTTGAATATAAACCACTTGGCAGTGGAAAGGTTTCTGTTCTCCAGCTCGTACAGCTTCGTGCGAGGCATCCATGTCGTGGGTCGGGTGTTATCAAAGTTCAGTTCTGAGGCTGTGGTGAAGGTTATGGGTATCCACCACAGGAGACTCTCGTCCTCTCTGGTGGTGTTGGTGTACACGAACCGGACCTGCTCCAGGCGTATTACATTCGAGTTGGGATGCCGCGACACCTTGACCACTGGATAGCCCGTTTGGAGTGTCCACGTGTCCATTATTTCCTTCACACTTCTACTGCGGTCCAGCAATCCAGAAGACTTGGCCTCGTTTGTGAGGAAATGCCACAGATCGTCTTGGGTGGCCGAGTTGTAAGCCCTAAAGAATAAGGTTATAGGTTGGTAACTCCGTGGGGTATTGATATCTACACTTACATTTCCTTTAGATACTTGCTGAGTCCCCGCCTGAACACTGGGTTGGTCAGGAAATGAGCCATCATTCGAATAATGGTGGAACCCTTGGCGTACGAAATCTTATCGAATATCTCGGATATCTCCTGGGGATTGAAGACCTCGTGGGAGATCTGGTGAGACGTGGAAAGGGCGTCCAACTGGAAAACAGTTTGCAGCTCATTCACCACAAACTGGTCGAGCTGCTTCCATTCCGGAGCCACTGCGTCTGCTGTGAGGTACTCCATGTAACTAGCGAATCCTTCGTTTAACCAGATATCCGACCACCAACTGGGAGTCACCAGGTTGCCGAACCACTGATGGGCCAGTTCATGCCCAACTACGGAGACTACGCGCTGCTTGTTGTTCGCGGTGGCCACTCCAGGATCGTAGAGCATGGCCGTCTCCCGGAAGGTAATCAGACCCCAATTTTCCATGGCTCCGGCCTGAAACTCGGGCAACGCAATCATGTCGATCTTCGGCAGCGGGAAAGTCGTGTTGAAGAAGTCCTGGAGGAAGGTCAAGATCGTGGGGCCCACAGACAGGGCATACTCTGCCGACTTGATGGCATCTGCCCGCGCCCAAACGGAGAAGTTGCCGGAGGAAATGTGCGTGAAATCGGAAATGGCGTAGGCCACCAAGTAGGTGGACATTGGCAGGGATTCGGCAAAGTGGTCCCAAACATAGCTGGGTATGGTGGGACTGCAAGGGAACAAAAATAAGCATCTTGGCAAGAATACTGACATCAATACCTACTGGTCATGGGTGGAAACAATGGGCATATTGGACACGGTGGTCATGTTCCTGGGCCTGGCAATGTGCAGGGTGAAGTTGGCTTTCAGGGCGGGCTCGTCAAAGCAGGGAAAGGCCCGCCGGGCATCAGTGGCCTGGAACTGTGTGGAAGCCACCCATCTGCAAGAGGATGCACATAAGATCCCTGTCTTCCTTTCGAAGATGCCGGACTCACCTGGTTTCGTTGTGAACCTCATAGGAGCTGCGGTAGAAGCCCTGCAGGTAGTCCTGAATGATTCCCCCGAATCGTAGGTGGACCACATACTCCATCCCCCTGAGCAGCTTGTCGTACAACTCGATGACGAAAAACTGCTTGGCTCCGACCAGGTACTGCTTGTGGATCCTCAGACTGTCAGTGTCCAGCTCTCCTCCCGGAAGTACGCGGTGGACTGCGGCATCACTGCGAGAGATATTCAGCTCCTCGGCGTGCATGGTTATATTGTAGCAGTCCTCCAGGACTCGGATTCGGATCTGGACACTGCCGGTGAAGCTGAAGTTGCCGCTGAGATGCGGCTCCAGGGTGATGTTGTACTTCAGGGGGCGAATGGAGCGCGGCAGGCGTACGTCCCGGTCGTACTTGGGGCCACTGTCGTCCTGGCCGGACTTGGCCTTGTTGCGCGGATGGACACTCGTGCAGACGATCTCCTCGCCAGCCTCCGCCTGGAGCTGGGCACACGTGGCAAAGTTGTAGACTATGAAGCCCACCGCCAGGAGAGTGCAGATGAAGAAGGACACCAGCAGGACGGCCGTGGTCAGCGAGAGGCTGTAGTGCCGCCCCGACCGCGAGAAGGTGGTGGTGGTGGTGGGCGTGGCAGCGTTGGTGGATCGGTTCTCCATGCTGAGATTCTCGTGAAGCGGAATCTCCTTGACGACCATGGTGGCTGCAAAGACAGTCCAATATACATATCTGTCAATTATTTAATCACAAAATAATGAAAGTAAACCCTAGACAAGTACGATCCTTGAAAACAGGAAGAAGTTATCGTCGTGTGGAGGATCTTGAGGTCGAGCCCACCACTTCCACTTCCGCTCTGGCACACAATACAAATCCGTTCCGTAACGTGATAGCCAACTGCAGGTTGCCCATTTAGCAATCAGGGTTCCACTTAAGTGGTTTCCCTGGCCCCGAGGCCAACCCCTTTGGCGTCCTGTGTCGTCGCCGGGGGTTCCGATTAAATTGTGCATGTGGCATGTCCTTGCGGCTGACACGGGAAGCCACAGAAAGGGGTTCCTTGGCAGTGCCATCGTTTAGTTACTTCTCTGAGGGTCGTCGAGAACGTAACTGAGTTATTAACTCATCTTTTGTAAATTGAAACGCTCCCTTGGGGGCGAATATAAAAAAAAGAACAATCTTCCCAAACATCTAGTTACTGGCCGTTTTTTTGCCAGCGAATTGCAATAAAAGTTACACCGAAACTTCAAGTTTCTAAGAGTATTACGAACGGGTATTCGCAGATGTATTTTATGGAGTTATCCGATATAACAACTGAACGAAATAGACTAATAACTGGCTTTTGTTAGGCAGACTTATGTCACCGGGCGGGTTTTTTGTTGCAGATACTCATGCACCTGGTTGGATGGGTATTAAACGGACAGGGGTGTTTCCCCAATCGCCAGACTGCAAAGTTAATATATTTAAATGCTTGATATTTCCCATACACTCAGGTGACTGTATCTGAACTGATCTTACGCACTTGGGGTGGTTATTCAGAGATAGTGTGGTTCCACAATAGGAATCATATACTAAGCCAAGCTGTTATTGGGTTATCGAAATGTCAACGCCCCTTGAACCATATTCTTCGGGGTGCTCTAGACTATGTGGTCGTTTCCTCCGAGAATCCCCGAACCGAGAACCGAGGAGAGACTCCCAGTGCTATTATCAATTGGCAAAAGTTTAAGCACGAATTGAGCGGGGCAACAACAGCCTCGTAAATCATCAACTCACATTCATGCAAATACGTCCGCCGGCTAATTGAGTTACGGCATTAATTTGATCTGCTGCCGCTGTTCATATTGTTCTTCTGCTGCCACTACTGTTTTTTGTTTTTGCAAATTATTGCAATTAAACGACGACAACTACGAGCAGAAGTTGAACATCATCCCAGATGCTGACACGATGACCTTCATTAAAATAAGGCTGCAAACGATACGATGTCAGGCCCCCGCCTGACCCGCCTCCCGGTGGGCGCCTGGGTCCCCACTCATCGGGGATCCAATTTATAGCCATATTTCATTGATAAACTGCGTGTAAGCCGATGGCAGTGTGTCAGCATATGGCGATGGTTAAAGTTTTTACACTCCGAGAAGCTATAAGGTATTTTGAAGGAAATTTGGGTTTGTTGGAAAAGATCTAACAGGTCTTCCAATTGCCTTTTTGCGATAAAGATGATATGAGAACAACACTTTACAAGTAATTTTGTTTAAAGGACATTTATGTTTAGTAAAAATGGTCATGCTGCAATAAATGATCTTTACGATAATGAAATCATGTGGATATAATTTTATCCTAGTAGTCCTTTGAATGTAAAGATGATTATTTATTAAAAAACATCTAAAAAAATAAACAATTGCACCAAAAAGTTTATTTTTAGTGTAAAATACAATAAAGGAATTTTAAAGGATATGTAGGGTTAATATACATGATCTTTTATGTCTCTCCTTCGTTATTTTTAGCCAAGAGATTTTTTTGAAAATGTAATTAATTATTATTCTATATGATTTATATTTAAAAATGTGTTTTATATAGACAACATTTATGCAGAGTAGTGATTTTTAGGGACCTTTATGAACACAGGATTTTAAAGAGCATTTTTGTTTTGTGAACATGATATGTTATGCCATACCATTTTATTTCCTTAAGGAGGTAAGATCTTTAAAAAGGAAAATAATGATTATTCTAATATTTTTTTGAGTATTAAACTAGGGCTTTCAAGGGACTTGAAAGGACATTGTTAACAAGTTTGTCCTTTCTATTTTTACGGAAGAAGATCGTCAAACAAAAAATAAAAGTTTTTACAAAATATTTATATAATAAACTTTTTGTATTTAAAGATGTTTTCTATTTTAAAGGCTATACAAAACCAAATTGTGAATTAATTTTCTGCAGTGTAGTCAATTAATTAATACAAGGACATGGATGTCTGCGGGCGGAAAGGCGAACATTGACAAATCATGCGGGGCTGGGCTGTGCTGGGCTGGGTGATAGGCCGGCAGAAGACCTGTAAATATTGGCTATTCGCACACCCACGATTAAGACATTAAATTTTAATCGCTCGCTCTCGCACTCTCCTGCCATCCAACGGACTCGGATAAAAAATCCGCGAGAGGAAATTTATGGGCCGTCGACTGATGGGTGTGGGTGTGTGTGTGTGTGTTGGCTAGTGAGGGGGTGGGGATCGGAAATAAAGAGCCGATCGGTAGCTGGGCGGCCAAACAATTTGCACGGGAGCTCTAATTGAATTTCGGCCACTGCCCAGTTGATTTCCACAAATTCGGGCAGTCAATACTACTAGAGATCTCCCTAACTTAATGGTCACATTTATGGTTTTTGCGTGAGAGTTCCATAAATTAATAATGTATGCGATTTTTTTATTTTTCTAGTTCTAAACTCATTTCAGAAAAACTGTTTGTTTCCATTAATCGATCCCAGATGCCGAGCAAACTTGAAAAACTGTTTGCAAAATAAACAAAATGGTACAGGCAGCGTGCAGAAATAAAAACCCAATTAAACGAAGTGTTGATTAGTCAATTACCCTCCGACGTGCAAACAGCAACCGGCATCTACACATTAAAAAAATTCAAAAGTGTTTTTTAGTTACAAATTTGTAATTTTTTCCCAAATATGATTAATAATGAAAGGGATCTACAGGCATTGTAAACACTACTAAGTGAATAATAAAATATACAACAATTTAAAACGTTTAAGTAATAAATACTAATTTTTAAATTTGAATAAAAAATATATATTTTTTGTAAAAACTGTAAAGAACACCCAGTACTGGAAAACATGGAAATGATTTAATTTACCGTTTCACTCCGTCCTGGATCCTCCTCTGCTCGTTTACACCTTTACGGTTATGCTGGCGCGACACAAATGCAGGTTGCGGTTACCCACCCACGTACATACACTGAACTAAAACACTAACGCAATTACAGCTGCGGTTACACGAACGTCTGTATGTCGTGTGCTGTGTGACCCTTGCAGGCACACGCTTCCTACTAGGCAAAATGTAAACAAATCACTGGCTAATCAAAATCCAATTTGTCCCACAGACAGTCACTAAATAAAATAGTTGCTCTGGCTCCTTGTTTGCCCGAAACAGAAAGCACAACCGCTCCGCGTAACGGCTCAGAACGGAATAAACTGAAAGCCAGATGGAAGCCTCGGCGGGAGCATAATGAGAAAGGCGAGGGAGAGATCGCACGGCGGAATATATCAATTGCTGTGCGTTAGGGTGGGCACCCACTATATAGTATTGCAGATTATTCTCTTTTCTCTTTTTGTTTGAAAAATCAGTGTATTATATTAGAGATTATTCTCTTTTTGTTTTAAAAATCAAAATAAATAAATGAAAGACAAATTGCCTTTTCTGGCCATTTTTTACAAACTTTTAAGAACTATTATTAATCTAAATGATACGTATATTATATAAAATATGCTATTTTATGCAATTTTTAAAAGTGTTTAATATAATATTTAAAATTACGTCAAAAATCATGTCGTATACGTAATATTTATCAAAAATAAACTTCTTTCATTTCTTTGTTTTTGAATAATACAATTGTAATCTTTAGTTTGGATTTGAAGAAAAATTCTTTTTATTTGCTGTAAAAATATTTAAATTAATAATCTTAGTTTTAATTAATTTTCATGATGGTACTCACCTTGTACCTTGTTTGTCGATTAAAAATAATGCCTTGTATTACTTTAAATTTTAAACAAATATTAATAATATTATTAATACAAAAATTTAAATTAAATATTTTTATCGTTTACTGATTCTTTCTTTTGTAATTGTAACGGATCTTTGAAGAAGAAACTTTCAAAAAGCATAAATGCTGCAGTGAATGGCTTTGAAAGAGGAAGCAGAGCTTTCAACAGCTGACATTGACGTGTTGTCGTTTTCGTATTAATTGACAAATATACTTTGGAAATGAGTTTAAAAACAGTTTATGTTACCGTGGGAACCACCAAATTTGACGCCCTTATAGCAGCCATATCCTCGGAAGCCGGGATCAGGGCCTTGAAGGATCGGAAATGCAAAAAACTTATCATTCAACATGGAAATTCGCTTCCTCTGACCCCTGAAGCAGTTCAACGGATAACCCGCAGGTACGGAATCCAAATCGAACAATATAAGTTCCGTCCAAACAAGGAAGATATTAGAAAGGCGAATTTGATCATCGGCCATGCAGGAGCTGGAACCTGTATGGATATACTGAACAACAACAAGCATGGTTTAATTGTGATCAACGACCAGTTAATGGACAATCACCAATGGGAACTGGCCCGGCAACTGGCTAGCGAAAATTATCTGTATTACACCAAAGTCACCGATTTGGATGAGCAGCTGACCAGTTTGGACTTTAGTGCTCTGACACCTTACGAAGCCCAGGCCACGAACATTGATTGGTTTGTTGCCGCTGTTAACGAGCTCTGCGTCGAAGCATCCCCGATAAGAAAATTTCGATATTGTTTTTAGCACCAGCCCCTATGGGGTTGGTTTTTTTTAAATATTTATTTAAGAGTATACGAGTATAGTTAATAAACACGATAAACATTTACGCAGAACATTAATTACATGGGGGACTATATGAGATGGATAAATTCACGATAATTCAACACTAAAGCGTACATATTTTACTTTGTTACTTTTAAACTTTAAAATTCCATTTAAATATTTAGATGTGTCTATTTGGATAGTTAATTTCATATGTAGCTGCATAACGCAATGAGACTCTCAACATGCTTTGGTTTGGCTCCATGGCTTCTGCTGAACGCCAGTCTGCTCCATTTACTCGGCCTCGGCGGAAGCAGCTCCATTCTCAATGATAGCGTCGAACGAGAAGGGCTGGAAGGCGTAGCCCTGGCCCTTGTAGAACTTGCTCTGGAACTCGACCCTAGAAATTAAGAATCGTAAACCAGATACTTGATTCCACAAATACTCATCAAACCTACCAGTGCAAACGTAAGGTGTGCAGGAAGGCAGACAGACCCTCCATAAGCACCAAAATGCCAACAGTCAGAATGGCCCAGAAGGCAAACACACAGGTTAAAATGACGCCTCCAAGCCAACCCTCCTGTTTCAAGCCAATGGACAGGACCATGGTCCACAGCACCTCGGCCAGCTCTGCAAGACAGATCTTTTTAATGAAAAGTACTTCAGGATATGGAGAACTCGTTAAACTCACGGGCATGGGCAAGAGATAGAGCCCACAATCGAAGGTAGGAGGCGGTGTGGGAGACCGAACCCAACACGTACTCGATGGTGTGAATGCTCTGATGAATGAATATCTCCGAGAGCTCCTCTTCCTCTTCGTGTGGACCGCCACCACCGCCGTGGGAGCCGCCATTGGAAACGCCACCAGTCTCGGCATCCGATGTGGCTCCGGCAATGGGCTGAACCTGAAAGAGTATGTACATTAGAAGTGGGATTATGTCGTCATGGCCAGGGGCACTACATATGAACTTTTGAACCTTAAAACAAATATATCAACCTAGAATTATAACTGTTGAGTAAGAGTATTGTTTTAAGGTGAAAAAGTTCAAGTTAAAGTGAAATAAACGACACAACTAACCTCTTCCTGGAGTGGTGGATTCGGGTGTTTAGTTTAGTGGTGTGGATTTGATTTGGGGTTTCGGTTATAATTTTGGTTAGTGGGGGCGGGGGGCAAAAATAAACAAAAAGCAGTTAGTATATTGTGGCGATAAGGTTGTGCCGATATACGTTTTGTTGTGAGGCGAGTGCGAGGTTGTTTTCATGAGAGATGACTGGCTGACTATCATTATCAGACGAGATGTTACTTACATTCGCCTGTTTACGAGCCTGCATAATCAGCAATGGCTTGGCGAGGAGCATCACGGGAATACAGCCAACAGCGACGAGCACAAACAGCACCTGTATGAAGTGCTGGCCAAAGAACATGTACGTTTCGCAATGCTCAGGGGGACTCTTGGGCGTGTTGAACAAAACCATGTCGATAAAAGTAATCAGGATGGAAGGAGCACATGCTTCCGAATAGGGCTCTAAAATGACAAGGGTTAGTCTTTCCTCTGAATGGTTTCTAGCTTTACATATGATTCTCACTAGCATTGGTAGCTGCGAACTTGATCCACTTAATGAACATCAAGAGAACCATGTAGAAGAAAAGCAGCAGCAGGAAGACCAGTTGGGGAATGAACTCGTACAGCATAGAGATCCTGTTGCGGAAGTAGGTGTGGTTATGCCAGCTCATCACAACTCCGAACACCATGTGGATAACGCCGAAAATAATGGAGATCTTCATCTTGTAGGCGTTGTGGAAAATGATCTTGTTTGCGCCAGCCACTTGCCAAATAGGATCCATGCCGAACGGGTAGGGATCACCCTCGTAGTCCCCGTTGGGGTTCAGTTGGAGGTACTTGTTCTCCAGCACCGTCGACTTGTTGTACGACATGTGCCAGTGGGACCCGAAGATGTTCAGCGACTTTGAGAATATATCGTTGTAAATTAGGCCAGTGTACATCGAGAAAACGCCCATCAGGAATATGATGTAGCGGCCGCCGAAGAATATGTTCCAAATCTCATTATCCGTCTTCTGAGCTGCCAGTCCCTTTTCCTTTCGAATCATCCAGAGTCCAAAGAGCGCCATGATAGCACCGTGTCCCAGATCACCGAACATCACGGCAAACAGGAAGGGAAACGTAATGATGGTATAAGGTGCTGGGTTCATTTCTCGGTAACTGGCCACTCCATAGGCGTCGATCAGGGCTTGGAAGGCTTTGGTGAACTTGTTAGTGCGATTGTAAGTCGGGGGATTCTCGAACGTCTGCATCCTGTTGAGAATGGGCGGGACCGATGAGCCCGATTTTTCAGTGCCCCGGCGCAGGGCCAACTGAATGGTCTCAATGTCCAACAGCGGAACCCAACACTCGGCGATCAGACACTTCTGGGTCACGTCCAAGTTGAAGAGATTCAGAGTGTGGTAGATAGCCTTGATCTTGCGCACTTTAACGAACCAGTTCTTGAGGTTCTTTGCGGCTGCGACAAGGACACGATGTCGGTGGTCCTGCGTCTGGCCGAGAACAGTGTTCAGATCCTCGATGCGCGTCATCACGCCCATGGCCATCTCACGGCGATCAGCCGGCGCCTCGGGGCAAGGGTACAGGGTGGCGCGGAAGCCCTCGCAGATCTTCTTGACTCGCGTCTTCAGCTGGTCACCCTGGAAGAAGATGATGAACACCGATTTGTGCACTTGGTCGCCCTGGAAATAAATATATTTTGTAAAGATTTATGGTTATCGTTTTTAAGGGCTTTACTCACATTAGTCGGATCCTCCAAGGGCGTCTCGATCATAGCTTGTCGGAGAAAAACATTGCCCCTGCAAGCGCGCCACAACATCCGCTCGAAGGCCGGCAGACGCTCCCGGAGAATAACGCCAGCCACAAAGCTGAAGATACAAGCGATTAGTGACATAATCTCGGAAAACAGAGCTATACAGTCATTCCGAACAGAGTTATTTACGACAAACAAGGAAAACTAAACTCTCAAGCACAAGTTACCAATGGACGCGCGAGGCGGGAGCAGGATCGGGGATTTTGGGGGACCCACAAATGCGATTCGGGACTCATGTGGGTGGGGGGTGGGATGGGTGGCACGATAGCACGCTGAAGTGAATAACGAACGAGTTGGAGCGGGATGCGGGAAAGCGAGCGAAGCTAATGACATGTCTCTAAATATATACAGCTGATATATACATCGATCGATACTTGACGATTGATGGGCGATTTTCGTTGGCTAATGGATTCGAGTTCTGATTGATTGGTTTGGCCTAGTCTGTGTAGTAATTTGATTGACTGAAGGGTCAGGGTACCAACCATGGAAGATAATCCTCCCGTTCGTTCGATTTCTCCATGTAACTAAATATTTTCGACAATTTTGTGGTTGGACATTTTAGTGTTTGGAAAGAAGAAAGGAACATAAAAGAATCGGGTTTAATTTGGAGGCATTGTTTGTACCATTTGTTATTTGGAGACTTGCACAGAAAATTATTGCTCGAAAGTCCCAAAGACTCCAAGCTGGCAGTTTGGATTTCTTTTTCGTTTTGTGGCGCAGTTTTTGATTAGCATTGGCGGCAGAAAGCAATAATTTTGTGTGATTATTCTTCGGTTAAGAGCTAAAAAAGGTTACTTCTATTTACAGTGAAAGCTCTATTGGGCAGGCATGTGTATTTTTGACCAGATCACGTCCTTTTCAACAAATATTTCCTTCTCAACAGAGCTTTTAACACACATGGACAGTGTCCACAGCCGAATGTGCGCCTGCCCAATCTTGGATGCCATCAGCCGACTGCTTGATACATACCCGAGCTGCACGGGACCCATGGAGGCGCCAGCGGACCTCGCCTCATCCGTGATCAAGGCGCGGGTCATCGACTCGGTGGTTTGGTTCACGCCGCCTTCTTGCTAGAAATTGTTGGCAAAGTTCATTTCGACTCGAGTTACTTGGGGTTAGCTTTTGGGTTAACACTTAAGTGAACGTTAGTAGAACCGTCGCCGAATCGTGATTCAAGTTGTGGAAGGGAATGGAAGGTATAAGGAGGTGGGAGTGGGAGTATAGCATGGAAACCGACACCAGAGCAAACTGATAGAATATGTGCTTTATGTTTGGAGGAACAACTTGAAAGCCTATCAACAGAAACAATGACACACTGGACACTCATCGACTGCACATGGATAGAAAACAGCGAGTATATGAGAGGAGCAGGAGAGCGAGAGCGAGCGGGTCTTAGCCTGAGTTTAGTTTTCCCCCGATCTCGTGTCCAGTCCGTGGTCCGTCCAGGTCCACTTCAATATTTACCCAAGCTTCAAATTTTGGCCCGGCTGGCTGGCACGGACACCCTCCTCGCCCAGCAGCTGTGCCTGCTCGTCCTCGTTCTGGTTGTCGGCCATCTGCAGATAGCGCCGATATTTGGCGGATGAGTATGCGCTACTTGACTTGTACACCGTCGGCACCGACTTCCAACCACAACACAACCAGGCAGGGTGGTGGGTGGTGATTCATTGGTATTGTTTCGTTGTTTTAGTGGTTGTGTGGTGCGTGCATTGTTTAGTGTTTTTGTTTTTGTGTTTTTGGTTTGTTTTTGATTTTATTTTGGTCGGGGTGGGTTGATTGATTGATTGATTGTAAATTGATTGATATGGAAAATAAAATGTAAAAAACGCATAATAAAATAACCGAAAATATCAAATGATTAATACTAAACAATAAAATATATTGTGGGGGAAATAAAGCATAGAGTTGGGATATACACGCTTATTCATAAATATGTGGAAGAAGCTCAAATTCAAATTGTGGAGGTTTCCGAGTCATGGATTCATTTTTTACTGCCATTCAGCAACACCCACAATTCATATTTGAGCGCCTGGAACAACATCTGACACAAAACAATAACCACTAACTGATATCGAAAGTAAGAAATATATACAAAATGAAATTTGGTGGTAAAGCACACATTGTTTGCCATTGGAAACGGAGAAAGAGGAGGTGGATTGTCATGCAGGGGAAAGTACTATTTGTTCTTTGTGTGGTTCTAGGGGGAGATAACGTTTGTAACTTTATGCCGTGGCTGCCACACTTGTGTTGTTGGTCGGGATTTTTGGTTATTGCTTAGATAAGTTGGTTAGTGGGGGGCTCATTCTGCCCCGCCATATGTTATATGGAAATAGTTTACCCAGCTCACTTCGGTTTCGATATTAGTACAAAACCAGGCCTCGTTTGTTAGGTGATATCCACTATGGCCTTGTGCTTACCTCATCGAAAAAGACTTGGGTTTTGCGCAGAATGTGCTTCAGCTCGGTCAGCTCAAGGAAGTTGCGTTTCAGGGCCTCGGCATTCTGGTTCACCTCCCTCAGCTCGTTCTCCAGCTTCTCAAACGTGGCCTAAGTGGCAAAGAAGGGCAAGGAAACCATACAAGTTAATGATCGATTCCCAGGTAGAGAGAGTAATTTTTAGGGCTTCACCTCCAGATCGATCATCTCGCGGGGCTGGGGGGCTTCAGGACTCTCGCCCGTATCTAGCATAGGAATGCCATCCTTCTTGATCTCCTTCTCCAGGTAGCGCAGCTTGCGCTCCATTTCATCGCAGCGACGCACCTCATTGACGAACTTGCGTTGAAAAGCGTTCACATCGGGGTTGAGCTGAGGGTTTATAACACGATTACACCTCATGTCCATATTTTTAATCAATAAAAAAACTACTTACATCACGGAACTGGACCAGTCCCAGCTCACCCAATTCCGAGACACAGGCATAGGCAGCCTCACTCTGCAGGAACAGTTGGCACAGTGCCATTTCCTCGCTTCGGAACAGGGAACCCATGGTGGCCGCCTGTCGTCACTGATATCTGGAAATATATTCGAGACAGTTGATGAGAAAAATATTTAAAACTGAAATCTCTACTGTTTTGCACAAATTGAGTATATTTCCGCTGATTAACGTTGGTGAGTCGCGCGATATCTGCAATCTATACTATGTGCCGCACTCGATTCGATTTGTATACCCATACACATATTGATTTTTCTCCGCGCAGTCAAAAAGAAAGTGCTACGTTGGACCCGGATGTCGAGATTACGCCCCCTGATGTGTCATCAACTAAGACTTCTTTAGAACCAAAGCATGCACTTTTGCAGTTACTACGCATTTAGGTTTGTTAATGAAAATTAATTAATTACCTGTTACTTAAATAATATAAATAAATTCTTCTTCAAAATTCCAGCAACTGAATCGACCCCAGAAAACTATGAAAACAAAAGTGTTGGAAAATGCCAAAGCAGTATGGAGCAAGAATTTGGTCATTTAGCTGTTTTAAAGCCAAATTTTAAATAAAAATATTTACAATTAAAGACGACATAAAAATACTTTATTTTATTTAATAACTACTTTTTAGATAAATATAAATTACATTTAAAGTATAAAAAATAGTTTTAATTTAAATTTGGAAAACTTGTAAGATACAAAGGTTGGCATTAAGCGGGTCTTCAAGTTTGGCCACACTGTGAATTAAGTGACAAAGCCGAAACTTCAAACGAAACCGCCATATTTTGGATTATAATTTAATAGAAAGGCTATAAAAATGGATCGCACGGTCATCGCGCCCTGGAAGGCGGAAGAGAAGGAGCAGAGTGAAAGACTCTACAGAAAGTTGCAGGGTCTGGCCCTGGTCCACCCGATGCCCGATGAGATGAAGAAACTCCTGAATTGGGACATGTTCCTGAAGCCCAACCAGGCTGCCTTCTTCCACGTCATGTACTATCTCTTCCGCCTGCTGGATCCTGCGGAATTCAAGCGCCGCTTTTTCTGGCCCATCACGGATAAAAAGTCTGAGGCCAACTTTCGGTCCAGCACGGTGGAGTATCTGAAGCATCTGAATGAGAAACACCAACTCCAGTGGACCAACATCAAATCATATCTGGTGGTGATGCCCGGAGGCATGAGGTTCATTAACTTCCTACTAGAATTTGTGGGATTCGTGATCAGGGAGCTCATAAAGCAGCGGGAAAAGTCGCTGGCAGATTCCGATGTGCAGAATGCAGACGTTAAGGCGATGGCCCGCCAAAACGCCGTCATGAAGGACTACGCCTCAGACTATGTGGCGAACCTGGAGGAGAATATGGCTCTTTTGAAGCACAATACCCAGAAGATCAGGCGAACAATAGAAGATCTGGCAAAGGAAGCTGGTATACCCGAGGAGCTGCTTTTGGACGAAAACTTTCTGGAGGAGTTCGAGGCCAGCAATCGAAGGGCTTTAGAACGAAAAATATCTCAACCGGCGGAGAAGGATTTCAAACTTGAAGAATCTCTGTGTGGTCTCAAGGAGGACATTGAAAAGTTCCAAGCCAAGCAGTCTGAGCACAATCGACGAAAGGAAGCGGTGGATAGTGTCCTAAATGGGTTCCGTGGGATTTTCGGTTCCGAAACATTCACAGAAGAAGGTAAGCCATAACGTTCCACAAGAAAACCTACTCTAACCCTTTAATTTCAGATTTTGATAATCCTCTAATTGGATCTAAAATTGAAGCCCTGGTGAAGGCTTTCAACCAAGTGAGCAGCACGGTGGCCGAGCAACTGGATGCCAACGATCACTACAACGAGTCCAACGAGTTTGTCACCACAGATCTTCAGGCGCTGCGCGTAGAGGTGGCCCAGATTGAGAGCCAACTTACCAACGTCCAGAAAGACCTTAATACGCAACTGCACCAGATCAGGGAACGAAAGGAGGCGGAGGAAAAAGAAAAAAGAATGGGTGCTCTGGCTTCGACTCAACTTCAACTACCAACTACGCCCCGTTTGGAAAGCCGCTTTCAGGACATTGCCTCAAAATTTGTGTCCACCCCGCCGATTAGGATCGACTTGGCGGGTGCCAGTGGAAGCAGTGCTCCAGTACGCCTGGCCCTCCAGGATGACTACCATGCCAAGCAGTTCGACGCATTTAGCAATAGCTTATTAGGTAACAATCCGAAACGTGTCATGAAATATTGTTAATATTTTCTTTTGCAGCGCCCGCTCCTCCTCGGTCCGCGCGCAAGCCCAAGGGCCTCGACCAGTCGACGTCTGTGGATCTTAATGGGACAATGAACCGGTCCAAGATCAACGATCCCATGGAATTGCTGCGCACCATTCATAAAAACACAAACAAGCCTAGGAACGCCCCGCAAGCCAATATCTCTTCGTTGGGAAGCAAATGGAAACAGATGCAAGCTTCATTTGGATTCGATGAGGCGTCAGCTCCAGCAGCGACCTCTCCCCAGAAGTCCTCAGCGGATTCCTGTGATCCTTTCACCCCTCTCAGTGGCAGTGACTGCACACGTGTGGAGCGCGTTGTCACTGAAACGGCCAACTCCCTGATGGCCAAAAGCGCTGCGGTTATGAAGGTCCTCAAGGATGCCTCCCAAAGTTTCCAGAATCTCAGCACATCTCCGTCGGGTAGGCTAGATGCCTTGGTAGCTGGACCGCAATCTGAGTTCCCGCTGGAGTTGACCCCACGACTTCAAGTCAACGATGTCACCATTTTGGTACGATTCTTTTCCAACTTTCCTATAAAGTTGTTTGTTTAACAACGTCGTGTTTCAGGAATCCCAAGCGTTTAAGACGGACTCAAATAAGGAAAACAATGTCAATGTCCCGAATCTGTCGCTGTTCGACTTTAGTAAGAACGGAGACGACGACGATCTGCTGAATATCAGCGATAGTATTCTTAAGGACATTATCATGTAGTGGGAAGAAAGAAAGGATACGCGCAACCACATGTGGGCAGTATTATTTATTTTGTGTACATTCTTAGAATTCTTTACAACTGAATGCTACAAAAAGTTAGTTGTCACGGCCACTCGTTCTTTACCCGTTTACAAAATCAGCCTTTCATAAATGAATGATTTGAGCGTTTTCTGATTGAAATGGAGAAGCGGGGATATGGTGAATTTTCAGAAAATAAAAAACCATATTGGAGAAGGATGATGTTCGTGGAATTCATTTTTATTAAATTCGAAAATAATAATGTAACTGAAAGTAACGTGATCGAGTTAATTCGTAAACTAAGGAGTATGAATGTGAGATATGTACTATGTGTTCCTGCATACATAAATCGTTTTTGTATTGTATTGCTTCTGGTCTTTTTGGTCGGCGCCTATCACATCTCCATTTGCACGTCTAGCCGCAAATAAATCGTTCACATGCATATACACTGTCATATATGAATGGATCTTGGCGTATTATATACAATAGCATTAACATTAGAGATTAAGAGTATTGGCAAAATGGTTCACATTTCATGCAAACCCTATTGCAGCCTGTGGCTTGAGCAACGGCTCACAACCCGTTCTATATCGGGATACATAAAATATACATAATTTTATACATGTTATAGGTGTATCCTTTTCAAATCGTATTAATTTTAAATTTGCACTGCAGTTTCGTGTTGGAATATTCTACTTTCCGCGCTGCTGACGGGGCGGAAATTTGTTTTTCTTACCAAGAATCTTCATCAGCTGCTTGGACATAAAGTACGGCTTCTCTTGTGAGCCATCGTTCCGCTCGCAGTCCTCCAGGAAGCAGAGGAACAATGTGTCCACCGCCGTCGAGTAGACACTGAAGAACACGCTCGTGATGAGGAAGGAGGCAATTACGACAACCGTGGTCGGCACCGCGTTGTAATGCAGCGGAATCTGTGGCGGATAGTGGACGAGGAAATAGAAGGTCGATACCCCCGCTCCGGCGGTAATCAGCAGTTTGGACAAAAAGAACAGAAAATCTGTGACCTTGTCCAGCGTGATGACGCGCAGGAAATTACGCATAATCAAGTTAAACGCGTCCTTGGCGCTGCTGCAGAAGTTGTTGCCGTGAATGGCGCACATGATGTAAGCGTTCCGGTTAAGGAACTTCAGGAAGGTCTCCAGCAGCCAGAAGAAGCAGCGCATGCAGCAGAGGATAGCTTTGGTGACGGCGTTGTCGTATTTCTTCAGCTTTTGGTCGATGTATTCGAGGACTATGCGGATCATCCGACAAATGGCCAGAATGAGGGAGCCGAAGGCCACGGTGCCCAGGTGGTAAAAGGCCGTCTGACAAAAGGCTCCAGTGAGGGTGAAGAACGGGACGTCCCGTTTCTTGAACGTCCAGTACCAGCGTGCAAATGTGGAGGCCAACACCATGTAGCTGAAGCCCGAGATGAAGAAGCTCAGCCACAGGAAGCCAAAAACGTCATAGGCGATGGCCCATTCTATTTTCGCCGGGTTATTAATGCTCACAAAACTGCATGTGGTTTGTGTGCAGGGCCTTCCATAGTTGTTGCAGTGCTGTTCGAAGATTCGCGGGATGCAGGCTTCTCCCACCGTGTAGTTGAAAGCTGGTCCTTCACATTTGCAAGGCTCGTTGGTCGCTTCACCTTTGTCTGTCAGCTGACGCACCATGCGGAAGGTCGGATCACCAATGGAGCCCAAGTACAGGCCCACTCCCACGGCGAAGACAATGGTGGCGATGAAGAGCACCCAGGAGAAAATAGGGAAGAAGACAGTGCTGTATACGCTGCTCACCGCTTTACTGCCTTCTTTCGTCAGCGCAATGGCTATTCGGATTCGCTTCCTCAGCACAATCACCAGCAGCAGGATCACCACGAAACACACTCCAACGAATATCGAAAGGTACAGCCATGTCTTCGGGTTTTGCCTAATGCTTTGAACCGTAGCATACAGATTCGGCCCGTGTATGGTGCCAGTGGCCGCCTTCTGCCAAAACATGTACTCCTTCACGCTGTAATAGAGTCCAACCAGAAGGCCGATTAGCACGCCAAATATGGAGAACCACATGATCGGACCAGAGAGCCACCGCATCAGTGCAATGAAAATGAGGGAGGCGATCAGGGTGCAGACGCAGGCCCACAGTATAACGTTCATGGAGTTGATCAAGTCCTCGCCAATCTCCTCGCCCATGCGCTGGGCATCTTGCGTGTCGTTGTAGAAGTTGGACATGAAATTACCCACCAACTGCGCCAGTAGATCGTTCGCCTGGCTCATCTTCTCCTTAATGACATCTTCCGGCTTGCGGCACTCCTCCTGCTGGAGATCCCCTACCAGGGCACTGGCATTTCCCGGCATAATACCGACCTCGCGGGGCAACCGGCCGAACTTGCGCGGGATGCAACCCGGTGACGGGAACCCGGAAAGGCAGCGTTTGAAGAAGGATTCGCTCTTCATGTAGGACCGCGCACATAAATTGTTTCTGATTGCATCCTCGATTTGCGCCTTGTCCCGTAATCCCGACTTAAGCTCCTCCGACTGACAGATGAGGCGCCTATGAAGGTCCCCGAAGTTAAGTTTGTTCTTCATATCATCCCACATGAAGTCCTCGGTGGGACAGCTTTCGACGCACACCTGTGGGATGGAGCGTATGATTGATAAGTTCGTTTTGGGAAATAAATGGTATCCACTTACCTGTGGTGTTGGACATCCGGTGAGAGGTACGCTCGGGTTGATGCACTTTCCCAGGTCAAAGAAAAACAAGTTATCTTTGCCCAGCACTCCGGAGTCGAGCCCGCACTTCCTGTTGAACGAGTCCGTGGGTGACATTATCTGGTTGAGATCCCCATTCTTGATGGCGTAGTGGGCAATAAAGCCCCAGCCTGCCAGAAAGAGGACGAATAGCAAAAGACAGGGCACGTCCGTGCAGCTCCGGTTCTTCTGACGGGGTCCCTGGAAATTCCGGTCGTAGCGGAGCGGCTTGCCGTACTTGTTCATCAGCTCCTCGTCCTCAGTCATGGCTGGTTACTGAAAGCGGCAATCAGAAATCGATCGTTATATAAATGAAAGCATATATCGCTATCGATGAGCTATCTTCCTCGTAATGAGTCTGGGCAGACACAGTCCATTGTAATTTATTTCCGTAGATGCGTCATTGTTTTAAAAATGGCACCACCCAGAGACACATAAACGTCTAGGTTGGGGGACGGCGGTGGATGGGCAACCCCCAGCGGCATGCGATTGGGAGGTTGAGGGTCAGCGTAGTTTAAAATTAATTTTCAGCAATAATATCGCGATAATTTCTTTGAATTGTTTTCTTATCATAATTAACTAATGGGTTTTATTTTTAAACATGGCCTGAGTATCATAGCCCATATTTGGGTCGGTGATTACAAAAATTTCCCAGATTTTAAATAAAAAAATCAAAATTAAAGAGAAATATGTATTATCGGGCAGCCGGGTTATTAAGCGGAAGTGCCTAAATATTAACATAGAGTAACATAGCCCATATTGGGTTCGTTCTCCTTTGATGATTACAAAAATTTCCAAGATTTTGAATAAAAAAATCAAAATTAAAGAGAAATATGTATTATCGGGCAGCCGGGTTATTAAGCGGAAGTGCCTAAATATTTCTCAAAAATTATGCAAGTTTTCGAAAGCGTGTTTTGGTTTGATTAGTAGTTCGGTTTTTGCCTAATTCACATTTTTTAAATTATTTAAATCCTAATTTTTATAAAAAAAAACAAAAAAAATTACGCTTCACTTATACGAGCTTTAGTCATAATGATTCTAGTCATAAGTACTTTAATACTAAGAATTAAGTCAGTGACTCTATTAACCAATGAAAAAATTAAATAGACTTGTCGTTTTCATGAAATTTCACTTATATTTCACCATTCTGCTGATAAGCGTTTTATGTATATAAAATAATTAAGTTACACACTTTATGTATTACCTTATGATACCGATCGCCAGCTGTGCGAAAAATTCGCTGGCGATTCGAAAAATCAGCGAATCTACAAACAGCCCGAGCGTGTCACAAAATGGTAATAATGACGCATTAAGAGTAAATTAAATTTATACGCTCACTTGTTGCTGGCACCGACCAGTTTTGTTTGTTTATGGGAATTGTTTTATTTTGTTTGCGGCGGCTACTGTTCGATTCGATTTAAAAGGAAGCCCCACTGCCGCACTTCAAGTGTGTTCGGCCAAAAACAAGTGGATGCCATTTTCATAGAAAACTATAGGCCATTTTCGGCTGGCAAGGCAAGGTCGAGTAACAAGGGGGGTCTTGGAGTTTCAATGACTGTGTTTTTTATCACCAGTATTTGCCTTGTGGGGTACGTCACCTTAGATAAAAGAAAGCAATTTTTGTCCTTATCTCTTGATGGTAGACTCTTGTTTCCTATTTGCACTTTTCCCCCGAAAACAACTTGTAGGTTTCTCGGAGTACATGGGACAATAATCACTAATGGTAATGTAAGGTATTACTCACCGCGATGTTGGTCCCCGCAAACTTCGAATGAAAATGATTCCCGAGATGCACAAAGAAGCTCTTTCTTTCTTTATCCCAGTTTATGAGCCTTTATTGTCTCGCCAACCGCATGACTCCCGCTCTCCGAGTCCCTTGTGGGTGAGGTGGGGCTTTTATTTTTTGTTCAAAACGATTCCTGCGTCGCCGCGGAGTCTCGTCTCCAGGGAAAGTCGCCGGACAAGTGGAAGTTGGAAGCCTTTGTTGGGGCTCCGAGCGTTGCTCTTTGGTCGGTCACTTGCACTCGATGAAATTATATGTACGGGGGACTGCAAGCATAAAGGCAGCATAAATTTGTGTGCATGTGTGCGTGGGGACCCACTGGGCGATTTGATGGGCACAAAAAAGCAGCAGCACGGCACACTTTTGTTAATTGCACAATCCTAATCGTTTTCACCCGATGGCGCTCCACTTTGAAAAAACGTCCACAATAATAACAGCTTGCAGTTTCGACCGAATTCCCTTGCATGCAACTCTATTTGGCTAGTTGGAGCAGGCGCAAAACCTCACGTACTGCGACTCACTTACGCTAATTGAAGCAGCACCTCACTTTAGTTATTTGAGCCAAGTAAACAGCTCCACTCTCGCAATTGAACTGAAAACAGAAAGGGGGGCCACTACAAACCAGCCCCAGCCGCCGCCCCCTCCCTCCAGAAACAGCTGTTGGGCCAGTGTTGGTTAGCAACGCGATGATTCCAAACAAACTCGAACAGGGATGCTTAGCCAGGGAGGAACCATACCGTGAAATTTTTTCAAGCCAAATTTAGCTTTTTGTATTCTTAAAAATGGTATATTAACATATTCCAAAATCTTATAAAAGCTTATAAATTATAAAACGTGCAAGGAATTTGTTTTTGTATTAGTTTCGTTGTTTCATTTTATATTTATTTTGTTGATATGATTGTTAATGCATTGAAGGAATCATCCCCGAGGTAAAAGTACATACATACTCTACATACATACATACATGAGGAGTTGATAAAATTTTAAAAAGTCGGAAAGTCTTAAAAATTTTCCGATCGAAAAACTATGTACATATATAGTTATATGTTTGTACATACTGACATATACATAGATAGCTGACATAGGAACAACGATCGGGTCAACTTTTTATTTTTTTTAAAGATATTATTTATATCAAAAGAATAGGGATAACTTCTTTGAATTGTCTTCTTATCGCAATGAACTAATGGGATTTTTTTGAAATCGTGGCCCTAGTTACATAGACCATATTTGCGTCACTCGCCTTAAGTGACTACAAAAATTTCCTAGATATTTTATTTAAAAATCTAAATTAACGAGAAATGTGTTTTTACAATATTCTATATAAAAAAAGGAAGGATGGCTAATATTTGATGAATCCAAAGTTGAAATACTTATGCAGTTAAGATCAGATATATATCGCAGATATATGAGACCTTCATTATAAAAAAAAATTTCTTATGAGACAACTTTGATAAAATGCTCTAAGCTTATATCTTCAAAAACATCAAAGTTGTGTTATTTTTTGTGTTTAAGTTATGTTTGTATGTATGTGTGTATGTACTACATACACATATGGCAGCAAGAAAGTATAGACGGCCGATCCCATTGAAGTTTGGTAGGTACAATTTAGAACCAATAAATGACCCACTAAAGTCCCCACACCTATTTAAGTTATGGCATTTCCGATCGATCAGTTACACATAAGGTAGGATATCGGATATAATCCGGCCTAACGTGTTTTTTCAACAAAGGAGGTGATCCAGATCATCAATATATGTATATATTTTATCTATAGGGTCGGAGATGTCTCCTTCCCTTTATGGCCCAACTTTAAACAAAATTACAATACCTTCTGCAAGAGTATATTGTTGAAGAAATGTATCATGAACATGAGCAATTTATTACAAAGATTAAAGAATGGATGAGATATTATTCAAAATCCAAAGAATCACAAAATTAATTGCTTCGTACTTTCTACAAAGTTCAGTTCCTCAAAGATTCTTTTTAAAAAATAAACTGAAACATTTACTAGTATTTTAGTAATACGTCTAATGGAAAGGTACATACAAGTTTTTAAAAAACGACCCATTAGCCGTGAAAGTGATCCATAGTTTCAAGATTTAACATTGAAGGCAAAAATACAATAACATTTTCATAAAAGAAGAGTACCCATTACAACAAATATTTCAACAAATTTAAAAAGGCTAATTAAAGCTTCTATTCTTAAAGGCTAATTAAAGATCGTTCAACCCTTCTTTGTGACATTGCAATGTTCTTCCATTGATTCTGGCGGGCGAACTGATCATTATTGACAGTCAAAGGGCGAAAGTTTACGCAGGTATAGAATATATGTAATCCGACCATATCCGACCGTATTATTCCACCATATCGGTTAATCGGAGGCCGGATAATCGAAGTTTTACTAAATTTACGCCTATGCCTGATTGATAATTCGTGGCTGCATGAGTGTTATTTGCTGATAGGTTTCTTAGCGAAGTAAATAGCGCCACTCTCGCTATTGTAGTGAAACAGAAATTACAAACCAGCTCAACCGCCGCTCTCCTCTCTCGAAACAGCTGTTGGGCCAGTGCTTGTTAACAATGCGTTTTAGTTCAAAACAAACCAGGGATGCACAACCATGCCAGTGCAATTATTTCAAGCAAACTTTAGCTGTTTTGGTGTTCTTAAAAAAATTATTCTAAAATCGTATGATATAAATTGGGATTTAATTTCGAAGCTTAAAAGCATTTATTCTAATAAGGTATACATCGAGTAAATTATTTTACACAGCTAACAAATGTAACAACAGCGTTTTCAAGTTAAGTGAAGCTCAAGAAATATAATGTAAAATATATAATAATATATAACATGGAATGTTATCAAAAGTATTTACCGGGCTTTATAACCTATTTAATTTAATCAACCTCATTGTCTATATAGAAGAAAGAAGTGATATTTTATAAATATCGAAGGACCCAATTCAGACGGTGATGGTTGGTCAAAAGCGTGCAGCAAAGCTGCAGCGGCGAGTGAGAACAAACGACTGTTATTTGTGAATGTCAGTGCTGCAAAACGTGGCGAAAAAGCGGCGCGGGGCTGAGCGGCAAGCGGTGGAGAGCGGAGAGCATTGAGAATGTAGCGTTGAGGACGGGCCACGGGATTTTAATAAGAAACAAATTAGGCAGCCAAACCGTTGGCGGCTGTGCGAAAAGCGGACTGATCGCCGTTTAATGTGTCCCAGTCGATCGCAGTCGGCTAGTGTGTGTAGTCCCCGGTGTTTTGCCGCCTTAAAGTGTGTTGTTTTTGTGCCGGCAGCACTTCAATTGAGCCCCCCAAAAAATTTTTTTTCCTTTCAACTCCCCGATTTGCGAAACTGCCACCGCTGCTGCTGTGCCTGCAGCTGCAGAAAAGGCAGACGGTGACAAAGATTCGCGACGCGAGTGCAGGCGGGCGGCGACGAATAGAGAGCAGCAGACCCGCTCTGCCAATTGTTTATGTTGATAAACATTGTTTTTCGGCCTACTGCAACTCAGTAAAAGTGAAACTATTGCCACGATTAGTGGTTGGTCTGGTGTACGTGCAGAAAAGTGACACTTTCAGCAGGCGGTGGAGCTGGTGGTGGAGTGGGAGGAGGAGAAGTCGTTGTAGGCTCGGAGCCGCACAAGGAATACCAGTGCTGCCGTCTGTTGTTGTTTTGGGGAACAATAAATAAAAATAATACAGAGAAGCGGAACAAACACGCGGCGCTCGCAAAAGGGCGGGAAGTTTTTTCTCTCCATCGCCGATTCCTGTCCTGGGCGACATGTCGAAGGAGCCAAGGCGCATATCCCTAACCTCGATAGCGCAGAGCGATGGGGTGTTTTCGCGCTTTGGAAGCAGTTTCCTGGAGCCACAGCCGGAGCTGCCTGGCACGTCCACCAGTCAAAAGGCATCCAAGACAGTCAAGAGCATTCGACTCAAGCTAGAGCTCTTTGAGACCGATGCGGACAAGTATCCTGAATTCAACTATTCAAAGCTGCTATATTTGGAGAAAGTGAGTCCTCTTAACAGGCTAGTCTAGTTTTTACCAAAAACTTCATCTTCCATTTAGAAAAAGGCCAAGAAACTGAAGCAGGTAACTTCCGTGCCGAATGGAGCCCCCAACGACCCCTTTGCAGACAATGACGACGATGTTGCGCGGATCGTCAAGGAGCTGGAAGCCAAGTACGGGAACGCCTATGCCACGGGCAGGGGCAAGAGCAAAAAGGACGATTACCGGGATATCGGCATGGGCTACGATGAGTCGGATTCCTTTATTGACAACACGGAAGCTGTAAGTTAAATTTTTAAAATTTTTACACGAATTGGAATTAATTCTTGCTCTGTTTCTAGTACGACGAGATGATACCCGAAGAAGCCGAGACACTGATGGGCGGCTTTTACCTAAACTGCGGCGCTTTGGAGTTCAAGAACCTAACCAAGAAGTCCTATACCACGCGAACGGACGCCATCATCAAAATGCCGGAGCGATCGCGCAAGCGGCTAGTCTCGTCCAGTTCCGAGAGTTCGTCGTCTTCATCCGGAGATGAAGATCGAAACGATGATGAGAACGACGAGGAGGACGACGAAGACGAGAGCGGTTCCGAAGAAGAGGACGAGGAGGATGACGAGACCGATTCCGAAGAGGACGACTCCGACAGCGAAAGCCTGGAGGACGACGACTCTGCTTCCACGATCAAGTCCTCCAGCAAGTACAAAGACAATCAGGCCAAGAAGTCGAAGGTTATCGTGACGTCCAAACCCAAGTCAAGCCACAGTTCGAGTGGTTCGGCCAAGAAAACACTAAAGAAGCCGATAGTCATCACCTCCTCCTCGTCCAGTTCCCCAAGGCCGAGTGGCGTGGAGAACACGGACACAGAGGAGCGTCAACCCCAGACACAATCCCAGCCGATGGCCCAGGCCCAGGCTTTAAAGAAGTCGGTGAAGACTACTACGGTGAAGGATATGCTAAAGGCCAAGCGGGATAGCTACCTTAAATCACAGAGCGGCACAGCCGCCGTCAAGGGAGGAGTCAATGGAGAGCTCAAGTGCATCTCCACGGATGTTGACTCCAGCAGTGACAGTAGCGATTCAGACTCTGCAGTAGACCAGGGGACTGGAGAAAGGCTTGCCTCTAAACAGCGCAAAGAGGGAAATGAAAGTGAGTTATATAATAGAGCACTAACCAGGATTGGTTCCTAAACGTACTTCCATTCCAGATCTTCGAACTGCCGACACGGTGTTGCCCGCCTCATTGGATGGCGACATCTTAGCGGCCATAAATAACTTCAAGGAAGCGGTTAGAAGTCGAGACTGGAGCGGTAAAAAGTTCAGCTTGGATGCTACACTTACGCCCCTATTTCTCAAGTAAGTTTCCTCTCCCGCAACTTCATTGTGTACCTAAACAGCGTGTTTTCTTCCTACAAAGGGTATACGAGACGGTTCAATGCACGGATCAAAACGAGCGAAACATGGTCTTCTCGCACATCGAGTACCAGTTGCAGCTGCCCAAATACTATATCCTGCGCAAGGGGAAGGCGGTGAAGGCCAAGGAGGCCAAGAGCAAGTCAAACAATGCCGTGGAGAAGCTGCGGAGAGCTGTCGCCGTGGTTATGCCAAAGGCGATAGCTAACTACGAGATGGAGTTGCGCAGCTTTGCAGAACAAGCGTAAGGATCTTCACTTCAAGGATTTTTCAAAAATGGTAAATGGTTATTGTTTTGCTTTTCAGAGCGACGGACGACCACTCGGAGTTGCCTCCCAAGATGCCACGCAAGAAGTTCCAGTGGACTAGCGAGCTGCGGCTGCTTCTGTACGATGTCTACCAAGCCCGCTGGACTTCGTACACCGTTCTAGCCAAACGGAAGGACTCGCTGGAGAACTTCATCAACGATTATCTCAAAGATAAGGTGGTCAACTTGTGGCCACAAGGCTGGATGCGTTACGACGAGCTGCAGCGCGAGATCTTGCGCCAGAAGAACGCCAGCCGAAAGTTAAAGGAAAAGGCGAAAACAGGGCCCGCCGTCTCCAAACCCGCCGCTGCAGCTGCTGATCAAGTGCCACAGTCCAGCAATCACCTAATGCCAATAGAAGAGCCTCGGTCGCGGGGCAACTCTGATACGGATTCAGTCACAAGTGCCTCCTCCACCAGCCTAAAACGCAAGCTCAAGGATCAGCCTCCGCAAAGCAGTAAACCGCCGAAAAAGAAGATTATAAAGCAGGGTCCAAACATGCAGCCGAACACACAACCACAATGCCAGCTGACGCCGGCTGCCACGGCGGCTGTCACCGCGCCAGTCATTATCAATAATAATAACAACAACAATAACCACCTGTCCACTCTGGAATCGTTGCTCTCCATGCCGAGCACCTCGGCTCAGGCAGCCACGTTGGCGGCTGCCAGTGCGGTGCTGGATCTAGCCTCGCCCAATCGAAAGATCGATCATCCCCTGGGCGGCAGTAGCATCTACAATCTACTTACGGCAGCCACCCTTGGGGCCAGTGGGAGTCCGGGCCATTTTCCTGTTGAGCCCCAAGCCAAGGCTAAGGTAATCGTGGCAGCGCGTCCAGCACCGCATGTGATAAATTTGGATGACTATCAGTGCTCCAGCGACATACTGCATACGTCCAAGCAACTGGCCGCCACCACCAGTGTCATCACCTCCACATCCTCCAGCGCCCATATGGTCCAGGTCCGAGACAGCAGTAGCGAATCCGATGGCGTGGAGATCGTGGGCGTTTTTCCTGCCTCCAAACCCAAACAGAGTGTCCTGCCCAAAACGAAAAACAAGACCCAAAACAGGGCCAAGTCTTTTGGGGGTGGAGGGCAAATGAATGGAGCTTTGGGTTTAAATAAAAATACTTACATCTTTAATAATAACAATAGCGCACCCATGGGGAACGTTTACGATCTCGCCACCAGCACCCAAATTATGAAAGCCATGTCTGATTTGAAGGTGCTGGAGAAAAAGATCAAATGGTCCTCACCGAACAGCATGAGAGGAGCTGGCGGACTTGGATCTCCCGGCACAGGCACAGGTGCGGGAGCAGGGACCTCCCCGCGTCAATGACAAACAGTTTCGGCCGCACCGCAGCCACCATCTCCGGCTGCCGTGACGGCCTTTTACAATCACGACCAGGCAATGGCCGCCGCCCTAGTGCTCTCCTCGCTGAGCGTCGCCCCCCGGTATGACCTGCTGGCCAACGGAGCGGGTCCCCAACTAGGTGGGGGACCACCTAACTCACTGCCACAAGTATTTGTAAAGCCAGCCAGCCTGCCAAAGGCAACCAGCGATGAGGTTGCGACTGGAGCTGCTCCCCCGCCCACTCAACTGCCCACAAAGTTTATTTAATCTAGGATTCTAAAGGCGGCAGGTTTCATCCGTCACCTGCGGAGATGCGCTTGATCTCGCCTCCGCTCTCAAAACCTATATTCACTGATTGCGTTTATGTGTTTAGAAATTGAGTCGTTTAACTAGTAAGTCCTTGTATTTTGCAAGCATTAAACAAGCAAATTTATAGATATTTATAGAGAACCATTTTTATTAAATAAAGGAAATTAAGTTATGTAATAAAGGAAAACAAGCGACTTTCTTTCACACGCAGCATATATGTATATATGTATGTATTAATGATACAAATTAGTTCTGTAAACCAAAAAGATAACGCTAAACGCTAAAACCAGCACGCTGTCACAGAAACGATAACTTAGCCTAGTTTGTAAAAAATAACACACGTGCCTGATGATATCGCCGGAGGACGAGTCCTGAAAGGGGACTTCAGTTTCTCACTTAATCCATCGCAGTACCGAGGTGGCTGCCATGCGAACGAAAGCAATGGTGGATTGCTGTCCAGACGCGGGCATTAAATTCGGTTCTGCTAGCTCCGGCTGCTGGGTATGGCTGGGCACAGCCTCCCAGTCCATTCGCAGAGAATTTTCGTCTGGAACAAAGGAGAAGTGAGAATTTGATGATTTTGTGAGGACGGGATACGCACCTTCCGACTCCGATTCCGTGGCCGTCTCAATGCCGATCAATAGAGAGTCCACCGATTTCATGAGTGGCGCATTGGTCACATCCAGGTAGCCGAACCTGCCCAGATCGCTTCGCTCCAGATCGAGGATGGCCAGGAGGTTCTCCAGCGTGTGTTGCTCGTTGAGAGCGCGCAGCTTTACCTGCTGTGTGTAGGCCAGATACATGATATTCGAATTCAGGCGCGAGATCTTGCGCCGGAACTGCTCCTCGTTCAATACCTTGCGGCAGAAGTCGCCGTATGCGATCTTGTACGGCAGGCGGACGTTCAGGTAGAAGCTAAGTAGCTGCGTCAGCTGCGCGGTGTAGGTAAGAGCACCGACGATTCGGTAGGCTTCGATTTTACTGGGTGTAATCTCATTCGCCGTTGACTTGGGTACATCGTCTTTATTTTCCGCCAACCAGTCCAGGTAGGCTGTATAATCGCCGTTTGCGGGCAGGGAGGGCCCCACAATTCTGTACTGAACCTCGCTGATTCCGCTGCCATGGAACACCCATTTGCCGCGAATGTACGAAGTGTTTTTTGCGTCCGCCAAAGCTGCAATGGTTTCCGCCTCCTCACTGCGCTCCACGCTAGCTTTTCGCTGCTGTTCTTCCTTGAGGACCACCTCTGATATGGGGAAGACGTAGGACACCAGCTGCTGGATGCCTCGTCGAGCTTCTTGCTTGATGCTGTCAAGAAGGCCCTGGTGCGTGTTCCTCAGCTTGTCTATAGTCTCCACCCTATCTAGTACGTAATCCTCCAGCATTTTAACTTTGTCTGGATACTTGGGCAGGTTCTTCCGTTTCTCGGCGTTGGCCCAGCGCAGTTCGTCTCGTCGCTCGCCCAGGGTCCTAAGTCTTTGGCTCGTACTTCCAACGAGCTGCTGAAGAAGCTCCAGCTGCTTCCTCTTTGCTTTAATGGCCATGAGGCGATCCTCGTGGGAACGATGCTGATCAATTAGACGCTCATATCGGCTGCTGAAATTCTTTAGGCCAGCCTGGAGGTTGATGTAGCGCTGCTGCTTTTCCGTCAAACTGGAAAATAGAAAAAGATTGATCAGATAGCATGTGATTTTGATAAGGCACCCAAACAGCGCGCAAACCTTTCTGGCCTCTCCGCCTGGCTGTGAGTAATGTTTCCGTTTCTGACGCAATTGCGACACTGGAATCGACTGGCACTGCAACTGTGACAGAGTGGGCACCGCAAGCCAACGGCAGCCGCTGCTGGAGCTGCTGCATCTTTGGTGCATCCTTCTTTTCTTTTAACAGTAACATCCGTATGTGGTTTTCCCCTTGTTGTTGCTTTATATCCTGCTACTTCGCTGGGATCATCGTCCTCTCCGTTTGTGGAGGCACTCGAAATGCGGAAGTTGTCGGGCGCCTTGCAGCTTTCATCGGAGCTGGAGGTGGAGCTACTTGCCATTACAGTCGCTACAGAGCATTGTGTGTTGCACGACTTGCATTTAATTGTTATTGTTTCGCAGATTTCTTTTTCTCTTGATACGCAAATGGATTCAGTACTGGGAAACGTACAGGTGCTGAGGTAGTGTTGGAAAGTCATGAATGGTTGCAGGGCTACCAAAAATAAAAGGGCGCGCAATTTTGAAACTATTGTGGAATGATAATAGTAACACTCGATTAAATTTCAAATTAATAAAGGAATAATAATAAAAAATATATTTTTCAGTTTATCATGAAAGCAATACAGGATACGGGTTTATAAAAAACTACGCAATCATAGGATCCCTAACTCAGCAAAGTTTTTAAAATTTGTTCACAAAATTTAAAACAAATATTTAAGAAAATATCGTTTGTAATTTCCTTTTATTTTCAGAAGAGATTTCCATAATCAAATAATTCAACTAGATCGTTCGAAAATAAAAAATAACCCTAGGTGCTTTTGAATTTCCAAACCATTCTGTTTCCCGTTTTCGGATTCGGTGCGCTAATTTGGGTGGCAGCTCGGTTAGACCAGAGGCAGCGTTTCGATAAGGACTGTAAATTTAGATAACTCGGGGTGCAAGACGATAATCTCTACTTAGCAGCTGCAGCCGCCTTTCCAGCCTTTCCTCCCAGCACCTTCAGTGCTGCATCGACCAGATCGGGAACACGGGGCAGCGCATGAGCCTCAAGAGTCTTGGCATACGGCATGGGCACATCTACACCGGCGCAGCGCCACACGGGGGCGTCAAGTTCGAAGAAGGTCTGATCCTCCATGATGCGGGCGCAAATCTCAGCTCCAACACCTGAAAGCGATAAGAAATTAAATCAGAATTTCTTTAATTATTCAAGAATCCCATACCGTGCTGAGGCCAGCCGTTCTCCACGGTGATCAGGTGGTGGGTCTTTTTGACGGAGGCAAAAATAGTCGCGGTGTCCAAGGGCCGAATGGAGCGTAGGTTAATGACCTCCGCCTCGATGCCTAGTGAATAACAAAAATTATATCAGCTCTGTGACTACATAATATGTTCCTATAGACTACATACCCTTCTTGGCGAGCTCAGCGGCAGCGAGCAGCGATGTCTCAACAGCCTTGGAATGCGCCACAATGGTGATGTCCTTGCCAGGACGCATAATCTTTGCCTTGCCGATGGGTATAACAAAGTTCTTGTCGGTTATGGTGTCGTCAACAGGGAATGCCGTGCCGTACATCAGCTCGTTCTCCAGGAACACCACCGGATCAGGATCCCGAATGGCGGCCTTTAGCAGACCACGAGCATCTTCAGTGTCGTAGGGTGAGATCACTTTCAAGCCCGGGCAGTGGGCGTACCAGGCGGCAAAGCACTGGGAGTGCTGGGCAGCCACTCCGGAAGCAGCGCCATTGGGACCACGGAACACAATGGGCACGTTGACGGCACCAGCCGACATGTAGAAGGTCTTGGCGGCCGAGTTGATGATCTAATTAAATTATAAAAAATAAAAAAATGAATATTCGAGATGTGTTTCCGTGCCCTGCTACTGCCGATGTACCAATTCAAGTGTATACAAGTCAGTTAATACATTTTATTGCTCTCTTCACTTAATGCCTAGTTTCTGCTTAATAATAAATGCGGGCAGGCGTCGTCCCTTCCAGAAGCGAGGCAGAGGCGTCTCATTCGCCTGCCTTAGGATCTCGGCCACATGTTGCTCTGCACTGAAAGCTTCCGCCTGCTTGATTTGGGCCATAAGCTTGGCCTGGAAAGCCTTTTCCTTGCGCATTTCGCGACGCTGGCGCACCTTGGCCCACTCGAACTTCATCTTGCGGCGCAGCTTCTTTAGCTTGTGCTTCTTCATCTTGCGCCGCCGGATGACTATCAGGCGGGCTGCTTCCATTTTGTCAGGTTTACTTTTGTCTAGAGGCGGGGCAATCACCTCGCCCACTCGGTTTCTGTTCAGTATATCGTTGATCTCTGTGATCCAGGTGGAGCGCGGACTTTCGATTATTCGACTGAGAGGCAGCTGTTGATCGCCAACTGGCGGCTTTGCAAGTTCGCGTAACTGTGCCTGCACATAATCGGATAACATGGGTTGGTGAAGGATATTAGTGGGGTCAACTCTACGACAGAAAGGGCAGGAGCTGCACCACCCATATTATCCCATTAAGCGCCGCGGCCCGATCTTGTACAGAGCTTGAATTGGTCTATTAGCTAGCTGAGTGGAGTAGTTGGGGCGTTTGGATTGGATTTTGCGTGTTCATTTTCACTTTTTGGCAATGAGATAATATGAGTAGTTAGCCTACTGCTAGTTTCGGTGGAATGTTCTTGAGGAGGAGGTTCTGGCAACTCACGTGATCAATAGCCTGCATGGCAAAGTTGAAGGTCATGAACTCGCAAACAGGACGAAGTCCAGCCATGGCAGCTCCAGTGGCGATTCCAGCGAAGCCCATTTCTGTGATTGGCGTGTCGATGATACGCTTGTCGCCGTACTTTTTCCACAAGCCACGAGACACCTGAAAAGTTGAGGGGAAAAGCAATTAATACTTGTAGGTTTTAATCAATGCTAATATTTAAATAATACATTGTAATATATATTGAAATTAGTACAGTGTCTTAGTGACTTGTGCTTAGAAGGCCGGTTTCTTTAATTTGTAGGCGTAAACAAATCGTGATTTTATGGGCTGGCCATTATCAGCAGACAATCATACACTTCGTGCGTGACCTTGCCAATTTCGATCACGCATTCAGATTCGTATTCCCCACAATCCATTATCAGTAGTTACATATAGCCACGCATATACCACCCACTAGCCCCGCACCTCTCCCGATCCCTATCCATGTGCATCAGCTGTCATCGCAACTGTCACTGCCGCTGCCGCCACCGTCGCCTGCTGATGTTTACGTAATCAGAGGACGGGTCGGAGAAAAGCCTTTTTTCTTACCTTGTAGGCGCCGTCGTATTGGGCGACCTCCTCGCCGAGTAAGAAGACACGGTCGTCGCGGGCCAGCTCCTCGTCCAGGGCGCTGTTGAGGGCATCCCGCACGGTCATCTGCTTGGCGGCCATCGCTTTCGGGCTGGTGGAGAACGCACGCTGAGCGGCCTGGGCCGCCTGTGTGAGGCGGGATCGGATCATCATGGCTTTCTTGGTTACTTTCCGGTGCGGCTTACTCGTTCGTTTCCAGCTTAAAGTGGATGTTATGGGAGATTTAGACTATTATCTAACTGGAAAGAAAATAAGCTACGCACCGACTTCCGTCCCGAAATTTTGCAGTGGAAACAATGTGACCAGACAACCTTGCTACAGCTATACAAAATACCAAAAAGAGAAAATACTGCAATGGGAATATTTAGTCAATATTGGTTTTCAATGTTTTTGGAATATATTGGTTTATATATTTTTGAATTGTTTCAACATGAAAATAATGATTTTTTAAACGTAATGCTAAACTAAAAACCAATTTGATATTCTCGTGTTAAATCAAATCGTGTTTAAATGTCAAATTAAAAACAAGAAAAGAAAGCTAACTTCGGGCGGAACCGAAGTTAATATACCCTTGCAGCTAAAACCGGATATATATCACAAACATCGGATATAGTTGGCGGATCCTTATGATTACGTCATAATAAAACCAATTAATTACAATAAAAAATCTAAAAGAAAGTCCCAAGCTTCTACCTTCAAATATACGAAAGTTGATATTTCTACCAAGTACCATTTCCGATCGTTCAGATATATGGCAGCTATAGGATATAGTCGACCGATCCTAATGAAATTTGGTAGGTTGGATCAACTGACCAAAAATAGAATCTGTACTAAGTTTCAGCTTTCTATCTTCAAAAACACGAAAGTTGGGTGATTTCCGATCGTTCAGTTATATGGCAGCTATAGGATATAGTCGGCCGATCCCTATGAAATTTGGCATGTCGTAATGGTTTGCCAAAAATAGCTCTCGTGTCAAATTTGAACTCTCTAACTCTAAAAACACCAAAGTTATACCATTTCCGATCAATCAGTTATATGGCAGCTATAGGATATAGTCGGCCGATCCCGGTCGTTCCGACTTATATACTGCGTGCAAAGGAAAGAAGGGTGTGTGCAAAGTTTCAAGACGATAGCTTCAAAACTGAGAGACTAGTTCGCGTAGAAACGGACAGACAGACAGACGGACAGACAGACGGACAGACGGACAGACGGACAGACGGACAGACGGACAGACGGACATGCTCATATCAACTCAGGAGGTGATCCTGATCAAGAATATATATACTTTATAGGGTCGGAGATGTCTCCTTCACTGCGTTGCACACTTTTGGACAAAATTATAATACCCTCTGCAAGGGTATAACAATTCAAATTAAATTCAAAATCAAATGTATCCTCGCAGGCTCTTCCAAATTATTCAAAGCTGGAGAACGTCTGTTGTTTTGTGTCATGTGGAGTTGCCTTAAACGGCTCCCCACACGCGTAGGTCCGAAGAAAGGGGTACTTCAAAGGCCTTGGCTGTGGCTAACGGAACGTTTTATTCTGTAAATTCATAAATTATTCTACAATTCAAATATTAATCCTTCTTCTTACCGCAGTGTGCCCTCCTACAATCAACAAAACAATGAATGGCACTTTTTGGCGGCATTCACACTACCGCTATTAGTAGGCCCGTAATTCCGACAACTTAAAATACTACATTTCCTAATAATACTGACTTAACTATCGATAACAATGTTTTTGACCGTCGACATCCCCGACCCCGTGAAGACCCGCTTCACTCAAATCCAAACTCCAAGTTTAGAGACGGGCCGCAACATTGTCCAAGATAGTCCATTAGCTCCATCCATCTCCATCGGCTCCGCTGTAGACCTCCTCCACGATGCCCTTGCGCCACTCTCGTCTGGGCAAGGCAGGATCGCAGACGAAGACCATATCGCCCTGGCGGATGGGCTCCGTTCCCTGGCACCACTTCTCGCGGCGCACAAGCGTAGGCAGGTACTCCATGGTGGGACTCCACATGGTCCCTCGGCGCGACTTCTTCCAGGGTATGGCGCAGCACTCGCTTGACGCAATGCACCATCTGCTCCCATACTCCGCCTCTGTATCCTCTCCGTCTCGAACGCGTCTCCAAATCGTCTGGCCTCCTTGTCGGCTCCCACGAAGTTCTTGCTCACCTCGTACACATCCGGGTCTCGATCGTCGTTACCACCTCTCCAAAGGAATCGTTGGGAACGTCGATCTCCAACCTTGGCTGCAGCATGAAACACAAGCCGGACCTCACCGGGCTTGTTCGGGGTTTCGACACCGAATTGTGGCAAATTCCATAGCTTGTCGCTCTTCACCGCGACCTCATCCGGCTGCAATTTCCTCGCATATCCTTTGGACACGTCCTTGATGATCCGATCGTATCCTAGCGCCAACGGCCCGTGGCGCTTCAACTTCTCGACGTCGATCAGCCGTCTGTGTGCCATCTCGTAGCTCCGTGGCAGCACAGCGTGGTCATCCTTCCAGAGCAAACCCGTCTGGTCGCGACGCCCCACTTTCACCGTGGTGTCGTCGAGGATCCTTTGGGCCCGCGCGTCGTCGCTGGCTGCGACCGGTTGCGCGAGCTTCACACCAAAGCCTTCCATCTCGACGTAGTCCTCCACCATCTTTTCCATCGTGTCCTCCACTGACACGGCTAGAAGGCAGGACCTCGGTGACGGCGTAGTTGATTGTCCACTTACTGGCCCAAACACAACCCATCCAAGCTCGGTTGCGGCCGCGAACGGTCCCTCTCTGGCAAACCGTCTCGTCCTAAGTGGCAATCCCAAATGTCCATGGTCCAGTCCGATGAGCAACTTCGGCACCACGTTGCTGTAGGGCTTCATCGGCAGTCGCGAATCCTTATGAACGCCCTGGACATCTCGTCGACATAACGTCTGCATCGGCAGACTCAGGCTCGAAACGGCGTACACGTTCCTCAACGGGTGACGAGTGGGCTTCCCAGCTCCACTGATCTCCAGACTCACCACGTTGGTAGGCTCCCTGCTGGCTCTTCCTCCAAACCATTGGATGTTCAGTTGTCGACGTTCGCCTTGCACTCCCAGATCCCTCCGTAGCTCGTCGTCGATCATCGTGACGGAGGATCCTTCATCTAATAGCGCGTATGTGTCCACCTGGCGACCAGCTCCGTACAGCGTTACTGGCAGTATACGGAACAAAAGTCTGCCTCCTTCGACGTCAATACTTAAGTTTCTCTGCATGGGCGCCTCCGCTGGCTGCGGGGCCCTTCTTTCCAGGCTGTTTCTGCGGACAGCCGACTCCTGGGTCCTCTCGTGGTCCCTGTAACCACCTCGTGGCGAAGACCTCCTGTCCGGGCTGCGTCTGGAAACTGGTGACATCTGGTTCCCTCCGTTGTGGCGCCTGAAACCACCTCGCTGCTCCGGCCGTCTTCGCCCTTCGTCCTCTTCATGTAGCAGACGGTGATGCAATCTGCGGCATCCGTTGATCTGGCACTCGCCATGCACATCGCAGGATCTGGCCGCATGCCCACTCCGTAAGCATGTGAAGCAGAGCCGATGCCTCTTCACCATGCTCCATCTGCCCGGTGGCGAAGCTCCAATAAATTCGCTGCAGCTCGTCGTAGCATGTTGACCTCCACAAATTGGACAACCTCCATGCCGGTCATCCCGCTGCTCGTATCCGTTCTGGTCGACGCTCGCGTGTAGAACTCGACGCCTCGGCTCCTTTCCATCGACGTCCAAAATCGTACACACGATGTTTGCGTACTCCTGTAGCCACGCGCTGAAGTGCGCTACAGTGGGAAAGGGTTGGATCGATGCAGCGTGCCTGGCCCAATCCACTCGTTTGCTGGTGGGAAGCTTTGCCACAAGCTCCTCCATGAGTGTGGGGTTTCCCAGATGTTGCTCCGCCTTCGCCGACTGCAAGAAGGCCGTGAGGTTACTCACTCTGGTTGCGAAGGGGACGATCCTCTCCAGTTGCTGCTCCGAAATCGGCTGCACCTCTCGCACGCTGTTCAGCTGGCTGCGTATTAGCTGCTCCGGTCGGCCAAACCTAAAGCGCAGCTGCTCCATCACGGCTCTGACATTCGCGGGGTGAATTAGCAGCGACTTCACAGTCTCGCGCGCCTCATCCTTCAGCGCCTTCAACAGCCTCTGGTTGTTTTCCAGGTCTGTGCAGTTGTACGCTTGGGTCGTCTCCACAAACGCACAATTAAAAATGGGCCAATCCTCGGGCTGCCCTCCAAATATAGGCAAGTCCGGGAGCCTCCTTGGTCCAATAGCTTGGGTTCCATTCGGCGTCATCCAGGCGTAGGATCCAACAAATGGTGATGCAGTTGCTACGTTGTGGATGCTCCCGCCCGGTAGCGCGAATCCATGCGCTGTTTGCGCAGCACTTGTAGCACACAGTGGGTTGCTACTCGTTAGCAACGGTGGTCCACTCCAAGAAGGCGGCAGCGTGTAGGTCCCACTGGTCGCACCGAAACTGCTATATGGGTCCGGCCCGACCCCGTTAGTTGGTGCCTCACCGTTCGATGTGGCGGTTAATGGCGGTCCGCTCCACGATGGCGGCCGCTCCGACGCTCCACTGTTGGCGCCAATTGCGCTTGGGCCAACTGCGATTGGCGCGCAATTGGCGGTGCTTGCTGCGTCCATGGCTTTGACCTTCTTCAGCTCGTTCTCCAACGCCGTAATCCTCTCCAATAGGTACGCCGTGAGTGGCTGGCTCACCTCCGGCTCTGAACTCGCAGCTGCTGTTACAGTGCTCCTTGGTTGGGACGCTACTGTAGTCGCTGTAGTGGCTGGGCGAGAAATGGCCGCCGCCGTGGTTATGTTCACCCGCGGCCGATTTTCTGCTGCACTACTCGCTGGCTGCTGATCCGCTCGCGTTGTAGGGGTGGCTTCCCCTCCGTTCAGCCGGGAACTCCTCCTGGGGGAGTGCTGCATCTCCAAGTGTTCAAATATGGCGCTGCCCTAGCGCTCCAAAATGGCGCTGCCCTAGCGCTCCAAAGATGGCGGACCTGTGCCGTCTGGCTGCTGCCGCTGATGCTTGGCGCTCCTTGCGCCTCCTGCCCGCTGGTGCTTGGCGCTCCTTGCGCTTCCTATCCTGACGCTGGCTGCGTCTCCTAAACTGACGCCGGCTGCGTCCCCAGAACTGACGCTGGCTGCGTCTCCGTGTCGCTGGCTGCGACTCCGTCCGTACTCAGTGGTTTGGCGCTGGCTGCGCCGTCTATGTCGCTGGCTGCGACTCCTCTGCTGGTACGGGAACTGCGCTCCGTGCGCTCCTTGCAACTCTCTAGCTGGTCGTCGAGCCGTCCTCCAGCGCAAGTTGCCCTTGCAGTCTCCCTAGGACTGCGAATAAAAGCTGTTGTTTTGTGTCATGTGGAGTTGCCTTAAACGGCTCCCCACACGCGTAGGTCCGAAGAAAGGGGTACTTCAAAGGCCTTGGCTGTGGCTAACGGAACGTTTTATTCTGTAAATTCATAAATTATTCTACAATTCAAATATTAATCCTTCTTCTTACCGCAGTGTGCCCTCCTACAATCAACAAAACAATGAATGGCACTTTTTGGCGGCATTCACACTACCGCTATTAGTAGGCCCGTAATTCCGACAACTTAAAATACTACATTTCCTAATAATACTGACTTAACTATCGATAACAATGTTTTTGACCGTCGACAAACGTCTTTTAATAAGTCAGGATGTGTGAAGTTCTTATTGCCCAGATTCAATGCTTCGGTTCACCAAAAAAAAGTAGACTCGCTAAGCTGCATTGAGCGAATTTGGTTCGAGCCTATGCCTAAAGAATCCCCATGGGTCAAACCTATGCGATTGAACTACATTGAAAATCAAAAGGAAAAATACACGGATCTCATTAAGACCTTAGATGGAGTCATTGTGATAATATTTAACATAACCCGTAAGAAGTTCATTTTTGTGCGCCAGTTCAGGGGTGCCGTCTATCAAGGAATTTATTCGACCGGCAAGCAAACCGTGCCGGAAGGAGACGCGGATCTGGAAAAGTTCCCCCCCGAAATAGGAATCACGTTGGAACTCTGTGGCGGGGCTGTGGATAAGGACAAGAGCCTGGAGGAAATCGCCAGAGAGGAAGTCCTAGAGGAGTGTGGCTACGAGGTGAACGCGGATTCCATGCAGCATATTTTCAACTATAGATCGGGCATTGGGACATCTAGCGGAGGACTGTCCATGTTTTACTGCGAGGTGTGCGATGAACAAAAGGTTTCTGAGGGTGGCGGAGTAGACCACGAAGTCATTCAGGTGGTAGAAATGTCATTAAAGGAGGCATCAAAAATGGTCCAAACAGGAGCCGTGACCAATGGTGGACCCACATTTTTAGTTGGGCTCTTGTGGTTCTTCCTCTACAAAGCTCCGGCATATAATTATAAATAATTTTGTAAACCTTTTTAAAATTTTAGTTTGTCTATGAAATTATTGATTAGAATCAGAAATGTAATAAGTTAAACAAATTTTTTTTTTTAAATAAAATATCAACAAATTTAAAACGTATATTTATTTTAGTGTTACCAGTTGCAAAGTGACATGAAATGTCAGAAAAGCTTGAGGTCTCCCCCTTAAACGACATAACCATATGTTTTGCTCCAAATCGCCGGGGGAAGCTTTCGCAATCAGCTGATTTTAATGCCACTGCCCCACAGAGAAGTCGCAGCATGGAGAATGTGTCCAAGGTCTGGCTGGGTCCCCTGCCCGAGGATTCGCCCTACGTGAAGCCCTTCCGCCTCTACTACGTCCAGAATGGGGTGGAGAAGAACTGGGATCTGCTCAAGGTACACGATAGCGTCGCCATAATCTTGTACAATACCACACGCCAGAAGTTAGTGTTGGTGCGTCAGTTCCGGCCTGCCGTCTACCACGGAGTAATTACCAGTGCTCAGGGAAATTTCGATAATGTGGACCTGAAGGCATTCCCGCCCTCCATTGGGGTGACCTTGGAACTTTGTGCCGGAATCGTGGATAAGTCAAAGAGCTGGATTGAGATTGCCCGCGAGGAGGTGGTGGAGGAGTGCGGCTACGATGTGCCAGTGGAACGCATCGAAGAGGTCATGGTCTACCGGTGAGTGGGTACGGTGGAGGTGCAAAAAATAGTGTCGGAAAAACTTTATATGACTTTTTACTGAATATTTAAATGATTTCCACTGGTTTTTAAATTAAAATGATGACATTTACCATCTTTTTGGTATTATTATAATTGATTTAAGTATATCAGGAACTAAAATAATCAACATTCTATTAAATGTATTAAAAAAACACTATTCTTTCTTATATCTATAACTTATATTTGATTTTCTTGTAAAATTTAATAAACCCCACATCGATTCTATTATAGATCTGGTGTTGGCTCCTCGGGCGCCAAGCAGGCCCTGTACTACTGTGAAGTGACAGACGCGGATAGAGTCACAAGTGGCGGCGGTGTCGAGGACGAGATCATAGAGGTGGTGGACCTATCCCTGGACGAGGCACAACGCATGATACAAAAGGGAGCTGTGAACAACAGTCCGCCAAGTTGCCTTCTAGGTCTGATGTGGTTCTTCGCCAACAAGGCTCCAAAGTGTGCCACCAGTGCCTAGCTCCAAATACTGTTTGTTGATTCACCCAGAAAAGCGACAGCCGTGATAAACAAAAAGACGATTAGATAAATCCAACTGCGGACTCGCATCCGTATCCGCACCCGCAGAGTTGCCTTACTAACTCGTATTAGCTAACACGTATTCGAATGCTTTCCAAGTTGAACATTGTGAATGCGCCTAGCGCATAATAGTGAACCAAAATTTCCACGCCTGTCGAGGCTCACCGTACCGATATGTGTTATTTGTAATATGTAATAAACCGAAGCCAGCTGTCCGCTCATGAATTCCAGTCAAGATGAAGGGGAAGGCTCCCACATTGACCGAGCCAAGTGCATAAATCGGTTATAAATCAAAACGCCGCAAGGCTGCTTCTGCAGCAGAAGCTCTAAACGGGTTCCGCTTTTCTCCAATCCGATCCGATGTGATACCGATGAGGAGATGCGATGGGATCCCATCGCTTCCCATCTCAGCCCATCCCGTCCCATTCCTTTCCATCCATTTCCATCCATTTCCATCCCGTCCAAGTCGAAGCTGTGTGCCGTTTTTGGGGCCCGCTGTCAGGCAGCGTGTTGCTGGGATCAGGTTACTTATTTATACACGGCCAGGGACTTTAGCTTCCATGCCCGCTCCTGGTCCTCCAATGCACTGAAAAATTTTTTTTGACTGTTTTGAGACTCTTAGTCTTAAAAGTGCATTTGAATTTAATTTTTAAGCTTTAGCAAACGTGGAAGACCTTATTTTGAAATTTGTGAATCAAAACAACTATCTTTTCTCAAAAAACTAATATTTAATAAGAACAAAAGGAAATGGAAATAAGGAAAGGAAATAATAAGGAAATGAGAATCAGTGCTGGAAAATTTAAGGATGTATTACATGTAAATTATTTTATTCAAATTCTTAATTTGCTTTAAATGCGTAAAAATTATATTTATTTAATACATCCTCATAGAGGGTAAGAATTTCTTGTATCTTGAAAATATTTCCATTTTTTGCACTTTTCTTCCATTTTTTTAAGTCTTAACTTTCCAAAGCCATTTTTTTCAGTGCCATGCCACTATCCATTCTCCAGCCTCAGCTGCATCCCGCATCCCCAGGTTCAGCGGTCATGGCGAGTGGCGGCGTGGAAATTTATTTACCTCAAAGCCATGATTTGGCAATATTTCAACATTGTAATAGAATTTCTTTCAGCCTTTTCAAACTTGACTTCCTTTTCGGTGGATACCCCATCCCCCATTCCCTGTCCCTGCCCTTGCCCCGAATCCCTTACTCCTCTTCCTGTCGCCGTCGCCTGGCTACCTCCTCCTGGCTTTTTTTTATCCTTCGCATGTGCGTGCATTCGATTTGGCTTTGATAATCAAGGCCGGTTCTTTGTTGTTGTCTGCTGTTCGCTTGCGTGTTAACCTCATGTAAATTATGGACAAAAAGGCGGAGGAGCCGTCGTCGGCAGCAGAGTCAACAAAAATACGAGTGTTGAAATTATATTTAATTTGCATATGTTGGCGGCGGTGCTCGTCCAGCCTGGCCGCTGGCAGTTCCTTTGGCCCCAAGGGGATACTATGTGCAAATGACTTGGGGGAGTAGCATCCCAGTCAGGTGTAATGTCGACAAGAGGGATTTGTCAGAAGAGCAGTGGGTCTTCAAGTAGAGGGACAAGCGTGTATTTCCTTGAAAGCCATTAAGTAATGGAAATCGAAGGGTCTATTGAAAGGTGAGAAATTTTGGGCAAAATTTTTCTGAATCTCATGATTTATCAGAGAAACTATAAACTCATTTAGATTAAATTAGATTAGTCATAAGGTCATGAATAATAAGGCCATGAAGCTATGGCCAAACAAACGCTAAGATAAGATTAAGTTATAGTTTTACGGAAAGATAGTGCTATTTAGATGAATAATTATGGTAAGAAGAACCTTTATAGAGTTAACCCAGTTCGGAATTTTTAATTCAAGTAGTGAGAAAAATGATTTTTAATGGATTATTTGATTCTGTCGTTTCCTGAGATAAGGCATAAAAATTGATTGAGGAACCGCACTTTTAATGAATGAAAGCGGTTTTCTTATGCGTTAATTTAATGGCTGCTGGGTGTCCCACAGCGAATTCGTTTGATTTGTCTGGCGGCAGTTTCGTGGCGGCTTAGACTTATGGCTGTTGATTCTGAGGTTTCTAAGCTTCCTCAAAGCACAGCTAGATGCAACCCATCGGTCGCCTGTCACCTGCTCTCGTTTGAGGTGGTTCTTTTTGCTCCCCAAGGTGCGGAATCCAAGCTAGGAGAGTCCACCGATTGCGTTGACACAAGGAAAAATTATAGTCTCACGTATAGTCACATATATGTATTAATTCATAAATGTCTCAAATTCTATAGAAAGATTAGTGTTATTTTTATAAGGTGTTTAAGTAGTCTGCTTCAAACTTGGTATTTATTTAATATGTGTTCTAAAATATTTTTTTCTCTGTTCCTTTACCTTTGATTTTACCTTTTGGCCAATTGCACAAGTCCAAAGTACAGAATTGCAATTATTTCATAATCACGTCCCAATTTATGTGCTGCCGGAGCAACGGCGGCGATAGGCCACAGATTGCCATTTCAAATCAAAGCTCTGGCTTCTTTCTATTCCTGCGCACCCAACTGACCTCCACTGGTGGCTATCGCTCTGAGAACTCCGGCTTTACAAAATGGCGTCTGTACACGAACGGGAGCGAAAAGTTAGCCCCCTCAGGGGGTTTTGGGAGGAAGATGGTGTTGGGGCAGGGGTAGGAACTGGGTGGCTTGGGATGGGAAGACGGAAGATCAAGAAATCGCGATCAAGAGCTGAGCCCGGCTTGGTTTCCAGTGCGCATGCGAAAATTAAGTGCAGCCAGCAACAATCATAACAACAACAACGAAATTACCTGTAAAACAGTTATGGTTTTTCTTGTTGTTGTTGCTGCTGCTGCGACGACTGAGGTTGCGGCTGCTGCTGCTGCTGCTGTGGAGCAATAATGAAATTTTTGATCGGATTTGATTATAAGTTGCCCAGGTTTGTACCGGCCACCCCGCCGTCGTAATCTGCCAATAAGAAGAAAAGTAAGCAAGGTACGTGCACTGTAAAAAATAATATGAGGAAAGCCATGGTTGAAAATATTTATACCGAAGCATTATGATTTATGCTGATATTTGCCCTGAAGGATTAAATTCTTGCAATATATTTTGCCAAGTGCATTTACCTGGTAGCTGCCTAGCAGGGAATGGGATTGGATTGGCGATAGTGGGCACGAGGAGGCGGATCTGCGCTGGGAGGGCCAGGGGAAACTATGCAGCCGCTGCTCATTGATTCCGCCTGCCGTCCATCGTCCGGCGTCCGTCGTGATGCACTTTAATGAAATGAAATCTTATACTATCATGAGGCGCATGAACTGCTGAGCCCGATCCGAGTCTGAAGCCAAAACTGCTGCCTGCACAAAGTCTCCTCGGACTCCGACTGCAGCTTTGGCCACTCAAAATGTATAATTATCTGGCGGTTTTATCCGTTTGCCAATATTAAATTTCTCATCACGCCCAGAGCGCGGCCTGAGAGAGGAAAATGCAGTTGCTGCTCCCGATGCTGCTGGTGCTGCCGCTTGAGTTCTTTCCAGGTGAGGCGGTTGACGGAAGGCGGCAGGTGGGTGGGAGGGGTGATGTCCCGCTTCATGGGCACGGGCGCCGTCAAACAATTAATAAAAGGCCAAATGTCTGCAATGAAATTTATGCGGTTGCCTCTGCAGCCATCGAGTTATATATAGGCTTTGGATTTCGGGCTTGAATTTTGCTTTTCCGCTCCTGTCGCGGTGGCCAAAAGGAAAAGGCTTCGTCTGCGGCAGCGGCTTTACCGTTTTAATGCTCGGCGAACTTTCTAAAATCGATGCCACCGGCTCTCGGGTCGAGGGCTTCTTGGGGCGTTGTTCGACCTGCCCGCCAGTCTTGCCAGCTTGGCACCTTGCTCTGGGATCCAAGATATTCCGCAAGGTGCGGCACCCGACAGATTGGGCACAAGAACAGCAATAAATGTATGTCAAGTGGCTGTGGCATAGTACTTGATATATCCAGTTAATTATGGTTATTAGCCATGCTATAGAATCTATAGTATAGATTCTAATACATAATTTATGAAGTTGAGTTTCATATAGTGGAAGATCAGTTTTTAAAAATGTTGGGCGTTTCTATAAATATCAATTTTATACAATATCGAACAAAACAGAAATGTATTTAAAAAAGATTTCTTTTTGAAATGTTTGTGTCCTAAGTCATTCGGTTTTATGTATGGTTACGATTTTGCTTCATAAAGTCTCAAGATAGTAGTAAGATATACATATGTAATTAAAGCTATAAATACTTAATAATTGACCCATTTGAACGTATTATTTAAGACTTTACGTAAAAGATACATTTTATGTCTTTGATCCCCACTCGATGACTATGTTAAAACTGTTTTTTTAATAATCTTGTTGAAGGTCTCTAAAATAGTCAAAATAAAAAAAATGTGTACATCATCGACAAATAATTTTGATAATTTTTGAATTTATAATTTGAGCTTCAAGTGTTACAGCGGAGCGTAGGATAAGTTAATTTATTAGATTTTTAACAAATTTAACATTTACTGGAATATATATCTAAGTTGTTACAAAAATATTGAAACCTTAATGCTGCTATACTTTTTGAATTAAATAGATTAATTGTAGGACATTGAACCTCATACAATGACTATGTTTCCAATCATTTATTTACTATATTGTTGGAGGTCAATGTAATAATAAATAACAATTTTTTTTAACATGGAATAATACATTTTAGCATTTTTTTTTTAATTTTAAAAGGTTGTGCCATAGTTTATTTGATTTTCAATCATTACGGCGTGGTTTATTCGTATTGTGGAACTATACTATTGAATTATAACATTCACCACCATTAGAACATATTCGTTTTTACAATAATATTGGAATTTTTAATCCTGCTATTCTTTCTGATCATTAGATCAAGATCAATACTGATAAAGTTTCTTTTTGTGAATTTATTTATAATTTTTCCGTAGAAGGAATGGTTATGTTTATACAAAGTCAAAATTAGCATTTTAGCATTTTTAGCTGTTTTGTTTTTCTCAAATCATTATTAAGCTAGGCCATCGAACTTTAACTCTTGAACCATTTCCCAGCAACAGAAATATTTGATGCTGGTGTTGGCAGGTTGCACGTGTTGCCATTTTAATTGCCTGCAAAGTGTCAACAAATATTTTTGGCCAAATTCGTATAATTGAAATTAAGTCATAAATGGTTAAAAATGCCGACTAACCGTCACACATTGAACACGGCTAGCAAATATTAATGAAGCTTGGCCTGGCCAAGTCGGGCCAGATGGCGAAAAAATTTCACACTCTTTGCCTTGATTTATGACAGCACTACATAGTGCACAACATGGAGCATAACACACAAGGCTTAACACATATGGAAACTTGCTGGCGATCCAGTGACTCTCAAACCATGGTTGCACCTGCCCAAATGATTGATTTGCGGCTGGATTCAAAGCCAGCTTTAATTACGCGCACTTTTCGGCCTCCCAAGAGAGGTAAGATCTTCAACCTCTTGGCTTTTATTTCACAAAGTCTCTGTTGACTTTTCTCTTCTTGTGTGCTCTTAAATAGGCGATCTCTTGGCTTTCGGAGCCAAGCTGTCTCTTAAAAACTTGTTAGACTTAGATGTGTGCTCCGCCCACTTTAGCGGAAATCGAGAAACCACAAACCCAGACCGCAAAAAAACGCCACGAATATGCCAAAAAGGGGCGCCACAGATTTACCTTGTGTTTGGATTTTAAGTAATATTTTAACAAAACTGTCAGTTTGGCTAGTGACTAATTTTCTTGGACCTGGGAATATTTAAAGAAACGATAAATTACATTATAGGTTACAAAACTCAAAAAAAAAAACATGAATCCTTAAAATTGTATATTTTTTAAGAAGAATTTCAAAAAAGACATATGACTCAAAATATATGGAATTTACTGTTTAAAAATTTTGTTTTAGAGTTGTTCTTTATTTAAGGCAATATTATTTTAAAACTTGCGCAGATGTACCTTTGAATTTGTAACCAATATCTTAGTTAGGTTCATCACCTTTTATATTAAATTGGATTTATGAATAGATGACAATGAATATATTAAAGAAACAAATTAAATTAGAATCTATTTATTTGTATTTTAACTAATACCCCTTCTCAGTACCATTAATTTGCATATCAAATGCAACGACAGCGATGACTAAGACAAGGCCTAAGGAATACTGAGGTTAAAAAAAGTGAAACTCTGCCTGATCTTTCTGATAAGCCAAAGGGAAGGCCGCGGCCTGCCTGGACCCACAAAAGTAATGGCGCATTAAAAGTCAAAATCAACAAAGCACCGAGATGGCCCAAACAAGATCCTGATAAAGAACCAATACCAATCATGATTCCGGGGACCCAGCAGTTCGGCAGCTGCCACCGGCGACGTTCGACCATTTCGATGATTTCAACGACAACCACAACGACAACCACGTTGACCGCAACAACTTTGTTGCCGCTTTAGAGTTGTTGAACTTAACGCGAAATCTTTACGTCTGGCCCTGTGACTGGGAAATTAAGAACAGTCGAGCTCCTTTAATTAAAAATGGTATGAAATTTTAGATGCCATGCTTTTTCTAATTAATAAGGAACAATAGGAACATAATTAATTAAATCATTTTAAAGGAGCTTTTATCTCATTTAAAATAAACTTTAAAGTTCTAAAGTTCATTTTATTGAGTTTAATCTGTACCATATCAGTTCATTTCAAGCAAGGGGTCTACTTTAACTTCCCAGTCTGGGAATGCCGAAACTTCGTATGCATTTTGAAGGAGCTGAGTTGAGGTGAGTTGAGTTGAGGTTGAGCACATCTGACCAGACAGCGATCGCTGGTTCTTGGTTATCTGATTTTAATTAAACGGCACCGCATAATAAATTATCTTCATTAGGGCTGCTGGGGGAGCATTGCTGGGACCCCAAAACCGAAACCGAAACGAAATGAAACAGAACCGAATCGAACCGAGCCGAGCTGAGCTGAAGCGTCCCAGAGCCCTGACAAAAAATATTCATCGCTTCATTGGCTGCATCCAACCCCTTTTGGCTCCCGCCCAGAACCGATTCCTTCTTGGCCATAAATCAAAACAAACCCAGCCACCGATGGATGCAGTGCGTGTGTTCCTCTTCTAGTCGCATCCCCTCCGCTCTGGTCAGTCCGCTGGGGCTCATGTTCATTAATGAAAAACCGGCCCAACTGTCAAACAGAATCTGCAAATCATTCGAGGCGACGGCTGTGCGCCGTTGACAGTTGGAAAAGCGCTGCCGCTCTGCCAGGGAAAAATCAACACATGCTTAGATGATAAAGTAAAAAATAAATATAAAAACTAGACATGAAAGAAAAAGTGCCCACAACAGATTGGATCATTTTCATTAGAAGAACTTTGAATATGCTTTCGGAATTAATGGTTCTTCAAGTGGTTTTAGTTTAATCTAAAATCTGTCTGCTTTCTTTTATCTTTTAAATATACTTAGAACTTTTAAGCTAATATTTTATTTTGTCATAAACTATTTACATTTTATTAATGGCTTAATTCTTTATTAATATTTCATAAAATAAAAATAGATACTATTCCTTTACCTTTCAAAAAGATCCCCAAATACCAACAGAAATTACTGTTTCTTAAAAATATACCAATTGAATTCGATAAAATGTTATTTAAACCAAGTTAAAGCTTTTTCAAATATGGTTCTATTTTTCAGATCGTATACATGAAAATAAATCCTCAAAGTCATCGTAATCTTCCTGATTCAAAGAGCCTAGCCTAGCTGATCTAGCCCTTGGCCGAGAGTATCTCGTCTGTGGATCAATCCAGGGAAGAGTTAACTGGAAGTGGAGCACAAACCGGTTGCACATGGTCATCTGATTGACGAGTTGCGTACCTCAAATGTGCAGCTAACACGCACACAGGTGCGTGCCCCTCGGATTGTGTGCATTTCTTTGGTTCGCTTCTTATTTATTTATTTCTTCTTTTTGTTTCATCATCAATAATGGCATCCAAAGGAAGCGCATGTACATGTCCATGTAGCGCTTAATGATCTTGAAATCGAAGTTGCATTAGCATTGAATGTGCGCTGCGCAGCCGCAAAATGTTTCAATTATTTGTAAGGAGCCGCTGGCAACAACAAATTATGAATAATCGAGTTCATTAATCAAGCGTTAATCTTCATGGGCCGGCTAGTCCACATGGGCCGCACATTACAGAGTCAAACACACTAGAAATAATAGGAAATACAAGACCAATATTCAAGCGGTAACCCAAAACAGTCTCTTGGCCAAACCCTCTCTCTCCAGCGGGCCTCCTAGCCAAAATCTCTAATTTATTACCTTCGTAGCATTTTGCTAATGAAGACATAAAAACCGCAATCAAATTAAATATTTTTCTTCATGGGAACGAAATGTAAACGGCCCGACATTACTCATCATCTAACATCTTAGTTGGCTTCGAAATTTTAGAGGCATATTTGTGTTATAACCTTGTCTGGCTCCGAGTGGAACTAAAATGTTTGGCGCCCTTTAGACCCTTTGTCTCGAACCGAATCGAAGGGAGATTTAAATCGTACGGGTTGTTCTTATTCTTATATGTATATTAATTATGAATTTAGAATAAACTATTCTTGTATCGATTAGAAGGCGTGAAAAATTGTAAAATTACGTTTTTCATGGATTGGGGGTTTGTAGATATTTGAACGATATAAGTACATGTATGGTTATACGGTTTCTAAAAAAAATAACATTTGTTCATAAAAAAATACCCGCCGGAAGCAGTAGCCTTTAAAAATACATTACTTAAAGCACTAAAATCTTAAGACATAAAAAAAGCTTTCTTCCTTGATGACTCTCATTAGTTTTTTTAATCCAAAATTCAATATCTTTGACCCGAATATCTGAGCCCAAAAACCGGAATTAACTTCCAATCAAATGCAAATGCTCTCTGCAAAAAGGCAAACAAAAACAAAATGAGGAAAAATCTTGAAAATTGCAGAGCTAAAGCCGTCGGGCCACGCCCCCTTAAAGCCGAGCTTCCTCATTTCACATAAGTCAAACAGAATGCGCCCTTTACTGGCGAGACTCGAGATTATGGCTCCCCTTATTAAGGCGGCATAAACCCAAATTAAATTGTCGAATTAAGGCCACGTTTAACGGCGGTCGTGGAGCCAGATGGGCCAGAGCAACAAGTTATAAATTTAAATTAAAACATATACAATAAAATGTAAATCTCGCGAAATAATAAACGTCTGCGGAGCGACTTTAAATGATGTAAAGCCCGCACATTTGTACCGCGCTGTTGTTGGATAAATGTACAATATATACATATAATGCGTCTCCGAGGGGATAAACATGGGCACAATTTGCTGCTCTTTTGGCCGTTGTTGTTACCGCTTTTGCCACAAATTATATGGTACGGCCCAAAAGCTGCGAATTATGTATGTACGGGGCTCGTGTACACTGAAATATGAATTACACATACGCCGGACCATTTTTTTTTGGTTTTTTGGCGAGTGGAGGGCAACGAGGAATCTTGGCCGGCAAGAAATTAAGTTAAAAATAAAACTCCACTTGAGGACCAACTCGAAAGGTAACAAAAAAACATGCAGGCCACAACTACTGTAGGTAAACACAAACAATAACAAAAAACGCGGCAGTAACCAACCAAAAAATTTACAAGTCACTGACACTCACGGGGCAGGGCGGGGCTCCAAAGCCAGTCTCGGGAAGAAGATCGGCAGGAGTACCTACAACAAAAATAAAAAAAAATAATGAAATTAAACTTCTTACGGATCCCGCTTGGGTCTTCGTGAAAAAATAAAGCTCCCAAAGTCCAAGAACCAGAGCATGGCAAACACATACATGAGTTATAAAACTTTGCCTTGGCATGTTTACTTTAGAGATGGAATCGTGATATATCTCCTTAAATATTTTATAAAAAAATTTAAGGTTTTAATTTTCAAGTATTATAAAAAAATTTTAAATTGGCTTCTCTATTCAAAATATGTTTTTAATGATGATACATTTTTTAAGATATATATTAATCTTAAAATTAGAGTAATGATTTTATATTTTTTTAAGGTAGATTCATTCTTATATTTTATAGCTGATACAACAAAGCATTTATTATAAATACCATAATTTTCTTAATTTTATTTGCTTCTTTAATTCAGGGTTAAATATAATGTACATATATCACCCAGACCAATTCTCTCCAACTTTTTATCTCTAAAGAATTCGTAAACATTTCACGTTGTCATCCACATTCTGTACCTCATAATCCAAAGAACCCAAAGAGGCTCCCAAGAAACATTTGTGAGTCGAGCAAATAACACTTTATTTCATTCATTTAACAGGTTCCATTTATGAGCAGCCAACAACACCAACAATGGGAAGTCCGTCAGTTCGTCTGGCCGTTTGTCCGCCAGTCCGTCCGTCAGTTGGCCAGTCCGTCAGTCAGTTTCAGCTTCAGCTTCAGCATCACCATCAGCATCGGCCTCTGAGTCTAACTGAAACTGCAACTCCAACTCCAGATACGATTCTGACTCCCAGTCGGAGGCCCAATGGTCAGCTCAGCCCGAGTCGGCAATGTGGCCAACAGCATTTGAGCCAGAGCCAGTGCCAGACTAGGTAATGTTCCCACGAAACAGGTTGTGTGCGGGTCCACCTCGGACCGTGGTCCTGCTCTGTCCCGCAACGCGAGTGAACCTCGGGCTAAGCCTCAGATGCTGCCTGATGCTGAAGTGTTGCAGCTTCGTGCATGGCCGAGAGCTATGGGCCACCGCCACTTTGCTTTTGGCCGGGCTGGGCTGGCTTCACTTATTTTTAATACCCAGTATTAGGGGGGTATGCCAAATACTTTGTGGGGAAGTCGTTGAAAGATTTTATTTTTATGGGAGATGTTTTTAAGACACTTTTTTGGATTTTATTTATATTTAACAGAAAAAAGGCTGTATGGAAGAATAGTTTATATTTTCAAAGAGGACTGATAATTATAGTTACAATAAAAAACATAATACAACATACTGTAATGGAAACTTTGAATATAACGAAAATACTAAGCTTAATAGTTTTTTTTGCAGAGTTTTTAAAATGTTACAGAGATTAACACTTTCAGAAGAAGTGTCTTAAAGTCCTTATTATTTTATTTTTTTTATTTTTTTATTTACAGCTATGTGCGAGCCGGACAGAGTGTATATTATGGCCATGGGCAAGGCAAGCCGAGTCAGGGCTGAAACTTCAACTGCAACTGCATCTGCTAGTGCAACTGGAAGCTAGAAGCTAGTAGCAACAGCAGCTGGGGCTGGGCTTTTGGCCAGCATCGGCTTCGACGGCATCAACGGCTTCAGCGGCTCCAACGCCAAATCAAAATCTGTGCACAATTATGGCCTACACATCTGGCCGGATCGGGTCGGGCTCCGGCGATGCTCGTGCTCCTCATAAATATTTAACGAGTTTCATTTTTAGCCAGGCATTGTCTGCGGCATTTGCAACATTCGTTCGCCATTAGAAGACGCAGACGCCTCATGAGCTCCCAATTAGTGTTGGATTACATATTTGCAGCCCCACTCGGATCTCAGTGGCATTGTAACCAAATTGGAACATATAAATTATAAATATATTCGGCAGGCAGGAAAGCGGAGGAATCCGAGCCGGATAAATGGACGGATATTAGAGCGAGGCTGATCCTAAATTATAAGTTCATTTAAAGCATTAAAATCGGGAATTAAATAGCAATGAATCATCATAAAAATGCTGCTCAATTTAACGCCCGGGAACTGTTGTGAATAAACGAAATGTTTCGTTTCTGGCTGGCGCACATTGTTAGCAAACAAATTTCATTGTACACGAGAAACAGATTGGTTTTGGGGATATATACGAGTACACATACAGTCTGGGCCGCAATCCATCAAAAAGAAATGGGCTCTGAGGAACCGCGGGTTGTCCAGCCCTCACCTGGCCCTTTGCTGCCCCGCAGCCTATTATTTTATTGTTGTTATTACGGGGTGCTGGTAATCAACACGTTCCTTTGATGACCTTGCACTATACGACCATCGATCGTGTGATAAATCGAACGGAAATCATTAATAATCAGGCAAAATCAAAAGCGTTTCTTTGCCTAATGATTGGGATCGCTGCCCGTACCAGATAGGTGTACTTATGTAAAACGTTAACAGCAATTTGAATTATGACGATTTAAATGTAGCATTCGACAAGAAAGGAAAGCGCTGCGAGAAGATGCCCATCCCATAAATAAGGTAACACTGAGGGAAATAATTGTTACCTTGGGATTCGAAAACATTAGTCACTAGTTTGGACTTATGTACTGTATAATCTTTGCATGTACTGACCAAAATGATTTTATTTTAAAAGATTATAGCTTTATAAAGATTGGTGTTCCATACAAGTTTTTTTCAACATTGGACAATAATTTCCATACACTATGTATATTTTTCTTGAACTGTATATTTGCCAACCCAATCGATTCCCACTCCCAAGAGGGAGCTTCAAGCACTTGATGCTCTTTCTCGAGTGGTCATCGGGCCGATGAAAGTTCAAATCAAAAACGATCGCCCAGCTTCAGGCTTCCATCTGCGCCTGATGTAACGCCGCAGGTCTGAAGTCCCGGGGTCTGAAGTATTTGATGGCATCTGGCGCGTCTTCGTTTGGCGTTCCGATGACAGCAAAATTGCAACTTCAGTTGCCTCTACTTGGCTTCGGTTCGGATGGCTGTGGATCGGAGCCATTGTTTATTGGTTTTCGCTTTAGCTAAATTATATGGCAACCATATAAAACAGGCAAAAAATGAAATAAAAAGGAAAACATCGAGAAATGCATATTTATAAGCAGCCAGGCCGAGAGCAGACCACAAAGACTCCGGCTCACGTTTTCATTTGCCGGGGAGGAAGGCAGGCGAACATGCGATGACAAAACGACACGAAATCCTTTTTCCCCACCCTGCCACCCGTCCAGCACTCCTTTTCGTATTGTTGACGCTTTTGACATGATCGGACATTTTCACAAGTTAACCAAAAATCGAGAAAAAAACGTTCAGTTCCCCCATAAAGCCATAGAGTATCAAGTGTAGGGTGCAGGAAATACATATCCCCCTACGGCGAGGTCTTGGTTCTGATTCCGAATTCGATTCTTAGTTTGTCCCTGTTCCTGGCTTGTTCCTTATTGTTCCTACTTAATGTCTTTAATATTCATGACCAAGCGAAAGTAAGCGACTTTGTCTCGATCGTGTCCAGCAAATCGAAGTCATCGAACGCTGATCGCACAACGTGTTTTGTCTCTTATATGCAGTGCTTTTTGCTGACCAAGTGGCTCCTATCGTTGTGACATCGATATGTCGAAATGCGTGTTTTTATTGTCTTTATATAGATAGGGGGATATGTTCAATTATTTGAATATTTTCAAAATCAAAACAAGTTATGCCTAACACGATACATTTTAAGAGAGAAGTTTGAGGATAAAATTTATGGAACTTGACTATTCATGGGGTTACAATTGGTGAAAAATGATTAAAAAAGTTAATAATAAATAGGTTTAATAAAAAAGGTTTAAGGTTAAAATTAAAAGGTTTAAAAAAAGTTAAAGAGTACCCTCAGTAAAGCTGAAATATTTGTTTCTATTAACTAATAATAATATAAATGTAACATATGGTTATACTGTAGTAGAATTCAAGTAAATCTTGTTAAAATATTGAAATTTATGCCAATCTTGTGCAAATTTATTCAGAACTCCATCTACTTACGAATCTTTTAGTAAAAATTTCAGACAGTGATTAAAGGTTTTTGGTATAGACTGTCCCGAAAAATGATTCGGTTGTAGATAAATAATTATATATAAATATAAATATGTATTACGTTTTAAGAATACTGTGAAGAGTACTCTTCCACGTTATTCTTCCAAATAAATTCTTTTATATACCAACTCGAGAGTATTACCTAGTCGTCTTTAATCTGTATCTGCCTGATAAAATCGAACGCGTAATTCAACTTGGATGTACATATGTCTCAGACCCTTTCATACCCCCTTGGTCCTCCACTAATCCCCACCCATGTCATGCTCCTCAAAGTGTGCCCGTGCATGTTTATGAGCTTTGATGTTTGTGTGGGAGTCGTATCAGCTTGCAATGGATCAGCGATGAAATATAAAACCTTTATATAGGTACAAATTAAACCGAAACTTTTACGGCCTGTTGCTGATCTAACCCGGCTAACAAGAGACTTCTTTGGTGCCTGTGAGTGTGTTTGTGTGGGGCATATTAAACAGCAGCTGAAATGTCCACTTCCGGTGCATTTACCCTTGAGCGTGTGTGTGTTTGGGGAATCGATGCAAATGCTTTGATGGTTAACGCTTCAAAAACTTTCCAAGAACCCCACTCTTTCGAGTGTCCATCATTTGGTCAGTTGGTTGGCCATTGGCGGCTCTCAGCCCTCTGCCCCTGTGGCATTTCCTTCGGGCCCACTTCTGTCCGGTGGCCAACAACACACCTTCTGGCTGCTGCCAGTTTGGCCAAGAGCTGGCGGCTGGCGACCTGGCCAAGTCACGACTTCGGCAAAACATAAAAATATCGGCGGCAATAAATAATAACAACGATTTTCCAGACTATCTACCCAGTTCGGTCAGTCTGAACGAGCCGATAGTGCCAGAGTTCGGAGTAGTGAGAAAAATATATGATCATATCAAGGTTTTTATTTTATTAAAAATTAAAAATGTTTTTATTTTTTTTTATTAAATTCTACTGTTAAGTATTCATTTTTCTATTCTTCTTAAAATTAAAAATTTTTTTTTGGTGTATAAATCCAGACAGAGATAGCAAATTGGCGGTAGAGTGAGAGGAACTGTGTGTGGAGGACAGCCTTCATACTACGCCTGTTGTGCCATTTGCATGGCACTCTGGATTTTTATTTATTACACACATAGTATATATAATATGCCTCTGCCCATACAGACACATGTTTTTGGCATTTTATTGCCGCGGCTAATTTGCCATAAAGAAAGCGCCAAAAATTATTTGTTACCAATAATTTTCGAGTTGCCTTTCTTGTTTTTTTGCCGGCCGGTTTGAATTATTTTGCATTGAAAATTTGTTCGGCCATCAGCGTGAGAAATTCTCTGTCGTTTGATATTTGAGAGGGTACCCTGAGGGGGGCCTGAAGCAAGGGGGCGTGGCCACCGCCACCCACCGCCCGCTGAGCTGAGCGTCAGAATGAGGTGTGAATTATTCGAGTCGCGCTCAAAACGGTTCAAATCGGTGCGGAGCGGCTTAGATGTCACATATATTCAAATTAAAATACATTTATGCAAATATATTGAGGCTGAGGCCTTTGAGGCAGGGCGGCTGAAGTGACTTCCCGCTGGGCATTTTGACAGTTTGTCGTGGAGCTCTGGCCATCAAACTGCCGTTAAATGGGCAAGTTTATTTGGCCAAAGAGTGGCCCGAACCCAACTGATAATGAGAAGCGCATTTCGAATCGATCTTGCGCGCTCTATTGGCCAACTAGTTTTGGCATAATTGACGACCCACTTGGCCAACGCCATTTTCTGACATTTGTGGCTTGTTTTCAAATTTCAACTGTCTCATAAATTTGACCCCACGGCCCCACCAAAGCCGAATCCGGCAAACCGCCAAATATCAATTAAATATTTGAATGGCAGATTCTAGTCTTGTGAAAATTTGAATTCCTAATGGCGTTTAGTGTCCAATAATGAGGGACATTTGTTTTATAATTTCATTAGCCGCTTGTTCGCCGTTCGGCCAGTGCCATAATTTAGCCTTGTTCCCTTGTTGGTATTGGTATTCATTATAATTGCCTTTTGATTATAATTCGAGCAAAAAGTCACAAAGATTTGCATAAACATTTTATTGTTAAATTAATAAAAATTTTGTCAAAAGACCCAAAACACAATGGGGACGAGCAGATCTCCCATCCGATATCGGAAATCAAAATCTCGAAATCTCAAGATGCTTTTGGGAAACCAGTGACAGCGACAGCGACAACGATTTTTTATTGATGTTTATTACAGTTTCCAAAAAATTGTCGCTTGTCCAATGATTTTATTGTCTGCGGCTGCGCTGACAAGTGCTACATGTTTTTTCGCTCGTTTCGATTTGATTTCCATTTTGATTTCGGACCTGGGATTTCTCTCAGCCAAATGCATATTTAATGTGATTGAAAATTATGGCAGTGTTTGGCAAATGTTTTCACATTGTTATGCGATGCTCGGAGCTGAGTGTATAGTCAGTGGGTTTTTATTTATTTCGTATTTTTCTCAGGTCAGGCTTTGTTGGTGGAAACTTTTGGCTTAACCCTAATAACCTTGTTTCTTTTCAGTGGGACAGCAATGGCAGGAGGAACAACAGCGCCACCAACTCCAGCAGCCACATTTTCTAGTTAAGGAAAGACAAATTGACAAATAACATAACCTCACTTAACCCAACTTGCAACGCCTTTTTGCTGCCCAAATACCAGTAGCAGTGACCTCTCCTTGCAACGCGGTGTGTGGCAAGCTGAAGCCACCAAAAAAAGCTTCCTCCAAGGTGGAGCCATGTCTTTAATTAGATGCCTCATAGGAGTATCTATTTTCCAACCTATAGCGACTTGAATACAGTGGGCTTCAAGGGGGTTTGAAAGGATATTCAAGCTTAATTACAAAAGATTTTTAATAAAAAGTATTTAGTATATTTTTTTTTTTTTTAGTAGTTTCCAGTATATTCCATTTACTAAATGTTCTACTTATAATGATAGTAGTACCACGAAACCTTTCCATATTCTTCTCGCGTTTCCTATTTTTTAAGTTTTTATATTGCCATTTTAGTCAATTTTGAGAAGAATTCCAAGTCAAATAATGTATCCAATTCAAGTAATTAAATATTTTCTAATTTTTCCGCATTTTCCGCCTTCTTAAATGGTTCCCACACCTGCACCACCCGGTGTATGCTTGATTTTGGCAACAACTTTCTTTAACATTTGGCAACACAAATTCCACCGCTCTTTTTGGCCAACAATTTACCATTCCCTTGTCGCTCTCTTTAAAATTGGTCATTGGAACTTTTTTTTGGTTTTTTGTTGGGTTGTTTGTTGTTGTTTGCAATTTCCCCGACAACAACAACAACGACAACAAAAAAAAAGCGAATGCATGTAATGGCGACAATTCGCATACGCCCAGACAACCGCCACAAAAAAAATAAAATAAAAGATACAATAAAAATGGCAAAAACAGAAACGTAACCAAGTCAGCAAAATAAAAAGGTTAATTGAGGAAACATCAGCAGACGGGCGTGATGTGAGCATCGCCCAAGTTGAGGTACCGATTTGATTTTTAGCCAAGTTTGAAGGGTCAGCGGGGTTAGGCGAGTCCGCGAGGAGCGGGAGTGCCGGGCTTCCATCATAGGCAGGGTGTACTGTGGTTCTCTTGTCAGCGTCTTCAGTGGCAACTTGAACTAAAGCTTTGGGGCCATCTGCTTGATCACGGGCAGACTTGAAATTGGGAATTGGGAGCTGGAACCTGGGAGCTGAGGCCTGGCTGCTGGGAGCTCCTCCCTGGCTTGCCCTGCCAATTGGAAAACAATACCGTTTCGCTTGTTTTGCTCAGTTCCGTTTGATTTACAATGCAACACAAAAACACAAAACAAGCCAAACGTTTGTCTATTGATTGTTGTTTGCCTGTAGTTGCTATTTTTTGTTGCTATAGTTGTTGTTGGCCACTTTGTGGTAGGTAGGTGGAGTGAGCCAGGCCAACATGGACGCCATCATCGCCGTGGTTGCTCCAGATACACAAAGAGAAATATTTACAGAATAATATTCAATAAGAAGTTTTATAAAAATATTTTAAATGAAATTGGGGACTATTATTCAGTATTATATCATAAAACTAAATGATATTTAGTATATCTGTATAGATTCTTATTTATTAGCTAGATGTGCAGTGTACAGCTGTCGTCAAACAACGAAAATATTTCGCTAAAACCGCACGATACTCGGTTCCATCTCCATCTCCGTGCCCACGGGTCCGGGGATACGGAGATCCAATGGGAGACTAGTGGAGAGTCGAGTCCCATTCGCTACTTGCTAACAACAAAAGTGTAACACAAAATCCGTGAGTCGATTTCTGCAATACATAGGCCCCATCCCCATTCCATCTATTGGATAGCAGTGCCCCTCTCTGTCTTTTTTCCAACTTTTCAATTTCATTTTATTTTTATTTACCTCCCTCTTTGCCATTGGAACGTGAGTTGGGCGGCGATTTACTTATTTTATGGCAAACTGCAATCGGTCTTAACAATTTTTTTGTCGAACAACTATAAGTTGTTATTTTCGATCGGGCAGTGTCTAGAGGGAAAAAAGTTGCCAACTTATTTTAGCAGCGTCGACTTGAGGAGTTCATAGAACTTGGCTTCCGCCCCCTTGGGTAATCCCAAGATCCCATAACGGACCTCTCCCACCCCCAATAACCAAATCATTGCTCAATCGAAAAGCGTCCACAGTGCTCACGATTGTGCCACTTACGCGGTCAGTCGATAGTCGATAGACGATAAATTGGCCGGATCGGATCGGGTCTCGGCATGATGATGGGTATATAGCCGCGGCATTGGGGATGGGCCGAGCTGGGGCCTGGTCCTGGGCCTAGGCCTGGGAAGCGGAGCTGACGATCTTTTTGATTTCCAACTTTGTTCGATTAAATTTGCTGCTTTAATGAAATCATAAATTATGCCGCCATTGCACCCATTGCATGCCCCCAGGCACAGTGGTTCGGCTGGGGGGCATTCTAGGGGAAATCATAATATATTTTATATCAAATGGTTCCAATAATTTAATATAAAGTGTCTAGACTGTAGTCGGTCTATAAAATTGCTGAGAAAGAAAGAATATTGTTTCAAAATATTGAAATATTTATGTGTTTATTTTGTAAGTAATGATTAAATATTTTTGAATACGGCACGAGGTGACTTATCGATACAACAGTTTCTTTATTAATAGCTGCAATCTACTTCGAATAATATCGTAGTGTACATCATGAGTATATTTTTGTTGCTAATGTTTTTAGTTTATATATACTCAAAAGATTATTTTTTCATAAAATTAATATACAATACAATGTACAATAATATACAATTTTTTAGGAATATATGGTTTTTTTTTAATTTTAATTTTAATTTTACTCTTATGTTTTAAATTTAAAAAAATAAATAAAAACAATCTATCTTACCTCTCATATATCACTTACTTCTTAATATATTTCAAAGGGAAATTTTATGTCTTAACTCAATTATAATAATATATTATCTATAAAATTCCACCATAGATTTTTGTAAAGGATCTCCACTGTGCATCGTCTAGTGTTCGGCCTGCAAGTCATAGTCAATTGACCAGCTGACCGCCCTGGCCGCCCGCTTGGCCAAAAACCTATTTGTGGTTTAATCGAATTTACCGTCCAGGCCCTGCCAAGAAAGCTAAGAAAGAGACAGCCACTAGGGGGCAGAAAGAGAGAGAGAAAGAGGGGTACTCAGCGTGGGACATCACTTGTTGAAATTGCCCGGCAACCGTTAAGATCCGGAAAATTGAAGGAATTGCACTGGAAAAATTATACGACATTTTAGATTAGTTAGAAATATTTACGAAACTAAAAAGGTTACAGTCATACATTTTTTGAATGGGAATTTGAAGGAATTTTTTCTCTGTACAATAAAGAGCGGAATTAAAAGTGGAAAAATGCTCCATGTTGGATGCGATGCGATGTCATGCGGGCTACACATTGCGGCTATTAGAGGAAACCAAATTCGGCATTTGTGTCGCCGGCATTATGATTGCATATTTCAATTTTGGGCAACAAAAGGCAATTTTCCCTCGGACAACTCAAAAAAAGGAACGGATCGAGCCGAGATTGCAAAGGCAGGAACTGCAAGACCGGCGAACTGCGCTTAACTATTTTTCCGCCTTTTCGTCATTAAATTTTAATTGTGTTTTCTGTGCACGCCCATTTCAAGTTGAAGTTAAAGCCGAAAAATAAAAAATGAAATTAAAAACAAAAGCCCAAAGTGACGTCGATGTTAAAGTTGAACATTTAGTGGCTGTGGCGGGGATCGATTTCATTTATTTTCGAGTGCTTTAAGTGTTAACTGTTTGCACAAACAACGGATCGGGGGTGTGGGTCGGGCTTGGTGCTTGGGGATTGGGAATGAGAATGAGAATGGGCTAGAATGGTTGGTTGTTTGTTAAGTCAACAACATGGCCTTTGTTTTTATTTGCAATTTGTGGCTGACTTGCAGCAGTTGGAGTCTTACTTCTAATTACGAATTCCTTACGCTTCGTTCTCCACCGAGGCGCTGACCGAGGTGCTGATGCTGGGGGTACTGGGAATCTATTGGAAATATTCCCCTATGGCTTTTTTCGATTTTTAGCATTTAAGCGTTAAAATTTGTTTGCCAAGCAAAGGCTGCGGCGGCGGCTCGGCTTCAGCTGCGTGTAAATAGAAAACGGACAAACGAACCAACAAATAGACTCCAAAAGGAATACAAAGAAGCGTGAAGAAATGTTTTTAGTTACGTTTTGTTTGGGCCACACATACACGCACGACCACGAACCCCGAACACGGGAATTCCATCAAACGCAAGACAAATATGACTTTTATAAGCCATGAAATTATAATTTGGCTTTCGAGTGGTAAGTGGCAAATGGGCAAACTGCATACACCACAGAGCCTTATAGCCACACAGCCGCTATTTGCTTATCATATTAGCTCTGGCCACAAAGCCGAGATGAGGCGTGCGAACCACGCGATTCCACATCGAATGACCGCATCCCCTGGCGGTTTGTTTGACTCACCAAAGGCAAAACAGACACATTTCTGGATAAACCGTGAAAGATTTCTAGAAACAACAACGTGTAACAACTCATCTAAAATTTAAATACCAATTATTATGTAAATATTTAATTAGTACTTTCCTTAAATATTTTAGACCTTAACATCTCTTATTTCCACAATGGAGTGCCCTCTGAAAAGTAAGTTAACCTTTCTTCGTTTCTAATTAAAGTCGCCACAGAAAGTGTCAAGCCCCAAGAAACAAATAAACATTTGGGTCGCCTTTGACTCGATTCTGTTTCTGTTTCTGGGCTACATGGACAAGAGTCATGGGAGGAATGGCAGGAAGAGGTTTGGGGCACTAAGGCAGCCAGGGACAGTGTCGTTTTTTGGGCCCTCTAATCTGGCTTGTCATCGCCTGGCAGCTTTCTGTCTGCGTCTGCGCCTTCCACGAAAATGTGCGCGGCCTGACTAATGAGCCGCCAAACCGCGGGAAAAATGACAAATTTTCTGCAGTCGGTCGACAGAAGCAGCAAACAGCACACCAAAGCACCGCAGAGCAGACCAGAGCCCAGAGCTGTTAGCTAGCAACGATTTGTAGGGCCGTTTAATATTTAAAACAAAAGACTCAGGCAACGAACGTTAGCTGAGAAAACACATAAAGCACCGGAGGCCGGAGGCACGAAAAAAACGTAAACGTAAACGGAACACTTTGGTTGGCTCCTCATCTCCTAGCTCTTTGGTTTCATGTAACTGCCATTTTTAACACTTAAATGAGCCACAGAAACTGCAGCAGCAGCAGCCGGGGAATCGTCTCTTGTCTTTTGGCCAAATGCAAATGAACTCGGCGGATCAGGGACAGGAAAAAAGGAGGCGAGACAAACCGCGAAATGGCAAATGGAGCTTGCAGCTGGCTAAGCAAATGTTCTGCAAACAACTTTGGAACTCTAACTAATTTAATTGATGATTTCCACTGGCAGACATCTCGATGTGGTCACAAAGAGGTGTCATCGCTTTCCTCGCTCACCTCGTTGTATTATTTCCTTTATTTTCTTTTTGTATTTTTGTCGTGGCAGCGAGAGCATGTCAACGCCGTGTTCATTAATGTCAACCAAACAAATCGAGTCAAATAAATTGAGGCTATGCGACGTTTAATTAGAAGTAACCAAACGGTCGCAGACGTCCACAACTTCCGGGTAAGCACCTTAATACAAAAAACACCATGAAATAAGAAACAGTTTATAAACGAGAGATGAGAGAAGTAAAAAGTATAAATCTTAAGCTGCAAACGCAATTCGATTGGACGATAAATGCAATAAATCCTGAAACTCAGCCTCCTTGCCACCGACAGGGATTCGCATTCGGAGGCTTCTGCTGTTCCAGCAATCATGCGTTAATTTAGTTGCATGCGAAGACTAATTAATTTTCAACGTTTTTACTACCTTTCCCGCCACATTCGACCAAAAAGAAAAAAATGTAGGAAGACAGCGGGTGTTGTCAAGGCACTGGAATTGCGGTTTAGCCGTAAATGTTGGTAGCTGCAGTCTCGGCAATTGCCGTTTTATGACCACAGAAACGAAATCATTTTGTTTTCAGGCTAATAAAAAGGCCCATTTGCTACAAGCACTACCACAAACTAGCTGTCTGGCAGACAAAGTTGGTTAGTTTCGATCATAGCTGGGCTATATTTACATAGAATCTGCTTCTGTAGCTGCCACAATTTCGAAATTCCATTCCCAAGCAATGGTATTTGATGCTCGGATATCATGCATATAAAAAAATGTTTAGTTGTATAAAAAATGATAAATTATTTACAATTTAAAAGTCGAAATTTTAAAAATATGGTTCTTTAAATCCTAAAATTTTGTGTCTTTTTTGGTGTGTTCTTGGACTTCGTAAAAAAGTATTATTTACATTCACTTAAATAAACTATGTTGTTTAAAGTATCACCTCTAATTAAATTTCAAACTTTTAGAACAAGGTTTAAATTTGTTTCAAGTGCATCCTAATCCACACAACTAAACTAGTAGAAGAGGAGGACTTCGGCACGCAGAGTCTTTGGTTGCTATCTGAACTCGCTTTTGGCCAATTCGAACCTCAATTCGAACCTCTTCAAAATCGCATGTTTGCAACTGCAATCGAGCTAAATGGCGAAACGTTACCCATATGTCTATATGTCTACATGCCTATCTGTCCGCCTGTCCGTCTGGCCGTTCGTTCATCTGCTGGGCAGTCAGAGTTTCTGGTGTTTCTGGTGGCTGCTCCTTGCTTTCCCGGCATTGTATTTATGGCTATTCATTTCGTGATCTACTGATTTCGCATGTGTTGGATGGGAATCCAGAACAGAGCCGTCGAGTAGATCCCCGGGATGAACTTGTAGCCTTTCGGCCCCGTTGGCCACGTACTGTGCCGCCGAGTTGCTGAGGCATAAGAAAAGATATAGATACAGATGCAGACATGGCAGGCATGGCAGAAACAGAGGCTCAACCAAAGGCATATTTCCCGGCTGCAGTGGAAGAAACAAAAAATAGAAATCATTAAGCCCGAAAAACACACATAGTAAATCTCATCAAGAATTCGTAGCAATTTCCTGTCCGATGATTTTAGGGCCAGGTCTTTGAATCGGAATCGGATCAACCTGGGAAGCAGATCCCCGAAGACCTTGGCAAAAGTCCGACTGAGTCATGTTGCCGCCGCCCAGTATCCGATTTGGTTATTTCTTCGGGTTGTGTGCACAGTTCATCATTGGAACATAAAAATTCACTGCGTTCATAAAAAAAATCGAAATAAATAACAACAAGCCAAGGTATCCAAAAAATCCTCATCTCATGCTGATGAGGAGAGCTCCAGTTTCCAAAACTCACACCACAGCAGCCAAAAAAAAAAATCCAAAAAAATGGAAACTGAAAAAATAAAGCAATGCAAACAACACGTGAGAAAATCTTCGTCTTTGGGTCCAAGAACTTGAACGATTTTTATTTCTTGTTCAGCGTCTAGGGCGACGATATACAATATATACATATATGTGATATATGTGAGTTGATGTGGCCAGAATCTCTGCCCCTTTCTTGGCTTTTTGTTTAGTTTTTTGTTTTTTTATTTATATTCTCATCACAACTGATTGCGCTTCGCTCGATGCGATTAGTGTTAAAAGGTATTAAAGCGGCAAATACACACACTGACGGAAAAAAAACACACATATCGAGAGTGGGATCCACGGAAGAAATGTGGCAGGGTCGGGTTGGGCAGGGGACAATCCCGAGGGTAAGGGGAAATGAAAGGCAACAAAACGTTACAGTTGCCACTGTCCCACTGTGGCCCGATTCTTTATTTTTTATTTTTTTGTCCGTCCGTCGCCCATTGTCGCTCAATTTGACACTGCAGTCGACTGCGCGGCCGCCGCCAACGTCCGCAGTAAATTTGTTGTCATTTGATATGCGAGTCATGAGGATTATTAGGTTCAGTCGCCGATGAAAAAAATCCAAATAAACGGCCATGCGACCAAGCAATATAACGAGGGGGTATTCATGAGTTTAAACCTTTTTAAATACTCTACAAAAAATAATTTTGTCAGATTGATAAGCCTTAGTGACAAGAACGTCATTAAATATATTACTCATGTTTAAGCTTTGAGTTAAGACCATTTTCGGTATAAGCATACATGGTATGCAGGTATGTTACAAACTACTTTTTAGTTTGGATCCCAACTCATCTTGAGGACAATTTTTTTCGGACTTGGAATTTTTATTTCCATTTTATAAGTCCAAATTTCTTAGTAAAAATTGCTCTAAATTATATCTTAATATAGATATATAAATATATAAATATAGTTAAAAAAAAAGAATTTTTATATATATGTATATATATATAAGAACCTTTCTTATATATATGTTTCTTAGTTTTTTAATATTTTTTAAATCAGTTTAGTTTCCGTTCTCTTTCTATGACTCTCGCTGTTGAAACTTCACAGTCCACCCTCGCTTTCATTTTAGTCAGCACAAAGAAGACATTTGCCTGTGTCACTTTGGAGACAGCAATCCCCCTAGTCCGAATTTCAGTCTCATTCTACACCGCCTTCCCAGTCCCAGTGCCAGTCAGAGTTCCCTTTCCCCCGGGCAGCGTCATCATCATCATCATGGTCGTTGTCACCATCAACGGGCTGTCATTATTGTCGTCTTTATGGTTTTATACTTTTTTAATTTGGAGCAAACTGTCGTTGAGAGGCCCAACCTGAGCCGGGCTAAATCGAACTTGAATCGAATCGACGACTCGACTCGGCTCGTTTGCGTGAAATTCTCATTTTCGGTCTTTGGCCGGATCGGATTTTGGGTGTATTGGTTCCTTTCTATTTCGATTTTAAATTGCTTTTAATTTGAGTTATAGAACGTTTGCTTATTTAAGCCAGCATAAATCGAGATTTGAGCTCTTTTATGTATTTATTTTACCATACACTTTACACACTCCATTTGCCTAAGACGTTGGCTCTCGGTTCTTGGCTATCTTTCAGGCTATTTGAATCCGATCCGCTCTGTTGTTGGCTTTTCTGTGGCAGGTACGCACTTCATTAAGGCTTTGTTTGCCAAAGGTGTCGATGTGGAATGTTTTTCCTTTCCTCTCCAATGTGGAAAAGCCATATTTGTCATCATAAATATGTTAACGGCAAACAATAGACTTCGGCCACGAGCTTGGTCAAAGTTATACACCGATTTGGAGATTGGAATTGAAAGAATCAAAAAGCTGACACCCCATTTTGTACTTGGTAATTTCTCAATAAACGGCTCGAGCCCAAGCTGGTGAATGCGTGGGTCGATCTACCTGTTGCCTGCTCTTTTTACCGGATCGTCTTTGGATTTCCTAACAGAACTTAACCCATGGCAGCCCACTCATTAAGTAAGAGAGATGAGAGACCACCGCAGGAGACAGGCGTACATACACAGAACGTGGTTAGATTAGATCAATACAAGTGCCACCGTCCCGGTCCCAAGTACCATACCAGATCCGGGGCCTGGATCTGCATCTGGATCTGGATGTGGACCTGGTCAAACCCAGCCCCATTGGACGCGATGGGTTTGTCGATGTGTCTTCGCGATAGGCATTTAAATCTCCGACGTCGTTCGTGTTTTTTCTCGGTTTGATTTTTGTGTTTTGTGTGTTGGTTTTTTGCCTGCGCCTTGAGTAATGCTGGGTTTGTGTGTTGATTTTGCACTCGAATGTGAAACGCAACGCGGCTCAAGTGGAGCATAGCACAAAGTGCTTAAATGTTTTCGATTGTTGCTCGTTCTTGGCCAAGAGCAAACAGTAGGCACACTGACGTTGCACTGCCTGTCAGCCAGTTGAGTCAGTCAGTCAGTTGAGTCGGTGCCCGGTTTTCTTTATCATTTTGATGAAATCGGTAAACCTGGGAATGCGTTGCACTTGTAATCTTGGAGCGTCTGCCGACCGACTGGCTTTTCCTCCCGCCCAAGGACACTGCGAAAAATGTATTTAAATTTCGATTTAGTTAAAGGTTTAAAAAACTAGATAATAAATAAAAAAAATGATACAAATATATATGTGATATATGAGATCTTTTACCGATTTTTTAAAGGCAAATCTCTTAGGCAATATGAGAGGTTTATTAACCCCCTAATATTTTTTTTTCAGTGCCACCTTTAGCTGCTTTGCATGCATCCTTTGTTGAGTGAGTGAATTATGTGGCCGGGGTCTGACGGCGAATGCAACTGACATGTCTGCAGAAAATGGGCCCATAATGAAGTGTATTTACCTTGCATTTTTAATCATTTTCAATCCCATTCCCAACTTGCCACACTCGCTGCTTGTACAACACGTCTAAGTTGCAATTTGCAATTAAAATTCAAATTAATATAATGCACGAAGCTTTTAAATGGGGTTTCTGGTTGTTTTTTGGCTCTTTTGGTGGCTTAATCGTTAAATGTGGTGCTCCAGTTTGGCTTTTTCGATGTTGTGTTTTATTCGTCGCGTACATGCCGAGACTCGTAATGTTTTCAAAATACTCCAAAACAAAAAACGTTGTAAGTGCTTTAAGAACAAGTTTTCGGTGCTTTTTTCGAGGTAGTTACTGCTGTTGGTAGTGGGTTTCATTTATTTATAAGCCTTATGGTAATCTTGAACTCGGCTCTGAGGCGTAGTCGCTCTGCGTTAACCGGTGCACTAAAAGCTCGCCAAAAGACTTGTCCAGAATGGCAGCTCAAGGTGACAAGAAACTGAGTCAAGTAATGGAAATTTATTACATTCCGTTGATGTTTCGGAAAGGGATGTCAATAAATTCAGCAGCTTTGAAGGCTATACCTGGACAAAGTAAGAGGTTTCTATAAGTAATGAAGTATAGTCATTGAAATAAATTTCTCATTCAAATTTTTAATGAACAGTTCATTGATCTATATTTTAACATCCATTTAAGGCATTTATTAGAAAGCACAAAATCAAAAATAAATATTTAATCGGCGAATTCGCTTTAATCCCACATTAGCATAATCAATCACTTGACAGACTGAGATTACTCATTACTCCCTCAACAGTCTGCATTTTCGCATGGCCTAAACAAATATTTCATGGCACAGTTCGATCGTGGAATGTCACTGGGACTCGCCCCCGTAATAGTCCCTCCTGTCCTCAGTTCCGATCACGTCTCATTCGCCCCCGGTTTGTGGTAAATTTAACTTTTTAAGTTTTTTTGTTGGTCTTCATTTACAAAATCTGTGCGTGAGTTTGGTTTGTATCGGGCTTGTTGCTGGCCACGCAAAAGGTAAATTCATTTTATATTTTATTTACCACCTTATTTGAGACTCATTTTTCTTCCACTTAATGCCACGGCGGAGAGAAACGCATTTGACACATTTTGCATTTTAAACGTTGACAATTGCCGCCAAGTGTTTTCTGCTTATATTTGTTGGGTAAACACGGGGCACGAAAAGAGTCTACAAGTCCACAAGAGGAAAACCAAAGCCAAGTGCAAACAAAAGAACGCCCGGCCAAGGTGAGGATCTTAAGTCTCTGGCCTATTAGCTTTCGGATGCTGAGCACGTGAGGCCGGGGTGCCAGAGACTCATCTTGGCCAAGTAACAAAGGCCGACCGTTGACAAGTGGAAAGTTCGTATGCAGATTCTGATTTATGCGGCCTGTGCGTGTTTGGTGTGGCCCAACTCGCCTGCAACTCGTTGTGGCTGTTGCTGTTGAATTTGTTAATCAATTAGTCATAATTTACGGCTCAACAATAATCAGTCGACGGAAGGCAATGAACTGGACTCTTGCACTTGTTGCACCGTCTGTCTCTCCGGTCGCAGATACAAAACGATCTCCTCGCGTCTGTCCTCGCGTCTGTGTGGCAAAAACACATTTGCCACAACGCTAATGATGTATTGTGGCTTGCATGTGGTGGCCCTTGTGTTCCTCCACAGCCCTCTTGGGCTGCAAAACATCTTAAGCGTTTAACACGATCTTCAATTTGCGCGGAGCACAATATAAAAAGTAAAACAAAAACCTTTCTGGCCAAGCAAAAATTTCTGGCCAGGAAAGGCGAAGAAGAAATCCAAGGGAATTCAAGAGACCAAATGCAATGAGGACGAGAAGAGTGGCTAAAAAAATCGTGCAGGGCAGTGCCAATTGGCTTAAAGCCACAGTAAAGACTGGTCAGATAACCCATTTTATTTTACAGGTCATTAGATATTGCTTATATGCAAGAAAGTGTTTTTTTAAGTCGTATATATTTTAAAGTTTATCATATTTAATAAACATTAATAATTATACTGCACAGTCATTACTGTACAGTATATGTGTATGCCTGACCAGTGATGCACCAGCTATATAAGCCCATGCCTCATGCTGTGTCGTAATCGCGAGTTCGTTGCCTAAGTCTTTCGTTTTGCCTGCCACTAAATATATCATCGAAGCGCCCGCACCCTCACCCGCCTGGGACCCTCCTTCGCACTCCCCACCATCGCTTACCTCTCACTAAGATTGCGGTTTTAAAAATATGTTGAGTTAAGCTAAACGATGCGGCCGCAGCAACCGCAGGAGCAAGAGCAGGAGCCTCTGCAACGGAAGGAAGAGGGAGGCCGGCACGGAGTGAATCGCATGTATACGCCCATCAATGCTGCCACCGCAGTGGCAGGTTGAAATGTTGCGCCAAGTCCGCGAACTGGGCACGAAAGCGAAAAGGAAACACAAGGATTTTTATGCCAGCTCGGCACCCTTTTGCCTTTCCTCTTTCAGTTTTTTCTCGGATATTTTTCTCGGTTTTATTTCTTCTTTTTTATCTGACTGTGGCAATCGGATCGCGTACTTTGTGCTGTTCTACACGCATACAACAACAGCAGCTACAGCAGCCGATGCCTCAACCACAGCCATGAAATGCAGGTGCTTATGGCCTCCGTTTGGGCCAACCTCAAGTTCAGGCCTTCTCCTGGCTGCCCCCCCGCCGTTGTTGCCACAAAACCCACCGCCGAGCACTTCGTATGCCTCAGAGAGAGTCTTGTACGAAATTAACTACAAACAGCAGTACAAAATATTTTAATTAAAAATTCCTAATCGTGTGCGAAGCATTTTTTATCTGATTTCAGTTACTCCTGTCCCCGCCGAGGGAGGAGGGTCCTCCCCCTCCTCCTCCTCCTCCTCCACCGAGCGGGCTAAAAATGTATTAATAAGAAAATCGCCAAAGGTTTGCGTGTGTGGAGGATATACCCCAGTCCCGCCGACTCCCTCCCTAATCCCTCTCCCATTCCCACATCCATCTCATCTGATCTTCCCTGGATGCTGCTGAGGCTGATGCTGCTGCGAGGACGGCTGCTGCTGCTGACTTGGGTCCCAGACGTATAATAAATTGCATTTGCCTACTAGCCGGGGAGATGCAGATATGAGCTTGGCATGGAGTCCTCCGATGCAACGGAGTTGGGTTGCATGCAACTGCAGACGACGAGTCGACGACGAGTCGCCTCGCCAGATATTTTTGCATCTAGATACTTTTGGCAGTAATGTGCGAAAATTTCATTGGGTGTCGAAAAGTTAAGTAGTGCTCGCTGCTGCTGTCTTCGGTTTTACTCTGGCCTCACTGGCTCTGGCTGTAGCTGTTTTTTTTGTTTAACTTTTTTAGTTTTTTAGCTTTTCTGTTGGTTTTCAGTCTTGGAAATCTCAGAGTTTGCCGTGCAGATTGTCTCGCCCCAATCTTCGAGTGCTGCCGTTTACATTTAATGTGAGAACTAAACATTTGGCTTTTGAGCCTTCAATTTGTATTAAGTTGTTTGCATCCTCCATTCGCGACTCGTCAACCCCAGTTGGTAAGCCGAGGAGCTGGGACCTGGAAGTCGGAGTCGGGAAAACTATTTGCTGTCGACTGCGAAATTGTTCCTTGACCGATGGAGAAAATTGCTGCGTTTTGCTACGAACGACTGTTATCAATTTCGCTTGGCTAATTGGTTTCAAATTTATGGACCTGTAATTGATATTTATGTTTGTCCTCGCTTCGGGATGCGTTGTCAAATGCCTGGATCCCCGTCTTGGATGGGCCACTTGCGGCATGCCTGCGTAATTGGTCAAAGTACTTAGCTATAAATCCTCGACTGGCATTTACTGCTTCGGCTTAGCCGGCAGACCTCCATAGATTTTAGCCTGGGGCTCCTGGAAGGCCCGCGGGCCCCGAGACATTTTAAGCGTCTATTCAAGTATCTGTGAAGGAACGGTTATTAAAGTGCCAGACTGGAAAAAGATTAGCAAAGCCCCACTAAGCGGATCTGTTGTGGGTTGCAACATTTTCAAGAACTAAATTGCAAAACATTGCGAAATTCATTTGGTTCAAAAGACTCTTGTGTCTTGGGCTAATTACACCCGGTTAACTTGGCTCAAGGTCAGTTCTGGCATCACCATCTGGGATTTGATAAAAAGTGATGGGCAGTGGGGTAGCCGGATGTTTTCACGAGGGTTTCTCAGAGTCAGGATAGTAATGTGACTCATAAGATACACATTTTCCAATGTCCACTTTAGGATGGTTAATACTACCAAAGGATTCCCATATTCTTGACTATATGGGAATATATTACTTATATTGCCAAATAAAGTAGCCATAAAAATACCCATCAAAGAACAATGGATTTCTTTGGTTTTAATGGATTTGGAATTGAAATTTCAGCCCCCTTTCAGAAAAACGCCTCTGTCCATTCTAGGACCCAAATGTTAAAGACATTCGGACCTGGAATTAGCATGCAAGAACCCGAAATAAAATTCGTTTTGTACGAATCTGTTCTCATTTTGTTCGACGGCCAGCACGAACGAACGAACCGAAAACAAAGAACGCGCTAATTAAAAATGCTAAAAGTTTTAAGCTCTCCAAGAGCCGGCCCGAAATTCCAGCCTCCTTTTCAGCTGTCCATTTCAACTGGGGCTTCGGGTCGATCCGAGCTAGCTTCAGTTGAGTTCCAACTGATGGCCAGCTCCCTTCCCGGCTCCATTCCCAATGCGATCAGAAGTGAATTTGGTTTTTGTTTTTTGTAATTTTTTTGGGATCTTGTTGGAGTAGTAAACACCGCACGGCTGTCGATTTCTGTTTGCTGTCAGTTAGGTGGAAAAGGGGGCGGGGCCGGGGACTTGGTAGCCCTGCCGAGGTCCAACCATTCATCTTTGGCCGGTTCGAAGGGCCTCGTTTTCGGTTTTCGGTTTTGGGTTTTCAGTTCAGTTTTCGGCTTTCAGTTTCGAGCGATCATTTGTTGGTTTGGCGTGTTGCTTATCCCGGCGATTCTGTTTTGAAATTTCCAATGAAATGCTGGAAATGCTGCCGCCAAACAGGACTCAACATGCAGAGTTTATAGGTATTTTAATTAGTTGAAATTTCTCAGTCTGAGAATGGGGAGCCCAGAAAACAAAAACCAAAGGGAGGGGAGACACCAAAGGGACCACCTAGGTAACAAATGTCTTTCCTATGTAAACACAACTCTTGGCCCCAAATGAGCAGTCATTTACCCACTCCCTAACAACTCCCTTTCTTACTGTCTTTGATAAATTGATTAAAACCTAATGAAGCTTAATAAGCCCGAAAATCCTCCATAAATGAAGCGATTACTCTAAAGCAATCCCATTTGGGGATTACGATCTTCCGATGAATAAAGTATTCAATTTTTTAGAAACCACAAAATGAAATCCAAGCACTGGACTAAAATTAAAACGTCGACTTAAGCCGCCAACGAGAAGGGCGACATTTATCCGGACAGTGACAAGTGTCCAACCCCGACGCTGTTGATGATCCTCGGCGAGGGTTTTTTGTTTTTTTTTTTTGGAAAGGTTGCCGCAGATTTGATTGTTTGTTTAATTGCGGGCAAGTGGGCTAGGGCGGCAGACAACAGCATTTTATGCACTTGAAAATTGTAACAGGCAAAAATGATAAATGATTCGCGCTTTTAACCCTCCACTTGCACAGCTGTTGGGTTTCCTTCATGCCAGTGCGTAACATTTGCCGCAAATCAAAGGCTAACCGCTGACGACGATGTGGTAATGGTGGTGGTTGGGTGGTGGTTTAGGTGGCTAGGTTGCTTAGGTGGCTGGCCGGGCCTGACGCTGCCTTGGGTGCACTTACAGCCACGAAAATGTAATAAAAACGTGCGTCTTCACTTCATGTAAATCATGTCAGGCGGCGGCGAGTAGCGCGAAATATTTCTACTCCACCGAGGAAAATATAACATTATGAAATTTAATGTGAGAAGTCGTATTTAAAGTTTTTACGACAGTTGTTTTTTAAATATGTAAATTATTATATACTTTTCATATTATACTTGGAGTACATCCCTCATACAGTTGATTTTAATAAACCAGGGAAATTGATTTTTATTTTTTTATTTGTATTTTCTAATTTTATCTTTGTTCTTTTATTCTTTCTTTTAGTTTGAAAACAAATAAGAGATCCATAATATATAAAAGCTTATAAAGGTTAAGATTTAATGTATTAACGTTTTAAACTTTTTAAAATAAAACATTATTAATTGTTTCAAAGAATTACTCTTTAATTTTCAACCCTATAAAATCTATTCGCTTTGGATCTATTTCTATTACGGTGATATAACCTTTTTTTAAATTCCTAAAGAAATTGCACTTTTAATTCTTGCATTTATATGCATAATTATTATCCTTTACATCATAGTTTATTTATTATTTAAATTGTTTTTCCATGTGCTGATGATGATGCTGGGGAAGTAACATAGCAGCCGGTACACAAATGAGGTGCATGGCGTGAAGATCATCCCGAGCGCACTGGAATCGCGATCGCAATCGCCAAATGGAAGGTAAGGTGTCCCAGTCGGAGCTGGAGTCGGCTGGAGTCCAGGGCGTCTCTACGGTACTGTCTGCAGTCTGGCGGCGGTGGCGTGAACGTGCAAACATGTTGCACATGAGAGAGGCTGCCGCTAAAGTACTTGTACTTGTCATATTGTTATGGATTTATGGCAAACACGTATAGCGCTATAAAAATGACATATGCACGTGTATGGGTTAAAGTATGGGCTCGATATATGCTCCACCTCCCGTCCACCCCCTCCCAGTTTGGGTATCACTGTGTAACAGTTGCACATTAAAAGGAAAAAAATAAGAAAACACATGAGCACGCGCAGCCATCTCGATTACTCGCCTGCGTCGGCGCAATCACAAAATCAACCCTCCATGATCTTGAAATATATCCCTATACTTTATAAATTCATACCCTCCTCTCCCCTCACCCCACACGCTTCAACCCTCTACCCCGCTAATTAATCGCCTTTGTTCGTGTCATAATTCGTTGCGTATGAAACATGTTTGCCTTACTGATTTTGCAATTGGATTTTGCTTTGGTAGAGCCTAGGGGTGGATTTCGGGTTAAATGAGGCGTACCTATGTCTGTTATCCCTCCCCCGGATGGGCCGAACATGTGTGAGGTTCACAAGTGCTGTGATTCCATTTTCGGGTGGTAAGGTGGTACAAATTGTTGGGCTAAGGTCAGGTGGTCAGGTTGATGGATGATGGGCAATGAATAGTCGATTTGAAACAGAGCCAAAAAGTAACCACTTTTCGGAGCCTGGTGGCTCGGTTCTCAGAAGTGATACAAGTTTTTGATAAGACACAGCCCTCTAATATTTTGTTGTGTACTCTACTGCATCCCCCTTACTATACTTTATCAACTACTTAGCTTAATAGACCAAAGTGCCATTTAGGATAATACTTGCAGATCTCTTGAGTAAACTTTCGGGCCAACCATAGTTGGAAACCCAGTCCTAATTCCCAGTCTGTTGGCTTTAGGGTTTATTTTCAAGTGCCCGTAACTTCTCGCTAAAAATATGGCCCATAAATCTTTTGACCCAGCACAGTGCCAATAAAAGCGTTCATAAACAACTAACCTAAGGCAACGCTATGTCGGCAACTCCTTCGGCTTAGGGCAGACACTTCCACTAGCCTGTAACCACTAACCGCAAACCGCCACCAGAAGCAACAGCAGCACCACCAGAAGTGAAAATAAAAAACTGAAACCGAAAATATAAACAAACCAAATGCGAAAAAAATAAAACGAGGAGGCGGAAAAGACACTTGAAAAATCTGTCATAAAATGTTGAGTCGTGTAAAACCAACTGGTTGAAATTGCCAACATATTTGCCTGTTTGTTTAATGAACTCGCCCAACTGGTTGACCAGGGGCGGGTGTGCTGCTCACCCCTGTCGAGGGTCTGGTGGTGGGTTTGAGGGCAGAATCTTTTGATTACTCAATATGTTTGATTTTATAGATTTATGCCACTGCCGTATGATCCACTTTTGCAGCTGTCTGTTCCAAGTGGCAGCCGAAACGAAAGCTAATTTTAACAAAGAAATGCCATTAAAGGCAGGCCAGTTTCCAACACACACACTATGGTATTATGAGAGGCACAAGAAACACCTGTAAGACGGCTGCTATTAGCTGAAATCAAAACGAAAACAATGTAAGCTACAGTAAGCAACAAGCGAGCCAAAATAATATCTCCCGAGACTCGGGCTCAAATCTCCAGAGTCTATCCTCCAGAAAAGCTGGCCACCAACGCAAACTTGTTTTTTTTATGTTTCGTCGCCTTTTAGCCAATTTTGATATAACTGAAAGCGTCAATTATACGTGAAATTTATGATGCCGTGTGAAGAATAACACCAACTTGCAACATATTTGGACAACGTTGCCGTTGCCTCGCCGTTGGTGATGCTGTTGCCTTACAATTGCCGCTCTGGGGTCTCTTTCTTGTCGCAGATATGTAAGTTGATAATGGGCATTGTAGTGCAGTTTTTCTTCCCGCCTTTACAGGCACAACAAACAGAAAAAAAAGAAGAAAAATATATATTGTAGGAAAAGATGACAAAGGAGGTTGAAAAGACCGCGGCTGCCCAGCGGAAAAGCCATGGACTTACGCCCACCAAAAGCGGACGGAGGCCCAAATAGCAAAAAAGTCTAGAGAAGACATTTTGGGCACACACCAAGTCAATTTGTTTTATCTATTGTCGAACAAGAGTCATGTCACAACGGCACAATAAGATTTACTATGTGTTGTTCTTGTTGTTGTAGTTGTTGCTATTGTGGCAGTTGCTATTTTTTGTTGTTATTGTTGCAGGAGTAGTAGTGGGCAGACAAAAGTCAATGATGCCGAAGACTCTGCTGCCGTTGTGGCTGCAACAATGGAGCGGCAGCGCAAATCAGCAACATGATTCGATATTTAGATATGCGCCTCAAGAAATATGAGCCGCTAACAACAACAAAAACAAGGCAGCAGCAGCCGCAGAAGCATCGGACAGGCGGCAGCATCTTTGTTGTTGTTCGCTTGTAATTGCCAAGTTTGTTGCTTAAGTCTTTTGTTTTGGCCACGCTGATAGGCCGGTTGCATTTAAATTTGATTTATACACTTTCGGTCAGCATATAATTGGTTGGATGTCGCCGCTCTGTCTCCTCTGGATAGTAGTTCCAGACCATAACTGTTGTTTGCTATTTTTGGGTTTTTTTTTTTACGATTATGACTTAAATGTTTCTTTTAAGGGAATCGGCTTTAGGGTTTCCATTTAAAAGATGAATAAAATGGGAAATAATATGTATACTATGGAGCTATTATATTCTTTTAAGGATACCTTTTAAGCCCTTTGTAAACGATTAAAATAAAGTCTGAAACACATTTTCTAAAAGTTCTTCAGTATATATTTTTTTAACTACTCTTTTACTCTGTTTACTATATATCATGTTCTCTTAAGTTTTTTATAAATCAAGTATTGCTAATTCCCTAATTGCTATGGGAATTAAATCCCCAATCAATCCGAAGCCGATGCCCTGCTATTTGTGGGAGAGCCCTGGACAGCACAGGTGTTAATTGTCTGTCCCCCGGAGCAAGCCATAAAAATTAAGCCAAGACCAAAACTAGAGCACAGAATGTACTCCCATCTGCTGGATGCTGCATTTATAAACATAATTAAGTTGGAATCGTAAAACAGCAGCGGACCAAAGATTGCTTCGGGCGCAAAAAACTCCACGCATGCGTGCAGCATCCGAAGCTGCAGCAAAGCAGGGCCCTGACAAAAAGCAGAAGCAGAAGCCGAAGTAGCAGCAACTCCATTAGCAACACCGATTCCGATTCCGATCCGATTCCGGGCCCGGAGGCTATAGCCGGCTATAGCGCACGACCAATCAGCGCCTGGCTAAAGAGCACTCAGCAAAGAGCAAACCGGTTCGCTCCGAAGAGAGAATAGTGCCCCAGGGTCTCCAGTTCTCTTTCCGTCTCTGGCGATATAGTCTCTCGAACAAGTTTTCGAGCTGGAAGCTACGATCTGTGGTTCCTATGTTTTGGATTTGCCTCCAAGTCCGAGCGATGAAACGAAATGGCCAGCGGCAATCAGTCTCAAGTCGAGGCCTGAAGCGCACGGAAGTCCAACCACTTTAGAGCGGTGGTTACTCGGTTTCGGTCTCCGTTTCGGTTTTGGTGGTTTCGAGTCACAACAGCACCACAGACACTCTCTTCTACCACTTTTGGTAGCACAGCACTCTTTCGCTCTCGTGACTTGCTCCGCCCCTGCTCGTTTGGGATGCTGCTCGAGGGCTGAAAGCGCCGCAGGATTCGGTCTGGCCATTAGTTGAGCGCCGTGCTTCGAGCGGTGATGAGCCAATTTCTGCAACGGTAAATTTCCAATTTCCCGAATCTGGATTACACCTATTGATGATCGGATATATTATTCCAACCGATCCCCGATCACCGATCCCCCCTCGAACGATCGCCGGGCAATTGTGAAAGTGTTAAATGTGCCGCAATCGAATCAAATTGCTTGCTGATTACAACAAATGATGAAGAGCAATCAACTGAATGTGTGAATGTCGGAAAAGGCAGCAAATGAAAAGATCAACAATCATCCGACATTTTTCTCACTGTGTGTATCTTTCTTTGTGTGTGACTGAGTGTGCCAGTGAGTGTGCGATTGTTGCTATGTGATTAAGCCACAAATCATCGTGTGAGCAAAAGAAAACGGAAATACCTTTCAATTAAATACAATAATACTAAGTATATATCAAAATACAATGCCGTAAAAAATTGTGTTTAATCAAAGTCGAAAAGTAAAAGTGCAAACAATGTGCGAATTCACCCACCAACCGACCGAACGAAGAAGAGTCGCCGCCCCACACACTCGCGCCTAGTGTCGCCACAGTGCGCTCCATCGATAACGCACACATACTCACGCCAGGGACATTAAAAAACACATGCTACGAAATGGAATTGAAACATGCAAAGTGAAAGAATGAAAGAAAATAAATGAAAACTAGCCCATAATCCACAATGATAATACAAATAATAATAGTCACTTGAAAAAAAATTTTGAGACTTCAAAACTATAAGAATATAATATTTTTTTGGTTAGATGATGGAAGAATAACGAGTGATACTTGACGATTTTTTTAGTATTCCTATCAAAATCTGACAAGTTTTATTAAAAAAATATAATTTTTTTCTGTGCCTAGTGAAAGAATAATAAATAAGGAAGAGGGAATAGCTTCTGGATAGGGTGGCACGATCATGGGAAAAGCCCCACATCCCTAGAAAGTGCGGGGTAAAGTCTCCATGCTCTGCCTCACAACCATTTATTTACCATATGGTACCCCTAAGATAATGTATGGCTTGCAATCCAAGCGTTCCATTCAAGATTTCCCTCAAATACTTGCCCGTTTAATCAAAAAACTTATAGCATTCTTGGGAGGCCTAGAAAACCCCAACACCCTGATAAGACTGACTAAAAACCAAAGATAGGGCATTCCATAGTTTTTATGGATTTGAATGTGCCCACAATTCATTCATCATTCCGCAAATTGTAAAAAGTGCTGCATTTGGGTGAAAGTTCGGGGGAGGACGGAGTGAGCAAGTGCATCATCCACTTGCAAAAGCCACTTCCGGTCATGCCTTGCAGCAGCGGCAGCAAGAGCCAGAGCAGCAACATCAGCGGCAGCATCTGGGTTTCGATTCAAAGTCAACGACTTCCGTTTCGTGCAAAAGCTGGGAGGAGGCCCCCAAGCAAATTACTTAATTAAATGGACAATTAACACCCGGCCACCATCCGCTCGATGCCGGAGGATGGCAGATGGGCGGGGGGGTTAAAGGCTACTCCGCCGGGTGGCAGGGTGGCAGGAAGAATGAGTAATGTGGGCAAGAGTGAAAATATCTGTAAATTAATATGCGCACAAGATGCAAATTGTTTTGTGGCCAAAGACACGGCTGGCTCCATGGCACCAGCAACAGCCAAAACCAATGGCAACTGCAACAGCAACATCAACGGCAACATCAGCAACAGCGTTAAATTAACATAAATTGAATTGCATTTGCATTTGGTGCACGTTGCCGCTTTTGCTGCTCTTGCGGTTGCCCTGGTAAAACAAAATGAAATAAAAACGGAAAAAAGTAAATGTTGCTGCGGCTGGTGGTGGCACTTGTTGCTTCTGCTGCTGATGCTACTTCTGATGCAGCAACTGCGTGTCAATTAGCGTTGATGATGCATTGAAATAGATTTTCCACAAGCACTTTGCAACTCGTTTCAATTCCATTTCGTTCGACAATTGTTACAGCAACATCAACAACGGCAACAAACATCGCGTATCTAGTGTGGAAGTGCTAAAAAGTGAAGAAAACAAACGAGTATGTGTACATGCCAGGCCCATACACATAAAAATCCATTATAATAATAATTTGTGATAACAACATTAACAAAACAAAAACAAACGGCCGACTCACAGGAAAGAAAATGATACAGAATCGCCATAGTCTCCAGTGCCCCTCGAACAACGGAGGATAAAAAGTTTCTCAAATAGTGTATTGAAAATTAGACAAGAGCTAAAAATCTGCATATATGGGCTAATTAGGCGTCGCTATCTAATAGGAATTGTGGTTGTTCTAGCCCCAAAGTGAATCCCAAAAACAAAAACACAAATAAACATCAAGATCGCCACGAAATTCCGACCAGCATCACGCTCACAAACGCCCACAGAATGTACAAAATGTTTAGAAAACATTTTCGGCGAAAATCAACATCAACATCAACATCGTCTGGACAAACGACAGCAACATCGGCAGCATCATCACCAGCAACATCAGACAGCCTGAGAATGTCCAAAAAGACAATGGCGACAAAAAGGCAGAGGCCAAGGCACCGGGAACTCTCGGCCCTGCCATCGCCGATCAGCGATTGTCGATCATTAAAGTCTGCCTGCAACTTAATTGCTTTAATTTTAATACTGTTAGTCCATAAGGTAAGTCAGCTCGACATGCAAAAACCAAAAGCCCAAAAACAGAACAAACCGAACAAACCTAAAGGCAATAATCGAAAAAAGCCCCAGATCCAGATACATGCGGGTGTAGTGTGTCTCAAAGTTGATTCAACCCATGTGAATTGGCAATAGCTGAGGGCAAAGTTTTGATGGGGGACGTAGGTAAATAATGATGATTCGGGGTTATTTTTGAGTGATTTATCAGCATCGCTTCCATAAAAGTTTACTTTAATGGGAACTATACGGCTGGACTTAAAAACTCAATACCAGGACTCTATAATCCTTTAACTCATAAAAACCACATTGTAACTCGAGTAGAATAGTTTTTCTTCAGAAAATTGAGTTGTTAAACAGAAAGCCACGTAATGGCTTTTCTTATTTTATTGGCATACCAAAAGGCCATCAATTCACCAGCCACTTCACAGCCGCACTTGGCCACAATATAGTCTCAAAGTTTCAATCATTTAACTGGTATTTAAATAAAGTTATATTGAGAAGAAAACGTCCGACTTGGAGGATGCGAGGACCCCGTTTTTGGAAAGTGATCCACCCGATTAGAGGGCCGGGGCTATCTTTCAAAACCATCTCTACTCGAATGGTTCCCACAACGGTAGTCGGCTGACTGTATCCGTCCGTGGTCTGGGGTTTTCGGGGTGTAGCCCGTCATAAAGTGTTACACAAAGTGCCTAAACATGTATTGAAATGCCAGCGGAGATGCCCCGAGCGGCAATTAAACAGGCAAAGAGCCAAAGTTAGAGAGGCTTCCACACGGCCAACGGCAGCCAACGGTTCAAAAATACATAAAAATTAATCGTTGCTGCAGAGGCCGAAAGATTTTTCGTTTTTTTTTCTTTTGGGCACATAACCACAAACAACAATTTGATTAATACGCCGGGTCGAGAACCAAACAGAGTCGGACATTAGAATCCGAGAGGAATTCGAGAGTCCAAGACCGCGTCCGAGTCCGAGTCCGAGTTGGGGTAATCAAATTGATTACACACATTTATCTGGGGGAGCAGGGGGATTGCATTGATTTAGGGTAAGCGAGGCGATAAAAGTCGCCGGCGGCAGCAACAGGAACGGATGCCCCTCCGGCTGCAACTATTTAGTTGTTAATGAAGTGAATCAAAGCTAAATATTTAGTAGCGGCGATTTATGGCCGACTTCCAGGGAAAACTTCCAGATCATATCGCCGCGGTTCACATGAGCCCACGTCACTTTAAATTAACCCAGTTATTTCGGCCCGCAAGGATCAGTCCGAAAACGAAAATTATACTTTAAACAAGAAAGGTTTCTCTCATTTGAGCTGACATTTATTGATCATAAGCTGCGTATTAAACTGACTGCGAAATATGCATAAAGCCCAAAGCCGAAAGGCTTCAGGCCAGACTCCAGGCCGGATCGAAATGAGTTGGCAAAACGAGCTCCCACGTTGAGCTGCAGAAAACATTTATGGCCACGTTTTGTTTCGATTGCGGGCTTAATTAAAATTTAATTTCACATTAAGTTCGTGTGTCGGCTTCATTAGGTTCGGGAGGCCCCCGTTTACTTGTGGCGCCGCGATACTAATTTCCTTAAGCATTTCATCGGGTTTATCTAATCGAATTGATTACGTCAAAGTTTGCCCGGAATATTAGCGGATGCCCGGCCGAGCCAGCTGCACTTGCTCCTCATGAATGAGGCGCATCGGAGTTCGGAGAAGAAATGTGATAAATAAATAGTAAGCAGGTCCGAACCGACAACCCCAACCGGTTCTCTCGATCAAGAATCCAATCAGTTTGAAGTCCCGGCTAAACAAAAGGAAATCACAAGAAAACGCTAAGAGCTGCCCGAACAGAGACTGCCACAGACTGCCACAGTTTGGGGTACGGAGACCGCGGGGCGATGCATTTGATTGATCTATGGCATGATCAACAATGCATGTGGCTTCGACTTGGAGTTTTGTTTTTTTAGATATTTTTTGCCGAACTGCAGGTGCAGGCTCCGGCTAAACTGGCTAACTGGCTAGTGCCGTTAGCCTGGCCCAGAGGCTAAATTGCAATTTATTTCTAATAAACTTATCAACACTGCCAGCTACCAGAGCCAATGACAATAAATTTGCTGAAATATGAAACCATAAAAGCAGAAGTCGGGAATCGCGGCCTAAGAGTTTTCATTAGCATATTTTCCGCGAAGAGGACCACTCTTCTCGCAGCGGTAATGAACCTTTAAAATACAAACTTGATGGCCAAGATGCTGCAAGAGGCTACTACCACTTTGTGGCATGGATGCGTCCCTGCTCTCTGGCTAAATTATGATAAGCGATTTTTTGCAGAATGGCTAAACTTTATGCGCCCATTTATCAGTGGGCCATTCGGAAGAGAAAAGGCCGGCGATCTAATGCGTTATTAATTTTATGGCAAATGCCCCAATCGATAGGCGCATGATTTGCGGCCACTTCTGGGTACAGACCGTCAGATCGCCAGATATCCAGATCTATGGGCCCCCGAATACCCATTCGATTTCCTTACTCCTCCCGTCTCCAGCTGGCAGACAAAGGCATTCTAAATTATACAAACTGACCCGAACCACCACCACCAGCGTTAGCACCACCGAAAATATAGCCACTCCAATCTGCTGTACAGTTAAGCTGGCTTTGTGGGGAAAATATTTTCTCATTATTTTCGTGTTTCATTTGCTGTTAGATTTATCAAGTCGGCAGTCGCGTCCGGCGCTCCATTCATTTGCCTACCAAACCCTATGTTTCTCCCTCTGAGTCTGGCATATTTCTTCTGATTTTCTTCTCTTGTATCGATCTATCCACTGGTTTTTTTGTTTTTAATTAAAACCTCTACCGCAGTCCAATCAGAGCGCCCTAGGTGGCTTATTAGCTTTTACAACCGGCGAACGAGCTGGGCATCTCCGCGCGGATCAGATCCATAAAGTGTTGAGCATATTATTCGGCTTGGGACTCGGCTAGGGGCAGGAGGAGGAATGTGTCTTGGAAGGGAATCAGTTTGGGAATCGCTTGGGCCTTCGTTATGGGCCATGATTGATTTAGACGATTTGGGATTTGTTCGCTTGTTTTCAACTATGACCATAGTACTACGCCAGATCGATAATTTTGTTTTGCTTTCTGTTTAACAGATATCCGCAGCTGGTAACTTCGAGCTGGAAATATTAGAAATCTCAAATACCAACAGCCATCTGCTCAATGGCTATTGCTGTGGCATGCCATCGGAGCTGAGAGCCACCAAAACGATGGGTAAGTTCAAGAAAGTTATTAATCCAAAGCTTCTCAAAGTCCGCTTCTTAGTCTTAAAGTCCGCTTCTTATCTTGCCCCATAAAAAAAAAAACATAGGCGGTCAAGGCTTTCGCCTATCAGGGCTTCTGGAATTTGTTACTCTGCATTCTTCAAATCTATTTCTTAAATATTCTTATCATTTGAAAGACTCTGTCTATATATTTTATAATACATAAATACATAAGCGTTTATCAAACTCGTGCTAAAATTTGGTAATTTTTTTGGCAGGCTGCTCTCCATGCACAACCGCCTTCCGGTTGTGCCTGAAGGAATACCAGACCACGGAGCAGGGTGCCAGCATATCCACGGGCTGCTCATTTGGCAACTCCACCACCAAGATACTCGGCGGGTCGAGCTTTGTGCTGAGTGATCCGGGCGTGGGAGCCATTGTTCTGCCCTTTACGTTTCGATGGACGGTAAGTGCATTTCCCACAACAACTAACAACTAACCGGGCTTATAATGAAACTGTTCCCTCCACTAAATAAGAAGCACGCTTTTGGCACGGGTTGGTCTTCAGCTCTCACTTCTGTTGTATCCACTTGCGGTTTTATTATATTTTTTTAAAGCTTAGATGGGGAAGCGAACTGACGGTTCCGCTTGGAAAGTGCAGAGGAGGCGATAAGGTCGAGCCGGCAACAGAAATGTGAATGAGCCGTACTCGTGCCGCATTGATAAGACCCTACGAAGTATATATTTCTATATATAAAGAGGGCATAGTCTATCGGGGGGTTTCCAAAGCGTTGCAGCGCTCTCGTTTCGTTTCCCCATATTGTGTGGCCAAATTCCAGCGTGGGCTGCTCGACTTGTAGAGTACGAAGAACCCTAAATCATCGGGCGTGAAAATTCCAAAAACCCCGACTAACACCAAAAGCGGCTTAGTCATTCCGACCAAGAGGCCTTCTTGGTCTGGGCCTGTGTGGGGATTCTGCCGCCGCGGCAGTAGCCGAAAAAGCAATTAAAAATTGAGTTTCATGTTTTATTCGTTTTATTTTTTCGGGGCACCTCCTAAGCGGCTTTCGGTTAATTAAGTGAGCATAATGCGGGCTTATGACTGCCAAAACTGGGAAGGAATAAAACAGCACACAGCCAGTCTGAGAATCACAAAAACATCAAATAAAATAAACGTGGCCAGGTCCGCTCCTAACTCGGTTAAGGTAAAAATGTAACTTGACTGGGTGTAGTCGCAGAATTAAAGAATTTTTTTTTAATTTTAATTTTTTTTTTTTGCCATTTGTTGTGTTGTGTTATGTACGGGTGTTGTTCTGGTTGTTGTTGCTGCTGGTTTTTGAAGCTAACTTGGTTACCAATTACACGCCTTGAACAGGCCAGTGGCCAACTAATTCAAACGAAGCAGTCGTATTTAAACACTCGGAAAATGAGAGCTTAAATGCGAAGATAAAATTTTAAAATTGATTCGAAGTATAAAATAATATTTCTAATTATTTAAAAAAAAATTAAACCCTGTTTGCCTCAAGTTTTAATGTATATTAAACTAATTTTAACAAATAAAACTTTTAAGTGCAGTATGGTAGAATTAAAAATCGCAGTCGCAGATGCCGTCGACGCCGACGTTGGCATGCGCATGCGCCGCCGCTTACATTAGGCAGGTCTCCCTGTGGCCGGGGTGTGGCGGGTCGGGTGGCCGAAGGGGAGCAAGCATGCGTCAGAGCCGGGTCTTGCTCTTGGTCTTGGGCTCTGGGTCTCCACCAGCCTCGATGCCTGTTCTTGGTTACCCTGTCCCAGCGGCTGCCCCTGCCACCGGCTCACCCCCCTTCCGCATCCCCGACAGCCGAATCTGACTCCGAGTCCAAGTCGTGGCCTGAAGTGCGGACAACCTGTTTCGTGGGAACATTACCTTGTCGCGCTTGTCGCTCGGCCGATGGCGATGGCGATGGCGATACGTTACGCTTCGCTTTGGTTTCGCTTTAATCTTTTGCTTTAACTTTGCCAGTGTGCTTTTCCTTTTGGCCCAAACCGAGCTCCGAGCTGAGCACATGTGACTGACTCAGTGACTGCGACTTGGACTGGGAACGGCAGTGGGGATGGGGAAGGGGACTGGGTGCCGAAACGAAACCTGGCAAATTCTGCATACTGCCGGCGTAATATTTGCTCAGTCGGTTCAGGCAGTTAGGCAGTCAGTCAGCCAGGCACCCTCAAGAAGCCTTTCACAAAGCCTCAAGAAAATCTTCAAAAAAATAAACTCAAAAAACGAAAAAAATCAAATGCAAAAAAAAGAGTGTTGGCTGCCGATATGGCCACAATTGTCCCACTTTTTATTGAATGACTTCTTCTTCGACTGCTGCTGATTGAGTGAATGGCATGTTAAGTCTTACAAACATGACTTCGGAAATACTTGAGCTCAAGCGCACATACATCATAAAAATCACAACACGGCAAGAGCGGCAACAGCCTCAACAGCGGTAACAGCGGGCCTTCGATGTATCTGTCAAACACCAACTTTAATTTCACATAGGGCCCCAACAACCAACATTCGAGCTGTTGGAAAACCACTAACAACCAACGAATTTCACTTGACAATATTTTCCACATTTGTTTTGAAGATCTGGAGTGCGCGTGCGCAGCCATTGAGCGATCTCGAGTGGAATTTGTGGTGCCTCTTCGGCCCCAGACAGATGGACCTGTTCCACTTTTTTTCAACCTTTTTTTTTGCTCAAGATCAATGAATGACTGCCCAAATAAAATGCGTGTTTTTTAAGCTTTGTGGGCTTTTGATCTATTTTGCTGCCCCCACAAATAAAAAAAAATATGGCCAGGGCTTAAACGACGTTTTCTTTAGCTTCCATTGAGAAGAGTCCATTGCTCGGACGTTCTCGTATCAGTGGCTGCCATTTGTCTCATTAAATGGTACTTGACAGCGAAAATAAAAATAAATATAGTACGATTTTTACATTTATTTTCAATGCATTATGCTTATGTACTTATTTGGAAATCTAGTCCAGACCTTCCTCCATTGGCTCGTGTCTGTCTGCCATTTCGACTCTTTACAAATTTGAATTTTTCAATGAAATCCAAAACCATATTCCCCGCCATTTTTAATTGATACACTTCCGCTGGCACATGGCAGATCGAAAAGCGACAGACATAGAGAATATGATTTTAGCTCGAGCCCGGAACTGAACCGATCCGACACCCATATGACGAGAAGTACGGGGTGGAGAGATTCGAATGGAAACTTGAGTCCGTGTTGTCAATTGGGGAGATGGATTTGCAAAGTGTGTCAAGTTGTTGATGTCCGACTGCAATTAGCCAATGTCTGCTCTGGACTGATTTAGTGTCGCGTCGCCAAGGCAATTACATGGGAATCCCCTCGCAAAGCCCCTTGGTTCCTGATCGTCTTGGGGCTACCTCCCACTGCTAAATGAGCATTTCCTGGCATCCAGCGGCGGCCACCAGACGACGTCGTCGTTTAATTGCTTTCTGCCCAACGAGAAATCTTCTCGGCGATTACAACAAACAGCGAATCTTCAATTTTTTATAGGGCCAGGCCGAGTAGGATGAAACTAAAAAATAAATAAATAAACAAAGTCAATCTGCTGGGGAAATCAAGGCTAATCTTCGCATACCCTTTCGAAGAGGTAACTGATATGTCTGGCAGGCATCTTTCCGAATTTATTATACCCCACTGGAGCAGAGCATTTAAAACAAGAGGAGAAGTGGGTCTTTGTTGCCGTTTCGCATTTTGTTTAGGCCAATTGCAATGCCATGGACAGAGACACGGACATGGCCAGAGTCTGTTTAGAAAGTCCGCCTCTCCTGCGTGAAATTAAAGTGTTTAGCTTTGCTTTGTTTGTTGTCTGATCGCCTTGTTTGTTTGTTTGCTTGTTGGTGTTTCTGGTGCTTTTTGTTGTGTTTGGCTGTGCCCGCCGCTTCGTTGTCTTCATTTGCATGGAGCTTGAGATTAAACTGTCCATTAGCGTCAGCCCGAAGAGTCAAACTTGAAAGCCCCAAACTAATGCTAAGTTTCCTCCTTTTTCGCAACGTTCAATTACAGAAGTCGTTTACGTTGATACTGCAGGCGTTGGATATGTACAACACATCCTATCCAGGTAAGTGCGGTGGCAATTGGAGGCTTGTGCTTGTCCCAAGTTGCAAGTTGCATGTTGCCTGTAGTGCACGCTGCTCGTTATTGTTAAGCCAGCAAGGCATTTGGCTTAATTAGCAAATGGAGTCTCTGGAGGATGCACTTGGAAAAAAGTACATATATTAAAGGATGTTACCTATTGCTTTCAAGCAAACTCTTAAACGAGTTCTATAAATAAATATAAATTGTTGTTCATAAAGTCCTTTAAAAACTATTTTAAAAAAAAGTTACACTATAGGAACCTAGTTTTTTCCAAGTGTCACCAACAAGAGCCTGAAATGGTGCCAACATCCGACTAAATTCTTCACCCCCACCTCCATTTCTTTTCAAACCCGCAACTCCCAAACTATTGGAACGCCAACGTTGATGCCACCAACAACGACGAATACAACGAATACGAATACGACTACGAATAACGTCGACGACATCCACAACAATTGTCATGCCACGCTCGCATCCAATCCACAATGCAGATTCGGAGAGGTTAATTGAGGAAACATCATACTCGGGCGTGATACTGCCGTCGCCGGAGTGGAAGACACTGGACCACATCGGTCGCAATGCGCGGATCACCTACCGTGTCCGGGTGCAATGCGCCGTTACCTACTACAACACGACCTGCACGACCTTCTGCCGGTCGCGGGACGATCAGTTCGGTCACTACGCCTGCGGCTCCGAGGGTCAGAAGCTCTGCCTCAATGGCTGGCAGGGCGTCAACTGTGAGGAGGCCATCTGCAAGACCGGCTGCGATCCCGTCCACGGCAAGTGCGACCGTCCCGGCGAATGCGAGTAAGTAGCCGTATAAGTTTTATATTTTTTGTGATTTTGTAATTATACCCCCGGGCGACCCCGGCCTAGACCGGGGCCACCACCCCATTTAACGATGTGATTATGACACTTTTTGCATGCCGTCGGGCTCTCGGCCACTTCGGGGCGCTTAATGGCCCTGGCCCCGAACCGGCGGATCTCCAGCTCTCACACTCGCACAGTTATAATGGCCAAGAGTAGTTTTCTTTTTATGCGATCAGTGGCAGAGAAATGGGTTCTATACTCATGGCTCACATGGGGCTGTAGTTTTTGTTGCCAATGCCTGGTTTTTGTTGATCTTTTTCGAGGCTGAATGTGTGAAATTGTGGACAGCGTTTCTCTCACAGAGAATTGGCAATCAGTCATTGGCTGGTAAATAAAGTAATGAATGACATTAAGGGTAAGGGTAAGAGTTTTTTGTATTACTCCTTTAAAGTTTATAGCCAGGAAAGAACCACTTTTACCATCCGCTAGACTCCAGTGTTCCGATCTAATCACTGAGGTCACCAATCAATCGCTAGACTGCATTCCTTATTAAATTGTTCGCACTCGGTAACTGGCCATTTGGGAGATAACCCGAGCGCTATAAAGTTGTAACTAGCCATATAATCTGCAATCAAGAGCCAGAGCCAATACGATTCCCGTGGCCCGAACTACAGAACTGGCGAGAGAGAACGGGCTAATCAAACGCCCGCACGATGGCCAAATGCTGATTCGGGCTAAAAAGCTAAAAAGCCTGGCCATCTGGCCCACCGCTCGGCATCCAGCAATTTCTTCCATGGGCCGGTCCCCGCCCCTTTCGAAATGGTCATGCACAGACGTTGGCAACATGGAGCGAGTGGCACAGCAAGAGATGCCACAAACCAAAGACCAGCCTCAGCACGAAAAAACGTTTGTGCTTCGGTTGTTCCTGTTGCAGTTGCAGTTGAGGCAATTGTTGTTGCCCCGCTGTTGGTTGTTGGCTGTTGCCTGTTGCTGTTGCTATTGCCGTTGTTAATGTTGCAGCGTAACACAGAATACGTGAGCCGGCGGCCATGATTGCATTTCTCGACTGCATCATGATGCACTCGTCAGGCCACCTTCATCTCCCGTCCATCTCCCGCCCATCGCCGCTCGTCCTGGTTCTAAATAGCAATAATTAGTGTGGCCTAGAAAACATCAAAACCACGGCCAAGAGATTTCCGCTCCGTCGGAACAATTATAAGCCAGAAGAAAAATTACTTTTGCTGTTTGCACGTTGCTTGCTCCATTTGCAGTCTGGTTGCAGATCGGGCAGGATGGCGCGGCGCGGCGCGGAGCAGCTTGCCGCAGATTCGTTTACAGATAACAACCAGGCTGCCGTTTTAATGAAATCATAAATTACCGACATCGAACACTGCGATGTCGACTATCTCTGGCCACGTCATGCCCGGAGCTTGTAGACTTAGCACCTCGCCAGGCGATAACTCGGAGCTCGATGCCCGATGGCCCATAGCCCGGCTATGGCTAACTTTGATCCCGCTGCACTTTGGCGTGTTGCTGCGATAAAATCGCAACACCGCCACCAATGGCAACAGAAACCACTTCAATAGTTAGAGCTGGTCCAGGAACAGCAATTGCAGAAGTGCCTCCTGCCCTGTTGCCACTTTAGCATTTGAAGCATCAAGGCCAAAGTTCAAAGTGACCCAATTCGGTGGTTGGCCCAAGTTAAATGCGTTCCCAGGCCAAAATTGAATTGTAAAGAATAAGTGGTCTTCATTTTTGGCAAGATTAATAATGGTGGAAAATCAGGGGTTACCTCAAGAAGTCTTTATTCAATAAACACTTTGGAAGGTTTCCTTGCCCTATTAAGTAACCAACCTAATTTATCGCTAAAATTAAGCTTAATTTAGCAACAATGGGAAAACATCTGTGCAATTCTTTAAAAAAATTACATGTAAATCAATCCATGAAGCTATGCTTAATTTTGTAATCAGTCTTGCTTATATGGGGTCCCAAGCTCATCTGCTTTTAAGGGGGAATCTTCGCTTGAGAATCCTTCAACTGCACCTAACCTTTTATGGGGGGTCGTCCGACATGCTCCATTTTTCAATCAGTAAACAGCACTTTTAGACCGAAACTCATCACCCATTTTGCCATTCCAGATGCCGACCTGGCTGGCGGGGCCCGTTGTGCAACGAGTGCATGGTCTATCCCGGTTGCAAGCACGGTTCCTGCAACGGCAGCGCCTGGAAGTGCGTCTGCGACACGAACTGGGGCGGCATACTGTGCGACCAAGGTAAGTGACCTACCTCTGATTACCTGTGAAATGGAAATCGGAGTGGAAACATAAAAGTGGGAATGGGAAACTGGGAACGTAAATGGGAATGGGGAGCATCATCGATAACATCGATGCTGCACATCGGCTATACGCATATATTTCATAGCTTCGCTTCGCCCTGGACAGATTTAAATTACTGTGGCACCCATGAACCCTGCAAGCACGGCGGCACCTGCGAGAACACCGCACCGGACCAATACCGCTGTACATGCGCCGAGGGTCTCTCCGGCGCGCAGTGCGAGATCGTGGAGCACCCCTGTGCCACACAGCCTTGCCGCAACGGCGGCACATGCACACTCAAGGTAAGCCAAGACCGCGATTTATGCCATTATCGCAGACCCATAAAATAATTTAATATTGCCCCCATCCAGACTTGGAGCTCTTGAAAATATTGTATAGATTATAAAAAACTAAATGCCCTTTTATTTTCTTTGACTTTTCTGCAGCCCATGAACACAACACGGCCGCCAGTGTATCGCATGAGGGGGATGAGGGGCATGGGCTCGATTGGTAGAGCGATTCCCTCGCGCGAGTTGGCCCACCTGCGTGAAGTGATGCTCTCCCTGAACGGCAAAAACTCCACCTCAGGCTCCGGGCCGGACGCCGGGTCCGGTTCTATGGATATATCGAGACCCATCTCGATGTTCTCCAGCTCTCAGTTGCCGCCTCCAGCCGCTGAGTTTACCTGCGGCTGTGCGAATGGATGGACGGGACCGACATGCGAAATAAGTGAGTTTTGATTTAATTTTATTCTGCAGCACGCGATTAGCCACAGCTCGGCTTATGGCCAAGTTACCCAAGTTGGTTACTGGTTACTGCTGGCCGGTTGTTTTGTTTTCTGGCCGTTTGCTTGCCGCTCGATCATGCAATTGAGCACACACGCATTTGACTGTAGCGAAATATAATGAAATGAAATGAAACGTAGCACGCACAGGCTGTTGTTGGTGCCGCTGGCTTTATTATGATCTTTGTTGTGGCCACGGTGGTCCGGCAAATTCGGTTGGCTTCGGTTTTGCATTTCAATTGGAGCACGACCAACACCGCCACATTCACCAGAAACTATGGGCCAGCCAATGCAATAAGCCGTAAGCTAATTGAGTTGCCATTCCCAGCCACGAAGTAAGCGGCGATGAACGAATTTTATTATTATAATCAGAACGCCTTGTACGGAAATCTCTTACCAATTAAGGGGCTTTCGATTTGGCCGTAATGCATACATCTCGATAACATTTCACAACTATCAAAAATATTTCCCCCCATGCAACTTGACCTCATTTCTGACTAATGGCGACCCAAGGGGTTAGCCTGCATTTCTTATCATCTCTTCATAAAAACCAACAAATAAGTTGCGTGCTTCCGAAGATGTGGAGGGAAAAAATGAGGGAAGCATCGTCTCTTGCCGATTTCAGGCAACCGATAAGCCAGGCACGCAGACTTAAGCTATCAATACCCGAACAGGCAACTCGGTTCAATGACTTTGGCTCTGGCCAAGAGCCACCTGCCCGGGCTCTTGCCGCTCGAGAGCTCAAGAGCCAAATCAACACCATCACTGAGAAAAAAAGGGTCAAAGAAAACATTCTTAAAAATAAATAATATATTAAGGACTGGAATTTTTTTTCCATTCTCAGACTATTTTTAATCATAATCAGCGAATGGCTTTTAAACCAGATTCTCTTCCCTCTGCTCTCCTTAACCAGACATCGACGAGTGCGCCGGAGGTCCCTGCGAACATGGTGGCACTTGCGTCGACCTAATCGGAGGCTTCCGCTGCGAGTGCCCGCCCGAGTGGCGCGGCGACATCTGCCAGGAGGACGTCAACGAGTGCGAGGCTCCCCACGCCCCCGGCCTCCAGGCCAACTCCCTGCTGACCACCACGGCCACTGCCATCATTGGCAGCAACCTGACCAGCTCCGAACTCCTGGCCGCCCTGACAAGTGCCGTGGTGTCCTCCGCATCATCCGTAGCATCCGCTTCCGCTATCGGACCCTGCATCAACGCCCAAGAGTGCCGCAATCTCCCAGGGTCCTTCTCCTGCATTTGCCTGGAGGGCTGGGGCGGACCCACCTGCGCTGAGAACTTGGACGACTGCATGGGCCAGTGCCGGAACGGAGCCAGTTGCATCGACCTGGTCAACGACTACAGGTGCGCCTGCGCGCCCGGCTACACGGGTCGGGACTGCGAGATAGACATCGACGAGTGCGCCACCTCACCCTGCCGGAATGGCGGGGAATGTGTGGACATGGTGGGCAAGTTCAACTGCATTTGTCCTCTGGGCTACTTCGGTTCCCTGTGCGAGGAGGCCAAGGACCATTGCGCATCGTCGCCCTGCCTCCAGGGCCACTGTCTCAATACGCCCGGCAGCTACTACTGCCACTGCCCACCAGATCGAGCCGGCAAACACTGCGAGCAACTGCGTCCCCTCTGCTCGCAGCCGCCTTGCAACGGTGAGTAGAATTAGCCCAGACCTCCGAGAAGTCATGGGAACCGATCTCTGTCCGATGAAGACATCATTAAGCTCATCAATCGCAGTCTACCAGATTTTTTTTGTTTTTTTTTTTTTGTATGTAAGAATCCACTGGCTTGCACTTTTAAAAATTTGAAAAGATTTACAAGAGAAATAGATTATTTTCAAAATTTTTCAATGAATAATTAAGCTTTAATCCAGATAAACTTTGAATTGCATTTAGAAACATGGACTGGGATTTTCGTTCTTAATGTCTTGTAATCCACTAAGGACTCAATCAATAGTTATATTTCCCACTGTGTATCCCGCTATAATAAGCCTAATCATGTCTCCCCAATCCAACAGAGGGCTGCTTCGCTAATGTCAGCCTGGCGACAGCGGCGACAACAACAACTTCTGATAGTGAGGCAACAAAAACAGGAACAACCACTACGACAACGATGACGACACCGAGCGGATTGCCCTGCAGCGGGCACGGCAGCTGCGAGATGAGCGACGTGGGCACCTTCTGCAAGTGCCATGTGGGCCACACCGGCACATTCTGCGAGCACAGTAAGTATAGAGCCTAGGACCCAGTGCCAAGTTACCACGATCCGACTCCAAAACGGCAAACTCATTAACTTTCCGCAGATCTCAACGAATGCTCGCCGAATCCTTGTCGAAATGGGGGAATTTGCCTTGACGGCGACGGCGACTTTACCTGCGAGTGCATGTCGGGCTGGACAGGTGAGTTGATTCGGAAAGAGATGAGCTGAACTGAACTGAGACGGGACGAGCTGGGCTGAGAGATGGGGTGCGCTTTAAGCGGCGGCCAAAGTGAACGTTAAACGCTGAGGCATTGCAACAAGTGCAAGAAACTGTCGAGGAAAAATAAAGCCGAAGGCTTAATACCCTAGGGAAAATTATATTTCAAGTAGGGAATTTTAAAAGAAGCAAGCAGTATAATTAGAAAGATTTCAAACTGATATTATTTTAATTTTTGTTGTAACATGTAAAGAATTCTGTGCAACTCTTTAGTAAAGGAATACCAAAATATAAAAAGAAACCTGCTATAAGCCGACTGCCAGACTGGCGCATTATCAACGCTTGGGGGCTTTAAATGGGCGCGGGACGAGTGTTGGCCACGTTAAGAGCGCTAGGCTCTCACACAGCCGCGAAACTACATACAGACATACAAAAAAAACTACTCCAGCCGATAGAGGCGGTCGCATTTATTTGAACATTGAAAGTCGGCAGTCATTACGGCTTCAAATTGAAGCGAATGCGGCTGAGCCGAAGCTTAAAAAAGGAGAAAAAACTATCTGCACGTTAGTCTCAGTCACTGGCGAACGTATTTGCCACATGTGGCAGCACCGAGGGGGGTAAACCCAGCTAAGCCGAACCTTTACCATGATTTATGTTTGTTTTTAATTTGCGATTTGCATATTTCACGCGTTTCGCTTTTTTGTCACAGATACAGCTATAGATACAGATACAGAAAAGCGAAAATAGATTTGGCCACAATTTAGATACAGATATGGCCACATCGATCTATGTCAGCACACTTTTACTTTTCAATTAGTTCAAGTCAAGACAGCGGTCATGGCAATCCTCTCTCTGCCATCAAAAAAATAGTCCCACATAACTAGCAAGTTTGTTGCCCAAGTCTTTTGAATTGGTTTACTTTTGGGATTGGAATAATCATTTATGTTTTTATTTAAATGGTTTATTTTTCTTGATTATTTTAGGCAAGCGCTGCTCAGAACGTGCCACAGGCTGTTATGCTGGCCAGTGCCAGAACGGTGGAACCTGCATGCCCGGTGCCCCGGACAAGGCCTTGCAACCACACTGCCGCTGCGCCCCTGGTTGGACGGGTCTCTTTTGCGCGGAGGCCATTGACCAGTGCCGCGGACAGCCTTGCCACAACGGTGGTACTTGTGAGTCTGGGACAGGATGGTTTCGATGTGTCTGCGCTCAGGGATTCTCCGGCCCGGACTGTCGCATCAACGTGAACGAGTGCTCGCCGCAACCCTGCCAAGGAGGCGCCACCTGCATCGATGGCATCGGGGGCTACAGCTGTATTTGCCCACCCGGTCGTCACGGCCTTCGCTGTGAAATTTGTAAGTGAAATACGAATTCAATTTTAGGAATTGAAACTAACATATGACTTTCTCACTTTCAGTAATGTCCGATCCAAAATCAGCCTGTTTAAACGTTACCAACATGATTTCCCCTTATGCGGCTCTAAACGAAAGCCAAAACTGGCTGGATATTGCTCTGACCGGAAGAAGCGACGACGATGATCATTGCAATGCCTGCATTTGCGAAAACGGAACTTCAAAGTGCACAAATCTCTGGTGCGGACTGCCCAACTGCTACAAGTTGGATCCCCTATCGAAGTCTTCAAATCTGTCTGGTGTTTGCAAACAACATGAGGTCTGTGTCCCAGCTTTAAGTGAATCCTGCCTGTCACCACCCTGCAATGTTCGTGGCGATTGTCGGGCCTTGGAGCCATCTCGTCGAGTGGCCCCGCCCAATCTTCCGGCCAAGGCGAGCTGTTGGCCCAATCAGGCGGCGGTTAACGAAAATTGCGCCCGCCTGACGATTCTCCTGGATCTGGAGAGGGTGGGGCGGGGTGCTTCGGTGGAGGGCCTGTGCTCGCTGGTTCGAGTACTCCTGGCTGCCCAATTGGTGAAACAACCAGCTTTTCCCACTGGCCAGGAGGCAGGTCAGCTAATGGTGCTGTGCGATCTCAAGGCGGGAACTAATGACACTGTTGAACTAACTGTGGTAAGAACTTGTTCTTTCTTTTGATTATTCCTTCTGTTTCAAAGTAAGTAAATTTAATAACCAAAAACAATTATCATATCTCATTCCAGTCTTCTAGCAAACTAAATGACCCACAGTTACCAATGGCCGTAGGCCTGCTGGGGGAGCTCCTTAGCTCGCGGCAGCTGAATGGCATCCAGCGTCGCAAGGAGCTGGAACTGCAGCACGCCAAGTTGGCTGCTTTAACCTCCATTCTGGAGGTGAAACTGGAAACGGCTAGAGTGGCCGATGGTTCGGGTCACAGCCTACTGATCGGAGTCCTGTGCGGTGTGTTCATAGTCCTGGTGGGCTTCTCCGTGTTCATCAGCCTCTATTGGAAGCAACGCATGGCCTACCGCAGCAATTCGGGCATGAATCTGACCCCGTCCTTGGATGCACTGCGTCACGAGGAGGAAAAATCGAATAATCTGCAAAACGAGGAGAATCTTCGTCGATACACGAATCCACTCAAGGGCAGTACAAGTTCTCTGCGTGCTACCACAGGAATGGAACTGAGTCTGAATCCCGCACCTGAGCTGGCTGCTTCGGCGGCGAGTAGCTCCGCTCTGCACCGTTCACAGCCCCTCTTCCCGCCCTGCGACTTTGAGCGCGAGCTGGACTCCAGTACGGGTCTCAAGCAGGCCCACAAACGCAGCTCCCAGATTCTGTTGCACAAGACCCAGAACTCGGACATGCGGAAGAACACGGTTGGTTCGCTGGACAGTCCCAGAAAGGACTTTGGCAAGCGGTCGATTAACTGCAAGTCTATGCCGCCGCCGGCGGATGAAGGCGCCGATGTCCTAGCCACCACTGTGATGGTTTAGCCGTGATCTCAGCCACCAACTAGCCGCCCATAGCCAGCTCAAAGTTCCAATTGCCACAGCACGGGCGCAACTTCCAAGTGCATTAGTAGTGTTATTTAGCCTAGAAATCGGGTTAGACTTAGGAGATTCCCAAGCAGGAGAAGGCTCCCCAATCGAATTTTTTGAATTTCGAAATTGTTTCAACCACACTGTTTTATTTGAACCAAGTTAACTCTTCTCCTGTCGCCGGAATCTCATCTAAATTAAGTTAGATAATGTAATTTTGAAACTCTTTTCTTCGCTAAGCAACATCCTACACAGTGTGATATTTAGTGTAACCCAGACGCGCATTTACATTCTTAAAAAAAGATGAAATAATTTTTTAATTATAATAATAATAAAAAACTCTTTGGCTAGCACAAGTTGTATATAGTTCTCATTAATGTTCGGCGCGTTTTCTATAGATAATTAAGTTAAGATGTAAATACTGTACATTAGCAGTTACCGTTATTGTATTTTGTCTATAAATAGAATCCTAAAATTAAGCTGAGCCCCAGCCACAACACGTTAGACTTTAAAAGTTGTTCGCAATTGTACGCAATAATCTAGACCTTAAAATCGTATTGTAGTTAGGTAGCTTTTTATGCGGTTAAGACTCCACAGATTTTGTATTGTATCATACTTACGTGTGTAGTAATATTTATTTATTATTTTATATTTGATTTAGCAGCAATAAAATAATATCAATAAAAATAGTAAAAGATAAAATAAACATATTTATGAAAAATGTTTTCTATTCATGGATGACTAAGTTCTTACAACTACAAATATTCCTTAAACAGCTCAGCTCTTAAAATGGCTAATCAAAAAATTCAAAAACTTTTAGGGGCTTCTTTATTTAATAATAATGATCTTACAGGAGCGTTTTTTTCCGAATCTTAAAAATTCTTGAGATATACATAGAGTGGAGAAGGACTCGGTCTTCCAACGACAGCATTTCCTGTAGGGAACGAGCCGAAATATGCTCGGCTGGGATTGCGGCGATCGCATTTGAAATATGCGCTAATTGAATGTGAAAACCAAATGCAAGTTGGGCACTACAACACATTGAATCAGTGGCCAAGACAGGCGGATAGAGGCCGAAACAGATCAGAAGGCCAAAAGGAAAGAAAGCGAAATCGACCGGCGAGCAATGCATTTTGCGTTGTTCGGTTTCTAATTAAAATACCAAAAAGAGACAGAGCCGCCGACTCACAAAACTAAGCTCATCGGATGATCAAGGCCCCAAAGGAGTGGATACGGGTTGTGCGGAGGCTCAGAGGGGCAGGACAAAGGGGGGTCTTAACGTGCGTAAATTTCGTCAGCGGTAAACTCGACTCGAACAAAACGAAATGGCCGAGTTGTGTGAGCTGTGTGAGTATAAGTGTGTTGTTAATGAAGCAGAAAATGCCAGGAATTTTCGCTTGATTGTGGCTGCTTTTGGTTCCCCTATATTCGTTCCTGCACTGAGAGAAAAATATAAAGAAAATTCTTGGAAAATAGGATCATCAAGTTAAACATTTTTAAACTTTCTGAGACAAGTAGAAACTGCTTAGCTTTTCATATTCCTATCACACTAATTGAAATGTTTTAAGGAACTCTTTAATTATTTTATTAATGTTATAAATATCTATAAATAACTTTTGAAAATTTGGGAAATTCCTAAAATACTAAATTAAATTTTTTTGAAATAAATCAACACTGTTTACATGGCAAAATTTCCCAACTAAAACGCAGTATTACCTTTAAACTTTAATGATTAAAGTTAATAAATTATAAACTCTATATTTTCTTTCTGTGTAAAATGGCTCAAGTGTTTTATTTAGTTATTGAACACTGTCCATTTTGAACCGTTGCGGCTGAGCGAAATTTTAGCGGAATTTTTGGCGCTTTTTTCATGCATTATTTTTTTGCTGGCCAACCTCTTTGCCGGCCATGTTTCGATTGTTGGTGTTGTTGCTGTTTTTTTAATTAACGCGCGATACGTTTTCAACTTTGAAGGGCCATGGAGCGCACATGATGGGCATATAACTCATTGGAATTATGGTGGAAGAGGAAGAGGAAGCAGGCCAACCGTCCAGAAGACCAGAAGAGCATAAGACCTCGAACGAACCAAAAACCCGCCCGGCCAGAACAGAACGTACATAAACTTTATCCGTCTATAATCTAAATATGTTTCTCTGTTGCTCTTTGCGCCGTTGTCGTGGCTGTTGCAACAATTTGCTGCAAATTGAAAGCCAATTACGTTGTTTGCAGCATGCCAAGGCAGCGACGGTTGGATCGGATCGGCATGGATCGGCTTGTTTCGGATTGGATTGAGGCCTTATAGCCGGGCAGACGATGGGCAAAATTGCGGGGCACACAGCCTGGGTAGACGACATAAATATCAAATACAGGTCCATAAATTTGAAACCAATTAGCCAACTTAAATTGATAATAGTTGCTGCTGCTGCTGCTGCGATGGGTTTCGGAGCCTAGTATTTCCCTACTGGCCAATGGCCGCTGGGCACAGGAAGCTGCCACCGACGCTCGAGAGGATCTCTTTGGCGATTCGCTAATGGCAGTGCCATTTGATGACATACGTCGCTCGTGTTGAGCTGGCAATTTTCGACCGGCAATTGCTGGCCATATATGTATGTAAAGGACACCGAACTGATGCCACAGTTGCTGCACAACGGCGTCTCATATGTCGCATGTCGTGCCTGTCGTGTCGTTCTAATCACAATTGCGGCTGTCTCTGTCTCTATCTCTGCCTTCCCGTAACTGCTGCGCCTTTTTATGGCGCTTTTATGCAAAACAACTTAATTTCAATGCCCGATCCGTTTGCAACAATGCAGCGCGTAAAATATGCACTCGCAGCCAAACGGGCAGCGGTGGAGAAAAACTGAGAAACGAAAGACTTAGGCAACGAACTCGTAGAAATGTTTCGCCTATTTGCCTCTGTGTCGAGCTGTTATAGAAAATTATCTGAAACTGATTTGATATATATTCAAATAGGCGCTGTGCGACACATGTTGCTGCTGTTACATGCAACATTTGCTGTATTTGCAGCACGCAGCAACAACAACAGAGAAGCCAACGAGAAACAGAGCTCCTGGCGGAGCCAACTGGTAGCCGGGTTAGACTTGTCGTTGTTATTTGTATGAAATGCTGTGGATAACATCGCTTGCAGTAAACGTTTAGTTTGTGTTTTAATTAAAATATTTTCCACATTCTCCCCGCCGCCCGCTCTGCCACAGCGACGACAGTTGCAGATTGCCGCTGAGAAACACGCCGTGGCTGAGGCTCGATCAAGATCTAGGCACATCCGTGTCGTAGCAGACAAGTGGCATTTATAAGCAACATTATAAACTAATTCAGGCGGGGAGTTTATTGGCTAATACACCTGGAAAACGGTCCAAAAAAAAGCCTGTAGGGAAAGCTCTTAAAGGCCTCACAATAAATCCGGGGATAGTGCTAATACTAACACAAATTTTTTCATACTTAGACTTACAATAAAATGACTAATTTGGCTTAAATGTCAAAACATTTAGAGTTAATCCTTCTGGCCATTTAGCCCCTCTTAGCCAGTCATTAATTGATTAAGTCAGCCCCCAAAACAACCAGCTTCCAGAAGAAGAAAGACCCAAAAACAATAAAAACCGGTGGATGGTCTGAAAAATCACTAATCTGTGCCAGAATCAAGCTTTATAAATGTCAGAGTCGACATTAATGTAGCACATTTATCTAATTAGACAAGCATTTTGAGCATGATGCTCCGCTCTCGCTCCACGCCAAATAAATTAATCAGCTAATTGATGAGCATAAATTACGGGCATGCAAATGAGCTCTCCGACTTTTGCCTTATTGATGGCCGGGCCAAATTGAATTGGGCAAATGAGCGCAACCGGGCTATTATGCATGTCAATGGCCGTTGCCGAAGGGCCACCCACTGGGCAGCAAAATATAAAAAAGAAAGACTTCCCAAAATGCAGCCGTACAACTCAATTAATAACAATTTCTAAGAACAATAAGGCAGCTACCAGTCGATGCAGCCGAGGGAGGTGCAATCCTTTTTGGCCAACATTTGATTATCTCACGGCCAGTGTGGCTGGCTCCTTCTGCTGGATGTAGTTGTTGTTGTCGTTGAGGGTTTAGCTGTTGTTGTTATCGGGTGCTGCCATCGGGGCGGTCGCGCGGTGTTGCGGAATTAGCCGCTCTCGGCCTGAACTTTGGCGGAGCACGAGGTCGTGGCCAAATTGCCAGGCCATGCTCGGCACAGGAATGTTTGTTGGCTTTTTGGGCTTTTTGTTTTAATTGAAACCCGTACGAAATGGAAAATGACTTTTAACTTGCCAGCTAGCTAAATTAGTCGCAGAGAAAAAAATTACAATTTTATAGATATATTATAATATGTGTCTGTATTTTAAAAAATGTATTTACAATTAAAACTCCTTATTATCTTACTCTAATTTTACATTTCATTTTATTTGTAAAATAAATGCATTTATAAATCCTTTTTATTGCATTTTTAATAACTCTTTCATAAATCATTATTTTTCAATCACTCACTTTTACAACTGCCACTAGTTAGTGGTTAATTTTTTCCCCTGTGGTAAATATATCTTGGCCGTGGCAGACTATTTCTAATTTTGCAGCGCGAGTACATTACCAGGGCATTCGGGAATTTATGGCGGGCCAGGCGGTGTCGAAAATAGCGCCAGCAACTAACCGCGACTGGAGAGCGATGACGACGGAGACTATGCGAGCCCGATGTTGATAGCTTTTTGCCAGTTGAAGTTACTTTCTAATGCTGCAGACAACGGATCGGATCGAAACGGAACGGAGGATGAGGATGAGGATGCATTGCCCACGAAAGTCATAAGCGCAACCGAGGCAATTAAGTTCGAGCGACAAGTTGCGCCGCTGGAAGCCAGGAAACACCGTCGATGTATAACTCGGCGGGCGGGGCTCAGTGTGAGGGCGGGGGTGTGCAGCTGTGGCGGCAGTTACAAGTTTATGGCTCGAAACGGATCGCACGTAATGGGATTTGCGCTGAGCGACAGCGATAGCCTGTGACTGTGACTGCAGCAGCCGCAGGAACAGCAACAGCAAAAGCCAATGCAAAAGCACCAGCAACCAGCAACACCGCACAGATGCTGCCACAGATTGAGGCACGGCTTTGGAGTCAGTGCCACAAGTGCAGTTTCAACTCCAGCGCCTCAATAAAGCCGATCGCGTTACCAATTAGGCGTGCACACTCGACTAAACAGCCGCCTCCTTCTGGCAAGTGGAAATTGAATTAGTTGTCGCTGCATATGCGTGACTTAGCTGCTGGCCTGAGCTGCTTGAACGGAAAGCACTTAAAAAAAAAGACAGAACAACTTGACAAAGTTTAAATTTAATACGAAATGGGAAGCAGTACCATTCTAGTAGAATTACAAGAGGGTATTATGTACCAAGTATACTAGAAACTTATGCTTATTTTTCCTCAGTGATTAGCCTCTGAGCTAGAGAGCAACTAGCACCCTGGTTTGGGTGTCGCCTCTGTACGTATATGTAAACATTTTTTACACTTTGCCACATTCCAGCGTCGTGCGCATAAATCAGCCAGTGCTCGCCTGTCAATCTGCAACTGCGCCATCGATAGCATCACGGGCCTCGGCGAGGAGCAGATTGGAGGAGCTTTTAGCAAGTGTTCAGCAGCCGGCTGGGTGTGCGCCTGGTTGTGTCTTAGATTTCTGTGCCAAATACGAATAATGGCCAACGAAAGGATCCAGTTTTTCCTTCATATTTTTTCACTGGAAAACATTTTCATTCGCTTATTAAGAAGGCAAATGTAAAAAATAATAAAAATGTAATTGTATAATTTTTAAAATACTACACGTTTAAGGGGTTATATGCAGTTGTACCGCGCAAAAATATGGATTTTTATCGATTTGTTTTTGACACCATAGAAAATATTTATGAAAAATGTTTTACCGACGTTGTTTAGTACATGTTTCTGGGTACCTAATTAAATTTTTTCATAAAAAAAATATTACATAACAAAAATGTTATAGCCGAATTCCCGGATCGTCTTTTTTCGATGGTGTCTTGCGGTGGACATGATTTCTCGAAAACGGTTCATCAGAAATCCAAAATTCAAAAAAGTTTAGTTAGTATATTGTATTGTCTAGTCCGTGAATGAGGGATTTTTAAAAATTTTGATTAAAAAAAAAAATGGCGACGTTTTTAACAAAAAATGTACTTTTTCAACGTATAAGATTTTCGTTTTTTGTGCTTTAAAAAAGGAGTTTTCAAAAAAATTGAAAATCCCTCGTTCACGGACTAGCTAATATCATAATAAATAAGTGGTCAAAATTTGGTGTTGATCGGATTAGTAGTTTTTTAGTAATCGTGTCCACCGCAAAAGCAATTTCCCAAAAAAAAGATTCTGAGATAATCGCGTTTAAAGTTTCAAGTTTGTTCAAGTTTTATATGCAGATAGTGCGGTATAAATAGCTACAGCTTCTGTTCCAATGCTCCGATCGTTATGAATTTTTGTGAGAGTATTCCCAATAGAATATACTTAAAGAATATGCAATAAAAAAAAAATCGATTTTTTCATATATCACAACTGTATATAACCCCTTAATGCAATAATAATTTAAATACCTAGACTTATTCACATGTACAATTTGCATATTATAAAAACACAAATAATTAAAAGGCATAGCGATACAGAAAATTCAAAATTTCAAATTTGGCTTTAGCTGGGTGAATTAATTAGCCGACACGTTTCCCATGTCTTTCCCACGTAGCGCTGCCAGCTCCGTGAAAACCAGATGCGTTCATTGATCAGGTGAGAATGCAGATCTCCCAGGGCGGGCACAAGACGGAAACGCTCCTTGCTGACGCGATATGTAAGCACATTAGTTACCACCCACTACAACAACAAAAAAATACATATATTGCTTAAACAGGACTTTTTACAAAGCGAAAGGTAGTTAAAGGCCTCGAAACTTACAGCCACTTTGTATTTTCGCTGCAACTCTCTCATGCTTTCATGAAGCTCTAATAGCAGTTCAAACATCTTACTTTTATTTTCAAGCATTCGCAGGGTAAACGCCAGAGAATCAATAACAATTAGCTTGATCTGAAAGAATACACATTAAGTTGGCAATTCAATAATTATAAAAAAAGTAATACATTTTTATGATTTTCCAGGTGCGAGTGACAACTCAAAACACTGGCCATCAACTGAACTTCATTTGAGCATCTAACATAGTGAACATTTTGAAGCATTTTATGAGCTTTAAAGTCAGGTACTTTGTGAGCATATTGCCTTTCCAATGCAGTCGCTAATTCTAAACAAAAAAGTGCGTTTTAAATATACATTTACCATAAAAAAATAACTTACATACGTAGCAAACGATGAGGGTTAAAGTCTTGCCGAGTATCTATGAATAAAGCGCTTCCCTCCAATCCGCCAGCAGTTTTTGGAATTTGTACACTTAGACAAAGATTCATGCTAAAATATTAAATATATTTTTCTATAATTTATTCAGTAAATCATTTCAAAACATACCACATTTGTGTTTTACCGGTACCCGAATTTCCAATCAGTTCAGTAATATGTCCCAATGAAATTCCACCTCCAAAATGTCGATCCATACCTTGGGTACCTGTAGATATTTTATTTGGCTTCCTTTGTGTTAAATCCCAGGCGGTGTTATTAAATATGTTTTTACTTGACCCAGATGGGGTTTCCATGCCGCCAAAAAACAAATGTAAACAATCAATCAGCTGTTACTATTGCACGCCACCGGTTTCAGAGATGGAACTTTTGTTTGAGATGATTCTTTTGGATATTTATCGAAATGCCTAGAAATATGCAACAAGAACCGTATATAGTTGAATATTATTTATTTTTATTTATTTATATTTATTTATTTATATATTTTGCGCTCTTTCAAAATTGAGGAAATGGATGATAGGGTAGAGACCATTGTATGTTGGTAGACCCCAAGTCGAACATAAGACCCTAAGCGGGTCGTGTTGTGCATATGTCAAACTACAATGGCTAAGCAATAGAGGACCATAGTTTCAAGTCCTTCTATGAAGAAGATTGAAATGTAATCGTGTTAGTAAATGCTGACTATCTTCATCATCATTTATGAGGTTACGTAGAAAACCGACATCCAGCATTGACCTACAATTTATTAAGGGGGGTAAGTAAGTAAGAGTCTACTACGATAAGAGGGAAGATGAAGATTCGCATCACAGTTATACCTTTAAGATTCTATGCGGTCTTGGTGTACTTGGGGAAACCAGACACTCCAGTATCGGACGGACCAAAAGAAATAAATAAACTTTAAGTAAAACCCATGACACCTTTAGCCTTATCAACCATTGAGGCAATAAGGTCGTCAAATTTTAGTTTTAAGTCTAATGAGAAAACAAGAGCATTAACCAAGTCGACTACCCTGAGGGACTTCAGATGTAGCACGGACGAAGCGGGAATGTACAAATTTAAATAAGACTCTTCGTGCTCTTCCATTTAAGAAGCTGGAGCTCCACGTTAGGAGGTCTGCAGGAAATCCCAAAATATTCAGTTTATTCAAAAGGAGTAGGTGATTTACTGAATCGAATGCGTTACTGAAGTCTGTGTAAATAATATCGGCTTTAAATCCCTTACGGAAGCCATCTATGACAAAGTACATGTACATATGTATGTACTATAACGCGATATAACGCGATGTATGTACTATATGGCGATTCGAAGGGCTCTATTTTCGAAAGCTTGCATAGTTCGGACATTCGTCTTGCTCGCAGTTCCCCAGAGCTGTATGCCGTACGTCCAGATAGGGCGTATTATTGCCTTGTAGATGAGGAGTTTAGTGGAAGTTCTCAGCTTCGATCTCCTACCCATAAGAGTAGCAAGATACTTGAGAGAGTATTTCTGCGCAGATTTCAGACTGTATTGGACGAGACTGGCTTGATTCCAGACCATCAATTTGGTTTCAGGCGTTGTCACGCCACCCCGGAGCAATGCCACAGGATTGTACAAATGATTCTAAACAGCCTGGAGAAGAAGAAATATTGTTTTCCGTGACGTCAAGCAAGCATTTGACAGGGTCCGGCATCGAGGACTACGAATGAAGATAAAAAGGAGCGTACCCCATGAGCATTACGCCTTCCTCAAGTCATACCTGAATGACAGGTCATTTAGGGTCAGATGTGGAAACGCAAGGTCAGCTTATAGGCCCATTAAGGCAGGTGTCCCGCAGGGCAGTGTTCTTGGTCCAATACTCTACACACTATACACAGCAAATATGCCTGTTATAGATGAAGAAGATTTGCTAGACGACAAAGCTTTCCTAGCCTCGGCAAGCTTGCCACAGGATGCCTCTGAGTGTCTCCAGCTCGATGCCCTCGACCCGATGGAACATTGTAATTAATCATGATAAGTCCGCCCAAACAACTTTTACCTTGAGGAGAGGCGATTGTCCACAGATTAGCATTGGAGGCATTGCCATACCACCTAACTCAACCCCTAAATACTTGGGAATGCCGTTGGACAGGCGTCTAACATGGAGAACCCATCTACTGCGCAAACGAATGCAAATACAGGAAAAGCTGCGGCATCTTAACTGGTTGATTGGACGAAAGTCAACCCTGGAGCTGAGGGTAAAACTACTAATATATAAGACAATAGTGAAGCCAGTATGGTATCCAACTGTGGGGCACAGCGAGTCCAAGCAATATAAAAGTCATTCAGCTGGCACAGAACAGAGCTCTCAGGACGCTGTCTTGAGCTAATCCTTACCATGACAATTTGACTATTCATTCATGCTCATAGGCATCCCTATAGTCAGCGCTGAAGTTAGAAGATTCGCCGCTAAATACAAGGACAAGCTAACACGACATCCCAACACATGTGCCACCAATTTGCTGGACAGCAGCAGCACCAAAAGAAGAATCAATATGAAGCATCCACTGGATTTATTAAATTAAGTTTTTAGATTCATAACTTGTATTTATTAAACTGGTTCACTTAAAAAGGTTCACTTAAAAAATTTTATTATTGTCCCTAAGGACAGATTGTAAATAAAACTTTCAAATGTTATAAAAAAAAAAAAATACATATATACAAATACATCTAAAAAAAAAATCAAAAAAATAAAAAGTTTGGAATTTTAAGTCAAGCGCACCAAGTAAAAACAGAAAAATAATCCTATTAGAAATGAATCAAAATTTTCAGTCAGGTCTTCCAATATGGTAAAAGGATGGGACTCTGTTCAAAACAGAAAAGCCTGCGGACGATTTTTAGATGGCTCGATGTGGAAGCAAATCTGCAACAATACATACTACAACCAAGTTCTAACACGTTACAGAGGCACTCTAGTAAAAAAGGGAGAACCCTATACTGTTTTTAAATCAGATTTAAGCCAAAAAGTAGATCTAATGGTATTTTTTCTTATTGACGAAATGCGCGAGTGCAGCTTTGTGAAGGTGACCAGCATGAACAAATTCCAGTGCATGAATAGTGCTTTTAAAATGAAGGACATAAAAACGAACAAAAGTCTTTTGGCGTGCTTACCTTACAGGTTACGCTTGGCTGAAGAATTATTCCTCCGTTGCGGTAGTGGGAGCAATTATATGATCAATGAAAATAGTTCTACGATACTCTACTATGCCAATGTGGCTAAACGGTTGAGTGAACTTCATTCTGGTAAATATAATCGGGAACAAGAAATGAACGATTTAGATGGAGAATTAGCTACAGACAAAGCTTCTTTATATTCCACCAGTATGATTATCGTAATACTTACGGTGTTACTCGTAATATTTGTGGTATGCCGTTGGACTTAGTCTCTAGCTAAAAAATAGCAAGTTACCTCGTGCTTTAAAAATAAAAAATACATCTTTTTTAAAATTTGTTTCAGAGCTGACCCATTTTTTTGCTGAAAAATATCATTAAACTTTTGGCTGTGTTTAGTCAATTATTAATTGGTGGTAATGAAAATAAAGGTAAAATTAATTACTGAGGGAAAGCTAAGTACTTAGAAAAAAATCGTTCTATGGAAAAAAAAATAATAATACAAAAAGTAATAAAAAAAAATCCGCGGTATAGAAACTTATCTTTGTAATCTGGACACTCAACGTGCTCCTTGTCCCTATTAGTAAAAATCCACAAACCCTATTCAGCACGAACTCCAAAAGAGAGGAATGGAGCCCGAAGCCCAGTGCTTCTACTCTACTCTGAATTAGACGGGAATTTGTGGTGCGCTGTTTTTCATGACTTACACAGGCCCGGAGCAGGCCGGGGCTTAAAACTGAGATTCGTGCGGGCCCGGTCCTTAGCAAAAAAGCCCGGCTCGTAAAAACCCGAAATAGGCCGTAAAAGCTCGAAATGATTCCCAAATAATAAGTGAGCTTAAAACAATGACCCTAAGCGCATTAGAATTAAGTTTTTTCTTCCAATCGCTCATTTGGTTGGACTTTTCTTGAACCCCCCTTATAGAGAGATGAATTTCCTCAAAGAGGAAAAACAAAGATAATGTGCTAGCTACGGTAAAATCAGTGCTCTCCGAATTTATAGGAGATTTGACCATTCTGGCTATTCCAGCCAGTTCGTCTACGAGCGAAAGCCTTTTTTCAATATCGGGTCATGTTTTAAATGAAAAACGCACTAGGCTAAAAATCACAAATTTAGAAAAAATTGTATTATATATTTATATGTATATACAAATTTCATGTCTTTTAAATTTCCTTTTAAGTGTAAATAAGTTTCGTGGCGAGCCGGGCCGGACCCGGGCCTTGGTAAAAAAAAACCTCGCACTCTCTCAGCTGCTCTGATTATGTCCGGCTCGACATCAGCCGGATTATGTTATCTTGACCGGGAGCTTTTCGGTAGATTTGTTAATGTATTTATTGTGCGAGCCGCGAAAGAGAATCATACCCCTCTGCAGTCTCAACCTATCTATCATACAGCTATGTACATAGCTATAGCTTCTAGTCTGTGCCCATGCACTATATACATATGTACCTCTTGCGGTATATTCGAGTGCCGGGGTTGTAATCCCTTCAGTGTGGAACACGCCACGTTAAATCAGTTCGGATAGTCTCCCAAGTAACCTAATCTAAGCTATCTCTGGATAGTAAAATTCAAATTGGCACTTGATAATTTAATTAAAGTTATAATTACTTGCTAAAACAAAATACAATTTTTGAAATGTGAATAAATTTAACTACACTGTAAAAACAACGTACATATAGTGCAAAAGAAGAATAAATAGTAATGAACTGACATTGTCTTGGAGTCTACGGAATTATGGAAAAATAAAGAATCATCCTCGGAATTTCTATCAGGCCGTAGGCCACGTGTGCTAGGCTCTAGCCACTCCTGATAGAAAAATACATCGGTGCAGACGCCATTGTAACCAGGGGAGCCACACCCAAATCCAAAGGAGATAATGCCATACAATTTATTGTTACAAATTAATGGGCCTCCAGAATCCCCCTTGCAAGTGCTCACTTCGAAGAATTTTGGATCTCCCGCACAGATCATAGATACTGGAGCCCATATAGAGTAGTTTTCGCAAAATGACTTTGGCCGAATTTTTAAATCAATATTAAGAACCTCTGCTGGTAATGGTCCATACTAAAAATAAAAGAAAAAATGTTAAAAAAAAAAACAAAAAAGGAAAGCTAACTTCTATGGCTCAAAATAAAATCAATAGGAACTTTCAACTTTCTATCTTCAAAAAACAAAAATGTAGGGTTTCTTCCGATAGTTAAGTTATATGGCAGCCATAGGTTATAGGATCCTTATGAAAGTTGGTATGTCGTATTATTAAGCCAAAAAATAGAGTCCATAGAAAATCGCAACTCTATAACTAAAAAAGTACCGAAGTTATTGCATTTCCGATCAATCAGTTATATGGTACCTATAGGATATAGTCGGCCGATCCCGGCCGTTCCAACTTATATACTGCGTGCAAAGGAAAGATGGATGTGTGCAAAGTTTCAATTCGATAGCCTTAGAAACATACAGACAAACAGGAAGGACGGACATGCTCATATCCACTCAGGAGGCGATCCTAATTAAGAATATATATACATAATAGGGTCGGAGATGTTTCCTTCATTTTGTCCCAAATTTCTGACCAAAATTAATTTCTGACCTTCTGCAATAATAAAAACAAGCCAGAGGCGAAACTAACCAGAACAACTCTACCCCAACCCACAGCAGTACATTTCATATTTATGGCCGGTGGCATGTTGGGCAAAAAGATCACGGCAACAGATGAACCCAGGGTAAGGTCCTTGCTAAGGAGCACCAATCCAATATCATAATTGATACTCTGGAAATGTTTGTAGTTGGGATGAGGCATAAGCTCCATTGCCTTGATAACCTGACTGGTGTTGATTTTCTGAAGTCTATTAGGAGTGCCTGCCACCACGGATATATCCTCCGCAACAAGCAACTTTCTTTTCCTAAAAACCAAAATGAACCAAGACGTATTACAGAAAAAGACGTGCTATTTTTGGAACATACGTGTCGAATAGGCAGTGGGCAGCTGTGACAATAAATTTCTTATGAATAATGGATCCTCCACAATAATGATAAGCTCCAAACCATTGCGGAGAGTCATAAATACGCAGTGACACAACGTACTTCACCAAGTTATTTGAAATAGGACGGTATCCTCCCGTTACCAGGTAATCAAATTCAAAAGGATCAAAGGTTTTGTTTGATACTGAAGGCGGGTTTTCCCCCTTGTCATACTGAAATTTTTCCTCCCCCCAATGGGAGTATCTTAAGAAGTTCGCATGCTCTCCAGCTGGTGTCAACAAGGATGAGGGATCCGAGGAAAACCCGATTGATAAGACCAGTCCTTTGTATATTACATTGTGTGAAAACATCAAAAAAAAATATACAAATAATTTTGACATTTTGAGTTTTTCAATAAAACTAAGAGAAATGAATATTGAGAATTCAAATACACAAAATTTTTAGTCAAGATATAAGCAAGTTTTTATTAAAAATGTTAAAAGGTTGGGATTCCCTAGTAAACAGAAAAGGATGTGACAGATTTATAGACGGATCAAGTTGGATGAAAATCTGTCATGATAAATATTACGACCGCGTAAAAGAACTTTACAGAGACGACTTGGTGAAAAAGGGAGACTCCTATGCGATTTTCAAGCTCAAGAAGAGTCAACTCAACGAACTGATGATCTTTTTCCGATTAGACCAAATCCAAGATTGTAACTTGGTCAAGGCGCTCGGCATGAATAAATTCCAGTGCATGAACCAGCTTGGCCGAAATTTAAAGAATATAACCACGAATCGTAGCATTTTGGCCTGTTTGCCCTACCGGTTTCATTTATCCGAAGAATTGTACTCGCATTGCGCTCGTCATAACAAAAGTAGAGTGGAAGTGGTGGGTCCCAGTAATTCTACGATACTGTACTACGCCAATATTGGAAATGAGATTGATAAACTACGTAACCAGATGGAAAATTCGGACTTATATAAAATGCATGATAGGACTCGAGGTGAAGCGCCAAACGTAATTTTATTTCTGTCTGCATTACTACTTATAGTATTGCTACGCTTTTGGACTTAAGCTTTGGTTTAAATAAGCAAAAGTAGCTTCATATAGGATTCGATTCGATATCCATTGCACTGAATACATTTATATTCGAGAGTCAAATCAAAACATTTATTATTCATAATGGTAAAATATTGTAAATTTGCTTAAATATAAATTTTGAATCTTTAATAAAGAAAATACAAATTTACGAATTCTATTCCCAAGCCGTTAAGGGTAATTTTAGAAAATAGTACAAAAATAAAGACGCCAAATACTGAGATACCTCTCCTTTGAAGCTGCGGAAAAATATGGGTGAACTTCCGCCATCAATTTCAGGCCATACACCTCGTGTGGCAGGCTCCAGCCAATCCCGGAAGAAATATACATCGGTGTATACTCCATAATAGCCAGGAGTGCCACAACCACGTCCATAAGAGACAGTGCCATACAACTTTAAGCCACAATATAGTGGTCCACCAGAATCACCGTAGCAACTGTCCACTTCGAAGAATTTCGGATCCCCGCCACAGATCATACCATCGGGATTCCATTTTGGCATATTTTCGCATAAAGTTTTTGACAGGACTTTTATGTCAACATTAACAGCCCCATCCGGAAAGGGTCCAAACTAAAAATAAAACGAATCTCAGAAAAAAAAAATCTTAGAAAACTAAAAAATAAAATAAGTCTTAGAAAAAAATTCTAAGAGTTTAGAAAGTAAACTATGAAAACCAGAAATCGGAACCTCGATAACTTGTCCCCATCCCACTACGGTGCAGTCCAAGTTTTTAGCCGGAGGTATGTCGGTTAGCAGGATGACGGCGACAGATGGACCCAACACTAGGTCTGTATTAAGTAACACCAATCCAATGTCAAACTTGTGGCCCATTTCTCGATTGTAATCGGGATGTGGAATAAGCTTTTTTGCCTTAACGACCTGAGTGCTGCTGATTCTTTCTAGCCTGTTGGGAGTGCCTGCCACAACGGTTACGTAATCAGCTTTTTCCAATCTTCCTTTTCTACATACAAAAAAGGTCCACCATCAGGTTACAGATTAGTAAAGAGACTTTATGGAATGTGTATACTTGCTGCTTACTTGGTAAAAAGACAATGAGCAGATGTGATAACACATTTTCTGTGTATGATAGCTCCTCCGCAAAAGTGATTATCTCCAAAGAATTGCTTAATTTTATTATATCGCAGTGATACCGTAAATTTAATCAAATTATTGTTTTTTGGGCGATATCCACCAGTGACCAAGTACTCTATTTCAAATGAATCAAAATCGTTGCCATTTTCCTGAAACTCATCCGTCTGTTTTTCCACTTCCTCATTCCGCTTATTTAGTGACCTCCATTCGGATGAACTTGTTCCATTGTCTCCGTTGGAAGTGAGCTGGGATGAGAATTCTGAGGGAAAGCAGACGGAGGGTATCACCAATAAGACCACGTCGATATGCATAAAAAGCAAGAAAAAATACACAAAGAATTTTGACAAGCTCATTTCGAGTTTCTGAAGTTTGAAGTCCTAAACCTAAACCTAAATTTTCTATTTATTAGAAGTTTGTAATATACTTAATTTGACCTCCTGACGCTATTCAGACAGGGTTCCTTTGACGATGAGCTAGAGGAAGCCACTCCCAATAGAGACCCGAATTTCACCCTGTGGAAGTTAACCAGTCTACTGGTTAACCAGAAGTTAACCCCTGGTCCTGACGGAATAACTAGTCGCTGAAGTCGCTTCCTCTTCTTGCGATCGTATTCCTAGTTCTGCTGTTTAATGCTGCTTTTATGATTGAGCATTCCCAAAGCCGTGGATGCTAATTGGTGATTCACAGAAAGGCAAAGCCGCCAGCATACCTCAACAGCTACCGTCAAATCAGTCTACTACCAAGATCTTAGAAAGATGCATCCAGGCTCACTTGCTTTCCAATCCTCAAGTCCAAGCAACAATTCCGTCTTTCTAATTTGGTTTAAATTGGAGGAGGACATGGGACCCCCGAACAACTGTATCGACAGGAACAATTCGTTTTAGATGGATTTCAACGTAAACTACTCTTCAGGTAGGTGGTGGTGGCTGCATGGTGGCTACATGGTGGCTACATCCAAAAGGCCTTTGGCGGGGTTTGGCTTTGGGGGCTCCTGAATAAGCTAAAAGGTCTTCTCCACCATCAGTTGTTTCAAATTGTCGGCAGCTTCCTTTTTGATAAGACCTTTTCCGTGGTCCCGGATTTTTTTAATTTTTGACATATTTTGCCGGTACTTTTGTCTGTATACAAATCCCAGGAGGGATCCCAAACAATTTAAAATCATCGAAAACCAAAGAACTCTTTTTAGCCTGTACAAAAATTTTATAAAATAAAAATTGTAGTCCTGTAGTCAAAACCAGAGTGAACAAAAAACTTTTGATCCTTTCAAAGTTTCCGCGAAAAATCTATCATGTCGGAAAACTGAGAATCGGATCTAAAAAAAACAATCTAAATTTTAAACTGTTCTTCGTGTTTTTTCTTTTTTATTTTCTATTTGATTTGGTCAGTCAAAGACACTTTCATTCGGTATTATTTGCAAGCTCTGGTCAAAACATTTGAGAAATCCTAATTCATATATATATAAATATTAGTACTACAAGTCTGTCGGATTTGACTAAAAAAATTTTAAAACGCGAAAATCGAAGACTTTTGCCCACAAAACAATCTGTGGCGTGTCATGAAAAGCATACGACGTCCTCTTAAGAGGATCCCACCTGTTCAGCGAGCCGATGGCTGTTGCTGCAGGTCAGAGACGGACCGAGCCAACTCGTTCGCCGAACACCTGGAAAGCGAAGAGGCAGCAGAAACGGAACCACTCTTGGCAGAGCCCGCATGAGGCGACCAGAATACCACCTATGACGGAAGAGGAGACAGCCGCCCAGGTTTCAGTGTTGAGCATCAAAAAGGCCCCGGGCGATGATGGCATCAATGCAGCCGCATTAAAACTGCTGCCACCTCCAAGCATCAAGATACTGACGAAAATTTATAAAAGATGCTTAGAAATTGGGTACTTTCCGACCAACTGGAAACATGCTCTGGTAACCATGATACCCAAGCCCGGAAAATCCGAAGCCGATCTTGCCTCTTAGCGTCCGAGTAGTCTCCTATCGATACTCTCCAAAATACTCGAAAGAGTGTTTTTGAGTAGAGCAGTGCCAGTACTGGACGAGGCTGGTCTGATCCCCATTCACCAGTTTGGCTTCAGACGGTCCCTCGGAACGCCGGAATAATGCCACAGAGTGGTGCAGTATATCCTGGACGCCTTCGAAACCAATTAGTACTGCCTGGTTGTAATTGCTGGATATCAAACAAGCCTTCGACCGGGTTGGCACTCCGGTTTCCTACTTAAATTGAAGACTAACCTGCCCAGACCTTACTACCTCTTTCTTGAGTCGTTCCTGAAGGACCGCAAATTTGCGGTCAGAAGCGGACAGGCCACTTCCGGACTCAGGGAGGTCCGCGCCGGAGTCCCCCAAGGCAACGTGCTGGGCCCTTTATCATAAAATGTCTACACGGCCGATCTCCCAGTTTTGCGGAGCCCCAACATAATGGCAGCGACCTATGCGGACGATACCGCCTTCCTGACCGCTGCTGACAACGCTACAGAGACAGCTACTGTCATGCAGGAGCAACTAGATCTCGGCGATTGGCAGAGAAGGTGGAATACCGCCATTTACTCTCGGTCCACCTCAACAGCTCCCCCATCCCACAAGTAGAAAACCCAAGATACCTGAGCTTCACGCTAGACAGGAGGCTTACTTGGAAGCCTCACCTAGTCAAAAAGCAGTGTGAAGTAAGATTGAAGGCGTACTATTGGCTAATGGGTAGACGGTCGAAGTTAAGGACTTCTTCAAAAATCCTAATCTACAAGGCGATTATTCGGCCAATTTGGACATACGGGATCCAACTTTGGGCCACGTTCAGCAAGACTAATATTCAGACTATCCAGACGTTTGAAAATAGAGCCCTCCGTATAGCCACTGAGGCCCACGTCTACCACGACAACCAGACAATCCACGAGGTGCTTGGCTTCTCATGGGTGAAGGAGGAGATCCAGAGAAGCATCAGCAAGTACATCCAGAGACTACACAACCACCCCAACAAGTTGGCGACCAATCTCCTCGACAACAGCGAACAGATGCAGCGGCTGCGCAGAACTCACCCGCTGGACCTCATCCGGAATAACTCTTAGACTTTCTTATTTTTCCACCTCTAACTTTAGTTACACACAAGCCAAGTTTTCTGCCACAATATTTAAAGGTGGTCCCTGTTGGACAGTTTTAAATAAAACCATAAAAAACAAAAAAAAGAGTAGGCATGAGAAATTTGAAAGAGAGATCTCATAATTTTATTGAAAACAGACAATTGATTACAAAATTTGTGGTGGTCATCAAAATTGCAAAAAAATTTTCTCGACAAAAATGAGTAATAAAAAGGGGTGGGGAAATCTTGTAGCCCGGAAACACTGCCAAAAATTTTTGTCTCAAGATTGGATAAATCAGTGTTCTGGACAGTATCCAGATTATCTCATAACCCGATGGAAGGGAAAATTGATAGCAAGGAATACGGCGTATACAGTCTTTAAGTTAAAAGACCAGGAGGATTTAATGATCGTATTTGACTATGAACCAATGGCGCAATGTAATAGCATTACGTGGACGGGCATGCATGACTACACCTGCACCCAAGGGAATGCTCCAAGAGCAGGAAAAACGGATCACAGCTTGTTGGCTTGTTTGCCATATAGATACGCTTTGGCTGACGATTTGATTGACCATTGCGCAGGAAAACTTAGCACAGGCTATGGATGGGGCTCTATTCTTGGAATTAAGGAAATGAGAGAAGAATTGACATCCCACACCCTTCTTTATTTTACCCATGGACAAAATCGTTTGCAAACAATTGCTTATTTTAACATAAGAGAAAAGAACAAGGATGCCTGGAACGATACAAGTACTGATGGAGGTGCCATGATCGGCTTGGATATGCTTTTACTTATAATTTTGGTGCTACTTACAATGTTTTTTCTGCTTCGGCACATATAATTCCCAGTAGAAAGTTAAAATGCCAATATAAATTTGTAAATATGGTATTCTTTTTTTATGATACATTCACAAAGTCTTTAAATACTAAGATACTTACAATATTGAAGAATGTATAAATTACTTGTAATGATTGACAAATTAAAAGTTAAATAAATTGTTATAACCCGAACAAGTGCAACTCGCATTTTAACTTGTAAAATAACTACATATAATGCATTCAAAGATAATATCGTTTTCGGGTTTTTGGAGAGGCGGTCTTGCATCTTTTTCCAGAAACCGTCCGATTTAATTATTAAATAACAAAAGAGGTTGTACTTTGCGATAAATTCAGTTTCTCTTTACTTACCGTAATTTAGAAAAAAACAAAAAAAGAAAGCTAACTTCTATGGCTCAAAATAGAATCTGTAGGAACTTCCAACTTTCTATCTTCAAAAAACACAGCCATAGGTTATAGGATCCTTATGAAAGTTGGTCGAATTATTATGCCAAAAAAAAAGAATCCATAGAAAATTGCAACCCTATAACTAAACAAGAAAGGAAAGCTAACTTTGGGCGGAGCCGAAGTTGATATACCCTTGCAGTTAAAACCGTATGTTAAGAGGAGCCATAAATAGGTCTTACTCCAATGAGCTCCTTATGGAAACTGATTTTATTCGGTGAAGTTCTCTTATAAGTACGATACATGAGAATCTTAAACCTATGTGTTTAAAACTACTTATCAACGCAATGCACGTTGACATGCTATGCGACCCTTTCTCAAGTGCGGATGCGCTTATGTTTGTGTTATTTATGATGCTTATGTTTGTGTTATTTATGTTAGGCTGCAGGGGATCGGTTTTAGATTATGCTGTTTGACTCATATTTCCATGGGTCCGATCCCTTGAAACTCTAACTTAGGAATTTCTATAAAAAATAGTGTTCAATGCTTGAACATTCTGGAAAGGGCCACAAAAAGAGGGGTAAATTTAATGTGTTTTTGATTAATATTTTTTGTATAAATTTGATGTTACTTTAACCTTTTCTTCGATTATAATTTTTAGTGGACTGTATAAATGTTTTTTTTGTATTTTGTTAATACATTTTTTTCTTTTAATAATTTGTGCAAGAATTATTTAATTTGAATTTTAAATATTTTAAAATTATTTAAGCTTTTATATGCTATGTTCAACCTAAGTTTTGAACACCGTATATATATCGCAAAAATCGGATATAGTTGGCCGATCCTTATGAGAATATGATAATATAACCCAATTTACTATAATACAAAATTTAAAACAAGTCCCAAACTTCTATCTTCAAAAATACCAAAGGTATTTCTACAAAAAACCATTTCCGATCGTTCAGTTATATGGCAGCTATAAGATATAGTCGGCCGATTCTAATAAAATTTGGTAGGTTGGATCAACTGACCAAAAATATAATCTGTACCAAGTTCCAGCTTTATATCTTCAAAAACACGAAAGTTGGGTCATTTCCGATCGTTCAGTTATATGGCAGCTATAGGATATAGTCGGCCGATCCTTACGAAATCTCTAACTCTAAAAACACCGAAGTTATACCATTTCCGATCAATCAGTTATATGGTACCTATAGGATATAGTCGGCCGAGCCCGGCCGTTCCAACTTATATACTGCGTGCAAAGGAAAGATGGATGTGTGCAAAGTTTCAATTCGATAGCCTTAGAAACATACAGACAAACAGGAAGGACGGACATGCTCATATCCACTCAGGAGGCGATCCTAATTAAGAATATATATACATAATAGGGTCGGAGATGTTTCCTTCATTTTGTCCCAAATTTCTGACCAAAATTAATTTCTGACCTTCTGCAATAATAAAAACAAGCCAGAGGCGAAACTAACCAGAACAACTCTACCCCAACCCACAGCAGTACATTTCATATTTATGGCCGGTGGCATGTTGGGCAAAAAGATCACGGCAACAGATGAACCCAGGGTAAGGTCCTTGCTAAGGAGCACCAATCCAATATCATAATTGATACTCTGGAAATGTTTGTAGTTGGGATGAGGCATAAGCTCCATTGCCTTGATAACCTGACTGGTGTTGATTTTCTGAAGTCTATTAGGAGTGCCTGCCACCACGGATATATCCTCCGCAACAAGCAACTTTCTTTTCCTAAAAACCAAAATGAACCAAGACGTATTACAGAAAAAGACGTGCTATTTTTGGAACATACGTGTCGAATAGGCAGTGGGCAGCTGTGACAATAAATTTCTTATGAATAATGGATCCTCCACAATAATGATAAGCTCCAAACCATTGCGGAGAGTCATAAATACGCAGTGACACAACGTACTTCACCAAGTTATTTGAAATAGGACGGTATCCTCCCGCTACCAGGTAATCAAATTCAAAAGGATCAAAGGTTTTGTTTGATACTGAAGGCGGGTTTTCCCCCTTGTCATACTGAAATTTTTCCTCCCCCCAATGGGAGTATCTTAAGAAGTTCGCATGCTCTCCAGCTGGCGTCAACAAGGATGAGGGATCCGAGGAAAACCCGATTGATAAGACCAGTCCTTTGTATATTACATTGTGTGAAAACATCAAAAAAAAATATACCAAATAATTTTGACATTTTGAGTTTTTCAATAAAACTAAGAGAAATGAATATTGAGAATTCAAATACACAAAATTTTACACAAGATATAAGCAAGTTTTTATTAAAAATGTTAAAAGGTTGGGATTCCCTAGTAAACAGAAAAGGATGTGACAGATTTATAGACGGATCAAGTTGGATGAAAATCTGTCATGATAAATATTACGACCGCGTAAAAGAACTTTACAGAGACGACTTGGTGAAAAAGGGAGACTCCTATGTGATTTTCAAGCTCAAGAAGAGTCAACTCAACGAACTGATGATCTTTTTCCGATTAGACCAAATCCAAGATTGTAACTTGGTCAAGGCGCTCGGCATGAATAAATTCCAGTGCATGAACCAGCTTGGCCGAAATTTAAAGAATATAACCACGAATCGTAGCATTTTGGCCTGTTTGCCCTACCGGTTTCATTTATCCGAAGAATTGTACTCGCATTGCGCTCGTCATAACAAAAGTAGAGTGGAAGTGGTGGGTCCCAGTAATTCTACTATACTGTACTACGCCAATATTGGAAATGAGATTGATAAACTACGTAACCAGATGGAAAATTCGGACTTATATAAAATGCATGATAGGACTCGAGGTGAAGCGCCAAACGTAATTTTATTTTTGTCTGCATTACTACTTATAGTATTGCTACGACTTAAGCTTTGGTTTAAATAAGCAAAAGTAGCTTCATATAGGATTCGATTCGATATCCATTGCACTGAATACATTTATATTCGAGAGTCAAATCAAAACATTTATTATTCATAATGGTAAAATATTGTAAATTTGCTTAAATATAAATTTTGAATCTTTAATAAAGAAAATACAAATTTACGAATTCTATTCCCAAGCCGTTAAGGGTAATTTTAGAAAATAGTACAAAAATAAAGACGCCAAATACTGAGATACCTCTCCTTTGAAGCTGCGGAAAAATATGGGTGAACTTCCGCCATCAATTTCAGGCCATACACCTCGTGTGGCAGGCTCCAGCCAATCCCGGAAGAAATATACATCGGTGTATACTCCATAATAGCCAGGAGTGCCACAACCACGTCCATAAGAGACAGTGCCATACAACTTTAAGCCACAATATAGTGGTCCACCAGAATCACCGTAGCAACTGTCCACTTCGAAGAATTTCGGATCCCCGCCACAGATCATACCATCGGGATTCCATTTTGGCATATTTTCGCATAAAGTTTTTGACAGGACTTTTATGTCAACATTAACAGCCCCATCCGGAAAGGGTCCAAACTAAAAATAAAACGAATCTCAGAAAAAAAAAATCTTAGAAAACTAAAAAATAAAATAAGTCTTAGAAAAAAATTCTAAGAGTTTAGAAAGTAAACTATGAAAACCAGAAATCGGAACCTCGATAACTTGTCCCCATCCCACTACGGTGCAGTCCAAGTTTTTAGCCGGAGGTATGTCGGTTAGCAGGATGACGGCGACAGATGGACCCAACACTAGGTCTGTATTAAGTAACACCAATCCAATGTCAAACTTGTGGCCCATTTCTCGATTGTAATCGGGATGTGGAATAAGCTTTTTTGCCTTAACGACCTGAGTGCTGCTGATTCTTTCTAGCCTGTTGGGAGTGCCTGCCACAACGGTTACGTAATCAGCTTTTTCCAATCTTCCTTTTCTACATACAAAAAAGGTCCACCATCAGGTTACAGATTAGTAAAGAGACTTTATGGAATGTGTATACTTGCTGCTTACTTGGTAAAAAGACAATGAGCAGATGTGATAACACATTTTCTGTGTATGATAGCTCCTCCGCAAAAGTGATTATCTCCAAAGAATTGCTTAATTTTATTATATCGCAGTGATACCGTAAATTTAATCAAATTATTGTTTTTTGGGCGATATCCACCAGTGACCAAGTACTCTATTTCAAATGAATCAAAATCGTTGCCATTTTCCTGAAACTCATCCGTCTGTTTTTCCACTTCCTCATTCCGCTTATTTAGTGACCTCCATTCGGATGAACTTGTTCCATTGTCTCCGTTGGAAGTGAGCTGGGATGAGAATTCTGAGGGAAAGCAGACGGAGGGTATCACCAATAAGACCACGTCGATATGCATAAAAAGCAAGAAAAAATACACAAAGAATTTTGACAAGCTCATTTCGAGTTTCTGAAGTTTGAAGTCCTAAACCTAAACCTAAATTTTCTATTTATTAGAAGTTTGTAATATACTTAATTTGACCTCCTGACGCTATTCAGACAGGGTTCCTTTGACGATGAGCTAGAGGAAGCCACTCCCAATAGAGACCCGAATTTCACCCTGTGGAAGTTAACCAGTCTACTGGTTAACCAGAAGTTAACCCCTGGTCCTGACGGAATAACTAGTCGCTGAAGTCGCTTCCTCTTCTTGCGATCGTATTCCTAGTTCTGCTGTTTAATGCTGCTTTTATGATTGAGCATTCCCAAAGCCGTGGATGCTAATTGGTGATTCACAGAAAGGCAAAGCCGCCAGCATACCTCAACAGCTACCGTCAAATCAGTCTACTACCAAGATCTTAGAAAGATGCATCCAGGCTCACTTGCTTTCCAATCCTCAAGTCCAAGCAACAATTCCGTCTTTCTAATTTGGTTTAAATTGGAGGAGGACATGGGACCCCCGAACAACTGTATCGACAGGAACAATTCGTTTTAGATGGATTTCAACGTAAACTACTCTTCAGGTAGGTGGTGGTGGCTGCATGGTGGCTACATGGTGGCTACATCCAAAAGGCCTTTGGCGGGGTTTGGCTTTGGGGGCTCCTGAATAAGCTAAAAGGTCTTCTCCACCATCAGTTGTTTCAAATTGTCGGCAGCTTCCTTTTTGATAAGACCTTTTCCGTGGTCCCGGATTTTTTTAATTTTTGACATATTTTGCCGGTACTTTTGTCTGTATACAAATCCCAGGAGGGATCCCAAACAATTTAAAATCATCGAAAACCAAAGAACTCTTTTTAGCCTGTACAAAAATTTTATAAAATAAAAATTGTAGTCCTGTAGTCAAAACCAGAGTGAACAAAAAACTTTTGATCCTTTCAAAGTTTCCGCGAAAAATCTATCATGTCGGAAAACTGAGAATCGGATCTAAAAAAAACAATCTAAATTTTAAACTGTTCTTCGTGTTTTTTCTTTTTTATTTTCTATTTGATTTGGTCAGTCAAAGACACTTTCATTCGGTATTATTTGCAAGCTCTGGTCAAAACATTTGAGAAATCCTAATTCATATATATATAAATATTAGTACTACAAGTCTGTCGGATTTGACTAAAAAAATTTTAAAACGCGAAAATCGAAGACTTTTGCCCACAAAACAATCTGTGGCGTGTCATGAAAAGCATACGACGTCCTCTTAAGAGGATCCCACCTGTTCAGCGAGCCGATGGCTGTTGCTGCAGGTCAGAGACGGACCGAGCCAACTCGTTCGCCGAACACCTGGAAAGCGAAGAGGCAGCAGAAACGGAACCACTCTTGGCAGAGCCCGCATGAGGCGACCAGAATACCACCTATGACGGAAGAGGAGACAGCCGCCCAGGTTTCAGTGTTGAGCATCAAAAAGGCCCCGGGCGATGATGGCATCAATGCAGCCGCATTAAAACTGCTGCCACCTCCAAGCATCAAGATACTGACGAAAATTTATAAAAGATGCTTAGAAATTGGGTACTTTCCGACCAACTGGAAACATGCTCTGGTAACCATGATACCCAAGCCCGGAAAATCCGAAGCCGATCTTGCCTCTTAGCGTCCGAGTAGTCTCCTATCGATACTCTCCAAAATACTCGAAAGAGTGTTTTTGAGTAGAGCAGTGCCAGTACTGGACGAGGCTGGTCTGATCCCCATTCACCAGTTTGGCTTCAGACGGTCCCTCGGAACGCCGGAATAATGCCACAGAGTGGTGCAGTATATCCTGGACGCCTTCGAAACCAATTAGTACTGCCTGGTTGTAATTGCTGGATATCAAACAAGCCTTCGACCGGGTTGGCACTCCGGTTTCCTACTTAAATTGAAGACTAACCTGCCCAGACCTTACTACCTCTTTCTTGAGTCGTTCCTGAAGGACCGCAAATTTGCGGTCAGAAGCGGACAGGCCACTTCCGGACTCAGGGAGGTCCGCGCCGGAGTCCCCCAAGGCAACGTGCTGGGCCCTTTATCATAAAATGTCTACACGGCCGATCTCCCAGTTTTGCGGAGCCCCAACATAATGGCAGCGACCTATGCGGACGATACCGCCTTCCTGACCGCTGCTGACAACGCTACAGAGACAGCTACTGTCATGCAGGAGCAACTAGATCTCGGCGATTGGCAGAGAAGGTGGAATACCGCCATTTACTCTCGGTCCACCTCAACAGCTCCCCCATCCCACAAGTAGAAAACCCAAGATACCTGAGCTTCACGCTAGACAGGAGGCTTACTTGGAAGCCTCACCTAGTCAAAAAGCAGTGTGAAGTAAGATTGAAGGCGTACTATTGGCTAATGGGTAGACGGTCGAAGTTAAGGACTTCTTCAAAAATCCTAATCTACAAGGCGATTATTCGGCCAATTTGGACATACGGGATCCAACTTTGGGCCACGTTCAGCAAGACTAATATTCAGACTATCCAGACGTTTGAAAATAGAGCCCTCCGTATAGCCACTGAGGCCCACGTCTACCACGACAACCAGACAATCCACGAGGTGCTTGGCTTCTCATGGGTGAAGGAGGAGATCCAGAGAAGCATCAGCAAGTACATCCAGAGACTACACAACCACCCCAACAAGTTGGCGACCAATCTCCTCGACAACAGCGAACAGATGCAGCGGCTGCGCAGAACTCACCCGCTGGACCTCATCCGGAATAACTCTTAGACTTTCTTATTTTTCCACCTCTAACTTTAGTTACACACAAGCCAAGTTTTCTGCCACAATATTTAAAGGTGGTCCCTGTTGGACAGTTTTAAATAAAACCATAAAAAACAAAAAAAAGAGTAGGCATGAGAAATTTGAAAGAGAGATCTCATAATTTTATTGAAAACAGACAATTGATTACAAAATTTGTGGTGGTCATCAAAATTGCAAAAAAATTTTCTCGACAAAAATGAGTAATAAAAAGGGGTGGGGAAATCTTGTAGCCCGGAAACACTGCCAAAAATTTTTGTCTCAAGATTGGATAAATCAGTGTTCTGGACAGTATCCAGATTATCTCATAACCCGATGGAAGGGAAAATTGATAGCAAGGAATACGGCGTATACAGTCTTTAAGTTAAAAGACCAGGAGGATTTAATGATCGTATTTGACTATGAACCAATGGCGCAATGTAATAGCATTACGTGGACGGGCATGCATGACTACACCTGCACCCAAGGGAATGCTCCAAGAGCAGGAAAAACGGATCACAGCTTGTTGGCTTGTTTGCCATATAGATACGCTTTGGCTGACGATTTGATTGACCATTGCGCAGGAAAACTTAGCACAGGCTATGGATGGGGCTCTATTCTTGGAATTAAGGAAATGAGAGAAGAATTGACATCCCACACCCTTCTTTATTTTACCCATGGACAAAATCGTTTGCAAACAATTGCTTATTTTAACATAAGAGAAAAGAACAAGGATGCCTGGAACGATACAAGTACTGATGGAGGTGCCATGATCGGCTTGGATATGCTTTTACTTATAATTTTGGTGCTACTTACAATGTTTTTTCTGCTTCGGCACATATAATTCCCAGTAGAAAGTTAAAATGCCAATATAAATTTGTAAATATGGTATTCTTTTTTTATGATACATTCACAAAGTCTTTAAATACTAAGATACTTACAATATTGAAGAATGTATAAATTACTTGTAATGATTGACAAATTAAAAGTTAAATAAATTGTTATAACCCGAACAAGTGCAACTCGCATTTTAACTTGTAAAATAACTACATATAATGCATTCAAAGATAATATCGTTTTCGGGTTTTTGGAGAGGCGGTCTTGCATCTTTTTCCAGAAACCGTCCGATTTAATTATTAAATAACAAAAGAGGTTGTACTTTGCGATAAATTCAGTTTCTCTTTACTTACCGTAATTTAGAAAAAAACAAAAAAAGAAAGCTAACTTCTATGGCTCAAAATAGAATCTGTAGGAACTTCCAACTTTCTATCTTCAAAAAACACAGCCATAGGTTATAGGATCCTTATGAAAGTTGGTCGAATTATTATGCCAAAAAAAAAGAATCCATAGAAAATTGCAACCCTATAACTAAACAAGAAAGGAAAGCTAACTTTGGGCGGAGCCGAAGTTGATATACCCTTGCAGTTAAAACCGTATGTTAAGAGGAGCCATAAATAGGTCTTACTCCAATGAGCTCCTTATGGAAACTGATTTTATTCGGTGAAGTTCTCTTATAAGTACGATACATGAGAATCTTAAACCTATGTGTTTAAAACTACTTATCAACGCAATGCACGTTGACATGCTATGCGACCCTTTCTCAAGTGCGGATGCGCTTATGTTTGTGTTATTTATGATGCTTATGTTTGTGTTATTTATGTTAGGCTGCAGGGGATCGGTTTTAGATTATGCTGTTTGACTCATATTTCCATGGGTCCGATCCCTTGAAACTCTAACTTAGGAATTTCTATAAAAAATAGTGTTCAATGCTTGAACATTCTGGAAAGGGCCACAAAAAGAGGGGTAAATTTAATGTGTTTTTGATTAATATTTTTTGTATAAATTTGATGTTACTTTAACCTTTTCTTCGATTATAATTTTTAGTGGACTGTATAAATGTTTTTTTTGTATTTTGTTAATACATTTTTTTCTTTTAATAATTTGTGCAAGAATTATTTAATTTGAATTTTAAATATTTTAAAATTATTTAAGCTTTTATATGCTATGTTCAACCTAAGTTTTGAACACCGTATATATATCGCAAAAATCGGATATAGTTGGCCGATCCTTATGAGAATATGATAATATAACCCAATTTACTATAATACAAAATTTAAAACAAGTCCCAAACTTCTATCTTCAAAAATACCAAAGGTATTTCTACAAAAAACCATTTCCGATCGTTCAGTTATATGGCAGCTATAAGATATAGTCGGCCGATTCTAATAAAATTTGGTAGGTTGGATCAACTGACCAAAAATATAATCTGTACCAAGTTCCAGCTTTATATCTTCAAAAACACGAAAGTTGGGTCATTTCCGATCGTTCAGTTATATGGCAGCTATAGGATATAGTCGGCCGATCCTTACGAAATCTCTAACTCTAAAAACACCGAAGTTATACCATTTCCGATCAATCAGTTATATGGTACCTATAGGATATAGTCGGCCGAGCCCGGCCGTTCCAACTTATATACTGCGTGCAAAGGAAAGTTAAGTCGATAGCCTTAGAAACATACAGACAAACAGGAAGGACGGACATGCTCATATCCACTCAGGAGGCGATCCTAATTAAGAATATATATACATAATAGGGTCGGAGATGTTTCCTTCATTTTGTCCCAAATTTCTGACCAAAATTAATTTCTGACCTTCTGCAATAATAAAAACAAGCCAGAGGCGAAACTAACCAGAACAACTCTACCCCAACCCACAGCAGTACATTTCATATTTATGGCCGGTGGCATGTTGGGCAAAAAGATCACGGCAACAGATGAACCCAGGGTAAGGTCCTTGCTAAGGAGCACCAATCCAATATCATAATTGATACTCTGGAAATGTTTGTAGTTGGGATGAGGCATAAGCTCCATTGCCTTGATAACCTGACTGGTGTTGATTTTCTGAAGTCTATTAGGAGTGCCTGCCACCACGGATATATCCTCCGCAACAAGCAACTTTCTTTTCCTAAAAACCAAAATGAACCAAGACGTATTACAGAAAAAGACGTGCTATTTTTGGAACATACGTGTCGAATAGGCAGTGGGCAGCTGTGACAATAAATTTCTTATGAATAATGGATCCTCCACAATAATGATAAGCTCCAAACCATTGCGGAGAGTCATAAATACGCAGTGACACAACGTACTTCACCAAGTTATTTGAAATAGGACGGTATCCTCCCGCTACCAGGTAATCAAATTCAAAAGGATCAAAGGTTTTGTTTGATACTGAAGGCGGGTTTTCCCCCTTGTCATACTGAAATTTTTCCTCCCCCCAATGGGAGTATCTTAAGAAGTTCGCATGCTCTCCAGCTGGCGTCAACAAGGATGAGGGATCCGAGGAAAACCCGATTGATAAGACCAGTCCTTTGTATATTACATTGTGTGAAAACATCAAAAAAAAATATACCAAATAATTTTGACATTTTGAGTTTTTCAATAAAACTAAGAGAAATGAATATTGAGAATTCAAATACACAAAATTTTTAGTCAAGATATAAGCAAGTTTTTATTAAAAATGTTAAAAGGTTGGGATTCCCTAGTAAACAGAAAAGGATGTGACAGATTTATAGACGGATCAAGTTGGATGAAAATCTGTCATGATAAATATTACGACCGCGTAAAAGAACTTTACAGAGACGACTTGGTGAAAAAGGGAGACTCCTATGCGATTTTCAAGCTCAAGAAGAGTCAACTCAACGAACTGATGATCTTTTTCCGATTAGACCAAATCCAAGATTGTAACTTGGTCAAGGCGCTCGGCATGAATAAATTCCAGTGCATGAACCAGCTTGGCCGAAATTTAAAGAATATAACCACGAATCGTAGCATTTTGGCCTGTTTGCCCTACCGGTTTCATTTATCCGAAGAATTGTACTCGCATTGCGCTCGTCATAACAAAAGTAGAGTGGAAGTGGTGGGTCCCAGTAATTCTACGATACTGTACTACGCCAATATTGGAAATGAGATTGATAAACTACGTAACCAGATGGAAAATTCGGACTTATATAAAATGCATGATAGGACTCGAGGTGAAGCGCCAAACGTAATTTTATTTCTGTCTGCATTACTACTTATAGTATTGCTACGCTTTTGGACTTAAGCTTTGGTTTAAATAAGCAAAAGTAGCTTCATATAGGATTCGATTCGATATCCATTGCACTGAATACATTTATATTCGAGAGTCAAATCAAAACATTTATTATTCATAATGGTAAAATATTGTAAATTTGCTTAAATATAAATTTTGAATCTTTAATAAAGAAAATACAAATTTACGAATTCTATTCCCAAGCCGTTAAGGGTAATTTTAGAAAATAGTACAAAAATAAAGACGCCAAATACTGAGATACCTCTCCTTTGAAGCTGCGGAAAAATATGGGTGAACTTCCGCCATCAATTTCAGGCCATACACCTCGTGTGGCAGGCTCCAGCCAATCCCGGAAGAAATATACATCGGTGTATACTCCATAATAGCCAGGAGTGCCACAACCACGTCCATAAGAGACAGTGCCATACAACTTTAAGCCACAATATAGTGGTCCACCAGAATCACCGTAGCAACTGTCCACTTCGAAGAATTTCGGATCCCCGCCACAGATCATACCATCGGGATTCCATTTTGGCATATTTTCGCATAAAGTTTTTGACAGGACTTTTATGTCAACATTAACAGCCCCATCCGGAAACGGTCCAAATTAAAAATAAAACGAATCTCAGAAAAAAACAAGAAAGCAAAGCTAACTTCGGGCGGAGCCGAAGTTGATATACCCTTGCAGCTAAAACCAGATATATATCGCAAACATCGGATATAGTTGGCCGATCCTTATGATTACATCATAATAAAACCAATTAATTACAATAAAAAATCTAAAAAAAAGTCCCAAGCTTCTATCTTCAAAAATACGAAAATTGATATTTCTACCAAATACTATTTCCGATCGTTCAGTTATATGGCAGCTATAGGATATAGTCGGCCGATCCTTATGAACTTTGGCATGTCGTAATGTTTTGCCAAAAAACGCTCTCATGTCAAATTTGAACTCTCTAACTTTAAAAACGTCAAAGTTATACCATTTCCGATCAATCAGTTATATGGCAGCTATAGGATATAGTCGGCCGATCTCGGCCGTTCCGACTTATATACTGCGTGCAAAGGAAAGAAGGGTGTGTGCAAAGTTTTAAGACGATAGCTTTAAAACTGAGAGACTAGTTCGCGTAGAAACAGACAGACAGACAGACGGACAGACGGACATGCTCATATCAACTCAGGAGGTGATCCTGATCAAGAATATATATACTTTATAGGGTCGGAGATGTCTCCTTCACTGCGTTGCACACTTTTGGACAAAATTATAATACCCTCTGCAAGGGTATAAAAATCTTAGAAAACTAAAAAATAAAATAAGTCTTAGAAAAAAATTCTAAGAGTTTAGAAAGTAAACTATGATAACTCGATAACTTGTCCCCATCCCACTACGGGGCAGTCCAAGTTTTTAGCCGGAGGTATGTCGGTTAGCAGGATGACGGCGACAGATGGACCCAACACTAGGTCTGTATTAAGTAACACCAATCCAATGTCAAACTTGTGGCCCATTTCTCGATTGTAATCGGGATGTGGAATAAGCTTTTTTGTCTTAACGACCTGAGTGCTGCTGATTCTTTCTAGCCTGTTGGGAGTGCCTGCCACAACGGTTACGTAATCAGCTTTTTCCAAACTTCCTTTTCTACATACAAAACAGAGCCACCATCAGGTTACAGATTAGTAAAGAGACTTTATGGAATGTGTATACTTGCTGCTTACTTGGTAAAAAGACAATGGGCAGATGTGATAACACATTTTCTGTGTATAATAGCTCCTCCGCAAAAGTGATTATCTCCAAAGAATTGCTTAATTTTATTATATCGCAGTGATACCGTAAATTTAATCAAATTATTGTTTTTTGGGCGATATCCACCAGTGACCAAGTACTCTATTTCAAATGAATCAAAATCGTTGCCATTTTCCTGAAACTCATCCGTCTGTTTTTCCACTTCCTCATTCCGCTTATTTAGTGACCTCCATTCGGATGAACTTGTTCCATTGTCTCCGTTGGAAGTGAGCTGGGATGAGAATTCTGAGGGAAAGCAGACGGAGGGTATCACGAATAAGACCACGTCGATATGCATAAAAAGCAAGAAAAAATACACAAAGAATTTTGACAAGCTCATTTCGAGTTTCTGAAGTTTGAAGTCCTAAACCTAAACCTAAATTTTCTATTTTTTAGAAGTTTGTTCGACCTCCTGACGCTATTCAGACAAGGTTCCATTGACGATGAGCTAGAGGAAGCCACTCCCAATAAGGACCCAAATTTCACCCTGTGGAAGTTAACCAGTCTACTGGTTAACCAGAAGTTAACCCCTGGTCCTGACGGAACTAGTCGCTGAAGTCGCTTCCTCTTCTTGCGATCGTATTCCTAGTTCTGCTGTTTAATGCTGCTTTTATGATTGAGCATTTCCCAAAGCCGTGGATGCTAATTGGTGATTCACAGAAAGGCCAAGCCGCCAGCATACCTCAACAGCTACCGTCAAATCAGTCTACTACCAAGATCTTAGAAAGATGCATCCATGCTCACTTGCTTTCCAATCCTCAAGTCCAAGCAGCAATTCCGTCTTTTCAATTATGTTTAAAAGGAGGACATTGGACCTTCGAACAACTGCATCGATAGGTAAAATTCGTTTTAGATGGATTTCAACGTAAGCTACTCTTCAGGTAGGTGGTGGTGGCTGCATGGTGGCTACATCCAAAAGGCCTTTGACCGGGTTTGGCTTTGGGGCTAAAAGGCCTTCTCCACCATCAATTGTTTCAAATTGTCGGCAGCTTCCTTTTTGATAGGTCCTTTTCCGTGGTCAAGGATTTTTGAATTTTTGACATATTTTGCCGGTACTTTTGTCTTTACAAAAATCCCAGGGGGGATCCAAAACAATTTAAAATCATCGAACACCAAAAAAATCTTTTCAGCCTGCACAAAAATTTCAATAAAATAAAAATTGTTGCTTTAGTCAAAACCAGAGTTTCAAAGTATCCGCAAAAAATCGATCATGTCGGAACACATTTTAAAGTTTAAAGTTTAAACTGTTCTTCGTGTTTTTTCAGAGCAAATCACTTTTGTTTTATTTTCTATTTGATTTGGTCAGTCAAAGACACTTTCATTCGGTCTTATTTGCAAGCTCTGGTCAAAACATTTGGGAAATCCTATATTAATTAGGATTTATATAATTATATAAATATTAGTACTACAAGTCTGTCGGATTTGACTGAAAAAATTTTAGAATGTGAAAATGGAAGAATTTTTCTCTTCAATAAAATAGGCATTATGTAGTAGGCATGTTTTACATGCAATGTAGTAGGCATGAGAAATTTGAAAGAGAGATCTCATAATTTTATTGAAAACAGACAGGCGATTACAAAATTTTTAATGGTCATCAAAATTGCAATAAAACAATTCTGAACAAAAATGAGTAATAAAAAGGGGTGGGGAAATCTTATAGCCCGGAAACACTGCCAAAAATTTTTGTCTCAAAATTGGATAAATCAGTGTTCTGGAGAGTATCCAGATTATCTCATAACCCGATGGAAGGGAAAATTGATAGCAAGGAATACGGCGTATACAGTCTTTAAGTTAAAAGACCAGGAGGATTTAATGATCGTATTTGACTATGAACCAATGGCGCAATGTAATAGCATTACGTGGACGGGCATGCATGACTACACCTGCACCCAAGGGAATGCTCCAAGAGCAGGAAAAACGGATCACAGCTTGTTGGCTTGTTTGCCATATAGATACGCTTTGGCTGACGATTTGATTGACCATTGCGCAGGAAAACTTAGCACAGGCTATGGTTGGGGCTCTATTCTTGGAATTAAGGAAATGAGAGAAGAATTGATGTCCCACACCCTTCTTTATTTTACCCATGGACAAAACCGTTTGCTAACAATTGCCAGTTTTAACTTAAAAGAAAAGAACAAGGATGCCTGGAACGATACAAGTACTGATGGAGGTGCCATGATCGGCTTGGATATGCTTTTACTTATAATTTTGGTGCTACTTACAATGTTTTTTCTGCTTCGGCACATATAATTCCCAGTAGAAAGTTAAAATGCCAATATAGATTTGTAAATATGGTATTCGGCCTTCTTTTTATGATACATTCACGAAGTCTTTAAATACTAAGATACTTACAATATTGAAGAATATATAAATTACTTGTAATGATTGACAAATTAAAAGTTAAATAAATTATTATAACCCGAACAAGTGCAACTCGCATTTTAACTTGTAAAATAACTACATATAATGCATTCAAAGATAATATCGTTTTCGGGTTTTTGGAGAGGCGGTCTTGTTCTTTTTCCAGAAACCGTCCGATTCAATTATTAAATAACAAAATGGGTTATACTTTGCGATAAACTCCGTTTCTCTTTACTTACCGTAATTTTTATTAAAATAGCCGGCCACGAAAGAACTTTCTTTGTAAAAACTGGAAGGAAGGTTACTTTAAAGGTTGCAAGGTTTCTTTTAGCCCAGGGAAAGTGGACCTTGTTTGACCCTAAATTTATGCAGATCTTCTACTTTGAATAAAGATTAAAAGCTTAAATTCTTAAGAAAAAAAATCTGTAGTTTGTATGTTTAAATAACTTAATAGATGCTTTTCTGCTTCATTTGCTTTTCCCACAAATGTTTAATATATGCAAATACATTTTTTTAAGTTTTTTACTTAAAAAAAAAAACTATAAATATAAATATGTGTATGTAGATATCTTAAAAAGTACATGTACGATAATGTATGTAAGTACATATTATGTACTACATATGTATCCGCCCAATGTTAGGTTTTCCTGTTTTATTGCTGGTTTAAATATTACTATAATGTTTATTGATTTTGAAAGTTTTTCAGTTCATTGCTCTTATGTAAAAGTTTTAAAACTTATAATTTATACAATATAATTTACAAATATATAATAAATAAATAGTAGGGCCATAAATTTGCTATAATACAGGTCTGATACAGGCCAAAATAGTGGGCGTATTGGGCCAGGTCCTCTAGAACCCATAAATTTATATAACAAATTATTCATTCGGTCATTGGTAAAAAACCCGCTGTAGTGGTGGAGATTCATGTAGGCACCGCCATGATCTGGGTTACCGCATCCCAATCCATAAGCAACTAAACCAAACGCATAGTTGCCGTCACAAAACATTGGGGTGCCAGAGTCATAAAGGCAGGCGTCCACTTCAAAAAAGGCTGCATCTCGAGCACAGAGCATAGCAATATTATCCCAACCGCGAAGCATAGAACATGAACTCTGATGGGTTACAACTTTGGCCTCAAGATACTCATCTGCAATCGGTCCTTGATCCACGACTGCTCCCCAGCCAACGACAGTACAGGACATACCATCGTATGCCGCATATGTTGGTATTCGAGCAATGGCCACGGCGGGACTCAAGTCAAACTCCCTCTCCAATAGCACTAATGCCAAGTCATTGGTTACTCCGGGGTGTCTATATCCGGGGTGTACAAAAAATGCTTTTGCCATGATACTAATGGTGGCGTCGGTACTTTCAAGTCTTCTTATTGCTCCGGCCACAGCTTGTAAATCACTAGGCTCTCTCGTTTGCTGACTTACAGTTTTCAAAAATAGTTACAAAAATAATTAACAAAACTAATTTGAAAAAAAGCAAAGGATACTAACGGGGACAAAAAAAGAGAGTGGGCAGAGGTCAAGACGAATTGCTTGTGGACGATTAAGCCACCGCTGATAATGTTGTCGCCAAATTGAGCCCTTGTACCTCGGTATGCGAACCAGACTGCATACCTGACCAGGGTTCTGTCTCCTGTCGTAGCGCCACCAGTGATCAAGTAATTGAACTCCGCACTGTCAGAGTCAGAGTCTGAGTCTAGGTTGCTTTCTCGAGGCTCCATGAGTGGTGCTCTTAGAAAATCCGAGTGTTTCGCCGTTGTGGCCTTCACCGCCAGCCCTCCCTCATTCGTAGTATTGGAGCTCTGTGGGTTTCCCGCGTTGAAAGCTAACTCTGATGAGGTTCCAGAGGTAACCAAGGCCGAAGATTCGCCGGACCCAGAAATGTCAACAAGTAAAATCTGCATGATAAAAATTATATATACACATAATTTTGAATTACACATTTTAAAATTTAGTATGATGACTCCAAATCACTTTTAAAAATGAACTATATTGTGAATTGACAGCCAGAAAAAGGCTCCACCATGAGAGGCTATTAGTAGGCTATAAGTAGCCTCGTCAGTTGACATATAGTCTCTTCAAAAGGTAGTTTGACAACCGAATTTTTATAACTTTTTAATATATCTTGGAATATTAAGAGTATTAAACGTCACCACATGGATGAAGGTCTACTGTAGGAAATATTAAATCTAAGGCTATACCCGATTTAATAATTAGTTTTTAAAGATTGGAGATCCGTATACTCTTTGTAAAGCTTAAACTTTCAAACGACTTTATGGTTTTTTTCGATTGGACAATACTGTTTACCCTTTAGTTCCATCTGGTCACCCAGTTCTTCGCAGACTGCCAAAACAGTTCAAAGCTATTAAATATGCAGGAAAAGAACGTAAAGTTTTAAAGTACGTTTACGCCGTTGGATATAATTGTTAAATTAATCTAGTTAATTTATTAAAAATATTTATATTTCATTTTTGTGGGTTATGTTTTAAATGTACTATGAAAGTTTTGAGATAATCCAATTTTTCTAAATTATGCTAAATGCTTTGTTTATCAGGTCGAATATAGCTCGAAACCGTGTTTGAAATACTTGAAACACCCTCAAAATCTTTATTTATTTAAAAAAACCCGTTTTTTGGGACTTGTTTTCAATCAAATATTCCTAGACGCCTAATTTTAAACCGATTTTAAAATTTCCGACGTTTTTCAATTATTTAATGTGTGATTTAATGTGTTCAATGAAAAAAACATAAATCTTCAATTTTAAAAAAGGATACAATTATTACACAAGAAACTGAAATTTTTGCATTTTTGTCGTGTTTTTCGGAATTTGACTTACAAGAGAATGTGTCATTTTTGACACATATCAATATTGTCTAATTAATCCTGAATAAAACAAAAACAATTTCCCAAAACAAGTCAGTGCAATCAATGCACTTCTTCCTTTCTTTTCTCTCTTCCAACTCTCAGCAAAAAACTTCTGTTGCATACTTTTGAGCTTGGGAAAAACAACAACAACAAAACGGCTATATTACCGATTCAGTAGGGAAGCAGACTAAAGAGTCTATAACTCCTCTAAAAATGATCAGATATGGTCGTTTTTTTTGTAGGTGTAGATTAGCTATTGGAACAGTTTGGCATCAAAACATTGTCCAAAAACATTAACGTTAACGTGTCCAAAAACATTAACATTAACAATAACAACATTAACGATTAATTGGCGCTACACCCAGATTTATGATTTGGTGACGGGAGGGACGAGGCAAAATCTTGAAACATACTTGAACTGCGGTTGTGCAGGAAATGCCAAATCCTATATCTCTATCTTTTATAGTCTCTGAGATCCACGCGTTTATAAAAACGGAGGGACAGCGGACAAAAGGACATGGCTATATCGACTTGTCTGTTGATGCTGATCTAGAATATATATATTTTATGCGGTTTTAAGGGGCGCTCTACGAGTACGGAAATAAAAATACATTCAGAAAAAAAGATGAGTCACTCTAGGGGAAGTCTTAAAGAAAAAAGAAAAAAAGTGTTTAAAGAAAAAATTCAAACCTGATAATGTCATAACGCTGGTAACGTTAACACTAAATTAACTAATTAAAATATTTTATAAAATAAAATCTTGGATGACGCTACACACTTTTTTTTACAATATGGGCATTTACAGCATCGACCGTTACATTCGTAAAGAGGAAAACCAAGAAAGGAAAGCTAACTTCGGGCGGAGCTGAAGTTGATATACCCTTGCAATGAAAACCGGATATATATCGCAAAACTCGGATATAGTTGGCCGATCCTTATGATAATATCATAATATAACCAATTTATTAGAATACAAAATATCAAAAAAAGTTCCAAACTTCCAAACAAATACCAATTACGATCGTTCAGTTATACGACAGCTATAAGAAATAGTCGGCCGATCGTTATGAAAATTGGGTCGGATCAACTGACCAAAAATATAATCTGTACGAAACTCCAACTATTTTCAAAAACACGAAAATTGGGTAATTTCTGATTGTTCAGCTATATGGCAGCTATAAAATATAGTAGGCCGATCCGTATGAAATTATTTCAAAACCATGATACAATTATAATTGTAATTATAATTATATAATTGTATCATGTTCAAAACAACACGTCTCCAAAACTTTCCTCATACAAATTTGTTATGAAACTATTTTATTACAAATGTTTTGGACATTCCTCTATAAAAATACTCCAAAAAATTTAATGATATTCAATATTTCAATACTAATACTAATTACTACCTTTTTTCTAGAGTTTTACAAAGTTTAAGCACTGAGTTATTATTCAGTTTCAGTTTCGTTGAGTTTTGTTTGTGGTGTTTAGTTGTTTATGGTGTATGCTTTAACCATGGGGGATCCACAAGTAGTCAATTCTTAAACTTAGAAAAAATCTACCGAGCTGCACTACGTTTAAATCCGACCACTGGACTAGGTTGTACTCCAACATTTATCTTAAAAATAACTTTCAAGCCATGATAAGAGACTTGTGAAAGTTTTGCAACCATTTTCGTTGTTCAGGCGGAAAGACACTAAAGATATGATGGCTGTGTTTAACGTCAAGGGCCTTGAAAAATGCACACATTTATACTTCCTAAATGTGGACCAAATTATATGAGGAATCCAAAACGAATTTCTTCCTGACCCAGTTGAAGCATATTCCAACGTGTTCGCTTGCCTATCATACCCTCTAGATTTGGTGGATGAGCTAAACTCTGTTTGCTGGAAGGATACACCTTAAAATCCATTGAAAGTCACGAAAAAACAGGTCATAGGACAATTTTTTTCTATAACTTTGGTCAAAAACGCCTTAAAAAGCACTTACACTATAAAAGTCAAAATATTACTTTCAATGTGGATGAAGGCGCCGAGTTTCACTTAAATGTTTGGCTTTTAATCTTGTCAGTGGTTCTTATAATACTTTTAAGCCGTTTAACTTAGCCCCGGTGAGATTTTTAGACTTTTTTATTTTCCAAAGAATATTGTAAAAAAACAAGAAACGACGGCTATGGAGCGACTATACTTAACAAACCTTTAAAAATAAAAATTATAAAAAGGAATTGTTCATAAATTTGTAGGTTTTGGAAGAAATAGAGAATCACTTCTCTTGTTTCTTCTTTTTATGAAGTTTAAGCTCTGAGTTTTTATTCAGATTCAAAATTTTGAGTTATCAATACAACAAAATTTGCATTTTATTTTTATACTTCCGTAGGAAGAGTACATAGTGTATTCTTCAACCATGGGGGATAAAAAAATAGTCTACTCCCACTCTTACAAAGACATACAAAGCTGTCATATGTTTAGAGCCGACCACTGGAATAGGTTGTGCTCCGGTCTTTACCCAAGAAAGTTACTTTCGCGCTATGATAGAAGACTTGTGAAACTTTTGGAACCATTTTCGGTGTTCAGGCGGAACGACGCTAAAGATTTGATGGCAGTGTTTAACGTCAAGGGCCTTGAAAAATGCACACATGTGTACTTTCAAAGTATGAATCGAATTATGTGCGGAACCAGAAACGGATTTCTTCCGGACCCAATTGCAGCGTATGCCAGCGCAATCGCTTGCCTACCATACCCCTTAGGTTTGGTGGATGACTTGAACTTCGTTTGCTGGAAGGATACACCTCAAAATTCATTCAACCTCACAATTAAAGAGGAATCAAAACGACATGGAACAGTTCTTTTTCATAACTTTGGCCAGAAACGTTTAAGACGTTATAATAGTACTGACTCTGTGAATGGGGTCGCCGAGATTCACTTCAATCTTTGGCTTTTAATCTTGTCAGTGCTTCTAATAATACTTCTACGCCGTTTTGTATAGCCCCTAGTAGGTTTTTTAGACGCTAGCTTAAGACCTAACAAGAGTTTAAAACCTGCATTTTAATAAAAAAAAAATAAATTATTTAAACATTTTCATGATATAGATTATATTAAGGCCATGAGCCTGTAGAAATCTGTTCGAAGGAAATAAAATCCAAATGGAATAGATTGGAATTGCTTTCAAGAGCTTTCTTTACATTGACAAGGGCCATCGAAATCGAAGGGCAGCACGGTCTACTACATAAGCACTAGCATAGTATATTGTGTGTCTTTAATAATAGCCTTTTAAAGTTTTTTTTTTTTACCAAATCTTTTCCGGAATTATAATTTACGGCAGATAATCCTCGTATTTAATTTTTATTCCTTTTACTTTTTTATTATAAAGGTTAAAGAAGTCTATTCCATGTGTTCAAAAAGTTTGCGGACTATGTCAAAAGACAAATCAAAATAGCATCTTCAGATGGCTTTAATTTCAAGGACCTCCGCCTATGCCTAAGAGCCGAAGTGTTAATGTGACCCAATACCCCAATCCTATGAAGATCAAGAAAATTTACACCATAGCGATCCAATAATCAGGCTGGCAACTTAGTTATTTTATCATCTATGGAGATAGAGATGTTTTTGAAAAAATTATTATTTTTTTTCGTAAACATTTAAAAATTTGTAGATCCCAAAGACCCAATAAGGCATTAAGAACAATTTTTTTAAAAGAAAATAAATCTTTGATTAATTCTTGGACTAAATAACCTAGGTAAAATAACTATGTAAGGCACTAAGTGGAGACATAGGAGGTAAAAATAATATTTTCAAACCTAGAGGCCGCGAAATCGAAAAATCGAACCAGTGCTGGAGAACGCTATCTCCTTTTAAAAGCCATATGTTTAATCAGCTGTTTTTGACTCTGCTGTTTTGTTTACAACTGGATTTAACTCTTTGTCACGGCGTTGGACTTTAATCCTACACATAATGTTTAATTTTAAAGAATTGGCATCTCACGCCTACCGCCAGTACGAACTGGTTACTTGCATCAACATGCTGGAGCCCTGGGAAAGGAAGTTAATCAGTGAGTATTGGCACAAAACATATTACAGTATGACAAATGCAGAATTTGGTTTTTCTAGATGGATTCTTCCTCATTATGATGACTCTGGTAATCTTCTCCAGTTGTGTTTATCTGCCGAACTACCTTCAAAACCTTATGCAGTTTGTGACGCCTCCAGCTTGGCTTAATCCTGGAGAAAATGTGGCTTATGTGGCACAAAAAATGGCTAGAAGCTAAGCTGCATTCCCTTCCCATTCTCCCCATTTGAAAGACAATTTTGATTTTATTGTGATTTACTTTGACTGGTCCAAAATCTGTATATATTTAATCGTGCCAAGCAAAAACCGTTTAACCCCATTAACTATAGTTTTCCTGTATCTAATGGTCAATACCACGGCCTCCACAATTCGCAGGGCGGATGTGTTGAAAAAGAGACCCACGAGGCCACCAAGGGAAACTGCCGAAAGGGATTAGAAAGGAGCATTAGGAACATGTCGTTTTTTGGGCTACCGAGCTTACTTAGAAAGTCCAAAATAGTTTTAGTCACTCGACGAACATAACGCTGGGTGGGTAGCTCCACCAGAGACACTCGGATCTTTGACAGGTCGTTTGACGCCTCGTCGTCTCTAGAAATATGTTAAAAGGAATTATTTTTAAAAAATTGTAGTATTCCAAACTCAAGGTCCTCCTTTTGTCGGCTTTTAGGCCTCATATAGGAGGTTTGCTCGTTCAAAACTTACTCATCGGCAGAGTTATAAATAATGTTGTACTCCGGCTCCTCGCAGGAGCTCATGCACTCACAGGACTTGCGCTCTGTCATGATCTTGTCCCGGATTCTGGTTAAGCAGATGAGACCTCGGTAGTCGCAGACGGGTAGTGAATTCCGGCCTGGAACTGTCATGAAGTGGCTAGTGCAGTTGCAATTCGCAATCTGGAGGAGCACAGTGCACTCCACAACACAACTGGAGTAGCTGTAAAACTCGTATATGCCCTGTCTTTCGGGAACGTGTTCATGAGCAAATCTGCAGCGCCGCTGTTCCATGCTCAGATCCTGGACACTCTCGTCGTTATGCACTTCGATGACGTTCAGAATTAGCTCCTTGTCATGGCCCAGAAGGACTGTTTCACGGATCATACCTTCGGACAGCTGGTATGGCACATCGATGGGAGCGTGAACGTACAACTGGATGTCCGCAGCGGCATGAAAATTGAGATGACCCGGGCCGGTTATCCGATTATTTGTGTACTGAACATGTGACACTTTGCGAGCCTGGTGGGAGTTAAAGGAGTAACATAATCCGTATTCGGTGGGTACGGGAAGGAACTGGTCACAGCAGTCAAAAAGCTCGTTAAGGTAACTGCAGTTGACCAGCAACTGCGGGCACTTGGTTCGAAACTACAAAAAAATAATACGTTTTTTTTTAAAACACAGAAAACGATTCTATATTATAATAATTGTAGCCAACTCACCATTTCAACTAGAAAAGTAAAGTTGGCTGGACACCGAAGCTTGGCACAATCTTCACAGCTACTGCATACCCCCCGGTAGAAGGCAATTTCACTTATAAAATCATCCACGTGCATATCATGTTCCGGGCCAAAATGTGAGTCACTCAGATCCCAAATTCGTTCGGCGTTGTATATCTCGCACACCGTAATGGCCGGAAAGGTAGAATTCCAGTTGAGACTGGAATAATAAAATTATAATATTCGACATGTATAGTATTTAGGTCACACATTCTGACTTACTAAATTGTATCCAAATTGAAGGAGACCGATGAGGACACATAGCTGTTCAACATAGACAGGGTGACACTTCCAACGAAAGGCAACGAGTGATAAAATGTTACCAGATAGAGAACCCTTTGTTAAGGAAACGAAAATAAAGTATTAAAATATAGTTAATATTCATGCGGAAAACTTACCCTTTTAATACCAACCACAAGACGCGGGTAAAGTTCATTGTGAACCATCCGATGGAAAAATTCGAACTGACCACCTAAGCTTTGATTTCGTATCCTTTCGGCTTTTGACGTTCTGTAACAAAAGAAGTTTTCGTGTATCCATCAGATTTGTATCTACCAATTGTTGTGTCGCATGGCACACATTAAAATATAAACATAGCTTATATTCTTACACATTTATTTCAATGCTAAGGTTCACATGGAGCAGACATGCCTGATGAGCTTATAAATTGCCATCCTAAGCATTAATAAATCAAATTTATGGGCTTATCAAGGTCATAGGTCATTGCGGCGATTTATTAAATGAAAAAAAAACACAATGGGAAAACCCACAACTATAAGACAACTAAGTTGATCAGTGTAGCAGCGATTACACTCCAGATCGAAATTAATCTTGATGTCACTTCCAGTGCCGGGTCCTAAGTAGATTGTATTAGGTCCCATATCTGGACAATGAAAATGCAGCTTTACTAACCGCAAATTATGGCATACCAAAGGTATTACCTTTGATCTCTTACAATGAGTCACTGCTATAGAATTTCGATCACAAGATTCAACAACAATATTGGGAACAGATTTATTAAAACCAGCTGAGATTCTTGTAAATAACGTAGATACTAAGAAATCACGATTACACTGCATGATGTATCGAGAAAAGAAGTATAGATGAATAGTGCATATGTATTGCGTAGTTCCAATGATGACTCATCATGTTTGCAATAGTGATGAACTGCTGTTCAGTTTCGGTCTTGGAATTTTCAGCATCCATATCCACGAATTTTCGATTTAGAATCGAACTTAATATTTCTGTTTTAATTATAGAGGCATAAACATTTCCGAAAGATCCAAACTTTTGTATTTGGCATTGTCTATTTATACACTTTAATATTCTTCTGTTTCTATTTCCAACCAGCTCCTAAAAACCAAATACAGGGTTTTATTGAAAGAACTATCAGTTTTTTATTCAAAGAACGATCATAGCTCTGACTAAGACTTTCATTAGGTTTGAACGATTTCCCAAACAAATTAAAAAAACTCCAAAACGATTAATGCTGCTTAAACAATATATTAAATAATGTCAAAAAACTTATGAATCCTCTAGAGTATCTATGGCAAGAGCTTTTTAGACTACGGTTTTTAGAAAAAATAAATACATATGTAATTATAAATAGTTGTGACAAAGCCAGGCATCTCGGGTTGATCGACGATCTACTGTAGGTTTTGGGTGATCCAGGGTAACATGTCCAGTACGTTGGAGAACAGACCTGGTTGATTTTCGTTATGACCACACCGTCTCTCTCCGAACGACACGATTCCATACTGGACAAATCGGAAGGTGCCCTTGAAGCGATGCTTAATGAAGACCGGGCCGCCGGAATCTCCCTGGCAGGTGTGCTTCAGTTCGGTGCCCGCGGCGCAGATGTGGTTGTCGCTCACTTCATCATCACCGTAGAACTGGCGGCACACGTCCAGACTCTTACGCTGCACAATAGCCTTTTGGAGTACCGAGGGGGTGTCCGTCTTGTCAGTCCGACCCCATCCGGCGATGTAAAAGTCCTGGTTGTAGCTCAATGCCTGGGACTTTTCCTCAATGGGCAGGCAAATGGGCTTGATGTGCGATTTGGCCTTTATAACGCCTTTTACCTTAATAATGGCGATGTCGTAATGAATCTTTCCGTGAACATATTTGGGGTGAACTCGAACATCTTCGACCTCATAGTCCTCGTACTCCTGGCAGACAGTTTTGGTGCCACCCAAAACAGCACAGTCCCTCTCTGTGTCCAAATCATGTTCACCCATACGTACAGCAATGCTAAAACAATAAATTCAAGGCTTATTCATCAAATGACAAAACAAATAAAATTAGCCATGCTTGCAAAAGGGTAAGCCTAATTACTGACATAGTGTTATTTTATTATTAAATAATACTTACACATCTGGGCGCTCGACAATGCAATGGGCAGCGGTAAGGATGTGACTCTCGGTTATAAGACTTCCGGAGCAAAGGAATGGACGCGGGTCATCGATGTCGTACTTGAGCAGTGCCATCCAAGGGAACATGCCTTGTGTGGCTGGCCTACCGCCTGCGACTTTGGGATTTCCTTTATTACCACAGTCCTGAATTGAGTGTAGCAATCTAAGGCCATCCTGATCGATTCTATTTATATCAGTGGATTGGCCTCCACCTTTTTTTGTTTGCACTTGCTGAGTTAACGTGTTGATATGACAACACACATATGCACCCTGGGAAACATTAACTTGTTAATAAACAACCTTAAGATTTCATTCCATGGACTTACAGCTCTTCCGCCGTTGCACCTCATTTGTCGCAACTGATTACGAAAATAGTCTGGTATGTTACCACCATAGACATTGAGGAGCTGTGTTACAAAAGGACACTCCTGGGCGCGAACACACTGGCCCGCAATCCCGGATTGAGTCAAGCATCCACTCTCTGTAATCCGAAATGATAATTCCTTTAAAATAATACGTCTTTTGGCTAATCCTGAGAAATCCTGACTTACGGCTCAGAACCAGCTGTGGCATTCCAATAAAGATTAGACAAAGGCCCACACTAGCAATTAATAAACCCATCCTATCTAATTACTGTGATATTCACTAATCGACTTGGTGGGGGTTCCGACTGCCTCGTTTATCACAAATTGTAAACCTGTCCCAAGTACGGATGCCGAAGCCGTTGCTGTTTAGTGCGGAAGATGAGATAACGATATTGGACTTGCAACGCGCGCGCTCAACCGATGAACTTAGAATGAATCTGAAGCTGTCGTGTGCCGGGCCTTTTGTAGATGCGAATCGCGTGCTCGAACGAGATGCCCGGTACTGACCAAGTTCACGAGCGCAATCCCAGATCAGCCAGCGGATTTCTCAGTCGGGGAACAGGTTCTGACCAGGTTTTGGCGCCAAGTCAGAGACCGTGTCATGTATTGGCTACCATATTGAGATGGCGTCAAATACATTGGTGGGAAATTACACCTATTGTTTAACTAAATACATACAATAGGTGTATGTAGGTGATACAATGCATGCGATATACTTTTTATAGGACATCAGTCATATTTTTAAAGATAATATTTTTATATTTATATACATATTTTTTTTAAATAATTAGAACTATTTTAGTTGCTGATATGATATTTAGCCATTAGAGACGATTGGGTGGGAGCACGGGAAAAGTGATTAAATTCCAGGAAACCCCAGTAGAAATTGATCGCTCTCGCATTCTCTCTATTTTGTCTCAGCATTAATCTCACCATCTCATAAATATCTCAGTTGGAGCTGCCGGATACTTGTGCCTCGGGGACTGGCACGCTTTAAGCCCGCGTCCAACAGGTGGGCTAACACCCATTATAAGCGGTACTTTTTTCTCAATTAATATTTTTTCTCATTTCAATCTCAAGTTCCCCATTCACCCGGCTACGCCCATGGGACAGGTCGCCCGGGCTTCGAAACCCGTTCTTTTGGATATGTGTAACATGGAATTTCCAGAACAGAAATTCCCAGCATTATTGCCAAGATCTTTAAATACGCGATGCGTGCTACACAAAAAAATCCCCCAAAATCATGCGGTTTATAAATCAAAAGATGAATTATACTACGTATAGAACAACACTGACTTCCCTTAGGATAGGTCGGAAGCAACAAGTACTTAATGAAACCATAATTCTGATTAACTTATAATCTAATTTGCGACCCTTATCTGAACCCAACATTCAGTAGAGCTTGTATATTAGGTTTATTATCTCAATTTGATTAACAACTTAGTAATAGCACACTTGCTCCAGAGGTCTTTTACCCCCTGAGCAACTTAACTCAAGAGGTTCAAGCAACATTACTCATACCTCGATTGCACAATCTGATGTTAAATATTCATAAATAATGAAAAGGTATCGTGCTGGATTGTGCTCAGATTAGTTAATTGTTAAATAAAAAGCCTTTGAATAGAGCTGTAGGTATAGTATGTGTATATGATTCACATTAAAACATTGGATTACTGAACACAACAGCTTCAAAACATATTTATCATAAATATACATATCAATAATTTATGTATTAGGGTGTAATCAGTCCCCATTTAAATATTTCGAATAATGACTCATTCTACTGAAACAAGGTATTTAAAATTGGAAAGAAACTGGGAAGTAGTGGTGGAACCGATCTACAATTTGGGGATAATTCAAACATTAAAAACTGTTACTCAGAAATGGATTTTAAGGGAAATATATTTTTCGCCATGAATATGACTCATTAATTCATTTCATAAAATAATATTCTTTTTGTACAATCACCGTATTCCCAATAAAACCACAAACTATTATTAATTTTACAAATATGCATATCATATCTATATATTTGAGACTTTACAAGTTACTTAATGAATACGATACTACGACTTCTTTTATAGTCCATTTATGGCCATGGTGTCCGTAATCCACTGGACGTACTCCGCTACATTGGTGTATAAGCCCGGAAGACTTATTTGGCCACAAGAAACTACGCCCTGGCTCACGATTCCGAATTCCACCATGCGCTGAGCAAACTCCCCCAAGTAACGAGCTGGCGCTTGAAGAGGACCTCCGGAATCGCCCTTACACGAGTCCTGCAGATCGCCACCACCCACACACAGTTGGGTGAGTGGCACTGCCCGGCGGTAGGCCTGAGAGCAGGCGGAGCGAGGCTGGAGCGGCACATTGGCCTGGAGCAGAACATCCGAAGAGGACCCGTTTTCAGTGGTGCCCCAGCCAGTCACAAAGTAAGTGTTGATCTGCTCCGCCTGTTGCTTCAGCTCATCGGTGATGGGCAGGCAAATGGGTTTGATGTGCTCTAAAAATAATATGCATCTTTAAACTCAAAAGTTTCGAATAAATCAAAGACTCACTTTGGAAAGACACTGTGGTGTTAAGACGCAGCAGTGCTATGTCGTTCATAATATGCCGGGAGTCGTACTTCTCATGGATCAAGTACTTCTCGATTCCCACATCCAACACTGGTGGAGCACACTTCTTCTTACGTCCCTGCTGCCTGCAGTCCTCCAACGTTGATATGCGATGCTCACCCAGTCGAATTTCGTAACTAAAGGTAACATAAAAGGTGCATAAAAACATTCTATTGATTAATATTTCGGTTTCTTACAGCTCAGACTCATGATCGTGTACGCAGTGGGCAGCAGTGAGGATATAGCCTTCAGAAAACAAAATAAAATACGTAAGTTTTAATTAATCTTTCCACAAACATAAACCTACGATCTGAGATGAGGGCGCCCCCGCAGAGGAATCGGGATTCTCCAAACTGTAGGTATCGGAGCAGGGCCATCCAGGGCCTGGAGGAGAGCTTTACCTCGTACCCATTGGCCACTCTTTGGTTGAGGAAGTTGCCACAGTCAAACTTTTCGTCTTTCAGCAAGGCCATTGTCTTGGAATTGTGCTGGATTTGATTCGATGCACAGCAAAAGTGGCGCTGAAACCGTAAAAATGAAAAATTTAAAAGGTATTTTATTAAAGTTATGATGTTACATTGTACATCTTACATGTATTTCGTTTCCTAGAAAGACTATCAATAATTAATTCATAAAGCTTAATTGGTTTTTAAAGCTATTCCCCATGTAAACAAGTCTTGTTAATTAGAATACTTTCTTGAGTCTTATTTACAATGCAAACTTTGAAAGTAAACACCTGTTAGACCTGGTGGGGTTCCCCTTAAAGATTTCCAGAGTATGCACACTATACAGAGCATTAGCTTACCACTCCATTGAACTCCCCGCATGAGGACTTCTTCAAATAAGCTGCGAACTCGGGGGCCACACTCTGGCCGGTCTTCTGGCTTTCCGTGAGTCGCTGTTCGATGTTCCGACAGGACGAGAAGGGCAGACACAGTCCAGACTCGCCATCGGGAGTGCTGCAGTCATCGCCATAGGCTGCCCATGTAATTGTACACCAATATTAGCATTGCACAAAGTCGGATCGCGGATTCGCGAGAATTCCTCTAACCTGCTCGAGCGGATTGCACTCCCAGCGACACGAGGGCAACGACTACGAGGCTGCCGGTTATCATCTCACTTGCTTGCTGATTGCTGATCGGATCTGAACTGATCGTACAACGATGTGTGGAATTCTAGACGCTCCAAGCTCGACTGGGAAACGGAGAGCTGAGAAGTCGACTTTTATTTTGCTCCACTCCTCGGGCGAGCGCAAGAGATTCAATTAAAATACCAGCTCAACTCTCACTCAGGTTTTTAATTTGCCACAATTTTCGATGCCGCTCCATTAAAAAATTCAAATCTATGAAACACTATCTGGGAATATCCAAATATTTTAATGCATCTTTTCGCTCACATCTCCTCCCAGGCAGGTAACAACAAATGGAATAATCAAACCCCAATAAGATCTAAAAAACTAGAATCTCTCATGCTCGACCTCTCGGTTCTCTTGGCAAGAAAACTCGTATTTCTCAAACCGTTCAGAGATTTGCAAACAAACAAAGCCGCGTCACAACATCAAGAGGTCTGGAGCTTATTCACAAACACTCGGCACAAAGGATCCCATAAAGTAGAGACGCGAGTGTTTAACTTGTGTTTCATTTTTATTGTTTATCGCACATCAAGATCTAGTCAGTGGTACAATGGCTTAATCGGTCCGATCGATCGTTTTGGGGTAGGGATTTCTAATTATTGATACAACTAAGTTGACCTTTGTAACAATAAATTATAGCAAAAGCTGCGTAATTGCGTTAATAAATATCAGACATGGCTCAACAACAAATAAAATCGTGACTCATTTATATCTATGGATTTAAGGGAACTAAGCGATAAAAAAAACGTCATTGTACAAAATTTAGATAGTTGGTGGTTAACGGCAGCAAATTTAGTTGTTTTACATGTGGAATCGGTTGGTTTTCATGGTTGGTTGGTTGGTTGGGTTGTTCTCACCAGTTAATAGCTCTGCTGTCTAGCCAATTTTTCTAGGCGGTCGGTTGGTTGGTTCGGGGGTTGGCTAATTTACATAATTTCTTCTTTTTCTGTATGGCAACGAAAGGGAAACATAGCAATAGATAAATCAATCAATTGTCGAATTTCGGGAGTGGGTGAAATTAAGCAGTGAATTTCATCTATGTTCTTTATAGATTTGTAGCTCGCTTGATGCCGCCGTCATAGTTAGTAAGTAGTAGACATTAGCAGATCAGATCAAAAGCTAGGATGCACAGAATGCTAGAGGTTATGGCAAGACGCGAGAAATGCAAAGCCAATAAGGTGGTTACATACAGCAAACCAAAAACAAAGCACAAAGAAATTTAGATAGGATAGTAGGTAGTATGGGGAACGGTAGAATACTGCGTAATTGCTTTTTCAGACGCTAGTCACATCGTCACAGTCATCGTCAGCGTCAGCATCGTCGTTTGGTATCACAAATTAATAAACATGATAATTTATACAAATATCAAAACTGGCATACATATATAATACTATGAACAATTTTGAAAATACACTTAGGCAAAAATCAGTTGACTCCGTCGCCTATCTTGAGGCATTGAACTCTCCCTTAAATGGGAGATCGGATTAGTAAAATGATTAAAAATTAAGCAATAGTTGGTACCAACTAATAGTCCTTCAAGCTTGACAAACGGAGTCCACTGATTCCTCAACAAACATTTAAACAAAGTGAGCTCATTTAGAGTTTCTAGTCTAGAGTAGGCTTGGTTAGTAGTCGATTTTTGGTTGGTTGGTTGCTTGGTGCTCATGGTGAACGCTTGGAAGTAGTAGAGTGGGTTAGGATGCAAAACAGAGTGGTGCCATCAATCAGTCAACCGAAATTGAACGCTTTTATGCTTTTTATTTGATGGCGGCAATGAGCGGGCTTTCTTCGCCTAGAAGAGAATAGAGAAAAAATTAAATTATCACTTTGTTTTCCATAGAGTTTGGTGGGGACTAATTCACGAGTCTTAATGTAGGGCATTCGGGGCCAGGCCCAGGTCACCGGCATCGAGCTCTCGTAGTTGAAGTTGTACAGCTGGTTCTCCAGCCACTTGCGCTTGTCCTGTGGCTCCGGGTACGTAGATGCCAAGCCTAAAACAATTTTATTTCAATTATGTTTTTATATTTTGGATATTGCAACTTGTATTACCCTTGTCATAGGCGCACTTGGTCACACCAATAGCAATGTTCATTGACACGTCTCGGATGCTGGACAGCGGGGGATACAGAGATCCACGCTCGATATCGGCGGGCTCAACAAAGTTGGCCAATTCCTGGGCGGCAATCAGGAACATCTCATCGGGAATATGGTGAGTTCCAGTGCAGATAACGCCCAGTCCCACTCCAGGGAAGATGTAAGCATTGTTTCCCTGGCCGGGGTAGTAGGTCTTGTCGCCCATTTTAACAGGTGGGAATGGAGAGCCCGACGAGAAGATAACACGAGCCTAAACGGTAAGAATATTATACTTATTATTGTTTATAAATATTTTAGTAAAAAAAAGTAAACTCACATCCGTATTTTGGTAAGCATCCTCAGCCGTGCACTCGGCCTTGCTAGTGGGATTGGATAGAGCGAAGACCACGGGTCTTTCGTTGTTGTCGGCCATGGTGCGCAGGATTTGTGGAGTGAAAATGCCAGCAGCAGCCGATGCACCAATGAGCACCTAAATTTAAACATTTAAACAAGTTAGAAGCTAAAAGCAACAACTCAAAGTTAGTATCTTACGCTTGGCTTGATGGTGGAGACGATCTCGCTGAGATCTGTCATTGGCTCAATGTTTTTGGCGTAGTTGACTTTGTGACCTTCCAGGCTGCCCACCTTGCGGGTCGTGGTCAACAAGCCGTCAATGTCCACCATGTAGATTTTGTTGTAGGCCTCCTCGATGGGCACGCCCTCCGAAACCATCGCCTTAACAGTCAGGTCAGCAATTCCAATGGCCGCCTCTCCCGCGCCAGCAAAGAGGAAAGTGTAATCCTTGAAGGATTTGCCCGTGATGCGCTTGGACGCGTACAAGCCAGCAACAGCAACGGCGGCGGTGCCCTGGATATCGTCGTTGAAGGTGCAGTATGTGTTGCGGTACTTGTCTAGGAACCTAAATGCATTGTGGTTGCCAAAGTCCTCGAACTGGATGAGTGTGTTCTGGCCATAACGGCGCACCACCGCCTCCATGAACTCGTCAATAAAATCATCGTACTCCCGACCAACAACTCGCTTCTGGCGCAGTCCCACGTACAGAGGATCCTCGAGCAGATCAATGTTGTTGGTGCCCACATCCACCACGATGGGCAGACACTGGTGCGGTTTGATGCCGGCCAGAGCCGTGTACAAGGCCAGCTTGCCCACTGGAATGCCCATGCCGCAGGCACCCAGATCGCCCAGTCCCAGGATACGTTCGCCGTCCGTCACACAAATGGCGCGCACATCCGGTTCCGGCCAGTTCTTCATCACATCGAAGACATGGCCCCGATCGTTGAAGGTCACGAAGAGACCGTGCGGACGACGGTAGATGAGGCCGAAACGTTGGCAAGCCAATCCCACGGTGGGAGTGTATACAATTGGCATCAGATCCTCGATGTTCTCCGACAGGAAGCGGAAGAACAGACGCTCGTTACGATCGTACAGATCGCTCAGGTACAGGTACTTGTTTAGCGGCTCCGTATAACGATTTACGGCGATTTTGCACAGCTGCAGCTGTTCTTCCTGGGTCTTGAACCGAGCCGGCTGCAGGCCGTGGATGCCCAGTGTCTGACGCTCTTCGAGGGTGAAAGCCAAACCCTAAAAGAACATAAAGTCAGTTGAAAATAAATTTAAAATAGTTAAATATAGTTGTCTCACCTTGTTGAGCCGCGGATCACGAATGTGATCGATACCCCGCACTTGGCCAGGGGTTATGATGTCGCCCGACACCTCCTGGTACCTACGAACGACCGGCGCTGTGGCAGGTATCACCGTAGCTGCTGCTGTCGAGGGCGCTCCGGCTGCAGTTGCCGTCGCTGAAGTACCGCACCGGCACAATTTGCCCACAGTTCCACATAAGCTGAAAATTGCAAAGAGTGTGTGCCATTACGTGTGCCATTTTATCAATTGGAGGACCCCCCTGACACCCTTGACTGTGCGACTGTTCAGTGGGGCTGAGGATGGGCTACCCCTGCTGACATTCTTGACATTGCAACACAAGTGCTCTTCCGCCTTTCCCTGCCCCCTGCCCATCCACCCACCATCCCCACCGCTCTGCAAAAGCTTTGCTCAAGGTCGGCGTCAGCTGCTTTTTGTTTATCACCGCGTGGGGCACGCCAAAATAAAATATACGTAGAAGTAGGAAACTAAGCCGCATTGTTTACAGCAGTCCCCCCACCCAGGCCAGAAACTTTGCAGATAAGGGGGATGGATGGCTTGACGACAACATGATGATAAAATCAAGACAGATGAAGTCATAACGTTAGGAACACTCTTTAAAACACCAATGAAAAATTAAAAAAAAAACAATTTTAAGTGGAGCTACTATTTATACAAGAAGTACAATAGGGAACTATTTTTAAACACAGCCACTCATGGGCTCTCAAGTTACACAACTCAAGCGCATGATTTCCCTACTTTTTAATTTAATACATGAACTCCATGAAGTGCAATTCTCAAAATTAAAAATAAAAGATTAGATTAATCAGCAAGTAGGAAAAATACATTTAAAGTGGGTTACAGAACAATCACTTGATTAAAATAATAAACACTTCAACATTATTTTTAGTAATTAGTGGGAAAGCCCACTCGAACTGGTCATGGGGTGCTATTTGATTGACCGGAGTTGTGTTATGATATTTTTTTCGCTAGTGTTCAATTCCATTAGCTGGTGCTAATTACGCTAGGGGCATAGCACAGAAACAGAGGCGTGTGACTAATGTTTGCGGTTCTTTGATGATGGAATGGAATATCGCCAGCGATTCCGATCGGATACGGGTTGTAACCAGTTAGTGACGTGAAAGCGTCCAGAGAATACCTTCCTCTACGAGTGGCCCGTACTGATAATTATCGTTTAGGTAACATTATCGTTCGTCAATTCAGTTTTTTTGTGGCTGTTCGTACGGAACTCACATGAGCACTTGTCAAGTGCTAAATAATTTCGCATATCTACGGAATCTACACGGAATGAGAGCGTGCCGTAAATTTTTTTGTTGGGGGGCTGTTGAATGTACTGCGTTTGTCATATTTCGGGCCCTAAAGTCCGGGCCCTAGGAATTGTACCCTAGAAGCCATGGAGGCTAGCAAAGTTCAACAAACTCTGGTTTGCCAGTCGGATTTGTGTTTTTTGGTATGAGGCCCGCTAACGGTTTGCGTGGGAAAGAGACAGCCAGCCAGCGGACCAGCTGAAAACTTTTCGGTGAACTTGGCAACGAAAAACGCTTACAGAAGCGAAACACACATTTATTTGTTTTTTGGGTATACACACTAAATTTAGAATTTCGCCAGACAATTTGTGAATATGTGCCCGTGTCCATGTCCATGGACTTTGAAGGTGTTGCATTGATTTTTTCAGCTGATTGTTGTTTTGGCAACATCACGGAAAGGTACAAACGGAAATTTCAAAAAAAAAAAGAGAAGCACTTATGCAATTGCTAATGAAAAGTGAAAATATCTAGCCGCCAGCTGTTTGGCCGCAACAGGAAGGGGCAGGGGAGGCGGAATAAGGGTCAATGTCAGGCCATGTGCGAAACCCTCTCGCTCGAACGCTATCCCTATGTTGCTGTTCTCATAGAAACCGAAAGCTGCAGAAAATAGCAATGGGGAGGGCACATCTGCCAGTAACACGAAGTCTTGGCGGCTACGCGTCTGACTAGGTCACTGGGCTACCAGCTGGGGCAGCTCCTCCTCCGCCGCCACCGCCACAATGTTGCATAATCCACAGCACACCCAAACGTCCTTCGGACTCCTTGCCCCGCTGAGGAAAACAAATCGAATTACGCTCACCTGGGTCGTGAGAACATTTTTATTTCCTAGAATTGCTTTCCGTGTGTTGCTTGATTGCTATTCAGACTCTCGTCGCGATACACTATACACTATTTAATACTTTTAGTCGGTCCGCGGGTGCTAACGTTATACGACTTTTCCAGGAACAAGAGTGAATGTGGATATAAATGTGGATTGCGCGGGTCCAACCACCCCAACTTTGACAAGTGAGCAGTACGGTCTTACTGAGTGCCAAAATTTGAATTAGAGCCCTTTCCCAAAAGCTCCGTAAGCTGCCACACTGAAAGCTCGCACCAGATCACACTAGATATGACGAATCTATTCGGTTGGAACTAGTTTTAATTTCTATAAATTTCAACATTAACGAAACTTTTAAGAGATAAACATAAACCTTTTTAATTCTTTAAATTTGGGCAACCACTTTTTTTTTAGAAAAAAATTGAAAAATATTCTTTATATGTATTTTGCCGGGAATTCTTTTAAAAATATTAAATCTTTTAAATATTTCACAGAAACTTATGGATTTTTGAATAAATGAAAAATATTAGAAAATAAATACATCTTTTTATAGTGACCTTCTTTCAAATGAAGTATCAAGGTGAATTATGTGAATGTGCTTTAGCTTTAAGAAAAGGGTAAAATACAAAATTTGTTGTTTTCCTTGAGGCTCTACTTAACAGAAAAATTTAAAGGGTAATTAATGTGGGGCGGAAGAGATGAGTACCGGGTATAAGTAGTCCATCCTTGTGATGGATGAAAACAAACAAACCCGATATAAACATAATTTGAATCTTGGAACATGCAAGCCATATTTCCTGACTTTCCTGGAGATGAAAACTTATCGGTGCATAATGTTATCCAAAGTATATTTGGATCCGAGAATTGGAAAAGCTGCGAGTCCTGAAAATATTGCGATGTTATTACCTGTAAAGTATATATATTTCCAATAAAGTATATACATATACTATTATAAGCATCACAGGCTCATATGGGTCCTTCGACGGGTCGATGAACTTTTGACAAATTAATTTGAACAGAAAAAAATTAAAATAAACTAGAGTTTTTTTTTTTTAATTTCTTATCTATTTAACACATACAGGGAGCACTTCTCACATATAATTATTATCTCTCTAAAATGAACATAAATATTTATATTTATTCAAATATTTATTCTTCCAATGTTCAACTCACCCAATCAGCTTAATTTGGGCTCCGCTACTCTTGGATGGCCACATTAGCTACGGGAGACGTACGAAGTACGTCAAAAAAATATATTAATAATGAATACTTTTAATTTAAAGTTATCTATAAATACAAAACATTTTCTAAAGCCGCTTTGGATTTTTCGTACATAAACGGTAGCTATTTTAAGCCATGAAATCGACGGCCTGGAGTGGGCGGAGCATTGATATTTAACAATTCCCGGTAGAAGTTGGCCAACTTCTATTATTTTCGCATATTGTTTTAGTAAATATTGAAATTTTGATATGAATATTAAAATAATATTGATTCATGTTGATTGATTTTGATTTTGCAAATTAACTTTTTAGCTCTTATCAAAAATATCGACTGGTATTCAAAGTGTCCCGCTCAAAACTTATGGTCATTTCTTTTACAGAATTTTTCTCTGTTAAATTTTTAACATTAAATATTTTTGGAAATTTTGGTATTTTTCCACACTAAAAAAGAGGTGTAGAAAATAAATACCGATAACTCTACACCGATAATTATTGTTTCTACACCTACACCTATATTCTACACCGATATTAAATATCGATATGAAACCATCGATCAAGTAAAAAAGTTCCCTGCAACAATATGGTTTAAAGTTGAGTTGATTTCGAAGCGAACGGACGAGCTCCGCTGATGACGGAATCGCGAAGGGCGGATGAGTGCTGTGCGCGTTTAATGGTTTTTTCGCCCCGAGAGCCAGCTTCCGCTTTCGTTCAAAGTATTTGGTGATTTTTAACAAGCAACCGGAGCAGTTTCCGCACGAGGAAAATGCATTTCCAGTGATGAGAGTCACGCGTGTGAGGTGCACGAGAAAAAGTTGAGTGGAGTGAGAAAAAGGAAAAAAAAAAAGAAAAGAAAAACGCAAAGCACTCGGAAATTAGCACCAGCAGCAGACGGAACAAAATTCAGAAAAAGTGTTAAAATCAGAAATGTGCATTTAGAGATCCACGACGCAGAAAGCAGTAACCAGTAACCAGTCACCAAACATATTGTTTTTCGCCTTACGCGTTTCTTTCTTTGTTTTGTTTGGTTCGCCTCGTTCGCGTGTGTCTGTGTCTGTCTCTGTCTCTGCCTCTGTTCGGTGTAGGTGTGCAAGTGACTGTGTGGTAGTGTACAAGGACAACAACGAAGAAGGGGGTGGAAAGAGAGAAGCGGAGAGCTGGAGGAGCCAACTGTGGAGCTGCAGCTGAAAACCCAACTCCAGGATGGACACGTTTCGCAAATGGCTAAATAAGCCCAAGGTACAGTTGATGTTTCCTTACTTGTCTCATGCACGTATGTACATTCATATAGTATGTACTTGTGTACATACATATGGGCATATTTTTGTAGTTTGTTTTTCTGGCCGTTGATAACCCAAATTGTAGTTGCTCTTATCACCTAGCGACGTCTAAAAATACAACAACACACACACCATCCGAGGGAAAGAGAGCTGCAATTAATTAAGAGCAACAGTGCGAATTGTGTCAAAGCAACTCTGCGTTAGTGTTAGTGTGTGTGTGTTGGTTGGCTTGTTAACTGTGCCGTTGTGACGTCAGCGTTTGCTTTTGGCCCTGGTGTAAGGCGCTCATTACGATAGACCCCCCTCCGCCTCCACCTCTCTCTCGCACACATGGCCAGCTGGGTTTTAACCGCATTTTATTTCCCTCACACGGCCGATGATTAATTCGCTGACGTTGCCGCAACAACTACATACACCGCCAGCCGTTGTTTTTGCACAACCCGCAGTGTAAACTGCATTCACTCGTTCCGTTCCACTCTCAATTCAAATTGGAAACACAAAACGGAAAAAAAAACTCACATACTCACACACACACTGAAGCAGCCAACAACAACAAAAGCTCCAGCAAATATGGCGCCAGGCCGTTCGTGTTGCAAATTGCAAGCTAACTAATTTATGTATCTACGTCTAGTAATATGGGATATATTCTTCAGGGGGAAGCCCCTCCCTCCCGCATCCCACTGCTGCCGCTGCTGCTGCTGCTGTGGAAAATCACTCGAGAGCTCTGAGAACAATGTCAAAGTTCCAGCGATTGATTATTTTTAGCTTTCCCACACTTTCAACAATTTCACAGTCCCACTTCCCTAAAGTGTATTTCCAATCCAAATCTTAAAGCACTAATAAAGATATATCCCACTTCCAGATAAGTTAATAAAAAACTGCCCAATTGCTGTGCCGGGGGTTTCCCCAATTAAGAGCTTCACTTTTGAAGAAATCTTTCCAAAGATATCTCTCGCAAGCTGGTGGAGGGTGGTTCGGGGTAGGGAAGTTGGCCTGTTCCTATATATAGCCCCTTCTTGCGTTCGACTGGCTGGAACATGGTATTTGAACCGTTAGGGTCGCGTCCAATAATAAACCCTGGTGGAGCAACTTTCCGCCTCCACGCTCCACTACTCCCGATCGCGCCCGTCAATCCGTCCATTCGGTTGACGTTCTGATTTCCAGAGTAGGAAAATGAAATTAGAAGCAATTTACACGCAAATCCATTAAATCAAAGGCAAACACTTAATATGGTGCTGTGTGCTGATGCGACCTCGGTTACCTATCGTGGAGGTCAGTGTCGAGACTGGTGGGGAATGGGGGGGTACTACTCCGCAGTCGATTCCAATCGAATCAAATGGCAAACAGATGTCTAGTCTCGGCGGACTAAGGGCCTCCGATGTTTATGTTTGCGTGGCCGAGGGCCGAGTGCCTCGATAGAACCAGAGCCGGTTAGGGCCCGGATAGACTAGATTGCCTGTATCTGGCGGTTCGATTAGATAAGATTGCGCCCGCTGGAGTGGACGGGGATTGGGATCTGGGGGAGCATCACGTTTGGCAGCAAGTGATCGGAGCATGTATTTCAAACATACACCTGTGGAGGTTACTGGAAGAAAGAGATACAGCTCGATAGCGAGTGATTCATTTATTTTTAAGGCCGTAATTATATTCAAATGCGAAAACAAGGGGCGAGGTCTCTAATAGGAGTGGCGGCTGAAAATATTCCCATTTTGTAACATCTTCCTGGAAGTACTGCTTGGAACATAATCGGTATTTATAATTAGTATCTATTTTTAAGCAACTCCAACTAATTCCCCCAATTCATTACGCTCCAAATGCATTGGAAATTATCAAAGAAAGATTGAATTACGGCCGATTCGCTTTTCTTTCCGGATGCCTTGTTAGCTGCCACCGTTAATTAACACACTTGCCCCAATCTTGGGCCCCCCACCCCACCCTCCAGCTCATAAATAACGGTACGTTTTCCTTATTTTCTTGGCTGTGGAAAACGCCACGAACGAAACGGAAAATCCACATGCATGAGCTTTTCTTTCGTCTGCTCTTCTTTCATTCATTGACTGCACACTGCTGTTCCGCCGTTACTTCCTGGTCTTCTCTCTCTCTCTCCACTTCTTTGCTTTGTGATCGCGTATCGTGTCAACTTTCTTTCTCCTGCATGCTGCCGGAGGTTCTCGCACCGAGGTCGCTTTTGTTGCCATGGCTGGCGTTGCCAGATGTCGCAAGGCTATTGCGGTATCGAGTTGCATAATCCGAGACGGCGACAACCCTGGCCATAGCATTCCATTGCAGAAGACGTCATGTCTGATTCAGAGTTTGGAGTGAAGAGAGGGAAGTATTTCCTAAAATTAATCCCCTAGCTAATGGTACCCTTTTTTGGTTAGAGTATCCAGTGAATGCAACTTTTTCGCCCTGTCTGTGCATAAAAACGAAACCGACAACAACCAGACGGTGAACGTAAACAAAAAGGAACAAAAAACACAAAAAATACAAAAAACAAAGACGAGGAGAAACCCAGACAATGGATGCTGGGAAAGAGGCGATCGCCTCGAAACCCACAACCCAAAAAACGCGATCAGATCCGCAGTCAATGGAACTCTGGGCCACTGACAGAAGGCGGCACGCGCCACAGGCGTCTGTAATTGATTATCTGATATGCTCCCGTTCCCGCTCCCGCTCCAGGTCTGGGGGCCCAGCACACAGAAACCCATGGCATTGCATCACTTTGGAATATTCAATGTGCTTGCATATATATTCGTCTAAACCCGTCTGGCGGGGAATACTCCGCATATAGGAAGCACCAGCATTTTTTATTTATTTTTGTTGGCTTTGGAGACTTGATTAGTGGGTGCGGGACTGCCACCGAGACTGGGACTGAGCTCGGGTCTTCCCCAACCCCAACCCCAACCCCAAGAGGCTGGCCGTTGGTTCTCTGCTGGAATGGAATCTTCAAAAGATTGCTTCTTTCCTGCCAATATCGCCTTTTTCTTGGCCACAAATCCATTCAAAGTTGGCATTGAATTGCCTTATGGCCGGATCCACAAAGAAACAAAAGTAAACCATAAAAAAGTGAAATCTATGGGCCTTAATCGGCGATGCTTTGTTTCTGCAATTATTGTGGCCGTTTCTTCGAATATTCCTCAGACTTGGGGGCATGTTGCAAAGGTGTAGTGCGCCGTACAATTACGCCTGTTGCGTCGCCTCAGTCGGCACCAAATCGGCCATTAACACAATAAACTCTGACTGGCTTGTGGCTCTGGCTCTGGCTTGTGGCCTGCACACAAAAGTCTGTTTTTTACAAAAAAACATGAGCTGGCAAAAAGAGAGCAACGACAATGAGAGAAGTACCACAATAAGGCCCAGGAAAGTGAGTTACACGCGAAGAAAATGAGTGTACTTATGAGGTTTTCTTACAAACTACTATATACTATATAGTCTCAGATAAAGTCATTTTATAAAAAAACCTGTAATATCTCTCAGTGTAGCCTTAAATGAACCGAGGAGCTATTTTAGAGCCCCTTCAGCTGGCCTGGCCAGTTAGCCGGCAAGAGCTTCACAAAATTCGCTTATTTACGCTTTCTGAACTCCGGCTTGTAAAAAGCGAGAAAAGTAAAAAGCAGCCACTTCTCTGGCCAGCGTGGAGGAAGGAAACAAGTGCTGGGCCAGTGCTGGGCACAGTGGCCATTTGTGTCTCGGAGCTTACGTCTGGGTTTCGCCATCCCAACACGAGCCTCTCTTACGAAACAGCCCTACATGAAATAATTACGATAACTAGAAAGATAAACAACCTGTTGGATGAGAGGTATTATTATTTTAAATGTCTTTCTTGTTTTTTTTTATTCATTAAAATTAACAAAAGAAATCAAGGCCTATGTTTGAGTTTTGAGTTCATTTTTAAGCCCATTTATTGAAAGCCCAGCTGCCCTATTTCTCTTAGTGGTTCTGGAAACCCACTGCACATTGTTTTATCTCCAGACTAGATTCCCCTCCACCAGCACCATGAATGGACGCGGTGCGTATACGACCCGTGGAACGAGCTTACTACGATGACAGAGGCAGTGTCTGGGCCTCCTGGTGTGAGTGAGTGTCTGCCTGTTGCTCATGCCAACCACTATCATAACAAGAGCAACCTGTTTCTTTCGGTGCATTTTATTTGGGCCATATTGACATGTGCCGCCATCGCGCTAACGACTTCTGCTCGGCGCTGGCCCCGATTCGATGTTCTAGTCTTGTGAAGCAAAGGCCGCCGAGGTGGGCCACACGCCGCCGTTACGAAAGGCCCGATAAACAGCATTCTGGTGGCATAGATACCGACTACTAATGCAAGCCTTGTTTGCGTTTCTCACTCAGAGTGTGGGGCAACTCATCGGAGCTCTTACAAGACACTGCTCACAGTACTGGACTGACCTTGGAGTCAATCTGCTCAGCCTACGAATCCATCAGAGTGAAAGCACGTGAGCTGGCCGCTAATGGCCTCCTTAGCAGCTTAACTACTTTATTTGTTGCGGATGATTTAATCAACTTGTTTTCCAGAGAACTTGTAACTTTTCCGCTGGGGAAATTAATGAAAATTAACACAAAATTAGTTGATAATAGAGGAGAGTGTATGACCGAGTCCCTGGTGCCACTGTGGTCGTGCCCCGTGGCCCATTTAGCGGCTCTAGTGACGCATTACAGGCACCAGACTGATACCGAGCCACCGAAACTAATCAATAGGTCTTTGTGCCCAAACTAATTGGACTGATAAGGAAGGCATTAGTAGATCACTGAGTTCCAGGAGGAACTGTTGAATAATGGTATTGTTATGACCAACAGGAACAGGTTGCTTATGTGGGATTATCACACAGATTCTCGGATTAAATAACCTCCTATCTTGATTGCTTTCTAGAGCAAGTTCCCCGCTAGAGTAGAGTCTAGACTGCAGTTAGTCAGATGCCACTTGTTTGGATTGGTATTCTGGCCAGCATTGGTGCAGCTCCTCCCCCCACCAAAGATAAGATTGTGTAACAACCGAAAGTCAAATACGCAGAGGAGCTACCTCTTCCTCAAGCCATCTCCGATTATGTTCCTCTGGCCGATCAAATATTTGTTAATCCGCTTATTTGTTCAGTAATTTCCCGCTTCTGGTTCTGCTTCTGGGCAGGAAACAAACAGAAACCGAAAATGCAACAATGTTTTATTGAAAACGGGGGCTTATTGATGATATTTCGTCCTCTTATCGCCCGAAACTGACAGCTGTCCGTTGGAGGGAGTGAGGGCCTCTGATTGGCGGCCTCTGAAGCGATAATTCGACTTTGCAGGTCAAACGTGGCGCTGGGACTTAGAAGACTCTGGCTGTTGCCCAATGGCGAGCACAGGGGCCGGTTTGGAGGTTCATTGGCCACCGTGCTGGACAGATGGTGCCAAGGCGGACTACGTGCCGGCGGTATTACCAATATGTCAATTATTCGTTACGCTTTTTGCCAGAAATCCCGAAATGAAAATAAAAACCAGCGGCTTTTCGAACCAACGGTCAGTCGGTTGGGAAAAGTAAAAGCGGTGAAATTTTCACATTCACATCGAGTCGATCTCCCCGATCTCCTCGCTCTCCAAGCTGGGTGCAATGGCCACTGGCATACCGCAGCTGCCACTCTCCTACTTTCCAACGGCGGCTTCAATTGCGGCTCGCATTACGCCGCCAGACGTCGCCGGCCACTGCGTCCCACTTATTACCTAATCCCCCGACAAAGAGCTCCGCCGCCTGGCTGGAGAATAGAGGCCCTTATCAGCGAGAGGCGGCACTGGGAGGTTGCATAAGGCGTTGCCGCGAGTCTGGGCCGGCATATCAATGAGTGGACCGGACCGGACCGGAGTTCGGATGCGCCAGCGGACCTAGACACCAACGCCCACGTACTCGCACCACGTACTCCGCGACGGCTCCCGCCCGCTGGTTACTCAATTATCGGCACTTCCGAGTGCCGGACGCACTCCAGCCCCCGCAGGAAAGTGAAAGCGAAGTGCGGTCTGTCTGGAGCGGAGCAGTGTCAAGATTCATGGATGCCAGTGGCAGTGGCACTCGCACCCAAGAAGCCGTATCTGGGAGGAGGCGGTAATTGAATTGGAAGTGGGATCTGTTGTCACAACACCTTGGTTTCTTTGTGGAGATGGCCATCTTTAATCACCTAATCATCTCCAGGCTTGAATAACGTTTTTTATGGCTTGTCCCACCTGCTGATCCCCCCGATAGGCCAGAAGATAAAAAAAAGCAGAGCCCAAGTGGCTTTAAAATCGGCGGCCCGTTGCGGCCTCTGTTTATCATCGATTGCGACACATTTGGGGGCCTCATGAATATGCAATCGGGTTGATGACGGCGACCTCTTTCTCCGGCCCCCACCGCCCGCCACTAGGGCCGCCCGCCCATTATTATCCAATTTATTAAATGGCTCTTATTGGACTCGTCTCTTCCGCATCGGCTGTGGCTCTCTTTTTGTTTCTTCCCCCCTGGAGCAGCTTGTGGCTTTGTTTGGCAATTTCTGATGCAAATTCGAGTTCGATTTGTTAAGAAACCGAGTTCGTTATGACATAATAAAGTGTCCGCTGGGTCGGAGGAGGGACTGGATCGGATCCATCTGGCTCGTAAAGTGTTAATTTTGTTGACAGCCAGTCGGTGTCGGTGTCAGTGTCAGGTTCGTTCAACTCATACTTTTCAAAAATAAAATCCTTTAAGAGACTTCCGGTATCCGACGGAGGGAAGGGGTACACTCGTATAATTCGTATAATTCACATTATCGCTTTGTGTACCCGGGGGTTTAATGCTCCCCGATGTCCGATGGGGTTTATCGCCTGCTCCCCAAACATTTTGTGGAATGTTGTGTGTTTCACTTTTTGGCGAATTTTAATCATGATATTGGCGCGTGTTTCTGTGAATAATAGGCAGTGTTTCTCACTGTTCTGAAATAATTAATGTATGAGCCTCTGATAGTCGCTGTTCTGATGTTAGATTTTTGTATCAGCGCGCTGCTTTCGTTTGTTTATAAATCCCATTTATTTATATACATCTTGACCGTGACTCAGTTTCCACAGCGTCTATCTCTCACTCCTCCTCTGGTGCCCCGCCCGTGATTCCCTCCCCAGGCACGGACCGCCTTAATGTCCCCAGATGTTGTAATAGTCATTATACCCTTACAGAGGGTATTACAATTTTGGGTCATAGGAGTGAAATGCAGGAAAGGGTACATATGTGTCAATATAAAGTATTAATATTAGTTATCAGCATCACCTTTTTAGTAAGCATGAGCATGTCCGTCTGTCCGCGTGTCCGTAAGTTTGATTTTTAACCCAACTAGTCCTTTGGTTTTAAAGCTATCGGCTCCAAACTTTGGTCGCATACTTCTTTACTTTGTAGGCAGTCTAGAAGTCGGAATGGCTGAGATCGGTCCTGTATATCTTATAGACTCTCTATGGACTTATAGACTCTCTAGACTGTGAGAACGGACATTTCATTACTAATGGTTTTGAAGATAGAAGCTTGGGACTTTAGCTCTGATATTGAGTCTCTCTGATTAGCTCTGATATCCAATATTTATATCCAATGATTTTATATATTTATATCCATTATTTGGGATATATATCTTACAGTATACACCCCTACTTATCAGAAAGGGTATAGCAACTGCGACTCTGTTTAAAAGTACAATTTCGGGATACCCGAAAGTAAAATGAGACTGAAGCGCAAAGCCATTTCAATTATTCATCCCAACTGTGATTAAGGGGCTTGGTGGAAACTCCAGGCTGCTTCCCTTCCTATTGATAGCTCATCAAACCTCATCGCACTGAGAACAAATATTGTCTCGGTGGGAAGGCAAATAGGGGCCTTCCCGCGTATCTTAACGTGACTCTCCGGCCAGACCCAACCGAATCCCATGCCGATTTCACGTGACGGCCCCCAGTTAGTGGGAAAATTATCCAGAACCTGCGACATTTGGCGCTCGGAATTGATGTTTGAAATTTCCCCAATTAAATTAGACGGTTAATTTGCAGTTCTCGAACGGGGCAGGAATTGGATTCAATTGATCGGAGCTGCCATCTTAGGAGGTGCTTTCCCCGGCCGGGCCTCAATTAACCGTCGCTGGCAGGTGCCGGGGCGAAATTGATTCGTTACGGGGGTCGTGCCATTTGCTCTAGACCTCACCTCATTCCCATTCCGCAATTCTGGGAGTCTCTTTTTCTCAATTGACGTGTCGCTGGAATGGAAATTAAAGCTGAAAGACACCCAAAAGGCCCAGAATTCAATGTCAAGGGCGTGTGGTGGCCAGTCCTTTGCGTCAGCAGCTCGAGCCAGGGCCTTGGGAGCCATAAAGCCAGCTGTACATAGATACGATGCAGGCCATGCCGTCTGGTCTGTGTCCTTGCCCCAAGGACCGAGGACCCAGGACTGCCTGTTGCGCACGAGAGGCCACAACTGCGGTCATTTCTGACGTCAGGAGTCACTTATGAGCTTGTATCAGCAAAGACCCTGATCCGGGAAGTACTTCTCCAAAATGGAGAAAGGAAAAGCTGAAATACTTGCAATAATTAGAAAGTTGCGCTGTAATATCGCTCTCGATGGTTGGCTTAGTGATTCTTTCTCTTTGAAGTGATTGCGATTTCTTGGCCAACTGGAACTGAAAGTGGTTCTCACCCACACCAGCTGTGCCTCGGCTGTCATCTAATAAACAGCAACCTGCTCCAGCCAGCGGTTAGTCACCTCCAATTAGTCGAACCAGTTGAAACAACAATTCAAATAATCGCCAGCCCTGCCAGACTCACTGAAGTGCGGCCTGTTCTGGAGCCTCTCCGAGGCGGAAAATCAATTCCTCAAATGTTTGTTGGCTCGAATGTGAAGTGCAAACAAAGGTACTTAATATTTCATCACGACTGGTGCAGGCAGGTGGCACGATGGCCCATGAATAAGTCACTCAAGTCACTTCCTCTCGGCGGCAGAAGCTCCTCCAGACCTGCCAGGGAAGTCCTTGGAGGCTCTGGCTGGCTTTAAATTTGTAATTAGCATTTAACTTTTGGCTTTTGGGCTTCAGCTCTTTAATTACATGTGGGATGTGCTTGGGGGGAGTATTAGTTCCTGGCTCATTTCAAGGATAACTCTGCACTCCCCCTCTGTAGATGACTCTTTTTTTAGACCTAATTGTAGATTGGCTTCGGTTATGGCTGTTTTTATGGGCTATGCCCTAATAAATAATTGGTTTTTTGTGAAACACTCTCGTATATAATGTGTACCCCCCCCCCCCCCCCCCCCCGGTTCCTGCAATCCAGGCCACTTCTAAACTGCGACGCTAATTAATGGCTACAACGCCGGGCCGGGCACTTACAAAAAATTGCCGTTTGGCCAGCGTCGTCATGACGGCCGGCCGCCTGGGAATGGCCATAACGACCGGCAGGAGGAGGGCAGAGGAGGGCAGGGAGGTGGCCAGTCATTGAACTATTTACGCATGGCCTTGCTCAATTTATATAATTTATAATTCTCAATTGGATTTCTTATTTGTGGCTGGTGGGTCGGCTGTTGCCAATAATGCTGGGGCTCATGAATGTGGCTCTCAAACAAAAAGCATGCCCACGACAGAGCACCTCAAACATGCGGAGCTTTGGCCATTTAATTGTTGGATAAACAAACCTCTAGCCTTGGGGCCCATGACGAAATATAGTGGAAACCCATTCGATACTTTGCATCGATTTTGTTCGGCTCGGGATGATTCACGGCTGCACTCGCATGTGTGGCCTAATTGGGATTGGGGAGATACTGCCAGTTGGTTGGAAGAAGTATCTGGAAGCGCAATTAGAGTTTGTTCTGCCACCAATTTCCCTCCAACAATTCGCTATAGCTACAGTCGTACTTTGTGCGGGGTAACCGGCCAACACCTCACAGCAACCCACCGCACCACTCCACCACCGCACCACTCCACCACCGCACCGCTCCCAGCACCGCCGTCGATAAACCTGCCGAAGTCGAACTGCGCAGTTTTGAAGGCAAAACGGCAGAGAGTCGTCGAGTCAACGCTTTCGACTTGACGTGTTTACCTTTAAAATAAACACATTTCGTACATTTTGTTTCCTCTCCTCCACGACCAGCCAGGCAGCTGCTCTTACTGCTTTAATATTTAAACAGAGCACATGAGCGCACACCACTGTACAGTGGAAACAAGTTCAACCGCCGATAACTCGCTTTATCGCCTCCTCTCTTCGGGGTTCGGGTTCGGGCGGGATGTGGCCGGAGCAGTGTTCCCCCTTTGCCAAATCTCGTGCGCCCAGTGGAGGTTGGCAGCCCCGCTTAATGGAGCCACGTGATTTGATGGAACTCTGCAGGCTACTTGTTGCATGTTAGAGGCCAGACGAGGAAAATGGCTCATTGGGATTGCATCATCTTTGGGCTTCCCCTGGATGGCTTTCTGGGGCGTAGGCTTGCCCACTTTGTAGACCGAATTAGGGGCTCTATATTTTGAAGACTGTCTTACAGTTTCGTCCCGCACTGTACTGCTAACCACTTACATTCATGGTTCGTGGGTCTGTTGTGAAATCGACGAAAATTAGCCGTGCCAATTAAGCCGGCCATCTATATGCCTGAATGATAGGGAGTACGTGTTTAGTGGCTGGTTGAGTCACCACTATCGTTGAGCCACTGGCTCGCACCGACCCGACCCCCAGTCTCGAAATCTTCCACAATCCGCCGTGCTCTGCAGTGTCCCACGCTCCCTCAAGTTCAGCGATTTCCCATTTCAATTTGTTGCACTTGCCGGCGATAAGCCGCCACTGCCACCGCTACCAAGCCAGCGGGCTTATCTTCGACCAGTTACTCATCCAAGTCGCATTCCCATTCGCAGGCTGATGACAAATCGCTGCTGGCCCGCTTCTTCCACGCGGATCGCTCCCTCACAGCCGTGGCCAGCGAGCTGGACAGCTTCGATGGGCGAGCGGAACCGGACCGGTGCACCAGACTGGTCAGCAAGCTGCGGCTGAACCAGGTGAGTCCTCAACCAACCACTCTGGCGGGAGTTTGGCGCTAATCCTTACACCCTTTCTTTGCAGGACAAAGTGCTGGCCATCACAAACCTGATCATGGAGGAGCTACTGGGCGAGGATCGCGACCCGAGGGCGTTCCGCGCCAAGTTCCCCGAGGAGGTCCTGCAGGAGAACCTCGCCGGCCAGCTCTGGTTCGGCGCCGAGTGCCTCGCAGCCGGGTCCTCGATCATGAACCGGGAGGCGGAGAGCAAGGAGATGCGCCCCCTGGCCCAGGCGGTGACCAAGAGCCTGGGCAACGTTCGGGTGCTGCTCAGGGACCAGTGCTTGAGGAACAACGTGCCCAACAGCAAGACCCTGCAGCTGGACCTCAACGACTCCACCACCGAGCAGCTGTACGAGAGCCTGAAGATCTTCGACCGCCTCTTTGCGGAGTTCGAGCTCAGCTATGTGAGCGCCATGGTCCAGGTCAAGTCCCGCCACGAGTACGAGATGCAGCAGTGGATCGGCGTCCTGTTCTCGGAGACCCTGCAGCGGGCTCTCAAGATTGGTCTGCTCGACCAGGACATGGTGGACGCCTTCGACCCGGGACTGATGTTCTCCATTCCGCGCCTGGCCATTGTGGCGGGCCTGGTGGTGTACGCCAAGGGGCCCCTGAACATGGACATGCCGGGCGACCAGCTGTCCGAAATGTTCCGCCCCTTCCGCACCATCCTGATCAAGATCCGGGACCTGCTGCGCAACCTCAACCACGAGGAACTGTACCAGCTGGAGAAGGTCCTGTGCACCAACGAGGACATCAACACCAAGGTCCCCCTCGGCTCCAGCAGCATCGAAGCCCCCAGTCCGGAGCACAGCACCCATCCCACATCTAGCAGAAGTAGCAACAACAACAACAACAACAATAACAATACAGGACACCCCACGGGGACGACCAACACGCACAGGGCGGTGGAGCGGCTGGTGGACCAGCGAAACAACAACAACAACACTAACAGCAGTAGCAGTGCCCCCGTGCTGGACAAGGCTGCGAATCGTTCTCCGTCCATGTTGTCGCTTTCGCCCAACAGCACGCCCACCGCGTCCCCCGCGCCCTCTCCCACGCCCTCGCACTCGATAGCCTCCACCTCGTCGGCGGCCACGGGCTCCACGCATCCCCCAGCGGACTGGAGCGACGGCGATGACGAGGACGAGGAGGACGACGACGATATTGAGGTGGAAGAGGAGGAGTTGGACAGTTCCGACGACGACACCGACGTGGAGCAGCTGCTCAAGGACATTGTGGCGGCAGACTGCGCGTCCGGCTACCTCATACCCAACACGAACCTGGGCAACTTGCTGCAACCCCAGGAAGTTCCTCTCACTGACAACTTCGTGGCCAGCGAAGATGATGAGTACGGAGCGGGGGAGCAGCGCCAGCGAGACGGGCAGGAGGACGAGCCCAGCACCAGTGCCGCCATGCTGGCAGCCAGCCGCACCTTGCAGCGGCTTCGCCTGCCCAGCAGCGATGGGGAGCCATCGGCGGACCAATCGACAATCAAGTCTCCAGAGCAGGAGCAGGATCAGCCACACCAGTCAGTTCACCGGCACCGACACAGTCACAGTCATAGACACCACCATCGCCACCATCACCATCACCACCAGCGCCACCACCACCACCAGCATCAGCAGCAGCCGCAGCCGCATCCGCATCGCACAACCCGCAGTGGGCGGAAACGCTGCAGCCTGGACTCCACCGAGTCGGAGGCGACGCACGCCGAGAGGGATCGGGAGCCGAGCCAGGCCAGCGGCGACACCAGTGCCGCCTCCTCGCTGTCGGACGACGTGTCGCTGGCCATGCGGAACACCACGGCCCGCCTCAAGTTCAAGTGAGTAGGACCGGGAGGAGTTCAAGGGTTTATAACTAAGACATATTATCTTTCCAGGAGCACTGAGAACTTGCTGCACCGCCTGTTCGTCTGCATCGCCGGCGTGGCCGACCAGTTGCAGACGAACTTCGCCTCCGACCTGCGCCAAATCCTGCGCAGTGTATTCCTCATGAACATGTCGTCCGCCCAGGAGGAGATCGACATACCGGAAAAGACAAAGGAGTCGGAGCTGTTCGAGTTCCGGGCCTCAGAAAACGATGTGATACAGGAGAGCGCTGGCTCCAACCAAAGCATTTACTCAGCGGAGGAGGTCAATCCCGAGCTGGACAATGTGTTCAGCGCCGGCGGTGGCGGTGGTAGCCCAGGGAACGGCAACCAGGCCAATGCTGGTGCCCAGCGCCATTCCGCCGGCGGCAGTATGCAGCGAAACAACACGGTTGACGACAGCAGCCCAAGTGGCGGAGGCTTGCTGGCCGCCAGTCGCTCGCATGTCATGCGCAGCCGGAGTCTTGGGGATCAGGAATCTGCTAGTACAGCCACAAGCAGTTCCCAGCTACACCAGCAACAGCACCAGGAGCCGCAGCAGATGCAGATTCAAGTGCAGCGACAGCGCAACAATTCCGTGGGCAGCAACACGCCCTCCAGCGCCTCCTCCACTAGTTCCAGCTCCGAGCAGAACTCCCCTGTGAGCACCAGGAGCGGGAGTCGCCGGCGGCTGCAGAGCAACAACGAAACCCAGATGCCTTCGTCTGCAACAGTGGCCACAACGGCAGCAGCCACGCTTGCGCCGCCAGCCTGGATTCCGGATGGCAAGGCGCCGCGCTGCATGTCCTGCCAGACGCCCTTCACTGCCTTCCGGCGGCGCCACCACTGCCGCAACTGCGGGGGCGTCTTCTGCGGCGTCTGCTCCAACGCGTCCGCCCCGCTGCCCAAGTACGGACTGACCAAGGCTGTGCGCGTCTGCCGCGAGTGCTACGTGCGCGAAGTGCGCTCCGGGATGGGAGTCCAGGGGGTGCCGAGCGTGCAGGAGCGGCTCACGGCGACCGCCTCTTAGGACTGGCCTACGGCGCTACCCGGCGCAGCTGTTGACCAAAAATGTGGCAGAAGCGGAGGAGGTCGGGGGGGAAAAGCTAACTGTGAACCGCAATCGGGCTGCAAACATTGTTCTTTTTACTTTATACGTAACACCCCTCCCGCACAGAGGAACCCTATTTAGACCATATATATTTCCTGAATATATAAGCCTAGTTTTAAACTTTTTTTACTTTGAAACAACGACCAACCGAGCGTCCGCCCATCGGCCTATCGGCCAAGCGATCTGACGCCATCGACCCTTTGTTCATATCAGCAACTTTCGGGATAAGATAGCTTGCATTCCCCCCAATATCAAGTTTTGTTTTTGCCTTATCGTTTGGGGCTTGGGGGCCAGGCCCTGCCACCTGGGGGCAGGGTTGGCCAGAACTCGCTATGCGTTAGCTTTAACCTGCAAGTCCTCTGTCACTAGCCAGGCCTTACTACAACATATTGCAGTTATGCAGTTGGGGGAGTAGATAAATGTATATTTTTGTAGCGTTGAGTACCATTGTCCGGGCTGATAATCCGTAGGCGTTAATTGTAGCAGAAATTTTTGCGAAACATTTTTTGTGATTTATCGTAATTTAATATGTATTAATTCCCCTATGTTAAAGCGTTTCTATCCGACCTAGCTGGTATAATTAAGTACGTACGTAGATGTATGTGGCGCGACGAGTCCTTACATTGAATTTCAACAATAATAACAACTATGATACCCTAAAGACGAGTATATATACATATATTTTCTGATTCGAACTTGTATAAATGTAACAACCAGAAATCTGTAAATTCAGTTCAACAAATATACGCAATTTTATGCTTAAATAAATAATATTTTAACTTTTTTTTATGTACGGGTGGGGGTGCTTTAATTTAGAATTTAGAATTTAAGTCATTCCTGTTAGATAGTTGCCTCACAACACACTCCAACTTGACACTACTATTGTTTGTTTTTCGTTCTTTTGTTTTTGGAGGCATTTTCCTCCATTTTCCGTTGAAAGTTGAGCCGTTCTTGAGCGAAGATGGTGGAGGAGAAGGTGGACACCGCAGAATCCCCCAAGGGGAAGAACAATAAGGTCAAGGTGAAGATAGCCAAGCCCGCCAAGTCCTCGGCAACCTCGTCCAAGACTTCCGTGTCCAACCCATCCCTGCATTCCATTGCCGAGCGCTTCAAGGACGTCAAGGATGCGGCCCAAATGGACCTGCTGCTGGACCTAGACGACAACTTCTTCGCGAGATCGTACCTGTTCGTGCAGTCTGTGTTCACGAAGAACAGCGAGCTTGCCGCCAAGTTCAAGTACTACGTGGACATCCTCTCCAGGCTCCACAGCCACTACGCCTCCGAGCTGGCTGAGGGCAAGGCCATGCAGATTAAGATCCGAAGCGCGGATGAAAAGCTGCAGCTGGCTCTTCGCACCACAGCCACTTCGGAGGCGATGATGGACCGCCTGCGGGAGTCGCTGGAGGACGCCTGGCGCAGCGAGGATGCGTCCAAAAACCGGCAGGAGAACCTGCAGCTCCAGCTGTTGTCCTTCTCCCAAAACGATCAGTCGTTTATCAGGAGCACCAACCTGGATCAGGACACCCCAAAAGGGTAAGTGGCTTCCACTTGAGAAATGGAGAGAAGAAATTCAATCTGGGGTGCTTTTAGGCGGGAGGGACACATACGAAGCATGGTTTACCGCGAGCGGGATCGCCTGGCGGCCGAGCTAAAGGACTACGTGAAGCGCCTTCAACTGAACCGCCTCTACGCGGAATCCTTGGAGGGAATGATCGAGGCCAACCAGGAGACCAACGTGAAGCTGCGACAGCAACTAAGGAGTATCGAGGTGGAGCAATACCGAACGGAAAACACACACAATCAAGAGATTCTCAACTACGAGGAGAGGATCACGACCTTGGGCAAGGAATTGGAGGCCTTGTTCCACCGCAACCAGGAGCTGGTCTTTAAGGACAAGCAACTGGGAGAACTAAACATCGCCCACGACGCCCTGAAGGTGCGCTGCGATCGCCTAAGCCGAGAAAACGTGACCCTGTCCAAGGTGAACCACGCCAACGAGGAGGAGAGGTTCAAGTTGCAGACCAGCATCAAGATGCTGGAGCGATTGAACAACTCCCAGCGTCGCGACATGAGCGAACTGACGGCGGCCAGAAAGCACGCCGAGCGGGAGTTGAAGAAGAAGAGCGACGAGACCGTGTTCCTGGAGCGAAGATTCCTCCAGTTGTCCAAAAAAAATACCGAACTCCAAGATCAGGCATACGTTAATAAGTAAGTGTATGGTTAAAAGTATACTGACCTTAATATCTATGAGGAATGATCCCCGAAAGCAATGAAATCAAGGTGCAGGAGAAGAAGATAGCGATGGCCAACTCGAAACTGGACGATGCCCTTCACCAAAGGGACGACATGGTGCGCACACGGGAGAAGCTCCGAATGGAGATCACCCGACTGAACGACATGGTCGCTGGTGTGAAGCACGAGATGGCCGTATTGCGCCACCAGATGCAGGACGTCCAGGAAGACCTACACCGGGCCAACAAGCAGCTGGATGACAAGGAGTTGCAGGTGATGAAGGCTCAGCGCGAGAAGAGGGAGGTGGCAGCGGAGCTGAATGAGACGTTGAAGAGGATTGATGGGCTGGAGGGTGAGTGCCTCGAATGCCTCGAGTGCCTTCCATTTAAATATCTCCTCTTCCGTTTAGAGTCTCTGTCGATTAAGACCGAACGCCTCGAGCTCATCCAGTCGGAGTTGCAGCAAAAGCACCAGGCGTATGTAAACGCCAAGAAGCAGATGGAGATCATCCACTCGGAGAAGGTGATGCTGATGAAGACGATGGACCTGTGCTCGCGGGATCGCTCCACGCTGCAGAGCACGATGGCCAAGTTGACCCACCAGATCAACCAGTTGGCTAACACGGTAGCCCTAAACGAAAAGGAGATATCCGCACTCCGCAACCAGATCGAGCAGCTGAACAGGGCCGTGAAACAGAAGCAGAACGAGATCCATTCGAAGGAGCGCCTGTTGGCCAGCACCCGCTCCGACTTGCGGGAGATGAAGATCCGGGCGGAGCAGTCGCAGCACACCATCGACGCCGACGACCAGCGCTTCAAGACCATGTCCTGTGCCCTGGAAGAGGTGAACAAGGAGAAGAGTTTGGTGGGTTTGCAGATGGTCAGGCGAAACGACGAAGTGCGTCTGCTCAAGGAACGTCTGTCCATGATGCAGAAAGCCATCAATCGGGGCACCATGCAGTACAACCAGCGCTTGGAGGACATCCGGCTGCTCAAGCTTGAGGTGGCCAACGTCCGCATGTCCCACGAGTGCATGCAGCGCGAGGTGGGCAACAAGGCTTCCCTGCGGCGGGATGTGATTCGGCTGGAGCGCTTGCTGAATCAAGAAAGGCTGCGGGTGACCGCCTACGGGGAGGAGCTGGCCCGCCCCTGTCGCATTCACCGCTGGCGCGTCCTCCTCGGCAAGGATCCTAGGCGGTTCGAGCTGCTGCGCAAGGTCCAAACCTTACTGCGCCAAAACATTAAGCTCTCCCTGGAGCGGGAAAACATGGCCAAGAGTCTGGAGGAGTCTAAGCGCCAGTACGAAGGCCTTAAGCGAACTATCAAGCACATGCCCGATCCCAGCGTGCGGGAGAAGCTCTGTGTCCAGCAGCGGATAAACCGCAAGCAGAGTCGACGCCTTAAGGCCGCCACTGCAGAGTTGAGGATCAACGAGATCGATTTAAAGGCCCGCGAGTGCCTCATCAATGGCTTCCAGGAGCAGCTGCGGCAGCAACATCAGCTCCAGAAACTGTGCGACACTGGCTGCGGGGACGGCAAAACACCCGCAGCCCCGCCTCACGACGAAAGGTTCTTGGACACCCTTTTCGACAGTTCCTCCACCTCGAACCATGACAAAAGGTCAAAGTACTGCAAAAAGACCATGCACCGGCCCCGATCTCTGCCAAAGTAGTATCCATTATCCACCTAAGCGTAAACTAACAGAAATATGTCAGAAACACAACATAAATATTACTTTTTTACATTAAAGTTTAATTTCTTAAAATACCTTATGTTTCTGCTTTTGTTTTTATCTTTAAAAACACTTTAATTATCTTTAATTACTAAAAATATTATCCTTCTGATTGATATTTTCAAAGTAAATTGCCAACCATTTTGAACCCAGCGCCCAGAGTTCTTGGGAGCTGTGCCGGTGCTGAGTAGCAGTGCATCTGGTCCAGCAACTGGCGCTCCTCGATGAGCTTCTGCTTGTGTTTCTTCTCCTCCAGTAGCTGGGTCTTGGTCATGGCCAGATTAACCCGCATCTCCTCCAGTTTCTGCTTCTTCGATTTTTCATCCGCCTCTCTGGCACTCAGCTCTGCTTTCAGGATCTTTAGCTTGCGATCCTTGGCGGACAACGTGGCCTGTCCATAAGAAAAATAAAAGTCATAAATGACCTATAACTCATGCGTATAAAGACCCACCTTGACACTATTTAGCTCCGCCCGAACTTTGTGACTGGGCAACTTTAGCATAAACTCCCGAAGGGCGGCGTACAACTGCTGAGCTTCGTTCAAAGCCCGCTCCTGCTCCAAAGCTGCCACATTTTGTTGCAGCAACTGTTTGCGCAGAATGGCGATGCGCCCTAGCAGGTCCATCTTTTCGGGATCCTTTCCGCTGAGCAGGCGCCAGCGGTGCACATTCATTGGGGTCACCATCTCGTCCTGCAGTGCGCGAGCCTTGATCCGCTCCTGGTTGAGCATTCGGTGCATCTGGAGAAGCTCTTGCCGTAGGTCTGCCGCACTCTCCCGATCCGTCCTCAACACATCTCTCTCCGTGCGCAGGTTCTTAATTTCAATGCCCATCAGGCGTATGTCATCCTGGCTCTGGCTGCACTGCCTCTGGGTTTGGTCATAGACGGTTTGAAGGTTCGCCAGATTATGCTTCAACTGCTCATACTCCTCGTTCCGCTTGGTGAGTGCCGCGCTGATGGCGTTCTTCTCGTTCATCAGGTTGTCCACATCTTTGCGTAGCCGAGTCAGTTTTTGTTCATCCTCCTGGAGAGACTTGGCATGTCGGTCGTTCTCCTTGCGCTTGTCCAGCAGCTCCGCCTTTGTGTGTTGTTGGCCTAGCTGGGCGTGGCGGATGTCGTTCCGCATCAGACGCCGTTCCTTTTCCATGCGGTCTATTTGGAGCTGCAGTTTGGACAGTTCCGCATCCCGGTAGCCAACCTTGCCTTTGAGTTTCTCCACAACCGCCTGAAGGTTGACCAACTGATCGCGCAGCTTCTGTCGCTCCTCATCCGCCGCCTGGACGTTCCTTTGGAGGGTGTGCCTCTCGTTGGCCAGGACGTCATATTGCTGCTGGAACTTTGAGCACTTGGTCTCCAAGTCGCTGATGGTGCGCTTCAGTTCGATTTCGTAGTTTTCCTTCAAATGCAATTCGTCTAATGGGGGAATGGTTTAAAGTTTAACTTGTAAAATATCAATAAGAATGTATTACTTTGCAAGGCATCCAGCTTGTCTATCCAGTGCTGTATCTCGTCCATTTTTTTGGTCTTCTCCTTCTTTAGTTTGGTGGCATCCTCATTGAGCTTCTTCAGCTTAATGTCCATGCTGCTGATGGTGTCCTTTAGGGCTCGAACCTCATGCTGCGACTCCTGATGTTGGGCACTGCTGTGATCCAGGTGTTGGTGCGTGGTCTGGAGGTCTCGCCTCAAACAGTCCCTCTCCTTGGTTAAGTTCTCGTTGTTCTTCTCGAAGTGGTGGACTACTCTTCGCATAGATTCCAGCTCCTTGTCCTGGGTGCCCAGTTGGGTTCTGTAGGAGTATTCTAGGTTTTCTAAATGTTGCTAATAGAAAGTCACTTACTTTAGTCTTATGTTTTCCTGCTCGACCTCTCTTTTGGCTTCATCCAGACCTGCATATTTCCGGGCAATAGTCTCCTGGGACTTGGCCAGCTTGCCATTGTCCTGACGCACTTTGATCAACTCATCCTCTCGAACCTTCAGCAAATTGATTCTCTGGTTCAGGGCTCTTTTGTTCTTATCTCTCTCCTGCACCGTGTATTCCAGATCTACGGTAATCTTCGCCAGCTTGTTGTTCGTGGCATTGTGCTGGGTGTTCAAGTGCTCCAGATTCGTTTTAAGCGACAGGATCTGTAGGTTCTGTCGCACCTTTACTTTGGTCAAGTGCTCGTTGGCGGACTTCATTTGGGAGATTTGCTCCTGGTACCGGGATTCCTCCGATTTCATTGTAGAGAGTTCCTTGGTTAAGGCATCACTTTTACGTTTAAGATTACAGGCGTCGCTGGAGGTTTCCTAAACACAATAAGTTGGGTGGGTAATGGATATGTTTATATCATTGTGAATCATTTACTCACATCTAGCAGCTTCACCAGTTCCTTATTCTTGGCCTCCAAACCTTCAATGGTTCTATCCAATTCGGTGCAGTAGGTCCTTTGTAATACCAGACGCTTATTGAGTTCATTTATCTCGGCAGTGAGGCGTTCCCGCTCCTTGCCATCATCTCGCTTGCTCATGGCGATTCGCTTTTCGTTGAGATGGACTATCATCGCCTCGGCTTCATCCAGCTTTTCCCGAAGACTCAAAACTTCATCTTGGGCAGACTGCTCGCGGATTTGGGCAGCATCCTTTTGTCTCCAAGCGCCCTCTAGTTAGTCATGGGAATGTTTTAACATATTTTTCCCTGGATTCTTTAAAAGGAACCCACCTATCACGCCACGGAGCTCCTCAATAGTGGCCATGTCCATTTTGCTCACACGAGCCGCGTTCTCCAATCGCTCTTCGAGACCCTCAATCTCCTTTCGCAGCTCCTGACTCCGCTCCTTCTCCATGCGCAGATCGCTCTTGTAGCGGCTGCCACAAATAAGTAATCTTTGGACATTGTCCGCATTGTTGGGAGTATCCTTTTGCCGCAAGGCTTTTGTGGCCTGCGAGAATTCCAAGGCATATATGAAATACATTGTAGTTACCAACTCACCTCGGGTATCTTGTCACACAGCTCCTTGTAGAAGTCATCATCAAAGTCGTCTGGCACCAAAGGCTCATCTTCAGATCCCGACGCCTTCGACATTTTTCTCTTTTTCCAAAGCTAATGCCGCTATCGACCAAACTTTCAAGGTTGCAACCTTGTCCTGGCAACAAGTTGCCATACCGGCACAAGTTTCCTTGGGCAACCACAACAGGTTAGTTTGTTTACTTTCTTCGGAATTTATTAAGTAAAAAAGCTTCATAATTCTTAGTCTCTATGGAAACATTATCAGCTCCAACATGCCATGGAATTTGCAAGTGCCACTATCTCTTCGACATATTTTAGTTAATCTCTACGGCTTTGAGTAAACTTTGGAATATTCTTTAAATAAATTACAAAAAATTAGTTACTTTCAGCTTAGGCTTAATTAATTAGACTAAATTGACTTTTTGCCATCACAAGAGCTTCGATGTTGGGACTATGGCCACTCATCCTCGAAGGGAGCATCGTGGACCGTGTGGAAACTGAGCCCAGTGCCTTCGGGCTTGTGCCAAGACGGCAGCAAAACAGTTCGCCAAAAGGATCTGCAGACAAGTTGATTAAAGAATGGAATTTTCTGAAGGATAACAAGCTCACCTGCCCCTCACTAAACCAAGAAACAGTTTCCAGTTCTTCTTGGTGCCGAAATTGTAGGGGTTTATGTAAATGCGTTGCTGTTGAAGGAGTCTTTTCCTTTCTGCTTCATTGATGTGGGATTCCACACTTGTTTCCCCCCGGGTGATGAGCTTCGCGTGCCAGGTGCACAGAGTGCCCAGAGCTATCACCACGGCCGCGTTAGTGAAGGCCATGAACCACAGGACTCTCCGACGACCTGGCGAGGGTGCATCCGTGTCTACGATGGGAGTTGGTAGGTTGTGCACAGCTGGTGGCTGCATAAAATCGTCGTATTCATTCGGATGAGTCTGTAAATAGCACTCATTAGTTACTATTTTTATAGATTAAAACTAGGAAATCAATTACCACTGGAATAATGTGTCCACTAAGGTTAAATTTCACCGGCTGCCCTTCTAGAGGCTCTACTTCAGTCCAGTTGTCGCCATGATCCAGCCATAGATACTTATAGCCAATCTCAAGACCAAACAATATGAGAAACAGACAGCCCATTGTAGTGTACATCATGTATAAGAAAAAGTATCTATGGTTTGCATAGCCCACACAATTGTTAAGCCAAGCTAAAGGGAATAAATGTTTCATTGCTTTAAAATGATATATTTTGGATACGTACGACAGTGATGATCCATTTTAAGGATGCAGCGATTGCACACGGAACAGTGGTGAGTTCTGGGAGGTTTTGGGGATATACACTTTCCGCACATGCTGACTGCCTCCACCAAGGACACGCCTTCGGGCGGATAGCCAGCTGGGGTAATCACGGCCATTATATAATGGAAGACCACATTCAAAAGAAGCCAGTTGCCCACAATAAGCAGAAACACCGTCATGAGCTGGCTTTTGGCCCACCAGAAGGGCAGCCCAATCCAGTAGGCGATGCTTACTACTGAGGTGGTCAAGGCAGCCACTCCAACCACAAAGAACTGAAATGATAACAAACTTCAACACCCTTCACTAAGCTAGGCTTTCGTTGAGTGTTACCGGCCCCAGGCAGTGTGTATAGTTGTCCACTACCCAAAATATGGGAGTCAGACACACATCCGAGGCATAGGAGGAGTTCATGTGGGCATTGAAAGTCAGCGAGTGCCAGCAGTGCTTCATGTAGCTCCAACGCAGCCGGCACATCGAGCTGTCAAAAAATAAACAAAAAGCATAAACAACTGTTCTGATTGCCAGTCCTGAAAGCGTCTTACAGCAGCTCCTGGCTGGAGTGACCTCTCCAAGTAATACGGGCCATTTCAGTCTGGCTTTATCGAACCGTCCCAGACTTTTTCACAACATATTTTCTAATAAAGTTACTTATTTGTTTTTTTTTTTGTGTGCGGCAGTGTGGCCGCTCGCCAAGGTCGTAAATTAAAATCCACACAAAGTCCACAGCCTTGCGGCGGTTGAAACACAGAGTGACCGTTGATTATATCAGCTGTTTATATCAAGCAAACGAATATTTTGTTTATTTGTGAAATTAATTAATATTGTGCCAATTTTGGTATGCGTTCACGCAGCAGAAGTCGCAGCCGTCGCCGGCGCAGCAGATCGGACTCAAGGGATCGATCTCGAGCGGATAAAAGGATTAGTACTCGTCAGCGGTCATGTTCCAGAGAGAGGGAACTTCACAAGGCAAGGGCACCAAGACGATCGAGGGAAAAGGAATCACCACCTAGGCGACAACGCTCCCGCTCACCGTCTTCCGGCTCAGAAAGTTCTTCAAGCGACAGCGGTTCCTCCAGAAGTAGGTCGAGGCGGCGAAAATCCAGATCGAAAACCGTGGAACGATGGCCGAATGATAGGTACCACGAAATAAACGACCGACGTGAGAATCCATTTCGAGGGCAAACAGAGAGAAGCTACATCAACGATCCAGCGGAACCATCTAACAGATCCCATAACAGAGGCAGAGGAGGCGGTGGCCATCATCCCAGGGGCGACTCAAAACTTGTCATTGCTCGTAGGAACCACAGGGTGACAATCGCCGAAGAAGGAGTGCCAGATGTCTGGGGCAAGAGTCCGTCACGGCCAGAGAACGGGGATGTGGAGCTGGTAAAGGGATCCTATATAGGACCCAAGAAAAAGAAAAAGAAGAACAAGGGAAAATCCAAGAAATCCGATAAAAAGTCCAAGAAAAAAGCCAAGAAATCGAAAAAGAAAAAGAGCAAAAAAGCGTCCAGCTCTGAGGACTCCTCTAGTTCTAGTTCTAGCAGTGAGGACAGCAGTGATGACACCTCCAGCTCCAGTTCCAGCTCAGAAGCTGAGTCAGAGACCGAGGAGGAGGATGTTTGGCTTGAGAAAACGGCTGAGGGGATCAAAAAATCCAAAAAGAAGAAATCCTCAAGTAAAAAAGACAAAAAGTCCAAAAAGAAGAAAAAGAAGAGAAAGTCAGAAAGAGATGAGAAAGCCAAGAAGAGTTCCTCGTCTTCCAGCAAGTCAAAAATTAAGGATGGAGCCTCCCATAACGATGAGGACGTGGGCCCATCCCTTCGCACTGGCGGCAGCCTAAATCAGAAGGACTTTGGCAGGGCTTTGCTGCCTGGAGAAGGTGCCGCCATGGCAGCCTACATAGCTGAGGGCAAGAGAATTCCTCGGCGTGGTGAGATCGGACTGACTTCCGATGAAATCGCCAACTTCGAGTCCGTGGGCTATGTGATGAGTGGCAGTAGGCATCGCCGCATGGAGGCTGTGCGTATCCGTAAGGAGAACCAGCTGTACTCCGCCGACGAGAAGAGGGCATTGGCCATGTTCAGCAAGGAGGAGCGTCAGAAGCGAGAGAACAAGATCCTATCGCAGTTCAAGGACATGATCCACTCCAAGTTGCAGGCCAAGGACAAAAAGTAGAAAAGTCTATTCTTATTATAAGCATCAAGGCCGACATTTTAATTTTCATATTAAATATTGTAAAGATCACGAATAAATTTTATACATTTGAATCTAATAAAAAACTAAAAATTAAATTTAAAACAAAAGTAGTTTGAATTAAAAAAGTCAAGCACCCTGTGTGCCAATATTGGGATTCCACGGAAAAGCCAGTCTGGTCACACTGCCGAAATGTCCGATAAAACGTGGGGTTGAAAAACCTTTGGTAAAAGTGTGCCAATTTTGAAATTGAACCCAAAGATTGCATCATTTGCGGTTACATCCATGTTGGGTCTTGTTTCTACTTAATCATTAGTCAAATTCCACACCACTGAGTGTCATTTTTTAGACAATTCGCGAATGGTAGGTGCCAAAAAAAGTGCCAGCGAGTGAGCAAGACAACAATAGGCGAACAGGCGAGCAAAACAAACTACCACTAACCGGCGGTAGATAAGCAGGCTTGCAAGAAGAAGAGCCGTGCCAAACAAACGAATGATAAGCACGCCGAATACAATTGAAAAATACATTAACAACCAGACACACACAGGCACATAAGAGAACACACCCACACATTGGCTTCGTTTAATCAATTAACGGGACAACGGCTAAACGTTCAGTTTTATTCTCGGTCTTAGTTCCAGTTCGTTTCCAACTGTCGCGTGCGAAGATTGTGTCACCGAGAAAGGTTCCTGGGGTGAAAATAGAGACTTGACCATGCCCGCCGCCGACGAATTGCAGTCGCCAACCAGCGAAATGGTTCTCCTGACCCCTAACTCGGAGAACCCTCCACCCAGCTTAGGGCCCAACGACCATGCCAACGAGAAACAGGCCAACAACCAAGGAGGACGCGAAGGATCTGCGGAATCAGACAGCAGTCGTGTGGTGATGAAGAAGCAACTGGGCCTACTGGAGGGTGTGGCCATTATTCTGGGAATTATCTTCGGCTCCGGGATATTCGTTTCACCCAAAGGCGTCATCCAGGAGGTCGACGCCGTAGGTACCTCGCTGGTCATCTGGGTGCTGTGCGGGCTGCTGTCCATGATTGGAGCTCTGTGCTACGCGGAACTGGGCACTGCGATACCAAAGTCTGGAGGAGACTATGCCTACATTTTCGAGGCGTACGGATCTTTGCCGGCGTTTCTGTATCTCTGGGATGCCATGATGATATTTGTGTAAGTTTTAAAAAGAACCTAAGGTCTTTCAAATAGACTAATATAGTTTAAAAAAAATTGCTTTAGCTGTCAATAATGAATAAATTATGATTCAAGGTTTTTTTTTAAAACCAAAAGATAAAATATTCATAAGAATTCTCGAAAGAATTCATTAGCAATTGACAGGGTCAAGGCCGTGGAGCCACCCAGATAAGCCAACAAAAGTCAACAATAACGATTTTCTAGGCCAGTTAATAGAAAGTAAAACCATTCCTATCGTTCTAAATCTACAGTCTGCAAATATATATTTGCTTTTACGAAAGTTAGTGTATTACCTGCTTTATTGCTGCTATTTTTGGCATTTAGAACTAGCGATAAGCATTTGTGCAGGGAGATTATCAGTTGGACATATGTCTGAATGCAGGATGCATAAATTTTCCATTGATTTGTTTGGTTCTTATCTGTTGCAGACCTACAACCAACGCGATTATGGGCCTCACTTTCGCTTCCTATGTGCTGGAGCCATTTTTTGGCGGCGCTTGCCATATTCCCAAGATAGCTCTACAGCTCTTGGCCGCTGCCACCATCATATTCCTCACCTATTTGAACTCGTACTATATGAAAATAACCACAAAAATGCAGAACATCATCATGTTCACCAAGATCGCTGCTCTGGTGCTGATTATCATCGTGGGCCTGGTTTGGATGTTGATGGGAAACACGGAGAACTTTAGCCGCCCCTTCGAGAGCACTCAGACTGATCCCGGCAAGCTTTCGGTTGCCTTTTACTCCGGCATCTTTTCCTATGCCGGTTGGAATTATTTAAACTTTATGACTGAGGAACTCCGCGATCCCTACCGGAATCTGCCGCGTGCCATTTACATTTCACTCCCTCTCGTCACCGGAATTTACGTGCTGGCCAATATGGCGTATCTGGCCGTACTTTCGCCTTCTGAGATGATCGCCTCCAACGCCATAGCTGTGGTAAGAATCTAACCCATGGATATTGGAAAACATTTGTGTCTGTTTTATTCAAACCAGAACTGAGGCTTGCGAACTGTTTCAATTGCTAACCCATATCTTTTCAGACCTTTGGCAATAAAATTCTCGGCGGCTTTGCTTTAATCATACCCGTCATGGTAGCCATCTCGGCCTTTGGCGGCCTTTCCGTCCACATCATGACCTCCTCCCGCATGTGCTTTGTGGGTGCCCGTAACGGCCACATGCCGGCTATTCTGTCGCACATCAGCGTGAAGAGCTACACACCGCTGCCGTCGCTGGTCTTTCTGGTGAGTGGACTGCGCCCCTCAATTAACGTACAAAAGATATTATGTAATTAATCTCTAATTGACTTTTTTGCCTCCACTCGCAGTGCTTTCTCTCGATTGTGATGCTGGTAGTAAGTGACGTGTATGTGCTGATCACCTATAGCAGCATTGTGGAATCGTTCTTTATAATGCTGTCAGTGTCGGCGGTTCTGTACTTCCGCTACACTCGTCCTTGCATGGAGCGGCCAATTAAAGTAAGTTGACCAATCGATGATGGACAGCTTAATACCCTAGGTATTCTACCATGTCATGTTCAGTACAATATAGAAATTATGGCTCTGTGCTGTAATATTTATTAAAAAGTTGACCCCTCTTAACCTTTACCTTGTCACACTAAGCTCAATTCATGCTATATTTTACGATTATATTGTTTTCCTCCGTCAGGTCTCTTTGTGGATTCCCGCCGTGTTTGTTGTCGTATGTGCCTTTCTGGTTGTGGTGCCCATTTATGTGGCGCCCTACGAGGTCGGCATGGGGGTATTAATCACCCTAATTGGCATACCGTTCTACTACGTGGGTGTCGTGTGGCAGAATAAGCCGAAATGGGTGCAGCAGTCGATTGGTAGGTATTCGCACCAACCCTCTATTCCCCGTTTCATATTATACCGTTTTTCTTTATAGACTCGCTGACCTTCACTTGCCAGAAAATATTTATGTCTGCCAAAGAGGAGAAGAGGGATTAAACTAAATGCATAATCACCAAAAAGGAAAACCAAAAATCATATTGATAAAATATGGAAGTTACGAGGTTACTTTTACTCTCTAAATTTATGTTAACGCTTAGGACGCTCGATGTTCGTCCGATTCAATGTGAACTGTGGAACCTGAATACCAAAAACAAACAAAAATACCTAAAAAGCATCACATCGACTACAAAACTAAGTCTCCGAAATAATATTTTTTTATACATATGAAACATGAAAAAGAACGTTGCCCCAACATGTAATATCATCGAATAGTAGTTTAGTTTCGTTGAAATCATTTAGGATTTAATTTACCAAAGTAACAGTGGCCAATTTCGGCATATTTTTTGATATTTGCCATATGGTGGTTCCTTATTTTTTTGTTTGTATTATTTTGTTTGGTTTTTATCGTTTAAAATGTTTTTAACCCATATTTTACCACCTAAGCCTTTGCATTTGTAATAAAGACTTTGTACGTTTATTCGAGCTTTGTCAATCTTTTAGGCGCTGCCCGCAAAAGTATGCTAAAACTATTTTCGAAAAGAACAAAACAAAATTTATTTGATAAAGGTAAATTGATTGAGCATCAATTGCGGGTGCCTTAAGCCTATCCGACAGTATGCCTGTGGTAATCGATTACGACTGATAAGTCATACTACTATTTTTAAGCCATTCATGACGGCGAAGTTGTTATACTGGCCAAAAATAAATCGCCACCGTCGCAAATTTTGACATTTGGAACTTTCGGATACCCGGGGCATGACGCCAGCTCTATATTCGATCACTGATAGTGTATTCCGTACGGATCTGGACGCGAGTCTAGGTGTTTTTAATTGATAAAATTGTAGCGAGTATTCCGGATGCTCGGCACGGAAACCAGGTGCGCCCGTCTATGCAAAACTAGGCTACTTGGTATGCGACGTATTTGGCGCCTCGTTTAATGGCTTTTTAAGTATTTATATTCACTTGGTACGACTAGTTACCAGATCGCTCGTAAAATTGGCTCAATTTAATACTTTTTATCATAGCCAAATAATTGAGTTATTGCGACTGGTCGAGCATTGCTAATGCCCTGGGTGGCTCCTTGATCTTTGCCTTGTAAACACTCTGAATTGGTGTCGATCTTCGCCAGCAATCTCCGCCATTTCACAAGTTGGCTCTAAGATCAATAACAGCTTGATTAACTATTGCTAATTGCTGGCACGTGAGTTCCGCTGCAAAATAAAACACCTCTTGCTCTTGATGGACTCTATGTTTATTGATTGATGGGAGCGTAATCTAGCACATTAAAATATCTTACTAATACATTAGTTGCAAGAAACCTGACGTTTTCATAATCAATTGCTTCGGTGGATAGAACCATCATTCGTTTCTATTGACAAGGAGTTCCTTTTGAGCCAAGCTGCTCATGTGATAATCATGCGATTATATTCAGCCAAAATATTGACACCTTTTTGAGCCATAATTTTGGTGTACAATGTCGTGTCCAAACACTTAAATTAGCGGTAGGAAGCTCTGTGGTAAGCAGAGCTGAGTGGACCGAATAAAACTGGTAACCAACTTGATGGTAAAACTGCCTAAACCGATTTTGATTGGATTGAATTGTTTTAGTAGTTATATTGATAACTGATAGACTACTGAAAGTAGTTAACATGTAGTGAAAACATATTCTACACTACTTTAGGAACTCAAAATATTAGGTGGCTATCACAGCTCGTAAATTTAATCCCACTCTAAGCCTTGGCAATGGAATTTCTGTTGTCCGGACAGTTCAATTCCAACTATCAAAGTTCGTGTGACCACCATAAAGATATAAATAGATATCAGAATGCGCTCGCTCTATATACATATTTGCCATTCGAGCACTCGTCATGTGGATCACGAACGCCCCATACATGTGTAAAGACGACGTTACAGATCTCACAAAAAAAAAACAATGCTATGATTCTCCAACTCAAAAACTCTAAAACGTGCGAAATTGCTCAATGAATATGGGTGTTTTGCCTCGATTGCGATCGATCGCCTGGCGGTGAGTTCCCCGCATTCAATTAGCGGTTTTCGACATGACGTTTTCGCGATTTGCTGGCTTAGTAACGCCAACTGACTGGGCCCAAAACAAATAAATAAATCCCCAAATTGTATGCAAAACAAAATATTATCAAAAATTGATCGAAAGCCGTTACCACTTTGCTGTTTGCCAGAGGTATTAGGTGCGAATTATGACGAGTTTGTTCCCTCAGACTTTGGATCGCGTTGATCGACAGCTTTTCGCCCTTTCGTTTTTGGCCAGGCGGTGTGATTGAGACTTGAGGATATTAAGTATACGCCACGTTAAGTATACGCAGTGTGGTGGAGCATCGGGCCGGGTTCTCCGCCAAATTTCGCTAAGCGTCCCGGCTTAGTGGGGAAGCGTCAAACACTTGCACACCATTTAGTCTGGCCCGAATCCCCCTTCAAATTCCCATCGATCGATCGATCGCCGGCAGTTCGTGCGACTCGCAGGTGACTGTGCGTCGGTGTGAGTGAGTATCTGTGTACGGTGCACGCGCTTCGGGCGGGGATTTCAGCTTTCGAATTTTCAAGTAGTTCGTTGACTGCCCGCCGAGGAAGTTGTGAAGGTGCTCCGCCATCGAATCGTCCGCGCAGTCTAGAATCCGTCACCAGATCGGAAGGTGCTCAACCCGCTCTACTCCAGGAGCTCAGAACCTATATTCAACTGGCACAGTACAAACCAATCCCCAACACAAGCGCGCACCATGAAGTTGGCCATTATCTTTGAGGCTTCATTCTTGTTCGTCTGCTGGTCGCAAGGTAACTGCTGCACTTTTCCGTGAAATGTTTTGTCAGTCATGTGACTCATCCGTCTTTGTCCAAAGAGTGCCAAAAATACTATGAATCAAAATAGATTTAGCCATAAATTGATATCTATTCTGGTTAATTTACTCTGACTAAGTTCGAGTGGGTATTCTTAAAATTCAAGTTCTGATAACATATTTTCAAAATACTGATTTGTCGCTTATTTTGTTCAGTGATATATAGTGCAATTTTTTCATTCATTAAAATGGTTTCCTACTCTATTTCGTAATTTTGGATAACTTTTTGGAGAATGAGAAAATCAATATAATTATTATAACTGAGTAGAAACAGAAAAAAATATATAGACATTTAATTTATTTCTTATTGTGCAAAAAACCATAACTGTTGGAGCGGCGTGTGACTGGTCATATCTATTACGAAATGTCAATACCTGATATTGGAGGGATCTGGGCATTAGCAGTCATAAGTAGGCACTTCACGAAACTAATTTTAACCAATTCAATGGGGCTTATTCCACTTGATACTGTCAATTAATACAATTTATTGGCTGCCAATTGATTTAGATGAATTGCTCGAACGGAAGGAAAGTTTTAAGGTATTCTTTATTTGACAGTCATTAGCACTCCGAGCCTTACACAACATGTAAATAGTTCTCTATTTGGTCTCGGATCGATAAATAATATTTGCTCGTTAAGTGAACATCTGTAATCAATACACTGACAGCTCTATTTGTATATTTATTATTTAGAGCTTAAATGAATTTTAATTAGCCTGATTACAACAAAAGAAAAATAAACGATACGACAAAATAATATGCTCATAATATGTGTAGTCCGTGACATAATACCAAATGGCCATACCTGACAAACAACTAATTTATTATCTAAGACTCTGATAACTTGGCAGAAATAAAATAAATTGTATTATTAAAAATAAACGTTCAATTAGACTTATCAATCGAACCTGTTGTGCTGCAGACCATTCCCGCACAATGGAAAACCGTGTCATATGATATGTTAATGCGGTGCGAGCTTTTCAAATAGAAATTATCACCAATCACATGCAAATTAGTCTTTAACTAAGTATTTCCTTTCGCTTTGCGGCAGATTCCGTGGAATTTTCTGCCAGCCTTCAATCGAGGTGGAAAATAATGAAAATTGTGTGCACTGGTCTTTATCTGAATCGCGTCGATATCTAATTATTATTTCGTATTTGTGCCCTTGACGCTCCGAGATTGTGGTGCTTTCCTTAGAGGTCTGTTTACCCAGTTATTTATTTATTTGCCCATTGACTAAAAAAGAAAGAAAAGAAATCAGCTAATATTTGTTTGGTGTCCCATTTATTATGCCGTAATTCACAAGTGCTCGTATATGTCAGAGATAGCCCCGGAGAAGGTCAAGCGAGGGGGTGAAAGACACGGGCACGTGATCGCTCATAGCTCGGGGAGTCTCGATCCAATATTCCAGATGACATGGTGCCTTCAAAAACTTTTATCAATCTGCTCGATTAAGGACTCAGTGCACATTCCAAAGGAAAATTGATTGCAGTTGGTTGCGGAAGGTTCGCGAACTAAAAATTTCACATTCGCTATCTAAACAGAATACGTTTTGATTAACGACAGCTTATTAGCTAGCGATTCGATTTAAAGGCCAACTGTTTTTCGCTGGAAAAACGTTCAAAAGGCTTTGTCGAGTTCGTTGGTGAAATTATGGACTTGAACCATTTCAGAACATTTTAGCATTTCTGTACTTTCGTAACAAAACAGACCATAATCGAATTATTTTCTTTCAGCTGTCAGCGGACATGTCTTCGGCTACTCCGAGCCCAATCAACGGCGCTGGGCTCGGCATCATGGTCACTGTGCTGGAAAGACCCAATCTCCAATTGCCATCGCCACCACCCGGGTAGGGTATTCGGGTTAAAATCTGGCTAAAGGACCAATAATCAGGAAAATTTGTTCCTTTCAGACGATACCCGTTCATATGCCGGCGGTGGACATGATTGGCTACCACAATTTGTTGCCTTATCCCCTGAAAATGGTCAACAATGGACACACTGGTGAGTAAAGGGACAGAACTTCCACTAAAAAAAATGTATAATGAAGTTCAATAACAATTCAAACATTTTGAATTGCTTTTGAATCTATAAAAAAAAGCAAAAATAATATTTATTTTACTTTTTTTTAAGATTTTTGTCCTGTATCTTAATCCTAATCGATTGCCTATTGCAGTTTCCATCGGCATCCCTAAGGTCAATGTGAGCGAAGTGGGGGAAGATTTTTTGCCCTACATCCGGGGCGCCAAACTGCCCGGGGAGTTCGAGGTGGAGGGCCTGCACTTCCATTGGGGCGACAAGAACAACCGGGGATCGGAGCACGTCATCAACGACATCCGCTACACCATGGAGATGCACATTGTGCACCGCAACAAAAAGTATGCCACCATCGGCGAGGCTCTCAATCATCCTGATGGCGCCGCTGTCCTGGGATTCTTCTTCAATGTGAGTTTGTGGGCTGGGTCCGTAAATCTCAAATGTTTTGTGAACGCCCTTTTGTGTTCTCCGCTTAGCTGGATGAAGATGAGGGTCAAGGCCTGGTAACCATTAACCGTCATTTGCATCTGATAGCCGATGCCAACCAGGAGGCCACCCTGAATGTAACCTTCTCGTTGTCTTCGCTGATTTCTGGCGTGGATGTGGACAAGTTCTATACCTACAAGGGTAAGTCCAAATTGTTAAAGAACTTGAATACGTTACAATATATATTTTAGAATCACATGTTTTTAAATTTATTATAAAACAAGAAAGCAAAGCTAACTTCGGGCGGAGCCGAAGTTGATATACCCTTGCAGTTAAAACCGGATATATATAGCAAACATCGGATATAGTTGGCCGATCCTTATGATTACATCATAATAAAACCAATTAATTACAATAAAAAATCTAAAAAAAAAGTTCCAAGCTTTTATCTTCAAAAATACGAAAGTTGATATTTCTACCAAATACCATTTCCGATCGTTCAGTTACATGGCAGCTATAGGATATAGTCGGCCGATCCTAATGAAATTTCGTAGGTCGGATTAACTGACCAAAAATATAATCTGTACCAAGTTCCAATTTTCTATCTTCAAAAACACGAAAGTTGGGTCATTTCCGATCGTTCAGTTATATGGCAGCTATAAGATATAGTCGGCCGATCCTTATGAAATTTGGCATGTCGCAATGTGTTGCCAAAAATAGCTCTCGTGTCAAATTTGAAATCTCTAACTCTAAAAACACCAAAGTTATACCATTTCCGATCAATCAGTTATATGGCAGCTATAGGATATAGTCGGCCGATCCCGGCCGTTCCGACTTATATACTGCGTGCAAAGGAAAGAAGGGTGTGTGCAAAGTTTCAAGTCGATAGCTTTAAAACTGAGAGACTAGTTCGCGTAGAAACGGACAGACAGACAGACAGACGGACAGACGGACAGACGGACAGACGGACATGCTCATATCAACTCAGGAGGTTATCCTGATCAAGAATATATATACTTTATAGAGTCGGAGATGTCTCCTTCACTGCGTTGCACACTTTTGGACAAAATTATAATACCCTCTGCAAGGGTATAATTACTGCATTTTAAAATGCAATATCCCAAGAGGGAGCGCCATCTTACCATTAGTATGCAATGCATATGTTATATGATGGGCTGCTGACAGGGAACTCGTGTCTACAAGCGATGCCTATCGATGATGTCACTCACTCAATGTCATACCTGTTCTCTTCACAGGTTCCCTGACCACTCCGCCCTGCTCCGAGGCAGTTACCTGGATCTTGTACCCCGATCCCATCCCCATTTCACCCAAGCAAATCTCCCGCTTCCGCCAGTTATCGGATGTCCAGGATGGAGCGCTGGTGGATAACTTCCGGAGTCTGCAGCCAGTGGGAAATCGAAGGATCTTCGTCCGGACCGGACATGTGCGTCACACCTCGGTCTCGGCCTTGAAGCACGAGACCGATTATCTCAAGTTAGACTGGTTCTATTAAACTCGAACAGGCAACCGGATGTGGAGCAGTGTGCCATCCCATATTAGGATACCTCTTAATTAAGCATTTATTAAGTAAAACTAACTAGTCTAACCATTATCGGTTTAATAAATACAAAAAAAAACAAAGAAAAGCTTTCTTTAGGCTTGGCTAAAACTTTTCAATCTACTTCCAATCCCAATCAAAACCTGAGCAACTAAGATGTGAATTGGGTCCAGGTGAAAAGCATGAAAAACTGAATATATTTTTAATTGGACAGTATCTTGGATGGTTAATGGATATTCACTCCCAAACTACTAAATCAGCAACCCCGTAGGTATTTATGTTTTATAAGTGGTGATGACTGAAATATACTGTGCAATGAAAATAACTGCGAGAGTACCATACTGTACCATCAAGTACCGAAAAATTAAAAATCTGGAAATCTGAAGTGCAACAACTAATTTTAATCAGTAATCATCTTCGATTTGCGGCCATACAAGGTCAAGGAGTTAGGAATGTCCTCCACAAAAAAGCTGGCCGGAAAAATGCTGAATGTCTTGTGCAGCAGGTCCAGCAGGGTCCGTTCCACGGTCTCCACCACCAGTGGACGTAGCGCCTCGAACAAATCCCGCCAGTTATCGTTGAAGAACTGGTTGGTTCCCTCTTCGACCTCTTTGCTCCGCCCATTGAATAGGTTTTCCATGTTGGTCCGTACTTTTCCGACCTCTAGCTTCACCTTCACGGAAGTCACGTTGTAGAAGGTGAAGCCGGCCTTCTCATAGAGCCGTGTCTTGGCACTCATCAGTATATCCAGGTCATCTATCAATAAAATGGTTTAATTGGTGGGTTGTATTAATATTAATAAACAAGCAATTAGTTTCACCTATTTCCAGCAAGATTTTCCCGGCTCCGCTCAGGGGAACTAGTAATATTTTTCCAACCATTTTGTACATGCCATCCATGCGCATCTTTGGCAAATAGATCTTGGTTAGCCAACTAAAGTCTTTTTTACTGACCCTGGCAGACAAATATATAGGTTATTTAAACGAATAATAAAATATTAACAACTTACTTGCTCTCCTTGATCACCATTTTGCCAAAGCCGCTAATTAGTAGTTCTGTGAGATTCGCAGCAATACTGGCCACATCGCTATTATCTTGCTTAAATACCAGTTGCTCCTGTTTCATGGGATCTATATGCCCAAAGGATTTTTCGATCTCCGGTATACCTATTTAATTAATATTATTACCAAAAAGGACATTTGGGGTAGTTCTTGGACCCACCTTTAGTTACCTGATTCATGAAGGCTTGGATGGAGCGGGTGGAGCATTTGGTGAATTCTGGTTCATAAATCCGACATGATTCAATATATGGGGCTGAACCGTAATAACAAATATAAATATTTTGAATACATTAGCTTCACACCGAACTCTATTTTCATTAAACTTACGCTTTTCCGTGTAGATCTCAACGCCTTGAACCCCCAAGAGGGTGGCGTGAATAAGAAAAACTATGCCAATTATGTTCATGGTTAGAGGATGACGTCACTGTCACTGTTCACTGTCACTGACACAGTCACCGTCACCGGGAGTCTAATCGGGCTTAAAGCGCTCAAAAGGCGACTGAGAAGTATCACGAACTGATGCTGGTTTTTATCTGAACTATATATATACTCGATGCTAATGTTGACATCCGACCGACTAGAGTGCAATTGATGAATTAAATCTGAGGTCTGGGCAATACCAGAATTGAGGCATTTTCATGAACTTATAGTAGCGATTGAAATGTATTCCATATTTATTGCGCGTGTAATGCACAAATATTTGTGATTAGGTGAATATTATGGAATGTAGATTAAACAAATTATTTCTTAAATGCTTACTTAGATAGATAATAAAAAAGATAGAAATTCATTTTAGAAATATTAAAATTTCAAATATTCATCAAACTTAAGTATTTTTTTATAGTGTAGCTACTGTTATTGCTGTTGTTATAAGACTCTGAAAGTGTAGCGACTTCACCTTGCCACCGAACCGGTAAGTTAATTTTATATCTAGCTGGAAAATACGCCGCCAACTGCAAACGCAACAAAACAACAATGTTTGTGCAAATACTTGCATATCATACTCATATTTTGCTTTGACTTGGGCAAACTTAATTGCTCTATGTCAGGTGGAAATTAAAAATGTAATCGCCTAATAAAATCATTAAATGGGGAGACGGCAGCATCTTTTAAAATAATCTGCATGTGTCCCTCTTGGAATGTCTAATGAAAACAATTAGAACTTTGGACTGTACTACTGTTTAAGAACATACATAGATATGTATGTATGTATGTAAACACTATACAAGTGTATAAATGAATCCATTGCTGATAAAAATGTTATTATTAAATTATTATGATGTGACGGCCTTGTATATGAATTAGTGTTGTAATCTTTGTTTACAATGTTTGATACACTTGATTTTTGTTCTTTCTTTCAATCTTTGTTTGATACACTTGATTTTTGTTTCATTAATAAAGGCTTGTTTTATAACAAGAATGGAAGCTAAATTCAGGCAGAGCCGAAGTTCATATACCCTTGCAGTTTAAAACGGATGTATATCGCAAATATTGGATTTAGTTGGCCGATCCTTAAAGATCCTTAATATCATAATAAAACCAATTTATTGCAATACAAAAAAAAGAACGTCCAAGCTTTTGGTTTTTTTAAAAAGCTTTTTCCAAATACCATTTTCAAAACTTTTTTCAAATATTATCGGCCGATCCCGGCCGTCCCGACTTATTACTAAGTGATTTAGAAATAAGGGTGTGTGCAAAGTTTCAAGTCGATAGCTTTTAAAACTGGGAGACTAGTTTGGGTAGAAACAGATAGACGAACAGACAGAAGGACAAACGGATAGACAGAAATGCTATCAACAGAAATGCTATCATATCAACTCCGGAGATGATCCTGATCAAGAATATATATACTTTATAGGGTAGGAGATGTTTCCTTCACTGATTGATCATTTATTATACCCTCTGAAAGGGTATAAAAAGGCAGTAACAATACAAATACAATTTACAAAATATGTATGTAATGCGTAAATTAAATAATAATGTTAAAGTTAATATTTTAACTACAATTATGACATTGCTTTTTATGTAAGTGGTTTTAGTCAAAGTTATTCAATGCATCCCTCGGGTTCTGATAAGAAGCATGCCTCTTCGGACTCGCAAATTGCATGCCTCAGAGCTTATGAGCGCTCTTGGAAACTCTTAACCGCCAAACGAAAAACGGAGGGGCACAGAAATACTCAGAATGTGATAAGCTTAAACGGATGCCAATAGTCTTGTTTTAATAGATATACAAAAATTAAGGAGGCCCTTATGTGCTAAAATATTATAAATGAATACACACGAATAGTTTCAAAAAAATTTTAATTTTAAAGCATAACTAGTCTGGGGCATACTGGCTAATATTACCTGTATCATCTATAGCATGTAAAATGTATACTTTCCATTTAAATATTTAGGCTTTAAAGCAACGCCAGCTGTTCAATTTATTTTATTTTTTACAAAGGAAAAAATGATTAAGTAAAGAACCACCCTAAGGCAACGGAATTGTGTGTGAGAACAAATGCCTTTGGCAAACTGATTTTTGCGCAGAGAGTTTTAGTTTCATTTCTAAGTGGATCAGAGCCCGATGAAGACACAATTCCATCATGTGGACTGCGAAAGTGATTTTAATTTCCGTACTCATCAGCGTTGTCGCGGCACAATATTGTTCAAAATCAGTCTGGGATCGGAAGAAAAAAACGAGCAGGGTGGGTATATCATAAGTTGATCAGTGCATTTAAAAAAATCTTTGTTTATCCAATAGGTGGTAAGGATTTGTTGTCCAGGCTATGAAAAAAAAGGGAGAAACCAATGTGTTCCCCGATGTGACACTCCTTGCGCCAACGGAGTCTGCACAAAGCCGAATGAGTGCACCTGCAAAGACGGCTATGTTAAATTCAACCAAGAAAAATTAAGCCGGTAATATACGTATATTTTATGAATAGCTCATTATTTTATAAGTCTAAAAGCTAAGCTAATCATTGGCTTAAAAATCTTTCCAGCTGTGTGCCTTTCTGTAAGGGAGGATGCAGCCGCGGAACGTGCCAAGCTCCCAACAATTGTGTCTGCAGAAAAGGATATACCCTTGACAAAAAAAGCGGAAGCTGCATGCCACTCTGCCGCAGTAGCTGTCCCAACGGCAAGTGCTTGCTACCCAATCATTGCACTTGCAACAACGGGTTCAAGTTGAATGAGACGACACAGGTATGCTTCCCAGCCTGTAAAGAGGATTGTGTCCGTGGCAATGGCGTCTGTGCATCTCCAGATCGCTGTGAGTGCAAGGCGGGCTATGAACCAAAACCAGGCTCCACTTCGTTCATGTGCCAGCCCGTGTGCAAAAACAAATGCGATAATGGCATTTGTCGAGCGCCGGACGTTTGTGAATGCAAACGGTTTTTCCACAAAGATGCTGATAAAAAATGTGTGCCTATTTGCGATCCAGATTGCAGGAATGGCAAGTGCGTTAAGCCCTCAGTGTGCGAGTGCTTGCCGGGCTACAAGGCCATCAGTCCATTCGACTGCGAGCCAGTCTGTTCCACAGATTGCAAGCACGGATATTGCAAAGAGCCAAACACATGTGCTTGTGACAAGGGATATTCAATGGAGAATGGATTGTGCACTCCAGTCTGCGATGGTGGTTGCAAGAACGGATTCTGTGAATCTCCTGGAAAGTGTTCCTGCAACGAAGGATACAGCAAGGAATCTGAGAACAGCTGTGCCCCAATTTGCGAAAAAGGCTGCAAGAACGGATTCTGTGAATCTCCTGGAAAGTGTTCCTGCAACGAAGGATACAGCAAGGAATCTGAGAAAAGCTGTGCACCAATCTGCGAAAAAGGATGTGCGAACGGATTCTGTGAATCTCCTGGAAATTGTTCCTGCAACGAAGGATTCAGCAAGGAATCTGAGAACAGCTGTGCACCAATCTGCGAAGAAGGATGCAAGAACGGATTCTGTGAATCTCCTGGAAATTGTTCCTGCAACAAAGGATACAGCAAGGAATCTGAGAACAGCTGTGCACCAATCTGCGAAGAAGGATGCAAGAACGGATTCTGTGAATCTCCTGGAAAGTGTTCCTGCAACAAAGGATACAGCAAGGAATCTGAGAACAGCTGTGCCCCAATCTGCGAAAAAGGCTGCAAGAACGGATTCTGTGAATCTCCTGGAAAGTGTTATTGCAACGAAGGATACAGCAAGGAATCTGAGGACAGCTGTGCCCCAATCTGCGAAAAAGGATGTGAGAACGGATTCTGTGAATCTCCTGGAAATTGTTCCTGCAACGAAGGATACAGCAAGGAATCTGAGAACAGCTGTGCACCAATCTGCGAAGAAGGATGCAAGAACGGATTCTGTGAATCTCCTGGAAAGTGTTATTGCAACGAAGGATACAGCAAGGAATCTGAGAACAGTTGTGCCCCAATCTGCAAAGAAGGATGCAAGAACGGATTCTGTGAATCTCCTGGAAATTGTTCCTGCTACGAAGGATACAGCAAGGAATCTGAGAACAGCTGTGCAGCAATCTGCGAAGAAGGATGTAAGAACGGATTCTGTGAATCTCCTGGAAATTGTTCCTGCAACGAAGGATACAGCAAGGAATCTGAGAACAGCTGTGCACCAATCTGCGAAGAAGGATGCAAGAACGGATTCTGTGAATCTCCTGGAAAGTGTTATTGCAACGAAGGATACAGCAAGGAATCTGAGAACAGTTGTGCCCCAATCTGCAAAGAAGGATGCAAGAACGGATTCTGTGAATCTCCTGGAAATTGTTCCTGCTACGAAGGATACAGCAAGGAATCTGAGAACAGCTGTGCAGCAATCTGCGAAGAAGGATGTAAGAACGGATTCTGTGAATCTCCTGGAAAGTGTATCTGCAACGCAGGATACAGTAAAGAATCTGAGAACAGTTGTGCCCCAATCTGCGAAGAAGAATGCAAGAACGGATTCTGTGATTCTCCTGGAAATTGTTCCTGCAACGAAGGATACAGCAAGGAATCTGAGAAAAGTTGTGCACCAATCTGCGAAGAAGGATGCAAGAACGGATTCTGTGAATCTCCTGGAAAGTGTTCCTGCAACGAAGGATACAGCAAGGAATCTGAGAACAGCTGTGCCCCAATCTGCGAAAAAGGCTGCAAGAACGGATTCTGTGAATCTCCTGGAAAGTGTTCCTGCAACGAAGAATACAGCAAGGAATCTGAGGACAGCTGTGCCCCAATCTGCGAAGAAGGATGCAAGAACGGATTCTGTGAATCTCCTGGAAAGTGTTACTGCAACGAAGGATACAGCAAGGAATCTGAGAACAGCTGTGCCCCAATCTGCGAAAAAGGCTGCAAGAACGGATTCTGTGAATCTCCTGGAAAGTGTTCCTGCAACGAAGGATACAGCAAGGAATCTGAGAACAGCTGTGCACCAATCTGCGAAGAAGGATGCAAGAACGGATTCTGTGAATCTCCTGGAAAGTGTTATTGCAACGAAGGATACAGCAAGGAATCTGAGGACAGCTGTGCCCCAATCTGCGAAAAAGGATGTGGGAACGGATTTTGTGAATCTCCTGGAAATTGTTCCTGCAACGAAGGATACAGCAAGGAATCTGAGAACAGCTGTGCACCAATCTGCGAAGAAGGATGCAAGAACGGATTCTGTGAATCTCCTGGAAAGTGTTATTGCAACGAAGGATACAGCAAGGAATCTGAGAACAGTTGTGCCCCAATCTGCAAAGAAGGATGCAAGAACGGATTCTGTGAATCTCCTGGAAATTGTTCCTGCTACGAAGGATACAGCAAGGAATCTGAGAACAGCTGTGCAGCAATCTGCGAAGAAGGATGTAAGAACGGATTCTGTGAATCTCCTGGAAAGTGTATCTGCAACGCAGGATACAGTAAAGAATCTGAGAACAGTTGTGCCCCCATCTGCGAAGAAGAATGCAAGAACGGATTCTGTGATTCTCCTGGAAATTGTTCCTGCAACGAAGGATACAGCAAGGAATCTGAGAAAAGTTGTGCACCAATCTGCGAAGAAGGATGCAAGAACGGATTCTGTGAATCTCCTGGAAAGTGTTCCTGCAACGAAGGATACAGCAAGGAATCTGAGAACAGTTGTGCCCCAATCTGCAAAGAAGGATGCAAGAACGGATTCTGTAATTCTCCTGGAAATTGTTCCTGCAACGAAGGATACAGCAAGGAATCTGAGAACAGCTGTGCACCAATCTGCGAAGAAGGATGCAAGAACGGATTCTGTGAATCTCCTGAAAAGTGTTCCTGCAAAAATGGCTACATCAAATCTTTAGAAAGCGAGTGTATGCCTCTCTGTTCCAAGGGCTGTCAGAACGGAAAGTGCGAAGCCCCCGATGCTTGCAGATGCGAAGTCGGCTTTGCCTATGATGTGGACTTAGGAGCTTGTGTGCCGGAGAAGGAAGCCTCCGAGGAACTCGTAGATTTCTCTGAGAGTAGGTGTGAGGAGTACTGCTGGAATGGAACCTGTCTAAGTGAGGAGTGCCAGTGTGGGGAAAGTTACAAGTTACATAGAGACATAGAAAACCCCGACCGATTTTTATGTCTGCCCATTTGTGAGACGGAGTGCGTCAATGGGTATTGTGAGTCCCCAGAAGTATGTGCTTGCTTCGATGGCAGTACTCCTATTTCTGGGTATTTGTGTCAATCAACTAATCCACTAGACCCATCTCTTCAAAACAGAAACCAAGAAAGTCACCTTAAGTGGCTGTTTATCGCCATTGTGATAGTTTCAACCAGTATGGCGCTGTTGATCGCGTTGTTGATGTGCTTGATATACAAGAAAAGGACATATCGAGTGGATAAAAATGGTAAAATTTAAGTTTCTATTTTTTAATGCTCACTACATGGTTTTTTTTACAGAAAAACAATTTGGTGTATACTTTTCAGCCAACAAGGCGGATATTATTCGTGCCTAATGTTTACCTCCGAAACAAGATTTCTTCCAATATTTTAGTAGATTTTTTTGAAATTAATTAGCTTTAGGCAAAGATACTTACAATAAAGAAATTTTATGAAAACTATCGCCCTGCAGGAAAATCATAATTTTCTTATATTGTCAAGTTACCCGTTTTCGGTAGGTGTTGTTAAATAAACTTCAAGCGTACGTAATCAAAACCATTTAGGACCATGCCACTTGGTTATATTAGTTTTGTCTAGCGACTAGACTTTAGACGAAACAAAAATAGGAAAAAGAAATCGAAATAGGAAAAGAAAAAGAAAGAGACCGAGTACGTCGAAAAAAAGAACCCAAGCAATTGGCTACCCAAAATGTTCAAATATGTCCAAATCCAGTTTTTGCTTCAGCCTTTGCCTCAGTTTTCGAATTTGTCAGATGGTGTCGAAGACCCAAAAAGGGCCTGCTCAGTAATTATCATAGAAATATTTTCAGGTCTTATCCTCTCATACAATCAAAATACCATAAAGTAATCAGATAAATTATATTTTCAGGCATACATGGGCTTTAAAGTTGGAGTGGTAGAATTGCAATCAAGGCTACTTCACTCTAAGTTTTAAAGTTAGTTGTGGGATTTTAGGTACTCTCTCTCCAGCTAGAAATGTACTTTTTTGGAAAAAATTTAAACAGCTGTATGATAAATAGTTGCAATGAATTTAAAATTCCATTTGGATATTTGGAATCCCATTTATTTCGTTTAATGCAACTTTTTCAAAATTTAACTAATTTTCCTGGGACCATATAATTGCTGGGGCGTGGGTATATCCTCCACAAAAAAGTTTGCAGGAATCAAATGGAATACCGTGGACATCACATCGTACAGAATATTTTCAACAGTTTCGATAATTAATGGCTTCAGTGCTTCGTAGAAATCACGCCAATTTTCATTAAAGAATTCATTAGTGCTGCGCTCGACTTCCTTACTTCGGCCATTAAATAGGTTGTCCAGGTAAGTGCGCACCCTTGTGAGATTCAGTTGCTGGACACGAACGGAGGTTACATTGTCAAAGGTGAAGCCACCTTTTTCATAGAGACGTGTTTTGGTTATCAGCAGGATATCCATATCATCTAAAGAAGAATAGGCGTTAGGTCAACCCAACGAATTTCCATTTTATTTTGTCTTTTTTCACTCACCGATTTCAATGAAAATCTTTCCGGATCCACTGAGAGGTATAAGCAGAATACGTCCAGCCATGTCATATCTACCATCTAGTCTCATTTTTGGCAAAAACAGTTTAGTTTGCCAGCCAAAATCTTTTTTGCTGACTCTAAAATGCGTATTCTATTTACAGGTGGGGTCGATCTAAGCTAGTTATCTATATTTACCGACTCTCCTTGACCTTTGTCTTTGAAAATCCTTTGACCACTAGATCGGTCAGGTTGGCTCGAATAGTGGCCACTTCGTTGTTGTCCTGTTTGAAAACAATGTCTCTGACCTTCATGGGATCGAAAGGACCGAAGCGTTCCAACACCTCCGGAATACCAATATTCAACTGATCTAGAAGTTTCTGAATGCTGTTCGTTGAGCATTTTGTAAAACCGGGTTCATAGATCCGACAAGACGGCAGAAAGTCGGCTGAGAATGGTTTTTGAACACTTTTCTAGTAGGATCCTTTGTTTTATCGAATGACTTACTTACGCTTTTCTGTATAAAAGGCAACCGCAGAGGCCAAGGCGATTCCGTTAAGGCACAAGATCACAATTATGCCAAGCGGCCTATGACCATGGCGCGTGCTGTTCATGTTGCTCAAGTGGCCCTGTATCTTGTAACTAGTATCTGAATCTAAGATTCTTACAGCCGCTGCTCAGTCACATCAATCGGTGTCAAGCTATTTGGTCGACTAGACGGTTTCTGACTGTTGGCCAGCATTTTATTCTCACCCGCCGCGATCCGAGCTATTCGAGATTCGCAGTCCGAGCTATCCGAGATTCGCAGTCCGAGATCCAACTTCGGAGTCTCTCAACATGGTAACGACTTACAACCACTTAACGATGCCGGGGCCAAGTGCAAATTGTTTCATTTTCATATTTATAAACTTTTATTTCACCTATTTCCTGGCTTAACATGCGACTATACAGCATCATTGTCTTAAGTCTAATGACAGAAGAGATATCACCGAAAAAGTTAAGTCATTTTGAGTTTTTTTTTCTAATTTTTATTGACAGTCAACAAATAGAATTGTTTCAAAGCGTAATAGCTAACCTAATTCAAGTTTCTTATAAAAAGTATAATCAAGAGGTTATTAGACTTAGAAGCCTTTATAAAATCTGATTATATTTCTTAAACCTGTTTTAAATCTTCTTAGTGAAAGTCTTTGATCAAGTAGGTGGCTGGCACGAAGTTAAATGTCTTCTTGAAGCGATCTAGAAGCACTCCCGAAACAGTTTGTTCCACGGCAGGACGTAGTACCTCGTAAAAGTCCCTCCAGTTCTCGTTGAAAAGCGTGTGGGCAGTGTCCTCCAGATCCTTGTTGCCTCCGAAAAGATTCTCCAGCTTGATGCGGAATTGTTTGATTTCGCGGAAACTAACCTTAACACTTTGCACGTCCGCGAAAATGCCTTCGGGTGATGTGCGGGGCTTCACCGCCATTTCCAAATAAATCAAAGCATTTTCTATCCAAAAAAGGGTGGTAATTATGATTCGCGAAGGTGGAGAGTAGATTTACTAACCAGATTCAAAGTAGCCCGATCCATGGCCATTAAGATTAAGGGCAACCACATGTCCTTTCACCTTGTAGTCGAAATTAAATCGCAGTTTGGGCACCGTAATCAAAGCCTTGGCCACATAGTTATTGTAACTGGAAAAGTCGGTCACGTATAGATATAGAACACACATATATTGTCCAAAAGTAAGATGTATATTTTTACCTGGCCTCCTTGACTATCGCCTGGCCAGCTCCAGCTACGTAGACCTCCTTCAGATCTGCATTAATGGCTATAGCATTGTTAGCGTCCTGCGAAAATTTCACACGCTTTATGTAGAGAGGATCAAAGGATCCCACGGCATTGTTGCCAGGAATGCCATCCTTCCACTGGCGGAAGAAAGACTGAAAGTTGCTGGTTAGGCAAGGATTATCCCCCTCTACGCAAGGTGTAAGAAAGTCGGCTAACAAAATAAAATTAGAGATTATGAAATGGAAAATTATTTATGGTAAACCTTTAAATTATTAAAATATCTTACGTTTTTCAGCTAAATACTTGGATGCTTCGCCGGCTGAAACAAATACTAATATTATGGTCAAGAACCTGGACACTTTGACGAGCATTTTGATGATTTTAAGCCGACTTTAAAACTAGAACTGTTTTCTTCAAAGGCTCTGAACTAAATGACGATTCATCCCGGGTTCTGTGTATTTTATTCGAAATGAAATGTCGAAATGTGCAATTTTTAAATCATTTCTTTGTTTCGGTGTTTTATATATTTAGTCTATATATTCCAACTCTGTTTTCGGTTTAATTAGTAAGTAAACAAGTTTGTCCGCATTAGACTTGTTGTGGTTGTCGTACAGGGTGACTTACTCAGTTTTGAGAAGTCATATGATCCGAAGCCCTAGCCTAAAATGCATTAATCTTGACATTATTACCTAGCCTTTTGGCTCGAAGCCGAATCCATTTCCAGTTGTAAGATACAAAAGTCAAATTCAAGTGTTTAAGTATGGTATATATACATGATATATGTCTAGATGGGTATCTGTGTGTTCTAGTCAGTGATTATCTCACTTAAGCGACAGCTCAACTGGTTTTCCAAGACCATTAAAAATTGTCAGGTCGTTCTGATGATAAACTGAACTGATGTATTTATTCCATTTTATAGATCGTCTTTTTGTAATTTATTTGAGGTAGGGTTGCCTTTTTAAATAGTTGCTTAGCTGTGTGAATTTAAGAAGCCCCATAATAGTAATTGTAAGCATTCGCCCATGACCAAGGTTGGACTCCTAGGGTTACTGAACTTGGATCATATCATAGAGTAATTTCGAATTGCATATATGTACTTACATACGTCACAAAAAAGCGTCATCTAAAAAAAAGCTCCTCTAAAAAAATAGAAAAGGTGTTTCATTTTAACTCAGACTGTGAGCCAGTTTGGCAACTGCCCAATTAAAAACTTGCAAATAAATAAACTCATAAATAATCATACAAAAACTCGAAAAAGTCATCGCTGATTTTAGGCACCTCTTTGACGCACAACCTCCTCCCGGCAACCTGTTTTAATGGCTGAAGCATTGGACTAGGTCAGTAGACCAGAAGCTAACTTTCGTATGGTTATTAAGTTTTTTTTGCTGGTCTTTTGTTTTTGCGCCAAGTGTTAGTTTTGGCAGACCAGGTGAAATGGTCAGGTGGTGGCCAAAAGCGGCTTAAAGTGCTCCGTTGTGGTTACAGGTTGTTACAGTGTCGAGGTAGGTTCCACCGATTAGAGCTTTCAACGAGGGGGAGCGGGTTTATTTTACATAATTGGAATGCCTAACAAGTGCAATACTTCCGTGCCAGTCAGTACTGGCATTTTGCTGAATTCTGTTCAGTTTATTTCTGGATTGTGGTTCTCTGATCTCATTGCGTATGCGTGAGCTGTGCGGTCTGGAAGCATAAATTGCTGGCCAAGATATTGAGACGGCAACTTTAATAACCAGATTGGAAATAGCTTCTAGTACAGAGAAACAAATAGCTGGATAAACAAAAAAATTGGGCTTGTAAAAATTTAAGTTTCTCAACCCTGAAAGAGCCATACATTTTTAACTCAATGTTTTATTAAATAAGAAGAATTTTCTTTAAATATTTTAACAGTATTACTTATAATTTATTTTCAGTGTTTTGGTAGCAAGTGTGTGGGTACTTGATCATGTACTCACGCCCAGCTGGCCGACGACTGCTTTCAATTTCTATGCTGCATTCCAAGCCCCCAAGTGGAATCGGTTCTCGGATCGGGAGTCCGAGCCTCGTTTCGATTTCGTTTCAGCAGCTGATCGCCGATCCAGACTTCGGCTCGGCTTCAGGTCGAAGCTTTATTTTGTATTTTGTCTGGCGTACATAGTTATTTTTTGCCGCCGCCCCCCAGGCCCCCCCCGGTGGCTCGTTTTGCGAAATGTTGCTTGTGGTATAAAAAGCGTTGCACGCCCTGATTTTCTTTCGAGTTTGTCGTTTCGATTCGCAGAGTCCCGAGTGCAAGTGCAGAGCTCATTGTCCATTCCAGCAGTGCATCTAGTTTAGTCAGAGATTGGTGAAATCGGTTCGACATTGACGGTTATTCTAAACGTTGGCAGAGAGATGAAATTGGTAAGATGGCCCGCAAGGTCGATGAAAAGTGAAAACGAACTGGAAGTATTATTGATATGTTTTAAGTTTAAACCCAAAGTGTTGATTAAAACTGCGCAGTGATTCGTTTAGAATGCAATTTAACAAACCGGTTCAGATCCAATGTCTATGATAAACCGCCACTTAATTGCTGTCCTTGAGTGATAATAGTAGCCAGTAATTGAAACATTGTATTGTGAAATGCCTGCTCCAAAAGTAAAGCAATAAAGCCCCAAACTCATTACTAATTGCAGCTTTCACAGTTAATGGGTGTGACTTGAAACTCAAAAATGGGATATGCAAATTATTCAAGTCTTTGTTTGCTTTTTGCAGCCCCTGGTTTCGGCACTTTTGCTGGTGGCGTTGGCCCACACTGCGTATGCGCAACACCAGGACTACACCACCCCAGTGCCCATTTTGAAGCAGATCGACAAGCACAACGACGACGGGTCCTACACCTATGGCTACGAGGCAGCGGACAAGAGCTTCAAGATTGAGACAAAGTACCCCAATGGCGAAGTATACGGCAAGTACGGCTATGTCGACGACCAGGGCAAGGTGCGGGAGATCGAGTACGGAGCCAGCAAGCGAGGATTCGAGCCCGCTGGAAGCCACATCAATGTGCCGCCTCCAACGCTGACCAACACCAATCCGTATCCTCTGGGACCCAACGAGATCGACGACGGTCAGTACCGCGAGGACCCTGCCGTATACTACAAGGATCAGAAGTTCAATCGTCCTCTGTCGCCAGCCAGCAAGTTCAGCTTGAATGACTTTGGACGTGGCCAGTCGTACGCCCCGAGCCCACAGCAGCAGCAGCAGCCGCAGCCACAGCCTGCCCCCCAGCGTCCTTACTATAACCCCGCCCCGCAGTACTACAACCCCCCAGCCCCGCAGCCGCGCTACTACAATCCCCCCGCCCAGCAGTCCTACTACAACCCACAGCAGTCCTACGCCGGACTCCCCAATCAACACCATCCGGCTCTCAGGAATCTCAACATCTATACGGGCTCCTACAGCATCGACTATACGGGACGAAAGTAGGGGCAAGGATCAGGGGCAACCTTTGAGTTGGGCCAGAGAGACAGCGACTGAAGTGTCCGAGGACAATGTCAACATGTTACTGCCAAATAAATCAGTCACTCCGCATATCCCACAGATATCTGAACAGTATCTACTGTTTATGTATGTTCTTCCACGTACTTTATATGTGTAATAAAACGAGTTTCCAGACACAAAGTGTTAACAGAGATCAAATGGCATTCTTTAATGGGAGAAGGTGTTTAACTTAATTGGACCCAATCTTTCAAATCAATAATTACTTAGGCTGGTAGAGAGGTGCATTTTTCTACTTCAGTGCCCAGAAGTATTTCAAGTATCTGCTTTGGCATTCAATTTAGCCAACTACCAGGTTCCGCTTCAATTAGACCGCCCCGCAAACAAAGCCCGAGCCCAGCAAGTGGCCAATAATCGTTCGGCCATTACGTCAACACAGAATGATCGAGCAACAAAAAAAATGAAAACAAAAATAAACAAAATTGAAATAAAAAACCGATTCAGTTAGAAATCCAAAGTGGATTTGCTGTTGACTTGGAATTTGGTGCACTTATGCAATGTGCTGGCCCCAAACCACTTTCAAATGCACTGCCACCAACGGCCAGACCAGTTGGCCAAAAGCAGGGCACTGTATACTGGGTGCTGCCTTGTCTTTTGGGTGTGTAGGGGCGTTTGCTGGACAGTGGCTTAGGGTTTTTTCGGGTGGTGCATAATAGGCCCCTAGTTAATCAGCTTTTCATACCTAAATTGTGATTTGATCATGTAATTTAATTGACTCTTAATAATGCTTGTGAGTTAGGGTTTTTTGGGATTAATAATGAAATCAAGTACAGCATTGTACATGAAGCTTGGATTGAATAAAGAGGCAGTTTGTGTAAATAGCACAGTTCCAAGATTAAACATCTTTAGGCCTTGGATTATTCAACAATGACAATAAATGACTAATTTCTGTGTTAGGTAAAATTTGCATTTATGTTAATATATATACATACATGTGTCTGTTCCCGACCACTGTGCATTTTGTTCAAGACAAAATCTTAAACTGTTTTACTGCTGAATCCAACGAAGAATCAAGTCCAGACTGCACCCATTATAAAAACCCATACCAGCAAGTATTAACCAACACACAGCATTATTATTTGTATTTTTTTTGCAATATTTGTATAATTTTTCAGAGCAAAAATGATTTTTCGCTACAAAACTTGCTTTTGGGGCGTTGCCATGACTCGAGAATTTCCTGCAAATTTGTCTGCTTTGTTATGGGCTGTGGATTGTGCACAGCTGCCACATTTACAGCAGCAGTTGCAACAAGCGAGCTGAAAGATACAATTGGAGGGCACACAGCCATCAGAATGTGATTGTTATGTTTGCACTACAAAAATGTGTAGGCGAAGTGGAAGCAGCTAGATGTTGGGTCCTTTTTCCAAATGCTTCAATGACTTTTGCACTTCATGCTGAATTGAATATAATTCTGCGAAAGCCAAGTTCTTATTGTGAGATGATAGTGGAAAAGGATGAATTTAAGGCAGGAAAACGTACTATACTTTCCGTATAATTTATTTGAAAAGTTAAGCCTAGAGTATCTCCGATTCGAGGCATACTTTCAAATATTTTCGCAAGCTCTTTCGACCTTGATCATGTCAGTGCGTCTACGCATGCGTACAAGTTCAGGTGCACGCCCATTAACCCCTCACTCTTTTTGTCCACAACCATAAAGCCAACCAGAAAACAAGTCTTTAAGGTGATATGTTCAGTAGAGACATGAAACCACAAAAAATAGCAATCTTACGCACTTGAAGACTGGAAACTGCCCTGCGTCATGGGCGGCACTTGAAAGTGGTTACTGGTGTGGTAGGAGGGGTCGACAGACTTGGCCTGATGGTTTCCTGGTCTGGTATGTGGTGCAGTGGGGATAACCAGTTTTGAGCTGAACTATCACTATCCCGTTGAGCTGTGGCCTGCCTTTTTGCAACGGCAACGGTGTGGTTTGAGTTTAATTCCAATGCAATGACTATGACAAGGCCGCTGGATTTTACAGCAGAGTTCTGGAGGCGAAGGCGTGGACTGCAAAACGGTGACAAGTTACCTGATTCTTTGGCAAATGAAGAATTTTCGACATTACTCATACGCCATGTGAGGCCAGCGTATACGGAAATTGTATAGAAACTCTGCAGCACTATGTTTAAGGGTAAATATTACCCATACGCCCTGTTGCACCCACTTAATATATCTTATTACAATGTTATGATTTAATCAACTCTACAGAGGGTCATTAAAATAATCTTTACTTTGCTTCAATGGACAACTGGATTTTATATTTAAAGCTTCATTCATGGAAAATATTAAAACATTTCCTTTATTGTACTGAGGTCATAGCCAAAAGAAAATGGCCAGTATTTTTGGGCCCGGCCTACACCGCCCAAATTTGCAACACTTCATTTCACTTTGTCGGCTTGTTCATTCATTAGCCGAACGGCTTTTCAACTTTGCTTCATTTTTCACAATTTATGGGCCACGCAGTTTTGATTAATTGTCGATGGCCATTGGACTTCCATCCCAGTGTTGCCTTGCCACCCAGAAGGTTAAGGCTGGTGTAAGAGTTTTTGCCCTGATTTCGAAAGTAATTTATTAAATTTGTGAGATTTGCTAAAGTGCTCAGCGATCAAGGAATTCTTAATATCACTAAGGAAACGGAAAAGCTATTTCTAAAACCAATGAAGGGGAAGATATAAAATGGTAAAATTTGTTAGAAAATGTTTAAGAATAACGTCTAAACGTTTAATATTGTTTAAAATTTGTTTAATTAAATATTTTATATTTTATAAAAAGCTTTTTAATGGCAAATGGGTTACTAAACAATATGCAAATTAATTTAAAGACACCTCTTGCTTATAAGCCCATAGATGGCTTTTCCTTTTGGTCAGGCATAGAAATGAAAAGCTTGCAAAAAGCACAGAGAGAACTATTGTGGAAGTCTCTGTTTCCAAACTTGATCCGAGCTCTCGGTCTCTCTGCGATTCTCCGTTTCTCTGGCTTCCGCTCCCCAACGACTCTCCGTCCTTTCGTTGGTGAAGTTTTGTGGTGCGGTGGCGCTGGCAGCGTTGGTATATTTTGCTGCGGTGCAGTGGTATGTGATTGGCGGCGGTGGTCCGTTATGGGAGAAATAAAAAGGTTTTCCTCGATCGGTATATAAAGCGAAATACAACAACCTGGGCGTCTCAGTTGCCGTCGGTCTTTAAGTTAATGCTCCACGCGATCACCTAGTGATCCAAAAAAAAGCCAATAAGAAAAAGAGTCCATAGCCCAAGTGGGTCCAAAGATTTGACTGAATTGTTCGAGATCCGAGACCGATCCAGTCGTCCGGTTCATTAGAGGAATCGAAATTGAAAGTGCTTTTTGTTGTCTTCGATACTTAGCTGGGTGTTGCCAGCGAAGGCCTTTTGCGATTGCGATTGCATTCAGAGTCTTTAATCGATTCGAAATAGTTCGGCGCCACCAAAAGCCAATCAGCGGTTACAATTCAACATGAAAGTGGTATGTGAGTGGGAGGTTTCAACAAAATCAAAAAGGGGCGGTCCCTGCTAGGGTCCAAATACCAAAAGGTCACACGCCTAGAGTGCCTGGGTGCCTGAGTGCGTGGCAAAAAAAATCCAGGTAATCCAGGTACTGATCTGGATGATTGCGTCATCGTCTCATTGCGGCGACGGTTGTGCAAATATCGCATAATTTGCTATGCAAATCGAGCGAACCGTTAATTTGCTCCCAGCCCGATGGCAATTGTTCAACTCCGTACAGCTAACTCGCCTGCCAGCGACATTTTCCAACTTGGCACCCAATTTGGTAACTGGATTTTGACATAATTTATGAACGAACGCAGCAGCTTCTTGGGAAAAAAAACGCTAAGATTATAAGCATAGTTCGAGAAGCGAAATAGTTGCAGGAACTTCAATCAGCACAAGTTACGTTAACAAGCTTGCTTCAATCTTGGCCAAAAACCCACAGTTCAGTTTTGGTTTCAGTCTGCTTTTTGCCCCAACCATTCGAGCGCGAAAATATCAAAGGCAAACTCTGGCTCAGTTCACACGCGGTAGTCAACTTTATGGTCAGTTACTGGTCTGCGCCTCTGGCGCACTGGGTCCCATGTGCATGTCGTCTATTCCAACAAGCCTGCACTTGTATCTGTATTCGCGTCTGTATCTGGACATGTATCGGTTCTCTGGCTACCTGTCCGTATACCTGTCCGTTTGCCTGCAATAAGCCAAGGCTGCCGAGAGCCTAGATAGTGAAAGGTCTCGGCATGCGGAATGGCCGAGCAAAAACGCCAGTGATCCAAATGCCAAAAAGGAGGAAAAACCAAAAAAACCCAGAGCCAATTCTTTGGGGCTTGTTTGCTCTCAATCCCCCTAAAAAAACACAGCTTGTCGATTTGGTAACAAGGTTCTGTGTTGACTCAATTTTCGTATGAAACGAATTTAGTGGGACAACTGATATGGAAGGGTTAACTCGATAGAAAGTGGCAGAACCTAATCATCATAAAAGCCATAAAATAAAACACCAAGATAGGACCTTAAGCCCAGGAAAGCCAAACAATTAATTTAAAAACCAGGAAGTAATTTTTAATCAAATTAAAATTTTATTCGTCGCGGGGTTTGAATGTTCATTTGCACGATAGTTTCGTGGTTAATGGAAATTATTCGAATGACATTCTTTCGGGCTGCCTTGTGCATTGTCTCAGTCAACAGGTTTTTGAGTATTTTCTTGCAAATTTCTTTGGCATTTGTGTGCCTTGAATGCATCTCCCAGCTGCAACACATTTCGGCAAGTGTGGGAACTTTTTCCGAGGCTCACATAATTTGTGTATGCCTGCCTCTTTCTGGTTTTTCCTTCTTCTTTTGGCTGCTGGATTACCCAATTGCAGCTGCTATGTGCGGTCTGTGTGGGAGTTAGTTCACTGGCCAACGATAATTGGCATTCCCCCAGGCCCCCAGGCATCCAGGCCTCCAGACCCCCTGACATCTTCGCCAGCATTTCTCCATTTGATTAAAAGCCCATCCATGCCAATCCACTTGAACTGCCATATCGCGTGTCACTGGTATTGGGTTTTGAACTGGGCTCTCTGGTGCCTTTAGCTCGGGCTTTATGCAACTTCACACTGAAGATATAACTAAATACATAAATATATATGCAACTTAGTATAGGTTCCTGCTTGGCATTGAGGGTGTCATTGGCCGGCGGAAAAAAGTGAAAGGCAGCCCAGCAACGGCTGGCTTAAGACGTTTGTAGACGTCTGGTATTCTTGGGACCAGACACACAGACACATTGTCAAGGTGTTGGACTGTCCGGCTGAGTTACAAATCCAACCTTTCCGGCGGGACAGGCTGCAATTAGCGAACCGGTTGCCATCACCCCTGTAAACGGAACGTTTCCTTGCAGCTGCAACGAGTATTCTTCGTGGGCTGCCTGCTCGTGGGAGTGGGCATATCGAGGGCCCAGGACTACCAGGACTATCAGGAGAACACCCCGCGAACAGCTCCACTGCGATTGCGAACAAACTCAGCTCCTGCCCTGGTCGAAAGAGCCACACCAGTGCCAATTCTAAAACAGATCAACAAGTAAGTAAAATTTATTTAATAAATCCTTCACATAATACAATCGCAATCTTGAATTAGTCTTCTGTTTGGAGACTAATTAATCTTCATAGATTGCCTTTGGTTAATTGTTTTTTAATACGACTAGTAATCATTAATCACTTGGGGAATTATCGTCCGCTAGGCACAACGAGGATGGCTCGTATACATATGGGTATGAGGGCGCCGACGGCTCCTTCAAAATCGAGACCAAACTGGCCACCGGCGAGGTCAAGGGCAAGTACGGCTATGTGGATGAGACCGGAAAGGTGCGAGTTGTGGAGTACGGTGCCAACAAGTACGGATTCCAGCCCTCCGGAGAGGGAATCACTGTGGCACCACCCACTCTGGTAGATGAAACAGCTAAGGAGGAGCCGGACTATGCAGATGAGCCCGTCCCTCAAAGGCCCCAGAAACCATACGTAAGATTCAAACGAAGTAGGCATGCTTTTTTTATTATCCTCTTGTTTTTTAGCGCGTTCAGCGTCCTCAGCCGCGCCCCCAGCCACGCCCTCAGCCGCAGCCACAGCCCCAGTACGTACAATATGAGGAGGAGGAGGAGCCACCACGTCGAGTGCAGTACGCACCTCAGCCTCAGCCCCAGCCACAGCCACAGCACCTGCCACAACCACAACCGCACCACCAACCGTCGGTGGGTCCGGCACCACCGCGCATCCAAATTGCCGGCGCCCAACGCACCACTGACGTTCTGTATTCGCCACTTCAGCGTCCTGCTCGTCCTGAACCTGATTACTCGCAGTCCCAGAGCTTCGGCGACGGACCTTCCAATGTGCGGATTTCCCGTCCAGTCTACGCCCTGCCCCCCGCATCCCCAGCTCCGAGCAGCGCTCGGGCTCAGGGCTTCTTGGCACCCGCTTCCGGCGGACGTCCCCTCCTAGAGCCGGTGGGCTTCGCTCCTTCTCCGTCACCGCCCGCGCGTCCCGTGCAACAGAGCTACCAGCCTCAGCCACAGGCCCGCAGTGGCGGTGGTGGTGCCAGCCTTCTGGATCAGCTGGCCAGGGACTACGCCCTGCCCCAGGGCAACGCCCAACCCCTCCACGATATCACCTTCGGCTATTATTGAGCCACATAGTCCCCGAAATCTCCTAAATAAACCTCCAGAGATTCCTTGCTTTTAGATCCTAATCGCACTGGTGGGCTCTGCCCCTCAGATATGTATAATACAAATTCCCCATTAATAAATGAGATTATTCAATGGTGGAGTGATTGATATTTCACAATCCTACCCAAACAAAATCAACTCTTAATTATTTTGAGTAAAACCATGTTTTATTTTCGGGAGCATTTTAGTAAGCATTTTAGTCGCAGAAAAGACTTCGATAATATTCCTCTATTATTCGTTGAAAATTGTTAAAATCTACAAGCTTGTATTAAGCTTTGGAAATTTTAAATGTGTTAAAGTGTGTTAAAAATGTCCAAGTATGTTTTTATACCCTTGCAGAGGGTATAATAATTTTGTCCAAAAGTGTGCAACGCAGTGAAGGAGACATCTCCGACCCTATAAAGTATATATATTCTTGATCAGGATCACCTCCTGAGTTGATATGAGCATGTCCGTCTGTCCGTCTGTCTGTTTCTACGCAAACTAGTCTCTCAGTTTTAAAGCTATCGACTTGAAACTTTTCACACACCCTTCTTTCCTTTGCACGCAGTATATAAGTCGGAAAGGCCGGGATCGGCCGACTATATCCTATAGCTGCCATATAACTGATTGATCGGAAATGGTATAACTTTGGTGTTTTTAGAGTTAGAGAGTTCAAATTTGACATGAGAGCTATTTTTGGCAAAATAATACGACATGCCAAATTTCATAAGGATCGGCCGACTATATCCTATAGCTGCCATATAACTGAACGATCGGAAATGACCCAACTTTCGTGTTTTTGAAGATAGAAAGCTGGAACTTGGTACACATTCTATTTTTGGTCAGTTAATCCGATCTACCAAATTTCAAACCGATCGGTTGACTATATCTTATAGCTGACATATAACTGAACGATCGGAAATGGTATTTTGTAGAAATATCAACATTCGTATTTTTGAAGATAGAAGCTTGGGACTTTTTTTTAGATTTTTTATTGTAAGTAATTGGTTTTATTATGTTGTAATCATAAGGATCGGCCAACTATATCCGATGCTTGCGTTATATATCCGGTTTTAGCTGCAAGGGTATATCAACTTCGGCTCCGCCCGAAGTTAGCTTTGCTTTCTTGTTACACTTTCTTTTTATAAAAAGGTGAAGAGTAAATATTAAGTAAGGAATGAAATGACCGCCTAATGATTTACATTTGTATTATAAATATTGTGGTATACTTCGCGGCATATAAAAAAAATATACCTTACAGTTTTTAACAGTAGGCCTGTAAATAAATAAATAATTAATTTTGTTTATAGTTTTAACATTTTAAAATTCTAAAGTTAACAGTCATACAAAATATTTACCACAGCTTTTTATTCGATTTACCTTATTTTTGTTTATAAATTAAATAATCAAATAGTTTTATCTAGTAGAAACTAACTACATTCATTTAATGTTACATTTTTTTAAGCTTTCTTTTAGGCTCCTATGTTTTCACCCTATCAAAGACAAAAATCCTTGAAAGTTTAAGGCCTTTTTATACCCTTGCAGAGGGTATTATAATTTTGTCCAAAAGTGTGCAACGCAGTGAAGGAGACATCTCCGACCCTATAAAGTATATATATTCTTGATCAGGATCACCTCCTGAGTTGATATGAGCATGTCCGTCTGTCCGTCTGTCTGTCTGTCTGTTTCTACGCAAACTAGTCTCTCAGTTTTAAAGCTATCGTCTTGAAACTTTGCACACACCCTTCTATCCTTTGCACGTAGTATATAAGTCGGAACGGCCCGGATCGGCCGACTATATCCTATAGCTGCCATATAACTGATTGATCGAAAATGGTATAACTTTGGTGTTTTTAGAGTTAGAGAGTTCAAATTTGACATGAGAGCTATTTTTGGCAAAATATTACGACATGCCAAATTTCATAAGGATCGGCCGACTATATCTTATAGCTGCCATATAACTGAACGATCGGAAATGACCCAACCTTCGTGTTTTTGATGATAGAAAGCTGGCACTTGGTACACATTCTATTTTTGGTCAGTTAATTCGATCTACTAAATTTCATAACGATCGGTTGACTATATCTTATAGCTGACATATAACTGTACGATCGGAAATGGTTTTTGGTAGAAATATCAACTTTCGTATTTTTGAAGATAGAAGCTTGGGACTTTTTTATACCCTTGCAGAGGGTATTATAATTTTGTCCAAAAGTGTGCAACGCAGTGAAGGAGACATCTCCGACCCTATAAAGTATATATATTCTTGATCAGGATCACCTCCTGAGTTGATATGAGCATGTCCGTCTGTCCGTCTGTCTGTTTCTACGCGAACTAGTCTCTCAGTTTTAAAGCTATCGTCTTGAAACTTTGCACACACTCTTCTTTCCTTTGCACGCAGTATATAAGTCGGAACGGCCGGGATCGGCCGACTATATCCTATAGCTGCCATATAACTGATTGATCGGAAATGGTATAACTTTAGTGTTTTTAGAGTTAGAGAGTTCAAATTTGACATGAGAGCTATTTTTTACGACATGGTATTACGACATGCCAAATTTCATAAGGATCGGCCGACTATATCCTATAGCTGCCATATAACTGAACGATCGGAAATGACCCAACTTCCGTGTTTTAGAAGATAGAAAGCTGGAACTTGGTACAGATTATATTTTTGGTCAGTTGATCCAACCTACGAAATTTCATTAGGATCGGCCGACTATATCTTATAGCTGCCATATAACTGAACGATCGGAAATGACCCAACTTCCGTGTTTTAGAAGATAGAAAGCTGGAACTTGGTACAGATTATATTTTTGGTCAGTTGATCCAACCTACGAAATTTCATTAGGATCGGCCGACTATATCCTATAGCTGCCATATAACTGAACGATCGGAAATGACCCAACTTTCGTGTTTTTGATGATAAAAAGCTGGCGCTTGGTACACATTCTATTTTAGGTCAGTTAATCCGATCTACCAAATTTCATAACGATCGGTTGACTATATCTTATAGCTGACATATAACTGAACGATCGGAAATGCTAATTGGTAGAAATATCAACTTTCGCATTTTTGAAGATAGAAGCTTGGGACTTTTTTTTAGATTTTTTATTGTAATTAATTGGTTTTATTATGATGTAATCATAAGGATCGGCCAATTATATCCGATGTCTGCGATATATATCCGGTTTTAGCTGCAAGGGTATATCAACTTCGGCTCCGCCCGAAGTTAGCTTTGCTTTCTTGTTTAAAATAACACCCACAAAAGGTGTCTCCTATTAAGAACATTCGAGTTTTGTATTTCTTTTTTTATACCCTTGCAGAGGGTATTATAATTTTGGTCAAAAGTGTGCAACGCAGTGAAGGAGACATCTCCGACCCTATAAAGTATATATATTCTTGATCAGGATCACCTCCTGAGTTGATATGAGCATGTCCGTCTGTCCGTCTGTCCGTCTGTCTGTCCGTCTGTCTGTCTGTTTCTACGCGAACTAGTCTCTCAGTTTTAAAGCTATCGTCTTGAAACTTTGCACACACCCTTCTTTCCTTTGCACGCAGTATATAAGTCGGAACGGCCCGGATCGGCCGACTATATCCTATAGCTGCCATATAACTGATTGATCGGAAATGGTATAACTTTGGTGTTTTTAGAGTTAGATAGTTCAAATTTGACATGAGAGCTATTTTTGGCAAAATAATACGTCATGCCAAATTTCATAAGGATCGGCCGACTATATCCTATAGCTGCCATATAACTGAACGATCGGAAATGACCCAACTTTCGTGTTTTTGAAGATAGAAAGCTAAAACTAAATACAGATTATATTTTTGGCCAGTTGATCCAACCTACCAAATTTCATTAGGATTGGCCGACTATATCCCATAGCTGCCATATAACTGAACGATCGGAAATGGTATAATGGTAGAAATATCAACTTTCGTATTTTTGAAGATAGAAGTTTGGGACTTTTTTTAGATTTTGTATTGAAATAAATTGGATTATATATTCCTATTCCCATAAGGATCGGCCAACTATATCCGATGTTTGCGATATATATCCGGTTTTAACTGCAAGGGTATATAAACTTCGGCTCCGCCCGAAGTTAGCTTTCCTTTCTTGTTTTTATTCTTTTTTAAAGTTCTCATAGCTTTGATTCCCCCTTGCAAGCGATACAATAAAACTCGGCACAAAACCAATTGTTATTCAACGATTTATTTAATTTAAATACTTAAATTTAGGCATGGGGAAGATTAAATTTATGGAAACTTATGCAGTTCTTGTGACACCCACTGGAGGTCGGTTCTTCAGATCGGATTCGAAAAATGTTTTTGGACAATATCTGACAGGGTGACAGCAGATAGATTCGGAATAGGCAGGAACGGTTTTTGACTAACTCTAGGATACGTGAAGATGGACTGTGCTGTTGACGAAATGGGCAGTGGTCCACAGCTTCCTTTTCGTCCTTTTAATAAAATTGCTTTACTGATGATAGACTGGAAAGAGAGCGGTGAAAGGTGAGAATGTGTTCCGGTCTGATTGTTCAGTGGTGCTACAACAGAAGATTGTGGGGGTGCATGAAGAAAAAGTAAGAGTGGTGGTGCTGGGGATTTAATTTTTTTTGCATGCTGTGCTGAATGCAATTCTGTGGCCTGCTCTGTTTATTGCCAACAAGTGGGTTGGGAAGCTCAATAAATAATTAATTACGATAGCGATAACGATAACGAGAACATAAATAAGTTAGGCGTAAATGCTGAAAATGACTTAGAGGGCTACTGCTAGAAGCTACGAGGAATAACCCTAGACTTCCAGCAGTCGGTTGAACATCAGGGGATCCTGAATCTCGTAGTCCTGCTGCCGGAAGACCCGTTTCGCGTGCTTGGAGCTCGGTGCCACATGACGGCGCACCTTGTAGCCGCCGTGGTGTGGGCCGGGTGGTGCACTGTACACGTACTTTGACTTCTGCACCACTGGAGGCAAATACTGGAAGGGTGCATGCGGCTGCTTGTGCACCTGCTTCTCAATGGAGTATATCGGAGCACTGCTGCCGTTGTTCCCTCTCCTCTTGGCCACCTCCAAGGCGGCTATGATTGGGCTGAGGTCCTTTAGAGCGTTGTTCTTGTTAGCATGGTAGTTCTCCACCCGGTAGTCGTTGGCAGCCGGGGGAGGGGGTGGTGGAGGTGGAGCAGCAGCTGCTGGCGGTGGGTAGTCGTAGCCCTCGTTCGGATGCTTCTGAATATACAGCTCCTCGGCAGTAGGTCTCTTGGCCATTTGGTGGTACACATCCGCCGGACTCTTAGCGGCGGGATTGTAGGCTGCGGTTATTGACTCAGTGTGCGACAGGGACTCCAAAGTGCCCAGATTATTGGGCAGCGGCAGGCCGTAGCTGTTGTAGACCTCTGCCTGCTCCAATCCAGTGCCGGTGGGCACATTTCCAGTGTCCAGGGCCACAGTTTTGGAGGCGGTGTACTCCGTTTTTCCGTTGGGCAGCAGGCTGAGGATCTCCTGCAACTGGTTGGCCGCCTTTCGGGCCTCATCATCCGTCAGCTTTGTGTGGCGGCCGTAGATGTTGAAATCATTGCTGTTGGCACTGGCCGCTGCCGGTGGTTGTATCGAGTGGGTGGATATGTGTGGTGGTGGTGTTGTGGTTTGTTGTTTGTAGTTGTGGTTTTTGTTGTGGTGGTGTTTGTATGCAATGAGTGAAATTTTATTAGATTTACCAAATTAAATATTTGCATTTTTGCGTTGAGGTATTTACACTCGAATGGATCTGTTTATGTAAGTGTTTTGTTATTTCACAGAGGAAAAATACATCAATACTTGAGCGTTTAGGATTTTATGAAAAATAAAAGCATTTCCTCTGTGCAATATTGGTAAGGTGTTAAATGGTTTTAGTTTTACTTTTTCTTTGTACAAATGATTGTTTACACGTTTTATACACACTTGGGCCGTCGTCAGGATGATTTTTGTGATGATCTTGGATGATATCCGGTTTTAGTTTTGGTTAGCTGCATGAAAGTCTAAAACATTGCTTAGCCTATCCGAAACTTCTTTTTGAAGGTTTTCGCTGGGCTGTTTAATGGGCAATTGGCTACATACGTATACGTTATATTATCAAGTATGCGAAATGTTGCCACTGCGAATGGCCGTACAATTATTTTATCTAAGGATATTATCTAATATTTGATGGATAATGGATTATTAAATAAATAAATAACTATGTGTATGTGCATGGAATCAATTATTTTTCTGTTACGCAATGTGCTAAAAACTCGAATAAATTTTGTTTGGAAATGTGTCATTGGACACATCAAGGCACTAGCTCGGAAAGAGAGAGATCTCGACTGGTGGTGTTAATATTTACAGTATTTACAATGTCTCTGCGGGGATTGTGCTGCGTCTTCACAAATTATGAGCAACTGATGGTGATGCTTTCACTTTCCTCTTGTTGGCAGTAACGTGCGGAAATGAGACGAGAGATGTCGGTAAGGGCCACCAAGGGGCAGGGCTGGTGGTGCTGACTCGAGGGTGTGGCAGAAAGTATGCAAATGGGATTGAGTGATTTGCGATTGCGGACTGATGAGACAAGTCAACTATTGTCATTATAGTTTTTGTTAAGATAGTGCCAAGTAACGTCTTGAGTAAAATCTTGTGGAAAGGTTTACAAGCTACAAGTTTGTGTTACTTATAATATTTAGGCAAAAAATCTACTTGAAAAAACTTTAAATATAATTAAATATGTAACAAATGTATTATAAAAAAAATCTGCCTGTTTTCTATGATACATTTACTTGTGCCTGAAGATTTCGTTAAAAAATAAAGGAGTTTTGTGCCAAAATTTTAATGAAAATTATTTAACTAAAATGATTAAATTAACAATTAGAAGGCCTAAATTATTACTTATATTTCTTACAGAAAAATCTAATTAAATTTTTATACAGTTCGTACAGTACAGTACTGCTTATATCTAATATTTAAAGCTAAATGAGAATATGTACAATATGATAAATATTTCAGAAGAAACTCGACACCACGGTTAGCTTTCTGGGAATGGGAATTAAAGAAGTAATTATTTACAAAAGACCCACAACCGATGAAGAACCAGTTAGACCCGGGGGGAGTACGCACCATCTTGTCCATAGGCCGATGGCAGGTAATTGCTGGGCGGTGAATCGAAGGCCGCCGGGTGGCTGATGCTGAAGGGAACTCCACCGCCGCTGCCTCCGCCGTAGCTGGCACCGCCCACGGGCGGCAGGTACTGGTGTGTGGCGCTGCTGTAGGACGGCGGCTTCGACGGCGGACCGTAGCTGGCGTGGCCGGTTGGGATCTCGTACGTGGTGATCGCTGCAATGAGAAAAAACGCAGAGTCGGTAAGCCAAAATGGGACACTGAGGCTGCAGAGGCAACAGCAGTCGAAAGACGGAACGGGTTGACGGCGAAAAAAACGAAAGTTGCTAGCCAAGTTCAATGCTCGCTTCACGCTCCGATTTGGCTGCTGGTTTCAAACTGAGTCGGAGCTGGAAGTTGTCTCTTCCGTTTTGGCCGGGGAACAGTATTGGTTATTAGGCGGTTTAATTGTTATGCATCTAGTTCAGTAACTGCATTGCATAATCCAATGACAATGGTCGCGAACTTTATGGCCTATTGGACGCGGTTTCGAGCACTCATGAATATAGTTGAAAATAAAAGATGTTTCGAGGCCAAATAGGTTTGGAGACTAGTTCATTGTAGTCCATATTATTTCCGTGTGTACTTACTTTCAGTGTGAACTACAGGACTCGGTGACTTGTGACCGCTGCTGCCGCCCGAGGAGGCGCCGGACAGGGAGCTAAGCTTGGCGAAGAGTCCGCCGCCGCCGGAGGAGTGACTAGTGGCGTAGGTGTGGGAGTTGATGTGCGCCGAGTTGATGATGGACTTGCCCACGTCCGTGACCTTGTCACCGCCGGCAGCCACCAGGTTTCCTCCCGCACTCAAAGCATAGCCGCTGCCCTTGATCAGCTGACCCTTGAGAGCGGTTACTCCACCTGTAATGGCCTTGACCGCCTGGAAAATGGTGTTCAGGACGGACTTCTTAAACGACCACGGGTCATAGTCCACTGAGTTGCCCTGGGAATAAAGAATAAGTGTTACAATATAAAAATAACTTACAATTTTCAATTTCAAAAATATTTCACTTCTTTAACTGAACATGTTAAGTCAATTACTATTTCTTATTAAAAGTCATGGAACCATATTCATTTTCTTTAGAGGAATTTCATTTTCTTTAGAGGAATTGGGTAATTTTGTCAAAAATTGAATATCATTAAACTATAATCTCAGAGGCTTGTATTTTTCAATGAGAAATGTGATGAATCTATATAATTTCATCATAATGATCCATAATGAATGCTTATAAATATAAATTGACTTTCTATTGAGGCGTTTTAAATTTCTGGTTAACTTTTGAATGAAAACCACTGGATATCTTCAACTCGAGGTCAAATTAAAAAAGGGGGGAGTCAGCTGGAAAATCGGTCCGTGAATATGCGGTTTACAACTTACATGGACAACAATCTCGTGCGACTTGTAGCTATCCCCCCCGCCACTGCTTCCGCCGGAACTGCCTGAGGCTATCGAAGCGGAGGCCTGGCCAATTCCGGACAACAGGCCGGACTTCAGGTGCGCCACGTAATCGAAGCTACCGGATCGCTTTTGCACCTGCGATTCCTTAACACTCTCACCGGGCTCGTTGTCCAGATCTGTGTCCTCCAGCGAGAGCGATTTTTCCGCGGCTGTGGCAGCGGGCAGGGCGTGACACATCAGGGGCAGTGTAGTGGCCACCAGCAGAAGACTCAGACCAAGTACCTATTTGTAAAAAGATAGACAGGCATAAATAGACAATGAGTTTTGGTTCGAACTATACGTGACAGCGCCAACAATGCCCATAGAAAATGTAGAAAATTAAATTGCCAAAATGTGTCACTTGCGGTGGTTGCACCACCATTATCCATTTACCCAGTTGCCTCATCTGTGCATTCATTTGTCAACTGTCGCACAACCATGGTAGATACCACGCACACACAATCTGCAATCATAATCTGCCACTTAGTACGGAGCATTTTGGCAAAATCAGTTACAACTACATACGTTTGTAACTCGTAATCCTAGCTACGAATATGCCAACCCACAAGCTCCCCCCGCCTTGGCCCCATGGCTCGGTTTACAGTTGAGCGAACTTAGCCTAATTGCACAAACTTAACTTGGCCAAACGGGATACGGTTAGTTTCTCCTGTGACTTGGGGCGTCGCACCGATTTTGTGCTCGATTAATCCGCCAATAGCTGCTTCATCAAATTAATTACTGTGCGAATGGAAATGTCTTCATTAGGGTACGGGAAATAATCCCTAACTATTTAATCTCAATTTTTGATCGGTTTCCAAGCTAAAATAATTTCCTATCATTAACTTCAATTGAACACTTAAATGCTAGGCCAATCATTGGCAAATATTTTTCGATATATCATTACCACGGCTTAAGTCATTTGTGCAATCCACTTACTCATAAATAATAAGAAATAATATCTTAAAATTGAACGGAAATCGGGTCAGTAAATCTTGTTGAGAAACATTCAATTATGGTTATTGATACATTTTTGACAAATGCGTTTTAAATTATTTTTTATTTGGGTTAAAGTGGAGCCGCCCCGAAAAATATTAATTAAATTGGCGGCCTTTCTCCTGCGATGGCGTAACCTCAATTATGACGGGCCAAATATATATAGTATATTGGATGCGAGTTTGTTTGTTTTAGCCATGGCCGGAACAATTAAACCACTGCAATCTGCATACAAACGCACCAATTAATTGAAACCAAAACTGTTCTTCGTTTCGTGATTGCATAAGTTGAAACAGTAGTGTGCATAATAATAATTAATGAAAGTGTATCTGCTTTGGTAGCTAGGTTCGGCGAAAAACAATTATTATTTATTGAGCAATTAAACGAATGCAATTTTAGTGTGGAATTCGGTTGAATTTAATGGACTGGACTTTGCGTTTTTGGCCCCCTGAACTATTGGCCAATATTTGCCAAAGCCATTTCCCTAGCTTCCCATGATTGGTCTTTGTTTTTTTCAGCAGTTTGTCAACAAAATTTATTATTTTCTTTTTTTGCTTGCTCATTGTTATGGCCAATATTTTGTCGGGCCGAGACTTAGAGTGAAAGTATTGTATTTGCCGGCTTAGTGGCCCCTACACTCTCAACGCGGCTCAAGCAATCTCGCTCTCTTTTTCTGTGTTCACATTCAATTAGCATATTGACTATTGCTGACTTTTCGATGGGCTGAAAATACATTGATATATTAATGATCTATACACCTGAACAAGGTGAACTACGGGGATTTCCTTTAACTATGAACGCGCAATTAATTGCGGTAGGTTCAGTTTTGGACTCGTTTATTATTTTTACGTGTGTCTCGTCTCAGCTGGCTGTCTGCGTCTCTACCTGAACTTCATTCAAATTTCTTCACGATTTTCGAAAGCAAGCCCCTGATATACCCACGGACAAGTAGAAGCCAGCTGGTCTGACATAATAATTATGCATGATATTTTTTATAGCATCACACTCGGTCAAATATAAGTGGGGCTTCTGGTGCGTATATGACATAAGGTTCCAACTGAATGAAGGTCTTCGAAGCATTATCGGATTGTTATTGGAGTGCATCAATTGGGATTTTTGGGTTATCCATAGATTACATAACGAAAGCATCTCCACTTTGGACGAGGGAGCGTGATAGTCATCACGCAGCTGGGGCGCTTAGCTAATATTGTAAGGTAAGCGATGTGTGGCCAACATAAAACGGGTTTCGCTATTCGCAGAGAATGCCTTGCACTTGAACTTGTTTTGTGCAAAAGAAGTTGCATAAACGAGATATTGCAATATAGCGATAAGTCCATTTGCACCAATTAGTCCACTAACACGATCAACTTTCTCTGCGGCATCCTTTGACTCACCTTCATTTTTGAGTTGATGTGTTTGTGGCTGGATTAGCTTCAATTGGGCCTTGGATTAGCTGGGCGGCTAATCAAGATCAAAATTCACTTTTACTGATGACGTCTGTGGGCTTCTTTGAGTATATTTTAGTACTCCGTGTCTCCGTCTCCGCTTCACACCAACTTTCTTCACTTTGCCAATTGCAATTGGCCCTCGGCACAGCACTTTTGATTTTGGTGTTTTCGATTTCGAACCGTTTCGCTTTACGTTTGTTTTGTCATCGGCATTCGTTCCAGCCAACCGATGTTTCAGCGGTTTCTGAGCGCACACAAAAATTTCACTCGCGACTTTCTTTCACCGATTCGAATGTCTGGCTTGGGGTCCCTTCACGGCAACATCTGAGCTCGAACTGTGCTCGAAAACCGTCTTGGTCGGCTCTTTTAAAGAAAAAGCCAGAGAGTGCACTTTGAGCGCTTTTTGGGGCTTTGTTGTGTTGCTCTTCGCGGTCCCCAAAGAGTTTTACCGTCTCTTCGTTGCTCTTTCGATGTTACAATTTATCTTATGTCTCGGATTTTACTTTATTTTTGGCAGCCTATTGCCGACATTTGCTTCACTTGAGCTTGACACCTCGGAGGAGTGTGGGGGGTGGCGTGTGCTGTTGAAACTGAGGCAGGCTTGTGGCCATAAACGCGTAGTGTGTGGTATGTGTGTGCTGGTGGGTTCAATGCGTTTGAAGTGGCATCGGCCACATGTGGCAATCTGGAAACTGCAATGCGGCTCATTAAGTTTGGTGCCCGAAACATGTTCGACTGCAGCAAAAAGTAACGAAATAAAACAGCACCGATGACTTTGTTTTTTGACATGGCCCAATCGAAAGACTGAGGCAACGAACTTAAAATGGAGTGATCGTCGCAGTTAAAGAAAAAGTCTGCTGTGAAGCAAGGTCTAGTTAGGTGCGAATATTATTCTTGGGTTTTAAATGCCAACTAAATGCAATACTTTAAAATTGAAGACATGCAACTGCAATCGGACTTAGAACACGAACTTGATACTTTATTCCAAGGAACGTTAAAGAAGATGTTCGTCTTGCTTAAACAACTAAATTGTTCAGTATTTTTTAAAACAAATAAGTTTTTCGATTGAAAGAATGAGGAAACAAACCCAAAATCAAGTGATAGGTAATAATCGTTATTGGAAAAGTGAAGATGATTAAGCCAAATATTATTCTATTCATTTTATTATATTTAGTTAAGCTAAATATCATTCGGAATCGATATTGAACTTATTAAATAGAATACAAAGAAAATGAAGCAATTCTTTGGAGTTTTGTAAATTCAGAAATCGAAGATTCCTGTCATTTATTATACAATTCACAAAGAAAGATTTTAGACTCTTGAAAACTATAGGAGAAATAGTTTTATTTAGTTTTACATTTTAGCCTTGTTTGTATAAAAAACATTCAATGTAAAACCAATGAATAGCGTAAAATATTCTTGACCCAGTGTCGTCTTGATCCAATATCTTAACCTCCTCTTGGGGCAACAACCTTGACCTTAGACAAGTTGCCTGATCAACGCCCTATTAGGCTACAGGCTTAAAATTTTAGGTGGAGACAACACAGCAGCCCAAAGCAAACTCGAGGGCAGCCATTATCTAATGTTGCGACAAATGGTTGCAAGTCAACATTGGTCACGACTCTCGAGGAAAGTTCACTGTCACTATGTCAGAAGCAGTTCATTTGTAAACGCTCCAAACAATTAAGCCGAACAAAGCGCAGGAAAACAATGGCAGTTACCAAAATAGATCCAACTCCGGTCTCTGGTGACAATGCCGAGTTAAGTGAGTTAGCCGCCGTCCTACGCAGAGACCCGTCTCGCGCCTCCCCTGCCCATCCCTTCCGAGACTGCGGTTATCTAACCGAAAGTGAAACGGGCCCGGGCAGACCAACTGCCATTGCAACTGCCAACTGAAGTTGCAACTGCAACTGCATAAATGCAAAACTCGAAACGAGCATGCAGAAAACTTGGCCCAAACATAATACTTAAGCGCTCGTAGTTAACAAACTGTAAATTTGTTAAACAGCAAAAAGAAAACAACAAGAGGGAAGGCAAACAGCAGTGCAATAAACGAAAATGAAAATAAGAAGAAAAGTCAGCACTCATGTAATAGCCACGAATATATACTAATGGGACATTGTAATTGCTATTGGGGGCGGCATTTCTGGCTATAACGAGGCTTAATGCTGTGAGTTAAAAGGAGTGGGCTTTGAACAATTTTGGTAGGTCCTAAGTTTAAATAAACAATTTAATTTTAAATAAAAAACTCTAACTCAGCTTTAAGTTTTCCTATGTTTTCTCAGATTTATTAATGCTATTTGTATATGGCCACTGTTTATTGGGTTGTCAACTTGAGGAGTTGCCTTGGGAGTTGTAAACGTTTCTGTGCTTTGGATAATTTGTGGTTAAGTTAATTTCCGTGGAACTGGCAATGTGGCCATTCAGTTCAGGTTGAATGCACAGAAAGTGAATTGAATTCAATTAAACTATTTTACCGCACCCACCATTGCGTATACGCCATGGTTACCACAAAAAATATTATACAAATTGATGACAAACCGACGATAACCGGTCGAATTTATTGCAGGAAGGAAGTCACTCTCAGCTCAAAACATACAATTTATGGATACAAGTGGTAGATGAAATCAACGATTACATTGCATTATTGTTATAATTCAAATATATTCAAGTATGTGAGCCCAGTGTCCTCTTATAAATAAATATTAAGTGTTAAGCTTCCTGTCATTGTGCCGGAGATCGGGAATTTATATCTCCCTCATCAGTCAGCCAAAGTCCGAGGCCAAATATACATGTGCTTTTAATTTTTCACTCACTTTTCACGGGTTTTTCTTGGCTACTTTTTTGTTAATTTTTTTTTGGCTTTTTAATTGACATGAGGCAATTGCCACGGAGCAGGCAAAAAAAAATAAACAAGCCACATGGCTGTGTGTTGGAAAGAGTTTTCAGAGTGTAACGTGAAATGCGATAACAGGCCGCTGCGCATTGGGAAATGCTAGAAAAGCCAGCAAAGAGTCCACTCCACTTCCTCGACTTCCTGATGAAGTTTTTTTCGTTTTTATTGTGCTTGTTGCTGCGGCCGGCCGCTCGTTTGTTGCGCAATGAACTTCAACTTCAAATTTTCGCAAAAGTTTCGCTGCACCCGGCGACAAAATGTATTTGGAACCCATATCGGAAACGAACTCGTTTTTGGCACTTTCTGGTCGATTTCTATAATCTATTTTATTTGGTTTTTTTCGGCGGAAGTTGCACCGCATAATTCGATTTGCTTTATAGCACCGACAGGCTCTGGATATGGATATGGGCAGGGAACGCTAGCTAGCCAGTTAACCCCCCAGAAAAGTGAAAGCCCGCTAGGCATTGGATCAATATTTGCTCAGCACTTCAACATGGGACCATCTCCATCTGCATTTCATCCCCCCACCCATCAAAAAATATAAAAAATAACACATGGAATTATGGCTGTGATGCAATCGAATCGGCCGACAAATTGTGTTTCAACAACAGCTGCTGCTCCGGACTCGTCCTGGTTTCCCGTTTGCGATTTTTTCATTTTTATTTTCGAGACGAACGCATAAGAAATCTGTTAGCGTGCTGTGCTGTCATGGCTGAAATTGCATTTGCCAAACTGTAAAGTGGTGCGTCCACATTTTGCTCAGGTGCCTCTTTTTAATTGTTGTCAGTGGAAAATATTTTATTGAATGTGCAATGCAATTTCATTATTAATTCAGACAGTTACACACACATGCATGCACAAGCTGTCATTAAATGTATTTCACCATTTTCTCGTTAACTTGACCCCAGTGAATCGCTTGACTTGGCCTGACTTTTCGACCATCCTCGCCCGATTGGCCAACCTTGGAGCAACTGACCTAGGGCTCCCTGGTCATCAGACGAGCGGGACCATTCAAGGTGCCACATCGATAAATGAGTAGCTTAAATAGAGCAGTTTCCTTGCCAATTAATACCTATTAAGTAAAGTGAATCAAGTCATAAAGGAAAATTGCGTCTAATTTACCTTAACGTCCGGCACACGCATTTTTATTGGGATTTTTTCTTAGATGCTTAGTAGACATTAAACATAGGAAATCTTACGCCATTTTCAGGCTGTACATATTTATATAAAAATTATAGCAGACACGCGATATTTTTAGATTTTCTTTAAGTAAATGATTTTTTTCTTATAACGAGATTAGACATTGTTATTAATACAATATACAATATCAATACATACAGTAACTACATAAAGCTTTGATGAAATAAGAGAGGGACAATAGCACACAATTTACACGAAAAAATGTTACCTGTTCTGAAACTTTTCCCAAACTTTTGTAACCTTCGTAAAACTTAAGTCTAAAAAAGAAATTGATGGAATTTTAGGCAGGCCGTGTCATAATTTTACAAATTATGTAGACCGTATAAATTGTTTCTAATATTTCTAGTGCTTGAAATTTGTTTACATATATATGTACAAAATAAAATAAATTATAATTTAATACATTTGTTATTTATGAAGTATTAAAGTTTAATTTTTGTTTTACTGCTGATATTTGAAGGGCATTCTATGTTTTAATTTCGGTTTTAAGAAAAAATCGTATATTTTATTGAATTGGTTAAGGCTTTCGAAAGTAAGGGAAATATAATTTTGTCTAGGTTATATATAGGATTTGTAAAAACTTACTCAATTGAGATTTCAGAAAGATTATTAAAATTTCTTGAGATCTCTTAAAATATTAAGCACTAAATAATGTTCTAGTCAGAACTTCTGGGTAGACGACTTGACTTAAGGGGGGACATCTGAGTAACAGGCGAAAAAAATCGGATTTTCTGGAAATTTTTTCGGCCAAATGAAAAAGCCAATCGAAAATTTGTAAATGAGGAAAACAAAATGGCAGCTTTGCAGCCTTTATTCGTTTATTTGTATTTTTTAAAGGGGGTCCATAGCCGGAAAACTAACATCCTTAATTTTTAATGTAGAACAAAAAATCAAGTATGGTTGGCTTCTATAGTATAGAATCTATACATCAACAGCTATCGACACACGTAGGATTTTTGCTATATATTGATTTGCAAAATGGTGAGTGATTGAAAAAAAAGTTAACATTTTCACGAAAAAAAACGTCACAAAATTGTTTATTAAAAAAAGTAAGCAATATAAAAATTCTACGTGTGTCGATAGACAAAGGTATTTTGAATGTACTGTCAAAATCTCAGATCGATAGATTAAGAGTTGTTCGAGTTATGTTTCCGGCCGTCTCAAAAAAAAACGGTTTCGAGAAAAACGCGTTTAAAGTTTTGGGTACTGTGGGATAGACCTGTGAGGCATCGCCACAGAATGGAAAATTTCGACACTTAGACACTTTTGCCGGACTCGTTTTTTTTATATGTTATTTAAGACCCTGAAGAATTTTTTTTAGCGAAAATAAAAATTTTCGATTTTTTTCAAATCTTTACTCAGATGTCCCCCCTTAAAAAAAAACAAAACAAAAATTAAATTAAAACGACCATATAATAAACCAATAGTATTAGTTACCTAACAATAATAAAGTCCATAAAATGTCCTCTAGCTCATTTTATTAAATACTTTATTTATTTTTATTCCGTGTTCATGTACATTCATCTATGGAATGTACTAGAAAATATTATGATATACACAAAAACATGGCTTATATAAGTACCATATTAGGAATATTAAAAGTTGGTTTCAAGCTTAATTATGAAGTTTGAGGTTTTGAAATTTTCACCATGGCCAAAAAATATGCACTAGATTTGTTTTCGGCCCCAAAGTATGCAAATGATATTTAAAAAAAATTATGCAATTGGCAAAACATTCAAAAAACCTTATGCAATTGCATCTGATATACAATGCAGTACAATATGTTGTAATTTACAACTTGTAAACAATTTCCTTGAAACGAAAAAAAAAGATCTTATAGAACAGATAGCTTGAACAGAACAGCTATTAGAATTGTTGTGAATTTTATTGTTAATTAAACATCAAACCATTTATACTACATTTGTTTCTGGTTTATGATAAGAACTAATTCTACAGAATTTCTGCCAGAGCTGATATGAATTCTGCGAAATTGGATTGTGTGTCATAAGCCAATAAAAGGCTTTTGCAGGGGGCCGACAGCTAGTTTTTTGCGAGGCAAGTTCATGGCTTGCCGCTGAGAACGAGATGCAGTCTTAAAAGCCATGTAATCGGTATAAAAAAAATTTCATTCATTGCATGTAAGATACGTCATCGTCAGCTTTCGATTGCATATTTGCAGTGCAATCTTGCGGTTTGTCCGAGAAAAGGGAAATACCAACTTAGTCATCGTCTTTCCCATCTTCTTTCCGCGCTCCAAAGTTGTTCTGTCTGATTTACGAGTTTTTTATTGGCCATTTGGTTGGAATTTGTGACTCCCATGACGCGTGCGCGACTGCAATTGACGTGTGTCTAACGCCATCGCCATATAAAATGGCTTAGATTAGCCCCGGAAGACAGGGCGGGGCGGATAGGGCACTAGAGCTGTTGATGAGAGCAGGTGTGCTCTCAAAGCTCTAAACTTAAGCTTTGTTCAGCTTTTCTTTACTTTCAATCAAGACAATCGCTAGTTAAAATAAACGCAAGCCAAGACGAATTTTAAGAGCTCTACATTTACAGTGGGATTCAAACAAGAAAGCATTTCATACATTTGGAATTTTTTATGGTATTTTTTAAGCTTATCATTTCTACATATGTATATGTTAATGTTCCAAAATAACTATTTATTTCATATATTAATTATTATTAACTCATTTTATACCAAAAATGTATTTTTATAGCTCAAATAAAACAAATTAAATATGCATGTGGTGTTTTGAAAGCCATGGGCTTCGAGGACAAACAATTTTAACAACTAGGAGAACTTTTATCAGAGAAGACCACACATAAATATTTTTCATAAAGTTCCAAATGGCTGATTTGGAATGTATATTCAAGATAGGTTTCGATAAAAAATTAAAGGAAAAACTTTTGGATTGATTTAATTTTAAATTCAGTTAGTACTTTTATTGTAATATTTTTTTTTAATAAAAGCTTAAGTTGAGTTTAGAAATATAATATTTATTAATTTATTTATTAAAGAAAGTATAAGTTTACAAATGTTTTATTAGGCCTTCGGCTGATAATAACCTATATATGTAAAACAAAAACATTTTTTCTCTGTGTTTAATGAATCAGAGGTGTTAGCTTGTCGCAAAGGAGCGACAATAACAGCAGAACAGCTGTGATAAAATCCACGATCGCAGCCCCTCTTTTCTCTCGGGTTCTCTCGGGCCCCAGCTGGGGAGCTTCGGCAGAGCTGCACTTTGTCAAGTGCTTGCCTGCCAGAGTCTTCGTTCATTTGTGTTCAAGTCGCCCGCTCTCGCTGTCGTGTCGTGTCGAGCCGGGTTGCGTTGTGCATGTTCTCAAAAGGTCGAGAAATCGGTTAAAGCCGCGGATGATATGGTGAAACTCTTCTTTTATCCGATCGGAAAAGCCCAGCACGCGTCGCCCCAAAGCCCTCCGGGCAAAATGCAGTAATATAAGCGCAAGCCAGCTGTCAACTTCGAATCACTTAACGCCGGCGCACAGAACCGAAAGGTCGTCGTTATCTAAAACGGAAACTGAGCCCAAATTTAAACCCAAACCCGAATCACAAAACGAAACAAAGTCGAAAGACACCCAAAACCCAAAAACAGTTCAACTGAAGCGGCGAGAGCGAAACCAAAGTGAAAAGCAAACCGACTAATTGAAGTCTGTCTGTCTGGCAGTGAATCGCCAACGTGCAAAGGAAACAAACAAAACGGAATAGGAATTGGCAACAGCCGCAGCAGCAGCGGCAACACATTATCACAAAAAAGAGAAATATTTATAAATAAATACCGACCAACAGCCAACTACGGGAACAACAACAGCCCCCATAACAAAAGCAAATACAACCAGTAACGAAAATCCGGCATTAACATTTAGGCAGTTTGTTTATTTTAAATACATACACGCAAAAGATCATAAAAAGAGCAGCAGTAGCAGGCGGAACGAAAACAAAGTTGTGGCTAGAGATAAGAAAATTGGCTGAGGCCTCCCCCTAAGCTTAGTTCCGCCGATCTCCACTGCTCTTCTCTGTAAGCCCCGACGCAGACGAAAGCCGTCCATAGTTTATATATAGTGTATGAATATCCCCCTGTATACATCGAAACCATCGGACATGATGCAGCATATGTGGTTCAGGTGGATGAGGATCCTGGTGTTGCTCTTCGCCCTCTTCGCAACGGTAAGCCTTGTTACAAAAATTAATCACAGTCGATCCTCCGAAAAAATGGAACAAAATTCGAGTAAATGTTTTAAGTGGCAAGTTGTAGGGTCGACTGTATTTTTAATGTGTTTGTGTCGTGGTGTTATGTTTTATCATCTCATTGGCTCACATTTTGGGTTATGGTTGTTCTAGTTTTCCAAAAAATGCATCCCCTATTCTTAAAGCTTTAGATTTTCCATAAATTCGGAATTCATTTCCATAACTCGAAGGGCATTTTCAAGTCTATATTAACCCGGAGCTTGCAAACCTGTTCGCATTGCCTCTGGCAAGTTATGTGCAATTTTCATTCTCGGTATAATAAATGCATATCATTGGGATTGCAATAATATTAATCGACAATAATAGTGCCGGCTATTCTGCACACGACTTTCGAGGTAATTTACTGCCGACAAGGAATGATCATCTATCTCTGGGAAAACAGCCCATGTAGTAATTAGTCGGAAATAATGACAACAGAGGTATCCAATGATCCGTTTGAAAAGCGCCTGCCACTTGGCCCGATTGGTTTTCCACGAATTCCACATTAAACACTAAACAGGTTTCAAAGAGCACATATTCGTTCTGACTAAATTCCAATTGGCTTAAGGAAAACCTAAAACTGAGATGGAGAAAATCTCAAATGTTTGCATAAGTTGCCTCAAACACAAACGCTGATAAACGCGTCTAAAAACTTGATATCTTATTGTCCAGCAAGCTTGGGAAAATACATTTCCGAGATATGGCAAAAACTCTCAGGCAATTAAGTTCATATGGGGCACTCTCCCAAGATCGGGTTTTATCGTCAATGGCAAGTCCCAATTTCGTTTGGGGCAAATTTTACATTTTTATCGCCTTCAGAAAGTGTTTAAATCATTTCGTGCCCCGTCTATGTTGAAGTGTGTCGATTAACAAAATAAAAATACTGATAAAAGTTATAATATTGAAGCATTTAGTTTTAATTGCAAGTTTCTCTATGTTATTTGTGTTCTATTAAAAGTTAACTTTCATAATTAAGTCTAAAAATAGTGCTTGCATTCTAGCTTATAGGCTTGCGTTGTATTAAATAATTTTTAATTTTAGATCAGATTGCCTCATTAAATTTCCCCTCTGTACTTAATCGTTATGACTGTCTGCTTTATAGAAACAAATGTTCTCCACAACTTCGAGCTTGCAAGACGTTTTAAATCCGCGAATAATTCAGCTCCGATAAGCCGTCCAAAAATGGACTATCAGCATAACCCCATATACATATACAAATTTGAAATCCAGCAGTGGTTTTTGGGAGGTTCGGGTCCTAACTCAACGTAACTAACAAAGTTCTACGCGAGAGGAAACTGCGCCTGCCCACAAAACAGCTGTTCAAATATTCAAAAACGCAAATGTAGTGAGAAGATAGAGCGAAAGCCAGTTGGGCAAGTTAGAGAAGCAATCACAAAAACAATAATATAAATACAAAAACAACGACCAGCCCAACAAATTACCCCAACAACCTAACCCCAGTTGTCTTGGAAATGCTGATGAACCGCAAACAAAACTCTTCCACTTTTCCGCATGTATCTTTCAGGTAGTTTTTATCAATAGCGAGATAGCTAAGCGGCGCAAAGCTGAGGCAGCCTTAGCGGCTTTGATGGGGAATCCGGGAGTCGGACAGTCAGGATTCGAAGAATATGACCAGGAGCCCAATCCGGGTAGCGAGGAGGTGTGCACAATTTTCTCCCGAAAGGCCGTCAAAATTCCAAATAAATATCCCCCTATTCCTAACCATGTTTCCTTTTGTTTTCCTCCTTTGTGTTTTGTATTGTGGCCTGAAGATATTCACCTACCCAAATTAAATCCTTCTTTCGTAATTTTCGCTACAGTTTGCATCGATCGAAGCCAATAAAGACTATGATACCCTCGTGCGCTCCATCTTCGTAACGAACGATAATCAGGGTGTACAGCTCTTTAATGTAAGTCAGCTGTCGAAAACAAAATTTTCATTAGTCCCCCACTGGCATTCTCATTGTACCACTCATTCCACCATTTGTTGGGTTGTGTTGTGTCTGTGTTATTTTTTTCCCACTCGGCCAAAGACTAACACACCTGAATTTTACCTGCACAGACAACGACCATGGACAATGCACCCCTCATGCCCATAAACACCATGCTCGGCGATCAGCCCCAGAATCCGATTCCAAATCCGAACCAGAATCAAAAGAATCAAACCCAAGCCCCGAAACCCAGATCGTCCACCATTTACCATCAGTATCACAGCCTAAATCAACAGCAGGATCAATACTTCAAAGTGCAGCGTTCTCCGGACGGGAAGCTGAATCTGGTCTTTAACGATACGTTCGTCTCTTTGCAGGACACCACTCCGCAGCCGCAGGCGGACCAGACTCCGCCCACCCACCGCCAGCCATCGGACAGTAAGTTCATTCAATTAAACTTTACTCAGACACATTCGATACTCGAACATGCTGAACAATTAACAACTAAATCGATCCCATACTGAATGGCCAATTGTCTTTGGCGCTTGCCTAACTTTTTAGCCTTTGTCTTCCCCGGTTCCGCAGGACATGGCCCACGTCCCATTTACCCGGCCCACTCGCCAGCGGGGGCTAATAACACCGCTGCCCTACAGCAGTGCGGAGATGTGAAGCCGGAGTCAAGGTCCTTCTGCACCCAAGTCGAGAACTATCCGGACCTGTCCGGCCTGAAGATGACGCTCTCGAGCAAGTTCTCCAAGTTCTTCAGCGATGCGGTCCCCACCGATGTGAGTGCCCGGGTGGGTATTGATGCGGATGATACGATCTACTTGTGCCGGGTCACGCCCCGTACTATCTTTCCCAAGATGGGTCTGACAACGCAGAACAACTGGGAGTTAATAGTCAACACTGACGAATTCAAACAAGCCATCCAAATTGAAGAGTGCGAGTAAGTGTTGAACCTTCACAAATCGATGGTTCACAATTCACAAATTTTGGTAACGCAAATGTTTAACCCTCAGAGTTCCCGATGCACCTTGTGACTTTACGGATAGTTTCCCCAACGGGTACAGGTCATCCTGCAAACAACATTACATGACCCGCAACCTTATCAGCATTAAGGACGAAGGCCCATTGGACCCGTCTCCAGAGTCCTTTAGAATACCCTCCTGCTGCAAATGTGTACTGAAGAGGGTATAGTCCTACCGACGAGGGGCTGGGGTAATCCCCATTCGAAAAAGCTGCGAAATTGTGATTTTGAGGTGAGACCACAATTTATTCTACATGAAATTTTCAATGAACTAAAGCGACAGACCAAATTGACGATAGCAGGACACAAAGATTTGAGGGTAGCATAGTAGTTGGAGAGTTGAACCTTTCACTTGACCAGCTTGCGCAGGGTCCATCCAACAGCATAGAATCCAACCAGCTTGAGCGCCATTCCCTTCCCTTCCGCCTTCACCATGTACTTGAACTTGTTCTCCATGTTCCCAAAGACCCGATCCATTGCAATAATAAGAATGAACAATCCACAAATCCGATAAAGCTCAAGAAAACTGAAGAAATCCAAGCGTCACTTGCGGCTCTTTGGTTTTTAAAAACCAGACTTTTCAAAAAATCAAAGTACGTTCTCGACGAATACGTATATATAGATTGGGAAGTTTTTTCAAACTGAAAAAATCCTGGACTCAGTTGAGGGACTACAGCTTGACACTCTTCCAATGCCAACTTGATTTTAATAAAATAATATGTTTATGTTTTCGTTTCAGCACCAAGATTCACCCACCACAGAATGGCAGGCCAAACTGTCCAGGGCTCGTTGTTTAATTGTATATTTTTATGACTTTGCAGACTCATAAGCACGATATGATACATTTTTATTCTGCAGCTGTCGTTTGAAGCAAAATCTAACTTAGTCTATGTGCATTATAATTTAAAATTTAATATCGAGTCACTGTAATCCAATTCGTGTCATATTTTCGCTTTGTCTTCCTATGATAGAATGCATGCAATTAGTTTTAAAATACCTACACAAAAATCACAAAGACATAAAACTACCACACAAAAAAAAAAAAAAAAAAAGAATGTATGTTAAAAAAGCTAATGTATAATAAATGTATGCGAGTACATGCCAGCAAAGTAAAGTTCTTTGAACCCATCAAATGCTGGTGACAGCTATGTTTCCACCACACCAGTGGTGCTGCCAACGTTTGGAGTACCTGGGTTGACAATTTATTTGCTTATTAACAATAATTCAGCTGGCCGTGCTGCGCAAACCAATTACAGCATAGTAAGTGTAAACACAGCCCCAAAGGACGAGGATAACACATGGCAACTACATGCACTTCTTGCTGTCAACGGGCGATGGGGCGTATGCGCGATGGGCCTGCATAATACACGTGGGGCTCCTGAAGAAATCAATACTATTTATTGATTCCAATCCCCAACTAACTATGTCAAAGTTAGGGCGAACAATGCGAATGCTGGTGGATTTCCTGTGGGCGGGCAAAGTGCCACCATTTAATTACTATTATTAGGTATCCTTGCTTGCCTGGCCAAAATAAAAATTGTCGTGTGCCGGTCATCGGGGAAACGAGCGGATTGGACATTGGCGAGGGTCATCAATCATGCACCTTCAAATAGCCACATACTAAGGTCGATATCAATTAGCAACCATCCATATATCTTTTCGTACAGCTTATGTGTTTATTATGGATCGGCTGGTGTTCCCTTAGTAATGTAATTTTTTTCCCATTACGCCACTGAGTTTTGGGCATTGGATTGTGGTCACTTGGCTCCTGGTTCGTGCTAGGTTTTGATTCACTTTGAAAAATGTATCCGACTGCGTAATACCTAAATTAAAGCTTTGGGATATTGTCTTAATTTGTGATTCAGGGCTAGTACACTTACCAAAACGATAAATCATCTATTACTTAATAGGACTGAATTTTTATTTTAAAGATTCGGATGCACCTGTGTGGAACCCAACAAAACTTCAGGTGTTTTTAAGAGCGTGAGTTTTTTAACTGGGCAATTATAAGAATAGAGGAGAGGGAAATTAGACAAACTTCGCAAAATGGTCAGTAATATATTATCTAACTCAGGTTATAATTGCAATTTGAAACCGAACGATTGTTTAAGAGCAACCGCATTAACCCTATAAGCCCCAATCCTTTGAACTTTTTAGGATATTTATGAGATACAATAAATTATTGAACACCGCTTAGCAAAATGTAAAGACTCTTTGAGGAATGGGTGCTATGGATTCCACACACTAGGAGCACGGACAATACGAAACATGCAGGACAGTCAGACACTGGCAGGACTTTTTGGTGGGAGCGAATGGGGCTCGGATTGGTGGCCCGTAATTGCCGCAGCACATTTGCATGGCCGAAGGAGTTAATGGGGGTTGCCTGATTTGTTTGTTGTTATTGTTATTATTATTGTTATTTTGTACGGTTGTTGGTAGTGCTGTTATTCGGTTGCTGCCAGGTATCGGAGCCGTATAAATACGTTCTGTTGACGACGGCCGGGCTCCAATACGCCGGTAGTCACCAGCTCCGACCAGTCGCCCGCTGCACTAGCTCCACTTGAGTCGCTATTTTTATAGAGTTTTACTCCGGGCCCGGTGCCCGAAAGTTTACGGCTGCATTTTAGCAGCTTTCGTTTTAGCCCTTTTAGCGCATAATGCCCAATTATGCAACTGCCTGCTGTTGCCTCTACGCGAAAAGTGTTAGGAGCAATAAGTAAACAACTAACTTGGCTAAACTGTTCTTAGTGTCTTTGAAACTGTTTAGTTCTGTTTTTCAACTTTGAGTAAAAAGCGCAACATGTGGCCTCTGTGACTGGAATTCGAATTAGTGCTTTAAACGAACTCATTGATATGCTCTGAAGTGCTTCGGAAAAATCACCAGAACCCGTACCCAGCGTGAATCCAACGAAAAAAGCACACCACGGAATATGCGGTAATCCATATGCCTTCCTGGTGACTAATGCTATGGCTATGGAAGATCGAAACCGTATTTGGACCACGGGCCACGTAAACCTCGGCTACTTCAGCGAAAATCTTCAGCAGCAGGCCTTGCCACTCCAAAGGCAGCAAACTCCGGGTAAAAACAATTTTGGTCCCCTAAAACTTTAGAGAACAACCTACATTTATTATTTAACAGCTTTTATAAATTGGTTGTTTCACGCCTCGTTCCAAACTTAATTACCAAGAATTTTAAAGTATATAGTTACTCAAAATAACTTCAGGAATAATAAATTGAAAATGTTTAAAGATTTTTTTTTAATAAATAAGCAAATTCCCGTGGATAGTGCTTCATGAGTACTGAAAAGTATGTAATAATCATATCTACATTTTTGTAATTTTGATACCCATTTTTGAAGCCCCAAACAATTTTAAAAACTTGTTTTTTTCTAACGAATCCAATGGATTTCAGACAGAGTTTATTTTAAAAGAGCGAAGAGAGTTTCTGAAATAAATAGGTGGTGTTCAACGGTTTGTGGTAGAAAATCGAGGGTCTTGAAGTTATCCTTGACAAATTTATTGGCAATAGCTTTTACTCTATTTGTAGTTATTGAAATAGACTATCGTATATGGTTCCTATACCCTTTATCCGCAATATGGTAAACCAATGCATTCCCCATTTAGTAGATTCAACGGTTTTCACAACAGCTTCATTTTCGGCATCCAGAGGTTGCAAGGTTACCGCATCGTCAGCTGTGCCCATTATTGAATTATTGAGGCTAGTTTCGTCCTCTTTCTTGCTAGATGTATCCTCGACATCATCATTTTTTTTCAACCGCAGCGCTGTGTTGAAAGCCAGCCTTGCCTGACTTTGCGTACTCCCGGCGAGCTTCGTCCTTTTTTGGCTAAAAGTTTGCCTGGACAATTGGCGGAACTTGGCGATTCGGGAGTGCATGGTGAAGCCGATGACCATCACGGCCACCGCCATGAACACCACACAATCGAAAAGGGCAGATATCATCTCGAAGGGCCTGGCGAATCGAGACTCGAATTTGGCCGCGTCCTTGAAAATTTCAATGGTGCCGTAGACGTCGTCGGCCATGGCGAAGAGATTGGACTCGATTTCGGCGGTATTAAACATATACATAGATAGCCTACGCAACATTTTGTGCAATTTTGGAATTTTGGGATTTTACAATTTTGTGTTACAATGAGTTAAAACACCAGACAGCTCACTGCTTGCTGTATACGCCGTATAAAAAAGATAAATGAAATTCCTTTCCCCTTTAATTAGGTTACTCTTTAAAGATGGAACCTTTCTGTGTGGAAGGGTAGTGACTTTCTGAAATGGGTTAAAATGCTGCCGGACATGCAAACTGGTTTTGCGGTCAATGAACCGGAAACGGTCACCGCATTCTAACACTGCATGTTGTCTACGAAAATGCAATTGCGTTGGACGTTCTGGCGACAGGTGTATGCATTAGCCGGAGACAATTAGGGACACCCAGGACAGCACAGCGCAGGCTAGTGACTGGAGTGAGTTATCCAGATCAAGATAAAGCCGCGAACACGAACCACAACATGTGTGCCTTTATTTTGGGGGGGGAAGAGCGGCGATGGGGTGGATTTATTGCTGCTTTTAGGCAAACACGATTGACAATATTAGACTAATTAGTGTTAATAAAACGTGCCTTTCTCCAAAGCGATGGAAATATATTTATCAAAACCTAAGCAATGCCTTCAGCCGATTGAGCCAATTAGTAGTGCGACGCAGCCCAGTTAACCGAGATTATTGGAAATCCATTTCAGGAAACCTGAGCCTACTTGCGACGCCCATTGTAGCCAACGGCAGTGCAAATGGAGTCGGAAATGCGAACGGACATGGACGGTCCTCGGCGACGGAAAGTGCCCAGGGCAAGCATCTTCCATTTCAGGGCCCAGCCCCCAATCTCGTCGGCGTGCAATCCAGGTGATTGGAGTAACATTACGCATTGTCTGCCTACTAATCACTATTTCCGTTTAGGTTTCGCCGGCTCTATTACCACAAGGTGGTACTGGGAGGACTGACTGCCCTCGTAATCGCTCTACTAATAGCAATCATAGTCATAAGCGTAACTCGTAAGTAGTCGCAATACATTTTGCGTTCAAAACCACAAAACACTTACTAAATGATGACTTGCATACGTAAATGATTTCTTGGAACTCTCGATCGGTTTTACGAGTTGAATGCAATGTTCTAAAATGATACAGTTTTTCTTAGTTGGAGATCAGGCGATCCTAAAATGAGAGACTAATTTGCATACTCATTAAACAGGCAACTTCAACTGTTTAATCTACTGTGGTTTAAAGCTCAAACAGGAATATTATAATAAAACCTATTTTATCCAAGTACCCTTAAAGCTATCCACTTAATTAATTCCAGTTAAGAAATCCAGCTCAATTTGCCGGAGCAAGGAGTGCATCCGCACAGCGGCCAGCCTCATCTATGCCATGGACGAACAGACTGATCCCTGCGAGGACTTTTACAAATTCACCTGTGGCCGATGGGCCGATCAGCATCCCCGGTCAGACTCCGTGACCTCCAACGACTGGTTTCGGGAGCGGCAGGCCCACATAATGCGTCTGGTGCGTGACTTTCTTCGATCGAATATTACCAATGCGGAGCCAGAGGCTGTGGGTAAGGCCAAGACCATGTACCGAGCCTGCATGGACACGAATCTGCTGGATCAGCGGGACTTGGAACCGTTGGTGGGCTATCTTGTGCGCTTTGGACTTCCCATCCTGCCCTCCGCCCTCAACCTGACCCTTGGGAGCAATTCGAAATTTGCGGGAGTGGCAGCAAACGACTCATCATTCAACTGGCTGGAATCACTCGTGACGATCAAGCGACACTTGTCAATGGATTTGATAATAGGGTTCGACGTGTTTCCAGATCCATTCAATCGCACCCTTAATCGGATCGCCTTGGGAACTCCGGAGACGGATTCGGCATTTCCCTTGTAAGTAAATAATAGAACGATTAAATATATTAATATATAAATAAAATCTAATGATTAAAGCAACAAAGACGATTCGCACAAGATGCTACGCAAGATCCACAGGAAAACAATCTTTATGCAAAACAGCGACGAAGAGGATGACAACGAGGATAACAGAGAAAGCGAGGAGGAAGAGGCTGCCCGAAAGACCAGCACGGGAATGACGGCCTACCTCCACTACGTACGAAAAGTGATCGAAAAGTACTTGCTCTATGTGGACCCATATGTCAACCAGGAGGATGCCACTTTGGGCATTACAGAGCTGGTCAAACAGGGTGTTAGAGTAGCTAGAAAGGTTCATGCGGTAAGCCTCCATATTTTTAAACTATTTTGAATCCTAAAAAGACCTTTTTTACTTTTCATACCAATAGCTAAAGGAAGAGGCTGAAAATAGTACAAAGCCCTCTAAAAATCCGGCAGACGATATTGTTTACATTTCACTGCAGGATCTGCAGAATCAGACAGACAAGAATATTTCTCCAAAAACATTGCCCATTTGGGCAAAATATATGGATCTGATCCTGAAGGGCACAAAGCACGCTAGCAATGTTCAACTTACCAGAAATCTGACAATCATCACTAGTCCGGCCGACATTCTGTATCTGCAGCGTGTGGTGGAGTATCTGGAGGAAACACCAGCCTCCCATATAGAGTCCTACCTATGGCTGAGCACCCTCGAGGAGCTGGTCCTCCACACAACGAGTTCCATGCGGCTGCTCCACTCGGAGTACATGAAGGTGGCCATTGGAACGGAGGGAAGCACACCGCGGTCACTCTACTGCGCCAACGGAGTGAACAGTCTTTTCGGAATGGCTGTGAGTTACGTCCTGGCAGATGACAGGTTCGTCGAAGAGAAGTTGCCTCGGGTGCAGCGAATGCTGAGCGATATCCGGCGTTCCTTTGATCGTTTGGTGAAGTCCACAACCTGGATGGACGCGGCCACCAAGCGGAAAACAATTCAGAAGTCTGCTGAAATGAAAAGCTTCATTGGTTACCCTACGTGGCTACAGAATGCAACTGCGTTGAATGCCTTTTACGAGGGGGCGAAAACGAATACCACCACCCACCTGGAGAACCTCATGAACTTTGTTCACTGGCAGATGATGGAGAAGCTCAATGAAATGGATAAGCCGGAGCCAATTGGCTGGGCGACTTCGCCTTCTAATGTGAATGCCTTCCACACGTTTCAATCAAATGCAATCAGTAAGTGAGAAAAAAATTCGACTTACATTTTTAAGGTTAAACTATTTAAGATAAATAATATATTGGATAGTTCATTAATTAATCTTTTGATAAATCTCTGCTTAAAATATTTCTTATGGTATCTCTGTTTAAGAATTGTACCTTAACCCTTATAAGCGCAACTCAAAATCGTAAAGTTAAAGCTCAAGCCGGGCCTCTGAGGCCCGGTAGACATTTTTAAGTCAAAATGGAAAAAAAATTTAAAAAAAAATTATTCAATAATACATTCTAACAGAAGTGCTAAATGCCAAAAAAAAAAAGACCTTTCAAAACTAATTTTCATGGTAGATTTCATGGTATCCACTCAGAGAAGTTATCTTTTGGAACAAAATGTCCCCATCTGTCTAAAACCGACCAAATTTGCAATTACATCGACGGCCCATCAGGCCTCTGAGGTCGGCTTGCGCTTAAGTGTCTCTGTAAAATTATCTGGATATTCATTTTTTAAAAACCTTTGATTTTCATATTACTTTGGTATATTCCAAATATAATTTCTATAGACAAGACCTGCAAGAATATACAAGTTATTATAAAAAACTATTACAAGAAACCCTTAAAAACTTTTTAGCCTAAAAATAAAGATAATTAATTATATACTTAAATATTTTTTTGACAGTGCTGCTTTTAGAATTGTTCTTACACTTTCATTTCTTTTGCAGCGGTGCCCATTGCCATTTTGCAATACCCGTTTTACGACCTCGGCCTCGAGTAAGTCCGCCCAGGAATAGAACTCTCAGCACTGAGCACATGGATAGCCGGGAAAAAAAATAAAAGAGCAAAGCTCAAGGCACGTTCCCGCATCTGCCATCTGCACCTTGCACTAATCCTTCATTCCGAGTTTTCTCTAATTCTCATCCGGGCTTTTGTCCTTTGCAGAGCCCTCAACTATGGATCCATAGGCACCATTCTGGGACACGAGCTGACGCACGGCTTCGATGACAGTGGTCGTCGATTTGACCGATTTGGGAACATGGTCGAATGGTGGTCCAATAAGACCATTGACGAGTACATCAACCGGACAGAGTGTTTTGTCGATCAATATAGTAGTTACCATTTGGCAGATATTGATGAATATGTAAGTATAAAGGGTTAAAATTTTGTACTTATAACATCATTACATTAATGCCCTCCATAGATCGATGGAGAACTGACTTTGGGCGAGAACATCGCCGACAATGGCGGAATGCGGGAGGCCTTTTACGCCTACCGTCTCTACGTGAAGGAGATGGGTCGGGAGCGGGCAAAACTGCCCGGACTGGAGCACTATTCCCACGAGCAGCTCTTCTTCATCTCGTTCGGCAACCTGTGGTGCGAAACTTACACTCCGGCGGCGTCGCGGTACGCCCTCAGTGACTCGCATTGCCCCGGGCAGATGCGACTCCGCGGCGTACTCTCCAACTCGGAGGAGTTCGCCAGGACGTTCAAGTGCGCCTCCGGCAGCCCCATGAATCCCAGCCAGCCCAAGTGCCGCATTTGGTAGTGAGCTCGCCGTTGGCCAACAACCAGAGCAGGCAATTCAAACAGGAACAGTCAAGTGATTTTTCGAAATATACATATATTTAGTAAATATTATTTACAGATAAGTTAGACGTAAGTTTAGATCGTTTATACAGGTGTCTTTTGCCCGCTTCAATGTTTGGTGGTGCAATAAATGGTATACGCTTCGCGTCTCGAAAGTAGACTACGTTTTAGTGGTAAAGATGAAGAACTTACATGTCTCATAGCATACTTTTGGGGCTTTAGTTTACTGGTTTCTGATCAATTTCATGTAGATTTATGCATTATGGTATTTATTTTCTTTAGATAATCATTAATATATATATTTAGTAAAATTACATTGAGTCGACACTTACAATACATTTGGAACATTCAAACACATACACACGCACGCACACCCACTTAAGTACATACAAATTGTGGGAGATTCGGTTCTTTGGTGGTTTTCCGTACGGCTCAGAACTCTGTGCAGTTTCCGTTCACCGGAAACGCCCTCGAGCCATTTGCCGATCGCTGGCCGGATGACTCCTCGGCGGGGGGACAGGCAGCTACCGCAAAACTGAGGTCTCGGCACATGAAAATTGGCTCTGTTTTTGGGGAGAAAAATCGTATTTTAAACAATGAATTCTTAATATAAAATTAAGAAATAATTTAAATTAAGATTTTATGGAAGCTATAACCCACCGCTTGCATAGAATTCGCTCGTAGCTTTCTCCTTGTGCTGATGTAAGTGGTGCAGGTGTTCACACGATGCAGGTGAAAAGCCCTTTCGGTTCCTGGCATTCGAAAGTAAAATATATAAACTTAATGTATTAATAAGAAAATAATATTTATAAATTAACAGGAAACTTTTTGCGGTGCAGGACATGCAAAGAGTGGCTGCGTGCTTTAAGGACTGTCATGCAAAAGCCTAAAATAGAGACAGTACGAAGTCTACGGCTATACGGCTGTACTACGAACTACGGACGGAGCCTCGGGACTCCGGCTGTGCGACAGCAACGGAACGGAGCACAAGCAGTCGATACACTGAGAGATTCGAAAACGGGTAATTGAGTGAAGAAGGGTGGCACCTAATGCGTATTTTAGGTTTCCTGACTAGACCATCACCAAGTCGGCGATGGTACTTGAAGGGCATCTCACCGGTTGCTTCGTAGCTGCGTCCGCCGCTGCTGCCCAGATATCGGTGTAGGCAGCAGCAGCGCCGCAGACCCGGTACACGGTACATAATCTGCAGGAATCCGCCTCGGAACCGGGCGTTCATATAGCAATAGATGATCGGGTTGTAGCAACTGTGCGACATGGCCAGCCAGTGGAACGCGAACCACACGTACGGCAGCGGAGTCCATCGCGCGAATTCCTCGTCGTTTAGCAGCAGCTGGAGGGGTTTCCATAGAATCACATTTAATATAAAATCTCAAAGATATAAAGTATAAAGGGTCGGGACTCACCTGCAGAATGTTAAAGGGTAGCCAGCACATGGTAAAAACAATCACAACCGTCAGCATCATCTTGATCATCTGCAAGAAAAGTGAAAGGGGAAGAGGTTAGCCAAGGGCTGTACAAGTTCAGTGTCTCAGAGTCTATTTATAGAGCTGCGGTCGTGCACCTCAGAAGCAATATTATCCCATCCCCTAGCTCTTGTCTCGCTTTTACGACCTTGACCGTACTCACATGCGGCGAAATTTCCTCGTATCACAGCCCTTCGGGCCGTAAAATCTATGAGGGGTGCAGTTCCAGCCATAAAATGTGACCAAAACAACCAGCTCAACTTTATTTATATCAGGAGGCAACGACTTTGGCCTTTATTGCCACTTGAAACTAATTTTTATCACGGCGTCTTTAAGCCTAAAGAGATGGGTATTTTTGGAAGCTGTCAAGTAATTATGAAAGGAGAGCAGGAAATACATATATTTGCATGTCGGTCTGTAGCCTTTTCGGGAGCAGTTTCAAATGGGATGTAACTCCCCTCCACTGGTATCGTAAATTCCGCTTTCCTTCTTCGACACGCAAGTTAGACATAAAATTTCTTATGGCCGCGCTTGGAAATGATTTCGTTTTTGTTGTTAGGTGGGAAAAGACAGATGAAGGTTACCCTACATATGTACATACGTAGGGCTAAAACACTGAATACCTGTATTTTGGAGCCTACTTGTTTATCCTTCCCGCACTCCCACTAATTTAAGTTAGTAACCAAGTCACAGGGCTTTAACGCTTCAACAATGTGCTATAAAAAGGTTACCCAATCCAATGTTTTTGTTTTTTTGCCGACAGATACAATCGAACTGCGACAGAATGGCTAAAATGACGGCATTATTTACTTTAACGATGAACTCAGTGGCCACGTATCTTTACCGTGACTCCTAAAAAAAACTAATCGTAAAGGTTTACGGGCTGAAACAAAGCCCCGATAAAGTTGTAAGGTTTTTTTACCTTCAATTGTTACACTAAAGGAAAAGGGGATGCCATAAAAAAGAAACTAATTTAGTTGTTCTTATTAGTTTTAATCCACATGAACTTTTTTCTTGCAAATTCTTAGAGTTAAGTATTTGAATGATTATATATTTTAGGCTTTTTTTCTTAGTGATCTTTCGGAGAATCCCCAAAGCATAGTCACCTTACAAAGGCCAAGAAGTGGCTATAAACGAATCATATTCACAAGCCATATTGAATTTTGAAACATGCAGACTCTCCCTTCTAGATGTGAGTAGATTGAATCATATTTGCATGCAAATGTTATTGGATAATCGTCCATAAATGCGAAATCCGAATGCAAATAGCATCTTGCTCAATAGCGAGGGATTATGAATTGATTCAATGGCCATTTGGATGGAAATCAGTACTTTGGCATCTATTTTTTTGTGCTGAACGCATCTGGCGACAGTTTTCCGTTTGGCAAGCTGGCATTTGCTTTTTATTAACTTGGCAAAGTCGTTTTATTGGCCTGCCTTTGTTGCGGGTCGGTTCTCCCTTTGGCTGCAGTTGCCAGGGCACCGTTAACGAGTGCTCAACGAGGCCATTTGATTCGTTTTAATGCCTCGTTAGTTGGCCGTCCAGCCGGGGAGTGTTAACAATGTCAACATCAAGTATACGCCACGATGTACGGCCAGTCACAACAAGAGGGACCCAGAGATGCAAACAAAGTGAAGCCAGCTGAATGTTTGTACAAATTCGTGTGTGTGTTGTTGTTTCCTTGGCGTCTGGACACGTGTCTCCTTCAGCAGTGACCTTTGGCCCGCCACGCGTGTGGCAGCGTGTAAAAATGCATATCTCCTGCTATGCACTTTCCCTTTATGCACTTTGAAAAAATTCATACTCTCAAAAATCCTCCATGATATTAATAATTTTATGAGGACTTAAACACCCAGTACATTATTATTATTTTTAAGTGTATCTAATGACTGCGGAGGTGTAAACTGCAATGTCATCTGGCCAAGAAGGCGCTCAAACAGCAAAGGCAGACTTGTTTACCATATGTCATTTGAGCCGGCTGGAATATTTTTGCCCGTGGCTCTGGTTTCATCTTTATTGTGGTAGTTTGTTTTTGGCCACCTCGACATGACAGCTCCACGACTTAATTGCCAGCAGTGGATGCTGCCGGCTTTGGCTTGGAATATTTCATTTTGGGGGTTTGTTGGCGGCTTTTGAACCGGTTAGCGGTTACAGTTATGCCCGCCCATCAAAGTTAATGCCGCATCGGCATTACGGCTTACATAAAAAATGAGCTCATGTACAAGACTCAGTACAGTCAGTGCTGTAATTCATCAAGCCGATTTCAGTTTCAGGCCGGCTCACACCCACCTCGAACAAAAACAAAAAAGCGGCAAATTAGGAACTGGGCCATCAAAGTCTTAGGCTGACAAATGAGCTTTGATCCCCCCTTCAGACCTGTCTGGTGAAATGTGGCCGAAAGTGAGGGCTTGAATTTCGATTGAAATAGAAAGGCCGGCTGTAATGAGGTGCAAAGTGTTCTCCATAATAAACCCTTCTCCCCGGCTGATTCACTAATTAAATTTCCCAACACGTCCGGGTGGGTCAAATGGCTTCTATTCCTTAGCCCAGTTCGCCATTTAGTTTGTTTAATTAATGAAGCAGACAGATGTCTGGCCGGGCTGATTGCTTTTTAAGTGTTAGGAGTTTGATTTATTCGAGGCAAGGAAACAGGATTGCTGCTACTCAAAATATTTATCAGTCGTTCATTATAATTACTATTGACAAGAGTAAACACTTTACATTACGCGTGTTTTTCCTCCGAAAGATTACATTTTGTTCCGCTTTTTACTAAGACCTGGCCCAATCAACAAAAAGGCGCGGTAAGCGGTAATAGGTTGGATGGCAATATTTCGGGCATGCCACGTAATTTTTTATTATTCCTTGTTTTTTTCCAACTGCCATTGAGGGCCATTGAAAGCAACTGTGGATAGATAAAAAATTTCGCCAAATAAAGTTGAAAGCCATTTCTTTCATTTAAAGTTTCCCTTCTTTGCGTGGGAGTTGGTAAGTGCCTGGAAAAAATGCCACAGAAATATGAAGCAAACTTCATAGAAATTGTAGCTGAAAACTAGTTCACTTTGGGTCTTTACAGCATCGCGCTTCAACACCAACTGACCATCGCCATCATCAATCAATCCATTTCACTTATCGATTAGCTCGTGCCCATAGCTATCCCCCTTTGGCAATTCTCCGATGATTACGAAGAGATTACTGACCCCCGGGCACCCGCATGTCTCGAACTGTGGTAATTGAAGCCGCCTTTTAATTGCCAAACAATTGCGAAAGTGGCCAGAAAGGAGAAACATGGCTTACTCTGCTGGTAACTCCAAGGTGCGCCTCCAGCTCCAAAATTGTTCTCCGGTCATTATATTATACCGCCAAACTAATCAGCAACTAATTTGCCCAACAATTTACAGCTGAAAAAGTCTTTGAACCAGTCGGGCTTGAAATTTCTTATACTCTTATTTTTATAGTTTGGTAAAATTGTTTAAGCTTAAATTTTTGAGAAATTATTCAGATTAATTTTTTAAAGACTTGAACTTTAAGCTTGATAATGGTTTTCAAAAGTTTCTAGATAAACTTTAAATTCTTCACAAAAAATTTTCTATTCGGCGATAAATTTTTTTGCTTTATTAAAATTTTACCTTTAATAGATTAAACTGCAAGACCTTCGTTGACCGACAAACGAAAATTAAGTGAGCAAAATAACTAAATGGCCACCACAAAGTATCGTAAAAATCCAAAAGTCATAAAAAATAATCAAATAAAAGCGGGAAGACCAAAACTGGCGGTTGGGGGCCAAATGGACTTTTTGTTCGCTGCAATTATACGCTCTTCGGTTTATGGGGCTTGGAACAAAGCATCACCGGACATTGACCGACACAACCAGAGAAAGGACTCCTTGAAGAGGTCCCTGGGCCTTCAGCAGTAAGCCATATTGGCCGATAAAACCGAATAAAATTAAAGCTGAATGAATTGTCTTAGCGGAGTTTTTCAAGTTGTTGCCATACTATGTGAATATATCGTGGTAGATGGATTTGGGAGACCTTCAGCGGTGTACGTGAGCCGACTTTTTCTTTTACGACCGACATACATTATAATTAACCCGCCCTCGAAGCTGTGCGTAAAGGAGGGCGTGGCAGGAAGCGAGTGACTAAGAAATACGCGCAATTAATTAAAGCGCCCTAAGTGTCATAAACCGTCCGAGCGCTGTCAATTAAACGACGTCACGAAGGTTCGGCAACAACCCTTAACTCCTCCCAAAAGCTATTTATTTTTCTCCATTTTTTTTTTGGACCTTGCGGAAGTGTTGCGGCCGCGATTTATTGTGGGCGTGTCACTGACAGGCGGAAAACGGAAAAAACCGCTTGAAATGAAAAAAGAGAAACCCTGGACCGAAAAGTAAAGGTCATAAAATTGTTTCGCTTATGCGACAGCATTCATACATATTTGGTTAAGAAGGGAGGCTACACGGACCATGTTGTTAAGAAATTTTCTTTACAATGTCCACAACACGGATCCCACTCATGTTTGCCCTGCGCTCTCCAGCAAATTGAATTTAAAACATTTTCTTTGGCACATAAATTGTTTTTTCTTGGGCCGGCTTTTTCCTCTCACGAACACACTTTAAGGTATTTTTGCTTACATTTTGGTTCTTTCTATACCACCTAATTTTCTTTTATTATTTATGTTCTTAACAGTTCAATTTACTTTATTTCATTCTCAAAAAATAAACTCGAACATTTTTCCTAAAGAAAAACTAAACAACTCAATAATGTCAAGTTTTGCAAAGTTCCTCTTTTGAGAATCTGCAGCACAATCCTGAATCCACTGAGTGCTACTAAAAATAGAAAATTCAATAAAAACTACGGTGGGCGGAAGCTCATGGTCATGAATTGCATCCACGTCCTAAAAATAGAAACTATTATCCCACCAGATTACGGCGGCTGCTGTGCAACATGGCGTATGAGTGATATGCAAAAATATAGAACCAGAACCCAAGTCCTGTGGGTGAGGTGGTGTGGGAAAAGAGTACTCTAATAGCACAATAGAAGTTCAATGTTTACCCAAAACTACGGGGCTTCTGTGGAAAGCAGAAATACCAATTTGCGACAATGTTGTGGCCTCAGAAACTTTACAAATTGCAATTGGCTGCATGTGGGCGTGTTTGGTTTGTGGGCGAAATCTGCCTGTGTTTGATGTACTGGGCATCCAGCCACCTAAGATCCACCTACGACCACTCACAGCCTTCCACCTGCTGAGCTGTGTTGACGGTTCTGGGGTGTCTGTTTCCGTTTCGGCCAATTTTCAGGGTGGACAACACGTTCGCAATTTTACGAGCCAGCCAGGAATAGCCCTGACCACGTGCACCGTATCGAAACTTTCCAGGAGGTGCATCAATGATATTGTTTTTACGTAATTTACGACCCCCAAGGCCTGGCAGTGTGTTCATCGAAGTAATTAGGAATATTGCAGTAACGTCTGTGTCTGACAAGATAAAGGGCAAGATAGGTAAATACTTTTAAAGTTAAACTTTGTAACGTATCCACTTCAAGTATATATTTCTGTAATATTTCATAAGCTAGCATTTTATTTTTGATTGATTTGTAAAAAGTCCTGCGGACAGTACTCCCTATTCATTTTATAAAACTGAAAAAACAAACATTTGTAAAAGTCGCTGTTTGGCAAACTGTATTGAAAAGATTTCAGCTGCAGGGCAGAAATTTGCATGACGGATTGCCATTGATTGTACAAACAGAAAAACAACAGAAATGGTCAAAAAAGACACCAGGGTTCAGTGTTGGCCCAGACAGGCGGAAGCAAGCCATACGCCCATAAAATATGAGGCTGAAAACAAAGACAGCAGACCAGAGACAACTGAACTGTCAGTGAAAAAATAGTTAACCCTTCAGGGATTTTCATCATACAACATTTATAAAAGAGTTGACTTTTAAAAAATCTATTCCTTTTTTAACAATTGGTTTGGAAGCTTCACAAAACAAAATATAAATGCAGGCCTGAACCATCTTCAGGTTGCTGTCGATATATTTATTTGCATTCTTTTCAAATAAAAATAATATAGTTTCTTAGCTGAAAAATATAAAAAAAATTATATAAAAAAAATGCAAGCTCAAAATGTATGTCTTAAATGGGTTAAAGGTAACAGCAGCAGAAAATAACTATGCTGAAGTGAAAGTGCCAACTCGGTGCCCCAAAAAGGGGGCAGAAGCTTGTACGGCAATGACAATGCCATTGGTGTCTGTATACTTAAAGCATTAAAGCCCGGTAACAAAAAAAATAAATAATGTACGAAAAAATAAAACAGAAATAAAAATTAAGCCTTTTCCGTAATGACAACCTAAAAACCAAAGCAAAAGTTTGTCATTAACAAGGTAAGGCGGGGAAACTACAACTTCCTATCGAATCGGCAACCTAAACTATAAAATAATTAACTTTTCTCGAACTTTTTTTTAATCGTTTGTAACACCAAGTTTTTAAAGTTTTTCACTTACTTTCTGCCCGCGGAAACCCAAAAAGGAGCTTAGCCTTGAAATGCCTTCATTTAATTAAAAGGATCTGAAATTACTGGTCAGAAGCAGGACCTTTGTATTTAAAACCACAGGGACGCTTGAAAATGAGTGAAAAAACGAAGGCAAGGCCAGCCGTGTATAATGGCAAGAAATGACTTTTTAATTAGTTTCACAACTCCCTGAGCCACTTCCTTTTACTCTAAATGGCTAATTAGTACAACTTTCCTTTTCATTCGACAGCAAAACTAAGTTATGCTGAATTTAATTCTGGGCAAGGAGTCCGGACGAGTTCTCGTTGTTCTCGCTTTCCTTTGGCCTGGAAATGTCAGATAATAAAATAAAAAATATTGGAGATTTTTTTTCGTAATTTTGTCACCGTTGTTTTTTTTATTGTGCATAAAGTACTTAATCTAGGATAATTAAAATATATATTTATATGTATGGAGCATGTGAGGCCCCGCTATATCATCTTCCTCTACAATATCATCATCATCGTCAGATTTATTGCTTTTCGGGGCGCCAAGCGGAGTTCCCATCCAAGGAACCCACCACTCGTCGCCTATTAGCTAATAGAATTATCCAGGCAGGGCCGAAGGTTAGACTCTAATCAGTTTCAGGTGAGAATTTCCAGGTGGACGGACGAGGATGAAAGTGAGTAGTGTTTGAGGGAAATGAAGTGAAAGTGAAGCACGGAAATGTATTATGTACAAAAGTCGTGGGCGAAAGCGCCGCCCCCTTTTTTCCTTTTTTGTGATCTTGGAAGTAGTCAAGGTCTAGTCTAAGATGTGTCAGAAAAAAGAGGATTGTGAATGACTTGAAAGGATCAAGAAAATGAAGTCAATGGTAATGGGATGATGTGGTCTTCGTGAGAGAGTCGGGGGCGTTTCAACGACAGGACTAGTCTTGGACAGCTTGAGCCGAGTTCGAAGTTAGCAGTTTTGAAGTTGTCGATGGGTTTGAGGCGCCTTAGTAGGGACCGGACTTGCCGGGGGGGCCGTAATTGCTGGACGGGGCCGAGATGGCACCGCTATCACCACCGCCGAATCCGCTGTCGCCGCCGGTAGTGTAGCCACCGCCAGTGTTGGTCTGAGTAAAGCCGCCGCCGGAGGAGCCACCGGAGATGCCACCAGCCTCCTTCTGGGTCTTGTACTTGATGAAGTAGACCTCGGGCTTTGAGGGCTGTGTAGGTGCGGGCGTGGGGATGACAATGTCCTGCTGATCCTCGGGCTTCTTCACCAACACATAGACCAGGGTCTTCTCCTCGTTCTGGGGCTGCAGCGGAATAACTGGAGCCTGGTACGAGGGTGGAGATGGGGCCTTGATGAAGATGATCTTGTAGTGCTTCTGAGCCTGGCCCACTGGCAGGTTAGGGCGCTGACGCACTTCCTCCTGCTCTGGTGGTGGCACATGGACGTAAATGTGCTTCTGGACGAGGGTGGTCCCACCACCACCACCGCCGCCGCCTCCGAAGCCACCGATGCTTCCTGAAAAATTAATTTCTTCGTATTGTGGATACTTTGGTTTGGTTTACCACGAACACGCACCTCCTCCGAATCCACCGCTGGAGCCACCGCCGAAGCCTCCTCCGAAGCCACCGCCTCCGCCGCCACCGCCGCCGCTGGAGAAGCCACCTCCTCCGCCACTGCTGAAGCTTCCACTGCTGCCGCTGCTGAAGCTGCCACCGCCTCCGAATCCACCGCTAGATCCGCCACCGAATCCACCGCCGAAACCACCGCCGATGCCGCCACCAATGCCTCCGCCGATGCCACCGCCATGGGAGCCACCTCCGGAGCCACCGCCGCCACCTGGACGGTTGTAGTTGTATCCGGCCTCAGGGCGGGCGGCGGCCAAAGCCAGACAGGACATTAGGATGAAGGCTTTCATGGCTTCTGGGTCACGGGTTAACGTTGCGTATGGGTAATGCGGATTCTCACTATTATCTCACGAAGCACTCACTTAGCACTTGGCACGGTATCTCACAGTAATCCCAGGTCTGTGGCGTACGTAATTATATGAACATGCGGTGGGGAGGAAAACAAAATAAAGGGTTTAAGGATTATCCACTGGGATACGATGGGTTACTACTATGCTGCAGGTACTGCAGGGGATGATGCCTCACGTTTCTATATCCTCGAGATGCACTCGGCTGCTGTTTATTAGACCAAATCAAATGCTTCACTGACGAACCACTGCAGCCGCATCACCAATTTATACAGAAATCCGCCAGATGCACACACCACCACTACAAGTGCTTTGAATCTGCGAGAGGGTTTTTTAGTTTTTTTATTTTACGTATCTCTGTATCTTTGTATCTTTGGGCTTCATAGCTGTGTCTGTGCCCGTGTTGGTGTGATGATGCGACTTGGCTTTTCGGTTACTGCGCATGCGTGGCGAGCAGGCTAATAATGATTGTCGGTTTTTTGGCCATCTGTCTGTCGTCCGTCTGTCTGTCTGTCTGGCTTGTGTTTTTGTATCTCTGGGTGTCTCTGTGTGGGTTGCCAAGTGAAACTGAAATTACCGCACAATCAACTTATTACAGCACAGCAGCAGCGTCTTTGGCCATTTCCCGAGAGCCTGGACTCTCCCCATTCATACTCTCACTCGAACTCTCTCTCCGCCTGGCTCTGTGGCATTGTCTTGGGGGCGCCGATTTTGGCCAAGTTAAGACCCAGACAGCCAGTGTCGTGCACTTTCGCTCTCATCGCTGCTGGGCCCCAGTGGATCGCTTGTCTGCCGGGTCGATTCCGCACTACACCGTCAGCTGGCCAAGTGAGCAGTTTGCTTTCCTTCGCTTTTCACGACTAACGTGAAAATCAAACGAAAAACTCCCGATGCTCCGATCCCGGTGACTCTCCAAAACCATAACAATGGCAATTTCGAATAATTTGAGGTCTGTGCCGCCGAGTGTCTTCCAGTGGATCTTTTGTGTTTCGATTTTCCACAGGGGGCATTTCTTTTCCTTTGTATGACAAATGCCCCAGTACGTGCCATTACAGATGACTGAGTGACTGAATGTGATTGTGAGTGGCGGAGAGTTTGTTCGTATAAGTGTGCCACTGTGCAAGGCCTATCCGATCCGAGATTCGCCGTAAAGATATATCATAAAACTGGGTTGGTCGTGTCTGGTGTGCGAAAATAATTGCCGGGCGGGATCGTATTTACCGCCAGACATCCTTGATGTATGTGCCAAAGCGCATAAATCAGACAAAATTTGTGGTTGTTAAAACATTTGTTTTTTAAGCAATTATTGCTGTAATAAAACTTTTTTTGGTTACCGAATAATATTAGACGTATGTTATATTGAAGTTGGATATAAATTTATAATAAACTATAAGATTTGATTTGCACAGTTTCAAGTACCTAGTTTTGGGTATTAACTGTAGAGTCCAAAATATAACTCTTTCTTAAATTAGTTTCAAAAAATAATGTCTTGCGTAATTTAACTTTATGTCACTCCAATAACAAAATCACATCAAATAGCTGAATTTAAAAGCTTGCTTTGTTGGCGCTTTGTGCTGTAATGATATCAATGAGACTTATTTCTCTTTACTTCCAATTTTTGGTCGGTTAATTGTGTTACTTTTAATGAAGTGGTCCGGGATCGTTCATTGAACCGAATACAAAGCGGAGAAAGGCGAATTGTCGGGGAAGAATGAAAATCAAGACAACACTTATTCAATTAGATGCCAATTTTCGGGTCAGTACATTTCATTGTGTTCAGCACAGTGCGATTCGATGCGACTTTTAATTTTATTAAACATCCACCCTAGACCAGTGGGGGTCCCCCCTTTACCGGCTTTTTCTGAAGAAGATACGCAAACCAAAGATATTAAAAAAGGCAGTGAAGTAAACAAATTGCTAAAATCCACAGGCGTTCGGCTGTATGGAAAATACAGTAGTTGACATTAACATTTCATTAACCCGTTTAATGGCCCAAGCAGCTCGCACCTTAAAAATCAATAAACGTATTTGTGCCCACTTCACAGCTTTGTTTGACACTCTCGGTCCGTGTTCGATTTCAGCCAACTCGATTAGTCATAATTCATTTCTGAGCTAATGGATCGACGAGCATTTCTCCAATCCCGCCAATTAGGCTTTAAGTGAAGGCTTATCGCGCCGGACAAAAGACTGTCTGGCATGGGCGGGTTGGCCGAGGCGTAGATAATTATTATTACCAACTATACTATATGGGGTGGGGGACAGAAAACTATGGTTTATGATGTATGTGGCAGCTGGTCAAAACTCGTTGACGATCGCACTCTTAGGAATAATGATAATAAAATTAAAACGCAACTACAGCCTGTCAGCCGGCGGACGGCATTTCCGGCCATGCCTGCCATTCCCGGTGCGATTTCACCTTGAATCTCACCCATCGATTGTGTAACCCGGACTCCCAGCTGGCAGCTCCCAGCTTCGGGCCAAGTCAGGAGCATATGCAAACACCGAACATAACGTGGCTAACGAGCGGCGAGCGATTTCTCATGTATTGACAAACTTGTAGATGCAATAAATTGCATCGGCAATGTGGGAAATTAAATGGAAAACCGAAATAAATTCAAAAAAGCACCAAAGCCAAGCGCACCCGCAATCAGCAAGGCAGCCCCTCCGGCTTCTCCAGGGGAATGCCAACCGATTTTAGATGGATGGGAATGCAAATCGAAGCTGGACTCCAAGTTCGAGTTCACATCCAAATGCGCGGAAAACGGTTGCCAAGGCTAAAACAAGAGCCTTTTTTGTGAATTTTTTGCGCTCTCAAGGGGTATTTAAATACTTGGCAATTAATATTTAACATATTTATTACACAAATGCCTGTTTGAAAAACTAATAATATAATTTTAAATTTATAGTTCAAAGTAATTAAATTTTAATGAAAGTGGTCTCTTAGAAAGTCCTAAAAAAGTGTATTTCTTTCGTCTGGCCGATGCTAAGAAACTTCCATCTCCACTTAAATCGTTTTTATTTCAACTTCCGAATGCCTTTGGGAAAAAAGCGCGGCGATCGCCTAAAAAAGAAACCGCAGCTGGCGATAAATCTCACGCTCAACAATGTGGCTAAAAATAAATGGCAACAGCACCAAGCAGTTGTTCCACAAAGGCTTAAAGAAGTCAATGGGAAGTTTAAGAGCTTAAAGCAAAAAAATACTTTAAGAAAAAAGTAAATAAAATAAGAGAAATTTGTGATAGAAAGCAAGATATCTAATATCTTTCAAAAGTAAATAAAGGTTTCTTATATTTTCTAGAGAATAAGTTATTTTTCAAATAATCTTGAGACCCCAATGCATCGCTTCATAAATAAATAATTTAAACTTGTAGCCATGAATAAATCTGGAATCAATATTGAAGAACACAAATTTGTTTGCTTGAAACAATCCAGATGGCTGGAATATGCAAATACTTGAATTTTAATCGCTGCTTAGTGGGTGGCGGGGGATGTTGATGTTGCACTGAGGGGTCGTTGCATAAAAGATGCCGTTCCCAGCTTGGTGCCATATTTTCAGAGCGTGTTCAGGTTGACACTGAAAGATACAGATACACGCAACGGCAAAAACTCAACGGGAGCATCCCTGGGAAGTGGGTGCTGCAGGTTCCAAGCTGCGCTTGTCGGTGTATTGGGAGGGGAATGATGATGGGTAGGAAGTCGTCGCCGGCGACGACAGTTGTTGCTTCCTGCATCCATTGTCGCTGCTTTTTGCCGGCAGCATCTCCACCATCCTCCATCTCTTCCAGCTGCAACTGCTATAGCAGCCTGCCTGCCCAGCGCCTCTCCACTTCCTGCTTGTTAAGCAAACGGCAGCGTGCAAATTTTATATTGTTGGTTACGATTTTTGTTTAAGCTGTTTGCATTTTTTACTATTTTTTTTTTTTTATTTGTATTTATTTTTCATTTTGCACACTGAAATCGTTCGGTGGCGTTTTTACATTTGACATTTTTGGTGCTGTAGCAAGTATTTCTACCGCCGTGCCGCCGAACTGCCGAACTGCCATGCTGCCGGCGTCAATTGCATCTTCCATCTGTCTGCGATGGTATCTTCAGTGCAACTCCGATACAAGATTGCAGTTTTATTATTATTTATTTGTATGGTTCGCCTGCCTGTTGCCTGTTTGATTTTGTTTGTTGTATTCGCTTCAATTGAAAATGTTGCCGGACTACTTGAGGAGTCGTCTCCTCTGCTGCTGCAGCTCGCTCACTTTTAAATGCTAATTAGTGTCAACGACTTTTTGTTGCTGAGTTGGGCTTTTATGCTTTCGGCCTCCTCTAGTTTAACGTTTAACGCTTGACCATTTGGCAATTTAAGAAATACAACGAAATCATCTAAGGTCGCAGACAAATGAAAATGTTAGTGTCCAATACCAAATGGGAAATTCGGCAAGTGGCTCGAATAGTTACTTTTAATCCAAGTGCTAGTCATTAACCTTCTCTTGCAGACGGCAATTAAAAGTTGTTTGTTAGACTGGCCCAAAACTTTTCCCACTGCATGGAAATTGGATTTGGAATTGTTGGATCTGTCCCCGGCAGAATGAATGAAAACCCTACATTTTTAAATGAAATTGTTTTGCCGGAATTCAATTCACTTCCCTTCCCGTCCACGTCAGTCTGATAAAAACCGCATTTCCTTCGTCGCAGCAAAATGTGTGCCGCACTTTATTTTTTCTTCCATTCAATTTTCACTTTTCCTTCAGTCACACCCTGGCTATTCAGAACATATAGTACATATCACTGGCAGCTGCTGAGTTGCCTTTTTTCCATTTTCCAGTTGCATATCAAAACCCACAAGGGGCTGTTAATTTAATTGCAGTACCCTCAAGGCTCATACATACATCGTTTGCGTTTGCATACGTTCCAGTTCTATGAAACACTTTCGGTTTCTTGGTTTCTTCCCTTTTCCTGCAACTATAGAGTGATGTGTGCCAGAAGTGTGCTGTGGCTACAATTTTAATATGCAGTTGCAGAGTTAATGGGTTTCATTTTCGCCGCATGCCATACTATTCCAATTTAGTCAGCATTTCTGTCCTGGTTGCTTTTCGGGGACCTTTTCACCCAACTGACAAATGGAAAAGTCGTGTCGGGTGAGCGAAGCATTAATCATGTGGCACCTTTCACCCACATTTCTTACCTCATTTTTGGGGGGCAACGCATTTTACACATTTGACGTCTTTGAAGTTGCTAGTTCACACAACGGCTGGGGAAAAGTTTTCAAGGAACTTTGCGGAAGAGTTGCACAAAGCTCAGAGTTCAGGTCCGCTAGTCAGCAAAGTATTACCTACTCCAAACTCCTGGAGAAAACTCCCTCTAAAAAACAGAAACAAGTTCCCATATCACACCCCAAATGTGGGTCGCAGCAAAGTAACAAATTAAGCGAATCACATTGCATTCGTAAACAAATTCAAGTGAGACCATAAACCGTCACACTCAACGTGGCGTATGCGTAATTTTGCAAATGAAGTGCAGTTTAAGCTTCGAGTGCCTCTGACTGGAAGCTGAAGCGAAAACGTGTAAAAATAAAACTTTGATTGTGTCCCAGCCGGGTCGTAAAAGTTTGCCCAATGAAATTGCTAAAGTTAGGTCGCGACAGAGGGAAAAGGTACATCAGGTTTGACGTATTTCATAAATAAATGGGCCAGGATACATAATCATGATATATGTGGATGGCATCAAGGCTTTTGCATTTGAGGCAAGTAAAGGCCATAAAACCTCCCCTGGGAAAAACTACATTGTATGCCAATAAGGGCGGTGCCACTCACTCGGATTTGCATGCGAGGTGCCACATTTTCGTTGCATTCGGATTGCAATTGATTCCCGCCAAGCAATCCACGGGGAATTTCAAATATCCCACAATATCGCAGTCAGAGCCACAGCCACCCATTGCAAATATGTAAAGCAAAGTCAAAGTGGAGTAACTGAGATGGAAGTGAAATCCGAAAATTGGAATTGTGTTTATAATGCCAATTGTGGTATAATTCATGTTTGGGGTGGGAAACCACGGGGTTAAGTTGTGTGGGATCGCGGTCAAAGTGGTTTGACTCGGTGGTTTTGTTTAGACATGAAAATTTATATTTAATGGAAGTATCTTCAATTTCTGAGATTTAAAGAGGCTTTCCCTCGAAATCAGTGTTGAGTTTGGCAGCAGCAGCTGCACGTGCTTGAAGAGATCATATTTGCATATCTGTTGAAACATTTGTAGCTCTTTAAAGACATAAATTCCTGCCAAACGTGGCCAATTCCCCGAATAGAAGAAGCCAAACTTTGAGCAATTCGGCGCGTTGGCAACCGAAGAAGATAATGCAAATGGTCATTAAGCACAGGCAGCTTTATTGGCCAGCAGATTTTGCAATCTTATGGGCCTCGCATTTGTGGCTAGAAGACACCAACCGCACACAATTATTTAAATTGCACTGTCGAAGATGTTGTGAAGATGCGTGAAGTGCCTGGGATTCCTTTTACTTTTCAGTATCTTTGTATCTTTAATCTAAGTATCTTTTCATTGTTGCGTTTGCCAGCTGTGCGGCAGGTTTCCTTGACGTCTGTGATTTTTGTGACTCCTTGAACTTCTCGGCTCCAAGAGCCACTCATGACGAATCCCTGTCCCAGGCACAATGAACTTAGCCCAGAATTCGTTTGTTAAATCATGTTAAGGGCCAAATAATTGAGTTTTACCCTGCCGTGCTGAATTGCTATTAAATTTCAAGTGGCAAGCAGATATGGAAACCCACAACTCTCGGCATCAAGTAATTGAAGTTGACATCGGAAGGGAAAAACTTCAGCACTCAGTGAAGACATCAGTACTGGCGCTTTGGGTCGAGGGGGAATGTAAACAAAAGTCGAAACAAGAAATCATATTTTGCGTAAATGGGTTTCAGTTTTCACACTTTGGCCAGGAGGGCCTTCGTGGCCGAAAGTTTGAAATAACATCCAGAGCGCTTCGGGTCGGAAGATTGATTGAGCGTAAAAGCCTGGCCAAGAGCGAGATGGTCAGAGGCAAGGCCTTCAGCCAGGGAAGACACTTTAAGCGAAGGGAAATACGAAATTGCCAAAATAAACAGGGCCGAGGCAGAAAACTTGTTAAAATCAATTAAGGGCAGCCTCCACGAAAAGTGAAAGAAGAACTGCCGGCAAATGGCTGTCAAACCAAAACCAAAGAGAGCGGTCGGTCCATTACGCTGGATTACGTAATACGGCTTCAGGATGCAATCGGAATCAAGTTTTTATTTTTTCCTTTTGATTTTTTATGAAAGATGAGAAACCACAGCCGTCGATTGGAATTGCGGCGCGATAATCAAGCCGATTTATGGTGCCTTCGAAACGCGTGGCACAAGACGCCGCCAAAAAGGATGCTCTCCAGATACCGGATTGGTGGTTTTTTTTCACCCCCAACTCCATGACTATATCTGCATGGGAATATAAACATACAGTATATCTGTTACTCCCACTCCACATCATCGATTAGGTAAGCGGTCGTCGGTCAGGCGAAGCGTAAATTGAACTGAAAGATAAATGGCCGGTCCACAAAGAGATTGAGATTCCCATCGGAACTGGCCGTCGGCTCACTAAACTTTCGCTTTTGCAACTCAAGCCCCGGTGAAGACGAAGACGCTACCCATGCCTACGCGGTTAAAAAAATCACTTGCACTTACTCTTAATTAATCTGAAACTGTTACTTGAATTGGCAATATCTCTGAATTATTTATCAGCATTTTAAAGGCATTTTGTATTTAAAAAAAGATCAAAAAAGAATCCGAGCAAAGGATTTTATAATTTTGATCAAAAGAATGTATGTAGCTTTGATGCTGATACATTTTCAAACCTACAATGTACATATATTCTGAATCAATATCACCTACTGACGGTATATCACACAATTAAAGTTTACACACTCAAACATTACGTCCTTGAGTGGGCGGACTAGTTCTATCCCTGCAGAGCTTAATAAAGGCATGATTAAAACTAATAAACCCTGACAAACATAGTTAGTTTAATCAAAGTACGAACTTATTGTATAATTTTTAATATTGTTTAGTTTCTTTGTTTTAAATTAGTTATCGATAAATGTTCAGTAGTAGGCTTGTAAATAGTAGGCTTTGAAATTAAAATGTTTGTTACTTGAATGGTTATAAATACCTTCTGATGTAGAAGATTCTAAGTTCAAGTTTTCTTTTTACACTTTAAATATCTACTTTCCTTTTTTTTATGATTTTAAAATTTAAACATATTTATATATATTTTTTTGTGAAATAAATTTTACATTCTGTATATAAATCATAATTTTTTTTTACCATATATTTTTTTTACCATAGGATATATGTATACAATGTATGTACAGTTGTCATTATTTTATATTTAAAAAAACATTGAACAACTATTTAATCTTATAGATTAAAAATCCTCCTTTTTTTTGCATCAAAAAATATATGCTCTCTTTATTTTATATTTTTTTTATCTTTACCAGTTATTTTATATTTTTTTATTTGACAATAACTATTCAGAAGTTTTCGATATAGTCTTGCATTGTCAAAGAAGAATCTTATTTTTCTTTTTTTCTAATTTATTTGTTTTATTTTTTCCCCCAGAAACGAACACGGGTTGCCAATATTCTTACATGACAATATACAATGTATACATGATTAATTTGCTTTTTTAAATTATTTACGCGCTTTAAATGTTTGATTTCTATTGTTTAATTTTTATTATTTAACAAAAAAATTTTCATATCACCCCTTTTATTTCATAATATTTTTTTTAAATAAGCCAATTCTGAATTGGCTCTCGATTCAGAACAGTGTTCTGCATTGCGAATGAAAATCTGTTTTCTATTTTTATTTTTTCTAAATCATTTGCTTTTAATATTTTCAAGAAAATTTTTTACTTCTGCACAATGTTATCCTTCTTTAGTGATACGAAGATTTAATATATTCTTCAGTAAAGGTGCAAAATTACCCTGCAAATACCCTGCAAAGTATTATAATTTATTTATAAATAAAAAAATAAAAAATAAAAAAAAACCCTGGTTTTATTTTGTTTGAGTTTTTTGGTAAACATTACAAAATAAAGAGCATTTATGACGATATTATTCCTTGACTAAATATTCGGTGGAAATCCACCCAAAACCGCTTGCATCGCAGTTGTCGATCGAGTGGTTGTTGCTGCTGGTGTTGTCATCATTTCATGTTGTTAAAAAACACACCGAAACCGCTTCAATTGGCAGCGCAAATATTAATGAGCGAACGTGTCGGAGATGTTGACGATGCCCGGCGGTATATTGGCGGTTGGGGCGTTCACAAATTGGTATGCTATGTGGTGATAATTGTCCCTTGGCCAAATGACTTCATCGAATTTGCGGAAAAGATAAGTTAAGAGGCCAAGAGAAAGAGTGAAAGGATCGACCCGTTGTGTAACAAACCTATAAAAGGTTACCGAAGTTTAAAAAATCAAAACCCTTTTAGTATTTAACCTAAGAAAGGTCAGACTTATTATGTGGTAAGCTCATTTACTAAGCTCATCTATGACCAAAAAAGCAAGCAATTTATGATTTTCCGAGCGAATTGAGTTTAAATAAAAAATAATTTTTGGGTTCCGGTAACACCGAAGCTTATATCAATACACTGAATACAGAGTATATCTTATAGCTTCTAGAAGACCCTCCACACTAATTGTGTGAAATATTGCAGTTGTGTGACTGTGTGAAATATCTGCAGTTCATCCCTTTTGGCCAAATTGTGAAATATGCCATAAATATGTTTGTCCAGAAATGGCAATTCACACAGGTTATTCTTTACATTTAAACATAAAACTCTTTAGACTTTCGCCAAACTTTAAAAAGATTTATAATGGACAGTTGAAAGGCCCTTAAAATGAAATAAATCCAAGGAATCGTAAATGCTCTAACTGCATGCCAATGTAACTTTTTATTGCTACACATTTCTTGAAAACATTTATTTATTACCAAACATAGTGCGGAACTAAGGTTTTAAGAAACTCGAAACTTCAATCATGGCATTGGATGTGGCACCTTACTCTGCGTGCCAAATTTGTGAAAAATGTACAAACATTTGGATGTTTTTTGCTCCTTCGTAAATTATATCTTTTGGTTACCGCCCAGCAGCGTCATCAGTGGCGCATGCAGCATCATACTTACTGCGTATCTATACACGCACTTGACACGCGGCTCGATTGGGGGCTTATGAAAATTGCACGAGGCACGAAAAGGTCACTGGTGGAACTGGTTTCGATCTGAGGTGTTCGTGTGGCAGATCCGATCCGTGGATTTTCCCGCAGTTGCAAATGAAACCGCAAGTGGTCGCATTCACGAGCTGGCCGCTTTTAACCTTGCAGACCTTGCCACAGTTGCAGCTTGTACGTCCGCCAGCTTGAAGTTGCCAAATCAACCAACTACCACAAAAAGTGTCTGGCCAAGGCGAAGGAGGCGAACGAGCTCAGCATTTAACCTTTCGAATGCTGAAACGTGTCAGGAAATGGTTTGGCATAACCACAGACCCAAGGCAGGCACACTCTCAGATACCGGATACTTGTAAACTTTTTATTTTATTTTTATTTTTCTTTTTTTTCAGATAAATTTCTGGCCACGACTTCGCCCTCCAGGAAACATGGACCGGAGAAAATGGCCAGGAAAGTGGTAACATGACTTTTAATATTTTTAAAGCTAATATGCTTAAAATAATAGTTACTTTTAACAATTGAGTAAAAATTTTTGTGTTTTATATCCTACAAATTAGTAGCCACATACTTTTCCTCAAATTAATGTGGCTATAAAAAGCCAAAATTCGAAAGGCCCTTAATTTTAACCTGTGGGCGTTAAATTGCATATTGGCCACATATGTGAGCCACACATACGTGCCAACCAACCTGGTCTAAAAACTTCTACGCATTTAAGCTAAATACCAACATTGTCGCTGCATTGCGTCGCCGGCCTCTAATTGGCCTCCGCACGAGTGCATCGGATGCATTGATATGCAGCATAAATCCGATATGCAGCAACGAGAGTTGCAACTGCCACTGCCAGTGCCACTGGAACAGCACACATGCAACCTGCACTGCGGCGACAATGCGTGCCCCTGGGTGAGCTGGTGCTGGCCGTCTTTAATCAGCCGGCAGACTCATTACTGCAATTGCTCACGTTTTAATTAAGCCGACGAAGCGAAGAGCGACTATCTGTATCTCACGGATATGCATAGCCACAGCGTCGTGTCGTGTGCCGTTTCGTTGTTCGTGGTCGTGGTTTGTAACTGTCTGCACTCTCTGGCTTATATGCAGAACCGTTGTTTGCTTTGTGGCCGAAAAACTCGGGAGAAAGTGCTTTACTTTCGCATGCTTCTTTCGCAGGAATAGCCGAAAACATAACAAACATTTTCCCAGCCAATTTTTCCTTTCAGTTTCTCTTTTTATAGAGTATTATACCCTATTAATGGCATTATTATTTGGGGCGAAGGTTGAGAATGACGGTATATGCCTATAAACCAGAGGTCGGCACCCCAATACATTAATATAATTTTACCGCATTAGTGTTAGTAACGTATAGTAGAAAGTAGGCTTTGAGCATGACGTTTCACACATTTATACTGTGTGTGCGTGGCAGAGCTCGGGCAGAGAAATTTCCTATGCCCCCGAGATAGGGCCGTGCCGACCTCTGCTATAAACTATAGTCGTAATAAGGTTCGCCTCTATAGGCCTTACAAGCATGCTTTATGAAATATAAACGGGCCTTTTAGTTTTAAAGCTAATGACTGACTATCCAACTCATATTTCTATACATCTTACAATAGAAGGGTATAGAAGCTTCGGTCCGGCCTGAAGTTAGCTTTCTTTTCTTGCTTTTTTTTAACATCTTCTACGGCCAAGTAACTCAATTCCATTTCGGGTCTTGGACTGCGGTTTTAATTTACGAAGCTGCCATACGAAAGGGAAAACATTCAACCAAGCTATTGTCCAATTAAAACCAAAATGGATGTAAAAAGGATGAATACTATATATATATGCTCTTAAATTTAAGAATATGTTTTCCAAAACTACACAAAATATACAAATAATGTCAACTCCCTTATATATACTCCATCAGTTAACCCAACAACGAACCGAATAAACGGGGGAAACCCTCAGCACGCGACATTTCCGTACCTGGCAGACAATGGGACAATTGTGGCAAATAGTCGCACAGACGACACCTTAATAGGTCCATAAAACGAGGCGACAATACCCATAAACGTATAAAAACATAAAGGCAACAAAACGCACATGCATACTCCCGCACGGAAAATTTCGCCAAGACAATTGCCGGAGCCCAGAAGGGAGCCGGAAGAAAAAGGTCACAGAAGCTGAGCCGGGCCCAAGACAGGGATAGGGCCATATTATTATATTTCCGTCATGAGAACCACTAGCCAAATGCTGAAAAGTCCTTTAACACACAAACCTGCAAACCGGCCAACTGCAAAGTAGCTTGTGGATTTAGATGTGGGTCTCTGGGACCAGGGAAACCATGCTCGTGGTTTTACACGCAGTCCGGACTCCAGATAGAAATGGTATTTACAGTTTGGACTGTTTATTTGAAAATGGCGTGACAACAGCCCAGATGAAAATGGGTTCCCCAAAAGCATACAGCCACAAGTTGCTCCACTGAGATAATATTTAGTTACTTGGGAAAAAAGTCTTGAAAAATTATAAAAATAAAGGCATAGTCCGTGTTACAACTTAAACTGTCACACAAATATAAAAAAATAACTAAAATAAAAATCGAAATCCCACAACTAGTCGTAACCCAAAATGAATCCAAAATTCTTGATTTTTTTGAAGTGAAGATGCACTAACACTGGTTGCCAACATACTTCAGTTGATTTTTTTTGCAAGCCAGAGATGCGCTGGGACGGCAAGTTGGCTGACTTCCACTTAAGGCCACAAATCATTTTGCGGCAGTTGAGCTGGGAGTGGGAATGGTACTGGTAATGTATCTGGGAAAGGAGGTAATATGGGACTGGGATTGGGAATGGGACGGAGGCAGAAGACGCAGCCGAGGGATTCAGATATAAAGTTGTAGAAACTCACACTCGGGAGCCTCAAGGGACACAGATAGGGTTCGGGCTCGTGTGTGAGTGCCGTGGAAATTACGACACTTGGCAAGCTGAAGATTTATGCCGCAATTACCGCAAGTGTAAACTAATTACGGGTTTAAAGTGCCAACACACAGATAATGGCAGCGGACAACAAAAACGATGGCAAGTAAGTCGGCCTTAACGTTAACCCGCTGGAGCGGCTACTGGTCATTAAGAGCCACCAATCTTACAGGCTATTAACGGAGGCTTATCAATTTGAGTTATTTTCATGTCGAAAGAAATGTGTGCGGGATTTCGTAAAGTGGCCCAATGCCGTAAATAGGGAAGCTCGGCGATACAAATATATCACGAAATCCCTTCCCTTTTTAAATGGGATTTTTGTCTTCAATCGACGAAATTGTTTGTGGACCAATGTTTCGTGTCTGCCATTTTTCAAGTCCGACACTTGTTACCTGTTGGACTTTTGTGATTAATGCACAGGGAGGGAAAATACACTAAAAAAATAAATGTATTTAAAAACATTATTTAAGGTAGAGATAAATTCCTATTTTTTAAGTTCACTTAATATTTTATGTTGCTGGTGCCTCGTTTAAGGATAATACAAAAGATTTACAGCAAAAACTCAATTTTTGTACTTTATTTTATTATACATATTGTCTTTTAGTGCACCAGATACCATCACTCTGCCAACGAAAGAAAACTCCGAACCGAAATTAAACCGGGAAAACCACCCATGGAGGGTGTGGGCCTACAGAAAATAAAAGCCCAGCAGCCTTTGTCCATTGCGCGGTTGTGTTCACATTTTAATTACAACCAGCTCGGTGGGATGGATAGATGGGTGGAGGGATACAATGGCTCTAACCCGAAAACGGGGTTAATGTGGCGCGCACTTCGCTTTCGGGTTCCATGGTGATGATATCCGTAATGACACATGAGTAGATTATCGATTTAACTCCGGTTAGAGTTTATAATTAAATGCCACACTTGTTGCTCCCCATGATGAAAAGGTCTTTTCAGTTTTACATTTTTAATCGCCACGAATCAGTATTTAATTGTTATATAACTCACATAAAATGCGTCTTGAACTTTGACTCGCAATGCCCACCATCTTTGGCCAGCTACAAATTTGCATTTGCCAAGGGGCAGTGGACAATTTTGCTTGTTAGCCGTCCATTCATTTGCTGGCACCCCATACAAGGCGTATACGCAATATGACAAGACAGAAGCTGCAATTTGATGTGGTCATGTTGTGTTCCAGATATAGAAGCCGTCTAAGCAAACCTCATTAGTGAGCCAAGTCATTGATGAACCCAATAACCCTGAGAACACCTCCCAGTGATGCGTGGCTACACAGAGAATATGGAAATCTGTTAATAAAGTTTTGATGTTTAATATTTCAGGTCTTCAACTGGAATGTATCTATTTCTTAATGGTCCTTCAACGTAAAAAAATTGTTTTGACAAAAATGTTCTTTTAGAATCCAACTCTCAGTGTAATCAAATAAAAAACCCCCTGCTGTTTACTCTAAGTGAAGCATCTTCATTAGGGGCAGTTGCAGTTGTGGCTGATCGGTTTTTAGTGCGTCACTGACACAGATCGCTGGTAGTCGACATTCAGCCAAATCGTATGCACAACCATCAAGTATATCTGCCAAGTACGTACACCTTTCACTTTTGTAGAATAAACTTGTTCGGGACGACAAGCAAACAAACATACTGTCGACCGACAAACAAGCACAAACAGACAGTCCGAGAGACAGCCAGGCTGGGGATGGGAGGGGCGGACAAGATGTTTTCTCATGCAACAACGGACAACAAAGGCAACAAAAGACGCAACCACAAACACTGGACAGCTGTCGGCCAACTGCAGCTACCAACTGTGGCAGTGGTTGCAGCCTGCCAGCCTTCCAGCATGCAAGTCATGCTGCGGATGCGTCTCAATGGTGAAATTAAGCCACATTTGGTCTCTCTGGCCAGTAGAACCTAACTGGAATTTATTTACATACAAGAGTCGGGAGTCAGCTCAGCTCGTCTGTTTAATTTACGGACATTAATTGGCTAATTTATGGTGCCCCAAACAAACAAACACCACCAATTCCCGGCCGTTGCACGAAGCCGTTGCGCCACAATAAACACAACGTTTAGTTTTATTGATTTAAGCAAAAATGGCCAGAAACAAAATGGCAGGCTGATCAATTTAATGGTCGAGAGCAAACAGTGCAGGAGTGGGCCATAAAGTCGGTGGTTAAGGCTGATGTCTCTACGTGTTTGTTCCATAATTAATGGACTGGTGGCCGGTTATGCAATGCGTCCAAGTATCTATCCGCACCATCGTGGCTCTTGAATTAATAATGGCGAATTAGTAGTGCTAATATTTGGTCAAAGTTTATCAAATATTTATCAGAGCTACAAGAAATATTAAAATGTAATTTGTTTGAATATTTTCTGCTTTGATGGTCTCTATGCATCCCAGCCCTAATGCATATTGGCTTTCAACGGACCCTAATATTTGACCAACTGGAACAATACATTTGCAACAGTCCTTGGCCGGAATACATGTGCCTGACGTTGGGCCAAAACTAATTTGCTGGAAATGAATCAATGACAGAAGCCAAGTACACGGAAAGGTTTTAAAAGTTTTCCAAAGACACAACAGAGAACCGGAATCGCTGCTGGAGAGGAAAAGTTTGGGGCAGATTGAAACTTGGAGATAAAACGAATTGCAAGAAGGGGAGACTAATTGCAGCCTGTTGCTGCGGCTTTTTGCTTCTGCAGCTGCTGCCGTCTGTGGGTTTTATCTTTTAATTTGCCACAAAACGCAGAAAGTGCACCACACTCAGTGTGTGTGTGTGTTGGTTATTCATTTTATGTGCGGGTGGGTGTGAGCCAACAGATGAAGCCACTGGCCAAGCCTGGGAATCCTCTCACTTTTTTCACATGCACATCCCATTGTATCTTTTGGATGCTGATGATGATGAAGATCCCAGCTGCCTGACTGCCTGGCCGACTGCCTGCCTCCCTGTCTGCCCCATGCCCCTGCCCCCTGTGCCCCCGCTGCCTGCTGGATATGACACAGATTACGTAACACGAAATTAACATTTTAACACAATTCAACAGAAAGAGGAGACGATGACGCCGCTGCAACGGTTGGAGAAATAAAAAAAACAACAAGGGAATGGTCTGCCAGGAAGTCGAAAAGGTATATACCCTTCAAGCCCACACTTTACATTTTTATAATATTATAATTAATATAAGGTTGTCAAATATCTCCCTTCCGCTTTTTTGCTCTTTATTCAATGCTTTATAAAAAGTGTTACAGTGATCCGATTTAGTTGAAATATGCGCCGTTTTGTTCGATAATCCGTTTCCATCTAGACGGCAACTTCATAATACCTCCCTCGTAGAAGCCCCCCTCCTTATTTGCGAAGAACTCGGACAGCCACTTTTCACAAGCCTCTTTTGAGTTCAACTTTACACCACCAAGGGCGTTCGTCATGGACAGGAACAGGTGGTAATCACTTGGCGCTATGTCCGGGCTATATGGTGGATGCGATAAAACCTCCCATCCGAGCTCCCGTAGCTTCTGACGAGTCATCAACGAAGTGTGTGGTCTGGCGTTGTCCTGGTGGAACACTACACCCTTCCTGTTGGCCAATTCTGGACGCTTCTGGTCGATCGCCTGCTTCAAGCGGTCCAATTGTTCGCAGTAGATGGTAGAATTAAGCGTCTGGCCATATGGGAGCAGCTCATAGTGGATGATTCCCTTCCAATCCCACCAAACACACAGCAAAACCTTCCTGGCCGTCAATCCCGGCTTGGCCACTGTTTGGGACGATTCACCGGCCTTCGACCACGACCGTTTTCGTTTGATATTGTCGTATGTGATCCATTTTTCGTCGCCAGTCACCATCCGCTTCAAGAATGGGTCGAGTTCGTTCCGTTTCCGCAGCATATCGCAGGCGTTGATTCGGTCCACAAGGTTTTTTTGCGTCAAATCATGCGGCACCCAAACATCAAGCTTTTTTTTGTATCCAGCCTTCTGCAGATGGTGTAAAATGGTTTGGTGACTAACTCCCATCTCCTGGGCGATGTCACGAGAAGCCACATGCCGGTCTAACTCGATGTATTCCATGATTTGATCGGTATTTGTCGTCAAAGGTCTTCCGCCGGCTGGCTTATCCATGGTGTCGTTTTCACCGGCTCTGAATCGTCGAAACCATTCCTCCGCGGTTCGAAGTGATAGAGTACCATCCCCCAAAACCCCATTAATCTCACGGAACGTTTCTCTAGCGGATTTGCCTTTAACGAAGGAAAACTTTAAAATAGCGCGAATTTCGGCGTTAGTGAACTCCATGTTTACACGTCTATAACTGGTGAACGCAATATCCAAACTAATCATGCATAGCGTCGTTTTGTAGGTTATGTCAAGACCTTTTAAATTATGTATAGTGTTGCCAGATACTTATATTAACTTTTAAACAAAAAAAGCTTGCCTTTTTTAAAAATTTGGCACTTAAAGTTGTTCAAGAATCAGTACATTTCTTCTTAACGTCTTCATAGAATCTTGATTATTCAAAGTATATTAATACACATACTGTATTCCTTGAATTCCTAAATATAAATCATAAAATATGTCCTATAATTCTATACCCATGTTTTATTTAAAAACACCTAAAAAGTATTTCAATGAAAAATTGTTTGTGAGGGTATACAAATTCGAAGTGCACACCCATGGCGGATCAAGCCACCACCTCCCGTTTATTTTTATATTTTCTTCAGTCGTTTCCTTTTTTTTCCTATTTTTTTGGGTAGTGCCCATTTCTTTGGCGTGGCGGTGGGGATGGCTCATCAGTCTCTTTGGCTCCATGACGCGGCCAACTGGGGAAAATTCAGTTATCGGTGGTAGGACGATGCCGACTCTGACTCCAACTGCGAATGCGAGTGCAACGCTGATGATGACGATGGCCAATACGTGAACACTTGCGGACCGTGAGTTACGCCTCTTTCAGTCAATTATGCAATTAACGTTTTTAGCCGCAAACAAGAAGCAATCGCGCCAAATGAGCCGCGTTTCCTACACATTAGTCGTTGTCGTTGTCACTTTGACAAAACTGAGGCTCAAACTCAAAGACACTTTGTCTGAGAAGCGAACTGCAGACTGCAGATGCAAATGCAGATTCCGTGGCAATGGTCAGGTACCACCAGATCGATAGGTGGTTGTGCAAAAAAAAACACAAAAAAATCTTTATATAGGAAAATCAAAGAAAAAAGCCATAGTTCGTACTCAATCCAAATTTGCAATCGCCGTCGGCTAGCCGCTGACAACTGTGAAGTGTCATCGCCCCAAGTCAGCAAAATAATATTATTCCACCGCCCCGGGGGCCAGAGATTTCGGTTGATTGTTTTGTCGCTGTGTTGTGTTTCCCAGCAATTAGATGATGGTCTGTGATTTGCAACTCGTGCAGACGAATTTAGGAAACACTTGACAAATATTGACAAAGTGCAATGGCAAAAGCAAATAAAAACGGCATCGTGTCGCACTGGGGATTGCAACTCATGGATACAATTGCAAATCAGGGCAAGGGAAGCCCTAAGAAAGATGTGATCCATCATCGAACTTTAATTGTCCTTTTCAGAAACTGCGATTGCGTATACCCCGCATGGACAACCATGCTCATCCAGCTCATCCTCCGCATGCTTGTGGCACTTTAATTAAAGATTACCCAATAAGCTTGTAATTTTCAATTGACTCTTAACTACGAGTGACAATTGCGGTTACGAGGAGCTCCCCTGGGTAGCGAGAGTAGTTTGATAATTTCATTTCAACTGGCAATCGGCTAAAATATTTGCAGAGAAACACACAAGGTACAAGGAAGAAATTGTCAACATCGATGCGGACTTTTGATGTTTCTGGTAGATGAAGGGAGCAGTCATGAGAAAATGAGAAATCCAAGTCAGCAAAATTGTTGTCGAGTTAAGTAACCAAATAACTATTTGTAGCTACTTTTTGGGCAACTTTGGCAGCAACTGAAGCTGCAACTGCAACTGCATCGAAGGATGGTCAAAGATTGGACAGCAAATGAATCGCAAAAGTGAATGGCAGATGGAGCTGCACTCGCCTTGGGCCTCGAATTGGGTAACATTGCACAGCAGTGGGCGAATCTGTCAGCAATTGTTTTTCTTTTCTTTTTGATTTTTTTTTTCGAATTTTTGGTTTTATGGAAGATGAAGGAGTCCCTGTCGGAGGTTGCTTGTCGGATGCCTGTCGTCTTCAGTTCGAAATGATTGGACAGTCATGGGGTTTTCTTTGCCGTATTGTTTGTATTCCCCTTCTCAAATGTGGCAATTATAATTAAAGATTGACTGATGGTCACAAATATGGGTCGAGTAATACGAGTCATGGTATCAAAGGAGGGTCCTACTCAAGTTTGGGAAAACATTATCGAACCATTATCGTTTGGGAATTAAAACTTTTTATTGCTTGTTATAACTTATAGTATAAGTAACATAAAGTACTTTTCTTAAATTTATTGAAGGCAAATTTAAGGTTTAAATTCCACTTTAAACAAAAGAGCCAATCGATATTTAAAACCAAGTCTTTGAGTTATGCTTCTGCCAAGGAAAGGTCGTTGTCAGCAAACAAATTCACACTCTTGTCCAAGTGGCTTTTGGCCATCGACTCTTGAAGGCTCGTTTGACAACTTGCGTGGTTACGTGGCTCTAAGCCTTTGGTCTCCGGTCTTTGGTTTTTGGTATTCGGTTTTCGGTCCACCCCCACCCATCGCATCACAATTGATTTCCTGGAAGACCAAGACAAAACGCTGGATGCCATCTTCAGACGACGACTCGTACGCAGACGCAATCGCAGTAGAAATCGCAGTCGAGGCCTCCAGCTGGCTGGCAAAGTGGATAAGTTTGAAGTTTGCAGAGTTGCAGACTCTGGCTGCAGATGGGGTTTTTTTTGGGGACCCATACACCATACCACCAAGTACCATGCCACATGCACCGCATAAATCTCTTCTCATTTATTTTTGCCGAAACTCAGCTCGTGCAAGTTTATTGTAAATACTGGCTGTGCCTAGTGCCGTGTGATTATGTGAGCATTACATGCCATTTGGCACGCCGCTGCCACAGCCCAAAACTTAAAGACCAAAACCGAAAAATTAAAATGGAAAAAAATCAACTGTGAGGAGCAGGAAGCCAGCCTTGCCACGCTTGCTACCCATTGACCCCAGATTTTTCTCCGGTCGGGGGAAAAAAATTCAAAATCAATTTGAAGATTGCTGCTTCGACAGCTGTCGTCATTGTTGTCGTACCCTCTCGGTAGTCCACAGTCCAGACCCCTTTGATGGCTCAGTTTGAAATCCAAACAGAGTCTGGATCTGAGTTTGAGTTCACTCGGAGCAGGCAACAAGTGGTGGCCCGTCATTGACTGCAGATTGTGGCACTGGTAAGGTGCCGCCGGGATTGGGGTTAAACTTTAAAGTCAACAGAAACAATGTTTTCTATTATGCAAGTCGGCTTCGGAAAATTAGGATTATGGCTGTTTGCCGTTTTAAATACACTTAAGTGCTACATTCAAGCAGATTTTATTGACCATGTGATGGAGCTTAAAGCGCCCTTCCTTTACACAGACTAGTGGTCTATAATTACGATTTGTTACGATTTGATTTTTTTCTGAAAATACAATTTATTTCCCTTTAATCAATTAAATTTAATATTTACAAATATCTTTGGGCATCTCAAATTTATTTCCCTCGATTTGTTTGGACTCACTTAAAAATTAATTTAAAGTTTAAATCATGAGATATCTTTAATACATTTGACATCATACATTTTGATTGTTTTCAGAAATATTCATCTTTTTTAATAAAAGATAAAAAGGTTTTACTTTAATCCTTTTTATTTACCTTATAATTAAAAAATTCTTTAAATTTTAATACAATATTTGTTATAATATATAGCCCTAGACATTCATATTTATTTTCTGTTATATATTTTAATCATATATAATTCAAGTTAAAGTTTACTTTACTTCTTACTATATTTCCCGAAAATTATCCTTCCTGCCTTTAAGATAAAAACAAGAAAGGAAAGCTAACTTCGGGCGGAGCCGAAGTTTATATACCCTTGCAGTTAAAACTGGATATATATCGCAAACATCGGATATAGTTGGCCGATCCTTATGATTACATCATAATAAAACCAATTAATTACAATAAAAAATCTAAAAAAAAGTCCCAAGCTTCTATCTTCAAAAATACGAAAGTTGATATTTCTACCAAATACCATTTCCGATCGTTCAGTTATATGGCAGCTATAGGATATAGTCGGCCGATCCTAATGAAATTTGGTAGATCGGATTAACTGACCAAAAATATAATCTGTAGCAAATTCCAGCTTTCTATCTTCAAAAACACGAAAGTTGGGTCATTTCCGATCGTTCAGTTATATGGCAGCTATAAGATATAGTCGGCCGATCCTTATGAAATTTGGCATGTCGTAATTTGTCGCCAAAAATAGCTCTCATGTTAAATTTGAAGTCTCTAAATTTAAAAACACCAAAGTTATACCATTTCCGATCAATCAGTTATATGGCAGCTATAGGATATAGTCGGCCGATCCCGGCCGTTCCGACTTATATACTGCGTGCAAAGGAAAGAAGGGTGTGTGCAAAGTTTTAAGACGATAGCTTCAAAACTGAGAGACTAGTTCGCGTAGAAACGGACAGACAGACAGACGGACAGACAGACGGACAGACGGACAGACGGACAGACGGACATGCTCATATCAACTCAGGAGGTGATCCTGATCAAGAATATATATACTTTATAGGGTCGGAGATGTCTCCTTCACTGCGTTGCACACTTTTGGACAAAATTATAATACCCTCTGCAAGGGTATAAATATATAATATTCTCAAGGACTTAACCGCCATATGTTTGGTGTTTGGTTTCCCTCAAAATCCCACTAAAACCAATTCAGGCCAAAAACTTTGCTAATGGACCCGTCCCCTTTTGAGTAAATTAGTTTTTGCGGTTGCCTGATACGGAGGGATGCTGAATATTCTGTGGAAATTCTGGAGACTTACCTTGCGCTTGGAGCGGGCCATCCGCTGGTCCCGCGAATTCTCCGCCTCCCCAGGTGGCCGCTTGCCCCACACGGCAATGGCGATCCGCGTGTATGTAAAAATCAGCACCACCAGCGGCAGGACGAACTGCAGCGTGAAGAGAGCCAGGGTGTAGTAGTACTCCTGGACACGCGATGGCCACATTTCGCGGCAAATGTATCTGATGGATGGAGGCATATCCGGGATGCACGCATAAAGGACATGTTGCATGGAACGAGAGAAAAGTGCAGGATGTCTATGTAGTGGAGGAAAGGATAAATATGCTGGTATGTTAAAACCAACCGTCACACACAAAGCACCAGCACATCGTGTTCTGGGTGGAAAACTTATGGCTTTCCGGAAAATTTTAACTTTATTCTCAGTCTCTTAAGTCCTCCTAAAAACAGACGCGAGCAAATGACATTTACTAAATGAGTTTTGTATTCCATTAAGGTCAAGTTTATTTTGTTTTACAATGGACTGCTGTGTTTAATTAAAGAAATATAGATTTATGCATTATAATTTAGTATATGCCTGCCTCTGTTTCTTTGGTAAAATTTTAGTTTTCCAAAAACCACTAGTCACTTTCAGCTTATTGTTCTATTGAAATTCCAAGCTCTCGCAAAAGACCTGCCATTGTCCATTTTTTGACCTCATCCCAAAGTAGGGCACTGTAATTAGACATGACTTTGGGCCCTCCATTACGTGCCCCGCATACTTGAGCTAAAAGTAGGTATCCTGCAGATGAGTTTGCTATTTGCATTTGCATTATCCTCGCCCACTGGCTGTTTGTCTTCTGGCAAAGAAAAAGTTAAAAATACTGACGGACTGAAGCTCGGCCGGTTGACTCTCAGATTTTTTTGTTTGGTTGAGGGAAGGAAAAAAAATGTGTGTAATATATTTTATTTGCCAACCACTTGAGAACGTGCCCTGGGAAAACAAAAAAAGGAAAATTCCAACATCCTTTTGGCATTCATCGCTTCTTTTAAAGTGCGAATTCCTCAAAATGGCAGCATTAGGCCCTAATGCCAAGAACATCAGTCTTGACACGACGCCAAGACCAAGAAGTTTTTCTATTCTTAACAGAAATACGCCTACATAATGCAAAAATATTGAACTTTCTTACAAAATTTTGCATTTCTTTCCTCTAAATAATTTTTAAAGCCGAATAAGATTGGCATCAGGGTGTTTATTTTAATGAGCTTGGGTGATATTAGTTATTAACTTATTATATAATTTTAATCAAAAATTTATTCCCAAAAAAGAAAAGAGTAAAGGTCATTTAATTCAAATACAAGATTACAAATTATTAACTAAAATTAAAAGTTTTTTTGACAAATAACAGAGTATGTGTTCTTTCTCAGTGTCGTTAAACTCTCCTTGAAAACACCCTCACTTCCGTGTCTGTTTTGTTGTCTTTGTGACGTTGTTTATCGCCACACTGGGTCGGTACTTACTTCTCGCATTTTTGATGCCACGGCGACCCCGGCAGCACGAGGCGGGAAACAACAGGTATGGGAAAAGCCGTGGCAAGTGCAATAAACCAAACGCCGCCGATGATGAATTTGGCATAACTGCAAAGAAGAAACGCCAAGAAGATGAGTGCCGGGTAAGTACTTTTGATTTTCTTCTAAATTTTTAAAATGCCTGTTATTTTTAGCTTATCTGTAATCCACTTTGCTGCTTCTTTGGAAAAATGTGTTCATAAATTCTTAAACAGTTTAAAAATTGTCCGCCCACCACGGCCCCACCGTGTGACGCGGTGACGTATGAGTGATGTGAGTTGGTATCCAGCTGGCATTCTTATGATCCCTCCCAGACTGCTGCCATCCGATCCGAAGGAAGTGAGCATGGTGAGCGGACATTAAGCCGGAGGTGGGGCTTGGCTTAAAGACCGCTTTTGCGGTAGCTGCGTGTGCGTAAATTACAGACATGTTGAATAATTATCAGCCGTATTTACTTTATGTCCCCGCAAATATTTGCAGAAGCCACAAAGGATGGCTTTCGTGGCACGCAAACACATGCACGCTAATACTGACGTAAGATATAGCTTTCATTAGCTCAGAAAGTAAACACTTGGAGAAATTATTTATACAAAACCTTGTGGGTTGTGGGCTACTTTGGTATAGCTTATTAGATTAGTTATTAAATACTCCGATAAATAAGTATATTAAAAATCTTTTAGCTCATTATCCAATAGCCTATTTTCCAAAAGCTCCTGAAGCCTATTTTATAATTTATTATGGGGAAAACTTTAAAGACTCATAAGGAATTAGAATTGAGAAAGAATATATTGGTTTTCGTTCTTCAAAATGATGTTCTTTAAATTATGTGATTAAATTTTATTTATGGATTTCTAGTTAAAGCTGTCAAAAAGTTTAAAATTTACAAATAAAAAGGGTACTTATATTGGACCCACACATGTATAAATTCATAAAATATAAGTAATAACAATAAATACTATAATAAATACTATAATAAGTACTATAACAAATAATATATTATTGAATATAATTAATTCAATAATTTCTTTATAAACATAGTATTTAATTGATTCAGCCACAAAATACACCACAACTTGGCATTAAAAATCGCCCGAGCATGAAATACTCACGCCAGTTTTCAATCTATAATATGGATGGCTTTATGGAGTGACACTGCTGGATGAAGGGGGTATTTGTGAGCTGTGAGGGGCCAACAGCTGTATCTTGTTACCAAAACAAATTGACGTTTGCAATGCGTGCGAGCCATCCGCTGTCCATCCGCCGGCCGTTTTGGATTTTCAAGCAAACGCCTGCGTCAGGGTCTCGGATTACTATTTAAACCAATTAACACGAGCCGACGTGCTCAGCGCCCGTCTAACTAAATGCCTCCTGAAAACCACGTCCCAAGGGGGGAGCCCATTCGGGTCAAGCGGCCAAAGTGGATAGCAGTGTAAATACCCCAGCGACCACTTAACTATGTCCAGGCACGGCAATAAAGGTTCATAGTTGGCACTCAGAGCTTACAGTATTTCAAGACTCACTTTTTTGCGTAAATTAGAGAGATATTGTACGCAATTTAAAAGGATTTTTGAGGCTTTCCTTAAAGCTTACACCTTGATTGCATAACTCTTTAAAAAGTTTTTCACTTGAAAGAGCAAACACTAAAATACTATTAGAGGGCTTTTCATATTGCCCCCTATTAGGGGAGATTATCTTTTTAATTAAAAATCTAAATAAAGTGTAAGGCAGCATATATTTTATTATATTATAAATAGAAAATTAAATTTTCTATTTTCCGAGATGGGGAAAAAATGTATTATCCTTTGAAACACATCAACCATTTAATTCGTTTAATTATGGTTGCCTACAAACGAAATAACAAAAAATACACATCATTAACCAGAACAAAATGTTAAATATATAAAAAACAATTTCACATTTTGTGAATAAAACCTAATTCCGCTTGAGGATTTTATAAAAAATTCAATTAGTCTACTTTTTACTTCACGAGTATAATTTATAAGCCAAGTTCATATTTAATTCTTCACAAAGGGGCATAAATAGTTGGCATTTTTAATGCTTTCCGGGATGAAACCTGACAAATGTGTAAATTATTTCCATTAAATATCCCCCACCCTCCGGCTGGCACCTGTTTCGCACCTCCCCACCATTATGAACTCACCGTTTGGTGATGCGCGGCCTAAGGGGCCACATGATGGCTATGTACCGATCGATGCTGATGGCCACCAGGGTGTAAGCGCTGACCAGAACGGATACCGCCTGCGAGTAGTTGACAAAGTGGCAGAGGGCGATGCCGAAGGGCCAATAGTTGAGGATGAGCAGCGATATGAAAGAGGAGGGCACGCAGAACAGGGACATGAGGATGTCGCCCAGGGCGAGGTTGGCGATAAAGTAATTGGTCACGGTGCGCATGCGCGGGGTGCTCTGGACGATGTAGCACACGGTCCCATTACCGATCAGAGCAAAGATGAATATGGGAATGTACAGCAGGTAGACGGTGCTCTTGAAGTAGACGCTACTCCACAGATCCTCCGATTGTGTGTCGTCGGCTTCGCAGCTAAAGTTCATCAGCACGGTGACATTGAAGCTCTCGCTCTCCAGGCCGTTGAGTGTAGGGGTGCTGGAGGCGTACCCTTCGTGCAGCTCCTCCTCGGCCAGTGCTGCGGTTTCATTGTACAACAAAGAGGCGGAATCGGGCATGGCGAACAGCTCGTCCTGGTAGTCATCCTCCTCATTCCGCAGCAACGGCTCCTGTGGCGCTATATAATAAAGACTTTGTAACCGCCGTCTGGGCCACATCACCAGGCCTTTGTCCAACTCCATTCAAGTGCGTTCTGGAGGCTTCCCAGCAGTTGTTCACCAACTTCTAGTCCCTGAATACTTAGCTGTCCTCCAAACTTCTTCCCATTGTGGCACAGAAGTTATTTATGCCATCTGCAAGTAAAAAGGAATGCCATAATTAGCTTAAGTCGTGCAATTTCAGATTTTCTTTAGCTGGGTGCAACACGGCGGGTACTTAATATTAAACTGCAAATATTTTCGTTTACCAAAAACGTTGCATACTTTTGGGCAGCTGTCTGTATAAGAGTTTTGAGCAGGGTTTTCAGTTTTGCATAACAAATCGCCATAATAAGCGTAAATATGCAACCATCCATCAAGATGGAAAACAGACGAGCGTTTTGAAAGGATAACAGTATCCTTGCAGAGTTTTAGTTGGAGTTGTGCAAAAAATAATGTATGTGACGGCAAGGGAAGAATGAATTGTCGACAGGTGTTTTTTATATAAATCAAGTTTGAACTTTAATGTTTTGTTGTTAATACACATTTTTCAAAGGAAAAGGTCCGTTTTTTATTAACAAGCCTTTAAATTAAATATTTTCATATTCGTAGTCATATCCTGACCTATAGTTTCCAATCACTCAATTGAAATTATGTGAAAGCCAAACCAATATGCGTTGAGTTGGTAAGTAATTAAAAGTAAGTAATAAGAAAGTTAATATCGAAATACGCGAGTGTACAAATGGGGGAAATGAAAGTAATTTAAACTTGGGCCTTTCTATAAGTTGACTCACTGCCTGCCTTCGAATCATTTAACTCCATATCATTTCAGCTCAGCTTCACTTCGTTTTAATATCTCGCTGAATGAACTCGGAAATACAACTGACAGACGAACAAGCCTCCACCACCCAAGGGCCCAACCACCTCACCACCCAACCACCCCCAGCAAGGACAGGATAAGGTTATCAAGTGGGTAAATTGCTTATCTCAGCACAATAATGAGGACGAGCCTTTGGAAAGTGTCTGAGCGTGTGCGTGAGTTGTTTTTTCTTATCGTCTTCCCTTGCTCCCACCCCTGCTGTATTTTTTATCAATTATCCTAAAAAATTCCTCGACTGCTCGAGAGAGCTTTCTCTTTCCATAAAAATCTGGAAACCCATTTAAAATGTAAGGCTTTCCGAATATTGGTATTTGGGACTCTTTTGGTTTATATTTCCGGCCAAAAGTTGAGGAATTTATTCATTAATGTCATTCGAGCAAATCGCTGCCGAAGAACTGAAAACGGATCAAACCTTTTGGCTTGACAAGTGACAACAGGAAGCACAGAATGCGAACAAATTAAATAAACAATCTGGACCCAAGAATGTTGGGAGGATATTAGCTTTAAGGGAGAGCCAATAATGAATTTAATTGCACTCTAAATTCCACAAAATTTCTGGCTCATAACATATTCGGCAGGTAATCAAAAAATCTGCCCCGTTCGAGACTCCTGATTAATGAACAGCTCATCAATTTTGTATTAACAAGACATGGAAAATGTGCGTCGAATGCCAAAAACACACAAAATAATTACATGCCGGAGAGCCACTCCGTGTTCGATATTCAAACCGCACTACCGCTCGATGAAATAAAAATGCTAAAGCGGGGGAACCGAAGCTACAAATCCAAATTAAAACAGGACGAATACGAGGCCTTGGGCAACAGAAAGGCACGACGGCGGACTGTAACATGAAAATAATGTTGGTAATAAAATAAAATGCAAAATATTGACAAGAAATCACGTACAAGAATGGAAGCCAAGACGGGGATATATGGGCGCGCCATTGAAAATGTAATAACGTCTTAGATTTCCCCGGCCAGCACAAAAAAGTGGCATAAAATCAGATTTCTTGGGCTTAGTTGGCGCGTAATTTTGTTTAGCGGCCTTTTAGGCTCAGCGTAAAAATGGAAGCCACCAACAAAGGCTTCCTCAAAAAAACATTCGAAAGAAAACAGGTGGCAGACCTGTCGAAAATGTATTTCATAAATTCAATTTTCTAGCTAGCGACAAACCGGGGAGCAAAGAACTCAGTTCAGCCAAAATAAAGATGGTCTTGGAAAAATATTTTTAAAAAAAGCCCAGATTACAGCAAATTTGCAGGATTTCCATGGGCCAATTTGTGGGATGTGGAGGATTCGCTGATAGCGGGGGTTCGGGGCTTTCCAACCGGAAAATGGAATCTAACGCTGGCCTGAGGCACGGCCAAATGCAGTGAATGAAAGCCAAATTGTTGGTATCCAGCTGCCACAGAATGTTGCAACAAAATATTTACTTTTCCCAGACAGGCAGCCACATCCTTTAACCAAAGGAACAGTCCCTTTGCTGGAGGCCGCGTTTACATTTACAGGTAGTCGTCACTTTTGCTGCCATGTTTTAATACACTGTGAAAAATATTGTTATTTTTTTATCTTTAATCAAAACTGTAACCTTTAAATTAAATATTATAGCTATTATTTCTCCTTAAATATTTTGAGACAAATTTTCTTTCTATTTTAACATATTTACACTTTATTTCTTTAGATATCGTAAAGAAAAGACTTTTTTCCTGTGCAACCTTAACCACAACTGGCAATATCTTTGGCACTGTTGTCAGAATTATTTTGGCACTTTCTGCGGCATGTTTGTAATTATAATTAATGAGCAACCGTCAAGAGTAATTTTGCTTGGGGCAAAGTCAACAGCAGCCACATCTATGTGGATGTATTTTGTTGTTGAAGGAAATGCCAGGAAGGCCAGCCTCAACCACCACACAGCACCCAGTATTTAAATAGGCAAGCTCGACGGGTGGCTTCTGTGTGTCCTTGCGGCCCAATTAGCTCTTTAGTATGACAAGTATTTTTTGGGCAAAGTATGTGCAGCTGTTTGGACTGAAGTCTTGAGTTTCCTGCCTCTACTTGAGATTCATACAGTTAATCACCCGATAAAATATTTTTAGAGTCAGCTTTTCGAGCACACCGCCAGCCAGATAAGGGTAATTCTTGACCTTCACCCTACCTACACCCCCATTAAAAAACCAAAAAATAAGAGAGCAAAAATTTTATTTTCCTTCGGTCCTTATTTATGGGCTGACAAGTTTATTGTTTCTTGCGGCTCCTGCGTAAAATTGAATTTTATTGCTTGGTCCCTACTCACATATTTGCTCACATATATGCCAGTGATTTGTGGCCTCAAGTCTCCTTAAATAGGATTTAAATTGCGACAATTCCGTTATTTGTTTTTTGACCATTTTAGATGACTTAATGCCTAAAATAAGAGACCAAAAAGCGCTCCATTCAAAGCCAATTTCAATCTTGCAGATATTTCGCAGGCTACCTATCCTCTGTTGGTTATGCAAATTAGCTGTGTAGCCTGGTGTTTTCATTTAATTTGCTTAATCAAATGTTCGAGGAACCATTTATCAGGATGGGTGCACGTGCCACGGGAAATGCGACACTTTTGAAAAAGCTATTAATTCGAGAAATTCATTGAATCTGCCTGCGTCTCCGCCTCCGCTCATCAGCTCCTGTGTCCACAAAGGCAATGCCCAGGACTCGGTGGGGCCTGCGGTTGTGGTCGTGTTCATATTTGCGTTTTTAATTGAATTAATCTTTGGCTGAACGATAATTAAGTGGTCATTATGAGAATAAAAAGGACAACGGCCTGAAAGTATACCGCACTTTTAAATCGGCTGAAAAGCGCTGTAACTTCCGATTAAATACATTAATTAAGATAATCTCCAGGCTTCTACAGACTTCTGTGTAAAATTGCGCCTGGACCTGAGCCTTACAAAATTCCCACATCACCTGTTGGCTACCAATCCCTGCCACAGATTACACTCCACCAAGCTGGACACGATAAGGAAAGCCCCAACCGTAGGAATGCACTGAAGTGCGAAATTAAATGCCTATTTAATGATACGTATTATTAAGTATACTCGAGGTGACTTACAGGAGATTAAGAAAACATTCGAGGCTCGAGTGCCGCACCCTTTGCTATCGATAGCCATACTAGTTCGTAATTAAATACTGTAGAATTCCCTAAAATCATGAATTCTTTTACGTGCATTAACGCAGAAATCTTCAAGTATCTGTCGGCAAATCGTCGACGCAATTCAAAAGGCAATCAATAGATTAAGTTTCCATCAGATTCCGAATTCCTGAAAAACAAAAAAATAGGTCTTGCATTGGGGCCTGATTAATTTAAATGTCCGAATACCACCTAGTCAGAAAACGATCTAATCTCCCACCGATAAGAAGCCCACCATGGGACCTATAAAAGACTCGGCTTCCAACTTTACCAACCATCAGTTGTGGGTTCTTCTACAATATGAAGACTTTTGTACTTTTGGCATTCGTGGCTCTGGCCGGTAAGTTTCTAGAGTTCCAAGGAGTCCATTTAATAGAGAATCAAATAGCTTAAATATTTAAAAAAAATGGTATATAATATTATTGAATATTAAATAATATTATTTAACAAACTTATAGTTGTGATTACTATTAAATAATTTTTATAAGAAATGAACAAAATTAAAATACTATATAAAGATATGTATATCAAAAGCCACTAAACGTTTACCAATATGTACCAAAATGTATGTTAGTTCTTGTATCTTCTATAATGTTTTTCAAAAACTTTAAGTTGAATAAAATTTGTTTTATTTTTCCTTAGCTTCGGCTTACGCTCTGGAGGAATCCGAGCGTGTCAATGGGGAGAATGGCTGGTACATTCCCCAGATGGACGGTTCCTTCGAATGGGTAGACATGGACGTTGCCGAGGAGTGGATGGAGGCCCAGGAGCGCATGGAGAGTCGCGGCCTCACTACCGTGCCTGTTAACTTCTACCTGTACACCAGCTCGAATCCCACCAAGGGCAAGAGCATCAAGGCCACCGCCAAGTCGATCGACGCTTCAAACTTCAATGCCGCCCATCCCACACGCTTCGTGATCCACGGCTGGACTCAGAGCTATGTGAACAGCATGAACAAGGACATCCGCGACGCCTGGCTGTCCAAGGGTGACTACAACATCATCGTCGTCGACTGGGCCCGTGCCCGTTCTGTGGACTACGCCACCTCCGTGATGGCCGTCGCCAAGACCGGCAAGAAGGTGGCTGCCATGGCCAACTTCCTGAAGGAATACCGCGGCATGTCCTTTGACGACCTGTACTTCATTGGCCACAGCCTGGGCGCCCATGTGGCTGGATACGCCGGCAAGAACACCGACGGCCAGGTGCACACCATTGTGGGTCTGGATCCCGCCCTGCCCCTCTTCAGCTACAACAAGCCCAACAAACGCCTCAACTCCGACGACGCCTGGTACGTGGAGTCCATCCAGACCAACGGCGGAACCCTGGGATTCCTGAAGCCCATCGGCAAGGGTGCTTTCTACCCGAACGGCGGCAAGAGCCAGCCCGGCTGCATCGCTGACGTGACCGGAGCCTGCTCTCACGGACGCTCCACCACCTACTACGCCGAGGCCGTCGCTCAGGACAACTTCGGCACCATCAAGTGCAACGACTACGAGAATGCCGTGGCCAAGGAGTGTGGCAGCACATACAGCTCCGTCCGCATGGGTGCCGATACCAATGCCTACATGGTCTCCGGTGACTTCTACGTGCCCGTGAACAGCAAGGCCCCCTTCGGCATGATTAACTAAACTCGACGCAATAAAACCAGAAAATACTCCAGTTATCTGAAAAATACAATATTTTACTCACTCACGGAAACGGGGTTAAGAAATCGCCTTGACTTTTCATCAATGAATCGGCCTTATCGAGCCATAAGAACCTTTATGATGGCCATAATTCATAGGGGAGTTATCTGGCTAAAAATCAGCTATCAATAATTAGTCTATCAGATTTTATGACTTCTTTTGGTCATTCATGACTTTATTTCCTTTCAAGTCTTTCTTGATATTGCTCAACAATGGTTTAATTGATGAAGGCTTTAACAAAGAGTCCAATAAATAATTATACCTTTACAATTAGCAATTGGGAGTCTTTGATATAAACTTTATTGAGATTACTTTTTTTGCGAACGTAACTTTATTAGGAACTCCAGCGGAGTTTTAAAAAATAAACACAAATAATATGTTTATCCAACTTTATTGATACTAGTTCTTAGTTCCAATTTTCGAGTTGTACCTTTCTTATAATAGCTACGTATAAGTTTGTGGTGTAAATAGTAACAGTTCCGGGCAACAGTTCGTATGATTGATATTTGGTGCAACCTTATAAGCGCTAATCTAATACAAAGTAACAACAACTTTTATGACTCTGTTGACACACTTTTATGTTATTTGGACAAAGAATATAAACAATTTTTTAATTACAACAAAAATGATTAAGAAACAACAATTATATTATATTTTAATTTTTCAAGTAACTTTGTTTTTTTATTTTTATTATATTTTGCTTTATTTATTAATTTAATTAATTAGTTTTTTTAATTTTCAAATTGCGTTTTATTTCCTATATAATATATTCTGCATAGCTTAATACTCTACTCAAAATGTCACAATATCATATCACTCATACGCACTGTGGCTTTTAAAAGCATTTAACCTACAACCTCTTCTTATATATTTTACTTCCAATAATTATTACCCTCGAACAATTTTTTTAATTCCCCCTTCGTTCATAAAATAGTAATCTATTATTTATTATTACCTATGAATCTTTTTTGAACCTCCTTCGCCCCTGACCACTTCTAGGCCCACCACACCCACTTTTGGCGATCATGACATTCAGAGCCTTATCAAAAGTGTGATGCAAGTACAAATACCCGGTTCTTGAATTTCCACGCTTATCATCTACGCAGGAGAAAAGGCATTCGCTATCAAAAAAATGTTCTAATCATGGTATCGGTCCTATCTCATCGCTCGCACGGCAGTCAGAGTGGTCAAGTGCTTATTGATATTAAAAAGTGATTACCGTACTCCTATAAAAGGCAGGAACAACTGGCCCTCAACATCACAATTGGATCAGACCACCAATATGAAAGTCTTTGTTGTTTTAGCCGCTCTGTTGGCCGCTGGTAAGTGTTTTTCTCAGAAAGGACCTGCGAAAGGACTCTAATAAGAACCATTTTATTCCAGTGAGCGCCGTGCCCATCGAGGAACGTGTGAATGGCGAGAACGGCTGGTACGTTCCCCAGGCCGATGGCAGCTTCGAGTGGATGGCTACCAAGGACGCCGAGGAAATGCTAAACAATGCAGCCAAGATGGAGGGACGCATCAGCACCAACGCCGTCAACTTCTACCTCTACACCAAGTCCAACCCCACCGACGGCAAGAAGATCGAGTCCAAGGCCAGCTCCATTGAGGGATCCCACTTCAACAAGGACCATGGCACCCGCTTCGTTATCCACGGCTGGACCCAGAAGTACACCGATGACATGAACACCCGCATCACCAAGGCCTGGCTCTCCAAGGGCGACTACAACGTCATTGTGGTTGACTGGTCCCGTGCCCGGTCTGTGGACTACGCCTCCTCCGTCCTGGCTGTTCCCGGAGCCGGAGCCAAGGTTGGTGAGATGATCAAGTACCTGCACGAACACCATGGACTGGACCTGGATAGCCTGGAGGTGATTGGCCACAGTCTGGGTGCCCACGTTGCCGGCTACGCTGGCAAGACTGTTGGTGACAAGCGCGTCCACACCATCGTGGGTCTGGACCCCGCCCTGCCCCTCTTCAGCTACGACAAGCCCGCCAAGCGCCTCTCCACCGACGACGCCCACTACGTTGAGTCCATCCAGACCAACGGCGGCAAGCTGGGATTCCTGAAGCCCATTGGCAAGGGTGCCTTCTACCCTAACGGCGGCAAGAAGCAGCCCGGCTGTGGCCTGGATGCCACCGGATCCTGCTCCCACGGTCGCTCCGTTCTCTACTACGCTGAGGCTGTATCTGAGGACAACTTCGGAACCATCAAGTGCTCCGACTACGAGGACGCTGTGTCCAAGAAGTGCGGCAGCACCTACAGCTCTGTTCGCATGGGAGCCGTCACCAATGCCTACATGGTCGATGGTGACTACTATGTTCCGGTGAATGACAAGGCTCCTTTCGGCAAGATCGAATAGATTGGCCTTGGATGCGAACTCTGAATAAAATGCTCAATTTCCTTTAAAAATGATTACGCTTTCTTTTTATTCTCATTTTTTTAAGTACACAGTACTTATTCAAAAATCCGTTCATAATGCAACTCATCTTAACACAAAGGAACAAACACTCTTGTAATCTTCAAACACTTTGTTTTCCACCTGCTAGAATCTCTAGAACCGAAAAACAAAATCCCCCCACTCAGCAACAAAATATAAACTCATCAAAGTCAATAGCCCGCTACCAGTTTTGAAAGTAGTACTTGAAACTGAAGTGTGCAGGGATTTTCGAACCACTTGATTAATCTATAAGCTCTGTACTATTTATAATATATCTATCAGCCAAAGATTAGTACATGTTTTTAAACCCTGACAGGGGGTAGAACATATTAAAAAGAGTTTTGTATATTTATGTACTCGTAATGGGTGTAAAATGATTACCTTGTTTCTTCACAAAATTATTAAATAAAATAAAAATACAGCTTAGACTTAGGTAAGTTAAAAACAGTGATTACTTATATATACATCCCTCATCTAGTCTACAGATCACCTCACCAAATATTATCAATTTAGAGAGTAGATAAGAATCTGGAACTCGAGTGCTTTCTGCTGCCTATAAAAGCGCAACAAGAACCCGTCCTAGACACTATTCGGTTTAAATACCAAAATGAAGGTAATCGTGTATTTGGTTCTTCTGGCTGCAGCAGGTGAGTACTCAAAACTAAAATATTTCAATCTAGATTCTAGAATACACTTTTTCTTTCAGTGATTGCTGTGCCTATCGAAGAGCGTGTTAATGGCGAAAATGGTTGGTTTGTTCCGAAGGACGATGGCAGCTTGAAATGGTTTGATTTGAAAGAGGCAGAGGAGCTCATGCTAAGAAGCAGTTCAGTCGAAGGTCGTGCCAACGATGTGACCTTTTATTTATACACCAAGGATAACCCCACAGAAGGCAAGGAAATAAGGGCCGAAAAAGCCTCCGTCGAGGACTCGCACTTTAACAAGAACCATGGCACACGATTTGTGATCCACGGATGGAAGGGACGCTACACGGACAGCATGAACGTGAAGATCACCAAGGCCTGGCTCTCCCGAGGCGATTATAATGTAATTGTGGTTAACTGGGCCCGAGCCATATCCGTGGAGTACGCCACCTCGGTGATGGCTGTTCCCGGAGCCGGAACCAAGGTGGGCGAAATGATCAAGTATTTGCACGAGCACCACGGCATGTCCCTTGACAATCTGGAGGTGATCGGTCACAGTCTGGGCTCTCATGTGGCCGGCTATGCTGGCAAGACGGTGGGCGACAAAAGGGTTCATACTATTATCGGCCTGGACCCAGCTATGCCACTGTTTAGTTACGACCAGCCCAGCAAGCGACTCTCCACCGAGGACGCCTTCTACGTGGAGTCCATCCAAACGAACGGCGGACGGCTGGGATTCCTGAAGCCTATTGGAAAGGGAGCCTTCTACCCGAACGGTGGAAAAACCCAGCCAGGATGCTCCTCTACGGACAATTCCTGCTCCCACCAGCGCTCCGTGACCTACTACGTGGAAGCTGTCACCCAGGACAACTTTGGGACCATCAAGTGCAGGGACTACGAGGCGGCGGTGGCCAAGGAGTGTGGAAGTACCTACAGCAGTGTGCGCATGGGAGCCGACACCAATGCCTACATGGTCGAGGGGGACTTTTATGTCCCGGTGAATGACAAGGCTCCATTCGGAAAAATTGAATAGAAAAACGAACAATAATAATAAAAAATTCAATTGCAAAAATATTAGGTCTCGCAAGAGCTTTAGTTCTGTCAGTTTATCTATACAGGGATTGTGGCGTCCAGGGGGTCTAATCACTCACAATGATTAAGGCCAAGTGTTTTCTATTATTTTCAATATCAAGGTAGTCCACCTGGTAAGTCTATTTTAAAATGCAAATCGCCATTCATAATGATTAGGACTATATAGATACTTTGTCTATAGGTATGATATACTATAGACATTCCAATTCCCCAAAGAATGTCTTTTGATTAGAATTGACGTATTGGTAGAGTATTATTGGTAGATAAAGCTGTCATAAAAACATCTATTTAAATCTTAAGATTTTGTTTTGTTTTTAAACACTCAAAGATTAAGAAAATACAAAAACTGAAACTTGTTTTCAACATATATGTATGATATAAGTATTATAATTAGTTTCCAATAACTATGAAATCAGCCCCTTTTTGCGATCTTGATTATGACTATTTTCTAGTTACAACATTTAATAAGATATTGAAATACCAATGGACCTGCGATGTGCGAACAAAGAATTGATAAAAAGAATATCAAACTGATAAAGTATCTGGGCACAGGCAGATAATAGTAACGATGATTAAATAAGACGTCAGTCATAGCAGAACTTTATCTGAAACGTGAACCACTCGAGAAGGGCCACGCGGCCGAAAATATCAAATCGAATTCAATCAAATTAAACGAAAGATGGACATTCTACTTAGGCCCGATTGCCGGAACACATGCTCCGCCCCTCGACTTTCCGACCACAACGTCCTTATCGAATCGGCGTGGTCCGAGTGTCCGAATGGCCATCCATTGGCCCTATCTCGAGTGGGGTGCTCCAATGTTTCGAAGATTCCATCGGAACATCGGACCATGGAGTCTCATATATAAAAGCGACCCCATGCCATCGCCAGATTGTTAGTTGGAGTCGACTTTGCTACAATGATGAAACTGCTTTTGGCCCTGGCCTTCTGTGTCCTGGCGGGTGAGTGGATAAGTAAAATATTACATTTTATATTTGGGGTACTAAGCATTAATCACAGTTCTATGGCGTCGTAATTGCACTTCCATTGCACTTCCTTTTTATAAGGGGTATTTACATTCTTTGATGATGTGAATCTTAAGTCATATTTGAATTATTCAGATTGACCTTTAAATATTTGTACAGCCTATAATTTATTTTAAAATGAAGAAAAAGCTTAGCCCAAAAGAAACCCTCTTTTATCTAACTATGAATATTTAATAATTTTAAATATAAATCCTCAGCTAATGCCGTTGAGATCCGCGAGAATGGTGAGAATGGATGGTACGTCCCCCAGGTCGATGGCAGCCTGGAGTGGATGGACCGCGAGGTGGCCGAGGCCTTCCTGGAGGCCAGCAGCCGCAAGGAGGGACGCAGCGTCCTTAACCCCGTGACCTTTTACCTCTACACCCACTCGAACCGTGACAACCCTCAGGAAATTAAGGCAACCTCCGCCTCCATTTCCGGCTCCCACTTCAACCCCAACAATCCCACCCGCTTCACCATCCACGGCTGGTCTTCTAGCAAGGACGAGTTCATTAACTACGGAGTTCGCGACGCCTGGTTCTCCCATGGAGACATGAACATGATCGCCGTCGACTGGGGACGCGCCCGGTCCGTCGACTACGCCTCCTCGGTGGTGGCCGTCCCCGGAGTAGGTGAGCAGGTGGCCGACCTAATCAACTTCTTGCGCAACAACCACGGACTCAGCCTGGACAACACCATGATCATTGGCCACAGCCTGGGCGCCCATGTCTCGGGCTATGCCGGCAAGAACGTGAAGAACGGCCAGGTGCACACCATCATTGGCCTGGACCCCGCCCTGCCCCTCTTCAGCTACGACTCCCCCAACAAGCGCTTGAGCTCCACCGATGCCTGGTACGTGGAGTCCATCCAGACCAACGGAGGAACCCTCGGTTTCCTGAAGCCCATCGGCAAGGGTGCCTTCTACCCCAACGGCGGCAAAAGCCAGCCAGGCTGCGGCGTTGATCTGACCGGTTCCTGTGCCCACAGCCGCTCCGTCATCTACTATGCCGAGTCCGTCCAGCAAAACAACTTCCCCACTATGAAGTGTGGTGACTACGAGGAGGCCGTCTCCAAGACCTGTGGCAGCTCCTACAGCTCCGTCCGCATGGGCGCCACCTCCAACGCCTACATGGTGGCCGGAGACTACTACGTTCCCGTCCGTAGCGAAGCTCCCTACGGAATGGGCAACTAAAGCCGTTTCAGCCAAGTTAATAAATTGAGTAAAAGCTCTGTGAGCCAAAGCAATTTTAAAAAAGCTTTAATTGGTTATTTGTTAAGGGTATTCGGGGCAAAAGATATTCATTATTATGATCATTAAAAAATACAAAAAACTTTTATAAAAAAAGTATTAATATTTTTATTATTTTAGATAGTTAGTTATTTTAAAAACCACTCCCAATACAAGTATAATATTATCCGATCTCTATCGTTAAAGAATTTTACTTTTCAAAATAACGTATTTTATTAAGGCAGATTCGAAATTCGAATATAAACTGATTCAAACATATCGCTTTGTATCAAAAGTAAGGAACTTTAGATTGGGTTTTTAAGTTCCAAAACGCCTTTAAAAAAATTATTCTATTTACAAAAAAATCTCCAAAATGTAATTGCTTGAAATTGTTTCGGGGAAATTCGGTAATCATTCAAAAGAGGAAAGTAATTTCCTGGAAAATGAATTAGGCTTGATAGGAACATTCGGTGAGCTTTTTGCCACTGGATTTAAATCTAACTGATTAGAAATGATCTAATCACTTGTCACTAGCGTTGTTGCGCAGGTTTTGGTTTCCATTCAAGAAGGAAAGGTATAAATAGCAGCTACAGGTGCGTTTAATAAACCATTCCAATAAAAGTCTCACGATGAGATTGTGCTTCCTAGTATTGGGCTGCGTGATAGCTGGTACTTTACCCTTAAACTCGGACTTTTCAACAGAAATAACATGGAAATATCCCAATTATTCTAGCTAGTGCCTGGCCGGTCAATGAAATTTCGCTGCGAGTTCATGGCCTCAACGGCTGGTATGTGCCCCAAGTAGCTGGCGGTCTGAAATGGGTCACCAAGTCGGAAGGAGAACGCGAGGTGGCTTCTTACGAGACGGCACTGGAAGGTCGTTTGTCGACCAACACTGTGAAGTTTTACTTGTACACTCGGACAAACCCCACTGCAGGACAAGAGATCAAGGCCACCCAGGCCTCAATTGATGCTTCCAACTTCAATCCCGAAAATCCCACCAGGTAACTTCTTCCCAAAAAAAAAATGCAATATCAAATCAATAATTAAATTACCTTCACAGGATAACCATCCATGGCTGGAATTCCAACTACAAAGATGGAGTCAACACCAGAATAGCCAACGCCTGGTTCCAGTACGGAGACTACAACATGATTGCCGTGGACTGGGCTCGTGGCAGATCGTTGGAGTACGCCTCTTCTGTGGCCGGAGCCCCAGGAGCTGGCAAGAAAGTTGCCGACCTTGTGGATTTCCTGGTGGAGAACAAAAACCTGAACCTGGACAACTTGGAAGTGGTTGGCTTTAGTCTGGGCGCCCATGTTGCTGGCTTCACGGCCAAGAATGTGGCTAGCGGAAAGGTCGGCAAAGTGGTGGGCTTGGATCCCGCCTCCCCACTGATTAGTTACACGAACACCGAGAAACGTCTGGCCAGCGATGATGCCCAGTACGTGGAGGCCATCCACACCAATGGCGGTACCTTGGGCTTCACCAAGACCATCGGACAGGCAGACTTCTACATGAACGGTGGCAAGTCTCAGCCTGGCTGTGGAATCGACATCACCGGCAGCTGCTCGCACACCCGCGCAGTTCTCTACTATTCGGAGGCGCTGCTGTGGAACAACTTCCCCTCGAAGAGGTGCGAGACCTACCAGCAGGCCAACAAGAACTCTTGCGGAGATCAGTTCAGCACAGTTAAGATGGGAGCCTTTGTGAACTCCGTTATTGCCGAGGGCATCTTCTACGTCCCGGTTAACAAGGAATCTCCATATGGCTTTGGCGAGAAGGCGGATGAGACTACTGCTTCTCCGGAGGTCACTACAACTCCCAAGGAAAATGGAGGTGAGGAAACCACTGAGGGGTCGGGTGGAGAGGAAACTACGGCTGCTCCTGGAGGTGAAGAAACTACTGCTGCTCCCGGAGGTGATGAGACCTCTGCTGCCCCTGGAGGTGAGGAAACTACAGCTGCTCCCGGAGGTGAGGAGACAACAGAAGGATCAGGAGGTGAAGAGACCACTGCTGCTCCTGGAGGAGAAGAGACTACTGCAGGTTCCAGTGGAGAAGAAACAACTGCTGCTCCTGTAGATGAGGAGACTACAGAGGCTTCGAGTGGTGAAGAATCTACTGCTGCACCAGGAGGTGAGGAGACTACAGAAGGTTCAGGAGGAAAGGAGACCACTGATTCTCCTGGAGGAGAAGAAACAACAGCTACTCCTGGGGAAGAGGAGACTACTGATGGGTCAAGTGGCGAAGAAACTACTGCTGTTCCTGGAGGTGAGGAAACCACAGCTACCCCAGAAGAAGTTGAGACAACTGTTGCCCCTGGAGATGGAGAAGAGACCACCGGCGCAGAAGATGATGAGACTACAGAGACTCCCGGAGGCAATGACGACGACTCGACTACCGGAGAACCGGAAGAGGTACCCACGACCTCAACCATCGTTCCAGAGACTCCAACCGTCACCACAACCACTGAGGAGCTCACCACCACAACCGTAGTTCCAGAGACTCCTACCGTCACCACAACCACTGAGGAACCCACCACCACAACCGTCGTCCCAGAGGCTCCAACCGTCCCCACAACTACTGAGGAACCCACCACCACAACCGTCGTTCCAGATACTCCAACCGTCACCACGACCACTGAGGAGCCCACCACTACAACTATCGTTCCCGATACGACCACGACCAGCTCACCCCCCGACGACGACAAGAAACCACCTAGCAGTTCCAAAAACATTTTCATTTTCAACGTATTTCTGGTCAACGTTAAAGTCGAGAAGTAAATCAATAACCAAAAACATTCCGTAGCTGAAGTCCCCGCCAACTGAGCGCGGAAAAGTTTGCAATAAAGTCCAAACCAATATCGCATTTCCAATAAAACCCTAGAACATAAAAGGGGCGGGCTAAAGGAACCCCTTGCTTTTAATTACCGACCTGGGTCTTCGATGTTCTTCTACCCACCCAAAACTGACGCACCAAATCGACTGACTCACATCCGACGAATCAACATCCTCGTTAAATTATTGTCTAATCAGTTCCAGATGGGCTCGATTAGCACTGAGACAGATTATACTGGTGGCGAGTACAAAACTTTCCTTATCGCATTATCACCAGTCACTGCTGCCATTGAATGGCCTCCATAAAGAACTTGGCCAAAAGTCCCAGTACCCAAATGGCAACTTCCCAATTAATTTAATTTTATGACTGGTAACTTATCGTGCGAGTTTATTTATTATTCATGTCCAATCGCTTGTCTTCCCTGGTGATCGATAGTGGCACTTTCGCCTTTTCATTCAATAGATTCTTTTTTTAACATACACTGGATCATTATCGTTTCAAAATTTGACAAAATCGCACTTTAGATTTCCAAATCACAATCATTTTGCACAAAGGTTTTTAAAACTTCTTATAAGGCAGACACCCTCAGTGTCCACCATACAAGACAGCAGCTTGACATTGAAGTAAGAACCACTTGGACAGAGTTCCTCAATTTGTTCTCCATTAACGCACTTCAAGTATCCTGCACAGTTATTGGGGTCCAGTTTTACTTCCCCCTCGACACAGATAACCGGCGGTTGCACACAGACCCCGTTGGTGTCTATAATGCAGGTCTTGTAAACGGGTTCGAAGTAGCTGCCAGTGGGACACTTTTTGGACTCGGGACTTCCATTCACACAATTCAAATAACCGGCACAGTCATTGGGATCGGCAGATACTGTGCCATCGGTACACTGACTTGTGGCATTCGCACAAACACCATTTTCATCCATAACACAGAGGGATAGAACGGTATTAAAGTAACTACCGCTGGGACACTTTTCCTTTACAATCACTCCATTCACACACTCCAGATAGCCGGCGCAGTTATCCGAGTCTTGATCCACTTGACCCTCTATGCAAGACCTTGGCGCATTTTCTGGACAAATTTTCAGCTCATCCACCACACAAACTTGGTTGTTGTCCTCGAAGTAGGTGCCTTCGGGACAAGTCAAGTGTAAATGCTCCTCATCCAGGCATTGGAAATAGCTGCCACAGTCCTCGGGATCAGCTTCCAAGGAGCCTTCCTGGCACATTTTTGAATCTCGGATAACTTCCGTCAAGGATGGAGAGACCAGGGAAATTAAAACCACTACAGCGGGTTAAAAATAATTAGTCACTGGTTGCTTTTTCCTTGGTGGTGTCCTGGCTCACCATGGCAAAATATCCAAACGCGTTGCAATTTCATTTTTTACTGAATTTGCAACCCAACAGTTCCAGTTGCTTTTATAAAGCAACTCCATTAGAATAATTGTAGAGAGATAGTGTTTTATCTTAACAAGGTAATGGAATTTAGTTTTGAGTGACAAGTGTAAACAGAATAACTAATATTTTTTGCAGCAAACAAAAGATATTGTGCCAGGTTCGACCCAAAACCCAAAAGGATTTTTTTACAATTAGAAAATCTATTAGTAAGGAATGCTCCGGTTCACACTTTTGTGTCAACTGATTACCATATTTTCATCACTTGTTCGAGCTTGGGCTTCCGCTTGAGTTTCTGCAACAACTAGCGAATTATCATACTACTGGGGAAATCCCCCCGGGCTTTCGTTGCCTTTGTTTGTGAAGGTCAAAGGGCTTAGACGTGTCGGGAAATGAGGTAGAACATATGGCACATCATCTGCCAGTCGCCTTAGGGCTCATTATTCACTTTACTTACCCAAAGCTGACGAGCCGTCCTTAAAGCTTTTAGTCCTTAGCCTTTAAGCCCGAAAGGAACGTTAATTTATTAAAATACAAAACTGTTACGATATCGTTTACCGGATTGTTGTTAACATTTTTTGGGTTTTCGCTCGATTTTCTCCGATTGCTGGCTAAATGGAAATGGAAAACCCTTTCACGCAGCTCGTGTGTTGTGGTTGGACTCATGGGGTGAGCAAATATCGCAAGCATTCGTCCACTTTGGTAGCAATAAATATTCCGTTTGTTGTTCAAAAGAACTCTTTGCCCGACTGTTGGCTAAAAAATTTCAAACACGCATTCCCCAATGTCCTTAGTGGGTCGTTTCCCAAATGGCCCTAAAGGTTCAAACGAAAAAAAATACGCTCTTGGTCAGGGCTAATGATACGACTCCTCGGGCTGCTTGCTGGCTAAATGGTAGCAAGTGTGCCAACTAAAAAGTGTCAACAATTGTCGCATCTTGGGGAGTTGACCTCCATTAAAGACTAGTTTTTATTTTGTTTTCGGAAAATGACTTAAAAAGTTTGAACGGTGCGATTAGGTTAAAATGGTAGTTTGAATTTTTAACTGTAAGAGTTATAACTTATAAAAGTATATAGTACATACGATAAATTATACAAGTATCGAAAAAAATTAAGAGGATACTTAAGAGAACTATTATTATTTAACATAACTCGAAAATTGTTTAGAATATTCTTTTCTATTGTTAAAATTATTCATGATTTTATTTTCTAATTTTTGATGTCATAAAAGTAGAGTAAACACTTAAAATATCACACAATAAAGACTCAAATAAATAAATAAAATTATTCAATTAATTTTGTCTCTATTATTAATAATATATAAGTATATATAGTTTTTCTTACTAATTGTACAATATTATTATGGCAATTTTGTGGCTAAAATGAATAACTTTTTGTGTAGAAAAGGTCATAAAATATTCTCCCAGTGCGTTTTCGGATCTAATAAACACAAAAGAAGGACTTGAAGCCCATTTAAGCGGTCCAGTTGTCTTACATAATGAAAACGCCCCATTTCTATTATACAACAGCTGAAATAATTCACAGAGCTGGCCAATGTCAAAGGCCAATGATACCTCGTATGGGAATTTTATTTTCGGCCTGGCTGAACTTCCATGGAAATTAAAGCATGCCATAGAGGACAAGTGCAAAGCCGGCTTTCTCGCCCCCAACCTCCGTTTTGTCGCATTGCGAAACTCACACATAAAATGCCAAATTTGGTTGAATTAATTTTTGATTACATTTTATTATCGTTTCGGCTGCCATCGCTCGGCGGCACGTGTGGACAAAGGATTTCAGAGAGCGGGTGCCCCAGGAACAAAAAAATGGTTGCCCCAAGCAGATTGGGCTTTCCACATGCATGAACACTTCCAGTCACTTTTGCGCCTTTCGTCCAAAGAACAATGCCGAAAAAATCCAAAGGAAATTTGAATTCTGCGAATCACTTAAGGCGGACAAAGACTCTTATGTGCAAATTCGAAGCTTATTTGGATAATTCAACAGCGCCCGTAACAAAGTGCCCGGGGGAAAGATTTTTAATACGTTGAATAAATATTCCGAATAAATATTGCAAGTCCCGAAATCGTTCGGAAAATGCCTGTCGTGCTAGGGTATTTATTTTCCGTCTATTTACGGAATCATTTGCATAAAGTTCACACCAGCCTGTAAGCCAAACCCAACACAGTCTGCTATGAATAATTCTCCATCCTGTTCTCCATCTTAAATCAAAAATGCAATAAAAAAGTCTTCGGAATGACAACAAACTTTTTTGGTTCTCCCGGTCTTGTCTAAGGCGCAAACTTTATGTCAAAGAATTTTTAATATCATATTGAAGGATGCAAGTGCATCTTGCAGATTGTTTTTGGGATTATGTTTCGAGATGAGCACACAAACCTAATTCCCACCCATCGCTCTTGTTCTCTATTCTCCAAAACTCAATTTTATAAACATCGACGGACCTTAAAGATTTTATTTTATCTTCAGTCAGTCAACTGGTTGAAAGTTTCGCCCAGGTCTGGTGTTTTGTGTGTATTTTAAGTATAAACAAATTGAATTTGTTGCTGTCATATCGTTCCTCTGGCTATCTGGCATGTTCTTGGCAGTATTCGAAGTGCTTTGACGAACAGCGAATAGTAACAAGTTCGAGTAAAGAAAACACACCGTCAAGAAGTTTAAAAAATAATATATGTAGATAGTTTGTTTTGTACAAAAAACAAGATAAATTCTCCGACGACGCCTGTCTGAAACCTTTGCCAAAAAAATGCTTTTATGAGCCCCGAAACAATTTCGCTTGTTCTATTGATGAAAGTTTTCAATAGCCTCGGAATTTTAATTCGCGCATTCAGCTATTTATGCAAAAATGAGTAAAAAATGCCTTCCAGCAAAAGCAAGTGCCAATTTCTGATAAATTGAAAAGTTTTTATAAACAATAGACATTGCTAATTGGTTTAAAGAAAACATAAAGACCCCAAAAGCTACTTTAATGTTTGAAGAAGTGTATCATAAATAAACTCAGAGATTCATGCAAGTAGGAAAAACGTAACTTTTCCAAACTAACATAGTTTGTTATTATTTTAGAAAATGTTGTTTACATTTTTCTCTCTCTGAAAACTAAAAGCAGAAAAGCAATCGTTGTTTTGTGTTTGTGGATTGATTGGAAAACGTGTCATCTTCCGCATCAGAAAGTTATTGTCAAAGGATGACAGAAAATAATCAAACTAAAAATCCAGAAACTCGTCACAATTTCCCGGAATAAATAATCTCTAAAGTAAATAGAGATTGTTGAGTTTTTCGGACAGTAATTCGAAACATGAAATAAATGACAACAACATGACTGCCTTTAAGCTTTTCTGGCATAAACCAGTCCATTTAAATTCATAAATTCGCTTTTTCTCGAGTCTCTATAAAAACAAAAAAAATGAAAAACACATAAAATGGGCGTGACAAGTGGGTGGCGGCAATTGTAAAGTCACATTTCAAATACGCTGTCAAAAAAATGGAAGCGTAAGCTAAAAAAAGTGATGAGCTCCAAAGGCTCGAGAAGGCCTGACATTGGATTTATTATGATTTTTCATGAGGCTGGAAACGAGGGGTGTTAGGTGAGTTTATTTTAGTACCGGCCAAGTGTTCGCTGCACCAATATTGATTTTGGCAGCGCCCGCTGATTATCTCCGGAACATATGCAAATGCCAGTGCGCGGTAAGTGTATTGTCTGTATCAATAAACAGAAATCGGCATCAGCCGAGCGACGGCAAACAGATAAAAGCGAGTCAAAGCAAGCAATAAATCTCCGCCCTCGATGGATGTGAGCCTCCTGACACGCTTTGGCATTAAAACGACACATAAACTGGGCCAAGAGTGCCAGCGCTGTTAGGGCTTTAACCAGAAGCAACAAAAATTAGGAGCCTTTTTCCCCAGTCGAACCCAGGCAATTAAAGCTGGGGAAAAAAGACTGGCTTACCTTCAGGAAAATCCAACAAAAAAGCATCCCACACATCAGGATAAAAAAGGAGCTCAATTTCTGTTGCGTGCTGCATAATTTATAATTAACCAACACCACGCTCATTCACTGCTGCTAACAAAAGGCAAAAGGATGACCAAGTTAGAGGATAAAGCCAACTACAGTCCAGTTCAGGGGATATTTACGGCGACAGTTGTGCCAACGCTGCGTATGATGAATATTTTTCCTGCCTTTCGATTGCAACTAAGCTGCTTTTCCGGCTGTTCAAGAAACTGCTGATTGATAATATTTCCGGCGTGGGATAAGGATAATGTAATACGAACACAAATTGATTACAAAACTTTCTTTTTTATATGAAAGCTTATAAAAGCTTGAAGAAACATGGAATTAGCTTCAATATCTGAGATTAAAGGTTTCTCTATAATGAAAGTGTAGCGCTTTATTTATTTTATTAGGTTTATTCATTTTAAAAGACTTTTGAAATTCTCAACAAAAGCGGGAAAATATTTTAGAGCTTCTTGAGAATAAAAATTGAAACTTGGGAGTTTTTCCAATGAAAAGACAGTTAAAAGACAGCTAAAAAAATGTATAAAGCAAAACCTAAATTAAGAAAAAATTTAAAATTAAATTCAGGTAATCCCTTAACCCACAGTCACAGAATAATAAGCCCGCTTATGTGAAAACTTTCTACTCTAATTACAATTTTGAAATGGGTCACAAAGCGATATTTGAAGTGACAGCCCCCTCGTTGGGGCCTTTGGGAAATCATTTTTGACACATCGTGCAGTCATTTTGCAAAATTTTTGAAACGCTCATTGTCAATAGAAGAGTGCCCCTATAAAGTCTGGTCATGTGTCTGGAAACTAAAATCCATCCCGGTGGAAGGCAATGTGTGAAGCGCAGCTGAATGCTAATGGGAAGAATTAACAGACCAGATGCCAGTGATGAGGACAAGCTGATTAGCGGGTAAATAAAGCGGATAACAACTCACCTAGCGAGATGCAACTGGGAAGCTCTCTCGTAGAACGAAAATGGACAATGACACTGTCAATGTCACTGCCAGATGTAATGGACTTAAACAATGCGAATATTTTCACTTTTTGCACCATACACTCCCCCGCGCACTCACTTCCTTTTACGGATTGCGTATACGCAACGTGGCCGGCCACTTTATAATAGTCGCAGTCGATTGAATAATTGTTGATTGTTTTATATTGCTCTCTTAATTTCCTTCTTGTTTTGTGTTTGTGCACTGTTTATTGCCTCGCGTGCCCGTCACTCGCTGAATTTATTTGAATGGGTTTATTTTTAAATGTTTTTTATGTGTTTATTAAACCCATTTTGGAGACCGAGACCAAGACTCGAGAGTGAATGTGAAGGAGCACGCCCACCAACGTTGCTACTCGAACGGGCCCGGAAAGCAAACTGAATGTGCGGCTGAGTTTTGTGAAAATCCCCGACCGACTGACTGATCAGCCGGCCACGAAACACGGGCACGAGCCACCCGAACTCGGCACTCCTGCCTCCTGTGGCAAGTTGGCCAACATGTTGCCACATTGCTCTGCGCAGGCACAAATCACAAGTGTTTATTTTTGGCGGGAAACTCATGGCAACATGTTGCCGGCTACCAGTTGCCGTCTTTACATACAATCCAACACCATTGTTATTCTTATTATTATTATGATTTTTAGCCAAGAAGCAATGAGGAAAGGCATTAGCAGTAGGCCAACCGCAGAAATTAACAAAACGCAACGCAATTAAGCAGGCTGTAAATTCGCCAAGGTCATGTCTTGGCCAAAAGGTCAATTATCATTCGGCCAGCATTAGCCGTCATTAAATCACTGAAACGAGAAATTCGTTGGGCTCTTTGGTTTCCATTAAGACCGGGAGTGGGCCATTAGCCATGTTAACAAGAAAGTAGGAATTTATAAATACATTTTGGAGATTTATTTCCTTTGTAATTAGGTTTAAAGGAAAAGTAATTATAGATCTCTGGTTATTTATGGCATTGTGGTGGAGCTTGTAAGGAAGTAGTTGGAAAACAATATAATATTATAAAAACAATAATATTATATAAACAATTGATTAACCCTTTATATTAATAGATCCTTGAAATTGAATTAATCTCAATAGTCTTCATATTTTTAAAAACTCGTATTTTATTATCTAGACAACATTAATAAAACAAATTCAACAATTGTTACAAACGAACAAACAACGGGATGTGCATGTGGAAGGTGTGTGTGGCACGTGTGGATGTGTGAATTGGGAAGTGGGTAGCTAGGGAAAGTCGGAGGCAGTGCCTCCAATGGACATTAGACTACGAAAAACTGTGAAATTGGCTAAGACAGTTCACTGCGAGGCCTCACTTCAGCTTCTTGAGGAAGAAGCGGTTGGGAGGACCGTAGCTGGTGGCGGGAATGTGGGCCTGTCGCTGCTGCTGGGGCTCGGGCTGCTCCTCCACCACGATAGGCGCCATGACGGGCTCTTCGACGGGGGCCAGAGCGGCGGGAGCTGTGGCGGGGGGCAGGTACTGGTTGGCAGGAGCGGACAGGGTGGTGGGCACCTCTTCTCCGGTGTATGCCGCGGCTGTGGGCGGCCCATAGATGGCAGCGGGGACGGGGACGGCAGCGGGCTGCTCTAATTCCGGCTCGGGGGCCAGAGTCGTAGGGGGCAGGACATCAGCCACCTCGGCCAGGGGGACAAAATCCTCGTGGGTAGCCTGGCGGGGCTCCATTTCTGCGGGCGGGGGACCATAGACGGGAGCCTCCTCCTTCTTGGTCTTGTACTTGATGAAGTAGACCTCGGGCTTCGATGGCTTGGTGGGTGGTGGAGTCGGGATGATGATGTCCTGTTCCTGCTCGGGCTTCTTGTGCAGCACATAGATTAGAGTCTTCTCCTCGTTCTGGGGTGGTGGTGGCACAACTGGAGGACGGATGGCCGGGGCGGATGGCGCCTTGATAAAGACGATCTTGTAGTGCTTCTGCTTGGGTCCCTGCTGGTGGTGCACACGGGTCTGGATGGCATCCTCCTCCTCGAAGTCCTTGGGCGGCACGTGGACGTAGATATGCTTGTGCACCTTGGTCTCCTGGGGGGCGTTGTTGTAGCCGCTGGCGTGCTGGACTCCCGACAAGCGGTGGGCCATGTTGTAGCTGTCATCGTAGGGGTTCAGGGGCTCGGCGGCGGCAGTGGGTGCCACGGGCTCGATCACATCCTGCTGTTGCTGCAGCTGGGGCTGAGGGGGCAGATAGGTCTGCTGGGGAGCCACGAAGTTGGCAAAGGACTGTTCCTGGGGCAGGGATTGGTAGATTTGCGGGGCCGCGGGATGAGCTGGAAGTGGAGAAGTGAAAATAAATTAATATTAATTATATTTATTATAATTATTTTAAAATTAATTTTTTCAATAATATTTATTAAAATATTTTAATTTATAAAGGTAATCATAAATCTGATACGTTTTTGTGTCTTTAGTTATTCATATTGCAAAAATAAAAATTCCGAACAAATTATGAAAACTAATAAGTAATTTAATAGTATCATTCATAAAAAGGTTATGCAAATGAAAATCTATTCGTTAAATAATATTTTTTATCACACTCAATCAGTTTAAAAAAATTATCCATTGATTCGGATATCTGATATTTATAAACATATCCGGCTGAACTCTTTTCCAACTCACCGTTTAGTGGCAAAGCCCGCTGGCTCTGCTGCTGGGGTAATCCGTGGTAGGCTGCGTACGGTGATGGTGGCTCCGGGCGGGCCAGAGTGGTGGCCACCAGAACGGAGGCGACACAAACAACGAACAGCGACGAGACACGCATGGCGATTGCTCCCTTAGGAAATTGTGGAAACCGGAAATCCCTTTTGTGTTTTATGCTCAACTAAGGCCGTAATCCTTTGGCTCGATGAAGGAGGAGCTGTGATGGGGAAGCTCAATGCTCGACTGATGCTGAGTCGGTCACTGCGGCTCCAATTTATATGATTCGACGATGGCGATGTGCGATGCGACGCCGAGTGCTCAAAATCTCATTACCAAAGGTAAACGGAAAAAATGAATTTAATTAAGCATCAAAAGAGATACGCAGAGAGGCGTTTGAACTTGGCCAAAACCGAGGAGAAGCCCCTAAGCACGGAGAGGAGTCCGACGACACGTGTACCTTTTGATGTTCACAAGCGAGAAATTAGAGCATTCGAACTGGAACTGCAAATCCATTTCGACCACGGGTTACAGTTTACATTTAAGCCCGGCTCACAGGTGGGGGCAAGATTTAATCGGAACGGGATCGGAATCGACGCCCAGGGCTTTGAAACGTTTTGTGTAACACTCTTGTGCGAGCATCTCATCGCTTGTATCTTGTTCATTGTATCTTGTATCTCGTATCTGAGAGATGCAGCAGCAACCTTCGATGGAGTGCGCCAAGTGTTATTTTCACAATTGGAGCGTACTTAAGCCGGTGCCTCGAAATCGAAAGTGACCCACGATTACACACTCGACAGAGTCCCATTGATGAACTTCATTCATGTGACGCCTCGAGGAACTTGTTTTTTTTTTTGTGTCCAGTTTGAACCCAAACTCACCAGCCGGGTCAAGTAATTCCCCCAAAAACCAAGCGTGAGATAGTCCATTTTTCCCCAGGATTAGCATTAATACAACAATACAAATATTTATAATATTAAATTAAATATTTTGAACAAGGAACTACAAACATTTGATATTTTTTATTTTAGTTTAGTAAATATTTAATATTTTAGAAAATTAAGTCTGGCAAATCACACAGTTATATCAATATTACTGTTTCTTACGTAAGTTCTCCTACTTTTTAAATTACATATAAACATACTTTTCGAGATCCTTTAAATAATACATATCTGGTAGATACATATTATCTCTATCCAAACATAAGCTATACGCCTGGAAAATTCAAAGCATCTATTCTTAATTATTACATTTAAAATAAAATCTATAAATAGACTCTTCAATCAGTTGAATAATAGCAATAACAATCATAAATGAAGGGCTTCTCAAGGCCAACTCATTAAATAATGTCCCTCCCTCCTCTGCTGATCTGTCAACCCGATGTCAGTCGGCGAACAGTGAATACTTTCAACACCTACGACAACAATTACGAAACAATCGTAACAAAATCAAAATCAAAATCAATTTTCAAATTGAAGCCAAACAGTAAACGACACAAATGAGGCAAAGTCGAAACAATAAATAATAAAACAAAACAGCAGCTACCCAACTAAAGTGAATAGAAGAGGGTCTTTTTAATTGGATTTTGGTGCACACACCGAGGGAAAGACTGAAAAGCAAATAAACCGGCGACGCACCGAATCGAGACACTTGTCCACTTGCTGTCCACACACAAAAATCATTAATCGTAATTGCAGCCGACGCATTGCCCCAAGAGAGGAGGAGAAATGTTGAGTACATGTACCTACAGAGCCACAACAACGCGGTAACAGCGCGACAACAACTCCAAAACAACGCGATCGACAACGAGAAGCTGGGGGGCGTTCATAATGGCAACAAGGTTGCTTTACGTCACCGATCGATTCGATTGGAAATTGGAAATTGGTGCACTTGGCCACCGATGAAGAAGCCAAGGAGTCACCCGATGACAGCAGAAAGAAGGGCTCAGGTCTAAAAATGAGAGCCGGGCATCGACCACTCAGAGAAAATATTTGGATTTATTTAAAGTCCTGTTTCAAAAGATTTAAAAACCCTTTACTCAAAGGTACTATAAATTAATGTTTTGAGATTTGAGATTAAGTCGTTCATCTATTTTTATTCGTCATCTCTATATTATAAGAAATCTCTATATTATAACCATTATCACCATCTCAAATATAAAATCAATGTCCTTTTATCACTTAATCGAATCTTAACCAAATTATACTAAAACTATTATCAGACTTTTCTACTTAGTTTAATTAATAGTTTCTCGAGCGCTCCTCTGTCATCTAAGCCTCTAAGCTTTGTGTCGAATGCAGGAATGCTACCTGGCCCACTTATTGGTGTACCAGCCATACCCTCAATTCTGAAAGACCGCAAAAAAAAATATATAAAAAATTATATATATTATATATACAAGTTTTCTTTTACACATTATCATTTAATTCATTAATTTTTGCGAAGCTAGTATCTGTTGTTTTTATAAATCCATAACTTTCAATATTTTGCATCTCTCACATGAAAAGAAAGAAAGACGGCGTGCCTCAAAGAAGGAGATGCCTCAGATTCGAAGATTCGAAATTATGTGGAAACCAGGTCAACAGTGCAGTAGCACTGACCGGCCATAATTCATCCATCGATTCGCATCGATCTCCTTCCCCGATCCCCATCCCAGCTCCTCGTGGCATTGGCTCTGTCTTGGCCGGTGCCCTTGTGGCTCTTTTTTTCATTGGAACAGCCCAAAAATAGACGAGGTTGTCGGGGGGATGCGCCACTTGACTTGCCACTTGTTGCAGTCAAGTGCCACGACGCACGGCAACGGTGAAAAAGAAGTCCAAACACGAAACGGGGCAGAAGCTTTGGGGTTTTGCCATTGAGACATGAAGCCAAAAGTCGATTAGTTGGCCAATGCGGTGAAGAGGCGCATTCCAAACTCCAAAGACTGAAGAATGGCTAGGTCAAAAAATTAGAAAGAGAGAAGCCAGCAAGCTTTGTGGGTTAAGTGGAAAAAGATATCACAAAACTTGTAAAAATAGATATAATTATTATGTCATCTCAAAATGTTTCTCATCTCTCCAATAAAATCTTGAATTTAAACCATCCCCTCTCAAAAATCTCAAATTAAACCGAGATTTTTTCCATCCGACTTCCACATAAAATTATTTAACGAATTCTTGGAATTCATTTTAATTTCATTACACTGCAAAGTAAGTGAATTTTTACTTTTACCGCAAACCCCGAAAAATTAATAACAAAACATGCAAATCATGGTCCAAAAAAAGGTCGCAGATATATGTTATAGATTTAAACACTTCAGCCCACATCCAAAAATATTATGACAAATGGGAAACGAATGTGGCAGCTTCCTCTGGGCCACCTTTTTGAATAGCGTTGACAAATCGTTCGGCAAATTGAGTTAATAGCTTGCCCCCGGAGGAGTATAATGATGATGATTATACCGATCGGCGTCGGCGATTATCTCGTTAATTAGAGACAACACAGGCAGGTTGGTACGTTTTCGCACCACCTATCAAGGTCATTCGATTTTGGCTGAATTAACGAGGTCCCTTTACCCATCCCACGCGGTCTTCGGCTTGGGTTTTTCGTAATTAAAATTGGAGCAAGTGAAGCACTTTTTGTCGACCTCTCAGTTGCTTGTGGGCGTTGGGCGGTTGCCGTGGGGAAGTTTCTATGGCAATGTTAATGAGGCTAATACTAGAACGAAATAGGATTTCGGGGATGGGCCCAAATCCATTCAAAATATATACAAACAAATAAGTAAGTGCTGCGAATTAGTCATCAAAGTGGCTGGTAAAAATACAATTTAATTACAGTTACTAATAAAATGGGTTTTATGTCTAAGAAAATTCCTCGACTCGAAACCTTCGGTGGTAATTTCACCAACCTTGAGCCAAAGTCGTGGAACAATTGCGTTGAACATGTGGCCAAATATTGACATTGAATTATAATGCCTATTGAGACGCAGCAGCAATCAAAGGCCTATATATAGAGACACAACATTACAGGCCACAAAAGCAGAGTGTAAGCCCTGGTAGGGCGAAACAATAATAGTGACATGCTTAACGAACAAAGGCAAGTGGCAAACATATTGTCACTGACGTTCCTCTGTGCAGCGTAGGGTTAAGGGCTTGGCAATGTATACCGACAGCTGTCAGATAGCTGAAGCCCTCTAATCACACCGATATCACTTTTACCGCTGCGCATCTCGTGAATACACAGACACACGTGCCCCTGTGTGTATCTTTGAGTGCGTATGGTTCGGTTTCATTGAATTAAGTGCCCGGCTAAATGCTGTGAGCCGCAATTTGTATCTTGCGCTTTGTTTATTTACGCTGTCATCTCCTTTTGTTTGGCACTAGTTTGTCCAGCCACCCCTCGCAGCCCCTCCGCCCGCAATTTGTTAGCCATTTTCAGTCAATCGCATTGCGGCCAGTAACAAATTCGCTTGTCAGGCCGCTTTGGTCTTTTTCTTGTTTGTTGTTTTGCTCATTTTGGGCTCTTTAGGCAGTGGGCCGTCATTTGTGTTTGCCACTCCGCCTAGCTGGCAATTAAAAATGTATTTACCAGCACTTTGCCATTGCGGAGCACTTATCACACGATTCCCATCGCCTCTGCCTTCCCGCCATCGCGCAACTGCACTTGACCAATTCCCCCCACTTGAAGAGGTTAAAGCCAGTCGAAGGACTTCGCTTCAAATGGCCGTTACTAAAATTTGAGCCGCATATGTGTGGTACATATACTCTGGCGCCGAGAGACCACTTGGCGTATACTTAATGTGCGATCAATAGCTGGCGCCCTCTACATGTCAGCTTGCTTGATAGCTAGCTTATCAGTCGTGTCTTTCTTCTTCTTCTTCTACCTTGAATAAGTTCAGGCGTTAAAAGAAAAAGTCAGACGGAAAAAAAGCTTAGCAGAAGCCAAACAAAATTAAACACAAACAAAGAGATCGTGGAGTAGGTTATATTTATTTATTTATATCTTTAGAATTATGAATACTCATTAAAAATGTTTAATGTATTAGAAACTGTTACTTAAATTAAAAAGAAAAATACTATTGAAAAATTCTAAATTTGCTTAATAAAAAGTTTTTAAAAATTTGTATAATAATAATTTTAAGGTTTTTTTTTGAGTGTTAAATGCTTGCATAAAAGATTTGGTTTCATAAAATGGTCTAAGAATCCAATTTATGAGTTTAAAGAATTTTAGAAGATGAAAGACCATTTTTTAGAAAAGGCTTTTCGTAAATATCAGACATCTTTTGTTCACATTTGAAAGACTACTGGAACGATACCAATGATAATTTAAATGAACAACCCTTTTATTAAACAGTCAAGTCTTAAGATAAGAAGAATCCTTTTAATTATAAACCCGTCTTCAATACGTAAATGGTTCTCATAAATAAAATTTAATTCTCATAAATTTAAAGTATTAAGGTATATACCCCTCGTAAAAATTGTTATTACAGGGTACAAACAAAAATTAAAAAGGCAACTTAAAAACAAAAGCATTCGGCTATAGACTGCAGCCAAAACAAGACATTTACTTCAGTTCTTCCCGAGAAGATCGCCAGTGCGGTATTCAAAAACTTTCCTCAACGTCGCCTTGATTTAATGAAAATGCAAACCGGTCAAGACAATGAAAGTCAGGTAAAGTTAGCTTTACTTATCTAACCCAGATTATAGGCTCCGACTTGTATCTATTTTGCCACGCGTTTAGCTTATTTTGGTGCAGAACAATTTAAGAACATTGCCATTGGAACTAGTGAGAAAGCACTCGGGACATACAGAGCTATTGGACTTGAGCCATAACAGTATAAAGGATTTGTCCTGGCTAGCCGAGTTTGAACAATTGCGGCACTTGGTTCTGGATAGTAATCGCATGCATGAAGCACATCTAAGGACATTGTCACGCCCCCTGCCCCAATTGGAAGTACTGATGCTTAACAAAAATGAGGTGACAAACAATATTTATGTTTTTAAAATGGTATCAGGTCAAATATTGTAATTTCCAGTTCAGTGACCTGCCAACAACGACACGACTGATCAAGCGGCTATTTCCCAATCTTCAGTATTTGAGTCTCCATGGAAACCCAATCTGCCCAGATGGGCTGGAGCTGCAGCCCTTCTCCGGTTACCTTCGCTATGACTACCAATATTACAGGTTTGTTTCATTTAAAACAGACTTTATATTTATACATTTTATAATTTATTTAATAATACCCGCAGTAATTACATTGCACAGTCGCTGAGCAAACTGAAATTTCTGGATCATGGACTGGTTCAACGTACCTACCAATACGAGAGTTTTCCTCTCAAGAACTATGATGGTAGACCGTTGGTAAAAACTACGAGTTTTTAAAATAGTTAAATAGTATTAATAATTTTTTCAATAGTAAATAAACTGTTTTTTGATTGGGCTTTTCAAAATAAACCTGTTTTTTTTTATTTTAAGAATATAATTCCATTTTGAAAATGTCACCCTGTGAAGTATAAGACACACCAAAGACACAAACCGTACCGCCAAGTTTTCTAAAAGTAAAGACCCACACCCTTTAACAAGCTTTATTCGAAACATGGAATATAGGGTATATATACATGTTTATTTTCTTCCCTATTCACAGTTGGATGCTGTCAATCTAATAAAAAATTACAAATTTTGTTAAAATTAAAGATATAAAAAATATTTAAAATTCCACTAAAAAGTAAAAATTAATAACACAAATTTGTAAGAAACAAAAAAGCTCTGTTTGGATTGTAGGGTTCATATATGTACAAATATTTACTTGCTTGGCACATAGCCGGCCGGCATTTATGTGAGATAATTCAGAGGTACGGACCACAAGCAAAGCAAAAAAGGTAATAAACAGCAGTCCAAAAACAAAACACTGATAGCAAGTTATCAGGGAGCCTATAAAAGCGGCATCTGGCGGGCTTTGCAGTTTCAGTTTCGCGACAACTTGCTGCCAGACGGTCTGGGGTTCTTGTCTCCTTGGAATAATAAATATAAAGAATATACACACATATATCCATCAGTATGGCCGATCCCAACGCCAAGCCCAAGTACACCAAAGTAAGTAATTTTATTCTATTGTTGCCAAGTGCATTTTCCCATAATCTGCCTTTAAAATTCATAAAATACTTGTACTTGATTTTTATTCCAAACGAAAATCAGCCTAATTCAAACTTGTTTGTGTCGCAATTTGCAAACATTTAACAAACATATGTTCATACATACATATTTTTTAAATTAAACAGGGTGTCTTTGTCTGTTATCTCCAGATGTTTGACTTGAAGTAAACAGATTCGAAAAAGTAAAGCCATAATAATTATGAGGTCTCGTAGGCTGATAAGAGGGGTTTGATATGAATGAGACTTTGATACAATTAGTTCAACGAGCTTTAAAAATGGTCAGATCAAAGAAGAACTTTGATCTGAACTTAATATTTTAACTTAAAAGTTTGTAAAAATGGTTTTAACTTCAGAAACAATATTGATTCCTTCTTGTTCCTTTTTTCACAATTCTTAATCACTAAGAAAACTTACTTTTGCCATTTAATCCAGTTATTTTCACTCTAAAGGACCTAATTATCTAGATAAATAGTGATTACAGACTAGTTTTGAACTTATCCCAATAGCCCATAATAGCTCCTAACAAGAATTACAATGTTATTTCATTTTGTTGTCAAATGTTTCGTTTTGTGCTCTAATCGTGACCAGAATGACATACATTATCATTTACATTGTTTACACGTTTCGCGTGTCGCCTTTTAACTGAAATGGACCAATCAAAACTGTGTTACCTTGTTTGAAAGTACCCACTAACAGGGCCTATAATAATGAAAAAAGTGCATAGATTTTACAAATTACTATCAAGTCAGGGGATATGTGTTTTCAGCTTCTTAAGATTTGAACATAGGTTTTCAAAATGCGAACCGCATCATTGTCAGGTTGTAAATGAATGAATTACAAAAATTATTATAAAATTACTAATACTTAATATTATCTATAGCTCTTCATCAACAATGAGTTCGTGGACTCCGTTTCTGGCAAGACCTTTGCCACTTTCAACCCGGCCACCTCCAAGGAGATAGTCCAGGTCGCCGAGGGAGATAAGGTGAGTCAAATAATTGATTAAAATTATTTCGTTTTTTTTTAACAAGTGCAATTATTTTTAAGGCTGATATTGACCTGGCAGTTGTTGCAGCCAAGAAGGCCTTCCACCGCAACTCCGACTGGCGTAAACTAAGTCCTCTGCAGCGCACAAATCTGATGAACAAGTGAGGTTTTCAAAAAACATACCTCACGTAGATGTCTTTATTAACATCCTTTTTAGGCTTTGTGGATTGATGGACCGAGACAAGGAATTCCTTGCCAGTCTGGAGACCCAGGATAATGGCAAGCCCTACCCAGAGGCGCTTTTCGATGTGACTTACTCGATCCTTACCCTGCAGTACTATGCCGGCTGGACCGACAAGTTCTTTGGTGACACCATTCCTGCCGGTGGCTTCACCTCGATGACCCGCAAGGAGCCCGTGGGCGTGGTGGGTCAGATCATTCCCTGGAACTACCCGCTTCTGATGCTGGCCTGGAAGTGGGGACCCGCCCTGGCTGTTGGTTGCACCATCATCATGAAGCCTGCGGAACAGACTCCCCTCACGGCTCTCCACATGGCCGCCCTGGCCAAGGAAGCCGGTTTCCCCGCCGGAGTGATCAACGTGGTAAATGGCTTTGGACCCACTGCGGGAGCAGCCATCAGTGAGCACCCCGACATTGCCAAGGTGGCTTTCACTGGATCCGTGGACATTGGCAGGATTGTCATGCAAGCGGCTGCCAAGTCGAATCTCAAACGTGTATCCCTTGAGTTGGGCGGTAAGAGTCCAGTGGTGGTCTTCGACGATGCGGATGGTAGGTGTTTACTTTTTTAAATTTATTATTTCTTACTGAATATTTTCACCCTTTCAGTTGACTTTGCCGTGGAGACCACCCACGAGGCTTTGTTCTCCAACCACGGCCAGAGCTGCTGCGCTGGCAGTCGCACCTACGTGCACGAGAAAATCTACGACGAGTTTGTGGCCAAGGCGGCTGCCAAGGCCAAGGCCCGCAAAGTGGGCAATCCCTTCGAGGCTAATGTCCAACAAGGACCCCAGATCGATGAGGAAATGCTGACCAAGGTCCTGGGCTACATTGAGAGCGGCCAAAAGCAAGGAGCCAAGTTGCAAACTGGAGGCAAGCGCATTGGCAACGTAGGCTTCTTTGTGGAACCTACTGTATTCTCCGACGTGAAGGACGACATGCGCATCGCCCAAGAGGAGGTGGGTTCTGCTTTACAATAGTTTTTTTTTATTTATTAACTATTTTCCTTTCAGATCTTTGGCCCTGTGCAGTCCATTTTCAAGTTCAGCACCCTGGAGGAGATGATCGATCGGGCTAACAATGTGCAATACGGCCTGGCAGCCGGCATTATTACCAATGACATTAACAAGGCCCTGAAATTCGCCAACAATGTGGATGCCGGGTCTGTGTGGATCAACTGCTATGATGCCGTTCTGCCCTCCACTCCGTTCGGTGGCTACAAGCACTCTGGCATTGGCAGGGAACTGGGCAAAGACGGTCTGGACAACTATTTGGAGACTAAGACCATTACCATGAAACTGCTTTAAATTAGTTTTATGTTTCGTATGCACAACACTTGTGTTTTATTCGCACTGTTTTGGTTTGTCATTGGTTAGACTGTTCCATTACAAATAAACATATTGGATTTTTATAAATGGTTCAACTCTAAGTGGTGTTTAACTTTCAAAAAATTATTAAATAATTTTTCTAGTGATGCCTAAAAGAATGCTTCACTTTTCGAAACGGCCACTTTAGAATTAAAGGCTAACAGTATTTGAATAAGTTTAGTTTAGTTAACTTTGATTTCGAGGCACGAGTTCACTATGATTACAAAAAATGTTACATTTAAATATAGATTATTTAAAAGCTTCCAATGTGAAGCACGCTAAAACTTATTCTTCGGTTAGTTTAGATAAAATATCCTTAAACTATTCCTAATCCTAATCAAATCGTATAAAAATAAACCTGAGATTGCGAATCTGATTGCCCGATTTTGGTTCTTAGGCCAAATTTGAAGGCGGAATCTGGGACTGACTCTGTACCTCCAGAAGTGGCACTGCCAGATCACTGATGTGCGATCTGGCACTCTGGTAGTCATCCTCCGACTTGGGTCTCGCCGGCTTCTGATGCTGTGGACTGCTCTTTTGCAGGATCTCTGTGTAAACCGGTTGAATAAAAACCGATCCATTTCTCCCCTGATCGAACATTTCATCTATGTCCACCAGCTGAAAGTCCACAGCAAAGATGAAGCGCAGTACCATTATAAAGAGGGCCACAATCCACAAAACCATTACGATTACGTAGCTGGAACGGAACAGGTCCAGGTAGGCATCGTGTGACACGTTATGATCGTGGATGATTGGGCGCAATAGGGCTATGGCACTCCCACAGCTAATGCCTGTTGGGTTGGTCAGATTCCCTCTCAATTGGCCACACAAGCGCTTCAAATGTCCATTGGTTAGAATCGTGTACACAACACTACCAAGGCTCATCACCGAAAATATAACTATCGATGGCACCACAATGCGCCACGGTTTAGGCAGGACTCTGTAACGGATTCATGGTTATTCAGTTGATATTCTATCTAAAAGGAATAACTTACGAGTTCTTTTTTTTACCCGTCTGAAAAATCAGACACATGGCTGTCCAAATTATAGCCACGACCACGGATATTACGGGAAATGTGTTAACAAACTGAGCGCCAATGGCACGGTTCCAATGGGAAGCATGGGTGTCGAGGAACACTAAAAATATAATTAATCTTTATTTAATAAAATTAATTCTTTCAAATATTAAAGGAACTCACTGGTTCTCAGAAACTGACGATCTGCCTCGGCATTGAACACAATCTTTGGAGTTGGAGCCGCCGTGGTGGTTTGGATCTGTTCAACCTTCTGGTCTGCGATCAATCTTTCCAATTTGGGTCGGTTCTCCAGCGACTCGTAGATATGCGATATCTTAAAGATTGGCCTACCACTTTCTATAGGATATTTTATTGTTAATTTATACACACATTTTAATAAAATTGCATCTTACGGCTTTCGCTCTCAGGCGTTCCGGGAGTGACTTCTTGCACGGAATACTTTTGACCATATGCACTTTGGGTGGCTTTTAAGAAATCCCTATGCAGGATTTCCTTGCTATGATTATTCATTAGGTCAAAGTTTCGCTCTCGGAAGATGAGTTTGGCACTAACGATTCCCTCGCGCAGATCCGCCGTCAACATTTGCAAAGATACACACCACAGCAGGGAAACTATGGCATTAAACACCATCAGACATATTACAATATCTGCAAGAAAAGATAAAAATTAAAATTAATTTATCAATAATTTTTATCAACATATTAAAAATAAAAGAAAAGAAACTCATTTTTACAGAGAAATTTCAGTTTTTTAACATATATACATAGGAGAAGTGCTTATATCTAGTGTTGAAGCTTAAAATGGTTTCTTTAAAATATTCTATACATTTTAAAACTGATTGCAGATTAGGAGGTCCAAAAGTCTCGTAATGCATTAAGGGCATCAAGCCTGATTAATTCATAATCGATCTACCAATTATTTAGGGGTTTCCGCTTAAGCATCAATTTGTTATTGGGTTCCTCTTCACTAGAGGCATATTGCTTATCCCATGTATTCTCCAAACTCAAGCCGCAAGAAATAAAAACCATGAAACATAAATGCACAGTCTATTTGTTACTCCCTTTTAAAAATTATGTTTGAATTTATTTTAATATTAGTTTCAATGAGCCCGTAAATTTCCAATTCAAAATCCCCAATAACAATGAATTCTCATATTATGAATAACCTTTAATCAATATCTAGTATTTAGCATCAAAAACATGTGGCTGCATCAAACGGACCGCTGAAAAATTTGAATTTATAAATTATACTTCGCAAACAGACAACACTATATTTAGACAATTGTCTGTATATGGATTCGCAAGGAGCCATAGATCAAGTATACGCACTGTTGCCAACAATGGATTACGATATTATGAAACTCTACACTGGAAGGGGAACTGTACGATAATTTATTGCTTTCTTGTAAGGTATGTATATTTATTCGATGTTGAAGTTTGTTTTTTGTAAGAATCAGCTAACTGTGAACGAGTCTTTCATATATACACTATGCATATATACATATTATTTATACATAAGTGCGAGTTATATCGAAGGCATGATATCATGGCGAATGTTGTAGAGCCCGGCTAACGAGTCTGAGCAAAACATTTTCAGATGACGTCGATTCCGTGACTGCCTCTCGATAAAATTCATTTCAATTGATGCAAATATTCCCCCAACGCTTTCATTTCATATTGTTCCAAAATAAAGAGAAAATAAACCGATGGACAGAGTCAACAAACAGATTCGTGGGTAAATATACGAGTATGCTCGGCGTGCATAATAAAAGTCCCACAGCGAAACAATGTCTGATGGCATCGGGGGAAAAATGTTATATTGCCAATCCAATTTTATGGTCCATAATGGACAGATGAATTTTACCAGCTCGTCTATATAGTATTCGCTTAATTCGTGTATTAATGTTCATATACAGTGTGAGAGAATAGATCACAAGCTGGTACCACAATTTTCATGCTCCAAGTGCTTTGAACGCATTAAGCAAATTTTGTTTTTTTTTTCAGCCATAGACACACAACGAACATCTATAGTATATTGGGAGCGATTTACTATGGGTTATGCGTTGCATGATCTGCCGCAGAGTGGCACCGTGGCATGACATCATTCCAGTTCAAGCTCCCCCTTTTCAGCTCTCATCTCCGGGACTTGGGTGCGGAAAAAACATTCAGTAACGACGTTCAGTTAACAATCGTTAGCTCATCTTTTTAGATAGAAGGCATGGGGCAGGGGGCGTTAGCCGCTTTTGGCCAAGTTTCCATAGCGGAATATGGCTCAAAAAGAGACAAAAGCTTTACAAACAAAAACTATAAATAAATATTACTAAATGATTTCTATATTTTCCACAGCAGGTTTCTATCAAAGAACATTTTACCGGTTTGAAAAGAAGATATTTGTGAATGGTAATAGGTTTGTTGGATTTGAGGTTTTGAAGGATAAGTAAACAATACTTTTAACCTTTTTAGTTGTGCTTCTGAATTTTTCGGAAGTTTACATTTCAAATACCTTATGGCTTGCTAACAATTAACTCTGCAAAGTACTCTAGCGCCTGTGTTTACATCTGCGACTACGTGTTCCCGGAAGTTTCGCACTCAAGCCAATTCGCTGATGCCATTAACAGGAACCACATGGCGTATGCGTATTGAGATTTCGCCCACTCAAACAAACAGTTCCTCACTTATCGGGCCAAAGCACAAACTGCACTGCCACTGGAATGTTTATCAACAGGGCGCCAAACGTCAGGGCACAGAAAAAGCTTGGCGGCAAAAGTGTGAAATTTTTTATAAGCAATTGGAACAAAGTTTAAATTAGCATATTGGCCTTAAAGGCTTTAGGCCAAGTTAGCACCTTTAATGATTCGATTGACGCCATAAAAAACTAGATAAAATTAGGTATATTAAACAAGTAGCGGGACCAAGATAAAGGTTTTATTCAGAGACCATAAATTATTTAATCTTGAAATTTAATTATTGGAAAGTTTTGGCCCACTGTCCTGCATATGGAAGCACCCATCCATTAGGGAACCATCTGCGAATTTTCAAAACATTGAAATAAATATGAGCGTATGTATATGCTTATTGATGCTGAAAGACGCGCCCCCTGAGAGCAACGTCCATGACTGATGGACTAACTCGTGAAATGCTTTTAATTGACTCAAACATTTTCTGTCAATAGAAGGAGACAGTTCACCTCAAACCCAACCAATTGGCTGTCATAGCTCGGAATTTGGTATTCCAAATGCTTTTCGGATACTTTTTCGTACAAAAAGTATGTTTTATTCAGCCTTCTCGAGTCCCTTGAAGGCCGCACTAAAAATATTCCCAGTGTCCGTGCCCTTAGTAATCTTTATAAATATAAAAAAAATGTCAAATATGTTTTCAAAGAAAATGTGGAACGTACGGTTTATGGTGCGTATGTCGCTTGTGGTTAGCTTTCCCTGTTTGTATTTTTTTATCAGCTCCATTTTTTACATATTTTGCTCCGCGAATGTTGTATTTATCAAGTGAGTTACGTTACTCTTTTTATTTTTAGAAAATTAATCACATAATTCGCATAATTTTCTAAACAGTTTCAGGCGCTGTTTTGTCGATGGGACGACTTCAAATAGGATCTATCCACGTTTGTTTAGTTTATGCGATTTTTATGGGAAAAACAGTGAATATTTATCGTGGTCAACTGTGGGAAATGAAGAATTATGCATGGAAATTTATTACAAAAACAATAAACAGAGGAGATCATAAACATATAGCTGAAATCCAACAGCGTTCGGTCAAAATTAATGGAGCAGTGAAACTTTTGTGGGTGTTTTGGGTGAATTTTTTTATTTTCGCCTCGATTCAGTTCACTTGAGCGATCAGTATAATTGAGATTAATTGATTTGAAATTACGGCCGATTTATATGTGTTTGTGTGTTATTTTGAAAATAAAGCAACCGAACTTAGACTGTGAGCAATTTGCAATTGGATTTCAAACACTTTGGATATCAGTTTTCACATTTGGCACACGAAACTGTTAGTTGGGGTTTTCAATTTCAATTTCCATTTCTATTTCCATGCCACATTACGTATACGTAACCAAACCGTATTAACACCTTTTTGTACTCGTTTTCGAATATCTATTCTAATTAACCCGTGGCTTGAAACCCGTGCAGCGGTGGGTGTTTCGGTTTGGGAAAAGTGACATCCGTCTGGGGTAAGGGTTTCTGCCCGCTTGAGGGCCATCCAAGGTTAGATACACCTTTTCGGGTTTCGATTAGAAATTTATGTTTGTTATTTACACTAAGACGATATCAATCATTTGCATAAAACGACGCACAAAAGGCACAGTTAATTGCCCGCCGAACTGGAACTGAAAAAGCGCTTCGTTCGGGCACGCATCCAAAAGATACAAAACCGAAAGCTAACCGAATTTTTCGTACCGTCCGCTTTTCGTGGCTGTTGCTGAGACACTGAGGCGGCTGGCTGCCAAGCCATAATTCTCCAGCCAGTTCCCCCATTCTCTCGCTATGGGTTTCTCTCTAACGTATAAAAACAAATATATATATGGGTTTATTTTCTGTTATTTTTATTTTTTGGGTCTCCCAGAGAGTGCTTCTTCGCGTTTGTTTTGATTTTAAAAATTTGCAACTGGTTGCTCAGGTATGTTTTTGTTTTGGCCTTTTGTTTTGATTGGGTTCTTTAAAATAGTTTGTTTTTGTTTTCAGTTTTGTTCGTGGACCCCCTTGAGGTTGAGGGTACAGGGAAGAACATAGAGGGCGTGGGAAGGAAAGCCATTGTCTTATTCAAGTATATTGTTTTTTATACGCTTTTATAAACACGTACATATGTATAGAGTGGATTGGTACTTACGAAAAGTATACTTAAGACTTAAAATGACTAATGAAGAAATTTGTTCTATTAAAGCCCCATTTGCTTGATTTTTATCAAACATTCCCAAAATATCCTTATTTAGAAACCAACATTAATGAGATTATACAAATAACGACCGAAATCCTGTTCTATTTCCATGCTCCTTTCCATTGTTTCGGCTTTTGGGCAGTTGCCATGGCCGCAATTATCGGCGATGACCTTGAAACAACACGCCGCTTTTTTCACGTCCAAGGTGAATTTAATTAGCGGCCCAAAGGCTCTCCAAGGACATGTGGATGTGTGTGTTTCTCTGTCGAATATGCCACAAATCGCGTGCCTGACATGCATCTTGAGTTTTTTTGTAGATTATTTAAACAACAACAGAAACCTCATCTAAGGGCGACTTTTCCCATTTCTGGTCTCCGGGGTATTATTTAAAAGCCTAATAAAACTGCAATTATTCCCAGTGGTGCAATTAAGCAATGGCATGCTCTTATTATGTTAGAAAAAGTCAATAACAATATATGTACATACATACGTACATACATAACTCTAGCTAAGGAAAACAAATTATTATCTGCTTGAACAGCGGCCAAATAGGGTTATCTGCGATAGAAACGATTTACCAATAATACCCAAGAAGGCTTATTTGTCAAGACCTAGTTAAACAATTATCGCCGAAGAAACTATTTTCGGGCTATAAATATCACCCAATAACAGTTTTCCCACTGGTTTTAATGGTTTTGGCACGCCATAAGCAGAATTGCGTTGAATCCGTTTCCACATTTTCACCGCACACATGTCATAATAAGGCCGGTCTCCGCCACCTACAGATAAATAAACAAATCCTGTCATACCTCAAAAGCTGAAACTGGCGATGACGTCTCCCAGTTATGCAAATTCCAAGCTAGTATCCGTCATGGGTTACAGCCCAACTTACAGGCTAAAGATGTTAACAAAAACCCAATGATTTTTGATGAATTAAACATCTGAAATAGCTATGTATGCTAGATGTCTGATGATGCAATTTCCATGTTCCACATGTCGTATACGCTTTTGTTATTCGAGTGCTGCAAAATAAACTTACGTTCGCATCGCACCACCTCGCGCCGTGCCTCCCGCGTTAGCATCTGCAGGCTGTCGCCAATCCGCCGAATGCGCTGCTTAGGGCTCCCCATCTCCGATCCGCCCCACTTGGCACCCGCATCTAATTACGGCGCGTCTCTCCTTTAGTTGTTTACATGAGGCAAACAATTAGCAAAATGGCAATACAGAACCCCAGCACTTGAGTGCGCATTTTTGGGCTCGAGTTCGTCTGAGTTCGCGATTGGAGATTGGAGACGTTTTGCGTTCACACGGCACGGACGCTCGACGAGAACTGTCAGGCAAACGAAGCGGCACAGGCCATTAGGGGTATTTGTGCTAGCTGCTGTTGCTGCTCCGGAGAAAATTCAAATTCGATGGCGTCATTTAGAATTGGTGGTTACAACAAACTACATAGGCTAGGGCTTAGATCCCAGGCAGAGAGGTGGCAAACGTACTCTTCCGAAAGGGATCAACAAAATTGTAAATGTACCAGAGTAGGTACTCAAAATAGGAGGTCCTTCTAAAAATAAACTAAGAATATTGTTATATATATTGTAACAAAATATAATTTTAAACATAAAAAAAGTGTTAATATTAAAAAAAATTTAACTGAAGAAATCTTAAAAATAAATCTTAAAATTATTAAAAAACATTTTATGGCACAACTGTTTATATGAACTCTACATTGTAGATAATAGCAACTATTAAGTTAATAATCCGTATAATTTTTAAAGCTCCAGTGAAATAAAAATAATAAGTACCATCCTTGAGTACAATAATAAACAGCCACCTCTGATCCCAGACAGCTGACCCCAGAGGGTAGGTGTGTCCAGGGGGAGGTCTGGAATCACCCCTAAAATAGAAAGCAGCCGAAAACAGGAGGAAAGGCAACGACCTCTGACGGACTAGCCCGTATGTCTGAGCCACCTGGGGAGACCGGACCTACTACCACGTGTAATAAGTGTCAGTAGAGCGATTGCGTGTCCAGTTAATTACTACAAAGTATTAACAACATCTGGCCCACTAAAGGAAAGTAAATAGCAGCCAGGTAGGGCTCAACTCTTTGAAATTCATGTTATTTATTATACGAAAAATACTCGATTGTTTCTCAAATAAATTAGTAAATTAAAATACACATTTAATCGTAGTTGTAAATTTAGGTTGTATATAATGCTTTTACTTGGTGTTAGTTACAAATTTCACGTAGCTTTAGTTTGCTTTTCGATTTATTGGTTTTTTGTTTTTGTTTTATTTTTTACAAAAAATGTTTGCTCGCTTAAGATTAAGTGTGGTAATTAGTCTACAGATTTCATAAAACATTTGTGCAACAAAAAGGCATTGCATTCAACTTTAAGGTTGCCCATTTTACATAAATACGAAATTAACATATGTTGGTGTAAATATATATAAATATAAATCTATCAATTTGATCAATTCGTTGAAACAATTCGCAGTGAAATACAAATGAAGGATATCCCTAGACATGTTAGTAAATCATTTGTTAACAATTTCAATTTTTACACACAAATAAAAGGCGATTCTTTGAACTATGTTAGATACAGATTTCCGTTTTCTTCTCTAATTATGATTATAATATTGATCTGCTCACTCACGCTTCTAGTGACGATTGCCATCGCCATTTGACAGGGGATTGGATAGAGAACCTTAACAATAGAGTACCTATACATAGAGCTCGGTTACATAATACTAGTAGTTGACATTTGCTTTAAATGGGCAGAGCAAGTAGTGGGATCTAAGTTCGAATTTTGATTTTCCTCGCATTTTGTGCGCAACACTTAAAACGAATTTCGAATTCTTTGAATCTTCATCTCGTTGACAAGCGTAAAAGATGATAAAATATAAGTGATATTATAATATTAACGAATAACAGATGCCTCGAACCTAGATCAGAGGAGAGTAAATGCGAATAAAGCAATTGGTCAGCTAGCGACACTCAGTTTGCACTCGAATGCTTAAAGCTCTCTAACTACATACTCGTAAATTACATCAACATAGCAATAACATAATTGAGTGCATAAATTAAATAATTTCAAATTAGTGAGTGGACGCAACATGGAAACGCTTTATGCTAAAGCGCTCATTAATAAATACGTAAAAATTATGTTTGTAACTAAGTAAAAATTCGCAAAAGTAAGACGACGAATCTACAACACAGTACTATTTTGGAATCGGAAGAAAGGCATCAACTTTTGATTAGGCGCAGCGTAAAATAAATAGTTAATACAATGATAGTTAGACTAAGCTGGAAACCAAATTAAAGTACAACTAAGATGGGGGAAAACGTGTTTCGCAATACTTTTCGTTTGCATTAGAACTCTCTGCATCGCATCGGGCCTCCTGGCTTGGCCTTTTCAACGGCCCGATAGCTGGGTTTAGGGAATGGGTGCAGTTAGTACCGGGAATAGAAGGATAGGGACAAGTATTATTTAAAGCGTCGCTGTGGCAAAGTCGGACTCTCGGGCGGTGTGTCCCCGCTGGCACTACCGCCGCCCCCAACGACGATTTGTTGCAACGAGTGTTTCTTGGTCACGTTCTTGAAAGGGGCGCCCAGTTTCCGAGGGCCGCGTGGGGAAGCGGAGGCCATTCCTGTGGCTGCCTCCATAGCTGCCGTAGATCCGGCTGATGCAGATGGTACTAAGCCCATTACAGGCGCTGAATCGATAGATGCTTGAACCCATCCTGAAAATAATATAAATGTTATAATTTTATTGTTTTAATATAGGGAATCTATGTAACATACCTTTCACGGAGGCCCGATTATGGTCCAGAAGGGCCGAGGCCAACGGTGCTGCCGAGCTGCTGGCATTCGACTCCCTTAAAGTTCCCAGCGTAGACAGGGGCATGGGATTGTAAATACGGCTGGCGAAGTCCTCAAACGTGGTGCTTTCTTTGTATCTGGAAGACACACTATCCAGGGATCGGTTCCGCTCCTCGTAGCTACACAAAACATGAACAAGATCAGTTCTGATTCGATTTTAACAAGCTAACCCGAACTACTCACAATTGCTGGTAAAGCGGCAGGGCGGCGCGCTTCGTTCGACTGGCATTGATGGCAGTGGCCCGGATCAAGGTGGCCAAACAGGCTCCACTCACCACACTCTCGTTGGCCAGCGGCCCGAACCACGGCACTTCCGGCTTCCTGTTCACTGTTACGCGGAAGAGGCCGTTTCTCAGTGGATAGACTACAATGAGGACATCGCAGAACTCGGTGGGCAAGATGTCACGCCGGTAGTCCCGGTGGTGCTCGCTCCACACAATGTGCACCTCATCGTTGCCCAGATGTCGCGTTTTCAGCAGCATGGCCTCTGAAGAGTCCGATGGCATTCTAGTGGCCACATGGTAGACGACCTCCAGAAAGGGCGTCGCGTAGTAGGGAGCCGTAGCCCCGCATCCTTGGCGCGGTAGTCCTCCAAGAAAACCATTGTGCGTCTCCAGATCTATCTCCCAGCCCAAAGCGGAAACGAACATTTCGTAGGTACTGCTGCCACTAATATTTCTCAGAATGCTTCCCTTATCCTCTTGACCGGCGGCCACATAAATCACAGCCATTTTGTGCGTCTCCCGGCACTTCTGGAGGTCTACATTGCGCAGTTCCCTCATGAGTTTCTCGCTCCTCTGAAGCAGATGCGTCCGCGAGCGTCGCTCCCAGCCAGCTAATCCCAGGTGGGAGAAAAGCAGTCGGCAGTACTGGAACGGCATCTCCGTGCGAGTGGGCAGGGAATCAAAGGAAGCCGTAGTGCTGTGGATGGATCTCTGATCCTGCTGCTGCAGCGAGGAGCTGGAACTGGCGTGCCGCAACGCCGGAGAGGGTGCCTGCGCCGAGTGGGTAACGTATTCCTGCTCTAGGAGGCGTTGATTCAAAATAACCGAGATGGCCTGTGCCTCCTGGTTTCCGCTTATCGGGCTGCTGCTGGGAGCATTCAGTTGGCTCACCGTGGGAGCCACACACTCCGGACTCGTGTGTCCTATGTAGGCCAACATATCATCCAGTTGATCCAAGTCCGGAGCCATATCCTTGGCGACCGGGAGCACTCCGGGCGGACGATGACGCAGTGTATGTCGTGGAGTCTGAAGCTCATGAGTCACCATGGACGAAATCATGGAATCCAGGGGCTGGGCATGATGAATCTTTGGCATCGTTCTTGGAGGAGCTTCCTCTGATTTTCGCGGCTCTGAGTACAGAATGGAGGCATCCCAGCAGGCCTTGCCGTTCAGATCTCGCATCAAAACGCGCACCTGCTTCTCGGCAGTGACCAAACCAGCGGTAATACCTCCTCCGGGCAGCTTCAGAGTAGGTAGCTCGATGAAACTGGCCACCAGACCCGAGTTCAGCATAAACAGCTGCATGTTCTGGGCACTGACCACCGAAGGTAGCTCCACGGAGTCCCGCCGGGCTTCTACCTGACAACCGAACCCGGCACTGCCAATATCGTCCTGCTCCTCCACCATAGAACTGAGTCGGGATGCCCCGATGCCCATGGGAAAGTGGCCGATGTGGGTGACAAGGTGCATGGACACCGCTTTGGCGCACAATTTGATGGCCGTTATGCAGACCTGGATGGTTTCCGAAGTCTGGTAGGAGGCCTCCGGCAAACGTCCATCCCCCTGGAGGTCGTCGTGGGCGATCTGCATATCAAAGTCATCGTCGGCGGTTAGCTTCACTCTCTCGTGGCGGGGCGCTCCCGAGGCCACTTGAAGCAGAACCCTTAGAACCTGGAGCACCAATGTGTCCCCTTTTTCGTTGAAGGGAGTCAACATTAGAGAGGCGGGTATCGCCATGCAGAATTCGCCAAGGCACAGCATCAGGGAGGTGAGCACCACTTTATCGGAGTCCTTCGGCTTGGTTACGTTCTGGATTTCCAGAGCCTTGCACAGGGCAGTGATTATAAGCTGGGGAACTCTCTCGATAGCCGCCAGTTGCCGACCCCGCTCGGCACAGAGTTTTAGGGAATCCACGGCCACCATCGCAATGGTGTGGTGCTTCAGCTGCAGAGCCTGGAGTAGAACTTGGAGCACTTCTTTTATCCGGGGATTGAACACCTGCGTCTCCTTTGGGTGAACATCCTTGTGGTGTGGCACGGCCTGCTGGAACAAATTGCTTCGACTCGAGGCCGACGATCCCGAGGAAGGTTGCGATAGTTTGAGAAGCAGCCACTGACCCAGCTGAGAAAGAGCTATGCAACGAGCCTTGGCCGAGGGTTCTCTTCTGGCGCATCTCAGCACAATGTTCAAGATGTGATCCTGTAGGTCGGGACACTCCATCAGCTCAAACTTCTGCGGTGAGGGCTGCAGCACTGGACGTGGCAACAGCGAGGACGGATAGCACAAAAGGGACCCCAGAAGCGCGGCCACCTCTGCTCTGGGAGTGTTCCGGGAAACCTCCAGGGAGGTCAAGAGTATAGCACTCGCATGCACCAAATCCAGAAGCAACAAAGTGTGTCCCGGCAGCAGCAAACTCAGCAGCCTGGGCCCTTCCAAGTGCTTCAGTATGGCGTAAATCAAATCCCGATCCTCGCCAGTCAACAGCTGGTGGAGAGCGTGGTAGAACAGCGGCAGTTGTTGCATTCCAACTGCTCCCTGAATCGCCAGAGAACAAAGCAACTGCAGGGCCCAGAGCTTGCCCTTTTTGAAGGACCTGTCCAACGTGAGGGAACCATAGCACCAGGGCGCCACAATTCCGATCGGTGGCACCAAAACAGGAGGCGGTGGCGTGCTCTGATTGTCCGTGGATATTCCCTGGTTCTGCTTGATCTTGATCAAGTTTTGAGTCATCTCGAGCAAATGCATAAACACCTGGGCGTGCAACTCCGCCTTGGGAATCCGGTTCACATCTCCCAGAGCACCGAGCATGCGCTTCCACATAATGGAGGTGGAGTCCGGATGCCAGCCCTCCGCCGACCCACCCAGGATGATACATCGACGCCCGCTTCCAGAAACACTTCCAGAATTACTCCCACTGCCGTAGCTCCCTGAATTCGCATCATCCAAGCTCGCATCTATTTGCAGTTGGGCATCCTTGATGGAGCCACCCTCGATCCCACTACTGGCCGTGGGCGAAGGACTCCGGGAGCCGGCTCCGCTCTCGTTGTCTCCCTCGCGGTAGCTGTCGGTCTCCTCTTCCCCCTTTCGAGACAAGGAATCTAGGGACATAGCTCGCCTTAAATCCTGAGGATTGGTGCGATTCTCCGTCAGCTGAGGCTGTTGTAGCGGCTTCGGCTTTGGCGTAGCTGCTCGGCGTCTTCTAATCCTCGAATTTCTTGCTGCCGAAGCCAAGCTGCCCTCGCTGTAACTCCTGCTTAGCATGGGAGTCAGCGGAATGGGCCGCGTTCCCTGCCCTCCTTGTGATTGCGAGTGCTGGTGGTGGGGACGAGGATGATTTGTTAGGGGAACCTGCGCTGAGGTCTCCTCCGAGCGAATACTGCTGGACTCCGCCAGTGAGGCGCGTTGCCTGTTTTGTGAAGTGGCAGCTGCCACGGTGTTAGTGCCGTTGGCAGTGCTGCTCGATCCCGATCCCTGCCAGACGCTGCCAATGCGTCTTCGCTTCTCCGCTCGACTCTCCGCCACTCGATCCAGCGGGAGGTCCAACAAGCTGATGCCATACGTGTAGCGGGAAAATACCCTAGTCAGCGTTTGCATCGTCTTATTCCACTCCACGATGAGCTCCTCGCGGTGCGTCAGCGATTGCAGGACATTTAAGAACTTCTCCCACAGCTGGACGTTTACGGGAACTTTGGTATGCGCTCGTATCCAGGTTACAATAAGGGTCTGGAATATAGCCGATCCCAAAATTCCACCCAGAGTGCCACTCTTCGAACCACCACCGCCAGCCTGGTGATGGTTGTTTTGATGCAGCACCACCGATGAAACCTGCAGCAATACGAGGAGCAGCTGCTCCCAGGTGCGCGAGTCCATTTCTGTGTTCATAACCATGGTGCGGTAAACGCTCAGCACCTTCTTGCAGATCTCCGTTTGCTCCTCCAGCGGTGTGGAACGATAGTTCTTTGTCCGGGTGGGGAAGCAAATGTTCAGGTTGGCTGTGTTAACTAGAAACACGTTAGCGGCATTGGTCACAAACACCTTAGAGTAAATCAATTGAATATTATTTGACCCACAAGCATAGACAACCAAAGCTCACCTGCAAAACATTCTGTCTTCCCGCGCGGACGGCCAGCTGATCCTTCGATCCCGCCATAGCTCCCACGTAGGAAGGCGTGCGCAGCCGCTGACTTCTGGGAGTTCCACCCGCCGTGGATGGGGGAGGTGGGTCGTCATTTGGCTCCAATAAAAATGGCGGTGGCTCTCCTGTCATCCAGTCCCTGTACACTGCAATGGCTGTTCGAATAGCTTCGATCTGCGGCTTGGAGGTGAAGTTCAGCAAGAAGGCCTGACGATACACTTCATGGACAAAGTTAATGTTTTCGCGACTGACGTAGAACACGTCCCGCACAATCAAGCCCTGCTGGTAACCCAGCAAGCGCACGTGGTCCACGTCCTCAATGTGCAGGGTGTAGTCCAAGCGGTGACTCAAAAGACGCTCGTGAGTAAATCGCGAGACCCAGTTTATCAAGACAACCACACAGGACGCCATGACCTCCTCCTTCTTGTTGATCGACCGCATCACCGGCAGGTCCAACCGGGGACTGTAGATGGAGCAGCTGACATCGAATCCGGGCGAAAATACTGGCAGGAAGACGTCCATGAAACGCTGCAGCAAAAAGGCAAATGCCTTGTGGTCCTTCTGGGCGCGATTGTCGCGCCACTTGAGACACGCTGCCGTGTGAACCATGCTGTTTAGCAGCACTTCCAGACCATCTCGCGGATCGGGGGGAGCAGACTTCTCACTGGACGACGGCGGCAATAAGGCTACCAGCTCCGAGCTCTGCACCGGGTGTGAAAAGGCGTTGTCGTGAAATACGGAGGCCATTCCACCGTCTGCTTTCATGTTTGGATGACTGAGAAAGTCCGAGGCATTGAATTCGGTATCTGGGCCGCTGACTCCCTTCTGGGGAACGATGAGGCCAGGAATTAGATCCGCGTACATCGCATGCACATAGTTTGGAGCGTTTTCGCCCAGCGTCTGGTACCACAAAAGGAAATATCTGAAAAACATAGAAACTACATTATTTTTATTGTTTCTTCACATTCTCTTAAGGCACTCACCTGACACCCTCGCGTCTCAGCTTCGGGGAGTTTCCCAAATGCAACAGCTTGGCCATTATGCGACTGAGGGAGTGGCATTGCCAGCGACGAGCCAGCAGCTCCGGCAGCAGGCACAGGATCTTCTCCAGCAGCCATAGCGAACCGTCCAACTCCTCGCGATGCGCCTTGTGAACTGGGTGGAAGAGGCAGAAGCGCGATTATTGAAAGCCAAGCCATGGAAAGGGTAATCAAGCTCATGTATGCACTAAGGATACATGCCAATGGCTGGACAAGCACAATAGAATAAGAACAAGAATAAGGAGTATGTAAGCAGAATGGTGCCATTCAGAGTTATAGAGGTTTACATAGAGAAGAGAGGAGGGCATGGGGGATGGACGTAAGACATGAGAGTATGGTAACTAATTCCGAAAGCAAGACGTAGAGGCGGAGGAGGCGCGGATGCAATTTAATGGTCAATTCAAAGTGTCAATAAGAAACCACATAACTTACCAATGTGAAACGGAAGTTCTGCCAGGAGGGAGATTTAAAAATAGAGAGAAAAATTTTGGTAAAAGAATAGAAGAGGAGTTCAATTTAGAATATCGTGTGTGTGTTTCCGTTCCAATACTATCTCCACTCAGCGGAGCAGAGCATAAAGATAAACGAAACTCAAACAAGACACGGGCTTAAATGTCGTCGCAGTTTGCTTTTCTTAATTGGTAGAAAATAAATCGTCTCAAAAGATACGAGCAAATTAGCCAAAATTAAATGGGTCAAAACAAGGGTTTGTTTTGTTAAATAAGTCGACTTTTAAGTGCTCTTAAGTAACAGCATTTAAAACTCAAAAATATACGGAAGGGGTGGCTATTTTACAGAAACAAAATGCCTCTTGAACAACAAATAGAATTTAAAATAAAAACATCTATTATAGTTATAAGTTTTGATGTTTTTGAGCCGATTTGGGACTTTAGTTACCTTTCTGTTTCAGATTCGCCTCCGCTTGGATGAAGGTGTCGTAGAGGATGAAGTAGACATGGCTGTAGTTGGTCTCGAACAGCGACTTGGACTCTTCCAGCTCCACATTATCTGCAAAAGCAAACAATTATATTATATAGATAGTAGAAATAGTAGAATAGTAGGAAATAGTAGAAATAGTAGATTCTCTTTCCGTAGAGAACTGTTTTTTTGGTTTGCAATTTGGCTAATAGTTTCTTGCTGTGCATCGGCGATAAGACACCGTGGAAGTGGGGGCAACAACCAAGATAATGACGAAACGCAGTGCGGCGACATCAAATCGAGCACCTGGTCCCAGCACGGTTTTTACTGATAACACTGCAAATCCAAACCAGCCAAAAGGCAGCCAATATTTCCCAACCTATCTTTATAGAAAACCACGCATGACGATCCCCAGCAATGCCGAGCAAGTGTGGGGGCCAGAGCTATTAACTTCTGGCAAGGAAAAAAACACGTTATGATGGGTGCTCAGCGTTTGTGATGATTCAGGAAGGGGACAGAGCGGCGGTGGGTGGGCCGACTGCCTTTGCCGGCTTGCTGTCATCAGCAAAAGCAGTAAAAAGCAAAAGAAAGCTAAACAAAGTGATGAAGCAGACCGAGAAACCTTTAAAACCGGTTTATCAGAAGGCCAAACGCAAAGAAGATGATGACTGTTGAAGGTACACCGTAAAAAACGTACGGTATTTTCTTTTTTTAAGAAATATATTAAGAATATTAAAAACAAAAAGAAGACTTATATTCTATAAATAGAATACATTTCTTCTAATAAGCTTTGTGAATAATATATAAAATAATATTTTATTTTAAAATAAATGGTAACAGTGTGGTATTGTAAAAAAAAAACTAGGTAAAACCATAACAAAAACAATTGGGAACGCAGCCATTGGGAAGAATGTCTAATGCGTGTAATTTGCCAAGGGACAATAGGAAGAAACTTCCAACAATAGCAGCCACATTGCACCGGAGGGTGTCAGCCAGGTGTATTTGTATTTATGTATCGAGGGGCACCTGTTGGAAATCGTTCAGCGAGGTGACACAAAAGAAAGCCACTGAAACCAGGTGGCGAGGGGGCTGTTAGGGGTGCATTGCTCATATCGGCACTCGAAGCAGTACTTGCTGTACATTGCGCTGCTTAATATAGTCCAAATTATCTGAAATAGCTCTAAATTCCATGGGCGCCAGGGATTTGAATAACTAAAGCTCTTATCAGTTATACACTGCCACTTCCTTCTGCAAGGTCCAAGAACTTTTGGCCGTTTTAGCGAATCTAGACTGCCTCGACTCGCTCGCTCATTCGTTTATCATTTAACGTTTTTCACACATTTTCGCTTGCCACATAGCGGGAGCAAGTGTACGTTGCTTTTTTATCTCTTGCCGTTTTGTGCATAAATTAAAGCTTCTGTTTTTCGCAGGTGAGCACCCGGGAGGGGGTGGGGCTGGCTGAGGCTGGGAATGGCTCTTTCGCGCCCAACAGGAAATGACCAAAGCCATAGCCCCACTTTTGTTCCGCCGACTGTGGGCAGAACGTCATTGAGTTAGCCACCGTGGAGCGAAAATGGTCGGACCTACGCCCACCTGCCCAAAAGAGAAACAACATGAAACCAGAAAACAAATGCCAGCCAACTGAGCAACCAGTTTCATTGTTATTGCAATAATAAATTATGAAACCGCCAACGCGGGACCTTGGGGAGCTCTTGAAACATTTACCCAATATCATGCGGAGGTGGCGCAGTCTGGAGGCTGAGTCCTTCTTGCAGTCCTGTAGCTTCGCCGTCGACTTCTTCACATCCGCGTGCGACTTTTTGGTAAACATTTTGCACCTTGCGTTCTCTATTGCTCGCACACACACTCACTGAAACACACACGCACATACATTTAGTTGCAGCCAGCGGCATGTGTGTATACACTTTCTATTTGCTGATTTTTCAGATTTTCCAGCCTTTTTCTGCTGCTATTTATTTATACGCTCACGCCAACCCAAACACTTTTGTCCAGCGGAGCGCCCCCGGAGAAATTGCTGAATTACTGACGTTGTCAGTGGCGTGGGGCACGGGGGAGCTCTGGGGAGGTGGGCGCAGTTTGGCGATCTTCTGCTGCTACTTTTCGCTGTTCTACGGATTTATTTCATCTTTGAATATTCACGGGCACACCCGGCGACGCGTGACTGCACTTTAGGTCTATAGGCGACGGGTCTAGAGTACATTATCTTGGGTTTTGGCGTTAATGTTTTCTTTTTTCATCTGCGTCGCGTCCAGTTGGGTTCGTGGTAAGAGTTGCCAGACTCCTGAGCTGTGACCCAGTGCTGGGAATCGCCTCAATCCAATCTTTGCCTTAGTGCTGGTAAACTTTTGTTTTTATTTTAGGTAACGAATATTCAAATTGAACAGGGAAACACCAAGCAAATTCTTGCCAAAATATTATTTCCACAAGTATTAAGAAAGAAGTTCAAAAATTATATTACTTAACAATTATTTTTACACATATTCAATATATAATAAACATTTTATAATTTATTACAACCTATTTTGTTCTTAGAAGATTTTAAAATCCTTTTTTCTTCTTGGAAATAATATACAATAAAATAATAATATAAAATTGGAAATATAAAATATTTATTTCTCGTTTAAACCGAAAAAGTTATAGCATGTTGTTTTTGTCATTTGTGCCCTTACATTGAGTAATTAAGGAAAAGTAAAACCTAAGGAGAATCAACGCTATCCCTTTTTACAACTGGTTTTAGGAGTAATTTAGGAAATAAATTATTTAATCAGTGATAAGACTGTAATTACCCGCAGGTTATACACGTAACCACTTCCTAGCACAATTTAGTGCAATGAGGTTCGTTTTAAGGAAAATACGTCGGTTGCTTTTCGCCTGGCAGCGGCTAGTCCCAGCCAAATTCCGTTGGTACAAAGTTCACAGCCAGTTGGTGCTAATATGCCTGACTATAATTATATTTTTCAATATCCTGTTTGGGGTATATCTTGGTCGCTTTGATTTTCGACGAAGAAAGTTCGTGTTTTCAAAACTAGTTACAGCTTATTGCTTTGCAATGGCCTCGATTTTCGGAGCATATTATATCTGGCATGTATACAAGGAGATTTCCATAGGCCAGCTCAGCAGGAGTCATACCATAGAGATATACTGCTATATGAACGTATGTGTATGCCTTATTAACTATGTGACTCAATGGGAGAAAACTAGCCAGATTATTGGGTTTCAAAACAGCGTGCCACTTTTTAAAATTCTAAACTCGCTGGACATTTCGTTGAAGGTGGTCATAAGATCATTCACTTACAGCACAATTAAGACTTTTGCATGTCCTTTGATCGAGTACGGAACTCTGAGCCTCTACCAGAAAAGGGCTCACCCTGAACTGCAATGGACGAGCTTTGCAACGGCAAGGACGATGCTACCCGTGATTGTGGCGAATCAGATAAATAATTGCTTCTTTGGTGGCCTGGTAATTGCTGATCTGGTGCTAAGCTCTATTAATCAACAGTTAGAAAATATCGTCAAAGAGGCAAATATGCTACAAACACCCGTGCAAATGGGATTGCAGAAACCATATTACAGGATGCGACGCTTCTGCGAATTGGCGGACGGATTGGATGAGTTGGCCGAAAAATACTATTACTGCGCCATCCTTTCCAAAGGATATCTTCGCTTTACGGACTGGTCAATGGTTCTTTCTTTGCTGATGAACCTAATCGGAATCACACTAGGCTTTTACAATCAGTATATGGCTATTGCCGACCATTACATTAATGAGGAGCCCTTTGATTTTTATCTGGCCATGGTCGTTTTGGTGTTTTTGTCAGTCCCCTTCATGGAACTTGTAATGGTGGCGCGTATCAGCAATCAAATGCTACGGGAAGTAAGTCATGAAACTGTCATACAATATAATATTCTCAAATCTTTTACTATTTTTTTCGTATAGACGCGAAAAACTGGAGACCTTTTACAACACATTGACCTTCAGAATGCAGATGTACGTTTCAAGCAAGTCGTCCATTCATTTTGGCTACATGTGTCCACAATTGATTACAAACTAATGCCTATGGGTCTTCTAGAACTTAACACCACCTTGGTGAATTCGGTTTTTTCATCAGTCACTGGGTTTCTTTTAATTCTCATTCAAAGTGACTTGACATTAAGATTTTCATTAAAATAAAATTACCATGTAAAAATAAAATCAGCGTTATTATAATTTTTAAAATAAATATTATTATATTATGTTGTATTATTGAAACAACTTAGTTATAAAATTAATACAAAAAATATATGTGAAATAAACTTTTTATTTTTGTGTATTTAACAAATAGTGTTTTCAAAAAATACACGCAAAACGTATGTTGAGTGTACAATTTTATTGCCGTTTTAATAGGTTTATTTTCCAAATTTGAATGGGATAAATTAACTATTCAAATAAAGATGTAATTTCAAAGAGACCAATTCAGATACCGGCGGATGCAAGACAAGAACAGGGATGCCACCTTAGCTTAAGCTTTGAACTCTGTGGCAACTCTCCGAGAACAGGGTAAACTAAGTGACGTGTAAGCGCAGCCGAAAAGGCATTTAATTTGTTTTATCAACGCTTTTAACGAAACTTTGCCGATAATGGGTTCGTTCCGCCGCGAAAAAGACGAGGAGGAGGACGGTAAGTAGCTATTCAGCACCTGCAGCCCACTGGGCTTAGAGCTTGAAGCCGGATTGCAGGGAAAACTCCAGTTGCTGGAAGGTGCTCCGCTGGCAACGACAGTTTCCTTCTCGCACACTGCCACAGACACTCACACACTAACCCCCCCACACATACACACTCACACACACAATCACACCCACTAACCCCAACACACAGAGAAAAGAAAACGAAAAAACCACAAACACCGAGTTGCCTTAAAATTTCCGAATGTTCTCACGGAGAAAATGAATTATTTTTCGCTCAAAAAACAACAACGATCATCCCACTCCAAATCGACAGGGCCGAGCAATGCGTACCAGAATCTGGAGAAGACGTCGGTGCTGCAGGAGACGCGGACGTTCAACGAAACACCGGTGAATGCCCGCAAGTGCATCCACATCCTCACCAAGATCCTTTATCTAATCAACCAGGGCGAGCAGCTGGTGGCCCGTGAGGCCACAGATTGTTTCTTCGCCATGACTAAGCTGTTCCAGTCCAAGGATGTGGTGCTGCGTCGCATGGTCTACCTCGGGATCAAGGAGCTGAGCTCGATTGCCGAGGATGTGATCATCGTCACCAGCTCGCTAACAAAAGACATGACTGGCAAGGAGGATCTTTACAGGGCGGCGGCCATTCGTGCCCTCTGCAGCATTACAGACAACACCATGCTGCAGGCTGTGGAGCGCTACATGAAGCAGTGCATCGTGGACAAGAACGCTGCCGTTTCCTGTGCAGCCCTGGTCAGCTCCTTACGTTTGGCCAGTACCTCCGGCGACGTGGTCAAGCGATGGGCCAACGAAGCCCAGGAAGCCCTGAACAGTGACAACATCATGGTGCAGTACCACGCCCTGGGACTGCTCTACCACATCCGCAAGTCCGACCGGCTGGCTGTTTCGAAGTTGGTCAACAAGCTAACTCGTGGCTCCCCGAAGAGCCCCTATGCTGTGTGCATGCTGGTGAGTCATTATTTCAGTTAGTTTACATTTGAAGTGTGTAATAGCACTCCCTTTCTTGTAGATTCGCATTGCTTGTAAGCTAATCGAAGAGGAAGACATTCCCGCCGAGGAACTGTCCGACTCGCCGCTCTTCACGTTCATAGAGTCGTGCCTGCGCCACAAGAGCGAGATGGTGATCTACGAGGCGGCTCATGCCATTGTCAATTTGAAGAACACAAATCCGCGGATGTTGTCGCCGGCATTTTCGATTTTGCAGCTTTTCTGCAGCTCACCGAAGGCCACCCTCCGTTTTGCCGCAGTACGAACGCTTAACAAGGTAGCCATGACGCATCCGGCCGCGGTGACCACTTGCAATCTCGATCTGGAGGGCTTGATCACAGACTCCAATCGGTCAGTGGCCACGCTGGCAATTACAACCTTGCTGAAAACCGGCGCCGAATCTTCGGTGGAGCGTCTGATGAAACAAATATCCACCTTCGTGGCGGAAATCTCTGATGAATTCAAGGTGGTTGTTGTCCAAGCCATTTGTGCGCTATGCACCAAGTATCCGCGCAAGCACTCCGTGCTCATGAACTTCCTTAGCGGCATGCTGCGTGAGGAAGGTGGATTGGAGTACAAGACATCCATTGTGGACACAATCATCACTATTATCGAGGAGAATGCGGATGCCAAGGAGTCCGGCTTGTCGCATTTGTGCGAGTTCATTGAGGACTGTGAGCACGTTTCTCTGGCGGTGCGAATTCTCCATCTGCTTGGAAAGGAGGGTCCGTTTGCAGCTACGCCTTCGAAGTATATTAGGTTTATATACAATCGTGTTATTCTGGAGAGCCCGATTGTGCGAGCAGCAGCTGTCACGGCCTTGGCCCAGTTTGGAGCCTCTTGTCCGGCTCTTCTGAGTAATATTTTGGTCTTGCTCGGTCGATGCCAAATGGATCCCGACGACGAAGTCAGAGATCGAGCCACCTATTACCTGAGCATCTTGAACTCGGAGAAGCCAGAGCTTTACAAAAACTACATCATTGAGAGGGAAAACTGCTCGTTGGCTCTGCTCGAAAAATCGCTATCTGAGCATCTGAATGGCGATTTGGAGACACGTTTCGATATTTCAATAGTCCCCAAGGCTGCGATCGTCAAGGTAGAGGTACCCAGCGATGTGATGTTGGTTACGAGCAGTGCTCCACGGCCGCCTAAGATCACGCGAGAGGAGGAGAGCGCAGCTCGATTGGCCCAGTTACCGGGTATCCAGGTTTTGGGACCCATCCATCGTAGCACCGCTCCCATCCAGCTCACTGAAAGTGAAACCGAATACACTGTGCAGTGCATCAAGCACATCTTTGGGCAGCACGTGGTCTTACAGTTTGATTGTCTCAACACGCTGTCTGACCAGTTCCTGGAGAACGTGCGGGTGGAGCTCACGTTGCCCGAAGGATTCACAGCCCGGGCGGTCATTCCGTGTCCCAAACTACCATATAATGAGTTACAGACGACGTTTGTCATAGTGGAGTTCCCACCCGACCCAGCCAGTTCCATAGGTATATGTCCGCTCATCCTTATCCTAAAATCTTACTAAAGTTTATCTCTTCTAGCCACGTTTGGAGCCACTTTGCGGTTTGTGGTCAAAGACTGCGATCCAAACACTGGCGAACCGGATTCCGACGAGGGCTATGACGATGAGTACATGCTGGAGGACTTGGAGATCACAGTTGCCGATCAGATACAAAAGACGAAGAAAAATAACTTCCAGGTGGCCTGGGATGCGGCTGACAGCGAAGGTAAATGTGCAAGAAGTTCCTAGTTCCTTGAATTACCAATTAAAAATACTAATTTATGTTTTTTAGAATGGCTACAAGCCGAGGACACTTTTGTTCTGTCAGCGGTTACCACATTACAGGATGCTGTCAATACAATAGTGAAAATACTGGGATTAGGCGCAGCAAACCTATCTGAGAAGGTACCTGAGGGCACGCACCTGCACACGCTGCTTTGTTCGGGTAAATAATCAATCGAACATTATTACAATAAACAAAAATTAATAATAACATTTAAAATGTAAACCTCACAGGTACCTTCAGAGGCGGAGCCGAGGTGCTTGTCCGAGCCAAGTTAGCACTGTCCGAGGGTGTGACGCTGAATCTAACCGTGCGCAGCACAGATCAGGATGTGGCGGAGCTCATAACGGCGGCCATTGGATAAGACAGCGAGCCATGCAGGAACCTGGTAGGGTTCTTGCGTGCTGCCAACATAATCTGAACATCCACTGAAACGAAACAGAGAAAACTACACTTAATCAAAATATGATTTTAACCTTAAGTGATTGTCTCTATAATAATTTTAGCCCTCTGCCCAAGATCCGGCATGTGCAACATTGATGGTTTGTTACTGCCCATTTCCAAAAAGTTTTATGTGGCTCCTGCGATGCATCCTTTGATATATACTGTATATGTTTGTGCCCCGATTAGCCTGTGCATTTAGCCTAAGTATGAAAACAAAAAATCTAAATAAATATATATGCAATGCAACCCAAAATAAAAGTATTTTTAACTCAGACTTATTCCAAGCCCAAAAAGCCAACGCATCAATTATTTTATAATATATTTTTATTTAATTATAAATAACTTAAAGTTTCAGTAACCTAAAGTACTTTTGTTTTCCTATTTATACAATTTTTTGAATCGTTTATTTCGCTGCGTTTTCAACATTCGTCTTAAATTACATTATCTCTCCCTCGCATGAATTTATAATTTCTTGTGCTTTTGTTCGCTATTGATTTCTCCGTTCAAATCCTTGGATTTTAGCTATATTGAATATTTTTATAAAATTTCTCGTGACAATCCACCAAACATCAATGCGCGCCATTCGTAGTTATTATTTATTTAAAATGTTCAACTCACGCAAGTACAAAAAATAAAGTAGGGTGGTAATAACAAATAACACACTCACGCAGTTCGCAGTTCGCAGCAGTTTCACAATGATAATTTCATTTTGTTACAATTTCTATACTCGTCCCCAAATGTGTTGAATATGTCATTAGATATATTGTATTTATGTAATTGCGAGTGGATGTCTGTGTGGCTCTGTTTTGTGGTCGCTTCCCTTTATTATCTTTGCATGCACCCAGCCTTCCTGCCAAGCGCCGCGCCGAGTATTCGAATAGAGATGTACAAAATCTTCAGCACTCACATAATTTCATCGAATTTTGCTTTATAATACAAACTAGATTGATTCTTAGCTTTGATTCCGCTTGTCCTGTTTGATAACTTCACATACTGGCATACATACATTCTAAAATTATTTTACAATTAACATATTTCGTTTACACTTTTCGTTAAGGTTTACTTTGCTTGTCCATCTTGTTCATTTCGGGGGGAGGCTGTGGGGCGCGAGTGGGCCCGGTAGCCGAAAGCCCGGAGCTGAAAGTCACAACACTGCTCCGGCACTTTAGTGGGTCGCTGACTGGTACAGGGATGATGGTAGCAGCTTAGGAAGGGGATCGGGGCCTTGACTATTGAGCAGCTTGAGTCTTACAACTAAGATACAGTTAATGCTTGGATATTTTATACAGTGAGTGAGTGCTAGCTGGTGCTGGTGGTTGATTGATTGGTTCCTCAGGGACTACCGGTTCCTTGCATTCCCGCCGCCAGCTTCAACACTTGAACTTGACCCAGGGAACATTCTTGGAAGACACGCATTTGTCGCAGCACCATTCGGCAAACACCTCCTTGTTGAGCATTTGGAAGGCCGCCTCTGTCAAGCCGACGCAGGTTCTGAGGAACACAAATAAAATTAGTTTCAGCATTTTTAGGGGAAATGCACCAACCACAACTCACCTGTGAAAGAAGAAGTTACAACCGGATTCACAGAAAACTGCCTCGTCGTTGTCGTTCACTTCCTTGTGGCACATGCCACAGGGATAAATAGGTGGCGCGTTCGGATTCTGCGGGTTAAAGACCATCGGCTGACCCGGCGGATACATCTTTCCGCCTCCCATTGTCATCGGCTTGGGCCCCACGCCCATTGGCCCGCCCATAGGTCCACCCGGACCCATTGGACCCATGTTTCCCATCGGGCCGCCAGGTCCCATGGGTCCTACGCCGCCACCACCAAACATATTTGGCCCTGGTCCAGGCCCGCCCATGGGATTGTGATGGTGATGCGGATGTCCGACGTGGTGGGGTGGCATATGCGGGTGCGGAGGTCCGTTCATGCCTCCGGGGCCGGGTCCTGGACCGGGAACTCCTCCCATATGACCGTGACCCATATGCGGACCTGCATTTCCGTGCGGTCCACCCATCATATGGGGATTCGGTCCGCCACCCATGTGAGGCGGCATGCCTCCCGGACCACCATGCATTCCGGGGCCAGGTCCACCTGGGCCTCCCATCATGTGAGGGGGAGGCGGTCCACCAGGGTGATGATGGGGATGCGGATGTGGGTGATTCATCATTTGTGGATGCGGGGGATGCGGAGGCAGCATCTGGTTCATACCCATGCCAGGCCCTGGACCAGGACCGGGGCCTTGACCAGGTGGTCCGCCCATATGCTGTTGCTGCTGATGCATAGGAACTGCGTTCGGATTCATCATGGGTCCGTTATTATTATTACTACCATTTGGGCCATTGGGACCATTCGGACCCATGGGACCCGCCGGCGATTGTAGTGGGCTGGGTCCGGCATTGGGCATTCCTGGACTTGGGCCGGCACTATTCAGCGAATGGTGTGGTGACATGGCAGGCGGCGCTGGCGAGGATGTAGGCACTGACGTGGACATCGACGTGGCCGTCGATGTGGGCGTGAGCGAAGGCGTTGGTCCAGTGGCGGGCGAGGGAACCGAAGATGCAGAGGAGGATGCCACGCCGGCAGAGGGCCCGTTAGGCTGCAGTCGTCCAGCTACCGGCGAGAGGTGAGGAATTTGATTGTTGATGTTGCCATTGTTATTGCTTCCGTTATTGCCCCCGGGGTTATTACCGCCAAGCATATTGTTCCCAGGAGTATTATGCGCGGGGGAAATGCCACCAGGACCCACGACGCCGCCTGGCCCAGGCCCAGGTCCTGGACCTGGTCCACCAGGCATGTGACTCCCGTGACCCGTGGGACCGTTGCCCAACGGACTATGCAATGGTGGCGGACCCATCTGTCCATTGTTCATCGGTGGCTGCGGAGGTTGTTGCTGTTGTTGAGCTCCGGGATTGGGTCCGGGTCCAGGTCCAGGCCCTGGCCCTGGGCCGGAGGGAGGACCTAGCGGGCTTCCTATTGGGTTACCCATTGGAGAACCCATGGGCAGCGAGTTCATAGGCGAGTTCTGGCCAGGCACACCTCCCATCGGAGAACCCTGCATTGCTCGTGGATTAGGGCCGTTGGGTCCACCGCCCATGGGCGACAGGCCACCCATGCCCATGTGGTGAGGTGATATGCTGGGCCCACCCATTCCACCCATTGGGCTCATTCCTCCCATACCGGCCATTCCGCCCATCGGACTACCCATTGGTACTGGGCCTCCAGGACCTCCAGGTCCCGGTCTTCCGTGATTCATATGGGGTGGCAGTCCCACACCCGGTCCGGGACCCATCTGATGCGGATGCATCGGACTCATTCCTCGCATTGGCGGAGGTCCTCCCATGTGCGGATGCGGACCGTGGGGATGACCCATGGGACCGCCTGGATGATGGGGATGCATGTGCGGGTGCATGTGCGGCGGCGGCGGTGGTCCTCCACCCATGCCCATCCGATCTTCCCAGTGCGGATGCCCGCCGCCGCCTCCAAAATGGCCTCCAGGTCCTCCGCCGGGTCCACCTCCCATCTGGTTCATAGCCGCCATCGCCGCGGCCGCCGAGCTGGACATGGCGGAAACCTGGGGGCTGTCGTCAAACGGGTTTGAGGCAATGATGGTATCTCCGAAGCCACCCATCGGCGGAGGGGGCAGCAGATCCTGCGGCGTCGGCGGCGCTTGTTGCTGTTGCATTGAGTTAGCAGCAGCTGCTGCTGCCGCCGCCGCAGCCGCGGCTGCTGCCGCATTGTTGGCATTAGAAGTTTTCCGCCGCTTTTTCGGATTACTCGGCGCCGAGATGATATCCGACGGCGGCGGCGGTTTAAAGTCAGGTGGACACAACCCACCCGCTGGACCCGGCAAACGATATGGCGCCATACCGAGATTATGGGTCATATTCGAGGTATTTTTCTTCCGAATGGTGGCAGCTTTTTCTTTTACTACGGGGCGCAAGAAATTCGTTTATGAGCGGCGTCGCCAATCCCACGTTGGAGATCTCGACGCTGGTAAAGAGGGTGGGTGAGGTCTCTTTAAAGAGAGAATAGGCTCAGGGTTTGGTGGAACCTCTGCGGATTTCTATCTGGTTAGATAATTTCGGTGGTTTTTCGATGTGTTCCGGTTATCCACTTGGCGCGGCTTGCGTCGGCCAAAGCGTTGTAAGTCTAGGAGAGCTACAAGAGGAAATGAGTCTCTGAAGGATTTCTAACAATACCATTAACTCACCCAATCATCTCCTGACCAATATATGTTCTAAACCAGAAGACTAACGGGTCTTCTGTAAAACACTGTCGTTACGGCGTGACCCGGCACCGTCAAGACCTTGAGAAACTGGTAAAAACAATTATAAGATTAAACATCTATGTTATTAGATTAATCCAAGCCGTTTACCTTTTTATTTCCTTTCCATGGTTCTATCCAAAGTCTCTGTTTTGAAGGAGCTTCTCATCCGTGAATTTGCTGTAAACAATCTTCGCCCAGAAGTAATTTTGGGCCTACGACCAAGTTCCTGGTGTGAAAACATGGTTTATATAAAACTTGACCTTCTTAATTGCCAACATTATACAAACCCGCTGGTATTTCGTTCAATATTGATCCAAAAAGTTAGTTTTTAGCGAAGCCTCGTTTGCGAAATCTAGTAAACACTTTCCGCACTATGGATGGCAACCCCACTACTTTTCGGGCTGGCAACTCTACGCTGGCCACTCAGCGCTGAGCGTCGTGTTGTCTCGTTTTAAAAGCGCCAAGCACCTGCCGCCGCTTGTTTGCAGCAAATAAATATTGCCCTCACTTTTTTGTTTATAACTTCTGGACTCACTACCACCTATTTCTGCCAAATATTGCATTAAATTCTTGGCTTCTAAAACTTTCTGGCACACTCGCACTCTTCTTCTTTCCAGCGATTTTATGTCCTTTTCGCACCACCGCGGTAGCAAATCGCTGCGTTTTCCCTTAATTGCAATGCACTTCTCGGTTGTTGCATTTATTTATTTATGTATTTGGCAGTCATTCCGTTGGGTTTACCAGCGTTTTTTACAGCAGAATTCAGTTTCCCGCTTTAAGTTGGCTGCAAGTCGGTTTTCTTTTTGTTGATGGCCGCTGCTGCTGCTGGTGCTGGTGCAGCATCAACTTTTAATGAGCGGTTCGAGAATAGAGCGACCATGCGCGATTTTCCGCTAAGCACACAAACGAATCCCGGCGGGCGGTGCACTAATCCGTTATTTAGCAGCCGCACAATAACCTTTGTTTATTTTGCCAAATTTTTGCGTGTGCGGAGAAGCGAAATATAAATAATTTTCATGGCAAGACCGCCAGTGTAACCGTGTACAAGGAAGAAGCAAAATGCCGGAATTCCAGCAGGCCGCAGTGTGGCCAGAGGATCGGCGGTATCGAAATTAAATTTTTTTTATAAATTTTGCAATCTAAAGAACAGGAAAACGTAAATTAAAATGCTGACCTTTCAAATTTAAAACAGTGAAATCAGCTAAAGGTTTTTAAAAAATTGTAAAAGATATTTCCGTTACATTCAATTATTATTTTCTGCGGATCGATAGGCGATAACCTGAAGGGCATCGCTCGGCTCCCATCTTTAAAAGCAATGACGCTTGTTTTTTTGGCGGCGGCTGTTTGAAACCTTGCGAATTTTTGCCAAACAAAAGAATACAAGTTTGTTACTATGTGGAGCAACTTTGAAGCCTCCGCGGTAGAGGATGAGACCATCTCCAACGTGTTTTCTTCGCGGTCACTTTTCCAAATCAGCAGCGACGAGGAGGCAAGTATATTATTTACAGTTATTGAAAAACAGTTATTGATCATGGATGCCTATTAGGTGGATAAATATCCCGAGGTCAAGGCCTCTGTGCAATGCGGAAAAATGGCGATAGCCATCGACAAAAGTCTCTTGTTGCTCGAGGACGAGCTGGTTGCCAAGTGCAGCTTCCTCAGCTTTGGGGCCACAATCGAGGCGATTGCCATGTCTTCCAGCGGAAATCTTATTGTCTGCGGACTCAGTGACGGCGAAGTACATGGTGTGTACATCAAGGGCCTGCTGCTGTTCAGCGTCTGTGTCAATCTGGACGATGTGACCCTTTTAGGCGGTACATTCCGAAGCATTCATCAACTGGACCATCGATTCTACTTCTCCTGCAGGAATGGCAGCATCTATAGGTATATAGGTTTGAATTAACCTATTATTATCCTTTTATTGGACAATTACTAAGAAAGATGTATATTCCAAGATGTATAACCATGTACATCAGTCTCTTCGTTTCTAAACTTCATTGGTAATAGAACATAATTGTATGTTTAATTCTAATTAACATTATTTTAGGCTAAGTGACATTGATGAAGCCACTCTAGAATCAGTGTGCAATATTACGGTTAATGAAAACGAAACCATTGCCTGCGAAAAGGCAATCCTAGATGATGTCACTATTAAGAGAATCTCGAAGGGTAAATCCCTGGCCAATGTGGACTGTGTTGTGCTGCTCTTCCAAATGTCGGCAGTCCACATCAGTGCTCAAAACAATCCGGAGGATCATGGAGTAAATCATGCGCTTGTGATCTATGGCGACCAAAATACATTGAACTTCAAGACCTCATCCAACGATGTTACCCGTGTAATCCTGCCGGCCCACTTGGGCAGCCTCAAACAGATCTTCAACCTGGAGCACTACATGTAGGTTCATCTTATAAGTTTATTTTACTTGTGGATACCGAGTCTCATGTATCTTTTGCCACAGAATCGCTCTTACCAGCTCTGGTCACCTATTGGAAATCTGTCCGTTCACACGCACATTCCACGTGCCTCAATCCCTCGAAAGCCAGGCCCTTCTCATCGAGGATATTCTGGTAATGGAGTGTAATGAAGAGAACATAGAATTGCTACTTCTTACAAAGCCAACGGACGAGAGCCGCTTTATTAAAATTGTGGAGTATCCATGTAAGATATAATGGGGTTTTTATCTATCTAGCTTCTAATATAACTTTATCTTAGCATTGAAATGCAAAAACGAAGTGGATGTGCCCAACCATGCTTGGCTAGTTCATCAACCCAAGTGTGCGGTCAATTTGTACTATTTGGCTGCCCAAGAGCTGAATCAAAACAAAATACCATCTATGGTTCATATGATGTTGGTGTCTGAAACCGACCCAACTGATCGTTTTAAGAAGCTAATAGCTAAAGGTCGCCTGGAGGAAGCAGAGGTAAAAGGAGACCCAGTAATACATAAAATAAAAACTTATTCTTTTGAATACCTTATAGGAATTCGGCGTGCAATTCGAGCTGTGCCTGCAGCCCATTTACGAGGCCAAGGCGAAACGCATTCTGGTAGAGATGTGCAATTCACATCAGCAAATGGAACCGTCCGATGCGGACAAAAAGTTCCAAAACTTACTGCAGTTGATGACGAAGATCGAGAATAAATCCTTTTTCAAAAATCACCGCATGATAAACTTGAGTTCTCGTCAAATTTTGGAGCGTTATCTTCGCGAAATTCAAAAGCGTTTGAGTTTTGAGGTATATATTTGTGAAGTAGTTTCTTGGTTTTATTAAAAATATTGAAATTAACTTTTTTCATTCAGGACGACGAGCAAGATATGCTGCAAATAGACGAGCAGCTGCACCGTCTCAAAACCCTCGCCATAATCGATCCCTACGAGTGCAATACGGACTGGCAGAAGTTCATTTACGACAATAATCTGATTCGTATGGTTAAGTCCCTGTTCAACACAGACATGCCAACGGCCTGCCTGATCTGGAAGCGGCACTCAAGTAGCATACTTCCTCTGGTGAGCGAAAATGATCTTCGCATGCTACTGGGGTATATTCCGGGAAACACGAAGCCGTTCAACATGGTGCAGTGGCTCCGGCAGTTTACCCCGCTGGTCAGCAACACTCATCCCAGTATCATGCCGTTTATTACGGACTGGAGCATTGAGATGACACGAAAACTTCAGTACAGCCCCCACTGGCCGGACATTGGTTTAGAGTTCTCCACCAAGATCCTGGAGATTTTCGAGGAAATCCGATTCACTTACTCGTGAGTGCTGAATTAGAAACCTAAAAGCCAATAATAATTTTTCGTTCAAAGGGATGTGCGTCGCCAACAGGAGCGCAACGTGGGAAAGCTTCGCGAGTTGGTAAACGCTCTCCAAGATCTGTCTGTGCTGAAAACAAACTATAACATGGGTTTCACGCTGGACAACTACATGCAAGACACTCTCGACGCCACTGCGCTGAGCATCCTGCAGCACGTCCAACTAGACAAGTTGAGGCACCTTGTTGAGAACTTTATGTACCCTATCTTTCAAGAAAAGGGCCGCCAGCCGCTGGAAGTTATCAAGCAGTACATTGGCCAATTGGTGGCTAGCCGCCAGTCTTCAAGCAATTGGCTGGAGCGAGCGATGGCCTGTATTGACCTTCTCCACAACGAAGACAGTCGCCTGGAGTGCGCATTGTCCGTTCTGCAAAACGCACCAGTTCCATGGCCAGACACATTAGCTCCTCTGATCCGCCTACGAAACTCCACCCACCCGGTGGCGATGAAGATCAATGCCGAGTATGAGATTCAAGTGATCAAGATCATGAAGGTGAAGTACGGCTGGCCAGCAGATAGTTCTGCGGATATTAACCTGGAGAAGTTCATGATGCGAATCGTCAAGTTGGACCTCCCGGACATGTTGGAGGATATCCGCACGCTGACCAAAGCGGCGCCCCACATCGCGATCAGTGCTAACTTTAACTGCTGCTATCAGATGGCAAGACGGGGACAAATCGAATCCGCCTACGAGTTTTTCAAATCCCTCACTGGTGGGACTAAGAATTCCAAGGAGTGTGCGGATGTGGTTGAACTCTTTGCGAATATCCTTGAAAGCAGCTCATCCGTTTCGTTCGTTAATGACTCTAAGAAGCAAGAGTACCAAAATGTCCTCGAGCTTTTTAAGCTGTTTCTACCCCACGCCGAATCTGTCTATGAACGGCGGTACCTGATGATCAAGCATTGTTTCCAGTTGCGACATAACTTCGACATTAGGCTGAGGTGCAGCAGTGAGTTGGTGTCTCTGAAGAGGCGACACGAGCTTCTGGATGAAGCCATCGAACGTATCATTGAGCGCGCACAAGCAACTTTGAACGTATCTTCGTTTATTGCCAGTCAGAATCGGGAGCTTTGCACGGCCCTCAATCTTTCTCCTGTGTTTGGCTTGCACCGTATTTGTGAACGGATTGGATGCCTGCCCCTTAGTTGCGCCCTGGCCTACCATGTTGTACAGTTCATCGACTGTACGCCATCCAATGTCAGTGACTTCATCAATCTGGCTCTTGAGCTGCTGGTTCAGCAAATCGGCTGTGCCAGGGGCAGTACTCACGGTTCGTTTCTGATCTGATATTTGAAACGATCCACAATGTTTTAAATATTTTATTTCGTCTAGAAAATCCCTCATCCATGCAATTGATATCCGAGAGCGACCCTTTGAGCTTTCCACTTGCCTACGATTTGCTAACCTCCGCTCTGCTCCACGAGCCGAGTCGTCGCCGCGATCTTGTGGAGCTCATCATGTACATTCGCGTTGCAGTGATCCACTACTCAGTAGATGCCGTCAAGCAACACTACGACGGAAGGGAGCAGGCCGTAAACGAACACATCTGTCGCGCCCTTGACGGGACTACTGTGGCTCTCGGAGACACAACGATAAACTTCTCCAGTGCCCTGAACGACAGCATTGATGTTAAGCCCGTGCAGCCGACCACTTCCAAGAAGCGCTATTCGGTTTCCATGTTCGACGAGGTTGAAGTGCAGCCAGTCCATCAAGTACACCTGAAGGTAATATACTAGTTATTAAATACAAAAATTAAATTACTAATTGAATGTATTTAACAGAAAAACATAGGCGGCCAGTTGCCCATTGTAAAGTTCCTGGCCCGAACCCTGTTGCTCATGGTAATCGAGGCTGAGCCGAGCAACTCGTTGCTGATGCAGATGCGCCGAGCTTTGGCGGAGAATGTTATCTCGGATGTCGAAAACGCTCGGGCTGACTTTTTTGTGTCCTTGGAGTACCTCACCAAAGCCAAGGAGCACGATGTGTGGTACGTGATGTCGCAGTACTTGCTGGAGTACCAGAAGTACAACTGCCGAAAGAAACGAATCATCAACGAGGGCTTTATTACGTTGCAACTGCGTCGCATATTCCGGAACGCAATGAGCAACAAGGATGCCAATTTTATAGAGCTCTTCACCATGCTGGTCTCCGACCGAGAGGCACTAGCGCTGCTGGAGAAGCTTTCCACAGAAGTGAAGACGGACCTTCAGAAGATAAACTTCCTGACTTTGTCGGCCATGTACAGTGAACACACCGAGGACATGGAAAATGTTCAACTGCTGCGTTCCAAGTGAGTTGGTGGTTTTATAAAGTAACTTGAAAAAGCCATATCGAAATATTTTTTTAGGCGCCTTAAACTGTACTATTATTTGGAGTTCTGCCAGCAAGATCCTAGAATTAGGGGAAAGTTCAATGCAGACATGGACAACATAGAGGACCTGCTTAAGCAGTTCCACAACAAGAAACTCGATGTACAGCTCTTGGAGCGCATGAGCAAGGACTTTGGCCTCGACTACCAACGCATTCTTGTTACCCAGGTTCTAAGTATCCTCAGTTCGCAGGAGCTGCGCTTCGATGTCAAGCGAGATACCTTTGGCGATGAGGAGCTAGTGGTCCTGAGCAGCGCTCAGGAAATGCGGGAGATGTGCCAGCCCTACATAAACGAGATTAAAAACGTGGAGCTTCTTACATCCAAGTTAAAGCTTTTTATAGAAGAGGTTAGTTGACAGCCATCGAATTATTTAATTCAGTCAAATATTGAAGTTTTCCCCACTTCCCTGTTCAGATAAACATCTATTTTTATGAGCTGTATATGTGTGTGGTTAATCTCCTGATGTACTTTGATGCGGCTCCAAAGGAAATGGAGATCTGGACAAACATATTGCACTTCCTGCGTCACAAAATGATCAACAGACGTCGCAGTCGTCCAGGCCAAATGGAGACGGACATGTGGCTTAAATCGCAGAAGGAAAATGGAGTACTACCCAAGATCGCGCGTTATCGTTTGCCCTTTAAGGCTATTATTGAGCAGCCGCTAAAGGACATTCTAGGTAAGTGACTTTAACAAGTTCTTATAGACAGAAATCGAATGTGATTTCAATCTTTCAGATAGCGAGCTGAATGTAGACAATTGCCAAAGCTGGTTCCCATTAATCCAGATGTACACGGCCTTGAAGGGCTCCAAGGACAGTTCGCAGAACTGCGACTACTTCTGCATGTCGGCGGTTAAGAACTCCATAGAGTACAAGTCGAAGAGCGAGTCTGAGTCGTGGAGCTTACACCCCACCAACAACGCCTTCCTCAAATCGATCCTGCGCTTGGTCGAGAAAGTACGAAATCCCAACAAGGCCTTCCTGATTCTGTACTTCGTTGCAAACTATGCTCGTGACGGTGCCGACCAGGTGGAGGCTCACTACGAGTGCTGGAAATTCGTCAAAGAGAAGGGCGAGTTGATCACTGACGCCAAATGCCAGGAGCAGGTGGCGAAAGTGAAGCGGAGGTACCCCATTCAGAAAACTCAGCACCTGCTGAACATCTACGGTCTCACGGATGAGAAGCTGATGTGCCTGATTGAGAACCCCATTGAGCTAATTTACAGCTTGTACCATCACGAGCTCATTTTGACGTCCAGCAAAGTGGACATTAATGCTCTGGTCAAGGAAATCGCCAAGCTGCACGACCTGTGTTTGGACACCATCCAGTACAGGCTGCTGCAAAAATGGCTTTCGGTGACAATGGAGACGGCAGATGGTACCATGCTGGAAGAAACCCTAATGGAGGAACAGCATTGGACTGAGCAAGCCAACGGTGGTGACACAATAAGTAGCCAGGATGCCAGCGAAAATGTCAGCAGGGCTTTCTACATCCTCGACAGTTGGCCGAAGGCCGAGGCGGTCAAGTTCCTTGTGGGCGTAATCTTCAAAGGAGGGTAAGAAGACTGACAGCTTTCCGGATGTTTAAAATATTTTATGTAATCTATTTACAGCTCTGTGAACACCTCCACCCAGCTGCAGATGTACGAGTGCTATTCAAAACTCAACGACGGCAGCAATTCCTTCACTAACACCATCAGCCAGCGGCAATTTATTGGCATTAAATGCGTGCACGACCTCAAGGCCCTCGGGTACAAGTCGAACCTCGAAAAGTTCTCCGACGACCATTGTGACAAGATAGAGATCCTTAAAATGATCTGGCAGCGCAATGCCCAGAATCCCTTATCCTTGGAGGTGATGGCCAACATTTGTCTGGGCTTCGACATTCATTTACCCAAAATCTGGAATGGCATTCTCAAGCGGATGGTCATGTTTCACATGGTGGACGAACTGAACGCCTTGTTGGATGTTCTCAGTTGTCGGCCTCCTTTGCTGCATTTGGATGGATTGGCCCAAGCCTGGGACTATGTGCTTTGTCACCCTTTGACGAATGCTGTTCAGACGCGCTCTTTTGCACAGGAGGAGCAGCTCCACAAGACTCTGCTCCGTCTGCAAGGGTGTCCTGTGGTGCATGCTCTCAATCTGGTGCAGTTCGCCGAACATTGTGTCCTTATCCAGCGGCCACACATGGCAGCGGCGTTGCTTAGTTTTTGCCAGAAAGCCGAACAGAGACAGGAAATTCGAAACGTAAGAAGAGTTATACCACTTATTTATAATTTCTATTAAAAAAATACATCTTTTTTAGAAAATATTATCCCGTCCTGTCGAGAACCTACGCCAGCAGATCCTAAACCTGGAAGACGCTGGCATACTTCCAGTAGTTCTGAACTTTGCGCTCAAGGAACTAAAACTTTAAAGAAGAAAATTTAATATTTTGTAAATATCCAAGAAATCATTTTTCTTAAAATACCTAAATGCATTGTTGAAAATATATTTATGAAACAAGTTTCAAAATTAAATTTATTTGTATATATTACAAAATATTTATTTTGGGAGTTTTTTATTTTAGTGTAGGCTTTGCCTCCGAAGTTGAATACAAAAATGAGATTAATATTTAGTGATTAACACCACCTATCTGTTATCTCGAGTTAGTACCCTACTAATAATACAACCAAAAAACATGATGACGTCATTGGTACACAATGCTATTTAGGAACAGTGGGATATAATCATTACCGTAGAACTCTTAGAAAAATATATTAAATTTTAAGGTTTTAATAAAGTTTTGTTGCGTAAAAAAAACTTTAGAAGCCAATATTACAAAAATATATATTAGTAGCAGTAACTGAGTGGTAAGGCCCACTGTACCAATCAGCTGTTTCCACGACCAGCTGACTTTACTTCAGCTATACAGAAGTTGCGGACGCAAAACTATAAAATAATTTAAAATTTATTAAAAAAAATATAATGTTGCGGTCACTTGTGGTAGCAGAAAAGTGTTGGAGCTTCAGGAGCTTCATGCAAGGCAGGAACCTCATGAAGGTGGCCAGTCAACAGGCACCCATTGCCTGGATGGCCTCTAGGTGAGTGGCTTTGGCATTCATCATTTACACATACTATGAATGGGGCGTTTTTTCCGATTAGGCGTCACTATTCTCCTGCTATTCATATTCACCGATCGGTGCCTAATGAATCTGGAACAATGGCCGAAGGTGAGTAGTTAGAGTAGTCCTATCCATAATGAATTAATAAACTATGAGATTCACAGTCAAACAGGGAATGATGAAGCGCTTGGGACTAGAACCTGGCTATAACCCTCAACCCAAATCCAGGGAACATCTTTTAAAATACCAACCCAAGCTGGAGGATCTGCCGCCACGAGCAATGGAGGATTCGTTCACCTCGGCAATCATACCCTTAAGTACGGATCGAACGCTGCAGGACAAGTATGTCAGCTATCAGGGCAATGTGCGCATGGGAAGGCTCCTTGAGGACATGGATCTCTTTGCTGGTAAGCCTTTATATTTGGTCGCCCACATCCTAATCTTATTCTATGAAAATGATCCTCAGCTTGGTGCTGCCACAAGCACTTGAAGTTGCCCAATTTACCGGAGGGTGTGCATCTGCCCTACACCTTTGTAACAATTCTAGTGGACCGTATTGACTTTACGGATCTTCTTGCCGATGGCACCCAGGACATCCGCTTATCTGGCCATGTCTCGTGGGTTGGCACGAGCTCCATCGAGGTGGTGGTCTGGCTGGAGCAGATTGTTGGCGGAAAATATGAAAAACTGACACGAGCTTTGTTTTTGATGGCCGCCAGGAATGCCACCAATACAGGCGCGGCCCCAGTGAATCCCATAAATCCAGCCAATGAGGAGGAGAAAGAGATCCTGGCGGGTGGAGCAGACAGGAAGAAACGGCGCCAAACTCTGGTTGCTCAATCGATTTTCAAAGTCGAGCCCAACGATCCGGAACAAACTCTTATGTACGAACTGTACCAGAGGACTACTCCGACCAACACATTGCAGCTCAACAAGCGCATCCTGCCACCCAACTGCCAGTGGATGGCGAACTCCTATCAGATGAGCACGATTCCTTCGTTTCCAGAGCATAGGAATCACCACAATCGGGTCTTTGGTGGCTTCCTAATGCGCAGCGCCCTGGAGATAAGCTGGGCAGCTGCATTCCTCTACTGCAAATCGCGTCCCAAACTGGAGCATATCTCGGATATCAGTTTCGAGAAGCCGGTCAGTGTGGACAGTTTCATCAAGATGACAGCCTACGTGGTGTATACCAAGAAGAACTTCGTCCAAATAATGACCGTGGCTGATGTCCTTGACCCTCATTCGGGAAGCCAGGTGACGACCAACACCTTCTACTACACCTTCTCCTGTAAGGACAATGTCACCGAGGTTCTGCCACGTTCCTACCATGAAACCATGTGGTACATCCAGGGACGCCGCAAGTTCGAGGCCTGCAGACCTTCAAAATAAAGAGATATGCCTTAAGGGGAGGGTAAGGTCAAATCATGCGAAAAAAGCCATGTTTTTGTGATTTTTTTCCTGACGACACAGTTAAAATTTATTTATTCAACCAACGGTATATTAAAGTATGACATTAGAAGAATGTTTAATAAAATTTTTACAAAAAAATATTAAAAAATATGGCAATGGTAGCAGTTGTCCGGACGTGTCGCCAAAAAAAGTTGAATTGCGGTGCCCCTCATAACTCGGTGCTGGATCATTTGTAATCAAAAAATGAAAATTCATTCGTTAGATAATAGTTCGCCCCAGGTAACGCTGTAAAGGTTTTTTGAAAATTGCAATTTTTTAATTTTTTCGAAGACTTTGAAGTGAAAAACTCAATTTTTTGGGAAAAAATCGGTTAATTTGTCATTGCAAAATCAAAACTATGAACAAAAAAAAATAAAACTCGACAGCGTTACCTCGTAAAATATGTACAGAAATAGTGTTTAAAATTTCAAAAGGATCGGTGCAGTAGTTTTGATGTTATGAGGGGCACCGACTTTGAAAACGTGAGTTGTGGGAATAACGCTTTAAAGTTTTAAACAAAACAAAATTCAGTGTAAAACGTTTGCAAGCAACTTCGTCAATAACTAATAACTTCGTCAATTTTGCTTTAATTGACTTGAAATTTTGACACAATATTCTTCATGCATTCAATTTAAAAAATAAAAAAAAAATTTAATACTTTACCCTCCCCTTAAATGATGCGAGGCTATGAGATTATGATATTACCAGTTTTCTGGGTGTTAGAGTCGCGTTTGGAAATTTCAACTCTAACAAAAGTAACACTAAAATGGTTTAGATCGCGTTTAAGATACTTATTTATTAAAATAAAGCCGAGGATTCTAACTGTTATTCAAAGCTTTGAAGAGAGATTAATAAAACTACCAACTCTGTATTTACATTTTTTACTCAAACGAGACTTCAATTCTATTACTCACTTTTAAATTTTTAGTCTTATTAGTCCTTACTTATTTTTTTTTTATGAATCAAATTTTATTGTGAAGTTTCTTGAGGAATTTATGTACTTGTTGTTTGCCAATAAAGTTATTTAAAAGAAAGTTGTTATCTTCTAGTAATCTGTTTTTAATAAATAGTAATATTCTTAAAAATAAAACTGTCATTATATATAACATTCTTTTATTGAGTTATCCTTCAGAGAGATCAAAAATAAGCGGTCTATTTTGGAAAATCAATAAAATCATTTTTGTAAAAATATAAATGCACTCATAACGGATTATTATTCATAAATTTTGTCATTAGTTTTTATTGCTTTTCTTAAAAGTTTTCCACCCTTAAGCACTACGCATCTTTCCGACCGCCTCACTCAGAAGAGATTAGATTGCGAACAGATAGAGAAGAGAGCTTGTGATTTCTAACCGCTTACACAGGTGATTTACATGGACTGGCTCTCTCCCTGTTCCGATTCGATGGCCAGTGCCATTCTCGCGAGTGCAGTCCAAGTGCCAACACTTGATGCAGGTCCGACCCATCTCTGCCGTATTACGTATTACACACTTTTTGTACGAAATTCGTACTTTTCTCTCCACATAAAGTAACAGGCTTAGCTCCACCTAGCAAAAATTAGCCCGGAAAGATGCAGCGTCTGATGGCACGTGGACTGGGGGCAATGGTAGCCAGGGGCAGGGGGTGCACCGTGATGAGCTGGTCCGCGTGCCAGCAGTCGGGCACCTGGCGGGGCTTCAATTCGGGACCTGTACTCACCTCCGATCATTACTCTGGAACTATGGATGATGGTAAGTCTGGTGGTGATCATCTTTGAATCCTCTGATGCTCAAGTCGTGAATTCCGATTCCCTTAAGTTACTCGTACCATTCGGGAGCAATCGGGGGTGGACATTGGCTATCACATCATACCTAAGCCTCGGGATCACCTTCTGGCATATCAGCCGAAAAGAGAGGACTTGGAGCCCAGATCCATGTTGGACTCGCACTCGACAGCCATTATACCACTCAGCGAGGGTGAGCAGATTAGGGAGCGGTACGTCAACCACCTTGGAAGGGTGAGATTGGGTCGCATACTGGAGGAGCTTGACATGTTTGCTGTTTGGATGTGCCACCGACACGTAAAGTTGCCCAACCATCCTAAGGATGTCCCCCTGCCTTATACGTTTGTCACATTACTTGTGGACAAGGTGGAGTTCTCGAATGTGGAACGGCTGAAAGTCAACCAAGACATTCAGTTGAGTGGAAATATCACGTGGGCGGGTACCAGCTCCATGGAGATCACAATCTATGTGCGACAGAAGGACTATGACGAGAACATTAACATGACCAAGGCCATTTTTCTGATGGTTGCTCGGAACGCTACAAATACCGGTGCGGCGCCCATAAATCCTCTCAAGCCCGAAGGGGATATCGAGAAGAAAATCTGGGAGGAGGCGGATAAGAGGCAAAAATCACGCCGTAATCAGGCGAAGGAGTCCGTGTTCAATTCACCGCCACGGGAGCACGAACAGGCTATAATGTACGAGATACTGAGGAGGACCACCCCACCCAATGGCATGGATCTGAACAAGAGGGAGCTGCCTGCGCGATGTCGCTGGATGGAGGACTCCATGCAGTCGACAATGATTGCGCCGTTCCCAGAAAACAGGAATGCCCAGAATACCATTTTTGGTGGCTACCTCATGCGACAGGCGGTCGAGATTTCTTTCATCCAGGCTTCCCTATATCAGGGGGGACGACCGCTGCTCGAGTGCATCTCGGATATCAGTTTCATGCAGCCTGTCGAAGTGAACACCTTTCTCCAGATGACGGCGCATGTCGTGTACACGGCCCAGAACTACCTCCAGCTGATGACGGTGGCGCAAATTTGGGATGTGAGCGGAACAGTCCGGACGACGAATGTGTTCTACCTAACATATAAGGCGGACAGAATACTGGACGAGGTCCTGCCACGAACCTACCGGGAGATGCTCTGGTACGTCCACGGGCGGAGAAAACTGCTGAACGCTCTCGATCTTCAGCCAGAGTACCCTGATCCCAAGGAAAAAACCAAAGTGACTTCAGCGAAAGGCACTTGAATACTTTGGTTATTAGTGAAATGGAACCTAGTATATGTTAGTGAATATGCTGTTTTCAGGCTTTAAAAGTGTCCCAACATCTTGTCCTTAAATAAAACCTATCTAAATTTTAGCTAAAAATAATTTCTCATAAAAATATTTTTTTTTTTTTTTTAACATTTTTCCATTGATGGATAATTGACCTACAAATTGTTGAAGAAATTTCGAAAATAAATCGGATGGTCTTTGATTGGAGTCCTCTGTCCTGTGATCAATTTTTTTTAATTATTGTTGAGGCTAAAAAATCGAGGTAATGAGGTAATATTGAATTGAATATTGAAATCGACAAAAATAGAGTATAGAATAGGAATGGAAATTCAATAAAAATCATTCATTCTTTCTGAATAATGGATAAACTTTGATCCAATATATATTTTTTAAGGTTTTTCCAAACCGCTACAACCTGAAAACTGCTTGAGAGGAAAAAGGCAGTGTGCCTTCGATACAAATTTCTGCTAGCTATTTCCAATTAAAACTTATCAGACCGTCAAGAGCCAATCAAGAGTTACAATGATAACGATTCAATACAAATCCGCAACACATCCTTTAAAGTTTTCCATTTTGTAAGGTTTATTTTACAAATCTTGTTTGTCTAACCAGCAATCGCGCTTGTACAGTGTTTTTGTTTTTAGAAAAATCCTTAAACTGAAGTGGAACCCAAAACCGCTCAGAAGCGCATGCGGTGGGGGTATTGGGAGGAGTGCAGGGCGAACATGTTCTTCAAGTACTTGGCGAAGAACTTGCCCTCGGGGTGGGCCTTGATGGCCTTCAGCAGGGCGGAGTCGACCTCCTTCTGGTCCTTCTTGCGCTGCTCGTTGGGCACGAAACGCTCCTTCTTGGCCGCGAAGATATCGGCCTCGCCGGTCTTCTTGTCCTTCTTGGCCTTAAGGCGGCGGAAGTAGGCGTCGTTCAGATGCTCGGGGACCTTGAAGGCACCCAGATCCACCTTCGACGAGGTGCCGATCACGTAGCGCTGGGACACGCGGCGCAGGGGGCACGAGTTGAGGGCGAAAGGTCCGGTGACCAGGAGCAGGCCGGAGGCGAGGACCTTAAGGAGGACCACACGCTTGCCCTGATGACGACCAGCCAGCAGGATCAGCACGGTACCGGGCTTTAGGTTCTTGCGGGTGTTGCGCTTGTGCTCGCTGAAGTTGGCCTTGGAGGGGCGCTTCTTGACGAAGGTCTTGGTCGGGTACTGGGCCTTCGACTTGTTCAGGTAAACAGTACGCTCCTTGCCGTTCTTGGGGCCTCCGATCTTCTTCACCTTCTTGATGGGCACCTTAACCTTCTGGACCACGGGGCTCTTCTTATCCTTCAAGCGGTACAGAGCGCGGCGCTTGTACATCTGAAATAATTAATGGTAGTTTTAGGAGTTTGCAAATATAAAGATTTATATTTATTCTAAAAGGCCGATGACCACCACTGCAGGCGTGTTTGGCCCACAAGTACCACAATGGCTCACTTGACAAATCTCTTTTGAAATAAATTCACATTGTCATACAAGCACTGTAATTTATAGGAACCATACTTGACAAAATCAAGGTAAAATATGTTTAATAGGAATTCCTTTTCATGATTTGAAGCAAAAGTAAGGGCATCAAACAGCAACAACTTTTCTTTTAGTGCATTAGGGGAGCTCAAGCAAAGCACGCTTTTTGTCGCCTTCGACCGAAGGCGTCACACCGCAAGTTGGCACATTTCCCACGGACTTTCACAGATTTTTACCTGGGCCTTGGAGTAACGCAGAATTCCGCCCTTCAGGTAGGAGTTGAGAGGGTGCTTCTTGCCCTTTTTGGCCGATTTGGCCACTTTCTTAGCTTTCTCGACGGGTGCCATTGTGGAGAACACGTGTACACAGCACAAAAATTATTTAGAAAAGGGAGGTTATGTGCGGTAGTGGTGGCAAAAAGACCGATTTCTTAATCGATATATCGATAGTGTATTTTTAAACATTTGCATGCCACAAGTGTGCCCGTATCTACAAGCAAAATGGTCACACTGGAAACGCAGAAATGAGTAAAATTACACCCCAATTAGATAAATAGCCGTTTAATATTAATCACTTATTTTAAATAATTGAAAGTGGATACAATTTAAGAAGGTTGCAATATTTTTGATTTGATTTAACCGATAAGATAAAATAATATATTTAAATCCACCTTTATTGATATTTTTTAATATAAGCCCACATCAAAAAAATCAATCCATTTACCATTTAATAATACTTTTTTCCATTTATTTGTTGTAATGTGTGTACAATGATTTAAATCACGATTTTCAGTTGCTTTCAGACAACTTGTTTCATTTCTTTACACAATGATCCATTTGCTTAAGAATGATTTTGGACGCCTAATGTAGTATCACTAACCATACAGCATATAGACAACCCATTTCATACAACGAAAATGGACGCGAAAATTTCTTGCTACAGGCCCCAGCAGGCCCCAGAGCGGATTTCTTACGCTCTCTTACGCTCATCGTTCGTTCATCTTACGCTCATTCTCGCATTAAATGTTTTCTGTTTCTCAGTCTCTAAACGGAGCGCGATGAAGAAGGTTGGCCTGCGCTTCGGTTGATCTTTGTATGTATGCGTGTCACACATTCACATACATGGGTGTATGTGTGCGTGCGATTTCGTTTCGAAGCCAGCGCACAAAATTTTGATTTTTCTTACTTTTAAGGCTTGCTACCCTAACAAAATTCGGGTATTCGTTATTTGATGAAATGACGAAAGAAATTATATTATTTTGTATATTATATTTTTTTATTATTTCAGCATACATTTTTAATTTATTTAGGAATAAGATTAAGTGTTAGTAGTAAAATGTTTTCTGTATATATATTTTTACGAATCATTAAAAATCAATATACTGAGAAAGTGTCAGAGTATATTTCGGTCGGAGTCACTTAAAGCGCCGTTTGCTTTTAAGTTTTTGTTGTTCTGCAAGAGGCTTGTGCATGCCTACTCTAACGATGGAATGATTTTTAGGGGAGGGTGAAGACGGGTGAAGAATTAAATTACTTTTTAAAGTTATTATATATAAGGAAATATATATAAGGAAATTATTAAATTAACGACAATAATTTAATTAAATCTCACAATAACCCAAAATATAATAACAAGTGCCTGAAAAATTGTAAACAAAAAAGGTAAACAAGTCCATCAGCTGTTTTCGTGTCTTCACCCTCCCCTAAAAATCATTCCATCGTTAGAGTAGGCATGCACAAGCCTCTTGCAGAACAACAAAAACTTAAAAGCAATCGGCGCTTTAAGTGACTCCGACCGAAATATACTCTGACACTTTCTCAGTATATTGATTTTTAATGATTCGTAAAAATATATATACAGAAAACATTTTACTACTAACACTTAATCTTATTCCTAAATAAATTAAAAATGTATGCTGAAATAATAAAAAAAAATAAAATAAAAAATAATATAATTTCTTTCGTCATTTCATCAAATAACGAATACCCGAATTTTGTTAGGGTAGCAAGCCTTAAAAGTAAGAAAAATCAAAATTTTGTGCGCTGGCTTCGAAACGAAATCGCACGCACACATACACCCATGTATGTGAATGTGTGACACGCATACATACAAAGATCAACCGAAGCGCAGGCCAACCTTCTTCATCGCGCTCCGTTTAGAGACTGAGAAACAGAAAACATTTATTGCGAGAATGAGCGTAAGATGAACGAACGATGAGCGTAAGAGAGCGTAAGAAATCCGCTCTGGGGCCTGCTGGGGCCTGTCGCAAGAAATTTTCGCGTCCATTTTCGTTGTATGAAATGGGTTGTCTATATGCTGTATGGTTAGTGGTAGTATCTAATTACAGGTTGTAATTTCGAATAAATTAAAATGAGTGATTCATAATGTACAAATTGAATACATTTCGCTTCATAACTAATCCTAAGGCTAAAAAATAACCTCAACCGATTCTGTCACACAAATTAAGCTCAAACTTCTCGCGATGGGAAATGAGTCCTCAAATAAACACTAAAATTATAGATATTTTATACAATAATTGAGATTTTCTTTTCATCATTTTTCCGTTTCCGTTTCCGATCTGATTTGATGTTATTCTTAGCAAATATTTAACTAACTCCGCGCTAAATACAATGTAAAATTTGCTATTTGTTAAAAATATGAAATACAAAATGTATTCTTTTTGAAATCTCAGCCCGCCAATGGCGGGTGTGGCAGTTAGTAGAAAAAACTTAGCTCTAGACCACCTCTCGATTTAGTTTTTCGCTTTCACCTCTAGCTTATTTGTCAATTGGCTCTTACTAAAAGTTAGATTACTTTAAAATATTCTCTTCTTTTAAGTTTTGTTTCTATCGCATCACTTGCCAAGCATTTGAACACATTTGTCTCCCTCGCTTAAAAATAGTTTAGTAATTCAGCTTCAGCGTTCGACTGTTCGACTGTGTTTACAATGTTTCGGTTTTAATTACAAAAATTGATCTGGCTTTCGGGGGAAAATGGTTACTACAATTACGCTCTATTGCACAACAGTTAAAGTTTAAGATAATTTCGAATATTTACAGCAAATCGACCTTGTTTTTATTTACAGAGGCTTTCCGCACACAGGTGGGAATGGAGGTCGTGGTACTCACATTTGGCTGGAGTCGCTGCTGGAGGCTGCTCGATTGATCTGATCTGCATCTGGCCAGAGGGACTGCAACTAATGTAGAGTTTGCACACACAAAGTAAAATAAAAAACCGGGCATTTGTTGTAAATATTCATGAAAAGGTCTGCCATTGTGGCGGGCACAATGGCGGGCGCATTTTTATTTAAATTTACAGACAAAGAGTCGACCCCCGGGCCGGGGATCGTTTGCACATAGCTGATATAGAGCTCGAGAGCCCACCAGCGGGTTAAATTTAAAAAATGAAAGTATAATTCTGAATTTGTGAAATTTAAAATTGTTTTTTTGCTCTGCGGTAGTTCTTTTTTAATTTTGTTTTTCTTTCCTCCTATGCTCTCCACTCACTCACACTCTCTAATAAACTTTCTGCTTAACTTTCCTGGTACATCTTGCTAAATGTTGCATCATAATTTCTGCTCAAAGTTGCCGCGCTTCAATTTTTTGAATTGTCGGATTTTTGGATGTCTTATAGCGGCTGCGGGTTTGATTCGCTGGTTGTTGGTTTTAAACTAGATTTTAAGTGGTATTTACTAAAGTACAACATAATAATTGATTTTTGTGTGTTTTTTTTACAATTTTTTTAATAAATTAAATAATATTATTTAACAAAAAAGAAGAATTGCTCTCGTGTATATAAGGTAATGGTAAAATGTAAAAAATCACCGTGATATACTCGTTTGATTAACAGATTTACTTAGCATCGTACAGTAATGGTAGGTCTTCCTTATACTCTGCACGGATGTTGCTTATAGGGCGGAAATTGAACTTTAGCTTTTCTGATTGGGTATTCAGAGAAAAATCTACTAGACACACACTACAATATTGTGGATTCATCTTGGTTTAATGTTATTATTATTGTTAAGAGTTCTTAGTCGATATAGGCGGCGAATTAACTTTATCTTTTCTGTGATTTGTTTTATACTTTTTTTGTTTTGAGCGCGGCTAAAATTACTGATTAATCTGATTCGACCTTGTTTTTTTTTTTTTGTTGATTTTCTGCTTATCTTTTAGGTCGTTCTAAACATAGAGAAGTTTGTACTTTTTTTTTTTTTGAATTTTTATGATTTTTGTTATAGTTTTTTTGGGTCCATTGATTCGGGGGTTTTACATAACTGACACGAGCAGGACGAACATGGAGAACATAAAGTGTTTACAACTAATTAGTTAGGCGGTCTGATTGAAAATGATTTTCTTTTGTGGTTTTTTGAATTTTTTTTTACGGTTTTAAGCGCAACCAACAAAAAATTGCTGTCCCATTCCAGATGTTCGGATTTCGGTAGTGGGTCTCGCAACTCTTAAATCGTATTCTCTCTCACTGATCTCGAATAATGATCCGGAACGGCATCAATCTTTTGTATGATGGTCCGCAGCATTCGTTTTGTATTTTTTTTTTTTTTGAAATTTTTTTTTGCTTTTGTTTTTTTTTTCACGTATTTTTTTGTCTGCCGCAAATAAATTGAAAAAATAATTTGCCTCGATCGCCACTCGGCGCTACTTCCTGGCAATTCTTCATCAAAAGGGGGGAAGGGAGGGGGTGTTGCTATGAACACGCCGCCCCTCCGCACCCACATTCTTCAAGATTTCCTTAAATGTTAGAACCAGCGCTACCAAATGCACACCTATGTGCACATATGCCAAAAGAATTATGATGCACCTTAGCAAAATATACACACACTAACTCAACCAGCACAACTACACACACACACGCACACGGAACACACACACAGTTGCGTCTTGGTACTCATGCGATGATCCCGATCTCCTCCAGGTCCGCTTCCGTCGGGGATATGTGTCTGGCCTGAAGGGTGGCAGGATGCCGTGGTGTGTGCCGTGCGGGCGCCTGGTTGCTGCCATCTTTTGTTCCGCTGCTCCAGTTTCAGCTGATGTCCTTGCTGCGGCGGGCCGCCGCTGGACACTAACATTGTTCGAAAATTGGAATAATGGGTGAAGTCGGCCAGTCCTCCTCCTCCTCGGAGCTAACGCTCTCAGTTCTGTAAAAGAAAGTAAAAGTTGTAGTTATACCATTGTCTATCCTCATGTTGCAATCCATTATCAAGCCTAATCGGGCTTAACGATCGCAAAGCTAATTAGCACCCCACGGAACATCAGCTGATAATTTGGAAAGCCTTTGCTCAGGTGCAGCCCGAACAAAGTGCGACGATTGCGAATGGTGCATTGAACTCCAAAGTTTATGACTAAGTTTCCCAAAAACACATCTAGAACACCATCGCCGATAAGATAACAATTGGAGAAGAGGCTAGGAGGAGCCTTGAAAATACCATTTCTTCCATGACATTGAATATGCAGTCCGAGTTCAATGGGAGAATTCAAGGACGCACAACAGCTGGTATATAATAGACGGATATACACATAGGTGTTATGTATTCCGCCGGATGGCTCATTCACCGACACTTTCCAAGGCACAGCACACAGCGGCCTGTGTTTTTGTTTTTGCGTCTAGCGGGTATTTGGCCACGATAAGATTGTTGTCGACAAAAATAAAAAGAAACCAACAACACACAAGCCCACGAAAATAAAAAACAAATAGGTGGGTATAAAAAACAGCCCACCAATGGGCGGGGGGCGGAGGGGTGCGCACCGCGGAGGCGAAAAGTGGCCGAGCCAGCCAGTCTCATGACAATTGTGTTGTTGTTGTTGTTGTTGCTGATAATGGAATCGCTAATATTCTAGAAACTTGTTTACGCCAAAAGCTCGGATCGTCATCGACACATTTGCTTACATTCGAGAATCTAGAATCTATGTAGATTATATACACGCGTAGGTCTCTACAAACACAACAAAGCCCAACTAAAAATAAAGACCCGAATCCCAGTGCCCCAGAGTTCCCTGGCCCAACTCACCTTGAACGGAGGCCATCGTCGAGGGCGTTGGAGATGCCTTCCTCAATGGTGGGCAGGTCGGATGAGAATCGGTTGATCGGGCGCAGGACACGCAGCGTGCGACTGGACAGCTTCCAGACTAGCCGCTGCTTGTAGGGTGCCTTGTTCTGGCCGTTGTAGTGGGACAGAATGCCCGAGACAATGCTGAAGCCGCAGGTGAAAACGCGATCAGGAATCTGGACAAGAAGATGGATTAGTTTATGATCCATATGGTCCCTTTTCAGGACAGACTTACCCTCATGTACTGCTGCAGGAAGAGAATGTACTCGAATACGTGCTTCAGCTCGGGACTACCGCGGGTGTAGGACTCCTTGATGTGGAAGTCCAGGTGCAGGCAGATGAGCACCAAGGCCAGGGTCGATGGTGTGATCACTGTGGTCTTCACGTCGCACAGCAGGATCTCGAGGCGGTTCTCCAGCTCCTCCAGCTTGATCAGCTGCTGGTAGAACTTGAAGAAGTCGCCGCCGATCTCCTTCGCCAGGTTGCGGAAGAGGGCGTAGTAGATGCGCAGGTAGCTCACGGAAGTGATCGGTGCATGTCCCATTTGGACGCCCAGCTTGTTGGCGATCACGCCGGCCATGCGTTCCAGGTCGCCAGCGGTACAACCACACTGCAATATACTCATTAGACCTATTGCATCCTAACCACCGGAGTAAAGAAACCCACCTGAGATATTGTAACCAGATCCTCGGCGGGTATGGGCTTCAGGTCCAGCTGCTTGATGGCCAGGTGGAAGGAGGCGACGCTCATGCAGGCCATGTGCTTCGGCTTGACGGCCATGCGGTCCAGGAAACGATCCACCAGGCTCATGGCCGAGAACAGGACGTCGGAGGGCAGCTCGTACCACATCTTCAGGCAGCGCAGCACGTAAGCCGACCCATCTCGTCCGCCGGCAGTCACCTCGCGCTACGGGAGCAGGAGATCATAGAAGTTTCAGTCTAAAAGAGAAGGAGATTCAAACTCACCCTTGATTCCTTGGGCAGCAGCAGCACCGTGTGGTACTTGTCCTGCAGGGCGTCGTACTCCTTGAGGGTCTCGTACAGCTCGTCGGAGGTGAGGGCGTGCAGCTCCTCCAGTTTCTTGGACTCGTTGGTGTTGGTGGCTCCTGCACCGCCGACGGCACCTGCCTCCTCGTCCTCCAGTTGTTGTTGTTGTTGATCGTACTTCTGATATTCCAAGCCAGCAGCACCCGGTGTCCCATACCGGCCCTCGTCCGCAATCCTCATCCAATCAGCTGGCATCTCTGCATTGTGGTTAATGCCGTTGGACGACAGCTTGCCCCCAGCTAGACCAGCAGCACCACCGGTTGCCCCCAGCACTCCTCCAGCAGCGACCGACGACGCGGAAGCGGCAGCAGCAGCGGCTGCAGCCTGGGCCGAGGTCGAGGGTTGCTCGTCGTCGACCAGGATGGCGTTGATGCTGTTGGCGTCCATGATGATTTCGCCGCTGTGGCTGCTTGCGATCCCGGAGTCAATGGTGGCTAGTGCGGCGGTGGTGCTGATGCTGTTGTGGTGGTCCTGGGTCTGGGGCAAGGCGAGTCCTGGCATAACCGACGACGACATCGATGTCCTCTGCTGCATCAACTGCTCCTGCTGCCGCGCCGCCTGCAACTGGCAATAGTAGGCGATGTCCTGCTCCCGTTGGTACTGGTACTGCTGGTATTGCTCGTACTGGTACTGCTGTTGCAGCTGCAATTGCAATCGCTCTTGCTCCTGTTGCTCCAACTCACAATCAACGTCGGCGGCGTATTCGGCGGCAGCAGAGTAGCGTACAGGGACAGACATTGTGAGGGCTGGCCTAGTACCTGTTATGGTTATTTTTTTTTGGGGGGGGGAGGGGATGGCAAATTGCGAATTAAAGATTAAACACACAACACTTTCGCAGACGACTCGCGGGCGAGTCAAGAGGGAGAAAGTGTCGAGGAAATTGCAAAAGAAACTAGGCCTCAAAGAGATCCCCGCAAGGAGGAGAAGTGGAAAGGAGAAGGGTTCGTCCTTTCGTTCTCGCAGTCCTTGCCCACTTGTTTGATTCTATTTTCAGCTCTTCGCCGAATCTCAGACTTCCCAACAGTCCCAGACGGTGGGCCGATATCAGCGAGTATCTCACGGATGCTCTCAATCTACAGCTGAGGTTCGCGACTATTGAAGGCGCTTCGGAGAGCTCCCTTCTGGAATGGGTCAAGGCTCTCGGTTGAAGCGCCACCGAAAATAAAACTACTCTGTTTGCTACTTGTGGTGCACACACCGGTCGCAGAACTCAGAGACAACTCGACTTGGCTCTGGCTAGGGGCTAGCAGTTCAGTGACCTTAATGCAATTCTTTCAACGATTGGCAAACAGCAAACAAACAACACCCTCTACAATGACTTATTCGCGCTTTCCGGGCGACGACAAAATTTTGTGCAGTGTACCAGGGGACAAGCCAACGATACAAGCTATCTGTTGGATATTGATTGTCTGGCGTACGCTGATCGGTTTCTTGTCGCGCCGAAAGCTAAGTATCTCAGAGACTCGACAACAAGTGAGTCTCTGGGCAAAGCGCCTGAAAGTAGGGGTCTATTATGTGTTCGCTCAGTGCTTGTCACGATAATAGACTCTTGCGCTAAGCAGATTTGGTTTAATGGCTCTTATGACTGTTTTTGCTTAAAAATGACTTACGCGCTGCAAAAGTTGGTTTCAAAAATATTATTACAGTGTTTCAAAGTAAAGATCTCACAGTTGGAATGGTATTGTGTGGCATGCAAATTAATTACAGGTGTTGTGGGTTATGGGGAGTGCAATGCACTCCATTTCGGAATGATTCGTGTTCAATGCGTTTAACGAACTTTTGGGGGGAACCTGCCAGGCAGACTGCAGCCCAGCTGAGCAACGAGCCAGTGGCATTGGAAGCTCATTTTATTTCGAGCAGTGCTCAACTTAATCGACTCACCGACCTCAGCCACTGACACATTTTTATTCAAATCGCGCGGTCACAAGGCTGTCTCATAGAGGAGCAGGGGGCCCCAAGGCGAACCACGTAAATAGATCGCGATACATACCAAGCCACACATTGTGTCCAATCATGAAAAGAATCACGAATGTGTATTGGCTGGTATTCATATTTTACTCAAAATAATTCCCAATCTCGAGCAAACAGTGCTGGAAGTGTAAACTATCGGATATGCTCCGACTCCACGTCCCAAGTGCCTCCATATCACTGCGTTCACACTTCCGCCCCAAAAGCCAGCGATTAAAACCCAAACAATACACCAGAATCAGCATGGGGGGAGGCTGTATTATGGACACTTGAACAAACACCACCGAAACCGCCATGTTGGGCTAGATTCGACCAGAAACAAAAAACCATGAAGAGATGGGCGGCTGCCTCTTGGGGCTTTCTCCCATTGCGGAAACCAAAACAAAACTTCACTTTGTATAAACAATTAGATGATAGATGACATAAACTAAGCAACCCAAACAGACCCAGCCACTCGACTGCCTCGAAGCCCCTACGATTGCCTCCAGATGTTAATACTGCTGCCAGTCGGTCGGTCGGTTGGGAAATTAAAGAGAAAACACCAAGTAGCTGGCACTGACAAGGGATCTGTCTCTTCAGTTATTTATAGAAGAAACTGCCTGCGAAGGCCTATCAGAAGCTATGGCCGTGGCGCCAACGGCTTCTGTTTTGAATTCGAGCCATCGTCCTCAATCTACAAGCCAAAATAACCGCAACTGAGGGCACTTTGGAGCGTTTAACCTGCTTCATGGCTAACCAGATAGCCAGATAAACAAGGCTGCCGATTAGCAAAACAAACATCGCTTGAAATTAGCAACGAAATGCCAATACAAGCTGATGGGAATTCGCAATTCTTCAAGGAAGCAATTGCTATTATAAACAAATCGGTCTTTAATCGAAAAAATACATAACTTTGAACTCATTCCCTGGTAGACGGTCTCTGAAGACCCAGTCTTAAAGACGCTAGGTCGATAAGTATAATCAGATCCCTGAAACCTAGACAAACCGATCTTTAATCGATAACTAATGGCAAAATATGTATCTATGATCTCATTCTCTTGCCAACTGTCTCTGAAACTGAAATTTCTCCCCAAGTTGGAGCATTGAGACCGAAACTTGATGACTCCGGCTCTTAACGTATAATCAGGTCAGTGAGAAAGACTGACCGCGCCCTGAATCATCTTCGATCGTCAACATAAATACCGCCATGAATCAGTGCGGGTTATGTGACGCATTGGGGTGGGAAGTTGCGGGGACTGTCATTGAAAAAGACCCAAGAAATACCTCTGCATTCTCTGATTTACTTCAGCAGACTTCCGTTTCGGGGTTTCGCCGTTGATCAATTCTATTTTTAAAGCTTCAGACCAAAACAGCCAACAATAAGCGAACCAAACTAGCTCTGGGCCCGCACTTCAAGGTCGCCCGCCCACAAAAACTCGTTTCAAGGGGCCGACTGGAAGTCCACACACATTATTCAAGACTCCGAAGCTGCTGAGTAAGCATGAAGAAACTGTAGTGAGTTTGCAGCTTAAAGACCTTCCTCCGAAGTCCGACTGATAACGGTAGCCCAGAGCGGTCAAAGGTCGGCTTTTACGCTTTGCTGGTGCCCGAAAAACACAATGAACAAGAGCATAACAATGGGAGGCGTAGCATAATGAAAGTTTACACTGGAAAAAGTGCTCCTATCAAAGTAATGGAATCAGACCCTAATCTTGAAGATTAGATGGTGCGCCAAACATTTTGTGTTTGTTTCTGGCTCGCGATAGTAGAAATTTTAGTTTTCTTAATTCCCAGAACAGTGCTGGCTATAATAATAGCACCCAGCTCACCTCACCGCAGACACTTGGTTGGGCCAAACCAGAAGCTATCGCTCTTTTGATCTTAGCCAAGGTTTTCTGGTCCACTGCAGTTGGGCATACACTCTGGGCACAACAAATTCCTCAACTGAATTATGTATGTCTTGGTGCTCCACAGTTTGTTTTTTGGTAGCCGAGTTGTTTTTCTTTTTTTGGCGCGGGCTCCGCTGACGCAAAGCACGTACGCACACAGTGGAAAGTATCTGAAGTGTCGGTGTGTGCCAGTGCCAGGCCATAGCGCTATTGCCATATTTTTAATGTAGTTGTAACAAAAAACAATATCTCAATACAAAAAAATTTCACTTTTTGCCTATTTTCGTAACAGACGGCACTACCTGAGACAGGTGTGAAATATTTTCGTGTCTTCTCTACCGAGGAACTGCAATCCCAGGGAGTGGTTTAAAGCCCCGAGAGATGCGTTTTCCAAAACGAAAGCGAGTTTGTGTCGTAAACAGAAAAAAAACACAAAAATAGCCACTAAAAGCTACATACTTTTCTTCACAAACAGATGATCGCTGTCAGAGAGAGAGAAGGCAATTGTTTTTAATTTTTACGCTTTGCTTTTCATTCCACTTATTTCTGCCTTTTTCTTTCTTTCTTTTTTTGCTGAGAGTGGCTGTCGGACGAACGGTTTATTCATTTATCATCGTCATCGACTGATTTTCGTAGATGAAGGTCAATAAATGACAGACTGGGAGAGTGGGAGACTGGGAGAGAGTGGAAAGAAAGAGAGAGCAAGCAAGAGAGCTCTGTAGACCTGTTTTTTTCTCCAAAGAACTGACTTTCCAACTATTTTGGCGCCATTTAAACGCCCTTTGGAGAGTCCTGTTACCCCCTTTCGAAATTTCCCTTCAAACAACCTGAACCACATAATAAGAAGGTTTCCTTCAACCCTAAAAAAGGCCACTATCCGACTTTGGTGTGAAAGAGGTGCAGCAAGGAACTGTGACTTTGTCGCTGGCCGTAATTAACGGAAGAAGGAAACTGGCCCAGCCAGTTGGCTCGGGGTTCAGGGGTGGCTCTGCGTTGCAACCCCCAGGACGTTGCGGGAATTCCACCCCCCAGAAGGACCAGAATTTAAATAATGACTCAACACACACACAAGTGGCTCGAGGAAAGATCGGCGCAGGCGCAGCTGCCGTGGCATGTGCTAAGAAACTATTTATCTCCTGATATCCCAACCCAGAACAATAGAACTAGACCTTAAGCGGAAGACAATAGACACAGAAGGAGAGGAGGGGGAAGCGATCAGGCGGGCATTGTACCCAAGAATTCTGCCCCGCACTATCGGGCGGGCGATCGACCTTTGCCGAGCCCGCTTCGCCTGTGTTTTCGTCTGCTATTCCGCGGCTAGTTTGAATTTTACGAGTCCAGACCGCTATCAGTCTATCGGCCGTCTGGGCTATCTGTCAATGGACTGGTGATTTGCATTGCCCCGCCCTATCTGCCTTTGGCGAACTGCGAACTGCACTCGAGCCCCTCGCACTAGCCACTATCAGCGGAAATGCAGTACAAGAATTTCCCTGACGTGAACTGAACGTGACATACTGAATGGACGAGCGAGCGACTTGAGGAGCGTGCCCAGCAGAGTGATAGCCGGGTGCTAATCACACGGAACTGGAGTGGACTTTGTAGTCGAAACTCGGCCATAAAACCGAAAAGTTACAAGAACTATTCCAGAGATTGTGGAAGGTTCAGTTAAGGGCTTTAGTGGTAATTGTATTGGCCACCCTGCTTATCTCTGCACTTCAATCACTGTTCTACATTACGATACACAAGGTTCTGAGCTGACATTTAGATAGCTGGCTAATGTACCTCCCACTGGCGCCCACCGATGACTTATAGCGAATCCCCCGCTTATCAATGGAAGAGAGTCGAGGACATTTCGTAACATTCCATGACGTAAGCGACAGGCTCGATAAAGCGATTCGATCTTATCGCCATTGTTCGAACAAAAAAAACCAAAAACCCATAGAAATGCCAGCAGAGAGCAGCTGCAGTGCGAGAAGCAGAGAGAGCAGCTGCACTCTGGAATCGGGAATCGGGAATAGGGAATATTGGAATTTTTCGTCACCTTTTCATAAAATTGAATTAGAGGGGAGACTGGAAAGGGGTGGCGACTCGAAAAGTCGCTGGCTTGGCACGAGCTGAAAATCAGGGGATTATATCCCGGAAAGGCAGAAGGGCAGGGGGGTTGAAATCGGTTCAGTTGAGTGCTTTTCCTGGGTGGCTTTTTTGGGAAGCCACGGGGCTACGGGGGATATGCCATTCAGGTTTGTCAGCTGTTGCCAAGAGAGCCAATTTCGTTTTGGCATTAAATTTCACTTTGGCCTCAGCGTTTGCATTTGAGCCACAAATTTCATGGCAGACTGAAACTCAAGAAAGCAGGTAGCCAGCAGACGAATTTCGAGACTGCCGTGGTCCTACTAGTGAATTTTTTTAATTGCCAGATAATCCCATCCATTACCAGTGACTAACTTCCATGCAAATAGGTAGTTTTTGGGCGAACCTAAGGGTTAAGGTAAGGGAAAATAGAAGACGAGACCCCAGAAGAGTCACCTTTTTTGGACGTAAACAAGTGTGAAGAAGAATAAATAATACAACGGTACCAAGAGGCGAGAGAGGAGAGGGCAGCATAAGAGACACCCACACAGGCCCACAACCAACATTCTCATTAGTATGCGAGTGTGGGGGTTATTTTATGATTGTCAGTATGTATGTTGTGTGTTTTTTTGGAGGCTATGGAAAATATGAAAATCAACAAATTAAGCAATTCTGCGTTGTGTGTTGTGTGTACGGCTGCGCAACAAATTGAAATCAACAAATATGACCCAGAAAACAAAGTAAAAACCCTGAAGGTGAAATCTGCTTCGCCTGCCAAGGGGGGGGACAACACTTGTTAATTGTGTTTTTCGGAAACAAGTTGCTTCTGAAATTGTTCGAGGGTTTTTGCTTGTTTTTGAAACAAAAACAGGCAGTTTAGTGGGTATTTTATTTTTTGGCTGACGCAATTTCAAGTCGCGCACGCACACCTCTGTAAAAATCGAAGCGTTGCAGTGGTATGGGTGTATATATGCAGCGAAATCCGAATGGGAACACCACACACTCGCAAGCCTTTGTTTGCACTCCGCGTGTGTGTGTGTGTTTTTGTTCGTGAGGAACGGTTGGCAGTGGAACACTGACTGATTGTGGGGAGAACACAACAAAGAGGGGCAGCAGAGAAAGAGGGCGTAAAGTAAAACAATTGACGTAAATTGGAAGTAATACTCTCATGCAAATAGGGGGAGGCAATCAGAATGTTTTTTATCTAGCTTGTTTTTTCTCAAATTCGGGGTGCTAGGCGATTGAAATGAATTGAAAACTAGTTTCCAAACAAATAGGCGTTAATATGCTGATGCTATGCTGTACAGCTTGCATAAAAAGCACAGCCCCACATACACACTAATACACCGACAACCAGCATAGTTCCTCCGTCCACCTCCTTCCCCCTTTTTGTTTCTCTCTCGCTCGCACTCTAAGCAACGACCTATGAATAGCGGACCCCAAAAACTCCCTCTCTCGCATTCGTACTCACACACATACACAAGCGCACGCACACCAAGAGACACCAGCCAAACAGCTGTGAAACGAACTGAGAGTGGAACAAACACGTAAATTGTTTCTTCATGTACTCTCGAGTATATAACAAATTTTGTATGTATTCCTCAATCTATTATTCTCCGTTTTTTATTCGCTTGGCAAACAAACAAAATCATCTGATGCACTTTGTTGCCGAGAAACCACCTCCACCTCCCCCTCCCACCCACAACTACAATTTTCAAGACCTTGATTTCTTTTGCAATTTGGTCGACGACGTTTCTTGCTCAATAGTATATAAGGAAAATGAAATACTTTGCTTACGTTATTACAGCCATTTTGTTGTGTTTATGTTGCGCAGGAATGTTGAGATGAACTTTTATTTAATTGCGAATTTTGGCCTTTCTTATTGCACTTGAGAATAAGTGAATAGTTGTTGTTGTAGTGGTTGCTTGGTCTTTTATACGCTTATAGTTCGCTATAAAACCTTGTCGATTGCCATTTAAGCTACGTTAACTAATTTGTACTGCGGTTTGTATCACAATTGGAACTCGGTGTTAGGCTGGCATTTCTCCTCGGTTTTCTCGTTTGGCTTTGGCGGATCGATTTTTCCCACACACACCAAGCTAGAAGTGGTCGGGGCTTTTCTCCATCAGCTGCGCATCTTAGCTCTGTGTTATTGTCCAGTTCGTTCGGCGCTCCAACTAAGCTTTGTACATTTCGAAAACCACGGATCTAATATCTGGCACCAAATCGCGATTCCTTTCCAGCAGAAAGCTATAAAATTTCTATTTCTATGCAGACACTCGCGCTCGGTGTGAAAACGGTACTTTCTCGTCTGTTGTTTTGTTACGAATAGTCAGTATTGCCAGACGACGATATCGACGCCCCCGAAAAACCCAGAAAACAAAATCCAGAATATCGGTATATGGTCACACTCAGATGGCACAAACATGTCGTGTCGAACATGTTGGTAATGCCTTGTTGCGAACGATGTCATATTTCTCTCTCACTCTGGTAAAAATGTAGTAATCAAAAGGTTTTATCGATAAGACCCGCGAAAAAATCTCAAATTCAAATGTTACTTGTTTGGATAGATTCTAAGTAAACTTTGATAAGCCGGGGACTGCTGTTTACTTTACGATTATAGATAACATATTTATCTGTTGTTACATACTTCAATAATTTTTATTTTAGAATTTATTCATTCTATAAATAGACATGGAAGTTGTGTCGATTTGTTGCTTCCGGCTGTTGAGTATTGTTATGAAATTTTTCTGTAATAAATTTAAGTAAACAACGCTTCCATTATGTTTTATTTTTTAAACCAAAATTACTTTCCATTCACAAAAATATTTCACTATCAAAGTAAATTCAAATACGCAGTTTAACATCAAAATATAGATATCACTACTACGTAATTACCGACTAATATTTCGATTAGAGGAACTATCCGAAGACGCAATTGCGATAAGATTTCAATTCCAAGAGAGTGTTTGAAAACGGCGGGGAAAGTCATTTTCCAGCGAAAGGGAAACTCATTACTGTTGCCAAGCGCTCTTCTTGGAGGGGATACGAGAAAGTGGAGGGGGTGAAGCTATTTCAGGGCCCCTACCAACACACACACACACACACACACGTTCACTTCTAGAAATTGTCAGCAACAACAACCTGTCAGTGTCAGCACAATTGGAATTTCCTAATCTTATGGAATTTTTATAGTTACGGGGAATTAAAATTGAAATTTTTGGATATTTTTTTTTATTTAATACCCAATAAAATAGTTTTTAGACATTTCTTCAGATCACACACCTACATACACATATGCATGGGGAAAAAAACGCGTGGCGATTGATTCCACCGGCCAAAAATATCGTTTTACGCTTTGAACAACCATCGAAATCAATGAATGAAGAATCAAAAAACTATATTCCACTTACCCGGATGCCTCTGCGTTTTAATCAGTATCTGGGCTTCCTCTTTTTTGCCAAATAAAATAAAATAAACTTATTCTCAAATAAATTTTTCGAGAACTGGCGTTAATGTGGCCAGAGCAAGCCGACGTGGCGAGGGTGCATTTGTCACCCTGTGGCCATAACCGCCAAGTTAGCTACTTTCAAGTGGTCTACCCATTTAAAATAAAACATAGTATAAATGCATAATGTAACAAAGTTATTTAAATTATCTGTTACCCTCTGCTATTTTTTTTTACTTTTAGTTTATTTAACTTTTTTATCCACAATTTAGCTTTATTAAGCTAGCAACCCTGCAGCTTGGTTTTGCCATCCCTGACGACCCTAGGCAGTGTTGGACACTTCAAAAGTGCCATCACTGACTCGGGAAAAGAGAAAGAGAAAGAGCACGAAAAGCAAATTGGGTGGAAAACTGGATTGGTTTTTGCGGAAAATTGTGTTCTACGCCGTTCTCGACAAGCACCCACAGTACAAATAATTGAAGCTGTTAATTAAGAAGTGGCCGAAACGCAATAAACAAGCTGAGTTCAGAGTCTAGCTAGCTGCAGTGCGTTTGTGTGCGGCCGATTGTGTGAATGTGTGCGCGATTGGTTGGGTAGGAAGGCAAAGAAAGGGACTTCGAGGAGGTAGGAGGAGGAGAGTTTTCGCAAGGAAAAGCAGCAGAACGGCAAAGCAGCAGCCAGGGCTGTAATTACGCCAACTTGGTGGGAGTTCAAGATAAACTGTGCGCCTGTCTGTGTGCGGAACACCCCCCAAGACACCACACAAACACACCGATAGAGCCCGGAGTTCCGTTTGCTGTTCGCGGTTTGTTTTGTGCTCAAATTCGCGTGCCCGCCGCCTTTGTTTTTGGTGCCTTCGTTTTCCGGCGCGTAGAACAGCCGTGCGGCACCGTCGAGGGTTACAGGTTGCGGACCAGGCGACAGCAACTACGCCGCAGTGGATGCCCATGCACGCGGTGGCCTGGGCATTGCCCAGGACTTTGGCATGGGCGGCCCCGGGGCGGGACCGCCCGCCCACATGTACGGCGCCGTAGCTCCGCAGGACAGTAAGTGCACTTATGGGTTGGACTGAACGACATGTGTGCAGCATGTTTTTAAAATTCTGGAGAAGAAAACTTTCTACTTTTCGGATGTCCTTGAAAATACTGGCTCTTGTCTATTTTTGATTTAAATTATTAGCATTTTTAAAGCTCACACCCATCGTTCATTGCCCTAATTGCCCTAAATAATTTTAAAAATTTCCAATTAATAATTCATTCGTTTTTAGTCATTGTCCGGGACATGGTCCAGATGCCGCCGCCACCGCCCTCAAACGCACCAACATCGGCGGACGCCTGCTTGAGCATCGTCCACTCGTTGATGTGCCACAGGCAGGGCGGGGAAAGCGAGGGCTTCGCCAAGCGCGCCATTGAGTCATTGGTGAAGAAGCTGAAGGAGAAGCGCGACGAACTGGACTCACTGATCACGGCCATTACCACAAACGGCGCACACCCCAGCAAGTGCGTGACCATCCAGCGAACACTTGACGGTCGCCTGCAGGTGAGATGGATTTGGATTCTCAGACGAACGGGTGACTCAGGTCTCTAATACTCATGGGTGCTCGCGCCCGGTTCTCTTATCAGAAATGAGTGTCCGGCTTTGTTTGCTTGTCAAACTTCCGGTTTATCAGCAGCTATGTGGATTTTCGGGTTGTTCTATTCTATTGAGAGCAAAGTTAATAATGAATGTCTCCCTCTCGTTTAGGTCGCCGGCCGCAAAGGCTTTCCGCACGTGATCTATGCCCGGATTTGGCGCTGGCCGGATCTCCACAAGAACGAGCTGAAGCACGTCAAGTACTGCGCCTTTGCCTTTGATCTCAAGTGTGACTCGGTGTGCGTGAACCCCTACCACTACGAGCGCGTCGTCTCTCCGGGCATAGATCTGTCCGGCCTCAGTCTGCAGTCCGGGCCCAGTCGCCTTGTGAAGGACGAATACTCAGCGGGCCCACTAGTTGGAGGCATGGACATCGATGGCAATGACATCGGCACAATTCAACACCACCCCACGCAGATGGTGGGCCCGGGCTATGGATATGCCCAAGGACCCGCTGAATATGGTACGACTTCCAGCGCCACATATAGTTTTTGTGTATTTTCTTATCAGTTCTTATGTTTCTTATATTCGTTTCCTTGCGTTTGTTCTTCTTTCGTTGGTATTTTTGTGTTCCTTCGGCATAGTGGGCGATGGAAATCCCTTGAGTGCAATGTTCCCCACCGGGCGAACAATACCAAAAATTGAGCCGCCAGATGGTGTCGGGTCGCGAGGTTCATGGATGGTGCCACCGCCACCGCGGCTTGGCCAGCCTCCACAACAACAGCCCCAGCCACAGTCGCAGCAGCAACCCCCGCCGCCCCCTCAACAGCAACAGCCACAGCAGCAGCCTCAATCCCAATCCCAGGGTGCTGCCCACTCGCTTTGTAAGATTTATTATATTTTTAATATTATTTTGTATTTTAATTATTTAAAAGTATTATTTTTAACTAAAGTTCTTAACTTAACCTTTATTAATTAACGTTTTCTTAATTTTCAGCTGTACCTCATGGCATGCCGGGCATGCCTGGCCCCATGAATACAGGCCCTGTAATGGCACCGCCACCTCCGCCGCAGCAGGGTCCCAATCCCCAAGGTAATGGGGTGCACCACGCCCAGACCAACTCACCCACAGATCCCGCCTCCGCCATGGCCATGCAACAGCAGCAGCAGCAACAACAGCAACAGCCGCCGGGCGGCGTGCCGAACGGTGGTGTAAACGCCAGCGGCGGAGCCGGAAACGGAGGGCAGTACTATGGCCCACCACCCACAGGAAATCCAATGCAGGGCTCTGGTGCAGGTGGAGGTGGAGGATCTGTTCCTCAACCCGTTCACGCCCAGCAGAATGGCTATGTTTCGCAGCCGGGATCCGCGGGAGCAGGCCCCAGTGGTGGAGGCAGTGTTTTCGGAGCAGCGCCAAGTGCCGCACAGCAGCAGCAACAGGCAGCCGCGGGAGTTCAGGCTAATGCCGGTACTGGAGGAGCTCAGGCCAGCGGTGGAAGTGGAGCAGCTCAGACCTGGGCAGGTCCCAACACCCTCAGCTATACTCAGTCTATGCAGCCGCCCGATCCGCGATCACTGCCGGGTGCCTTTTGTAAGCCAACCTTTGAACAGCCTGTTTGAAACCTTAATAGTAACTGTTGTATGTGCACAGGGAACTCATCGATTCCGGGCGAACTAGGATCTCCGCAACAGACCCCGCCGCAGCAGCAATCACAGCAGCAGCAGCCGCGCCTGCTTTCACGCCAACCGCCACCAGAGTACTGGTGCTCCATTGCCTACTTCGAACTGGATACTCAGGTGGGTGAAACTTTCAAGGTGCCCTCGGCAAAGCCGAACGTTATCATCGACGGCTATGTGGATCCATCCGGTGGCAATCGTTTTTGCCTAGGCGCCCTCAGCAATGTCCATCGGACCGAGCAATCGGAACGCGCCAGGTGAGTAGATTCTATTAATGTTAGTGCATCATAAACGACCTAATATCTGTCTTTGCTCTAGGCTACATATTGGCAAGGGCGTTCAGTTAGACCTCCGAGGAGAGGGGGATGTATGGTTGCGCTGCCTCAGCGACAACTCGGTGTTCGTACAAAGCTATTACCTGGATCGGGAGGCGGGTCGCACGCCCGGCGATGCGGTGCACAAGATTTATCCGGCGGCGTGCATAAAGGCAGGGGACTATTTTAATTATTTTCAATTTATTCAATTGCCCTAACATTGCTCACGATCTTGCAGGTATTCGATCTGCGCCAGTGCCACCAACAGATGCATTCACTGGCCACGAATGCCCAGGCAGCGGCGGCAGCTCAGGCGGCTGCAGTGGCTGGAGTAGCTAACCAGCAAATGGGCGGAGGCGGAAGAAGTGAGAAACAGAGTCTATTTTTAAATCCACAAAAAGCTAAAGTATATTCGAATTTAGGCATTACGGCGGCAGCTGGCATTGGTGTGGACGACTTGCGGCGACTCTGCATCCTACGGCTGAGCTTTGTTAAGGGCTGGGGTCCTGACTATCCGAGGCAGTCGATTAAGGAGACTCCCTGCTGGATCGAAGTGCACCTCCATAGAGCCCTGCAGCTATTGGACGAAGTGCTCCACGCCATGCCCATCGATGGTCCAAGAGCGGCCACATAAACCCCAGCAGAAGCTAATGCACACATATTTATTATTGGGCCACACAGCATATATGTATGTAGTTTGGCCAGCAAGCAGCTACAAAGTGGATTTTCAGTTTATAATTTGCAATTCTGAATACGATTATAGTTTGCCTTTGATTATTTAATAATGATTTTTATAAAAAATTGAGATAAGTGAACAGTTTTAGGTACGCAGCTGTAAAGCGCTTAAGCCTCTAGATTTATGTACTATACTTAATTATAAACTCATTCACACGTCCTCCGGCACTGGGCCGAGGACCGAGGACCGAAGACCGAGGAAGGGACGCACGATTATCTGATAGTTGACAAGCGGCAAGCGATTTGCTCATTGCCCATTTCCTGCCACGCAAATCACGACAAGAAGCATACACAGCATTACAATCATCCAAGCTAAGCCAACAAGCGAAACAAAAAAACATTGATGCACACATAAATACATACATATGATGTAAAATGCAACATAAATAAGGCAAGCAAAATAAGTAGATGTAACATAAGTGTAATAAACAGAGCATAACGAATGTATTAATCCGAGACTTTTGATTTGTACTCGCAGGTGGGTCTATACAACCATATTTCTTAAACCATTTGTCTATATTTGTACATTGATAAAAAATGCATTCATAATTAAACATATTCTAATAGGTTTCGATCCTTAGCTCCACTTGCTTGTCAAGCCAGCTTGTCCACTCCGGCGTGATCGGTCGCTCCAGTGTGACCTCTTGGAAGACCTCTACACGGCGGGTCTCCACAAACTGAAAGCTCTCAAATAAATGCAGGGAGATAGTGTTGTGCATGTCTATTTTCACCTCGAACTTCTCCAGCTTTAGCTGGGATTGGGCTTGAGCATATTTAAGCATCAGAAGCATGGCTTCGCGTCCAAAGCCCTTGCCCCTGGCCGATGGCTCGGCAATCATTATCTCTGCTTCGGCCACTTGTTGGTCCGTGTCGGGGTCGAGATGCAGAAAGAGATTGGTGTCTCCCACCATGGCTGCGATTTCATCCTGATCGCGGGAGTAGGCTTCCGCGTCCAGGACGATGAAAGTTAGCTTGTCATTGTCCTCGCGCCAACTCTGCTGCATCTGGTATTCCTCATCCAGAGTCAGTAGTTCTGAGGCAGTCAGCTGTCTCAGTTCCTCGCTGCTCATCCATTTATGGTATTTGGGCACATGGAGAGCTTCATAGGGAACAAGGACTATCCGGCTACCAACTAATTTCGTTTTCTCATTCAGACGCATCCCAATAGACTGGAAACGTAGTAAAAAGTCAGGATAAATTAAAAATTATGATATTTTGCTTTTGTTTACAAATTTTAAGGGGTTGTTCCCAGTCACAATTAAAAAAAAAATTTGTTTTGTTTTGTTTCTTTATTTATGTTTACTTTTGATATGTTACTTTTTTTTATATGCTGACATCTGGGGATTTTAAATTATTTAGCCATTAATATTTAAAATTTGTATTCCTTCTGTTAACATTTTCAAGTTTTAGTATTTTACTACTTCTATAATTTAAATTTAAATTTATGTGTTTTAACCATCGTATGACAGGTTACGATTATTTAAATGATCCGGCAACTCTCTGCCGGGACAGAGAAATAAGGTAACTCACGAAACAGCTAAGCAATTGTGTGGAAATGTCGAGGAATTGCCGCGCTTGCGGAAAATTCATCTTTAGTTCAACGCCGAAGGACCTTTTCCAGGATCCCGACTCTGTAATGCTTCATCAGATCGAGGCACTAACGGGACTATTTGTAAGTTTCATGCACAGGGATCCTGCACGTTCAGACTTGCTTGATGCACTTGGAGCCTGGGCGATTTTTCAAACTGTATTCCGCTCGTTATTCTAGTTATTGGGGGGCTCTGAATATCCCACATGCATCTGCGGACCATGCGAACTTGCCCTGCTGGAAGCCATCCGCTTCAGGGAACGAGTAATTTTAACACAGAAAACTCTGCAGAGCAATCCTAGCGTGGTGTTTTCATTGCAAGTCTTGGATATAAATGAAATCGAAGGATGTATGATCCTAGGAGAACCTGATGAGGCGGTTAATCTTGAAATGATAGAAGACCAGGTTGTGGAGTTAGTCGAGGAGGATGTGTGCCTAAAGGATGAGCAGCCACAGGAAGATCAGGCACCGCAGGACCAGCCACAAGTCACAAGTGGACTCACGGAGTCACGAGCGGACCCGTGTATAGATATTCATTTGGTAGCTGAGGAAGATAAGGAGGTACCACATAAACCATCTACTATTTCAACATCTGTGATATTTGGTGACAATTTAAGAAAGCACCAACGCCGGATTGATTGGAACAAACTCACGGAAGACGAAACGGTGGCCTTGAAGCGAGAAAGGCGCAAGAGGGACTGCATTTGTGAACAATGCGGCAGGCACTTCTCCTGTCCCAGTAACTTCAAGATTCACCTGCTCCGGCACACAGGCGTAAAGAGCTTTTCTTGCCCCTACTGTCCACAAAAATTCTACACCCCTCATTTGGTTCGGCGGCACCAGGTGATACACACTGGTGAACGACCGTATGCATGTAACTTTTGCGACATGTCCTTCAATAATGTGAGCGGACGTATTCAGCATGAACGCATGTAAGACATTTTTATTTGAGCTATGTTCTGCATTTTAATATTCTGTTTTTTATAGCCGCCACACGTCAATCAAGCCTTACAAATGCACTGAATGTGATAAAAGCTTTGCCGTAAGCGGGAAATTGCGGACTCACATGCTTAGCCACACAGGAATACGATCGTTTCAGTAAGTTTCTTCCGTAACCTTGGATTGTATACATTCTATACATCTATAAAACTCTTTTAGTTGTGAAGCCTGCAAAGTCTCGTTTATACGACGCTCTCACCTGATGGCTCACTGCCGCTCCAAGGCCCATGCCCAGAATTTAACCATGCAGGAAGATGCTTCCAAGCCGTCGGATTTGGACGTGGAGACCGTGCTGATGGTTGACTCAGAAATAGCTCAAATTCCTTGAGCAGGAGCGGAGACGAGAATAGTATGTTTTTAGTAATGGCCAATAGAGTAAATTTAGTTTATGGGGAGATGATTCGTAACAATGGGTCGCTCCCAATCGAACTTCTTCTGACGATCTTAAGCGATCGCGGGCGGTGTACACGATGAACACGTTGTGCATGATGGATGCAAAAGAGAATAGGCTTCCAAATTTAAGAGTAGACCCTGTCCATTGATCTATTTATGTAGCGCCTGTTCGCATATATTTTAAAAATTTTCGCACCCTTTTCCTTTTTCTGCCGTATAAGGTACATGATAGTATCAAAAAAAATTTAATTCTTTTCAAAGACAAATAATAAAATTCAGTCCATTTAATTCCCAGTCGATTTCGAGACTTCTTTTCTTGTCCAAATTTTTTTCCCCACTTTTTAATTTAAAAAGGCGTGAAACGCACCAACTGTATTTCTGTACTCTTCCAGGGGCTATTATAATATTAGTCAAAAGTGTGAAACGCAGTGAAGGAGACATCTCCGACCCCATTAAGTACATATATTCTTGATCAGCATCACCTCCTGAGTTAATATACGCATGTCCGTCTGTCTGTTTCTATGCGAATAAGTCTTAGATTTAGCTGACCTAAAACTTTGCATCCTTCTTTTCTTTGCACGCAGTATATAAGTTGGAACGGCCGGAATCGGCGTTATAGCTGCCGGAACAATCGGAAATGGTATTTGGTAAAAATACCAACTTTGGTATTTTTGAAGATAGAAGCTCGCTCCTTTTCCCTTTTTTTTGTATTGTAATAAATTGGTTTTATTCTCATAAGCATCGGCCAACTATATCCGATGTTTGCGATATATGGTTTTAACTATCCGGTTTTAACTGCAAGGGTATATCAGTATATCACGTTATATCAAGTTAGCTTTCTTTTCTTGATTTTATTTTAGTTGTTTATTTCTGCTTAAATTCTTTTAAGTTTTAGCCCGACTTAGTACTTAGTGTAAAAGTAATTAATTCTTTTGTCCTCAAACCAAAGACAAGAACCTTGCCGATTACTTGAGGATTGTAACAGCATTTTGAATATAAGTGTTGTAAAATCTCGTGGTGGCAGCGCTAAAGCGTTGCCAGAAATATTCAGTCGAAAAAAATAGAAATAAAAATAATGTTAAGAACTATTTAAATAAAAATGTTAAAGAAATGTTAAATCAATTTGAGCAAAGTAGTAATATTTACTAACATACCAAATGTTAGTTTTGTTTGGTTCTGTAAAAGAATAACTTGCCACCGGTAATAAATTGGAGCGGCCACTTTTGCTTTGGCGTTTTGTGCTGATGCACTGCGACAAAATCCATCGCTAAAGAGTAAGCCGGAAGCAACAATTCATCGAAACCGGAAGATTCGCGATCAGTGGCAGAAAAGTTATACGGCGGGCGACTCTGGCCTAACCAATGTGGCACTTCCAATGAGAAATCAATTGCAAGTCCTTGGATGCTCTCAGTATTGGTTTTTGGCGAGATTGGCCCCGCGGCAACTGTTGTCTACCCAGTCTAGTCCATTCTAGGTTGCCCCTTTACCGCTCCGAAAAGCAGACAGTTCTCCCAATGGAGAATCCCCCTCTACCGGACGCTGGCCCGGACCGGAAACGCCCACGGTTGGAGGATGAGGAGCAGGAGTTAAAGGTTGCAGGATTTTCGTTGAGTGCCATCGAAGAGATGCGCCAGACTCGCGACAATGAGCGGCAGAGTGAGCCCATGGACCAGCAGCTCCGACAGTTTCAGGTCCTCGATGAAGTGGGCTCCAACAGCGATGAGGATGAGTCAGGTGAGTGTTCAACTGTGAGTGAGGAAAAGCCACCCCTACGGGTGTTTATTTCTTATCTCGCCATCTCTGCCCGTTATCATTCCTCAAATATTGGAGGCTGATAAAAGGTAACTGGTCGCCAAGGGAAGCCATGAGGTGCCAGCCTCAGTTCTCCCCTGGACAATTTAGCGGCAGGTGACTCGTTTTCCCAGTGAGCATCACCATGCGCATGATACCCATTGTCCGAATGGCCTGGCCATCTAAATCAGGTATTAATTCGGCGTCCCAAAACTGGGATTAATGATCAGAACTAAGACATAGCCTACGCCTTCCAAATACTTGGAATCTTGGGGATCAGTTCCCCGATTTGTCTCTCGTTTCCCTTCTAAAAACAAATAGCTTATCTAAACAGCGATTGTCTCTACTTACATGGCAACCATCAAAATCAACAACACTTCCAGACGACGCCAGCGAAAAGCAGACCGGCAGCAGGTATGGAGAAGGCGAAGGAGAAGGTGGCGACGAGGAGGAGGAGGCGGGTGATGGCGAGGGGGAAGAATACGACTCCTCGGATTTCGATGATGAGGAGATCGAAAATCTGCTCGACGAGAAGTTGCCCGATGAGCTCAGAGAGTCCAAGCGGCCGAAATACGAACAGCGCTTCAAAACTGTGTTAGATGGTAAGTGGATTGTCTAAACCGTCTCTTATTCTTCAAGTACCTTTTTAATTGTTGTAGAAAAGCGCCACAACCACTTCGAAGTACTGCCCGAGGGATGGGTTCAAGTGACCCATAACAGCGGCATGCCGCTATTCCTGCACCGTAAGACTAGGGTTTGTTGTGCTTCCAGACCATACTTTTTGGGTACTGGCAGCGCCCGTAAACACGCCGTGCCACTGGGTGCCATTCCTTGCCTTAACTACAGAAGGGCCTTGGACGAGGAATCCGAGGCGGAGCAGCAAAAACAGGCTGCGGCCGCGGCCACCGGTGTGTGTCCTTTTAGCGGAGCAACATCCGATACTGCCCAGCCCCCAGAGGGTGAACCCATGCAGGTGGAGGGCAAAGAGAACACTGAAGCTAACCCTGATCCCCAAGCCCAGCCAGATGCATTGACTGCTCTAATGCCGGGTGCCAAAATTGTCACAGTTAACGAAAATACACAAAAGGAATCTGTAACGCCGGAGCAGTTGAACTCCTACTGCCAGAGTCTATTCAAATTCAAGGTTATACGCGTGCTTCGTTTTCGTAGTTGGAATGCTCGTCGAAAGTTCACCAAGAATCGCAAGCATATTAAGAACATCCAGCGGCCAACATTGCCCGATGGCACTAAACTTATTAAATTTCCTATCCTGGCGGCGGCAGGCGAGGGATCCACGAATCCTCGCGGTCGAAGGGAGTGGATCATGAATCCGAATGGTAAGAGCTATGTTTGCATTCTGCACGAGTATGTGCAGCATGCTCTAAAGACGCAGCCCACCTACGAGTTCAAGGAGCTGCAAAATGCTGCCACTCCCTACTCTGCCACTGTGTCGGTGAAAAATCTAAAGTATGGTACTGGATTTGGGACCAGCAAGAAGCAGGCCAAGTCCGAGGCTGCACGCATAACTCTAGAAATACTCATTCCCGATGTTAAGGACAAGATAACTGGAAACAGCAAGGATCAAAAGAGCGGAACTGCCAAGAAAGCCCAGAGCGATTTGTCTGTAAGTTAGACTTGTTATAATTGATATAAATATACAACGTTTGAAATATACTCTAGGTTTTTGATGACATTCGGATCGAGGATCCGCGTGTTACTGAGTTCTGCAACAAGACGACCGAGCCTTCACCCAATGCCATCCTTGTGACATGTTTGCAGCGCAACTACGGAAGTGATGTTCAGATCAGCCAGGAGATCAACCGCACGGCGAACAACAAGAACGAGTTCACAATGACTGTGGGTAAGCACACAGCCAAAGTGGTGTGTCGCAATAAACGGGAAGGGAAACAGCTGGCCTCCCAGGCCATCCTACAGGTAAGCCAATAAACTCCTGAATGGCTATCTTATATTGAGATTCTTTCTCTATTTTAGATCTTGCATCCGCACATCCAAACTTGGGGCTCGTTGCTGCGCCTTTATGGCAACAACTCGATCAAAACATTCAAGGAAAAGAAGCTGGAGGAACAGGAGATCACTGTTCTGCAAAGTAAGGCGGCGGTGAATCAGCCCAACTACGCCATTCTGGATAAACTAAAGTCGGAGATGCTAAAGCTGAGTGCTAAGCAGGAAAGCGTGTTCACCATGGGCACCTTTGTTCCGCCCAGCGACGTTGACTTGCCAACTTCCTCGGGTTCCAATCTGAACAACGTCGAGCTTTAGGCCGTGCAACTTAATTCTCTCTAAAATATTTTGTATCTAAACTAGAATATGACAAGATCACAATCTCTTACTTTCGAAAGATCAAAGTGCTAATGACAATTGCGACGTTATCTCTTGAGGCAAATGAACTGATTTAATTTTGGCTTCTTTTATCAACATAAAAAAACAATAGAGCATTAGCCAATCTCTTATTGGTAACCTGTCGGATCATTTTTCTTCCAAAATCATGTTTAATTTTAAAGTATATCCATTGATAATGCCAAATAGTAGTGATTTCCTAAAAATTGTGTAACCATGAGGAGCATTAAATGAACTATATTAAATGCATATTAAATATTAAACTTTTATTAAAATATTTAAAGTTTTTATATCAAATTTGTAATATTTTGAATTGGTCAATTTTGTGTGTACAGTGGACACAACGAGTTGTATTCATTAACAATGAAGGTAATGTTTTCATTTCCATTGTTTGTGTAATACTGTATGCTGTCTTAGATTAGCAAACTATCTTATGTTTCTTGTGCTTAGATTAACAAATTATTATTAAAGCATTGTGACTTCTACGAGCTTGTCTCTGGTGCAGAACTCTCCGTTTATTTATCATTGTTTGTGTAAATATTTTTCATGCTAATTTCCCCATAAATCTTGTCTAATCATTTCATCGAGTGTTGTTTGCTTTTTTAAGAGCTCCAAACACCATTGACCTTTAACCAATTTTGGCAAATGTTTAAAAAGCAACAAAAATGAAATATTTATGTGGCTATTAGAGCGGAGTGTGGGGCGGTGGGGGCCTCCACCGAATGGAGTGGATGTGAATATTTAAAACGTAAGCAAATGTCTGTGCAGGTCTTAGGTGTGTTTGGGTGTGTGTGCGTGCAATTATTTAAAAGACGATGCAGTCATAAATTATGCTACATTTTCATTTCATTCTAACGTTTCCTTTTTTATAGCATTCCAACGAGCGCAGCTCACACATATTTATCCTGGCGAAGAGCGACTCGAAGAGAGTGTTGGGAGAGAGGCGAGAGCGGCGCAGGCGCAGTGTCCTGCACCGTTAGCCGTGTTCTGCGCAGCAGCCATGCTGCGAGATGGATGTTGACTTGCGGATTCCTATCTGTATCTTCAGTACGGATTCTTCGCGTGGCAAGTGCGAAAGCAAAAAGCTCTGCCGTTCGTCTGCGACTTGTAATTAAATCACAGTAACTCGGAACAGACCGAAGAAAAAAAACAGAAAACTATAAAAAAGTGAAGAGAGCGGAGAAAAAAAATCGGAAATCCCCTCAAACTGCAGTGGAGTGCCAAATCATTTTTATTGACATTCATCATAGTTGCTGTCGCCCGTCGACTGTCACTGCGTTTAATCCTGGCCCTATACACTCTTGTTCAAATACACATACACATGTATATCCCTTCGCCAGCATAGCCCCCGACTCGACCCCGGTATCGTGTGTCGCGTGTTGCAAGTGCGTGGGTGTCATCAAATCACTGGATAACGCGGTGCGTTTCAGCCGAGTGACACGCGCGCCGTTTTTGATTTTTCGTTTAACGACACAAAAATTGGGTCTTCCTAACCAATAAAAAGGAATTTTGGCCAAACGGAAAAAGGAAAATCAAACGCAAAATCGGGTATACATCTCGTTGTCTGTGGATCCTGCACACACACACTAACACCAACTCACAACACACAGTACAAAAAGACAAAAAACACCCGAATAAACCAAACTCACGCACATCCATGTTTCGTGTTTAATGCATTTGGCCCGCTGTGGCTTGAGCATCTCGGAGATATGTAAATTATGCGAGATTCTATTGGAATTTGTTGGCCAAAGCCAGTGAATTGATAAACACCAGAAGCCAGAAGCAGCCGCTCCAGGACGACAAGTATTTGGGGGCAGGAGAGCCAGAGCAACAGCAAGAAAAGAACGGCAAGAACAAGAAAGGTAAGCGGTACAGCGCATTAGGCGCCAAGTGTTGCCGGAGAACGCTGGAAAATTCAATAATCCGCCGCAGGGCGCCCAATTGTCCCCCATATATACGGTCCCCATTCCGCCCGACAAACCCATTCTCATCTGGGCGCATACCGAATGTATTGTACATATATACACGGAAACAAAAAGAACCAAATCGCCCATCAATATCAGTATGTTAATTTGGAACTGTCAGTTTTCATTAATGAGTTAATATGTGGCATAAATATTAAAGGATAAACTGGTGTTTGTCTGTTGAGGTTTCATAGATACAAATTATAGTTTCATGTAAGTTTGTTCCCGTAGAATGGGTCTCGAATCTGTAATACATAAATATAAAGCTTAGTATATGAAGCTTATATAAGGGTCGAATGTAATGGATTTATATTAATATTAGATTTTAAATAGAATATGGAGCAGTTCAAACACCTGTTTATAAGATAGATATGCTAATGCTTTATATAAAAGGGAAGTTATCCTGGTTTCAGAAGAAATTAGGTCTAATATTATAAAAAATATATAAAAATATATAATATAAAGCTATACTGTCATGGATTTATATTCTGAAACATATTTTAGTATATAAGAAACTAAATACTTCAATTATAAGATAGTCTAAGAATCTTAGGAATAGAGCAAATAGTTGCTTATACCTGGTGTCTATCGATACCTGTCAATTGATAGATATCCTTAAAAAACACAATTTTTTTATTTAAGTATATTTAGCATTTTTTTTCTGCAGTGCACATACAATGTTCGGGTATCTGCTGTAGTCTGTTGCGCCCAAAAAGTAGGTTGCCTTCGGTCTGGCTGGCTCTGGTCTGTTTTGCGTTCTGGCTTTTGTTTCTCCACTCGGTTCGATATTCATTTAGTTTCAGATTCTGTTTCGGTTTCGGTTTCGCTTTCACTTCCAGCTAATTTCAGCGGAATGGAGCAACTCACAAGAATAACAGCAAATACCTAAGTGGCGCAATGTTGACAAAGCTTATATGTTTACTTAGCACTAGGACTTTCGGTTTCTTCCCTGCGGGAGCAAGTGGCCTTTGAAGTTTTGATAAGCAAATCCAGGTAATGCTCCCCTCGCCCACTGCCAGTACCCTGGGGCCTCCATTTGTCCGGAGAGCCGGAGTGCCATCCCGTTGTCCACCTAAATATAAACAAATTCTAGGAAGCAACCTTATTATGGACCCTTCTTAATACATTTCCTTTCTTTTTAAGCTTCCGCCAAGTTAGCCTTCCCTTTTCGTTTTCATCAATATCTTCAAAAAATACACAGTCCTTTGCGTTCCTTTGTGAAACGGTTGATGAATTCCTGACCATTAGATAGAAAAAAGTACATCCTATTAATTGTCACCAACTTAATGGCCTAAAAATCAATTGAGGGTCCTTACTTTTAAGGTTTCTAATAAACGACAGGAGTTTTTTGGCAGGATTTGGCCAGCATTTTAAGCAGCGCTGAAAAGTATGCTAGAAAAATGTTTAATTTCCTTTTAATTAATTATTTGAAATAGAAATTAAAATATTTGCTTCTTGAAGTTCAATTCAATTACTCAAAAACAATACTCGAAATCTGAAGCTAGTAAAAAAGGACCATGTTCAAATATCAATCTGCCGTATTAGGATATTTCAAATGTATTTCAATTCGTTCGGCTTAAAAATACAAAAACCCTATTAAGAAAATAAGAATTAATAAGAGACGCTTCTTGACAGAAAAAGTTACCAAAAATTAGACTTTGTTTCTTTATAATTCTCACATTCATAAAAGTTTACTTTAATTAATATGCAAAAATGCTAAACAGACAAAACCAGCAAGGGAAAACAAACAAACAATCCAACGAAAACATTTATGTAAACCCAAAGAGATGGAGCTCACAATTTTGGAAGTTGGGAAGCTGGAGAGGGAGCTTCGGGCATCCCCTTTCTGCTTTGTTGGTGATGGGTTGCAATGGCAACCGGATGCCACCGCAAGGTGGTCTTTGATGTCTGATAAGCAAATCCCGGTATTGTGACACCTTCAGCTCAATAGATGACCGACCCATCACCCGGTTCTCCGTAGCCGGTAGCCTGTAGCCTCAAGCCGGTTGCCCATTTTCCTTTTCCCGTCACCCTTCAAATCGGAAAAGTGGGCTGGAGGGGTGCGAGTACTTAATAATGCAAATACCCACAAAAACTTTTCGCTCGAGGAGTCTGGGGTATGGTGTACAGGATTCCAGAAGGGGCTTATCAAATTCTTAGAATGGCTTTGCAAAGAAATAGAAAAGTAAGCCAGAAAAATCGCATTCATTCAGCGACTGGCTGGGGTCCTGGCCAATTTGGTGTGGTAACAAATTATCACTGGCCGGGAAAATCAATAAACATTAATCTTGTTGCGATTTTGTCTATATCCCGCACATTATTTGCATAGTTAATGGCGCCACGGGTGCCGTCGGCCATTTAACGAACAGATTTAAGTTTGATTGGATGCCCCGGAACGGGCTCGGCAATTGTTATTAAAATTCTAACAGGATTTCTAAGCTGATTATGTACACTTGTAGTTATAATTTCTGACATCGATATCCCCAGTCTCGGCAAACAATGTTGAGGGATTCGTTTGCTTTTGCATTTGTATAATTAAAATTGGAACTCGAAGGTCTGAGGCCGAGTTTCCGACTGTCGAGTATTGGACTTCCTGGGCGAAAGATTGGACTTGCAGAGGAGAAACTTGAGATATGTACATACTTCGGCTATCGAATGGCAATTAACACGGATGTGTGGGCCGTGAAACCCTTGAGCAACCCCAGAGCCCCCAGATTGAAATCTTATTTGTTCAACATGGCGTATACATAATGTATAAATGAGTTTTCTCGGCGGCGCCGTGACATGTGAGTTTGGCATTAAAAGGAAACTGAAATGATTTTCCTAATAGACCCAGGGGATGTCTTCATTTTGATTGGCCTCTCCTTGAAGCTGCCCCCTCAGCAGCTTACCATAAAAATGTTCATTTCCATATTGATTTCATGAGCTTGTCATGCCCCGCAAAAAGCAATCTCATCGAAGGGAACTTTATCCTATGAAATTAAAATTTAATTTCAATTAACTTATCACATCGTTGCCAGCATCCGACACCCGAAACCCGACACCCAACACCCGACTGACACCAATAGGTATGCCTAACCCCGCCGCCGCCATATTCAACACATTGAACCTGGGCTAATCTACCACAAAATAGCTCGAGGAGGGGCCTGGTCCCCTTTCCCTGTCACCCTGCCAACTTACCAACTTTCCACCTTGAAAATTTCATAATTAAACGTTGCCCAGGCCCACGACCGAGACCGGTACCAGGACCAGGGCCGGCGAGAAGACCAACCAGACTGAGGCATAGCCATGGTTGACATCTTCAAGAATTCTAATTAAATCATCCCCAGAACTTTTGAGGACTTTCTGTGTTGATTCATGTTCCATGTGGCAGCTGCCCCAAGTTTTCCCAAAAATCTAGATACCAAATAAAAACGAAAAAAAATTCAAAAGAAAAAAACGAAATGGAAAACTTTGCCAAACATGCCAGAAGAATTTCCCTTGATTTCTATTTGTTGTTGTGGTTTGTTTGGCACCGACAAAAAATATATGACTACGATCTAGGGAGTATAAAGCCATGGTTTAGATAAAATTTGGCTTTATAATATTTTTCTTAATTCATCTAGAGAAAGACATCATCAGGGAACTATCAGGGAGTCGTTTAATAGATTCTACTATCTCGAGTTCTAGATGTATCTACCCGAGTCCTTTTCCAAGTGTAACTCCTTCTTTTACCGTTATCCATTTACCGTTGGTCCGTGTTTTATGCCGACTAATTTGTGGTGTTTGCTTTTGGTCTCTTCTGGCTCTTCTGCTGCTCCAGTGGCTCTGTTGCTGGCTGGGATTGCCGTCTAGGATTATGCAAAGCGGAAGGAGCCTGGACGGGGGTGTCAGTATTTCATGTCGCCACACAAACACATACGTACTCGCACGCTCGTGGATGTGTACAAGATTCATAGACTCATAAATCTTTGAGTATTGAAAAACCATTTTTGCCTATAAGAACTCATGCCGAAAAGTTTATCCGGCGTACACGCTTTCCGGCTGAGGGGCACACAATTGGCAGTGGGAGCGGGCGGCGTTGGGCGGCGAGGGATGGTTCTGGCCTGGCCCGAGGAGGCAGGGGCACGAGTTGCTGCAGGGGCGGAGGCAGGAAACATTCGCAAACTTGGCTTGAGGTGAAAGCAAACAACGTGACGCCGGACAACGAACACCAATGACGGTGTACAACACTGAATGGCAATTTAGTTGGGACTACAAATGGTTGCAGGGGTTCTTCGGTGGGTGGTAGAGTGGGTGGTGGCTGAGAGTGTCGCTTAAGCATGGCCAACATTGATGCTGACGGCCGTTTTGTGGAAAATCCACCAAAATAATATTGTTATGTACATTTTGCTGTGGACCTTGGATTCTGGTCAATGGCTAGGGCTTTAACATATGTACATATATATGCTTACAATAGCTCCGTATGCTCCAAGCTGTCTCCAACACACACACACACACACCCAGGCGCACACAAAAACACACACATACTTCCAACTTATTCAGCGAAGCGTTCGAACTGCGAGAAGGATATTCATGAAATGGAATAACTAATGACTTTATGCTAGGAGCGTGTTTTGTTAATTGCATTTGACGGCAACAGCGGCTAGCGAACGGGACGGGAGATGTTCAGAGAACGAGAGGGGCCTGGTTTGGGGTGCAGGATCCATGAACACTTAAAAAAATACTTTACGATAGTATTCAGAGTGAAAGGGATGATTTGTTTGGCAACACAAGAGCACATTTTTCCCACTGATAGTCATAAAATAATAAACTTAGTTTTAATAAGTGTAGAAAGACACTTTAATTATAGTTGAAATTAATTTATTTAAATTTCTTTTAGTTTTGTTTAGTGCACGGGCTCACAAAAACTTCGTTACCCGACTGGGGAGGCATTAACGGCGGATGGGAAAAAATTGTGGCACATACTCGGGCACACACTCACACTGGAATGGTTTCCTGTTGTGGCAACGAAACTTAACGAAATTAGAGGAAGCCAAGCAGTAGTAGCATGAAGCATGCGGCATGCGGCATGAGGCATGAGAAACAACAACAGTTGACACAGACCGCGGCTAATGAAACCGCAGTTGAAGTGGCAAAACGGGGAAAAACCAGGGGGCCACTGGCAATGCGAATACGAATGTGAATGCGAATGCGAATGAGTGGAAATGGCTACTCAAGTTACCCGCAGCTACAATTTTGTGTCTCCACCAGCGAACCCATCCCCGGAAAGCACACACCGCCCATTCTCCTCCACAAAATGATGGCGACAATTTGCCAATGGCTGCGATAACTTTTCCTAGTTCTTCCTCCTAGGGCAAAGGACATACCGTCATGCGAGTGTGTGTGGCAGCGTCGTGTTATCTTATTTGGCCGTTCAAAGGGTTACTCCATATCCCTAATTTGCAGGTCGCTAAATTACCCCAATTGACTGAGGACCCTGCTCGAGAAATGTTTCCATTCGAACTCTGAAATCCTCGATTTCGGAGATGAATCGACGTCCGTCGGAATGGAAATCAGTTAATTGATTAATCCTATTCATACATGTTTACCCCCGAATCAATCATTTCGTGAAGGTCCCGTCTAATTAATGGGTATATGTTAACGGATTTCATCGGAACTCTTATCTTGTTTTGTCTGGTATGTGGTTCGACCTAGACACATTCAAAGAAGCGTATAATCAAATCCAATAATTGGCATAGTTTTTGGTTCTGTGTGGGAATTTAATCCTTAAAGGGAGATCTTCTATTAAAGGTATAACCCAGTAGAAGTAAATCTTTTGTCTTTCAAGATTTACACAGATACGTTTAACGTATTACGTTATCGTCAAATATGTATATAATATATAATTCCACATGAGAGGTAATAAATATCCAACTAATATATCTAATCCATCAACTATTTTCAACTAAAGTTAATCCTATGAACCTTATTTCATTTGCTAACTGCTCAAAGACATCCTTTAATTCCTAACAGTTGGCTATAGTTATCCCCTAATTAGTGAGTCCGCATTCTAAACTCAACCATATGATGGCATCTGAAGAGCTTTAGCCTTCGTCATGCGAAAGTGTACTCGAAATTAATTGGCCATCTGTTCCCCTTTGCGACCAACTTGACTTTTCCAACCGGCCACCTCAATTATGAGAAAATAAATACTTAACTGCATTTTAATTAGGCCAGGAATAAAAAAACCGTACAGCTGGACTGGCAGGACTTGTGGGTGAGTGTATTAATGCATATATTTAATCTGGAAGTGTGCATAAAGCGAGACACACTTCAAAGCCAAAGCTCGGATTGGTCAATTCGAGTGGCTTCCTGGACGCTGGAGCTGGGTGACCACTTAATTATACGAATACTCGTGTTTGGGTCCTGTCACTTCTGCCTCTCTACTTTTCACTCTTTTGGCATCAGCAGTGATTTCACTCGAAAAAAAATACCTAAAAATAGTTTAAAACTTTATTATTATTTCAAACTAGATTGGCTAAACTATTTTTGAAACACATAATTTCTTATGTAATACGCTTATATTTTGCAAGTATAATTTCTAAATGCGTTTCTTCAAGTGTAGAAGCAACTGAAAGCCACACAAGCGAACACATCAGCACTCGCATCCCTCGCCCAGCCCGACTCTTGACTTCCTCAACGTTCAATTTGCGTACATAAATTCATTTCACTTTAATTACGAAGGTTTTCCGTTTAATATTTTATGCTCCTCCACCCGGTCGCCATCGCCACCCGCTGGTCGGAGCCCTTGGCAACGTTGTCCAGGCTGCTTCATCTGCTTAATGTCACTTATTTTCATTGCCCCCGCCCCGTGGAAACCGGGGACATCGACATCTCCATCTGCCGAGTTCCAGAGCTGGCGAGCTGCGAAGCTGGATGGCAATTTTCCCTTTTTTATTATTTCCCCGAGATGTTCTCGCATTTCGGCTTGTGTCTCTGGTAGGTAAATATTTCGACTATAAACCGTATTAAGGTATTCATAAATTGCCTGGCGATGCCGATGCTTAACCCCAACTGAACATCCAATTTGGTAATTCGGGCCGGAAAATTGAGAAGCCGGCGAATGGCCTATTGGAAAATTCGTTAACGGATCGGATGACATAAAAATGTCTCCGAGCGATGTAAGCTTCGATGTTTATGAGAGTAGCAACAAGCTAAGATCCAGAAATTGGGCCTTGGATTCGTTCGCCCCCAGGGGAGGGTAAATGAATAAAGGGGGCTGAGGTGGTTGGGTGGGGTTCTAAGGTGACACATTATAGAGCCAAAGTGTCGCGCACGAGATGCTCGTCAAATACCAACCAAATGGTGTAAAATGCCTCATTGAGTGCCGCATCCCAAAATCCCACTTACCTTCCGCCTTTTTCTTTTACTTGTGACCTCTCTTTCTCCGGCCATGGCTCCATCTCTTTCTGTATGTGGCGGAGGAGGGTTTCCACAGTGATGGAGCAAACTGTGATTGAGCTAAACTGGAATTAGTTTATAATTGCTCGCATTTCGCCCTTGTGGTTAATTGGAACCCTTGTGCGGCGAGGATGTGGATTTCATCCATCCAACTATTAAGCTCCAGGTTACCAAAGACAATGTATACACCACCCACCTAGGTGGTGGTGCAAATAAAAAGAAAATCAAAGTATACGGAGTTATAATCTCATAAGCCTCTTTGGTTGCGCTTTCCTTAAAAGCCTCAAATAGAGCATGGAAAGGACATCAGCAAGTGTAAGACAACGAAAGCTTAAATCTCAGGTGTCTAAGGTGGGGATTTTTAAATTGGGTGTATGGGAGTGCCATTTCACATCACTTTAATGCTCAACCTTAATGCCAATCCTTTAAATTACTTTTTTTTCCAACTTAATTCCAATTCCATTAATACGCCGGATAGCCCGTGATTCAATCACTGACTGCGACTGTTCACGCATCACCGATGTGGTGACATGCCTCGCAGCATCGGGCGACGATTGGGTTCCACGTTGTACGCGAATCCGGCTGAAAGAGCCGTAGACGGAGTGGCAGCCGGAGAGGGAGTGCGAGTGGGAGCCAAATCAGAATCCGGAGCCGGAGACAGCCAACAGTATTGCTATCGACATGGCACCAGACACACTAAAAACAAGTTTACCTTGACCTTGGTAACTGATAAGCAATTAAAATTAATTGAACATTTTACAGATGGTACTAGAATTTCAAAACAATTGAATGGCAATCGAAATTTATATTGGTATCAGATTACTTATCTTAATTAATTGATTATATTGATAATATCTTCAAATTTATTGAGAATTATTTAATAAGGTATTTCTTACTTAAACATATGTAGAAATCAAATCTTATAGAAACAAACATTATAAGAGATTTCAATTTAATATTTAGTTATTTCTTCTATAGCTAAGACTATAGAGCCTTGTATAGGAAAGAGATCTATTGCTTTAAGTAGCTTTCATAGAATTTAAATAGAATTTTATATTTATTAAAAGAGATATTGAAGTGAAATGACTTAAAATATCTTACTGTATCTTAAAATGTTTAAAAATTCGAACAAAAATAAATATTTAGTTAAAGTTCAGATGACAGTTAAATCGGATGAGAGTATTTATTTTGCAATAAAAAATATCTTTTTGCGATATTTTCATTACAAGATTTTCATGGTCAAATTAGATATTTGTTTAAGTTATATTTCTCTATAGGGTCAAGAATTTTTTTTCAGTGCCAAAACAGCGACGATGACAACGACGAACAGCGACAGCGCAATTGGTTTTTTGGGGAGACAACAAAGAAAACGAACGACGATTGGGTGGAGTTGCGGCCAAAGTGGGTACAATGTACCCCGGCGGGGGAAGGGGGGTGGGTGAGTGGGTGTTGGGGACTGTGAGGAGGCGCGTGATGGCGGGGAAGTTAGTACACGAGGCTGCCAAAGACGTGCGTGGCTGAGATTTGTTTTGCTCTCATCCGCACACTTCCTGGGCTTTGCTAACTTTTTGCTCGCCCCTGCTAATGTGCGGCATCTGAGTCCTTCAGTCACTGTGTGTGCTGGTGTGTGTGTATGTTTTACAACCGCAACCTGTGGGGCGGGGTAAAAAAAAGGGGGGCGTCACACACACACACCCACACACCAAGACCCAAAGCCCACCATGAACGGAGCAGAAAATAAAATCGTGGGGAGAAGAGCGGGCCAAATCGTTGCCTTTTTTATGTGACCATTTCCACTGCGAATGCGACTGCGTTCGTGTTCATTAACGTTGCTATTACATTTTAACACACCGAATCGGAATGTGTCCTGGCAACGTCCTTGCCACGCCCTCCACCTCCAGTGTCGTGGCATTCACCGCCCCTCGTTAGCTTTTACTTTCAGTTGTTTTGTTTGCTGTTGCTTCTGTGCTTCTCTGCTCTCAGAATGTTGAAATATCCTGTTTAACTTTATTTCATTTTTCCACAGCATCCTACACGTGGCCACGGCTCTGCTTCTTTCCCTTGCCTTCCTTCCGGTGCGTGTGTGTTTGTGTATTTGTATGTGTTTGTGCTTTAGTTGGCATGCATAAATTTTTACGTTTGTTGTTGTCTTATCAGATCATTTATTTGCGTAACCTCCATGCCCCCTGACCCCCTGAACCCGGGCAGCCTCTGACAGCCCTCGTACAGCCCCCTTTGCACTGGCATTACTTGTGTTATTTGCATGTTGTAGAAAAATATCAATTTGCGTACCTCCGACGTCGATGGGAGTCGGTCGGTTGGTCGTTTAACATTTTCCGCTATTTACCAGGGCCTTTGTCCTTTTTCCTTTGGCCCGCCTTAATTTGCCGGAGACACACACGCAATCGCACACCCACACCCCCCCTCACAGAAGAACACTTGAAGATACGCGAGTATATCTAGAATGTTGTGCAAATGTTTTCCTTCTTATTCTCTTTCGGGGGCTGGTCCTTTGCCAGGACCCATTTGAATATGAATTTATATCAATGTGTCTGGGGCGCTGCGTATACGCAATTTATGTCTGGTGTCTTAAGTAGGGCCACGCTGCGTATACGCAATTTATTCAATTCGCCATTCGTGGCGCTATTTGCATAACTATATTGTCCAGGCCCGGTCCAGAAGTTCTCCAGCTCCCGCCTCGCGTGATAATGTAAATTTCCCGCCTCAGCCACTTCGTTTCTATTTGAGCCAGTATTTATCACTTCGCTCTACTGTCTTGCCACCCATTTGACCGCCCAGCCATTAGCCGGTTAGCTGAAGCCCCGGGATGGCCGACGAAGCCCAAGCAAATAAGGTGAAATGCAGCTCGGACTTATACCCACGAGTCACGTAACTTCCTGTCCAAGCCACCGCCGCTGTCGCCTTGGTTACTGGATACTGGATACGGGATACTGGTTACGGCCCGGACTCTAAGCCGACTTCGAGTTATGAGCCACCAAGTGGCAGAAGACACTTGGCAGTGGATTCATAAATTTAATGCTTAGCAGCAGTTCAGCACCAACTTCTGCCGCTGCCCGCCAATAACTTTCCTGATAATATCTGGAAATCACCCGGCAGTGCTCTGGCTTTCTCTTTCGATTTTGCACAGGACGAAAAATAATGGAAAAGGCATTAAAGTTCTGCTCTCAATCTCTGGAGAAGGTGCCCCGAAAATATTATGTCATTAAAATTACGAAACTAAACTATGTTTCTGCAAAAGTTGTAAGCACCTCAACCACTATAAGCCACTAACCACAAGAAGTCTAAGATTCATAACTATTTTTTTCCGTGTGGTTTGGTCGTTAGCACATTTCATGTTGCATACTTTTATGTGTTACAGATTTTTCGGCGCGAACGCGGCTCTAATGAGAAGCCGAGTAGTGGCGGTGGCAGCAACAACTATAACCACATCATCAACTTTTGGCCCAACTATGTGTCGTATACGTAATGTGTGTGAATAGAAGAGCGTAGCCAGTGGAATGAATGAATGTGTCAGGGCGGGTGGCAGGGAGAGTAGCCGTGGTACTCGCCCACATTTGCGCACACAATTTTTTATGGTTGGTTAACTAAATTTACTTTACTGCCTTCCAACAGCAATAAGGATACTACAGAAATGCACAGAGCGACCGACCCAAGATAGAGCCAGGAAATATATACGGCCTTAATATTGAAAACTGATCAAGTTGATTGAATTGCCAGTCAGTGAAATAGAAACTAATGAATGGTCCGAGACACATAGCCCACACAACAGAGAAACATAAACATAAAAACCAATATCTCGGGTAAGCCCAACAGATCTGAGATTCCGTATTGATTTCATACCCATTGTTGATTTGGAGAACCTTGGATTTCGATTGCGAATGCGAATGCATAAATTCATTAATAACGCTCTCGCACATTATGTTCTCGGTCCCTGACGAGCTTTAAAGTGCGTTATTTGCATGTACTTACTTCTGTCAGACTTTCCTGCAAAGAATCATGTCTACAGTGGGTACCCCTAGTTATGATACTATTATCTATGATTTGAAAGTACATAATATTTATTCCATATATGTATATTTTAATCAAATTTAAATTAATATTTTTTGTCTTTTGTTTACAGACCCTTTGTGGCTAGTTACCCACTACAACTGTTGAATCCTGTGAGTAAGTCTTGATTTCACTGTACAAGATACTTATTTATTTATGTGCGAATGATTGTGTGTGTGTATTGTACACCCACATAAGCTGCCAAGTATTTACTGAGGATATTTAGCAAACATTTACTGTCGCCAAATATGGGGAAAACGAAGTAGGAAAGACATACAGAGTGACACTGAGATGGCAGGGCTTTCAGTGGGCGAGTCTTTCCTATCGGCTCCCCAGTCCTTATCGATATTTGCCAAATAATAAAAAAAAGTGGCAGGCCGCACAAACACAAAGTGTACGGAGGGGCGATAAAGGAGCAGGCTCAGTTGTCATGCTGGTTTCTACGTAACTCCCGCCCTGGGTCGCTGGGGTCTGGGTCGGGGTCTCCCCTGCCAGGCTCAACAGCTCAATCTGCTCCGATTTTGAGTGGTACGAGTATCCTCAGAGGTCCCAGATGGGTCTCCGTCTTTTTTTTCTTCTGCTTTCCTTATCCACCAAAGTGGGCGAGAGTCATGAAAAATTACGCAGGGCATTTTGTTCGCCTGTCGTCTCGGTTCTTGAGATATTCCAATTTTTGAAGTGTCAAAAATATCCGCTTATGTATCGAAAGACATACATATGTATATTTTATACGTCTGTGTGCATGTATACACATAAATATGTAAGCAGATAATGGCTGCTTTTGCCTTGCCTTCGTTTCGTTTAAAATTTTCTTTTTATTCAGTTTTGAAGTTGGCCAAAACAAGAGAGACAGGCAGGCAACAAAGAAAAAATTGATAATTCCTTGGCGCAAAACTTTCTGGCCAAAAAGGAGCAAAAAAAGAAATGGCAAAAAAAGGGGCGAACTGAAAGGAAAGTTCAAATCAACATATTGATTTTTGTTGGCGAAAGAGGCGTGCCCCAGCCCCCAGCCCCCAGTACCAAACCACGACCACAACTACCGCTGCGATGCGAGTGCGAGTGCGAGCGAGTACATAAAGCCGATGGTGACGTGTGTATCTTGTATCTTTGCTGGTACTACCGACGCCGCTGGAACTGGAGTTGTAAATGCTCCCGGACTCGGAATCGGACTCGGACACGGACATGTTTGCCAACTGGCGGCGGACAGGGCATTTGCTTGTTCACAACTTTTATTTATTTATGGTTTGATATTTATTTATTTCCCTCCACATTTATTTTGCAAGATTTTGTCTAGATACGAGCATTTCCATGGCTGCTCTTAATGGCTTTTACGTACAATTTCAAGCAATGAAAAAGTGCTGGCTCTTTTCAACGAATTTAAGAGCCCAATTGTAGCGCAGCTGTGCAATTTCTCTAGATGACTGGTTTAATTTTTGTACCCGGTACTTGTGGAGTGCAAGGGTATATTGAATAAGTGTGGATGTATGTAATAGGGCTTAGGTATCATCTCCAAACACCTAAAAAAGATGATTGTTCTTTATTAGCATTATCGGAGGAGGCCATAAACCGATGACTTTCTGAGACTATAAAGAGATTGAGTTATATAATTAAGCATCTAGACTCCAATAATCCCCACTCAGCTCAAGTATGTTTAAAATTTTAGTAGAACTGTACCCCTTAAGGTTTGGGTTGGAAGAGAAAAGTACCGGGTATCATATAGTCGAGAAACTGGACTGAAATCTTCCCAACTTATTTATTTTCCTTTTGAGTATAACATGGCCCAGAGCTGACCTATCGAAACGTCAGAAACATTGCTTCTGATGGTTCACAACTCACTATTTGTTTAAGGTTTGATATTTATTTATTTTCCCTCATATGTATTTGACTAGTTTTTCCCAAAGCAGTTTTTTTATTGGATACCAGCTTTTCCTTATTTGTTTGTTTTTTGTCGGAAAAGCCTAATTGTTTTATGTTTCACGTTTTTTTCGGAGCTTCATTTAATTTTCGGTAAACATTGTTCAATTGCTCAACAAAAAACGGTGTTTAAGGTTTAAGCCAAACAAGGACTACAAAGTTCAGTGGTTAACAACTATATTTACGGTTTCATTTATGTATCTATCCGTTGTCCGCTATTTAAACATAAATTTAGCAAATGAATTGGAATAAAAAAACGATTGGAATTAGAATATTTGAGCATATTTTGGTGCATATTTTCCAAAGCCCCACTTAATTGGCTTTTTGTGAAATGTGGGATATAGCTCGGGTTTCGGGTTTATTAAATTAATTTTAAACTTTCGCGGCTAGCCGAGCCGCAACACAATCGAAAATGTTTGCAAACTTTCATTTTAGCCATTTTTGCAATTTGGCAAAAACATTTGGCAGACTTCTTCTAATGAGTTTTCTTTGTTCGGCTCTCAGTTAGAAATGGCAAATTGTTTTGTTGCCAAACAATTTCACTGACTGGGATACTGGGCCGTGGGTTTATTAAATTTGGTTAAATCTTTCCCAGCTGCCCTGGCCTGACCTACATCAAAATCGGTTCCCACTGCAGATTTGTTAACCCTTTCGGGTCCTTCTCTGGTTTGATTTGCTCGGCCCAACTTTTTCCAACTGTATAAAGTTTCAATTTGTTTGTCTTTTTCCTCGGTTTTCTGTTTTGCTTTGGCTTGCTTCTCTTTTTTGGCTCTCTCTCCGCTTTGTTTGGCGCATCCTTGCACATGCTGCCCCCGCGTCCTCCCCCTTTAAAATGGCAATTTAACAATGAAAAATTAAAAGAAAATTCAAAGTTTTTCTTTCTCTGTCGACGGCGCTGGGCTCTGGAAAGAGGCTTATATCCCGTATCGTTTCGGATCGGGTCTACCTAAGTAATTACAGTTGAATGGTGACTACAAACAAAGAGGAGAAAGAGGGGGAGGGGGAAGGGCGAAAGGACGAGATGCAAGAGTGTAAACGAAATAAATGGTGTGTGCAAAAGAGATAGAAACGCTTGGTGTTTTTCCGCTTTTTTGTTCATTTCGCTTATGCCGGAAAAGGGTTTTCCTGCAAATATTTAACAACGAGCCCCATTTGTCATAGGAATGTTCTCTCCTTTTTTTAGACAGAGAGAGAGAGTGTGCTGTCACGCGCATTTTTTTTAGGACACTGTGATGTTTAATTAATTAGAGGTCCTTTAAATATTACATGGCTAATTGCTGGATGCGAGAGGGCAGTCGCTGTTCGATAGTGTGATCGAATGAATATTGAATTGCAATACCGATTGGCTGGATAATTCAATTTATGGACTGAGTTTAGAAACCGGTTTGCATAACAATGCGCATTTGCATGCCCCAATAAGTAGGCAACATAAATAATTTTTCACTTTGCCCACTCACACAAATGAAAACATATACACATACACAATACAAGCGCAGTGAAAGCTCTTTTAAAATATCATTAGCATACACACACACACAGACATACAAACAGCGAAACACATCTGAGACCTGACCTCCCGCCGACCCATTTGAGAAGATTTAAAGCATTTTTCATGTTGCCTTTTGCCACTTTGCTTTCGCTTATGTCAACTGGGTATAGCTAACAAATACATACATAAATCCACCCGAGGGCTCCCTTCAGTAGTAACATGAAAATTTGCTGGTTCGTTTTGTCGCTCTCGTCCTTCCAAGGATCTCCCAGCCCAAGCCACCCAGCCACTCAACCCCCCAACCAATTTTTAGCCGTTTTAACCGTTGCACGCATCTTTTTATGTGTGTTTTGTTGCTCCTGCAAAATTTACAACGGAACCAAAAAGTTATGAAACTCATTAAAACACGAAACTAATTCAAACACCCCGGGCCTAATTGCCAACTCCGAATGCCGAAATGCCTCAGCCGAAAGCAAATGGAGAGCTAAAGAAGCGGCCAAGCCCGGGGCTTGGAGGCCGGGGGGGTAGCCCAGGCTCGGAGCATGGCGGTTGTCCTTCGCAACGTTTTGGTCTGCTGCCTGAACGATTCGCTGGCGAATCCAAAAAATTATTTAGCGTTAATTTCCATAGAAAAATGTGCGCGTCAACAGAAATTAAGTGTCCCAGCTAATTTAACACAGCGCTGGGTCAGCGCTCTTGCTTCTGTCTCTTTTCTTTCACTCTCTCCCTCTCCTCTCGCCTCTTGATACATTGGAAAAAATGAACCAATGTATTTCTGGAAATAAAAGCCAATTTAAAATTGAAGGTCATGGCCTCTTGGCCTAATAATAGAAGCCTTTGGTTGTGTGTTAAAATAGCAGATGCCCTTTGATCCGACAGTTTAATTCGGGATCAATCACTCCCACGCACTGCTGGCTGAAGCCCGTTCTGAAGAGCTTCTATGGAAGACAGTTGGAATCAGAAGTCTATGTGGCCCATGACGTATGAGTAATTTTTGTGTCATGGGTCGCATTAAAAACTAAATAATTGGTATTGTTTGAGTATTTTCTAGGAAATTTGATGCTCCTTGTGTCTGTTGGCTATTGTTTACAACCAGACATGTCTGCCACTTTTTTCAGTGTAATTTGGAGCTGCCTGGAGCGCACCGCAGCTGGTGGGCCGCAGATGCCTGCGACGCGTTAGAATACTTACAATTTTAATTTGAATAATTTTGCAGGCTCTAAACGTAAATTACCCTCGCATTACTTTTTTTCGCCCCTGCCTTGGCTTATTATTATTTTTTTTCACATTACTTTTCGCATGCTGACACTCCATCGTCCTGGCATAGCCTGGTATAGCTTATTTTTTGTGCATAAGCATTTTGAAAGATTAAACTTGGCGCACTTGAATGTTATTACACGTACCACGAGCCAGCGCCAACACTTTCATTTATTATTATTTTTTTATGCCCAGCTCAAACCCAAAAACCAAAAAAAAACCCAGAACCAAAAAAAGGAAGAACGCCCTAACCCCAGCCCAATTGTCGCCGTCCCCGCACATCCTGCCCGCTGCCATCAGCAAGCCATACAGAAAAATCACACATCGTTAGCTCAGCAGTTTTTTCCCTTTTGGTGTTTCCTTTTTTCCGTTTTTTGTGCCCTTGTCCCAGTGGCAGTGAGTTGAGCTAGGAAACTTGGGTCCCATAACGCGGCATTTATTTTGCGCTCCTCCTGTAGAATTCTGTTTCCATAAAAATTGCTTTGCTTGCTCGCCTGCCTGCTCCTCAGTCACTCAGCGAGGTCCTGGAAGTCCTTGCTGACGCTGAAGCTTCTGCTGAAGAAGCGTCTGTCTTTCGGCCAACTGTTCGGTTTGAGTTTTGTGGAAACATTCGAGCTATTCGAACACACACACGTTCAGCCGGGCGGAATTAGCTGGAAAAACATGGGGCTATAATATGAAATGCTCTTTCAAAGGGTCTTGAGACCAATAGATCCATCGGATATATTATAATATAGTTAAAAACTCACCTATCTATATGTAGACATTTATATAATTCTCTATCACCTTAACCATTCAATTTTAATAAAAGTTTTGTAATTAATTCTCAGGCCCCAAGGCCTTATTTTGTTTACCTTTTGAATTAATTAAATGACGAACTCACGTATAATTCGCATTATGGTACTCACTGCATTGGTTATTTGCTGATTACAAGTTTACATACTTCACCGCCAGCGGGAAGCCACAAGTTTCCCGATTCATACATATTAATTTTATTATTAAGGTCTAAGTTTTTATTTGAAACATTTGAGCGACTCGCCCGGAGCGGCATTTATGGAATTAAATGAATAATTTGGCATTTAATTATGGTTTGAAATCAAGTGTCTGTGCATACATTAGAGTAACTCTGGGATTAGTCTTGTTCGAAACTCGTGATACTTTTGTTCAGGGTATTCGGGAAGAAGAACATTCAAACATGTGAAAATACGCATACGCCGTGTAGACAGCGCCGAGCTTTATGCTCATAGGTTTTAATCTGTGTGTGTGTGTGTGTGAGTTGTATCTGTGTGTGTGCTCATGTGTGTATGCGTTTGTGAGCTCAAAGTTTCTTTATTTAATTCAGTGAACTGTAAAATGTGCTGAAATGTTAGATTATTGCTTTTCGCCCAAAACCCCACTTAGCCAGAGAGACTAGTGCTTCTAGCTGGCTCCTTTTTGCCCCGGCTCCTTTATCCTGTCGGTTCCTTTTCCACTTTGTGCCCATCCGCTTTCCGAGTGTGAGTGCGAGTGTGTGTGTATTCTTTTCGCGCTTATTTAGCTGCTGTTTCAGTTTCTCTCTCCGCCATAACAATTTCCAACTGCAGTCCTTTTCACGAAGATAATGCGTTGATAACCTCAGCAAAGGAAAACCCTCAGCCTCAGAAAGGCGGCGAATGGTAGAGTCCTGGCCAGGCCAAAGGGAACGAAATTGGGCAATTTGCTTACACACAAAGTAAGAAAACGAGCCACGAACCTCAACAAGAGAAAAGAAATGGGTATAGATGAGAAAAAAAAGTAAGCCAGCGAACGTATGAAAGAATTTAGAGAAAGTTGCCCGGGACCGGGTTCGCTTCTTCGGCAGAAGTTAGCCTGGCCAACAGGACCTTTTTATTTTACTTTTTCCTCCTTTTTCCGTTTGTTAGCTTGATGGAATGATGGCCATGAAAGGTTAACGGGACACGTGTCCGTGCTCGCTGGTGAATGCAGAATGCGAAAGGATAAGACCAAGAGTTTTTCATTTTCACACTCAATGGGGCTCCGAAAAATGTAAAAAGACTGCCGCTATTTATCAGAAAAATTAATTAAAAATAATATTTTCAAATTAGCCCACGAATCAATCAGCCGGATAAAGAACTCGGAACGAAAATGGCCGATAATTGTAAATAGTAGTCACTTTTTCTTTGACCTTTATTTAAATTATCTTTTTGCCTGCCCTCATCTATTTGTATCCTGATTATATCCCATCGATCCGGGCTGCCTCACCTGCCCGAATCATCTTATCTTCAGTTGATTGCTCGTCGTGGCCGGGTCCCTTCATGAAAAATTCCGTGCATGCATTGACCAAATTTTTCTTAGTCCAATAATCTTAATGACGAAACTTAAAATTTACGTGAGCTGCCTTGAGTTATTCGCGCCCGCCATCGCGGCAGGAGATTACCTGTTACCAGCTGACAGTCCGTTGCCCTGTCCCTGCCCCCTTGATCCCGATGGTGGGGGTCCTTCGCCCTTGTTTGCATAAAGATATGCTATGTATTAAAAATCCACCAAAGATGCGGTTCAGCTCTGAAGGGAGCTTAAGTGCGGCACGGGGAGGGCTCAGGGGGCAGGGGCAGGGGTCAGGGGAGGTGGCACGCTCGAAAAACGCAGCTTTGCTAGTATATATGTATAGGTGGGTATATATATGTGTCAATATAAGCGTTACAAGGGGCTCTGCGAATTGGGGTCGACAGCATCGACAATGGCGGCGGCAAACAAAGTGTTGAGCAGATTGGCTTTTTGACGGACAGCCCTACAAGGAGCCAGGATGAATGTTCCACAGCGCGAAATAGTAGAGCTTCTTTATAGAAATTTAAAGAATGCTGTATTTCTCTAGAAAAAAGCGTGTAAAACAAGTCAATTAAGTCCAAAAGATTTTAAATATTAAAAATATTAAAATTTGAAACTAAACACTTTTTGCAGTGGTTATACATATTTTATATGCCTCCTGTGTAAAAGCCATTTGTGTTTGGCCTATAATTTAATGAAGATGTTTGATTATAATTTGACTCCATTTCGCCCTCCTCTAAGCCTATTAGGTGCTCCAGAATGTCCTGCCCAGTAATTATTTCAATTTAAACGCGGCGATGGAAAATCTTTTAGGGCAATTAGTATCCAAACAATTAGGCCGTCTATCTTGGAGTGTGGAAACTGCAGCATCTGAAATTGGCATTTAAGATGCGCCCATTGCTGGGTGACGGAGGCTCCTTGCCGCTGGCTCCTGTCTTTTTCCGCGCTCCCTACCTCCCTTTCGCTGTGAGGTCTTTGGGCAGCTCGCTGTTTATGTCCTGGCCCGTGGAAATGTCTGTCTGTCTGGTTGGCTTTCTGCTGCTTTGCTCGTTCGTGCCTAACGAGCTGCACTCCAAAAAAGGACCAAGAAACAGCGCTCCTGGCGCTCAGACTTCGACGATGGCGGGATGCCGATGGAATGGATAACCAAGTCGGTGGATGGCTCGTTGATTTCGTCTGATTCCCAGCAACCAAATAGAGAGAAAGTTACACTGAACAAATATATTACCAAGCGAAAATTTTAGTTAATAGGACTCATATATTTTTTATAGCTTTTAAAAGTGATTTTATAGTTTAATAAACTTTATTCATAAATCCTATTTAGCCCTTAAGTTTATTAGTTCACTATTACTTTTTATAACCAAAGAAACAAAGTTTATTTACAGTGCAATTGGACAGACAGATGGAGAGTCCTCGTGGAGTGCCCTTCGCGGTGCCTCCTTATCCTTGGCTTCGCGCTGATTGTTTGCCTTGTTGTTTCGCCACAGATTGTTGATGTTCGATTTAATTTTAGCCCTTGCTGATTTTTGCGTTATTTATTTTATTATAATACCCTTTACATTTAACGGCGCGATAAGGCATATTGACTTTGACATTAATTGCTGGCAGAGGAGTTCCTTCGGCTGGGCCTCGAGGCGGTTTCCTGCCACTTGAGCACGCATTTTATTGGCGGTCATTAACGTCAGCATCAAGTCCCAAACGGGCTGCCGGGCTGGTCTGGTGGCGAGTGGGCGGTGTGGCGCGTACGTATGCGGTGACAGGTGGCATGCGGCAGGTGGCGAGCGTGGGCGATGGCGCTGGCTAAGGCTGTGGCTGTGGCTTAATTGCTGATTTGTTGTCTTGGCTGCTTTGCCATTGGGGTAATTGCATTCGTGCGGTAAATATATTTGAGACGCCAGTGGATGCCATTAAATTTAATCACCTTAAAACTAATTCGAGGAAGTCAACTAATTACGGCACAGATAGTGCTGCCAGGGCCGCCGACAATGAAGCTCCTATCCTGGCCCGATTGGCTAAACGTGTTGATAGTTTCGATTGTTTGCTTGTTGTTCTTGGCCAAAGACAATCAAGTGGTCGGGCTGACTGGGCTGACCGGTCTTGGTCATCATATTTGTCCATCCACTAGCCAGGATATTGCCAGGCTATATTTTCCCAGCACACACACACACACTACTCTCCTGCGATAACACACACACTGCCACATAATAATAATAATCAAACAATGGCGAATGGGAAAACAATGGAGTTTCATTTTCATGGCCGGCAGTTTAGCAAGGACCCTAAGTAGCTTTGGTAAATGGTTTAAGCCATTTTCGTTCCTTCCACTGGCTTGACCAGAAGTGGTTCCAGAAGTTTCTATTAAGCTTTGGGGTGCACTCTTTAAACCTGTTTCTTGGAGAATCTAATGGTCTAAGAACTCTCCAGTCTGTCTTTACACATTACACTTGACAAAACTTAGGGGCAGGTTCGATAAAAGATAGATATTCTTAGGAGTTGCTCATGGAAGAAGTTACCGATATTATCCGTACTTGTGCTGCGACATCCGGCTTTGTCCTTATCCAGTCAGATATCCTGCCTTGCTGAGTGTATTTGCTCTTCCGTTGCACTCAGCCCCCCAGCCACGCCTCCCGCGGATACCACTCCGCCCTCTCCGGCTGCTAGTTGAGTGTCTTAAGCAGTCGCAAACACGCTCATAAATATTCATATAGCTGGGGAGTATTTGCAATTGCTTTGTCTCTTTCTCCTAGGCCACCCTCTGACTCTCCCTCCTGGCCACTTTCCCCTTTCTCCCTGCCCGCTTTCTCTTTGTCTTTGGCCTGTGTTTGGGATTCTGGGGACATTACCTCTGCGTTGACATTGCAAATAGAGGCAGACAATGAGGAAGGATATAGTGTTGTGGCGTCGCATCTTGTTGGCCAGGTCCTGAGCATTGTGTATGTCCTTAAGCTGATTTCGATGCGAGCACGTGCCTAATCAAATGCCAAATTAAAATGATCTAGAACGGCTCTGCGTGTATTTTTAGCCAGCGCCCCCACCTGCCCAACCTCCTGCTGGCGGCCACCACCACCCACGTGGAAGTCACTTCGATTCGCATTTGCTTGTAATCTGGCGAAATCTCTTGAAGACTTTCAGGGATTAGCTTACTAAATTCCGACTCTGGCCCAACAATGGCGGGTGCCTGGTGTGTTGGTACGTTTGTGCGTATTATTTGTACGGCCTTTACAATTTAACGCACTGCCAAGTTCAAATACACAAAGGCAGCCCGAAAAAAAAAATAGAAAATAACACACAACACAGCCGAAGAAAGGCGCCTTGGATTGTAAGAACCGGGCAGGGGCACGGGGGCGCTAGGTGAAAGGGGGCGAGTGGAAGGCCGTCCGGGAGGTGGGCCCGACCCGCCCACTCACGCCTCCGTTGGCAATAATTTACGCAACTTTGCTCCTCTTTTGTAAAAATAAATATATATAACTTACAAAAGCGCCGCAGGGGAACGCCGAACATAACCCCAGACGAGGGGCAAATTTCATAGTAAAAGACCGTTATATTACCACATAAGTGAGGGACCTCAGGGGCTGGGGGGTGCGATGCCTCCAGTTCCCAAGGACTGGCTGGGCAAAACAATAACTGTACTGCCCAAAAACATTTGTCAAAAATACCAGTAGCGGGCGAAACCGAACCAGAACACAGAAAACCGAAACCCAAAAACCGAACCGAAACCAAAGCGAACCGCAGGACTCTGGCTTTTCAAAAGTGGAACAAAACAATCTTTGTTCAATATTTTATTATCGTAATTTAATATTTCGCCAGGCGTCATGTCAACGCTTCGCCAAAGCCCCTCCCACAGCCTTCCTTTTCACCGCCTTTTGTCTGCCGCCGCCTATACATTTTTTCAACGCACTGTGTTTAATATTTATTAAAAAGTCATGTGCGTGCTGCATCACCGGGGAATTACAATATTTCTCTCCGGCGGCGACAAATGAACGATCCGAAGCCGCTTAGCTGGGATTCGGGCGCAATCTGCGACTTTTTGCCTGTCTGTGTAAGTGGGTGTTGGTGAGCGGGAGTGGGATAGGGAGTGGGAGTGTGTCATTCTGGGTGAACCTCAACTGTGCGGGAAATTTGAGATGAAAGCAAGGCGATTAAGTTGAATGCCTTCCATTTTGTACAGGTGGTTTCCAAGGCAAACTATTGAAAATGCTTTTGAAATTCTATACATACATTCTATAAGGCCCTTCGAAAAGTTTTAGTGGTGAAGGTATTATACATAAGAGGTAGTGATAAAGTAGTCATTATTTTGACATGAAAATACGAATAAGCTTGGAATTACGCATAAAATTGCCATATTCACAAAAAATCGATAACAAATCACCGACTAAGAATCGGATGCGGAACTAAGTACAAATCTCCAGGGTCTAACACATCTATGATTTCTCACCTATACAGAATCCTTACCAAATAATTTAAGATATTTCTCAAGAACAGAATGTCAGTGAAGTGAATGTCATCGTTGTTGCAAGTCACTAATTTCCTAAAGAAATTAAAATTAATCGAAAAAATCTATAGAAAATCGATTAAAAACAGATTTTATAGAATGTTGAATGTAGTTTTAATTAAAGTAGATCCATGAGTTTTTAAAAATATTCCGCATAAAAATTTGAAAAGATATACCCATCCTATCGAAAATATCTACAAAACCTTGATTGAAAACTTTGCAAAAAGAAATCCGTCTTAGTACTCTAATGGCTTACGACACTTGGCCTGGATTTGTTTTTAATTTTCTTCATTTCCACATAAACCAATTGAATTAGTGGGTTTTGGTTTTGGGAAAGGTCCGCCCAAGTGAGTGATTGTGTGGTTGTGGTATAAAGTAATTGCTTTCGGAAAGCGTTTCTCGTCAAGGCCTAAAACAGCTGTCGGAGTATGGGATGGCACCCTCATCCTTCCATTCGAAACACCCTTCTCCAGTGTCACCTCTCAAAATGCAAAATAAAGAAGAGAGCCTACTTTCACAGGCCGTCTGCTTCATCCGCTGGCCTGTAATTTCATTTTTACGTCTTTGAAATTTTGCATTTGTTTCATCGAACGCCTTCATTACATTATATAGCACTGACAAGTGATGCGGAATCGTTTCGGAGCGTCGGCGCTTTACAGTGGGATGTGTGGGTGTTTTCGACAAATGCTTTGTATGCGAATTTATTATAATTAATTCAATTACCGCAAATTCGTCTGATAAATAAATAAACAAACACACAATACCTGCTGTTTGAATACCTGCTGTTTAATGGATTTAATTAATATGCAATTCATTATTATGCAGGGTTAATTTATTATAAATTGAATTTTACAAATATAATATAGATTTCAAATTAACGATTAAATTTTAGGCCATTAAACAAGTTAGTTTTGCCAGCAAAGTGTATTGTTTTAAAATACAATAAGTCGTTTAATAAAAGCAATTAAATATTGAATTAGGAGACTGTCAGTGTGGTCCAGAAAAGAATGAGGAATCTGAATAAATGATTAAGGACTCACTCGTTTCGAAAGACATTTAATTCCATTTTTGATGGCATTGAGGAAACCTATCCAGTTGCCATCAAGGAATGATTCGATTGATTAAAAAAGTATGATTCCAGAGGCCGGTCACTTTGTTTCCACTGAATAATTAAACGATTTTTGCGCCTTCATCGCGCGGACGTGGTGCGTGCATATATCCACTCAACTTTTACTCAATTAAGTGTTTACTTAAACTGAAAATCAATGTTTATGCCTCATTTACCAATCTTCTGCCCATTGTGCATGATGGCTTGGTCTGGACCAGGCCAAGAACTGAACGGCAGCACGAGGAGTACGAGGAGTACTGTACAAGGACGTGGCTGTCGGATGTCGGTTGTCGGTTGTCGGTTGTCGGCTCTTGGTTGTTGGCTGCTGCCTGCCGGGTGACGGGGATCCTTCGACAGTCACGAAAAGGAATGCATGAGCCGCTCTGCCTGTCATTTAGTATGTAAATTGAGATAAATCGTTTCTCGTGCCTGCCACACAGCTACAACATATACACAAAAATATACACAGACTCATGAACGGTTACATGAAGCTGCCAGCCTTGTACTTACATACTTGCTATATATATCTCGCTACATATTACATATGTATCAGCCTTTAAATACATAAGGCAAGTGTAAGTAACACGTCCTTACGCCAACAATAACCAACACCAGTACCAACACCAACAACAAAAGCCACGCTTCCGTCTTCAGCAGTTTCTCTTCTCTCCCGTTGATGTATGGCGGGGCGGCATACGGTGCGTATGAGTTATTTCCACAGCCAAGCTCATTTTATTATTAAAAAAATGAAAAAGCATGCCAGGAAGCGTTCGGAGGGGCTGGGGCATGTCAAAGACTTGAGCGTGACGGGCTTTGATGTTTAAATGACTGCAACGGCTGACGTTGGTGTTGAGCTGCAAGAGTACGGCATGGTGCTTGTGGCAGCCATGTCTGTGGGGCACGGCCTCCATTGGTGCCGCACGCCACTTGAAGCCTTAAGTGCATAATTGACTTAATTAGCCACCAAAACGGCGTTAGTGCAGCAATGAAGCCAGAAGCCGGAGGTACAGTTCGCAGCTCTCAGTTCTCAGTTTCCAGTTACCAGTTCAGTCTCTCAGTTCGCGGTATTCATTTACCTTCACGAGGTCCTGTGGTCGATGCTCCTTGGAGGCGCAGCTCAAGGACTCCAAAGTTCTGAGAACCTTTGCACTCCCTTAACATGCAAGCTCCATCTTTAAACTGGGCTCTCATACACCACAAAAAAATGTTATCCCTTTAAATGTATTCCACAAATTCAAGGATGGAATGTAATTCTGATTGATGTAGGCCTTGCAGGATTTTTAATAATTAATTGACTGGTTGGAAGGTATTAATATATATGTATTATGTAATAAAACTATTTTTAACGATGTTCTATGACTTTAAAGTATGTGAGGTCTGTTTGTTGTTTAATTATAGGGTGTTTCTTTAATATTTTAGCTTAAAGCAAATACCTTTTTAAAATAATTTTTAAGCGTATAAGACCTCACTTTCGTGTTGCCTTATTTTTCCAACTGCACTATCGCCTTTCGGGCCGTATTCGTTGTTGGCAAACTGATTAATCGCTAAGCGCTTGGTAAGCACTTTTGTACTCTGGCATCGGCCACGACCTCACTTGTTCGCCGTAACCTCCACCCCTAATTCCCCAAACAGCCCGCTGCCCCCCTACTCTGGGGCACCCTGCTCCCAGGCTTTCGAGACCCCTTTTGCTTTTTGGTGGTTCCCCGTTTTGCTCACAAATCACGAGAACTACACGCGCTCGTTTAATGCGCTTATAAATTTGTTTTTCGCTCTGCAAATTTACTTGGCCTCCGCCTGTGCAAATCACCAGGCCCGCCAGCCCTTCATAGCCCCTCGACGGGCCCTCGATTTCTACCAATATATATGCCCCATTGTCCTCAATCCCCTTTTGGCTGTCGATGGTGGCTTGTTTTGGTGCTGTTGCGTAAAAGTTATCGATTATTTATTCAGAAACGCAACAACTGCAACAAAACTTGGTCAAATTTTACGTGGTAATAATTTTCGGGGGAGAAAAATGGTCTGATGTTAGAAAATGATAGTGCAGACCACTATATACCTACAGTGTTAACTGAATAACCTTGGGAAGTCTTTATAGGGGAATGTGTTTTTTAATAACTAATTTCAAAGCTGGTTACAAAGTTTAATTGACAAACTTATAGAAATATTTAATTTTTCACTTTCCCTGCCTTTTAGTTTAGTCCACTTGGCTTCCATTCAGACCTTTTTGCAAGGACTCATCGAGGATAACAACTTCCTGCTCATGTTAAACAATTTTTGTGTTAAACCAGCGTCAACAGCTTCGCTCGCCTCGAAGCCTTTGGCGTCACTAATTAATTGCCAACTAAAGTTAATTTTATTTCGCCTTAACTTGCATTCATTATCGCACCCGGCCAGGCACCACTGTACTCGAGACCGTACCGTCCCCACTACGTATACGTGATAAGTGCGATTCATTTAGAGGCACACTCACTTTCCACAGCTTTAACCTCCGGCGACCCCCCCATGAACCTTGGCCACCCTCCGCTTTTTGTGCGCCCGAATCCATTTATGCACGTCTATGGAGCCCTCCCCCCTCGTTATGTTACTACCCCATTTCCCATTTTTCCACTTTACACCCCATACACGGGGAAAGTGCCACAAAGTATGCAACATTTTTCAGCTGCATCATTTTTTACCTCCGCATAATTTTGATTGAAAGTTTTTTAGTTGCAAATATTTATACACACTGTGATACATGCAAAAAATGATAGATAAACGGATGATTTTAATTTGCAGTTTCAAATATGTGAAATTATTTTTTTCCGTGTAGGCATAGGCATAGCAGGCAGGCTCCTATGTTTGCCCGACCGTTCTTGTTGCTGCTGTTGTTGGTTTCTGTTTATTTGTCTGGATATGTGGGTCGGTAATTGCTTTGCAAAGAAATAGAGCATAACAAATGTTACGTGGCGAAAGTTTATATTCCTCGGGCCTTCGCCGGCAAAATGGGGAAACGACCACCGAAAATTGCGAAAAAAATGCGAGGCAGCCCACCAACCAAATGAACCAAATGAACCCACTAAGAGCTGTCTGTATAATCGAAGTTTCACTTAGCAAATCAACAAAGTTTGCCAATACCGCTTACTCCACCTAGACGAACCAAATTAGCGTTCCACTCACACACTTTCCAAATAAAATAAATAGATGTACTATATACTGTATAAGGATATATGTATAAGCAGACATCGCAACAATTTGCAAAGTGAATTATCAAGCCAACATCCTTAGCAGCCAGCCAGCTCCAGGCAACCAACCAGCAAACTTCAACTCACTGCTAAGTGATGTATGTACTTACCTTAGATGGAGAAAGTTTTTAGCTGGAGTATCTAGCTAGAAATAGAAATAGGGCTTAATAGGGCTTTGTTTTAAATTACTAAGCTCTTTGGGTTTTTTATATATGAAATACAAACAAATTTTCCATTCGTTTTTATGATGAAAATGTTCTAGAATCAAGATAAATCTAGATCGGAACTTCTAACTAGAAAAAAATTACAAAAATACATTGAATTTTGTTCAACTATTAATTTCTAAATAGGCTATAGTTTCCAGTGCAAAGTGAACTTAATTAAACAAGTGTTCTAAGGAAGTTAAAATTCTCAGAATATTTGTAATTGAGTTATATGAAGACATTCCAGGAATAAGTAGCACTACAAGCATTAATTTCAATTGAGACTCTTAATTCAAATAAATAACGGAAACACAAGCTATAAATATGGAGTACTGGGAAGAGTTTTTTTCAAAATAACAAACCTGTTGAGGTTTATCATCAGAATAGTATTTTCTAACGATATTCTACAGGAACATCAAAATGGTCTTTTATAAAGACATGGATTGATGGCTCTTTAAAACAAAACTACAAGCTGGAAAACCGCTATATTTACCAGATAAAAAGCTGGAATGCCAGCACTGGCGCTCCCGAAAAAATAAGCCACCCATTTAATTTTAGCCCCCATACGACCACCCATCTGTCCAAACCCAGCTCCCCAAACCCATTGCCATCAGGAATGCCCAGAAACCGCTCCTGCTGTGCGACACGTTAAAGTTTTAATTTGGTCATTGACGTCACAATCAGTGGCACGCCGTGGCAAGAGTTTTTGGCCGTATTATCTCCGCAAAGCAGCAGCCGAATTCCGGAGTCGAAGCCGGGGCCGGAGACCGGACGGAATGGGGACACTGGCTAATTGTTGTGCGTCCAGTTGTCCGAGAAGGCAGTAGAAAATTATAATTTGCATTTATAATTTTATTGACAGTAAAATGTATTTAATTTTCGGGCGGGGACAAAACGTGAAAGGATGATGGAGGCTGGATGGTGGAGGGCTGGCAAGTCAATGTTTGCTTACTTCCCCGGCAGTAGCACCGTCATCATCATCATCATCAACAGTGCCTGTGGCAGTGGCAGCAGCAACAACAAACGCAATAACAACAACAATAGCATCATCAGTGTGGAAATACGGCATAAAAAATTAAAAAATCTGCAAAATATTTCGACAGCTTTTCAGGCAAACGCCGAAAATGGCAAGCGACGCCGGAAAAGGCTGACAAACACTCTTTTTTGGCTCAAATTGGAGGACACGATGGGGGTGCAGAGGGGGAGCGCAGTGTGGCAGGAGCTAAAAGCAAAAATGAAAGGCTAGCGTAAAACTCGAAAATCCTCTTAATAATTCATAAAACTTTTGAAAACTACTTAACTCTTAAAACTACTAACTGAATCAAACTAAACTAAAGCGGCTACAAATGCATGGGGCGGATGCTGCAGGGAGGGAGGCACGGGCAGCGAGAAGAAGATGCCATCACTCATCAATACACAGAGAAAAAAACTTAGATAAAAAAGAAAAGGAAATTTGGTTTGTTATTCCTGGATGGGTTTTAAAAACTTGAAAAACTCTTAAACTATCTTAGCTGAGTTTAATTAGTTTAATTAATTATTTTGAGAGCTCTTTTTCCAGTGTTGCCACCCACTTTGGCTTTTCAGCCTCAGCTTCAGATTCAGTTTCAGCTTCAGCTGTTGAAATTGCGCGCCGCTGGCGACCAACAAAACTTTAGCAAGTTTGTCGCTTGAGCGAAACTGGGTCCAGGACATGGATGACTTGGGCCGGGCCGGGCCGGGCTAGGAGGGGTTGGGCAGCAATAGAAGCAGGGAACAAGAAACAAGCCAGGACCAACAGCAGCAGCAGCAGTAGCAGCAGTTCATCATATTTACAGCTTTCACTAATTTATTTTGCACAGCCCATGAAAAATGCAGTAACTGCGTCAGTGTCGTTCTGTTGTCCTTCGCCATAGTTCCATTGGGATTTGCATTCGGTTTGGGGTTGGGCTGGGGGCTCCTTCTCGCCTTTCATAGCCAAAGATGTGACTGCCACGCTTCTGTGAGTGCCCCGGCTGAGATTGCGTATTTATAAGCTAATTTCCAAGCGTCTTACAAATCCCTTTCTTCGCAACTTGAAACTTGGACAACTTTCGGAGGCCATTGAAAATTTGTGAATATAACCCGGACTCTAATTGTTGGATCAGGACGAGAACCTGTGCAATTTCTGTGTGTGTGTGTGTGTTGTGACAAAGTGGAGGGAATTTGCTGAATAAAGATTTGGCAATTCATAAAGCTGCAGGATTTCCCTCTGTCCGAATATAAATTCAGCGATTGTAGTAACAAAAAACTGAATTCGAAATGAAGCCAAAGCCATTCACTATCCTGGCCGGGGTCTGAAACAGGACATTTTTCCCTGGCAGTAATTTGCTTACTTCTGACCTGCTCCTGCTCCTGCTCCTGTTCTGCTCCTCCTCCTGCTCCTTCTCTTCCTTTCATCGGGGTCTCGCCATTTCGCGGATTTCATCAAAGCTCAAAGTTGATGTTTATTGCTTTCTGGCCCGGGCCATTCCCACTTAAACTCAATCTCAATTTTCTGACCATCCCGCTGCCACTCGGTGTTTGGTGTGTTCGGTATCCTGAGCACTGGCTGTGTGTATGAGTGTTTGTTGGTGTGTCTGGCCTTTTCCAATCCTAATTGGGTTAGTTGCTTTGCACTTTGCTGGCGAGTAATTAACACAAGTTGTCGATGCTTAAAGAAGCCAAAAAGAAGTGGAATCATTGAAACCGGACAACGAGTAATTAAAGGGCCCTCGGGGCCGCTGGAGTGGATGATATTCTCGGGTGATGCCAACATCAAAGCAGCCATAAAATTGTGGTTAAATTATCCATATATTATCTGCACTGCAGCATGAAATACCACACATTCATGCATAATTAGATTGCCTGAAGGTATTTGCTAGTAAAACTAGTTTTGAACTAGTACTTTTCTGTACAAGGTCCAAGGTAATTGAGAAATGCATAACCCTTTCGACCATTAAAAAGCAGATGCAACAAATTGATTAACGAGTTGATTTCGAAGCGCAGCGTATTTTTCTGTAAAAAGCTCACATTGACTTTTATTTGCCATGAGGGAGAGAGATATCCGATTAAACATTTAATTAGCTGTTAAATGAACCCTTTGTCAGGCCATGCCCCACCACCACCACCACCAGCATCATCATCGTTATCCTCGTAATCGTCCTTATTATTCTAGGCTCTCAATACCCATCCAGTTTTTCCCCCCGACTGGTCTTATTTCTTTCATTGCACTCGCAATCGCATTCGACGAATGGATTTTCAAACGTTTGACACATAAAACCGTTTTGTGACTCATTAAAGCCGGCATTGTCGCCCATTGTGGGCGTGTCAGATGCGAGTTAATTACACAACACACACTAACAGGCACAACAGACATCCAGAAAGAAAGGATATTCGGAAAAAACAAAAGGTGTCGGTTGATTGGAGGACAACAGAAAAAAGGGTTACTTTATCAGAAAGCAGAGAGCGGCCAGGAGTGGATGGCAAGCCCCGTTTTCCATTTCAAATATGTACTAAATCGAGCACCCAATGGACGTATTAGGCAAAAGCAAAGGCCGGACATAAAAAGAGAAATAAAAGTTAAATAAAAACGTTGGAGCTGCAAAACTTCCACACAATCGTAATGCCCTGCCCCTGCGTCCTGTTTCTCGGGCGTTTTGTTTGGTAATTTGCAAATCGCCAAATGATCCAAGGAGGCAAACGGCCAGCCGCCAAGGGAATGCTACTTCGAATGTCTTTTACTTTGGTCTGTTGTTTCCGTCAGTGATGCCAACATTAAGGACCTAATTCTTGATTAAAAAATCTGAAATAAAATGTAGGCAGTCCTAAACTAAACTCTTACATAATAAAACCCTAAGCCATACAGTTTTCCCCAGTTCTGCATGGGAATATTGAGGCCAAATTGGCATCACTGACCTTTGCTTCTGTCTCTGCCTTGGAGCATCCTTTCTGTATCCTTTTTAATATGCAGGCGCTTAAAAACCGCTTAATATTCTTCCGCATTGCTTTGGCCGCATTCAGAGGCTGCGGTTGCGGAGAGCTTGAGTTTCGAATGGGTTTTTGGGGGCAGGGCAGACGAGGCGGTGGAGTGGGCGGGATAAATAGTTCCGGGATGGGGCGTGTGCCGGGGCATGTGGCTTACTGGGGTACAACTAATTTAGGGACGGCACACAGGACATACAGGACCCACAGAATGGCAGCATCTGGCGGCATCCAAGTAAATGAATATATGAGTATATGCGAACGGAATAGCTGCAGTTCCTTTTAACAAACGGCAAGTCAACATCCTTTTTGGTTATTCAAGGCATTGTTGTTCCAGATGCAAGAGCAGAAGGAGCTGCAGGAGCTTTAGGAGCTGTACGAGGTGCAGGAGCTGCCGTAGCAGATCCTGGATTCTGTTTACTTAACACACTTCTCCCAATGAACGCAGCAGGATGTGGCTGCTATGCTGTCCTCGGCTGCTTTACTGCTGCGATAATAGATCGCCAGCCTCATCCTTTCTTATCTGCCAGGACACAGTGCTCCTTCCATCACCTTTTCGTCTTCCTCGCTCCTTCCCGCTCTGCCATACTGTTTTTTAAAAGCAACGTCTCAGTGTTGACGGCTTGTGTGATTGGTCTACCTTATCCATATCTACCATATCTTTTAAAGGATATTTTTAATTAAAATTAATAGTATGCTTCTATTAGAGTAACATATTAAGTATGTTAACAGAATAAGTTGATGTTGGTATATATGGAGAAAAACTTGAGGAAATATTTCCAATTTCCCCTGAAAGTAAATTTTTTCTCTTTAGTGTTTGTCAAGGTTTTTAACTATAAATTAACTAATCTTTTAAACTAAATAATAAACTCAAGTTTTTTAATTTAAATGCTGACATCACTGCTGCCACAGAAGGCAGGATTTGCTGTTGCATCTTCAACATTTCTTCAGTCCATTTCCTGCGTTTCTGTTGCTCCTTACCGTTTCCGCATTGTTTGCATTGTAATTGTCTGCTAGTCCTGGCCCTGGCTCCTGCTCCTTCTCCGGCTCTTGCCGCTAGTCATCCTTTTGATTGTGGTGCTGGGCAAAATATGAGCACAAGCCATCGCCATCGCCAGCGCCAGCGCTACGACCATTGCCACCACCTCGTCACCACGGTTATCATCAGCATCAGAACTGTCTTGCATCCTGGTGTCCTGTCATCCTACTGTGTGCCTGTGTGGAATTCTGCGGTTCTACACAAATATACTGAAGGCTTCCAGTGAGCTCAGTGCTGTGCACACACATCCAGAATGCATATGTATACAGGACATGGCCGTACGCACACAAATCCGGGGAATACCCCCCAAAAATTGTATGCTGAGGTCATGTCGCTGGCGTCGCCAACCTGCAACAACAACGCCAACAAATCCCATACAGGGGCAACAACAATGACGTCTATGATGTCTGGCAAATGCTCCACTCTTCTCACTCGGCTTGGTGGCATCAACTCAAATGGTCTTGCAGTTGTAAAGCTGCCAAGACCATACCAGCATGCGCAGCTGCCGCCCCACCAACAACAATGAGTACTGCTTTTGTTGTTATTGTTGTTGTTGTTGTTGCAACAAGCAACAGCAAGAACAACTCGAGTTATAGGTACAGCTGCTGCCCAAACGGAATTGCAGCAAAACCACCAGGACCGAATACGACGATGACAACGATGGCAAACAATTGTAAGCTCTGACAGCCAACAACAGTGCCAACAACAATACGCCGTTTGCGAAATGTTGATTTGCGGTTGACACCGAAATTGAGATACTCTCATTTCCAGCTCTTTTTCCAAAGTTGATAAATGAAGCTTTCGGGTTGACAATTCAGTGGGTTTTCAATTTCAAAACAAACAGCCAAACGACTGCAGAAAACCAAACAAATTTGTTGGTGTGGTGGATATGGTATTTAATAATTTAATTAATATTTCAAATTAGATAGATTTTTAAAGAATAATGAACAAAACAAAAAATGTATAAAGCTACAAAGGGTTATTCCTAACAAACATAACTAGAAAAACATCTTTCTACATAATTGATAGGAAAACCTAAAATCAATACCTTTTGTAAATCAATCCTATCAGAATAAAAAATTATTTTCGTTACAAACTTAATTTTGTTTTAATAACTAAAGCTTATTACATACTCTTATTTACATTTTCCATCAAAGTTACATTTTTCGCCCCCCAAAACCCATACCCGCTAGATTGCATTACAATTTAATTGTCAAGTTCCAATTGGCTCGATAAATAATTGGGGACAAAGTTGTTTTAAAATATAAACACTCTGTAAGTCAATTCAATCAATTTCGATTTCCTCATGAACTCCGGGATTGCTGAATTTCCTGGTAAATAAATGAAGCCAACGGGTCGGGCACTTGCTATTGTTGACTTACTGTGAAATAACTGTTTGCACGCACTGTTGCATTCGAGTTGATTTGAAACTGAAATAAAATGAAAATATAATGAATGGGGCTTCTTTTGAAAGCCTGCCACTGCTGCTGCTGATGCGAAAGCCAATTATGGTCCATTTCAATTGCAGGCTCGCCTTGATTAGAAGTTTTCGAGTGGAAATTAGACGTCTGCCCGGAAAGACAATAGGTCTGTACTTCCGAACAGCGAACAGGGACTCTATTCCCAATAATATATGTACATTCGGCCATCACAATGGAGATGTAGACAATTCTGTGCGCTTCACCTGGAGGTTGCAGGTCGGAGTTATCTGTAGCCTTGCAGGTGGATGATTACGGATTACGGATTTTATTGATTCTCCCAGAGCACCCATCTATTGTTTCAATTCCAATAATACGCGAGATATCAGCTAGTTAGGGCGGGTAACTTGATACCCATGCTACAGAGAGAAAAATTTTTGTTGAAATGGTTACTTCAATACTTACATCAATTACTATCGATATCGCATATTGAACTGCTTCACACACTCATCTAATGTTTCAATTCCAATAATACGCGGGATATGGGCTAGTTTGGGCAGGTAACTTGGTCACTGGCTACGGAGAACAAAATTAATGATAGTAATATTAAAAAAGATATGATATCATTATTAGTAAGTCTTCACATATAGTATGTCGATCAAGTATATAAAGTAGAGATCTAGATTACAAATAAGCTAGTGAGGATTCCAACACAAAGAAAAGATAAGCGATGTTAAATATTATATATGAAAAACTATATAAAATATATTTTGAAAATTAAATTAGGTCAAGAACTTGTACCACATATCATGATACAATTATACAATTGTATAATAATTGTAGTATAAATGTATCATGCCACATATAATCTTAAATTCGAAAAGAGATTAAAAATCACAAAACTTTTACTTTGAAAGAAAAATACAACGCAGTGTCGAACTAAAACTGTAAACAAATCTATAACAAAGATGGCTTTTAATTTAAATTCTTGTACTTGTGTGTGTTTAAAAAATATATTTTATTTAAAAGAGCTCAGGGCTATTGTTTTCCGTTTTTGTTTTTAATTTTTTCGCAAGTGTTCTCACAGCAGAGCTCATGATAAATTTATGTTGCTCCGAGTGGCGAAGGCCACGACAAACAATAACAATTGCATTTGCTGGCACTCCGTCAACGCAGGACCCAGGCACATGTTTGTGTCCTTCTCGGTTGTACATCTCCGCCGTATATCTTCTCCGTGCGACCGACCCTCTGGGGTTCCCTCGTTCCTTTGGCTCCTTGGCTAAGGCGAATGTCCTGTTTCTCGTTTCTCGCACGTACAACGCTGCACTTGCACTCTGGCCCCCCCAGATAATTGCATTGCCCCGTGCCACCTCCCAGTGTCGCCGCCTATAAGTGTCCAACACTTGCCTCTCGCTCGGTCGTAGCCTGGCCAGACTTTACGGGTTGCCAGGCGGGTTGTTTGCGGAGTTTTGTGTATTTATGAAAACCATTTCCGTGCGGCAATAAAACTCAACACGGCCAGCGTCAGAGGCATCTAATCTTGGCCCGGCGGCGGGACAAGTGCCATTAATTTCGCTTGTTTTTTCTGTGACATTTTCCGATTATGTGCGGATTTGTTGCACGTCCTCCGAAGCTCCCCTTCTAGGCGCTGGCCCCTGCAACCTTCCGGTTCAGCTTGAGGAAAAAGTTTGCAATTTACACTTTGGTTGCTGTCCTTGAAAGATTGGCAAAAGTCTTAACAAGGAACAAAACAAATAGGCCAGCAGGCAGCAGCCCGATGACAGGCGATAAGAGCAACCTGCTGTTGCAAGTGGCACGCCATGCCTCCTGCCTCCCGAGTGCCACTGTCGGCCCCGCTCTTGGCCGAGAAACAACCACTTCTGAATTTGCCTTTTTGTTAATGTTTGCTCAATTTAAAAAGTTTTCTATCGCCATTTGCATTTGCACGCACATTCGCACGTGCTTATGCAACAGCAAAACAATGAGGGGGCGGCCAAGGATGGGGGCCAGGGTGCTTAAGCAGGACGAGGGCGATGGTGCGGGAGCGGGCCAAAGGGGCGAGCCAGAGAGCAGGAAAAGTGCGCAGCCAGGCGGCAAAGAAACCATTTGCATACTTCCAGTGGCACCTCAAAATAGGGGTTTCTCAAAAGATCTCTTTAAATAAAAACAAAACAAAAGCTTAATAAATACATCTAATTTAAACTAATTTTTGTTTTTTAATTTTAAATTTTATTAAATTTAAAATTGTTGTTTGCATTATAAGACCATTTTCAATTTTTAATCGTCGTCTTTCGTTAATTACGTTTAATTGCCCATATATGAATCTATCAAATAAGAAAAAGTTTCTTAAAAATATCTATGAAATACTCATATTTAGAAAACATCCAGCGTTTTTGAATATCCCCCAAAGCGACTGGCCAATAAACCCCTATTTCTACGTCCATGTTTACGCACCATGGCTCATGAAGGCAAACGAAGAAAAGTTAAGCTCGAAAAAAAGCATAAAAAAATGTAAAAACAAAAGAAAAAAATGCTGAAAAGTTAGTTTAGTTTTTGTTTTTAATTTGGTAATGCAGCACGGAGCATGGCCTCCAATTGTTAGTCCTGGACAAGGACTTTTTGCTGTTTTCCGACAATTACATTTGATGAAGTTTTACAAATGAGCGAGGCGTGGTCGTACTGCGGGGGCGGACATTTAGTTAACTTTTCCGCAAGCCAAAAAATTCAAATTGAATTCCAATTGTCAAATGGAATTGTATATGACCGACAAAAAGAGCAGGAGGAGCAGAACAGGAGAAAATTAAGGAAGCCAAGCCAAACCAAACCAAAAAAATGTCCATTTATTTGCTTGCCCACGGTGCTAGGTAAGAGGTAATGGATTGTCACTCAGATTTTCGGACAAAACGTGCATTTTAAGCTCTATCCGGATTCGGGATTAGGGGGAGTAATGAAATATACATAATTAATTTGAAAGCATCCTCATGGTAATCAATTCTTTTCAGTTTGCGTAAATAAGTTTGCAAGGCATGGAAAATTGAGTGGATTTAAATATGAATAATTTCCAGAGGGGATTTCGATACTTTCGGTTGCGTCTTGTGAAGTAAATTTGAATGCTTTATAGAACTCCTAATCGGATAACACTCATTAAAAAGTATTTACAGTGTTAAGCCTGGTTAGTTAAACTAAAAGTCAATGTTGCTCATACGCCCTGTTGCTCTCTGTAGGTTTATGAAATTGATTCCAAACAAAATCAATTTAGAGCAGATAATCTGGAATGGTATTCGGAATCAAATTGGAAATTGCCTAGTTTTGTGTTTGCAGGTCTGCAATCACAAGTCGGCCAGATACGAGTCCTTACAGGTCCTTGCTAGGCATCAGTGCCAGTGGCATCTGTTGAAAAGCTAAAGTTCGTATCTTTTTGGGCCATCATCTCTGTGTGGCATCAGTTAATTGATTTGCTTTACGACTTGCGGCTGCAGCCGAACTGACTTCTTCTTGCTGTTCCTCGTTTTCTATTTGCAACATATTCTTCCATAATATTTTTTTAATATTGTTGCGCGCTTTTGGCCGTCGCTTTTGGCCTCGATTTGGCAATTGGCCATCCATATTAGCTTTGCTTTTTTGGTCCACTGTGCCACATTTATGAATATCAACGAACCTGTGAGTGCCGCTGCGATGCGGTTGCAGCCAAGAGTGGCAGCCACTTCCCAGGCCCCAATCCCTTGCCACATCGCCTTGCCCCCACTTTGTCATAGAGTAGCAAAAATATAACTGTCGACGATTGGCAGACTGGTACATGGGAGAACTGGTGGACCGACTCTGAGGCAAAGTCAGCAATTGCACCATGCCAACTGCTGCTGCACTGGCACAGGAAATATTATCCGCATTGCCAGCGACGACGACGACGACGAGGAGGAACAGAAATTGAGGCTGCCAAGGTTTGGCTGGGCTTTGTGGGTCGGCCTTTCTACACAGAGCAGGACGAGAATCTGACTGTGGGTGTCAATGGTGGAGGGGAGACTGGGTGGGTAAATGGCTGCAGGACAAAGCGCAAAAGCGGCCAAGTGAATTTTCAAATACAAATTCAAATGGCAAATTGACAAATGAACCTTTTGAGCTTTTTACGTTTTCATTGTCTGTCCGTATCTCTCGGTTTGCCTTACTTTTCGGAGCGGATTCATCTGGGCAGGGTGGTTGGATGGCGGGTGGCAATGGCTTTGTTGGTGGAGGAGCATTAAAAGATCCAGGAAAGCTTAGGGCAAACGTGGACTAAGTTTGGCAACAGTATGTGCGGTGTAGACTGTGTGAAATTAGGCGTTTTCCGTTGACTTAAATTACTTTCTTCTTCGCATTCGAAGGGAGACTTACACAGAAAACAAAAATAATTGCAAATGAATTTACTGACAAATTCTGAAGAATTGGGAAAAGGAATTTAGATCAGGAAATAATGTATAGTTACAATAAAACTGTTTTTGAGTTCCGTATACAAAAAAAATAATATTTTGAAGTAAAAAAAAAACACTAGAATAGCATTAGTTATAATCTTTTTGAGGATGAAGAAGAAAACAAAGAAACATAATTTTGGATTCCAAAAGAAATCATATTCACAAAAGTCGCCTTATACTTGACGTATATCTTACAATATTTATTGTTTGGAATTTAAATACAAAGGTATAGAGGTAATTCCGCATACATTCTGAAACCGCTCCTGGGGTCTCTGCTTTCTTCCAGTTCAGTTTCAAGCTCTCCCTGTGCTTTCCAACTCAAAGGAAGTACAAACAAAAAAGTGGAGGGCTAAGGTCTTTCGGGGGCGGAAAGTACAAAAGTAAAAAGCATTCGACAGGCTATTGATGCTGATTTTGTAAAGATGCCGATGTCGAGATGCGGAGATGCCAATGCCAATGAAAATGAGAATAAGAATGAGTTTGGGAATGCCCTGTGTTTGAGCCTGGTTAGCCTCCACTTGTTCCCCTGCGGGTTTCTTTGCCGCTTTGTTGTGCCGTCCAGCTGGACGTCGTACAACAAATTACAGAATGTTGTTGAAAGCCGATTTTAAAGCCTCGTCCTCAGAGCTCCAGCCCACTCTATTCAAAAGGCCAAAGCCAAACCCGGTAAACAGAGATTACAAATGGGGCAAGTGTGTGGGGCAGGCTAACTGCCAGTGGAAACAACAACTAAAACTACACAACTACAATGGGCATTGTTGGTTGCTAACGCTAATACCGGATTCTCTTTTACATTTTGCAGATTTAAGATTTTTAAAAGGATACCACCACCAGGACCTCAACTAGCGCCATCAGCAGCAACAGCTGCAAAAGAGGCAAGACGAATAATACAAAAAAAAGTTAAATAAAAGACCAACTTTCCACTCGAAGAAAATTAAAAGAAAAGAACTGAACTGGAGGACACAGGATAGAAGAAACTCGAACAGGACAAAAAAATAAAATCTGCAAAATCAATAGTGCCGAAGTGTGGCCAAAGTGCTGAGTAATGTGGAGTAATGGAGACCTTTTTGCTGGCGGCGGCAACATGATGTGAAACATGGCAATCGAATCAGCCAAAGCCATTTAGGGTCATCAATTGCCAGGGTCGCGAGCAAAATCCGGAGCAAAAGGAGCGTCGTGTGGAAGCCATATGCCCAGCATGGAGTGCCGTAGGAGAAAAACCCTCAAGGTTCTGCCAGGTGAGTTTCCTGTCCCCAGAAATCTCGTTTTTCGCAACGGGAAAACTAGTGTTTAATTATTCATTAAGTTTTTCATGTTTGATTTAAGCGTTTCCGGTGTAAAGGTCAACCAAAACAAGAACAACGATTAAGGAAAATTCCGCTTCATACTCTTGTATATACTCTAAATAATACATTAGTTTTTTTGGAAAAGTATAAAAAATAGATGAATGTTACATAATCAATCATAATGTTACATTTATAATCAAAGAATATTTACGATTCCAAGGTTATCCTATAGGTTTCACGATAAACTCTAAAAATATAGCTTTATTCAGAAAAAGTTAAAGAATGAGGTCGCCAAACGAAACTTCACTACAAGACCTGGGTATATTGTAACAGGGTATATTTCATTCTTGTACGTTACATGGAAATATCTGATCCCATGACGCCGAGTTGATATATTCATGTCCGCATGTCCGTCTGTATGAACGTGTGGGTCGCAGAGTCTATAAGTGATAGAACTGAGATCTAGAATATACACTCCTATAATACTTACGAAGTATGGAAAATTTTAAGGCGATAAACTTCGCCGTTCAGAAATATTTTTTGAAAAAGTTTTGACCGGAAAGGAAGATACCTTAGGAAGATTAATGATAAAATAGAGAAATTTGACTATAGTCGTCCAATTTTACCTTAAATCAATTAAAAAAAAAACAAAAATTATTTCACTCCTAAGCTTATATTATTCTTATTCCTATTTTTTGTGACCCCTTTTTTAGTTTTCTGGCTAGTACTGAGCCTGGTGGCCTGGACTTTGGCGGACGACTGGTCGCAGAGCTGCGCCTCCAACTGCACCTGCAAGTGGACCAACGGCAAGAAGTCGGCCATCTGCAGCTCCCTGCAACTGACCACCATTCCAAACACACTGAGCACAGAGCTCCAGGTACTGGTACTGAACGACAACCACATTCCATATCTCAACAGGGAGGAGTTCTCCGCACTGGGGTTGCTGAACTTGCAACGAATATACCTCAAGAAATCGGAGGTACAGTACATACACAAAGAGTCCTTTCGCAATCTGAAAATCCTGGTGGAGATCGATCTGTCGGACAATAAGCTAGAGATGCTCGACAAGGACACCTTCATGGGCAACGACCGACTGAGAATACTCTATCTGAACGGGAATCCGTTAAAGCGCCTGGCAGCCTACCAGTTTCCCATTCTGCCTCACCTGCGAACGCTGGACATGCACGACTGTCTGATCTCCTATATAGATCCCATGTCGCTGGCCAACTTAAACCTACTTGAGTTCCTCAACCTGAAGAACAATCTCCTGGAGAGCCTGAGCGAGTACGTCTTCCAGCACATGGCCAACCTGAAGACCCTTTCGCTGGAGGAGAATCCTTGGCAGTGCAACTGCAAGTTGCGCAAGTTTCGCGGCTGGTATGTCAACAGTCGCCTCAGTTCCGTAAGTCTGGTGTGCAAAGGACCCCCGGCCCAGAAGGATCGCACTTGGGACAGTGTGGACGATGAGCTATTCGGCTGTCAACCGAGGGTGGAGATCTTTAACAACGAGGAAGTCCAAAACATTGACATTGGCAGCAACACCACCTTCAGTTGCCTGGTCTATGGGGATCCCCTGCCGGAAGTTTCTTGGGAGCTGAATGGCAAGATCCTGGACAACGACAACGTCCTCTTTGACTCGGAAAGCATATCGTCGGACAAACTGTGGAACAACCTGACAGTCTTCAATGTGACAAGCCTGGACGCGGGAACGTATGCCTGTACGGGCACGAATGCCATTGGCAGCATGACCCAGAATATAAGCATCTATCTCAGCGAGATTGTCCAGCACGTGCTGGAAAAGACGCCGGAGACCTTTTGGTACTTCGGCCTCATCATGGGCATCTTCGGCACGGTGTTCCTCCTGATCTCCATCTCGTTTGTGGTGTGTCTGTGCAAGCGCACCACCCGACAGCACCGTCACGCCAACAAGGCCGGCGTCAAGTCCAGTGTCAGCTTCAACGATCAGGAGAAGAAGCTGCTGGACTCCAGTGTCACCACCACCACGAACGATCGCGGAGACAGCTACGGGATCGACAACCAGCCCACGTCCATTGGCATGAACAAGGCGGACTCGGCAGGCATGGGCTTCAACCAGATCGAGATCCATGCGGTGGAGAACCACCGCTCCGGGCTGGGGCATGGCAGCATGTTGGTGCAACAGCAGCAGCAGCCGCAACAGCAACAACAGCAGCAGCAACAGGCCGGCCAACAGGGCACCCTGCCCCATTTGAGGCAGCAACTGATGACCGTCAAGGACCCGACATGCGGCATGATAAGTGTGCCCACCTCGATGGCCGGCCACGCCCACACACATCCCGGCCAGATATCCGAGGAGTTTCCCCTGAATGTGGGCGTGTTTCCGCCGCCACCCGAATTCTGTTCAAATATCGTGCCGAATCCTGCCTTTGGTGGCAACATATTTATTCGGGTGTCCGTTACGCAGGATATGCTGGATGGTGCGGACTTGAACATGTATCCGGATTTGCTGAACATTCCTAAAAGGATGCAGGATGTGCAGGAGACGGGAGCGGGCGCAGTGGCAGTGCCAGAGTCGGGGCAGTTCGCCACACTGCCCAGGAATGCAGCCAGAAGGGGTATCCTCAAGAAGGACTCGTCCCTGCAACAGCAACAGGCGCAGCACCTGCAACAGCAGCAGCAGCAACAACAGGTTCAACACCTGCAACAGCAACAGCATCTGCACCAGCAACTCCAGCACCAACAGCAGTCAGGTCTCTATCCCCATGATGAAATCGTGACCTGCAACCTCGACACGAGCGGCTATGATCCCCATCAGGCGGCGTACCACAGCAATACCATGGAACTGCCGCCGCCACCACCTCCGCCAGCCGTATCTACGGTGGTGCAGTGCCACCACCCAAGTCCCAGCGTGACAGCCGCCACCTGTGCCAGTTGCATCAACCAAGTCCCGCCACCGCCCACCGCTTGCCAGACGCCGCCCATTGAGGTGACGCCCCTGCGACCGCTCGACAGCTCCGCCTATCCCAAGTACGACAACATGGGCCGAAGGATCACGGCCAGCGGGGGTCTGGGAGGATCCACACTGTCCCTGCCGGAGGAGGAGAGCTACGAGAACGAGACCCTCTTCACCGAAGCGGAAAAACAGCCAAGCGGCGTCAAGGACGCGCAGGATCATCAACAGCAGCAGCAGGAAGCTGCCCAGGGTCAGGATAAGGGCGGTGGACCTGGCGAGTTTGTATCGCTCTAGTATTACGGTACCCAGGTGTAAATAGGTCAATAGATTCGTGCCCCCCAGCCCCCACATGAAATCCTTGGCAATCGTTTGGTTCATATCAGTTTGAGAAACGAGTGCTTTGATTGCAAACATATATTTGAGAGTATAAACCGAAACACAATCTATTGACTGCCACAAAATCCTCAAATGTAAAAAAAACTATAAAATCAAACAAAATACTGAAGAGCAATCGAAGCAGAATCAATAGGGTTTTCCACATACGTTATACAATATTTTATATTTTTGATGAAAAGAAAACAATAATTTTAAGAGCTTGAGCCCCAAAGTTTTTGTATGATTTTCAAATTGTATTTCCCTTAATTTCCTAAAGCAATTTATTAATAATGCATTGAATGTATTGAATTTTTGAAAAAGATTTATCCATTTTTAAACACCTAATTTAAAATTTTTTCAAAACCCCATAAAAATGAAATCTCAAACCGACTAAAGTACAGCAACAATCAAAATAAAAACCCATTAGATTTCGTCTCTGAATCAAAACAAGGATGAAACACTCATTTTCCATTCGGATCGCACTCTCAGACTAGATACCGTTAACAGACTAGATATCCTTATAAACATATATGTACGTACGTGTGTGTTTACTCCATTAGAACTCTCCATACACAGTCCCTTACATTCCTAGCTAGCATTCGATAGTTGTCCAACCTAACTCTGTACATTATAGGATCTATAGAGCGATATATTCTAGAAGGTATAGCGACCAAACTGATCTAACTAAGGTGTATAGTACGGTAATGCATATATTACGGCCATACATAGCTGGTCGAGTCTTAGACATACAAGAATTGCTTCTGGGGTGCTAGTGTTACGTTTTAGAGATCAGACACTGAATAGGATTAGTTTTGACTTAGGATCGGTTAGAAGGATTGAGGAAGGCTAACACTAGTCACCTATGTAAAATGTTAGTGGATCTATTAAGCTCAACATATAAAGCCCATATTCTCATCATCGATGTGCAATGGATGTTAAGTACTTTACGCGTATAGTTTTTAGCCATTTAGCCCCTACCATAGTTCCTCACCTGTACATATGTAAATGTATTCCTAACTGCATAAGGACTTTTAAATCAAAATAATTTTATAATCATTCTAAATCGCATATATAGACTAAAATTATATCATAGCATCGAGTCGTGCCAAATGTTTTTAAAATACTCGTACTACATCTGTTTTTAGCCTGTTATCCTCATGCGATTGTTTAGTCCTGTTGGAATCTTTTTTTTGTTCGCAACCGTAGAATCGAAGCCAAACACCTAGTACCTATGATTTAGTCAATCTCTAAATACATATAATCCATTTCTCTCCTAGAATACATAGCGATATCTTTCGGTTTTCTCCCCTCACTTTTGACATCTCGTACACCAGCTCCTGCAAGTAGACCAAAGCTGAATCTAAATAAATTACGGTATTAATATGATATGTATGGCATATATCTTTATAAACCCTATATATATAAATCTTCCCGTGTATGTATGCATGTACTTGTGTGTAATCGAAATGTAGAAAAAAACCAAACTCAAATATGATGTGCGAGCGATACACTACAGTTTAAAGAGCGGTCTATATCGATGTTTATACCTTATGTACATTAACTTGAATATATATGTATGTATGTAAAACCTTACCGAGATCTATATACGACGGGATATTACAAGAGAGGGAGAACCTTAGAGAACAAGGACCGCATTAAATGAATTTTTTGTGTCTGTAGAAAGTTTCAAATTCGAGCTTGATAATGTAAATGTAAGCTATAGAAGTCAATATAAGTACACGATAAATTTCACTTACATGACCACGCCCACAGCCCCTTACCACCCACCCCACGCCCAGGAGGTATGTATGTATGTCTGAATGATGAATGCATTGACCCAGCACGCGTGTGTATGGAATAATTAAACACATGAATGCAATGAATTACTATAATAATTATGGTAAAGTATGCAGGCAAATATTTGCACAACTTCGTATGAGATTTTTCCGACATGCCCCCCACTCCACAGTCCCCAACCTTTCCACTTTCAACCTTTTCATTTGATTTTATTGCCGTTGCTGCTGCTGTTGCTGTTTCTGTTTTTGTTTAATGTGTGTCGAGTGGCAAGTAAAGGGATTTTTGTATTTTGGTTTTATGAACTGAGCCAGAGCAAATTTGCCACATAGACAGGCAAACAGACAGGAAAGGACAAAGAACGGCAAACAGCAGACAGGAAACAATCCATTTTTGAATAGAGCACCCCCCGCGTACCTTATTTTTGACAGCGCAAATGGAATGATTCAATCAAAGTATTTTTTGTCCGCTCTAATGGTTTTTGATGGAAGCGTTGATTAACTTGTACATAGATTATTTTAATTACATCATAGTCGCGACGCTCACGCCATTCCGCAGCAGAGGCGATATTTTATTCATTTTAAATCGTTTTAACTAATTAAAACCAGATGGAAACCGCCAGAACGCCAGAATGGCAGAACGGCAGTACAGGGCAAAGACAAATAGAGCAATGGGAGGGGGTGTCAGGAAGAGACCCTCCTCCTAACTAGAGAAAATTTAAACTATGCTTTTAACTACGTTTTCCATTTCCCCAAGCTCGCAGCCACTAGCTTTCCTCGCATGGAGGCGTTCTGGGAAGCCCAGGGTAATGGGAAATGTAACTATAATTTTAATTACTCTGCTTGAATGCAAATGGAAAGTACAGGCACACGCACACGAGCACCCGAATTCGTTACACACACGGCTGCAGGATACACACGTAAAGTCCGCATCTGTATTCGCGGTCGAGTGCGTATCTGAATCTGTTAGTGCGTGCGGTATCCATGGAGAGCGAGCGAGATTGTCAAAAGAGACAAATTAACTTTTTATGAATGCGAAAAGTAAATTAAACTCGTATGATGAATAGTAGTAACAAATTTTGTACGATATCATTAAACCAACAACCGAAAAACAAATTCATATTGTATTTTAACTTGAATTTCATTAAAAGCTGAAATTAGCCAAATTTCTACCACCCAATCAAACACACACACAAATCCATCACGAAAAACAAAAAAAAAAATATAGAAATATATATATAAATACGAAAAAGGAAAGGACACATGCACACACACACAAGTATACTTGTATACGCATTTATAAATACAAAACATCCCGACATGACATCGAATACAGTTGTCGACAGGACACACGGAAAGTAGGGACGGAAACGAAACATGACAGAGCGGAAAAATCGAACAGGACACGAGACAAACAAGTGAACATTTAACGAACAATATAACCGAGAATACATTGTAATAGCATTAATAGATTGTCAAGCTTTATTACACACTATATTTAAATAGATGGAATAATAATTATTATTATTGCAATAATAATACGAGTAACAGACAAACACAAAGAGAAATATGAATAAATTTAATAAAACCAAAGACCCTTTTTCTATCAATGGGATTGGGACCACATGGCGTATGTGGAATATTGTCATCTGCATTGCTCATTTTCCCATTTGCTCATTAAGCATTTACCATTTAGCGTCATTACAGCCTCACGCCCATCCAAAACAAAACGAAAACAGGGGGAAAATCAGAGAAAGAAAGAAAAATCGATTTGATGACATTTCCATAATGGAAAACTTTGCTGCAGTCAAATCAATGTCTCTTCCTGCGCCACTTGATGGAAAGTTCTCGCCAAACATTGCAGCCAACTTCCTCAATATCCTAGTGCCTCTTCAGGGCCCCCTCCTTCGCTTTCCTCTATTTTTGTGTCCCTTTCAGGCAATCTGCATAATTTGCCAGTGTCCCTGACTGCTCCTATCACTTGTTGATCGTAAACGGTTTTTGGCATATCAAATTTCCGACTTTTTCCCACCATCCCATACCCGTTTTTGAAATGTTTGCTGGCGATAACTGAGCGAACATTCGCAGCATTTCCGCGCCTAATCTCCGTTTTCCAAAGGGCGTCACCTTACAAATGCTTCAATAATGACTGCAGAGGATGTGCACAGAGAGAAAAGTTTTAGTTTTAATTCGGGTTCATTAGTTTCTTGCCTTAGATAGAAAAAACGCAACTAAATTAAGGATTTTGCTATCAACTTTTATCGAGGTTTAATAGCTTTCAATTAGCAAATCATAAAATAAGAAAATATAATGTTAGAATTTATAAAGTGCTATAAAGTGATATAAAAAATAAATAAACATAAAAACAATATAATTTGTACAATTCCTACATAGTTCAATACACCTCGAAGTCCTCACAAAAGTTTCTTAAAGATTGGTTGAGTAGTTTTCGGAAACATAGTGTTGAGACAACGTTAAATTTTTTGAGTGACAATGAAGTTAATCTTGAGACCAACAACATGAGATCAACATACAATTTTTGGACAAATTTTTGGAAGCTAATTGCTTAAAGATTCAGCTTTGCGGGTCAATGATTTGTTAGCATATTTTAACCTTTGGCGCGAGACTCAAGCTTTTCGAGTTGGGTTGTGGCACAGTACAAGGGGAGTGGAGTCATGTTTACTGATTGTGCAATTGCATCGAGTAACTCTGTATGAAAAACTCTACTTACATACTTCTTACTCTGGATACATTTTTTCTGCTTGTGTATAACCCGGAGCATCACTAACTGTAATAACATTTTCATCTTAATGCGTTCAGAGCACATTTAGTCAAAAGTTGCCACTGCATCTGCGTCAGCAGCCACGTCAGCGTCAGTTTTGGCGTTAGGAGCTTCCGTTGGCGGGCTTGGGTTACCGGGCTCCCACCCAGGGCCGAAAACCAAAAACCACCAAGAACCCAGAGAATCAGAATCCGAATCAGAGCGAGACCAAGAACGAGCCTGACTTCGAGGCGTTCGAGCCTTTGCTATTGGCATTGACTTTTTGGAAGGGCGGGGATCGGGGGCTGAAACTCGGGGATATGTGGGGCCAGAGGGTATACGGACAAGGATGAGGATAAGGATGTGTGGACCCCAAGGGATTGGCACGCATCGAGCACGTACGGCGATGACGACAACCGCAAACTGCTGCGATTTTCTAGCAGCGACCTCGTCCTGGCTGCCTTTCACCTTCTGCAGCCGTTTGGCTCTTCCATTTTGTGGCTTTTCCTGGCAGACCGCCCGCTCACACGACCATGCACTCGAACAAAAGTACTGCAATATCCACTCATTAATATTTCGGAACAGAATCCAATCCACTTTGGCTTATTAACTTAAGAAAAAACTGAACCGCATGTGAAGGAATCAGAGGTAAAATTAAACTTTTTGTCTTTTCCTCTACTAACCCTTTTTCCTCTGAGTGGACTTTTTACTTTCTGTTACGTATGCAACATTCATTTTTGACAAGCATAATTTGCGGCCAGCCCAGCAGCACAGCCATTGGGATTTCGCCCCGGGCTCTTAGTCTTGTGTTTCAGGTTATTTACAGTTTTCATGGCCCTGCACTTTTCTAATGCAAAAATGATGCACTGCACCCACGCGGCCCACGTTCGCTTTCCATCCAACTCACTCTGTGCCACCCGTGCCAGTCCAGCCACCAAGGCAGCTGCCCTGCATCGTCCTCCCGCCCACACGACTACATTGCTCCGTGACGTGTGTGGGCCTGGCTGTCTGTGGTTGGAATCGAGTCGAGGATGCGGTGCAGTCAAAACATGCACTTAATGTAGCATCATCAGGAGCCAGCGGGCTGTAGCCCGTAGTCAGTGGCCAAGAGGCCGAGCCAGGAGCACCGGGCAGCCCTTTCCCGCCTTTGACCAGGCTCCGCAGACGCCGCACCTCACCGCATTGGCAATGAAAGTTGCAAACCAATATTTGTGCAGGCAGGGAGCGAGACCAAAAAATGGACGCCAGGAGCGGTTCGCCTTTAAGTGGATAGTTATGTTTGCATTGCACAAGTCCAGCTCTGGGCTAAAGAAATCTCTATCAACTGGTTTAGGGGCTTTGGGCAACAATTATGTGTTTTAAAAATGTACATATAAGTCATCCAGTGAGCAAGTCTACAGGAAAACATGTTTAAACAGAATTAGCTTGGGGAAACAGTGCGTATGTGTGATAATAACCAGCACCACAAAGCTTTCTATAAAGGCAATTGTCAAAATGTCTGAAATTTAATACAAAAAGTTAGTTATTTTTTATTTAATAGGGGGTTTGCACAATTTTAAAGAATATTTCGTTAACAATTATACCAAAATTGGTCCCTTTACTGAAACTATCATTTTAGTATTAAATAAAATAAAAATAGCCAGTGATTAAAAACAAATTAGTCACTTTTCGGGGAAATGGAAACTCCGCTCCTGAAGGTTTCGGCATAAAAATAAATCTGTTTGCCAAACAGTTATTGCTCTTGTTTTGCGTCGCATCCACCGCCCTCACCTCGGAATCTAATGCCAACTGGCGCTCCTGCGCCGCGTCCTGCGGCCTGCCCTCCGTCTCATTCGGTTCGTTACGGATCCTTGCCATCCGATGCCCCACGCAGCTCGTCCCGGCAATATGTGCGCTCATTTTATGCCCTTGCATTTGGCAACGGCTCAATAATTGGTCAGTGGAATAGGGATGGAGTGGCGTGGGCAGGAGCGTCTAGTGGTAGTGGGAGATTGTGAGTGGCTAAGAGCTCGTGACTCAGGTGGCCACAAAGCTTTCTATAAATTCCGAGAACCATGGCAGTGATTATGCAAGCCGGCTAAGCCGGAGGCTCTCCAAATGCTCTCGATGCTTTCGTTGTTGCCACTAGAACTGCCGCCTGCAGCGCGAGATCTGCAAAATGAAATTGAATATGGGTTATGAACGGGGGCATCCCGGTGCTCCCGGTTCCCCCAGTCTTTTTTCGGACTCTATCTCCATCGCTCTTTATGTTTCTGCTTCGGTTCTAGGTCCGTTTCTATTTCCATTTTCCTTTCCGCTGGCAAAACAAACAATGTCCGGATTCAAGACTCGGACTCGGACGCCCCACGGATAGTCGAGTGCTCGGCAATTTATGCCTGCCAGTGATGAGAAATTATTCGGACTTTAAACAAGGAAATGGAGTATAAATATTAGGGAAAAATTACTAAAAATGTTTTATATTCATTTTGGCATATTAAGCATATTGTTTTCTTAAATATCCAAAATGAATATCAAACATTGTCCATATGCATATTGCATATTGTTAAGCATATTGTTTTCTTAAATATCCAAAATGAATATCAAAATGAATATCCAAAATGAATATCAAACATTGTCCATATGCATATTGCATATTGTTAAGCATATTGTTTTCTTAAATATCCAAAATGAATATCAAAACGAATATCAAACATTTTGGATATTTAAGAAAACAATATGCTTAATTCTAAAAAAGAAGATAAATAGTGGAGAGAAAGAATGTGATATTTAAGGTACAATTTTTAGTTATCAGTATGTAAAAATGTAATAAACGAAGAAGTCTTACTAATTTGAGTTACTTAGCCCACTACCAAAAATGGAATTCCACAATATCCTTTCCACACTCCCATTGTCGCAGCACAGCAGCAGTTCTGCCGGCAAATCAATACCTCTGCTTAATGGTACATTGCACCTCCGATCTGTGGCAGAGGGCGGGGACCTTTGATCCCTTAGCCCTATCCCTGACCCCCCACTGGCCCCCACTTCACCCAATACAGTTGCTCCTACCTGGCCATTGATTAAAGTGGTTCCTTTGCAAATTTATGTTCGGAATATTAACCGAATTGCTCCCCGAGGAAAACTCCCCAACCAATCTCACTCGCAAAAAAAAGAAAAACTTTTTCCACACAATGTACTCGTGTACTCCTTATACACACACACACCCGTACGCACACACACTTTGGGGCAATCATATGAAAAAGGGGCCAAGGCAACTTTTTGAACAGTTTTTTGGATTTTGGAATACAAATTATGTAAGTAATCTCAATTTATTGATATATGGAGATGCATGTTTACACGTGGCCGAACGGCCGGGAGGAGGAGCAGCAGCTCGACATTGTCGCTATTTTGAAAGCCCAAGGTTCGAGGATAATGGCTCGGGGTTAAGTGGGCGGTAAGGTAAAACAAGGGGCGTGGGTGGCTGGGATGCTTAGGATGGCCATGTCTGCCCGCCCGAGTGTGACCCTTATGAATGGGCCAACTTTTGTCTTTCTTCGTCGCATTTTATCCCCGCGCAGCATTATAATTTGCCATGAATATATGAAAACCGTTTGTAGAAGTTCAACCATTCCGAAGTCCTTGGGTTGCCACCCACCCCCTTTACAGGCGGCTCCCACCTCGGCCCGTTTCCAGCCATTTTGTGGGGATTGTCAGCCTGGGAAATGGTTTATGTAATGGGATTCATAACTTGTTTACCTGCCAGCAGGGTTATATCTAGTCGGGGAAGTGTTTTTAGTACGAGTCCAGCTTGTTCGGTGGAGCCTTCTAATTTTAATTAAACTTCTCAAATTGCCATAAAAATATATTTCGTGAAGCTGCCCAATGATTTATGGTAGTTTCAAGGTTATTCCCGCCATTATAAATTCATGCAAATGGCTCTGCATTTTCGGTCATTATTCAGCTCATTATATTCGAAAACCAAATTGGAGAGAGATCATCGGAATTCAAGCCAACTTAATTAACCAAAATTATGATGCATATGACCACTTACCACCTACCACTGTCCACTATTTAGCCATTTACACATTACCTGATTTATTTTTATAGCCCCTAATGAGTTAGGGCCTAAAATCCCAGACTTGTAGTAAATTTTAAAGCCTTTCTATGTCGCATTAATAAATAATCATTTTTATAGCAATCTAGGGGAGATTTTTATAAATTATGGATGCCATTCCCTACAACTAGAAACTCGGAGTTTTTACCTGAACATTTTCCCAAAAAAGGCATGTTTAAAAAAACATAATCATATTTGGTTTGTCACCTACCTGGATTGCCGTTCCCACTGATATAGAAATCTCCTGTAATACTAGGATTTAAAAGATAGTTTTCACTGGTAATACCTGTAAAGACTTATTCTAATTCTAAACTTTTACAATTCGTATTTTTCTAATAATCTTTTGAGAATTACCGGCATGGTTATTTATTTAAACGTAATTATGTTTATGCAAATTTATTTATAAATTCAAAACAGTGGCGAAACGAGAGCAACAAGCGCCAGGAGAGCAAGGCGAAGAGAACGTTCCACGGCGAATTCGCACTGCGCCGCTCTCTGCATTTAGTATTTTCCTCATCCAAATTCGCGGTCACACTAAAATTGGCCGAAGCAAACGATTTTTCTTACATATTTTAGATTTAAAACAAAAGAATGCTACTTTGTAAGCGTAATCAAAGTAATTACAAACTTGATTGCATAAAATTAAGGTAACACTAGGTAAGAATTCAAAAATCAAAATCCCGCCCGCGTTTCACGATCCACCGTTTCATGTTTCCGCAAAAATGTCGGTGCTGATTTGACCAACATTAGCAGCTGCGCCAATTTTCCGAAACCATCAATTAAACCAGAAAAGTGCGTTACATCAAGTGCATAATAAAAGGAGATCATCGTCGGAGGATAGTCCTGCGGGAGCAGAAGAAAGAAGCACAAACCACTCGCTGGAAACTGATTATTTGGACTGCAAGCAGAGGAGAAATTGGTAAGAGCAAGCACGCCCGTTTCCCAGTTCTCGTTTGCTCCGCAAACCGATTCCCGGCGACCCCCTTGCGGACATGTTCCCTTTTCCTCTTTCCAATTCCCCACACAAGCTGCGAATGCAGAATAACACAAACATAGATTTTAACGTGCGCACATATTCTCTTGCAGAAGCAGCAGCAGAAACGGCCAGACGTGCATCTTCTTGCCAGGCGAAATATGACGACTAGAGGCCACCCGAAATAGCTCCTGTTTCCTGTATTGACCTCATTGCTAAAATGGTAGTGAAGTGCCCGCTACGCTGAGGCTTCCCTCTTGCGATTTTCGGAGCCAGGTGGGTGAGGAATGCTATCTGCGGAAACAGCGATTGCCGCTGCCTCTCGCTGAAGTCGGCGCAGGTGACGCAAAAACAAAACCAACAAAGTACCGTGAAAGCAAACAGAATTTCAATAATCCGACGCCAATATTCCCTAGCCAGTATTGGAAGTTATAATTTTGTCATCGTTGAACTTCCGGCGCTTGGAAGTCATAGGAAACGCCATGTAGTTCTTGCCTGAGATGCTAGGAAACCATTTCCGATTAGTCATTCAGAAATTTTGTTAATTATTTTTCAACTCATTCGTGATCTTCAATAACATCTGATTGTATGTGTATGTACATCTTTGTTTTGAAACATTTCTGCTTTTAAATCCTCTAAAGAAACCAATTCCTGGCACCTTTCCGCTGCAAACTAGTTCCTGTTTTATATAACATTGTAATTGAAACTCACATACCCCCTAAAAGTGTATAGAAACGAAAACACGCACGATATCGTGACACTTTTGCATTTATTCATAGATTTGCCACTCGACGAATTCGTCACATGAAGCAACTCATGTACCAGTGTTCTGGTATAGGTTTTTCCGCTCCTCGTATTATCAGCATCATCTTTCCAGATTGGACCGTGTAGCATGGAAAGCAACGACAGCAGCGATAGCAACGGGGACAGCATAAAATCCATTCCCCGGCCGGACTACGAAGCCCTCTCCGCCATTCACAGTCCGCAGCCACAGATGCTGGATGGCCACATGGATAGCCAGACGGAAAGCCATTTGGAGCCGGCCAACATGCCCAGCAAGCGCCAAAAGTATGTGGTCAGCGCACCCCCAAGATCCGCCAACGGGAGCAGTAACTCCTCCAGTTCGAGTCCTTCCAACATCAATGTGGGATCCTCCCTGACCATGAAACTGACGAAGGTCAGCACTTCCACCCCGAACAACAAGACCCAGGCCAAGGTGCCCAAGGAGATGCTTGCCCTGCAACGATCTCACATTGAGTCCGAAGTGTTGACGAATTTCGTTATCGACGGATCCAAGTTGAAGCGAAGGAAGTCGCGCTATGCTGCCACGAATCTCGTACACCACGCAGCTGTCGGGGAACTGTCCCGCAGCCTGAACTCCTCCACCAAAAAGATGGCAAAGTCTTCTAAAGCCGCCCTTAAGCGGAGTAAGAGTATCCCAGCTCCCATTTGTGATTCAGACGAGGATTGGTGCCAGGAAGAATCGGGCGGGAAGGTTGTCAAGATCGGCAGAATGCGGGGACGTTCTATGGCTTTCGACGAAGGCGAGCGTCTGGCCCATCTGAATGCCGAGGACAGCAACAGTATGCCAGCTGACCACCAACTCAACCGCTTGAAATCCCGCAGCAAGACGCTGTCACTGACTAACAGCTGGAGCAACGACGAGCGAGCATCGCGGAGGGGCAACATGCGCAGCGAGAACGAAGAGTTTGCCAAGAAGCACAGCGCCTTCCTCGACAGCATCATGAACGATAACCCAGAGACGGAGCTTGCCCTGAACACTTCGGGAGAAGCGGACGTCGACGTAGACAGCGACTGGCCCAGTGGGGAGCTGGAGGCGCAGAACTCTCTGTTCTCCGACGTCAGCGAGTCAAAGACTATAGCTTCAGCGCCTGAAAAAGAGCAGGAGGAGGCCATACAGAGGTTGAAAATGATCTGGCAAGAGCCGCCTGTGGTGAGTACTCTTATTAGGATCATTATTATTTAAATTTTACTTTCTTTCCCTCCACATAGGCTGGCTGGGATCCCTTCTGCTGGAAATGCCGGCAATGCGGAAAACTACAACCCTGCTCAAAGTGCCTGCGTTCGTTCCACTCGTACTGCGTGCGACCCGCCACCACCAAGTTCGACTCCTCCTGGAAGTGCCCCGAGTGCCAACTGATCGAGACGGCTCCGAAGAGGTGACTGTAGCACCCTATATTCCCCGGCACATAATGTGAGCCATTGTTTATTTGTCTCCCCATTTTACAGACTGCGGCGCAACGATGTCTCCACCGATCTGCTGAGCCAGCTGCTCTCCTTCGCCCTGGAGCGCATGAAGCATGTGCGCGGGGTGAGTGATTATGCTGATTTTGCGGGGATTGGCCCAGGCCATCGATTCCAATTGTATGGTATCTCGTTTGCCATTAGACTTCTTTATCTCTCTGAATACTAGTCTGAGGTCTGATTTAGAATAATGCGAAATATATTTTGCAAAAACGCTTGTGCGTGTATGTGTTTACAAATAACCCTACCTATCCAGCTCAGACAATTGGTACTGCTTATCTAACAGCTTGCATCCATACATAGTAATCTGCCCAAAAATATCTGAAACAAAGCTACTACCTGCCTATTTTAGTAGGTATTTAAACATGTAACAGTTTGCACTGCATACCACATCAGAAATGTTCCATTTAACACGTACATATAGAGGGGGTGGCTCTTTCGTGACATTATTTTGACGTTAATTGTATATAACATGTGCTGGGGCTTTGCGCTCTTTGTCGCCGGCACTCGTTTGCATTTCAGTCCACGTACCATTTTTGTCTCTCGCTCTAGAAGCGCTACAGATATGTATAGACACCTGAAATGACTCGCTGGTTTGCTGATTTGCCTCGCCGGCTATTGGGTTTCAGTTTGACCATCTGGGCCGACAAGATTCCCTTGACCCTTCAGGCTCCAGCTCTGGTGCACTTCATGGGCTTAGTTCGTCGCAAGTCTGAGCACTTCAGCGACTCACGTGGCTTGTCTCTTCATTCACTTATCTGGAAGTCGTTGGCCGAAGCCATTTGCTTGTGTAGGGAATGCACGTCTGTGTGTTTGTGAGGGCTTTGTGTACATGAAGAATAAGGTTTATGGGTTCCAACTTCACCACTCAATAGGTTTTTTAACCTTGTTTTGAAGCTCAATAGATCAATGGATAGACAATTTCCAACAAACCTTTTTTTTTCTTTTCTATTTTATATTATTTAATTTAGGCAGCTTTTTATTCTTCATTGGTTACGTCATTATTTTTGCTTATCAATTTGTGGAATCTTCAGTATCCACAGTTTGTTAGGGTGAGGACATGGCCAGCTTTTCTTTCTTTTACTTCTTCCACAAAGTAGCTCCCTAAGTGGCATGCCCCATTAATTAGATTAAATTATTGATATTTTCGCTCGTTAGATGTGTTGGAAATGTGTGGGTATGGAGAGAATTAATTAATTAGCTTAATGTGATCACCGTCTGGTTAGCTAGAAGCATTTAAAACAATTCGCAGCGAGCTGGACAGCTCAGCGCAAACAAGTGCAAACCATTATTTACAATTATAAAGAAGAGGTTTCAGTAATAGTATTGGGTGTTTTATGGTTTGGTTGAAACATTTACTTTACTGACATTTCCAAACATTATCCACTTTATGTTTTGACCAAAGTGGTTATTAGCTACTATTTTCATGACCTTTGCTGTATATTCTTTGTGTACTTTAAGAGCTTCTTCTTATAGACAATTGCCCATTTTTGGTATCCAGTGGAGACCGTTGTTTGAGTATGAAACAGGAAGGGGCCGCACAACAGGCATCATTCATTTTTTATCACCCATATCCCATTTTCCTCCGCGTTGCCAGCCATCCTATTTATTGCCCCCATGCTCATGTGTATTTGTGGTGGTGTATCTGAGGGAATCACGGGCAAACTTGTTTGCGAACGACACACACTGGTGGCTCTCTCTTCGCCTTGCGGCGAATTTGCAACCCTCACTAAATCCTCGCTAAACTCTTGTGCTTACTCCCCCCCACAGGCCCACAAGCTGCGTTCGCCGCTAGAAGTGTTCCCGCAGACGTACAAAAAGTATTTCGTTAACCCGGTGAGCTTCGAGACTCTGGCGGAAAAAATCCGCAATGGAGCCTTCCAGAACACCGACGAGTTTCTCGGCGAGGTCAAGTGGATCCAGCACAATGCCCTCATCTTGGACAATGGCGGTAAGTGGGTACATTTTCGTAGGCACTTGTGCCACCAAAAATCACTTATCGCTTTTAATAAACAATCTGCTTTCCGTAGATGCCAAAGTGGAGCAAGCCTCGAAGGCAGTGGTGAAGGTTTGCCGGCAGGAGGCGAATGAAATAGACACCTGCCCCGAATGCTATTTGAACGCCAACTCCAGCGACGAGTGGTTCGTCAAAGTTTGCCGACAACCCCATCTCCTGCTGTGGGCCAAGCTAAAGGGATTCCCATACTGGCCCGCCAAAGCAATGGGATCCACCAATCCATCATTGGTGAACGTGCGATTCTTTGGCAAGCACGATCGAGCCTTCGTGCCCGTGAAGGATTGCTTCTTATATTCCGCTCAGAACCCAAACACCCAGACCAGTCGCAGGTCTGCGAGAGATTTGGCTGAATGCATACACGAGGTGGAGGTGCACATAGAGTACATAAAGCGGAAGATAGGAGCCTTTAACTACGCCCCATTTCGCACCGCCTACGACCCGATGGAGGAGCAACAGCAGCTGGAGCAAATGATGCCTGGCGTTTTTGCGGCCATCGATCGGGAGATGGAGCCCGCGAATAAAACGCCACTGCAGTTCCTCATCCGCAAAACTGCGGGAGATAAACTGTCCATCGTCAAGAAGAGCAAAACAACTGAGTCGGGGAATGAGTCCGATCCTTCCAGCAGTCCGGCCAAGAAGGCCATAGAGGCGGAGGTCGTACCAGTTTCAACATCCGCATCGAGTGATCATCCAAAGCACAAGAGCAGCAACTACGAAGTCATATCCAGGGCAGGCGAATCTCTCAGCGACTCGCGTTGCAAGGTTCTTCTCAAGCGAAAGTCGCTAGCCACCAAAACCACAACCACCGCTTCTGTCGAAGCTCCGGAGTCTGTGACCACGAAGCGCAAACATTCCCTAAGTGATGCTAGTTGCACCAGTGAATCCAGCGACTACAAGAAGAAATCCAAGCATGCCAGAAAGCAGCACGAGAAGGAACCCGATAGAGACTCAGAGGAGAAAGCAGGATCTAATAAGGACATTTTGAAATTAAAGGAGCAGCTGCAGAAAAAGGAGACATCGAATCAGGATCCAGCAATGGATGCCTCTGCAGCTGCAGTAGTTTCTGTTGTGGAGTTGGTCCAACGCCGTCAGGGAGTTACCATCACCAAGATTCCACGGGAACAGCCCCAGAAAGTGCAAGCCGAAGAGTCTCCAGCTGTGCCAACTACACTTCCGCCTGCCCCTCCTCCTGTTCCTCCAGCTGCCCCTCCACCTGTACCTCCGGCTGACCCTTCACCTGCTCCTCCGGATGTCCCTTCACCTGCACCTCCTCCAGCAGCTAAGCCAGCAGCTATCTCCACCCCTACTAAGACAAAAGCCCAAGAAAAAGCTGAAGCCCAGTCGGAAGTCGAACGGCAGCAGCAGCAACTCATCAAGAAGGTTATTCCGTTTGTGGAAATCAAAACGGAAGTAATGTCAGAGCCCGAGGAGGAAGAAACTGAAGAGACAACCAGAACACACCAAAATCCAACGGAGCAGCTCGCCAAGCAACAATCCCAGGAAGGGCACCTGCAAAGGCCGCAAAGGGTGACGGCTCCACCACCAGATCCCCCGGTGGCAGCCCCCACACGACCTGCCCCCGCTGAACCAGTAGGAAACCTGGTTCCAGAAGCGATTAAAATTAAGGAGGAAATCTTCAGCGAGGAGGAAATGGAAACGGACGAACAAGAGCAACGAGCGAGTTTTACCCAAAGATCGGAAACGATACCCATGCCGCAACCGATGCCACCGCCCGCTCCATTGCCGCCACGAACGGAAACTGTTATCCAATCGATTCGGGAGGAGTCACCTGCCACAGATGAGCTGGTGCGTTTTGTGGGCGACACAACCATCCAACGGATAAACCAAAAGCAGAGTGGCAAAACTACAGACTCAACATCCAAACGTCGTTCAGCACAAGCGCCGCAAACAGCACAAGCACTTGGTCCAACATCCTTAACAGCTCACTCAACGTCACCGACATCTGCCCCTTTGCCCTCAGCCTCTCCTTCGCCGTCGGCATCGCCCAAGCCCAGTGCGGTTCATGGGACCAGCAGGACACCGTCGGTAACCCCTCAGATGTCCCCGAAGATCAAATCGCCGGCACCCCATCAGTTTAGGTCGAAAGGCGAGCGCACACCCAATTCTACCTCGCCACCAAGTGCTGCCCAAGGCACACCTGCTTCAAATCTGCTCCGATCCAACATGGTGGTTATACCAGTGGAGCAGACGGCCAACTGCAATCCAAACAATCCCATGACTATACCTGTTCCTCCCTTGAGGGCCGTTTCCAAGAGCACGCTGCAAAACTCACAAGCTTCGATGCCTAATCTGCCGGGTAGCAGCACCCCATCCATGCCTCCCCCACTGGCAGACTTAAGTGGTCCCCCGACAAGTGCGGGCACGAACCCAACACAGGCTACAACATCCAGCTCAGAGCAGAGCGGCATTTTGGCCAATGCTCTGAATGGATTGCCAAGCGAAACTGTGGTGGGTGAGACGAACCTTAACGAACCCATAACTCCTGGAATGGCCACGGCCTTAAGTGAGATGCTTTTGCGGTCTGGTCCGCCCAAGTTGGTCGCTCGTCCTTGCGGCCCACTGCAGTCTGATGGTTCCCAGATCTATCCATCGCAAGCAGGACCGGTTTCCAGGAAACTAAAGGAGAATGCCCACAAGGTAACCAGCACCTTTTGTAATTAAATTGTTTTTCTAACTTAATGTCTGCTTCCTCAGATCACGGACTACTTTATTTCCGTTATCGAGGACACACTCTGCGACATGGGCTCCGGCGAACAGAGTGTGCTCCAAGCTCGCATCGCCGGCCTTTTGTTGGAGAACGAGCGACTGAAGCAGCACTATGATCGTCAGGTGACGGACATGCAACGCACCCACGAGCTAATGCTATCCGAAATGCGTAAGACAATAGAGCAGGAGAACAAACGGACAATCAACGAACTCCGCCAGCAGAGCACCCTGGAGAGGATGCGGGCCGTGGAGGAGGCGAAGAAAAAGCAGTGGTGCGCCAACTGCATGCGAGAGGCACAACTCTATTGCTGTTGGAACACCTCATACTGCGACTATCCCTGTCAGCAGATGCACTGGGCCAAGCACTCGAGCACTTGCGGGCAGGCGTCCAATATACAGCTGAATCCGCCGACGCACTCTGCTACCATGCCTGTTGGAATGGAACCCATGCGATCCAAATCCAAGACCCCGATGGCAACCACCTCGACGGCCAATACGAGCGTCACTCCAAATGCCAGCACCCAGATAATTCGAAATGTATCTGTTCCAGCAGCAGGACCAGCGATGAGCGGTCCCGGTTCTAAGAAGTGGTCGCCAATGCTACCCATGATGAACCCATCCAATCAGGAGGCGGTTCTCAAGCTGCCCTCCACCACCTATCTGCGCCCGGTGGTCAGCAATATAGGAACCACTGTGACGCCCTCGCCGGTACTAATTAATACGAATAACAGCGGCATGAACGCGATGATGGTTTCCACTCCGGCACCGAGCAACCATTTAGGCAATCTCATGCCTGGCCAGCGAAATGCCATCAGCTTTAATCCAAAACCGCTCTCGCAAACAACTCCAATTCAGCGCTTTAACATACCTGTGAGTAAATAGGTTTTTGAATTTTGGTTTTTTCTTTAACACAATTTGTTATCCAAATTTCAGTTACCCATGAATGTGAACCCCAATCCGCCGTTTAGTCTCATACCAGAGCCCCCTCATCAAAAGCCATCATCCAAGGCCACAGGGCGCAGTTCAGGAAAGAACAACAACCGCATGCGACAAATAAACATGGCAAACAACGCCCCGAGCCCACAGGGCATGAGACACAATCAAATGAATCAAGTGTTTAAACAGTGAATAGTTAAGGATAATAAAAAAAAGAACAGAGTAGATAGAAAGGAGATTGAACCGCCTGGAAAGACTGCCTGTAATTCAGGAAAATAGCATCCTTGATATTCCAGAGAAACTCAGAATCAATTATTTTTGTCTGATCCGAATGTACTAAGTCCATATTTTGGACGCCAACTTATTAATCCAAATCCCCGATAATCCAAGCGCTATTTTATTTTTTTTACTCAGAGAGTAACAGTTCTAAGTTTTATTGACACTGAAAGACGCAGTTTTATGTATAAAGATATCAATACAATAATAGTTACCTAAGTATATGGATAGATTCGGTATATATATTTATAAATATATCAAACTTTTTTTCAATATCTGATTTTACCATAACCTAATCGAATAGAATGTAAGAGAATGTAAAACCATGAGATGGAATTTTGCAAAAAGTAGTTACTTGCAGTCATACCATTCGTCATTTAAAGCATAATGTACATTTTTCTTTCATCCGACATCCCACATTTTATGTATATTGAAAGCAAAGCTATAACTGAAAAATGAGAAAAATACATCTGAAGAAATGTTTGAATCACCATACAAAATATATTTCTCTATCAAACCACCTACGAAACAAAAGTAACTTTCCCCAAAAATCAAACTCAACCTCAATCAATGTCTAACTTCTTGAAGTTTCCTTCAATCCCGAAAAGATCTGAGACGTTTTTGGGCTTTCCGGGTCTAAGTTTCTCGTTCACCTGATGGCGAGTCTCGAATTCAAGCATTTCCTTGCGATTATCCAACAGTTTTTTGTAATAAATATCTGTAAATAATTACATTTTAAAAAAATATTGTATCTATTTTCTGCCTAAAGGAGATCTACCTTTTGACAGGCTGGTGGACTCCTCGTCTCCGCCATAATCCTTGGGCAGCATTTGTTTTGGGACAAACTTAAAGAAGGCATTCAAATCGCTGTGGACGTGAAGGACACTGGACAGCTCCTTCTTCATAAAGGGGGTCATCAAGGCCAGGATCTTATCCATGAAAGGCACAATGTTGATGAAATGAAAGCCAATCAGTCTGATAGCAGCCGCTTCCTGGAAAACTTGACAATTGTATGGGAGATTTTAGATGCAAATAGATGGATCCTTGCCTGAAGATAGTATAGGAACTTTTTCATCTGCAAGAGGCCCACACGAGCCACGTGGCCCAAGGAACAGCCCTTTAGATCGATCACTATCACATGTCCTGGCTGAATGCCATCCTCGTACATCCAAAAGTCGAACACCATACAGTATCTGCAAGATAGTCATTTAAAAAGGAATATCTCGATTAATCTCGAATAACAAATTGTGTTTTTGAATTAAGCGGACGTACTTTGCTCCAGTCCTTCCCTGAGTTACACCCTTGCCTGTCCAAGTGGACATGTTTATTAATATTTACTTGTTTAATTGCTTGTTCTTAATTGACTGCCATTATACAGCAGATTATAATGATGATTGTAAGCGTAGAGTGGTCGATGATCTGTGAATGTCTGTGGATTAAGGCAAAGTATCTCAGTAGCTCAGCGTGTATCTCTGTATCCGGAATCGTGTGCGTGCTTTGAGTAGTGTTTAGTTTGAGGTTTTAGTGTAGAACCTTAATACTTAATACTTTCATGCTTCTTTCAGCCTTGTCATAATCACGCCACAAATATGACGTGCAAATGGCGCAAAAGCGAGGAGGTAATTATTGTCAGCCATTACTATTAAAGTTGAACAAGTGTTTGCAAAAATCGTATATAACAACTATACTTAACTTTGATATTTAGGGGTATATAATAATTTCTTATGTCACTATGGGAACTTTTTTTTAAAAGTGAAAGATATGGGTGGTTTTTGACAGTTCAACACAAGTACCATAATATAAGTGCTAGAAGGCTATTAGTTTCTATACTACAAGTGTTATTTATAGACCTTTTAAGAGTGTTGAAGGACACTTTGAAAGATGGACCATAATGCTAACAAATATTTTAAAATAATATTTAAAGACGTTTGCTTTACACCTCGATCCTATGAATACTTACAATTTCATAACGTCCGCAAAATTATAGTTTGAGGTATTTAAATCATCGAGTTTGCCGATTATAACTCGATAGCCTTCCGGAGTGGCTCCTGGTAGAGGAACAATGGAACTGCAAGGATTTTCAATGATTGTTTACCAAGAGTCCTTATAAGCTTGTCATTTAACCTACACTGTGTTCATGGCCCTCCTGATTTCCGGGCGCTCGCAGTCCAGATTCGAAAAGAACTCGTCCAGGTGGGTGCGGGCAGTGAGATTGATGTCCAGCACCTGTTTGGCAACCTCCATGCTGGACCTGCAGGCGTGGAAAAAGTGGAGCGCCTCGCCCTCCGAGAACTTCTTCGAGATATGCGGCTGGGCATGGATCCAGTCCAAGAACTTCTCGATCTCCGACCGTTTGATTTCCGGAAATCGGGCATACTGCTCCTTCAGATCGGCTTCCTTCATTTTTGGGATCAGCAATGCGATTTACTTTTGATTTTAGCGCGCTATTTGGCCCGAAACGCGTTTCCAGCTATCGGCGGTCGACTCTCGAATGAAATGGAAATGGAAGCTGTTTGCTTTCGCAAGTGAAACTGGTTGTCTGGCTGGCTAGCTGGCCGGCTGACTGTGCAAATTCGGCATGCAATTTCGAGTGCTCTCGGGATGGGATCGGGATTCGTAGTGGGAAATCGGGCATATCGGGAAAATCGGGGACGTATGGGGAGGGCAAATGGCATGTGCTGGCTAGCCGAATCGCAGACTGGATTCCCCTCATCCCCTCCCATTTTGGAGGAAAACTCACAACTGGCTTTCGTTCGGCCATCATCGTCATCGGTTCATTTCACTTTACTTCCATCAGGCTGCGTGGAAATGCATTTTGTTTGTTGGCGGCTTGTTGTTCGTTGCTTTTTCAACCTGACCGTTTTCTTCCAAACGGCTATTATTATTATTACTTTTTCTCTCCAATCCATCTGGGGTATTACGTAACATGTGATCAAGTGATTGGGCGGGCGATCCGTGACGAGTGTGGCCTGTTATTATTTCGCTTGGCATGTGCTCAAGCCGATCAAGAGATTTTAGCTCCTTCATCAAATCCGAAATATGATGCTTGACTGGCGAAAGGAAATTATATTTTTCATGTACACACAGACCACAAATGGAGCTTAGCGATAAGCGAACAAAGCGACGGCCAAAAGTGGCACACGTGGCGTATACTTAATATAAGCGATAGTCTACAAATAATGTTTTAGATAAAAACATTCAAACCTATTAAGTTGTTTTTTAGGTTTTATGTGTATAAAATACATATAATAATAAGTAAGGAAAGGCTTGAGCATGAGTTTTTTAAATGTCACTTTTCTGCCTCTATTTCGAAAAACTAAACAGAATTTTTCCATAAATATTTGGTTGCCCTCAAAATACCAAAATCAGTTTTGCAATAATTGTATAAATTGCTGGCTTCCTTCAGTTGAAATAAGATGTCACAACAGTTACGAGTTCCTCGCCGGCTAAATCCTCAAGTGGTTGCAATGCAACCTGCAACTTCGTCTTCTTCTAGCAAGTCTAGTTGCCGCAACGGCCTCATTTCCGCGGCAGACACTTGACATTTTGCCAGCAGCAGACACCAGCTAGCCAAGCTGGAAAACCAAGCCAAGCCGACTCGGCAAGTGGACAACCAAACAGGCAGCCTGTGGCGAGTCACTGAAAAATATGATTGAGAAATTAAAAAAATTATAACTAACAATCAATATAGTTTTCCTATTTATACAAAGCTTTTCTCACTTAATATACGTACCTACGGGTCACATGAATATTATCAACTTTTTTCAGTGCACCTGTGGCATGCTCCCCTCAGTTAACACAGCCGGTGCGCCACTTTGGCGTGTCTGAAATTCCAAACGGATTAGAAGCCGCGTGCAAAGAGCAAACGGCGAACTGCAAACACCGAACGGCAAACGGCGAGTGTTTACCTCCAATGGCAACCAGTTTGTTGGCCGGAGGAGCTTTTTGCTTTACGGCGTTTCGGGGTAGCCTTAGCCTAAAAGACGATCAAAGGAGCAGGGGTGCTGCTCCTCAGCTTGGCCAGCTGGGGGCAGGTGTCGCTATGTCAGCCTCGAGTGTCCAACTAGGTGGCAAACCAAATTAATTATCCATCCCAAAATCCGAGTTCGAAACTAAGTTTGCCACCGTGAGATCGAGAGGTCATGTGCACTTTACATAAATTAAAAAATAAAATTAATATGGTTCGATTAATATGGTTTATTTTCGAGTCAAAATATAATATTATATGCATGTTAATCAGTTCCTATTGAAGCTTAATAACTAAACTCTTCGAAAATCTTTTTAGACAGCGATGCTAAGAGAATCGATCCTTGAGAATCTAAACTCATTAAAATATATGCATATCGCCCCTTCTCAAGCCTTTTTCACTTTATTAGAAATTACTTCCTAACCCCCCTCAATCAGGATCTATAATGGAGTTTAAGTAAATCTTAAAGCTAAACCTCCATTATTATTAATTTTGTTTGGTTAAATATTTAAAATAGTTTTCTAATTTTCAATAAAATTTGAGAAGTAAACTAAATTTTCCAAGTGTACTAACGTTACAACCTATCGACAACTGACAGACAGGCATCAATTTTCGCAATGCTGACCCAAAAAAATCAATCGCAGGAATGCCTGCATGCTAATCGGGGATCAGGTTTTTGGCCACGATGACGATGATGGCCGTTGGTAGTGGTTTCGGTGGTTATAGTGATAATATTGGTGACAACATGATTTGGCGTTCGGTGGGCTCGTTTTATGTTGCCGTCACGCACCGAGTCCTACCAGTGGTTCGCCATTTTTGGGCTTAGCTCTTTGGCGTCGACTCTTGTCCTCTTTTGGCCCTGCCCAGTTTCAGCCCAGATTTTTCTGTGCCTTGTTTCTGCCTTTGTGTACTGGGTACTGGCAGTGGAGTTGCTGCGGCTGTTATTTGTTCTCTGGCCATTTTTCACGCATTTGACTGCATTACTTAACCTCAATTTGGCCAACGACGTGCATCAACTTCCCATTTCCCTGCCCACTCCCCCCGACTGTTCGTGCCACTCCTCAAACCCAATGTCTGTCTCGTCGAACGGTTGCCGTTTCCGTTGGCTGCCACAGCTCCGTTGAACAAATGAAGTTGTCGCGTCGACTTACAACCATTTGCATATTGTCCCCCACTCCACCCATATCCCCTCCATTTCAACACCTCGATCCCGTATTCGAGGAGTACTGATCCTGTCCAGTTCGCTGTGATCATTTCAATTGCCCTGATTCATGTCTACAGGCCGGAAAAAAAAAAAATGAAATATGGCTTTTTAGGGTAAATTATACGATATATTTTATTTGAAACTATAATGAAACAAACTATTAACTAACTATTAGATAATAAAATATTTTAAAATTTTGCTTAAATATTTAATTTCTGGCAGCTACTTCTAAGATACAATAGACCGTAGAAGATTTCATATAAGCGTTCTTAAATATCTAGGACTAAATAACATGTTTAGGGTTTTTTTAGTGTTATCACTTCTTTCTTTTGATTCCTGCATTCCTCTAACAATTAAAGTTAGGGGTTGGGTTGAGGTAGAATTAACCACGCGATTGTCGCCGGCCCAAAAAGCCTCGATTGTTCTCCATTTCGCAAGCTCTTGTCTTTTTCTTAAAACTGGTTTTGCGCATGCGCGCCTTTTTTGTGTTACTGCTTTTTCCTTTACATTTTGAATAGGTCTTTTCATACCCTTCCAAATTGTATTATAATTTGGCCAAACTGGAAGCAACGCTAGGGTCGATCTAAGGATATAGTTCGGGCGGTCTTGTCTGTTTTTAGGCAAATGGACTTTGAGATTTAAAACTATCGTTACATATCGTTTTGGCATGGTTTGGAATGGCAGTGATAGGTTTAATATAATATAGGTAATTGTCGTAGGTAGGTCGGTAAAAGTCTTGGAATTTATTAACAATCAGTATTACGCAAGATATACATACCATTCATAGACTAAAAACGCCCATTTATTAAATTTCGCTAACTTACAATATTAACTTACAAATATCACGTATGCATATCAACTATGCAATAATTATTTTGTTTAAATACCTTGAGATGAGGGAAATAATATCCTAGATCCTTTGCCTCGGGATGACAATAATTGCCAAAAACTTTCAAAACTTGTGAAAGACTTAAGTATCTTAAACAATTTGAAATGTTTTAAAACCATTTTAAACATGCCTAATATATATGTAACTTCGAAATCTGTTCAAGTATAACATTCGACAAACTGAAATTTATTTGCGGAGGTGTTTGGCAGTAGTCTTTGACTCCTGAAAATACATAATTTCATATCAATTAAATATTAATTTGTGTTCAGTCCTTGAGTTGGAGAGGGCATTTCAGTGAAGTTCAGTTATATGTACAATTGTATTATACAATAGAATCCTTTGGTTAAAGTCGGACAAATATGGAAAATTCGGGAAAGGGCAAAAAGTTTTTGGTGAAAGGCAAGTTAGCCAAAAGCCAACGTAACTCGGATTTTTACCAGGCGATAAATAATCAGTCTATTTTTATACTTTCCAAATCTTGGCTTTAAAGTAGTATACCTACACAGGATATAAAAACAGTCAATAAATTATTGATCCTATTTCGCAAACTGTTAATGAGCAATAAAAAACGACAAGGGTGTAGAAGCTTCGTTTCTCGCGAAGCTTTCCTTTCTTGTTTTTTATTTTAGCAAGCCATCACTGAGACCTGTGATCTTGTTTTTTGTTATTTTAGCGGTTTTTGTTTTGATTTCTGATTGCCGTTCGAATGTCTTTTTCAGCGGGTTGTTGCTATTGTTGGTAGTGTTGCTGCTGTTGCCCACTTTTATTTACGGTGGCAAGTGTCGCTTGACAAATTGATTTTGATTTGTTTGGTCTTTTTGCACCTTTTTGTTTTGTTTCGGTTTTTATTTTGTTTTTTATTGTTTGCAAGCCGGCAATGGGAAGTTTTTTAGGGGCTTGGCAGCCTTGAATGCAACTTTTGCCTAGGGAAGTGACTAAAAGTGACGGAGTACCCATTAAATTGCTTCAGTTCCCAGCTGAACAGGAAAAGGAGTCAACAGCAATATCCATCCAATTATCTCTTCCTTTGGAAAACGTTCAAATTGGAAATCAAACAGCAACAGTTGAATGCACTTTGGCGGGGGTGGCTGGGCTGTGGCTTTTATTTTTCGATGGGACGGAAGGGAGTAAGGGCGGCCGGGGCAGGGTGCGGGGCTAACTGTTCATTACACGCTCGTTGGCATCCTGTTTCATGCAACAGCAAGCAACAGGATGCCGCACAAACAATCTAAATTCCGAGGGTGGTTGCTCAGACATGCACTTTGAGAAACGATGGGACCTACGATGGTGCTTATATCTTTTGTAATTGAAGTTTTGTCCTTAAAGTATCCTAATACGCCACATAAACACTTTTATCATTTAGTTTTAAAATGTCCAACTACCCATAGAATTCAAAATACCCTTTCTCTTTAATATTTTCTTCACAAGTAACAAGTATTTCTCTAAGTGCTGCCAGACCTGATTGCCCCTTAAAAAGCCAACCAAAGTCAGTTCCAAGTGAATGCCAAACAAAGCCCGTCCATCCAACACCACCGATCCATCCATCCATCCACTCCGGCGATCGTACAAAGGGACTCAGAACACAAAGCATTAACGCGCTCTGGAAAAAAATGATCAGGAGCCGGAGAAGGAGCAAGAGGGTCACGAACAGAAGACTCCGAACAAAGGAAGATCGTTTTTTTCTTTTTCCTGAGCTCAGTCGTGCGTCAAAAAAATCCTTAAGCCAATGGAAACGAATAAGAAATTCAACAGCCGAGCACCTGATGATGATTCCGACTCTGACTTTGACGACGACACCTGAACCCTCCGGTAAATAAATATTAAGGAATGATAATTAGGAGGTCTAGCAACCCTCCGCCAGACGGACGTTACAATCGCGCACAGGTACGACCCGGTAATGGTGGTGGAATCTCAGTGGTTGTTCGTCAGTCTTCCTTTTTCTTCCTTTTTGTGCTCGTCTAGTGTGAAGTGATCGTTTGGCTATCTAAGTGATGTCATCCAAGGGTGGCTTCTCAACCCAAAAAACAAAGAACCTGCTAGGATATTCATAAGTCTACCCCTGGACTCGCTTGAGGAGATCGCAACCGTTGTAGCAAGTTGCCGAAGATGCGCCGCGCCCTAATTAGTGGCGGGCAAAAGGTAACAGTGCATCGTAAAAATATGCACATATCAAGAACTCCTATCTACATAATTATTAATTCAATATTTCCTGCCGGTTCTTGTACGCCAGCCTCGGTGCCAGCCTTAAAGAAAGCAATTCTCGAAAGGGGAAAGGAAGCGAGCACTTGATCTCAAGGACCACATTATAATGGAAAACGAGTCGCTGGAGGAAAAGGGGAGTCCCTCAGCCGGATGGTGAAATCAAATGAGATCAGAAGAGAAAGCATTGGAAGTTCTGGAGGGGCCTTTGCACTGAGGAAAGAATCTTTTTAAAACAGGAGTTTACGAGATGATTCTTTGAAAGAAATAGGGTACATTTTTATCACAGATCTCAAGTAATATAACCTAGAAATTCAAAACTTACCTAGAGTTACTTAATAATGAGATAAATATTATATTAAGCTTACTTAATGGGATAATCGGTTTTTAATTAAAGTTTTTTCATTAAAGTCGACTACATATATCATTGTTTTGAATGTATTTATTATTAAACACTTCTGCGAAAGTACGTCATATTAAACAATAAAATATAATTTATCTGTATAATGGTTATCTTTTACTAGATTTTGTATTCTTTAAAAGAAAAATTCCCAATCCTTAGGGGGATAGGAATGCTAATGTCACATGTTAATGTGATCGGCCATCTGGAATAGTATTCGTTTGCCTAGAAATCACTGGAGGAGCTTTGCTGGCGAAAGTAGTAGCTCGTTCCCCTCCCTCTTTCCTTGCCCCTCGTTTTTAGATCTCTTCCGCGATAGACACGCGTCACAAGCTCCTACTAGGGAGCTCCTACTCTTCTGCTCCTCCAGCTCCTCCAGCTGCGACGACTGTGGCACCCATTAACATTGTAGCATTTTACGCTTTCGCCTTGTCTTCGTCCCCACATAAAAGAGAAGATAGAGGGACACAGATAGAGGGAGATGGGAAATTGAATCTTTTCCCGGACGGGGTTCACTGAACCCCGTCTCTCAGATGATTTGCGCCTAGCTGGCGGACGAACTCTCGGATCAGGGGGCTACTATATGTGTGTACATCCCAGCTCTGTCTTGCTGCGAGGATGATAAATTGTAAGGCACTTATACCCAGCTCCGTAATAAAAACATTTTTTTTTGTTCAAAAATCTCTTAATCTCATAATCCCAAGACATCCAGCCGGACTTGCCTTAGATCCGCGTGGTGGGAGTACTTACGCGTTGCAAGTTTGGAGAGACATGTGCTTGCAATTACGATTCAGTTGACCTACATCGATCTGTAGAAATTCCTGATGGGAGATCAACTACGAAGAACTGAAAATTAATTGATTTTCAGTAAAGGGTCATTCGAATTAAATGAGACTTGCATATATACTTTCCATTGATATTTCAGTTTTTTCGATCAAAAATATTTCAAAAATCATGTCTCTCGTTTGAATATAATTTTTTTCAAAGAGTCCTTTAAGTTTATAAAACAAATTTAAATAAAAACCTGTTACCATACTATGCTAACAAGAATTCAAACTTTGTTAGATAATATCTTATTTATTAACCGAAATTAAGGATAGAGGGTCTTTATGAAAATCTAACTGGTTTTTAAAAAATAATGTTTAAGATGAGCATTTTATTCATAAGGCGCAGAGTGCCTTGCAAGAAAATAGTTCCCAGGAAGGCCGTAATTCTTATGGAGCACCTTTGGAAGACCGCGCCTAGACATAGACCATCCCGAACTTTGCATAATTTCCACTAAATGGAAGCCTAGATGGTAAGACATGATAAACATGATCTAGGGTTCAAAATTATGCGCTGTAAGCGCACTCAAGCAATGCGATTTTCATTATTTTCCTGCTGCCGTGGAAAACGCACGTGCACAAGGCCAAGACAATTTTCTTACCCTCCTGCTGGGGGATCTTCACATGTCTTCCACTTATATATTATATGTAGGAATGCCTGGCAGATGAGCAACCCTCAGGGGCGCAACTCCTTGGACAAGGCAAGTCAACTGTGAGAGGGGGTGGTCGCTGAAGGATCCGGGGATCGGTTCCCGCCCGATCCGAGTCCCACATAATATTTGCATCTCATTTCCGGACACTTGGTTGCGAGGGTCAGCGCTCCGTCCTACATGTTCTCGGGGGTGAGCGTTTGACAATTACTTTTTTTGGGTGCGGGACTCGGAAGTGGAAACGGGACAAAGGCGAGCGGAAATGCCTTAACATGAATGCGAGGGGTGAATAATTACAATTATAACTTTTTGTATTTGGGGGAGGCTCACACAGTACACGGATGCCTATACAAAGTCTATGGAAAATCTAAAAAAGCAAAGCTAATGGTATAGCATTAAAATAAAAATTGTTTTAGTTATAATATTACCTATTAAAATTTCAAAATAGAACAAATCATAAAGTATATATCCTTCAGATAATATCTTATTAGAGGTAATCTATTTTTCAACAGGCTACATCTTAACCATCCTTTAAAAAATGTATATCCCTTTCTTGACTCTTTTTTTCGTAAGCCCCTAAGAGGTATATTTTCTCTCCGTGTTTCTAGGCTAAAATCAAAATAGTTTTTATGGCAATTTTCACATGGAATTTTAATGAGCTCTCCTAGGCAAGGGCGTTACGGTGGCTTATTTACGATCCCTCGACTGGATTTGTGTGGTGCACTGTGCGTGAACCTGTTACATTGAAACCCACGACTCTACCCCCTTTTCGGATTTCTCTGGCCCCTGTGTTGGCTGACATTTTCCCATGATTCGTCACCCAAATTCATTCAGGTGGCAGTGCTTTTCGGACCTGTTGCATAATTTGTCAACGATTTTATTGCTTCGGTTCATGCTTTTAATGATAGACTGTACTGCATACATTTTAATGAGTGGGGACTTCATGCTGCAGGTCTCTTGGCCATCACCTTCCTTGATTTATTTAACTTCTCGAAAGTTAAAGGCAAATCAAAAAATAGTCCAAAATCCAATCCCAAGTGCTTTATAGAGAAGTACTTCTTGATCGACTTATAATTGATCTCCTGCGCGATGAGGACTTTTTGTAAGAATTCTTCTGCGGAGTTGAAGAGCGAAGAAATCCATTAATCATATTATAGGAGCCCCACACAGTTCTTCTATCCCTTTGGCCACAATTAGAAAGTCAATGACCGTTGTACCCCCGGTCCAAGAATCTCCGCAGCTCTTTCTCTCCGGACATTTTCGGCAAGAGATCGTCTCATTATTAATCCTCAGCCAAAACCGAAGAAACCATCGCTGGCCCTATCTCACTCCCCCCATCACCTGTAGACGGATGCAGAGAGTGAGAGAGATGGGGGGTGTCCATTCTCATTTCTATTCCCAGAATTTTTCATAGGGTTAAAACCCACGAGCGTTTTTTGTCTATTCGTTTCTTTTTGGGCAATCATCAGACACAATAGAAAGCTAGACCAGCCAGCAGGCGAACCAGAAGAAAAGGCAAGGCAGTCAGGAAGAACCGCTCCAAAGAAGGGGCCGCAAAATGTACGGACGGATGGACGGATCTGGGGGAGAAGGGAGGGCTTCCAGGGGTCTGGCTCTGTCCGTTTTTCGGTCGTTGAACCGGGAGCGGAGAGAGGAGAACGGCACGGCCGCACCGTGGAGGCCGCGCACTGAAGACTGAAGACCGAAGACCGAAGACCGAAGACCGTGGTGGAGAAGAGCGGCAAAGAAGCGATCTTCGCTTTCGAGAGTCGTAACAGTAAACAGTTAAAACGCTTCAAATGCGTACGGCTGGCCCGCCAGTCTGGATTTCAGTCCGACTGAGCGATGGGCTTTCTTCGTGCATTGTTATTGTTTTTATTGCGGCTGTTGTTGGTTTTAAGGCCATAACCTGCTGGAACACTGACCAAAAAGTCGATCCCGAAAAATAAACATTAAGCCAAGTCAAAAAAGGGAAAGATATAATCCTTTGTCAGTAATTCTAAGATATTATAGGTACTGCTTATGAAGGTCCTGCAGATATTCTGGATTATATCGTTAATTAAAAGATAACCTTATTTAAAATATAGGTCAGCTAAAGTTCTTTACCAGCTACATCCCCGCCTATAAGTTGGCTTGTTTCAAAGGACTTTTCTCTCTCTGTAGACCTGTTAATCTGTGCCCTGAAACCCGAGCCGCGTTTAGGACTTTGGCCTGCAGCTACGCCCGCAACTTGATGGTTGTTTACGAACCTGTTGCACTTGCTGCAGGCAGGGTGTTGGGTTTTATGGAATGTAGGGTGGAGCACAAAAGAGGGGGTCGGGAGGGGGGAAGGTGCTGGGTGGCCAATGAACGCCCGCCCAATCCCAAAGCCCAAAATGCCTCGTCCGTTTGCCAGCCAACGCACCTGGAGCTTCGGTCTAAAGTGGAAAGCCAACTTTACATGCCTGGGCCATTTACATGCGTAGCCTGATCCGCTCCCTTCTCCACCGCCCTTTTCTCCTGGGGCCCCTCTTGGCTTCTTTCTCTTTGGGTTTGAAAGCGCTGGGCATTTTTATTTTTATTTATTTTTATGATACCCGTTGATTTGAAAGAAAACCCTTTCTCTGGCGCTCTTTCTTCAGGGCCTCTCTGCCCCCAACCTCCGATTTCTCTCCTGTGTGCCACATTCTTGGCTTGGGATTGCGTAAAGGTACCGTTAGCAGCTTGGATTGTAAGCCTGTGTGTATATTTAAATGGACGCGTGGGACATGTGGGCCAACACCAAACCCAGTCTGGCCAAGTTGCCTGGTGGTTCTCCATGCACTCGAAAAAATTCCTCATGCAATTAATATTAGATTTAAAATTGACATTTCTTTAATGCAGTCATTAATATTTGTTTATATACTCCATTTCTTATGTTTTTTTTAATATTCTTAATATTCAAAGATTCTGTTTCCGAGATTTTTTTCTGAATGTTCTCTTGATCAACGATGCCGTTGAAGTTGCTTTGATTTTGGCCCAGTTGAAGAGGCACAGCATCCGCTAGAGCTCCTCATTTGGCGGCTTCTAGGTGCGCATCCGCCTTCGTTTGTCGTCTAGTGGATTCGGCTTTTGGGCCTCGACTTTTATCAACTTGTTTTCCGAAGCTGCTGCTGCCGTTGGTGGCTGCTATCGCTTTTGTTGCCGTTGTTGCCTCTAAGTTCTTCTCCTTTGTTGCTACAGAGTCTGGTTTCCCACTCATTTGCTTAATTTCAATTTCGTTTCGTTTGCCATTTATGGCACAATGACCATGAACGGTTTTTTAGACAGCTGTTGATTGTGGCGCTGTGTTGGTGGTTTTAGGTCTTTGGGCTTGGTGCGGAGGATGTAACTGTTTATTCGTAATAGATGCGCCAGATACATTTTGGGATGGGCTCCATCGTGTCCCAATGACATCAGCAGGCGCAGACAACGCCCTTCGAGATCGCTTTCCCCGAAAGCACTCGAGCCCCAAGAGCTTTTTTCTCCTGAATGACTCATTCGAAAACTGCATACCTCTGAAGTAAAAAGAATAGGAGAAAATACAGTATGGCTTCACTAAATGTATCTCCTTTTTAATTAAATTTAAAGAACAAAAATCCATTTTTATTATCTTACAAGAAAGTATCTCAATATTTGTATCTCATTTAGCAGCTTCAATTTTTCAAGCTAAGGCTGTAAAAATCGCACGCCAGCCATTGAAACTGTAAAAGCTCTTTCTGGAGAGAAAAATAAGGAAGAAATTCTCTCTTTTTACCGCTTGGCGGAATTGAGACACGAGCTCTGCGCTTGACACATTGCATTTCATTAACCAATTAACATAATTAGTGTTCATCAATCAATTAATAATTCCGCTCAGTGCCTCGATTTTGAGAACGGACCGCCGAGCGATACGCAGGCATAAATCAAAAGTCGAATACACTTGTTGCGCCCAGGCGGTGGCAGTGACGCCGGCCGCAGCAGCGGCAGTGGCAGCGACAGCGGCTGCAACAACAACCCCAAAGGCCAGAAACAAGAAAAAAAAATCCAACCTCAAAACAATAACAATCCCTGCTCTCGCCTACTCTCCAACTCTCCACTGAGCTGAGCTTTCCGCTTGGAGAGTATCTTGGAGAGTATCTCTCGAGTCGGATTTTCTGAGTATTGGTGGAGCCGAACGCAGCAGAGGGCTTCGCGGTGCATATGTGTGCGTGCGACGTTGTGAGGAAAAGGGTTCTTGAACTTAAAAGGGGTCAAAACATAAAATGAAACTCAAAATGCCTTGGAACATAGACAAACCGAGCTCCGCTCGCGTGTATCCGCGTATCTGTATCTGTATCTGCCTAGGTCCGTTTGTGTGTGAGCGTGTGCCTGCTGCTCATTATGCTGCCGCAGCTCAGCCGCGGCGCTGCCCACGGAGCGGTTTCATCCGTTCGGCTGGTTGTCTCTTCGTCTATTCCGTTTTCTATTTGATTTCTACCTGTTGTTGTTTTGGCTTAAAGCCTGCTCCCCTTTTGGAGCCTACCCCCAGCCCCCGCCTCTGTCTCTTCACCTGCGACCTCCCTAGGAGGCACGCACTCGCATCGTGCTTACACTGGAAGAAAAACTTATTAAATTAAGGAATACACTATACAAACTATTTCATATTTTAGTTAATGTATCTCTATCTTTGAATTTCTATCGATATCCATTTGTTGGAACATCTTTTCTTGTAAAGAAAAGTCTTGTCTTTCTTTCAGTACCCATAGGCTTAACCGGAACTGAGGTTTCTCCTTCGCGACGAGCCTGAAACTTTTCGTGATCATCACTTTTGTAGTAATCAACAGTCTTGAGCTCATCGTGGCTATTTTTAGCCGCGGATGCGTAGGATCCGTTGACCCAAAATTAAGGCTGAAATTGAAGAGTGAGTAGAGGAGAGAGGGGTCAGCGTTTCGGCCATCGAACAGGAGTCAGTGCTGCTCATCGCCGTGAACCATTTGTGTAAACAATATTATTTATGACGCTACCCTATTCCTTTACCTAGGTCCCCATTCCTCATCCCCCACGTACTGATCCCGTCAGCCCCTCCCCGTTCTGTACTGGGTTTTTATACTTATTTCTATTTACAATTCCATTCCCTGGGTTTCGTTTTACTTGCTTTCGTGCCTCTATTTGTCCGTAGGCTCCTTTCTCCGTCTCGCTTTGGCCGCGATTCCTTACCTTTTCACGCTCGGCCGCCTCGTTTCTATCCTCATTCGGTTCCACGCTACGTTTTGTATCTGAGTATCTTTTGGATGTGTGTGTGAGCGTTTCAATCTCGATTGTCAATCTAGGCGGTTAGAAAAGATGTTTGCCTTTGGCCTGGAACAGGAACGCGAATGGGAATAAGTCCGAGAATCGGAATGGGAATAGGAATGAGAATGGGAACGCAAACGGAGGCGAAGACGCAGACGCGGCAGCGAACGGTCAGCGACCTCCGAGCGATTACACGTGTTGTAAATTAGTTTAGGATTCCCTCGTCCCATTTTGAGGAATATTAATGCTTTGTTTGCCATCCCAAAGTTTCTTTGCTCTTCAGCATGTGAAGTGAGTCCCTGGAAATGAGTGATGTGCCTCGACCACTTGATATCGCGATATATCATAAAAGGGATAAACAGCCCAGGTCTAGGTTCCAAGGTTTCGGGTTCCAAGTTATCCCAAGTACAATCTTCCTATCGCAGATAAGTCGAAGGAATCAATTTCTTGTAATACTATATGACTGTTCACACTTTGGAAAATTATACCCCTTTTTAATCAAATCTACCCTGACATTGGTTATATATTACAGCATATAACCCTGACTGACTACATGTGAAAGGACATTTCTCATCATACTCATAAATTTTATCATACTTTATTCAAACAATTTATTAAAAAGTTTTAAATTTAATGCGGGAAACCTGACTATTCACACTATAGGAAATCATAAACATGATTTTATTCAAATCGATCCTAATATTTCTAAGATACAATCCCCTATAACCTTTATATGTCGTTATTTTGATAGACCTAAATCTTTATTAAATCGTTTGATTCATAAATTTAAAATAAACCACTTGATATCCCGAGATACACAAGATAAAATTAATCCCCGAGATATTACAAATGGGATAACAGCCTAGGCATCAGAGCTTCGTATTCCACAAACGGCCAATGCATTAGTTAGCTTGTAGGATCTTAAAAGGGAAAACCATCACAGTTCCCACTATGAGACTCTATGGCACAGTTTACTCTAATAACATTTTTATTCAAATCCAGCTTGATATTTCTCAAATATAATCCCCTATAACCCTTATATTTCATTATTTTGATAGCAAGAAACTCTATGTGAAAGGATATTCCCTTTAATACTCATCAATTTATCTTTGTGTTGAAGCATTTGATGAATAAGTTTTAAAGTCCTGGGTGTTTTTTTTTTCTTCCCAAGGAACTCCTAACCAAACACACAATGTTTTCCCCCATTAATTGCTGTACAGGAGAACAAAAAATGACTTTTCACACATAGAAAACATCCAGACACAAAAGAGAGTATCTCCAAGATACAAAAGGGCACCTGACGATGACTGGTTGGAAGGGATCGCAGAGCCTGTAGCTTTGGATGCGAAGCAGCAGGGAGATCCAGCCAACAAAAGATTTCTAAATTATCGACTAACCCCGACGTGTTGGTTGGGACGGGGATCTTGGGGAGGATCAATTGTGATCTCACGACGTCAAGCTGGGTGAGTGGCAGTGCCACCTGATCCAACACAGATATCCAATCAAGAGCAACAACAATTTCACACCTTCAGACCGTTAGAGAAAGGGCGTGGCAGCAGCTAGAGCCTCAGATCTCAGAGCTGGGAGCTCGAACCACGGAGCTTATCGCTGCTTTTGAGGACCCCTTGACAACCGGTTCTTACAGATACTTTCTAGCATCGGCTTGTCGGCAATTCGCCGGCTTGCGACTGACTTGTGATTACTAAATTAGCACTCTCCTGATTGCCAGCCAGTCCGCCCGTTTGGCTCACCCCCGACCCCCATTTCTAATTGCCGTTGCCGGGATTGTAAATACACGAAAAGAAAAACGAGAATGCAGAGACAAGAAGCCAAGAAATTCCTTTTTAATTAGCGTCCCGTGCGAAGCTCGAAACGGGCAGTTCACCAGACTCCAGAGTGCCCCCAACTTCCCAGCCCGAATCACCTGCGACTGTTCCAAAAATTCTGTTGCGTCATAATCATTGTCTGGTGGGAACTTCCGCAGCACAATCAACGTCAGCTACCGTCAACTGTCAGCAGCTTCTAATGCCAGGTGAATACACTAAAAAAAATATATATATTTCCAAGAATTATACCTTCAAATTATACCGTCTAGACATAAAAAACAAACCCATTTAGATATGAAGCTGGAGATATGAAACATATTTCTTTTTCCATATTTTTTAAGTGTAACTTGGCTAATGACATTGCGAGCTCTGTTGGGGAGCTATTGGCCCTTTTTGGACCTTCAAATCCGGAAATCCCGCTCTTTCTCTGCTTCGCGCGCCTAGCCCCCGTCTCTCCCCGTGGGATCGGATGTGACATGGCTATTTGGGCCTAAGCCGACCTCCGTGTGAACCACGTCGGTGGCGTGTCCAGAAGCCAGGATCCGTGAGATCCGTGAAATTACCATGAAACGCTGGAATGGTTGCCTTGGCGCGCTGCTTCCCACAGAATGTTGCATAATTTTCACGCTCCTTGGCCGCGAATGCAACCCCCGTCCTGCAGGACCCTCGCACCTGTAGCTGCCGTGTCCTGCCCATTTACGAGAGACATCAACAAGTTGGCTGGCCAGCGAAACGAGCAACAACTTTCACCCTCCCTCAAAAAAGTACAAAAATAAAGTTGGAAAGGCAATCACAGGGCTCTCGACAGGCTCAACTGGTTTTGAATCGAATGGAGTTCGTATCTTTCCCATGAAGGCCATGGTGGCGGGGGAACAAATTTAAAATTACGTTTTTATTTTGATTTCTTCGCTCGACTCCCTCCTGGCTTAATGGCCCTTGACTTCGACTTTCGGTTATCCTTCGGCTGCGGCCTGCAACTCTTTCTCACAAACAACACACACACTCACGCTCTTGAAATCTTTCGTCCCCGAAAAGGGGAAAGAACTTTTACATTCCTGCATTCTCCCACGTTCCGATTCACGATCCTTGGACCCGCCAGGATCAATCGCGTTCGTATCCAGATACACTTTGATATTTATGTATCTCGAGGGTCGAGGATCCTCTTCAAATAGACGTAGAATTTGACACAACACCTGGCCATTACAGGGAAATAATGCGATAATGCTTGAGTAACGATCCTGGATCCAGGACCTGGATGTAATTACAGGCAAATGGAAAATGGAAAAAGATTCATGCGGTGGAGATTGTTGGAAACTACAGCCAAACACGAAACGCTGCCCCGGCCACCTCGCCTGCCAGCCACCCCCTTTCTGCGGAGAGCTGCGATCACAAAGCCGGCCCTTTGTCTTCTTTCCCCCGCAGACTGAAGCAGACCGAAAAGAAACCGACCGAAGACAGGGGTGTGGGGGCCGGGAGGGAGTCCGAAGGGATGGAGAAGTGAGCAAACAGCGTATCCTGTACCCTTGCACAGACATTGACTTTCATTATCTTTGCGCCACTTTAAACCACTCAGCCTGGGTCGGGATACGGCGATGGGGAGTAACGAAGGGGTGCCAAAAGGGGCTGGGCAGGATGCACTGAAAACTATGTTAAGATTAAAAGTTATTATTAAAGAAATGCAGGTATAATAATTGTAGGTATAATTTTTAATATTTATAAACTACTTATTTATTGTTTAACAGTTAAACCTTGAAGGAATTTTTAGACATTAATGAACATTTTTAAAATTATGTAAATCTTTATAGACTCTTTATCATATATAATCAAAGATAGGAATCCAATAAAAGAAATATTAAAAAAAGAAACAAAATAACCCAATATTATACTCATTAACTCAAGATAACACGATCTTAAAACCCTTTCTGACTTAGTTAATTAGTATTACTAAACTGCAATATTTAGCCTTTATTGCAATAAAAATATACATAGAACCCCTACAAAAAAAAAAAACAAAAAATTTCGTATATGTCAAATTTAAACTTAAGATAAATAAGTACACATACATATGTATTTAGTTATTATTCTTAACTAATACATTAAAAAAATTTATAAATTATGCTCTTTTTTCTCAGTGCATATAAATCCCAAGTACTTGAATGGGAGGCAGGGAGTGTGGAATAGGGAGCAGGAAATCTACCCAGTCGAGGACGTGCCGCCTCGGTCCGCCACAGGGTGCAGTCACAGCGACTCGCCTGGGACGGGATGGGTATGGGATCGGATTCGGAATGGGAATAAGAGTGGGACTTCGAGGACCGACTTGGGATCGCGAGGAGCACTGTCAGCACTGTTCGAGTCCCAGAGTCAGCCGTGTGTATCCACCGGGCGAATGCCACGAAGGGGGATCTTTGCAAAGTTATTTATTCTCTTCTGGCGTTTCTCGCCGCCCTCCGCATGTGTGAGTGAGTGAGCGAGTGTGTGTGTGTGAGGATACTTTTATGGCCTTCGCCTCCCCTTTTGCAGCCCCCCTGCTTCTTTTTGATTTGCATTCCAATGTGTGTGCAGTGGGCCCAGCCCAGAAAAAAGGCCGCAGAACAAAAAGAAACAACAACCTCGGCAATAAAGGCGATCCCTTTCGCTTGACTTGGGGGGCTTTGGGGGTGAAAAAAGCGCAAAGGCAGTGAAATAAGGAATAATAAATTAAGGAGAAAGAGCAAAAACAGGGCAGGAAGGGAGGTGAAAGAAGTAATTGTAACGTGCAAATTGCGAGCTGAAAAATATTTTCAATTTGCTAAATAATATGTCATCCGACCAGTTGGGGCGATCAATCCTGGCGAACGGGAGTTGAATTTTTGATTGCCATTCTCTTTAATTTGCATACGGTTTGCTTTGCTTTTTTTTAAGGCAATGATTAAGCCGAATTTATGATAAAGGGTATATCACAAGGATTCTTTTGATGACTGTTTGACTTGAAACTCTCAACTCACTTGAAACTCTCTTTAAATAAAATAAAATTAATAATTAAGCTTGTAACAAAAAAAAAAAGAGTATGTATATAACCAGCTTTTTTATTAGGAAACTATTGCTTAGAGACAATATAATTTAAACACATTTTTCTCAAAAACTAAACTCAATATAATATTTATATATATATATATATATATATGTATATATATAAAAAAAAAAATTATATAGAATACAAAAATTATATATATGTAAATATAATATTTAAATATAATATTAACATTTATAATATTTATAATTTAAATCATTTTTGGTAAATGAAAAATTTTTAATTTTTGCACCTAAATTATAAAATTTAAAATTATTAAGGGATCGCTTTTTAAAAAAATTAACATTAAATTTTATTTTTTAATTTAACCAAATTGCCAGGCCGAAATTGCCAGGGCATTTTGTCATTGTTTCTTTATATTTTTATAATATTATTTTACTAAAATTATCAGTTAAAATGTTATTCATGAAATACGTCCTAGTACTCCCGTAAAATATCATTCTCATAGATTTATAATTTTCAATTGAATTCCATTTCTTACATTAATGATTAAAGTTTGAAATTATTCTGGGGATGTAACAGCAGCCCTCTTACTTCTTATCATTTTATCGCTTTTAAAAAACATTTCCTTTGAATTTTTTATTTTATTTCAGACCGAAAAGGGCATTTTGCCATTAACCCTTCGTAGTTTCCTGATACATAAAACATTCTGTGAAGGAATTTTTGTGGGAAAACCATAAAACGATTGTTTTTTCATTTTTGATTGTATTTTATTGCAGTCACTCCTTGTTCTGGGCTGCCTGGAGCCCAGATTCGGAAGCCCAGATACTCGGCATCGTTTCATTTTAATGACTTTGACATGCATTTGACCTGGATATGAACGCGATTACAGAGTGCGCAAGAGTGACCACCAAGGATACGAAACTGTGGGTTCTGTGTGTGCGAGTGTTTTTTCCAAGGAAGATGAAGTTCTTAATTTCATGCCAGGCCCTTTGCTGCTCCGAAAGAAGTTCATTCGGAAAGCGACATGTCAACGACAACGACTCATTGAGCATTTGAATGCCGCAGATATTTACGACTCTTGTCGCATTTCGTTTCATTTCATCCGAGCTAATTTCGCAACCGGACGACCAGACATGGCCATGACAAGCACTGGCCAAAGAAATCCTTTCCAAGAAACATAACGCACCGAACATGAAATCCATTTGTAAAACATGCTTTTGGCTTTTGCAATTTGAGGCCAAAACAGGGGCCACTGGTATATCCAAGTCCTCTCTGGCGGTTCTGCTCCGGCATGTGGTGTGGTCATACCTCCCAGTTGCAGCAACAGTTGCTGTTGCAGTTTCATTTGCAGTTTGCTGTTTCTGTTGCTGCTGCAGCTCTGCCAACTGCAATCAGCCAAGCAGCTAGAAACCGAAACAGAAACAGAACTATCCATCTATACGTCCATCCATTCATCCATCTATGCATCTATGTATCCCCCAGTTGGAGGAAGGCTCTCGTGTATCTGACGTTGAGTTGAATGAACCAAAAGAGAGCAACTGTTGCTAATGTTGCTAGTTGCTAGTTGCCAGTTGCCAGTAGGTAGTGTTGCTGTTGCTGTTACCAGTATAGCTGCTGGTGACTCTCTCCTGCGGCACTCGTGCGTTTCCTTCAGCAATTTGCAACAGCAACAGATGCCTGACAGAGCCTAGACAAAGCCACACCAGGAGAAATTTCTAAAGAATTTATTACAAATATTTTGTAAAAAAGGATAAAGTCGAGGCTTTCAACAAAATTAATAAGGGAAAGTTACCGCTTACTATAAATGTATATATAAACTAAAAAAATCCTTTGTTTCAAGTGCACGAATGTGGTTTGTATAAAAGTTCCTTCTTAGTATGGCAAATTACGTATACGGACCAGGCCAAGATTGTGGTCGCTCTCAGCTTCCTGCAGCCAAAGTTAGAGGCCTTGGAGAAACCGCAATGGACAGATCAAGAGCCAGAGACAATTTCCTTGGCTAGTGGAAAGCTAAGCTGGGCATGAATAACCATTTAAGTGCTTTCCCAGGCGACGATCCTGAGAACTTGGCCCGCCAACAGGTGAAGCTGAAGCTTCCCACTTACCTAAAACAGAGACAAAATGGGGGCCAAGCCAAGTGGGGTAAAGTGGAGAAACCGGGAATCCGGGAAACTGGGAAAATGGAAAACTGGGAAATGGAGAATCCAGAGAACCCCAAAGAGATCGAGAGACCAGACCCTTCATTAACCGAGCGTCACCTCCTCTGGTATGAGGCTGGCCATTGAACTCCTCAAACAGACTTTTCACACAATATTTTCCTACATTTTTTCGCGGCCTTTGCTCTGTTTTTCCTGCTGTGGTCGGGGATTTTCCCTGCCAACTGCCTTCTGCCTTGTGCCATCCACTTCTTTTGATCGCATTTGCGCATGCGCACAATTTTCCCGTAACAATACAAAGGCTGAAGAAGACGCAGATCATACTTGTACTAAAAAATAAAATAAAATAAATATAAAAAGAAAACAGCAGTGGCGAAAGAAAAAAAGAGTTCAGTTCAAGTGCCTTTCTCCATCGTCGAATGCGAGGTTGTTAAGAGGGCCAGCCGAGTATGGACCAGGTCCCAGTCAGAAGTTTCCAGTCCCAGACCAAGATCCATACCCACAGCCATGCCCAGACCTACTTCACAAAAAGAGGAACTTTTTATGCGCATTATGAAGTTAAGAATCTCATCCAACTTATTATTCACAGCACGCAGTCGAAGGCAATGAGCAGAGTTGACAAATTCCGGCATTATGGAAATACGAGGAGGAAAGCATAGGCATGTGGAGGAGCTTGAGATGGGGGGTAACTAGAGAAGGATCTCTAGAAATCCTGAAAAAACACAACTCAACTATACTTAGAGATTCCAACACAAAAGGAGTGAAGAAAACTCTCTAATTTTATACTCTACTATTTTATAACTTTATAGGGGTTTGTAACTTATTTAATATTCAGAATTAAAGTAGGTTTTTGGTTCTTCAATTGACTCTATAATGCAGGGTTTTCTAATAACAACATAATAATATAATAAGACTAATATAATAAGACTTCCTATTGAAGAACAGCCTTTAAAAATACATTTTCAAAGGAGTGTAGACTTGCTTGTCCTTTTGTTGACCTTTTTTCCATGCCCCACTTGCAGCCCAACTCGAGGTCCCCCCATTATCAACTTTCGAAACTGTACACAAAAACCCGAAAATAAACAGAGCACAAAAATCCAGGGAAACTGAAAAAGAAACCCGAAAAACCAAAAATTAACAAGGAGAGAATCGAAAATGGAACCCCCATGACTGTTAAGATCGACAAAAAGTAACGTGCAACAAGATGCAATGGTGGCGAGGACGAAAGGATTGCGTCAAAAGGCAAACAACAAACACAAGCACTGACTCACACACCAAGACATATAGGAGTGGATTGGATAAACATATCTGTCAGATGTACTGGTTGTATCCCTTTTTTCGTGGGATCCGCGAGGCAACAGGCAACCGTCCCCGTCCCCGTCCAACAGGTAGACAGCAACCGAGGAGCGCGACCGCAGCGGGCCAAACTGGTTTCACCAGATTCCAGCTCCCAAGGAGCGGCTCTGAGGACCGAGGACTGTTGACTTTAGTCTGTGTGGACAGGGACCCTCGTCGTTTCACCGACTCACCGACACTCCGCGCCGACTCCTCGAATCTCGATGTGAATCTGAATCCCTATCCGAATCCGACGACTGTGAGTGGCATACAAAGCGGGCCAGAGAACCAGTTTGATCCTCACGCCGACGAGTTGGCGTAAAAGCAATTTTAATGTCCTGCTACCCAGTCCAGTCCATAAAGTCATGAATAATCGCCAATCGGCCGGGGAGCGTACGTGCATGTAGGACGGAGGACACGAAGGTTCCTTCCCAGTCTCATTCTCCTTCCCGTTCCCAACCCCCAGTCGGCCCCTCGTCTTCCTTGTTTCGGGCTTGGATTTGTTTCTTCTCCTTTCTTAACTGACTTTTGGTCGGGTACGATCCTTACGTATCACCTTTTGTGCTGACTGTACCTGGGACCCTGTGGGGACCTTTTAAAAGCAAGGCTTGGCAACATTGTTTCCTTCAAGGACACGACTTTGATTGATCTTCGGCTGTCGAGCAGGGGATTGTTTTAAGTTTTGGATATTTGTTTGAGATTGAAAACGACTTCTTTGTTTATTGATTGCTTTATTTTCAGAAAAAGTAATAACAAATACGTATAGAGGAGCTACTAAATACATTAAAGAACCTGAAGGATTCATTTAACAATGATTGGATTGATAGTTTGATCTTGAAAGATAAATAATTTTTTAAAGATTCTTCGTACATAAACTTATAATTTTATAATTATATAATTTAGGAAAACTTAAACTATAAAGAATAAATGGTGAAACTTTAGTGTTTTTTTTTGGATTATGGGTAAGGTTTTCTTATATTTGTATGATATAAATTACTATTATATGTTACTACTTTATATGGGTTGTAATATTTAAATGGGGAAAAAATCCACAATATATCCATAAATCCAAGTCTATAAATCCAAGCAACAATTATTTGTATAATTTACAAATATGTCACGATCCTATTGCTTTTAAATGTTTATCCTATAAAAAATATTATATATGTATGTATCAGTTTCTAATAACATTATTTAAAAATCAACTTGTGTTTATCCCCAAAACACCCCTTTGAGTAATCTTAGCTCAAGCGTACAGTCTGTACCCCATATAATCGAAAGTATCCCCAAGAGTGCCGAGAAATCCCAAAGAATCAGCAAAAAACGATCTCCGACTTGCCCTGGGTGATTCCTTGAAAAATCCTTTAGAGATAAACACAAGTGCACTTCCATTTGGGAACATGAAGGGGAGAGCAGTGAGGAGAAAAATGTACCCCAGCAGCAGATCAAATATACATTTGAGTAAACAAGCGTCGCATTCCACAGAAATATAAAAAAGGAGAAGCGAAAGGGATATATACCCCGCCCCACGGAGCCACAGCCGAGCCACCACCAATGCATCCAGCCTTGAGAGGCCTGACAGATATTATTATGACGGCGTTGTTTACATTTCCCCACACGAACCGAACTGAAATCCAAAGCCCCCAGCCACACCGATCTGCATCGCGTTTGGAACCCTTGAGATTGGACTCCTGCGCGGCTCCTTTGGGCAAGATCAGCTCTCCAGCTCACAGGCGACTGCAACTGCAACGCAGCAGCAGCAGCAGCACACGAGCAACATCCAACATTCCGCATCCAGTTGGGTGGAGGCAAGAAAAGATCACCAGAGATCAAGTGAAGGGTGCAATAAGAAAAGTCCAAAGAAAAAGGATTGTGTGGCACTGCCTGCAGTCAACGCTGGCCGAGACGTTGGCAGAGAGGAGGGCAGAGCCGTGGCATAGGCAAGGCGCTGCCCCAAGAGGTGACGCCAGTTCATTGAACTCGGCCAGGCAACTCCACAATTACAGGCACAGGCACTAGTGATGCCCCCAGCCAAAGGACCAATAGAGAAATGGCTAAAAGAAAATAAGTTGAATACTTAGCGCCCTTGGGAATTGTATAAAAAGTATAATTAGTTTATATTTGTTTGCAGTAATAGGCTGCCAACTATATTTGCTATAAGGTAGGGTTCCACAAATTTATATAAAACTTTAATCATGTTCCTAGTATTATTTTGGTGAATTTAATTTTGAAAACTAAATGTTATTATAAAATGTACAAGGAAGATTATTCAAATATCATGTAAAGCTTTCAAGTTTTTAAAATTTAAAAATAAATTTCTCGTTTGCAATGAAAGCTTTTATGAATGAGACTTTAATATATACAACTTCCATTTTTTATCTATCGCAAATATAGTCGAACCCAAATAAAATATAGAAGTTTTTACTATTTCTTTGTAAAATCTATGTCATTGAGAAGCCCAATATCCTATTTCACAAACCATTATTAAATAGTTATATTGAGAGTTTAGGCTGAATAGTTTATATGCACATGTAATAAATATGGTAATCCTTTGATAAAAGACAAATTTGCACTAAACCCTTTTACGAGGATAAAATATTGTTAGAACTTCTTTCTTCTAATGTTAGAATTTCTTCTGCAATCTACTTAAAAGGAAAAGGATAAAAATATATCTGAACTATAAAAAAAGGCCAAATGGGCATCCCTGGCAGACGGGAGAGTCGGTACGATCTCTGCTCTTAAGATAGGACAACGAACGGCGGCAATGTGCAGCATCTTGTATCTATGTATCTGTGCATCGGAGAGCGCCTGTGCATCTGTGTGCGCGGCCAAGGAGTTTTTCCGGCTTTTCTTGTCGCATCCTACAGCCTCCCAACCATAAACGGGCAACAAAAACAGGGACTGGGGAGAGATCGGTTTTATTATTACAGCTATTTGTGCGGCAAAAGCAGGAAGGAAATTGCCGCGCCGGCAATGATGTGCCTTATAATCCTCCGTCCTCCGCTTTGCTCGTTCAACTGCCTCTTGCCACTCTGCCACACTGCGATGTTGGCATTTTCCAAGTAAAAATAGAAAATAGATAAAAATGCAATTTGTTTTTGTGTGTATCTGGCGGCAGCTTGGGGATAGACAAAAGGAACAGGAATTCGCTCCTTACCTGGCTATTTTGCATAAAAATAGACCAGCTAAGAAATTCAAATTCTATTTCTGAAGATTGGCATCCTAATGGTGAATTAATTGAAGATCTATACAAAGAAAATGATTCTGTTCAGGCCCTCCTTGAGATTCCAGAGACCCATTTATCACAGACGCTTCATTAGTCATTTCACAAAAAAAAGTTAAGTGATTGGAAGGGATGGGGATTCGAGGGAGCGTTCTATTAATTTATTGTTCTGCCCATGTGGGAACTTTCAATCGGGCCATTGTAGTCCTGCTGTAAGGAGCTGCGGGTACTTGTCTCTGATCCTTAATTTGTGCATGTATGGAAATCGTAATAAAGATTGACAAGCGCCCTCACTTTGCCAGAAATAGCCGGCGGGAAAGTTACCCCCAAAATAGGGGAAGGTCACCCTGACAAGGATTCAGACCCACATAGAGCCTTAAGTGTCACGATTCGGGTGCCGAAAATAGACTGCCAGCATACGACCAGAAGGAGCTACCAGTTCCACACCCCCGCCGGCTCAGCACACTAGGGGTTAAATCTTGCCATTAACACTCTAAACGCAAATGGTTTTCAAAAGCATGGGAATCAAAGGATAAATGGGAATAAATCTTATATTAATTAAATAAATAAATTGAGAAAGTTTTCTATTTTGTATTTTCTTTTATTTTTTCCAGTGCGTTTTCCATCTTATCCACCCCCGTAGCGATTGTTTATGTTTGTTAACCGCTTAACAGATTTTATCTCAGCAACGCACAAATTACTCAACACCATCCAGAGGCTGGCTTCGAGATTCCTGTGGGCTCGTATTACCGAAAAAGGACTCTGCAGTGGGCATGGGCGTGGGCGTGTCCTGTTTGCTATTCTCGGAACACACGCGTATCGCAGCACGCACATCTCCTCGAGGATCAAGGATGATTGTGAATTCGAACCACGTGATCGGCAGGAGTCCTTGCTGGCTTCATCAATTCCCGGCAACTCCATTGACTTTCAGCCTTTCTGCCTTTTTCAACCTCGCACCAGGTATCCTATTCATCTCCAGACCCCTTTCATAGTTTTCTTGATTTTCCCTATTGTTTATTTTCCCCTATTGTGTCTTTGTTTGCTTCTTGCCTTTCCCTTTTGATTTTCCTTTGGATAGTTCCCTCCCCAGAGATCATTGAACTCTACCCGAGGATCGACTAGACTTGATGATTGTTTTATAATTTGACTACAATAAGATACAAAGTCATTTAAGTTATAATTTAACTGCAATATGTTGTAGAGTTAATCTTCAAATCTTTTTCGGCTGATATCAAAAGCATTGTAGTTTTTTGAAAATGTTTTAAGCTTTCTTTTTAATAATACAATAAAAACTTTTAATAGAAAATCCTTTAAATAGAAAGTAAGCTGCACATATTTAGAAATTTAATATTTTAATATTACTCTCAGTGAGTAATCTGTGATAAAAAGTAATGCAAGAATGTTAAAGAAAGTTAGGTATTTTGAGTGTATAAGGTACATATGTAATTATGTATGTATGTATGTACATAAATCCAAAAATATTCCTATAGTCTCCTTTTAAATTTAAAAATTCTCCTTCTTTGTGAAACAAACTCAAAACAATTCTAAAGTTAAGCTTAAGGCCCTAGTTGCTATAGCTTTAATCATAAAGACTAAGCTATAATTTTTGTTTAGCCGTTAAATAAATAAATAAATAAAAATAAATAAGTACAAATTCTAAAGTTATAATTCTAAAAATATTTCACATTCACTTTTTAATGAGTTGTTCATATTGGGAGAAAAATTATCAATAGAAAAACATAAATTAATATATTTATTTCATTATTGGTTAATAAATTAAAATGGTAATAAATAAAATTGGTTCATAAACTAAAATTTTGCATTAATCTGAAGTTGTTAGGCTCGATTCGTTCCCAAGGAAATCGATCCTGCCCACATGAAGGACTTGACTACCGGATCGGTAGCATCCGCGATCCTGCATAATTTCTGGTGGCCAGCATGCGACAGGCGCGTGTTCGTCGCCGATTACTTTGGTGGATGAACGGGACCTTTTGAGTTTAATTCGGTCTCATCGACCTCAATTAAGGCAATCAATTCCAGCAGTTCTGCGCCAGAAGCGGGGATCCTTTACCCGCAGAATTCACAAAAAAAGAAACTTTTACATAACAGATTGTACGAGTTTTTAATTGAAAGTAATTATTGGTTTTGCCAAAGGGGGTTTCCGTGCATTTTCCCAGGGCAACGGTGAAAACATAATGATCCCTTTTCATCCATAGAGTGGGAATTTATTTCATTAATTAATTTAATATTTTCTATTTTATTCCCAGTGCAAACTAAACTCCTGGCTTCCTCCTCGTTTCCCAGAAAGGCGAATGCACTTTGGTTTGCTTTTCATTTTTCCTTTTCCTTTGGTTACTTTTGCCCCTTGGCCTATCGCACTTTTTCCTTGGTTTTTCCTGGCTGTTGGAAAACCCCCCCTATATCCCCTTGCCCGGAGTTTCCTGGTGCCCTGCGGACGGAGTGGCCGCATTGTATTATTTACGCTCGTCGGCCGGTCTTGTGATAAGCCTCTGCGGGTCTTCCGCCCCTCGGCGGTCCGGTAGGATTTTAAAGTCATCATCGGACACTGTCCCAGACTTGTGGCGGTCGTTTAGCTTCACATCCAGCCCGACCCCGATCCATTCCTCCCCGCTTTCCATTGTCACTGATAAGGAACCTTGAGCCAGCCTGGTCAACGCCCCCAGAAAATGCACTGATAATGTGCTACGTACTTCTGTGCGTCCCTTTTAGGACCTCAGCCAGTCCACAGATATCGATACAAATATTTAAAGATACACACAATATTTATTTACTTGTTTTTGTTATTGTTGTAGGTTTCTGTTTATGATTTAATCGTATCGTGAGTCACATATCAGCGATCGAAAAAGGGCCAGGATGTGCGAATAAAGTAAACAGTTTTTTTGGGTTTACACTGAAAATTTTAATTTTGATCAGTAATTAAAGGTCTTGGATAAGTAATTATAGTAATTTTACAATTATACGAATTTTTAAAATGGATTACAAAGCTGTTTACTATTAAAAGAAATTATACATTACTATTATAGTTCCTTAGAATCCTAATTTTATTCGAATACTCTCCATTAGGAAATTCAAAACCTATAAAGAATACAAATTTACTTACATAGTGATCCTTAAAAACATTATTTATTAGGACTTTCTTTTTTTCAGTGCAGATAAAGTCTAAACTCCTTTGCAGCGATAACACTTGTATGGGAGACTCTGTCCCAGGCCCAGGACGCTTATCAACTATTGATTTGCCTTATCGAGGCCACTAATCGCCAACAGGACTCATTCCCATCCTCCCTTCCTTTCGACCGATAAGACGAACGTATCAAGTATCGATTTGATGATTGTTGCCTCTAGAATCAGCGTGACACTGGGTATACCAATACATATATCTTGGGGTCCCGGGGTTCTTTGTTTTTTGCTTTTGTAGCCATATGGAAAATGGCATTATCGGAGCTGTCTTTACCTTGGCAAAGTGTTACCTTGCCGAAAACGTGAGCGTTGGCAAACTGCTCCAATTATTTGCGAAATTCGCTTGGCTCGATTTTGGTCATATACCTATATATACTCGCATATATATAAAAATAATGTGAGTGCACGAAGCGCTGGAGTTGCAACATTGAAGGCATTTCTTGCTAACTCAGTAAACGTAAACCGGGCGAAACCAAGACCAAGCCCCCAGCACAGACGTACCCCCCATTGATGTCTCCCTCCTGGCCGGCGGGGGGATGGGATGTGTGTGTTTGAGAACCAAGACCCAAGACCCAAGAGCCAAGAACACCCTGCCAGGTAATTGGGTCATCGGTTGTGACAATTTCGCGAAACGCACGAAAAACGAACTGAGCCAGCAGAAAAATTAGAATACAGAGAGAGGGTTCTGTGGCAGGGGTTTATTCTTTGGATTATTTATGAAAATTATTAAAGCTAAATGGAAGAATTTAAATAAAATGATTAAAAATTTTTATATTATATTCATTCGTAAATCCCAGATTTTATAATCTAATTCAAGAGATAAGCAGTTGAAATATATACACAAATCATTTTCAGTTGTTAACTCTACGACGATAATTTAGAAAACTAATAGGGAAAATAGATCGGAAACTGGGAGCTAGCCGACCAGTTCCTGATGTAGTTGTATGTTCGCGAAAACCACAAGGAGGTTGTCCCTCCGCAACCAAGGACTCCTCGGCGTAGAACTTGTTTCCGCCACTGTTGTCATCAAATCCTGGATCTATTTTTGGTTCGTTTTCAGAGGACGATTCTGATCGAATAGACGGGTTCCTGTGCCTGATGGAAGCCGATCTTGGGAGTAAATAGGAGTCCTCAGGAACAGGCACAGGATCCGCCCGGATTTCACTTGTGTAAAGAAGCTGCAATGCCGTTTCGAGGATATACTTTTCCTTTTAAAGGAAATATATTTAACTCACGATCAATAGGCAACAAACGAAATCCAAATCATAAACTCTTAACATGCTTGAAATTTTAAGTTGTTAGATCTGAGCCTCTAAGAATTGTATACTTGATCAAAAATTTGTAATTCCAAAAAAAGAAATTAGGCTGAAATTGCATTCAAATTGAAGTTTATTAAAAATGACATAGTCAGACCTTTTCGACTGTACAATAGCGGAAATTCCACAAAAATATAGTTATGAAAACTTTTTTATATTTTTCATAACGATTTATCTATTTTTAGCTTCGTTATAAATGACCAGGCATTGTGCATATTTCTTAAGGTATCTTAAGGTATCTTGTCTTGTAATTGGGATTCCTCATAAACAGGCACAGGATCCGATTCGATTTCAATTATGTAAGCAATAATGTAACCCTGTTTCAAGCCGATACTTTTCAAGGATAGGAAATCTTTCTTCTTTCCTTTAAAAGAAGAGTCTAGGGAAAACTATCAACTTTATATATAGGGAATGGTTAAGGATATAGGACACAAAAAATCGTATTGTAGGAACATATTTTGAAATAATTTTTAATTCAGAATTTGTTTTATAATCATATAGAACGGAGGCATCAAGCGTCCGACTCCTGAAGGTGCAGCCGTTTTATCGTTCGCTCCTTCGCATCCTTCGTGAAATCCTTCTGTTACCTCACTTTCAGCTCTTAGATTTATTGTGGGCTCCGTTCCAACTGAATTTAGATAAATAGAAGGAGGCTCCGTATTCCTGCTCCTTAATAAATCCAAACTTGTAGGAACATCGGAGTCATTAAGAGCAGGCATAGGGACCGCCCGGATTCCACTCATGGAAACAAGCTGCAATGCCATTTTGAGGATATACTTTTAAAAATAAATCTATTTTACTCACAATTAACAGGGAAAAAAAGAAACCCAAAAAATAAGCTCCCAACATGTTTAAATTTTGAATTTTTAGATTTGAGTCTTTAGGAATTGTATACTTGATCAAAAATTTTAAATTCTATAAAAAAAATTAGCTGCAGTCTTCATTAAAAATGACATTTTCAAAAGATTATTAATTATCAAAGACATTTTTTGGCGCCGGATAATATTAATTAATTTGTAAGGGATCAAAACAGTTTTTTTTCTTCCAAAATGTAGTTATGAGAAACTTGTTATACTTTTCTTTTTATGGATCATAGTATTTTTTATGTTATGGTTAAATCTATTTTAAGTTTATAATCGAAGGATAGGCGGTTCCCTGTGCGTGTTTATGCAACAATCTGATCTTTATATAAAATAGAATTATTCACGGACAGTCATAGGATCCACTCCGATTCCACTCATGTAAGCCAGTTTCGGGGATTCACTTTTAGAGGATCTACAATGTTTATTTTTTTCCTTTTAAAAGAACCGTTTTGAGAAATCTATCATTTTTATATAGGGTAAGGATTAAGGATATAGGACACAGAAAATCGTATTGTCGGAACATATTTTAAAATAATTTGTAATTCTGAATTTTTTTTACAATTACATAGAACGGAGGCATCAAGCGTCCCACCCCTGATGGTGCAGCCCGTTTTTCCTCCAGTTGGCATCCTTGAAATTCTGTTCCTTCATTGACAACTCTTGGATCTCTTGCGGGCTCAGTTCCAAAGGAGTTTTGAAAAATAGAAGGTGGCTTAGTATTCCTGCTCTTGAGTGAATTCAAACTTGGGGACAAATCGGAGTCATTAAGAGCAGGCATAGGGACCGCCCGGACTCCACTCATGGAAACGAGCTGCAGTGCCGTTTTGAGGAAATACATTTAAAATAAATCTAAAAAATTTACTCACGATTAACAGGGAAAAAAAGAAAGCCAAAGAATCAACTCCCAACATGCTTAAAATTTTGAATTTTTAGATTTGAGCCTTTGTTAATTGTATACTTGATCAAAAATGTCAAATTCTAAAAATAATAAAGTACAGATTCCATTTAAATTGAAATTTATTCAAAATGGTGGTTTAATTTTTTTAATAATAAAATTGATAGATTAATAATAAATATTTTATATGGTAAATCAAATATTTTTGTCCCTTTTTATAATTTTGGTCGAAAGAGTGCAACGTCTCCGACCCTATAAGGTGTACATATTCATGATCAGGATCACCTCCTGAATCCATATAAGCATATCCGTTGTCCGTCTGTCTGCCCGACTATCCGTCCGACTATTCAATTTTAAAGCTATAGACTTTAACCTTTCACACATCCTAAATGAAAATGCCACAATCCGTTTGTATTCAATAACTGAACGTTATGAAATGCCAAAATTTGATTTATTTGAAGATACTCTCCAAACTTGTGATATAAGAAATTGATTTTACAATGATGTTCTCATAAGAATTGACCAACTATGGCTCTGCCGCAAACTAGCTTCTCTTTCTTGTTTTCCTTTTCTTTTACCTTAGTTATGAGAAACTAGAAGTATATTACATATTAGTTTCCATTATTTATTATCTATTATTAGTTATTTACACATGAACCTATGTTTAATATTTGCAATGCGGCGTAATATTTTAGATGGAATGAAATACTGCATCTATTTTTAGTTCCTTATCTGAGAGGATATTGGATACGATCAGGGCCGTAGCTAGAGCCTCGGGGGCCCTGGGGCAACAAGTAAATTTGGGGCCCCCTATACGGAAGTCTTTTGCCCCTTTCCTTCGGGGGCCCTGGGGCACCGCCCCACCTGCCCCATACTAGCTACGGCCCTGGATACGATATACCTTATCCCGGATACCTGTGCTTGTTCACTAAGGCATCCGTTCATGGACATTATCATGAACAGGCACGGAATTCCACTCGTATAGAAAGGCTTAAGCCCCGTTTCGAGGATACGCTTGAAATCTATCCATTCCAAGAATCTAAAATAGTTGTTTTTTACTTGAAGAAGTGTTTAAAAGAAACTGACAATTTTATATTGTGTTACGGATATGTATAAATAAAATAAATAAAATCGTAGATGTAAGAGTAGTTTTAAAAAAAAATTTTAATTTCTAATTTAATTTCAGAATTTGTTTTAAAATTGCATGCAATGGAGGCATCAGGCGTCCAGCTCCTGAGGAAGCAGGCCTTTTTACATCCGCGTGGTGTTTTTGTGCGGCTACTCCTCCTGTTCCCTGTTCTGACTGCTTATCATTTCTTTGATTTTCTGGCGGATTAGGTTCAAATGAATCTTCAAAAAGAAAAGGAAGCTCAGTGTTCCGGCTGTGGAAGAAATCCGAACTTTCTACTAAACCAGAGTCATTAAGAGCAGACCAAGGGACCGCCGGGACTCCTCTCATGGAAACAAGCTAAGACTTTGATTTTAAAAAAATATTTATTCTTTTTGAGAATGTTTCATCAACTCACGATTAACAGGCAACCCAAGAAAATCCATGGACTATATATTCCCATCAACATGTTCAAAGATACCAGGAAATTTAGGTTATTGGTTTTCGAAATATTAATGATGTTTATGAAACTTGGGGAAATGCTTATATGATCTTAAAAATGCTGTTTATTTTCGATTAGATGAAACGTCAAAAACCCTAATAATATTAAGCACATGTAACAATAAATTATAAAGCACATCCTGAGCATGATACAATTATATAAGGTAGTCCATTCCACTGACATATCGTTCGGGTTTGGTCCCTTAATTCCAAACTGTCAAACTGAAAGGTGATTTTGTTTTCATACCTTTACCCATTAAGTGACCAAGCAAAAAATGACTTTTTGCTATTATTGTCGCAAGCACGTGCTAGGCGTAAAGTTTATGAAAGTGCATTGAAAAAAGAGCTTTGTGGGAACAAAACAACTTGAACTCATATTTTTACATATTGTTAAGGACACATTTCAAATAACTACAAATTTAAAACACACATTGTTAAACGCCGCTGAGCAGGTCGATATAAGTGTAAACATAAAAAAATTTTATTTTAAGATACGCATACACTTTAGAATTAAGAACTTAAACAAAAGATTGGCTGTCCAAAAACAAAAACAAAGAATAATGTCAAACTCTAAACTTATTAAAATAAAACAAGAAAGGAAAGCTAACTTCGGGCGGAGCCGAAGTTTATATACCCTTGCAGCTAAAACCGGATATATATCGCAAACATCGGATATAGTTGGCCGATCCTTATGAAATTTGGTAGGATGGATCAAAATATAATCTGTACCAAGTTCCAGCTTTCTATCTTCAAAAACACAAAAGTTGGGTCATTTCCGATCGTTCAGTTATATGGCAGCTATAGGATATAGTCGGCCGATCCTAATGAAATTTGGTAGGTTGGATCAACTAACCAAAAATAGAGTCTGTACTAAATTCCAGCTTTCTATCTTCAAAAACACGAAAGTTGGGTCATTTCCGATCGTTGAGTTATATGGCACCTATAGGATATAGTCGGCCGATCCTTACGAAATATAGCATGTCGTATTATTTTGCCAAAAATAGCTCTCATCTAAAATTTGAACTCTCTAACTTTAAAAACACCAAAGTTATACCATTTCCGATCAATCAGTTATATGGCAGCTATAGGATATAGTCGGCCGATCCGGGCCGTTCCGACTTATATACTGCGTGCAAAGGAAAGAAGGGTGTGTGCAAAGTTTCAAGACGATAGCTTTAAAACTGAGAGACTAGTTTGCGTAGAAACAGACAGACGGACAGACGGACAGACGGACAGACGGACATGCTCATATCAACTCAGGAGGTGATCCTGATCAAGAATATATATACTTTATAGGGTCGGAGATGTCTCCTTCACTGCGTTGCACACTTTTGGACAAAATTATAATACCCTCTGCAAGGGTATAATTATAAACACTACAACTCTTGTCATAACTAAGAAAAACTTTTAGCCCCATGCTCCGTGTAAGGGTTAATCAAAGTACTGTATAGCCTTTTCACTCGCACTATACAACGCTTACTATGTTAAAACAAAAACAAGAAAGGAAAGCTAACTTCGGGCAGAGCCGAAGTTTATATACCCTTGCAGTTAAAACCGGATATATATCGCAAACATCGGATATAGATGGCCGATCCTTATGGGAATAGGAATATATAATCCAATTTATTACAATACAAAATCTAAAAAAAGTCCCAAACTTCTATCTTCAAAAATACGAAAGTTGATATTTCTACCAAGTACCATTTCCGATCGTTCAGTTATATGGCAGCTATAGGATATAGTCGGCCGATCCTTATGAAATTTGGCATGTCGTAATGTTTTGCCAAAAATAGCTCTCATGTCAAATTTGAACTCTCTAACTCTAAAAACACCAAAGTTATACCATTTCCGATCAATCAGTTATATGGCAGCTATAGGATATAGTCGGCCGATCCGGGCCGTTCCGACTTATATACTGCGTGCAAAGGAAAGAAGGGTGTGTGCAAAGTTTCAAGTCGATAGCTTTAAAACTGAGAGACTAGTTCGCGTAGAAACAGACAGACAGACGGACAGACGGACAGACGGACATGCTCATATCAACTCAGGAGGTGATCCTGATCAAGAATATATATACTTTATAGGGTCGGAGATGTCTCCTTCACTGCGTTGCACACTTTTGACCAAAATTATAATACCCTCTGCAAGGGTATAACAAGAAAGGAAAGCTAACTTCGGGCGGAGCCGAAGTTTATATACCCTTGCAGTTAAAACCGGATATATATCGCAAACATCGGATATAGTTGGCCGATCCTTATGGGAATAGGAATATATAATCCAATTTATTACAATACAAAATCTAAAAAAAGTCCCAAACTTCTATCTTCAAAAATACGAAAGTTGATATTTCTACCAAATACCATTTCCGATCGTTCAGTTATATGGCAGCTATGGGATATAGTCGGCCGATCCTAATGAAATTTGGTAGGTTGGATCAACTGACCAAGAATTAAATCTGTACTAAGTTCCAGCTTTCTATCTTCAAAAACACGAAAGTTGGGTCATTTCCGATCGTTCAGTTATATGGCAGCTATAGGATATAGTCGGCCGATCCTTATGAAATTTGGCATGACGTAATGTTTTGCCAAAAATAGCTCACATGTCAAATTTGAACTCTCTAACTCTAAAAACACCAAAGTTATACCATTTCCGATCAATCAGTTAGATGGCAGCTATAGGATATAGTCGGCCGATCCGGGCCGTTCCGACTTATATACTGCGTGCAAAGGAAAGAAGGGTGTGTGCAAAGTTTCAAGACGATAGCTTTAAAACTGAGAGACTAGTTCGCGTAGAAACAGACAGACGGACAGACAGACGGACAGACGGACAGACGGACAGACGGACATGCTCATATCAACTCAGGAGGTGATCCTGATCAAGAATATATATACTTTATAGGGTCGGAGATGTCTCCTTCACTGCGTTGCACACTTTTGACCAAAATTATAATACCCTCTGCAAGGGTATAATAAGGGACTTATGTCAACGAATGGACTACCTTATATAATTGTATCATGATCCTGAGTAGCCCCGGTAGGTTTAATAATTTCTATCATATGGGAGACATTAATGTCTAAATGGCTTGCAAGGATCTGGGAATCAGCATAACCTTTTCAGCGTTGGATCCTACAGTTCCTAGTTCCAGATATTCCATCTGACGGAAAAAAATATCCATCTAACGCCATATAATTAATCTATGTTTAATATATGCAATGCGGCGGAAAGATACAGCCGAAGGTGCTGAAAAGTTGCTTCATATCGTATCCTTGGCTTGATTTTTCATTAAGGATTTGCAATTTTATTTTTAGTATAATTGGTTTTTTGTTGTTAGACACTTAAAAGCATGATGAATGGTTTGAGAGAGAAGAAACATAGTAGTAACCTGGCCAAAAGTAACTGGAACTGGGTAACCACTAACAAACAAACAAACATACACATACATACACATGCTTGGCCAGCAACTTGGCCAACACAGAAGCACTTGGTTAAAATGAGCGGCTCAAGGTCATCACGCCATACAAAAAGAAACGATGGCGACGGCGACGGAGACGGCTTGGAGATGGAGATGGAGAAAAATGCTGAAAATCTCTTAACGATGGCGTCTAACTGCAGCCAAAGTCGCACTTGCAGTTGTCTCTCAATGGCCTCGAATCCGCGGCGGCGGCGCAGCAGCAGCAGCAACAACATCGCAGCTCCCAACAGGCAACAACAAAAGCGGGCTTACGAAATCACGAGCTATTTGAATTGAATGAGCCTCAAAGATCATAGAGGCTTACAGTGGATGGTGGAGGTTGGGGGTGCTCTAGGGGATACCAGGCAAAATAATGCACTTGGCAAAATATTTACGCAATTTTTAAGAAATCTTAAGCTTAAGCTCAAGTCTCAGCTTATCATAAAACCATTTACTACAACTATCCTTTCTAAAACAATCTTTAAGCTTCTAATTTAGCTGTATTCTCAGAAACTTTTTGATAGAGCTGCTGAGGGAAAAGTTCGCACAGCATTATGATTGCACTTCGCATGGGAACTTTCAAGTATCTATGAGTATGAGAGTAAGATATCTCAAAGATACATCTTTCCATCGCTCCAGAATTATGAGTACCTCCGTCTCTTTGTGTTTCTATCTCTCCACGTTTTGCCTGGCTAGTAGTCCTACGTACAAATCAATGGAATGCTAGTCGAACACTGATCAAATACACCGCATACTGCCCATGCCCAAAGTCAGCCCCGATCATCAACATCCACAGGCATCATCAACAACATAAACATCGTCAAAGGCAACAAAACAACAACCGCCGCAACAAATTGGAAAAACACAAATCTGAATACGAAAACCAGAATGCCCTTTCATTGTCGAAAGCGGTCCATAGTTTCAATCAATCAATCGATTTTAGATGAATAATTATGTTTGTAAATGGTTGTAAATATTTTTCTTTAAGGATGTCATTCAATCCTCTTAATTTAGGAAACTGGTTCGGTTTCGAAATAACTCCCGTACTCCTATAATAAATAATAAAGCTACAAGACATCTGGTACTAAAAGAAAAATCCTTAAAAATTAAATAAACCTTTTCAAAATGTTATAGTATTGTTTAGTGTAGCATATACCACATAGTAAAGTCTATTATACAGTGTGGTATAGTATATAATATAGTCTAGTTAACCTTTTCTAAGAGTATGAAAACTTTGTCGCCTTGTGGGCGGCATCAAAGTTGCCGTTCACTTGCAATTGCGATCCGCTGGTGGGCGGCGTGGTGAGGCTTTGCTTGGACCGACTTTCTGGTGGTTATATGTATGTACGTATGTCCATATAGTCGCCTAGTGGTAGTTGGTTAGTTGGTGGGTTGGTGGCGTGCCTCGGTGGCATTTGGTGTCATTCGAAGTTAATTGCTGGGAACGAGTGACAGAGGCCGCTGTACCTCGACTGTTTCGGCTCTGGCCCGGATTTGTGTCAACTCTTAAGGTTAACCTCGTAATTATGATTGCTGCCGCTGGTGTCTTCGGGTTTCTCAAGTTCTATTCTCGTCCATTCCCCCAATTATGAAGTGGATAGGTGAAGGCGTGTAGAGTTGATCACTTAAAGGAGTTGAGCAATATTTGTCATCACAAGAGCTCCAAATCCATGGGTTTGGTTAAACTTGAGTCTTTTCTTTGACTTGAAGTACCAGCTAAAATTCCTAAGATCTTTAAGTCAAAACCTGATATTCCTCTAATTAGAAATATTGAAAATAGAGACCCAAAAAAGTGAACTTACTGCCGCAGGAAAATCTTCTTCTATTTTCCCAAATCTCCAGCTTCTTCGTTAGCTTGCCCTATACTTCCCTATTCCATTCTTCTTCGGCCCAACTTCCCCTTTATCGAGTCAGCTTTTCTTTATGGCTCCAGCCCGTTGGCGTTCCTCGTTTTCCAGATTGGAGTGTGAGAAAATACATCAAGGTTCAGATACAGATACACTTGAAGCGAGAAGGGGAGAAGGAGATAGCGGCAGCTCGCTCTGTAAGTGGTTCCGTCTGGGCACGGATCCCGTTAGAGCTTGGAAAAGGGCAATACATATTTCAATGAAATCCGAATTCGACTTGGAGCAAGCTCACAACTACGTCTACATCTGCAGATGCATTGGTATTTGTATCTGGATCGGTTTTGGCCGCATGAGGATGGATCCCTTGGGAGGGAAAAGCCAAACTAGAAATCCGAGTAACAGATTTCGAAACCCCGTCAGCTCAACTTTCGTTTCGATTATGAAATCAAGACCCGCCGACCGAGTGGGAAGATGAGTTGGCTTCACATAAAGGCGGGAAATGGATGATTTCCTTGGTTGCTTTTGACTCTTTCCCTGGGAAATAACGGGCCAGGAATTCAGGTCAAGCGGGCTTAGGAATGTCTAATATCGGAGAATCCCTGACTTGATAAGCCAATAAGAACGCATATACATTCTACGGATACCTGTGACTCCACTGAGCTTGATTATTCAAATGTTATGCGCAATTTAGTTATTTGTTGGTTGTTTACTTTTTTTATGGCTCGTATTATTCAACAGCCATTCGATTTCGTTTCGTGGCGACTCCTTGATGGGCAAGTTGGCCAAGTGGAAAACCAGTTTTAGAATCGGCCAAAACCCAAATAACAGCCAGCAAAAACAAAACCATCATCGCATTAGAGAATCCCACGCAGAACGCGTTTCACTCGCTCAGGCTTTGGCCAACAAAGTGCACGACTATGTCTAATAAAGCCGAGTAACCCATACACCTCGACGACTGTCGTAGAGAGTAAAACCCCCACGCACAGGCCACTTTGAAGGTTGAAAAGCTATTATAACAAAAGTACACAGAAAAATTATAAACAAGGCTTTATAATAGAAAAAATACTACTTAGTTGCTTAATGCCTGATTCCTTTAAACTAGAAATCTTATTATTCGATAGACCCTAAGAATCATTATCATTTGATTAAAAAACCACCTGGTTCTCTGCTTTCTCTGTTCAGGAGAGTTTTCTTAATTCAAAGTAAGTTTCATCTCACACACTGCCTTCGAGGCAGCTCTAACAACAATTAAGCAATTAATTTATTTTAGCTGTGGCACTTTGAATAGCGGGAAAAAATCCAAGCCAAGTAGTAAATGGCCTGGCAGCCGGCCAGATCGGATCAAACCTGTTGATCGCGAGTGGCGCGAGGCCCCGGATCCGAACTTCGGGCAGTACCCAAGGCGGAGAGCCCGCGAGAGGGCTTAGCTTTAGCCCGAGTATCTAACAGATACACGTACTACACGATTTCGTGTGCATACATATGTGTGCAAATTACCCCTTGGGGACTAGCCGCGTTTCGCAAGGCGATGCAAATGGCTGTGGGACTTTGGGCCAAGGGAGGTAGAGCTCGGCATCCGAGGGATGCACTGCGATCGCCCTGCTGAATCACATCTCGGGTGACTCATGTCGATCATCATTATCTAGCGCTTCAAATGGAATTTGTTTTCTGGAATCTAGATGTTTTCAAACTTTTATTCGACAAACTTGTATACTCTTGCTTGGGGTCTTATCCGTTTGTTCAAAAGTAGGCAACAGAAGGAGGTTTTTAAAGAGTTTTCAACACCAGAACTCCCGATAAGCAGATCATTTCTTCAGAAATGTCATATCGAGAGCAGATAGTCCGAATCCCACCATCCTTTACCAAGTCAAAGAACTTTTGAGCGTAATGCATCTAAAGATATTATCGCCTCTTGGAAACTGTTCCCGTATATCCCCATAAAACACAGAAAACCCTGTCTGCTTTGATTGACGATCTTTCCCAGCAACGCTAATGATCCTTTAAATTGCTTCAAATAATCAGACGAGGCCCTCTGGGAGTTCGGGTAACGCCCCTCGACTTGGGGTTACCCAGAGTGCGACCCACTCCCACCGCTTGAGTTCGGAAGGGCGGTTATCCAGTGGGTTGCATATGAGGCACTGAAAATAATCTATGTTAAGAATTTTTTTTCTATAGTGTTTTTTTTTTCTAGAGTTTAGATATGTATTATTCTTAATTCCGTAGACTTAAGAAAATGTTGTTCCTTTTAAAAAGATGTTAATTTTAATCTGTATGCTGTTCATAACAATTGTTTGCTGTGTAAAGGGTAACCCCAGTAACAATTACTCAAGACCTAGTAGATGCCATTGGGGAAAATATCGAATCATTTCGGTTTCAGTTAGAAGCGCGAGAGCTGTGGAAAGGGCGTGGGGCGGAGAGATGGTGGAAGTGGCAGAGTCGAGCAGAGCCGGCACGCTTTTCTGATCAAACCAGTTTGCCGTAATGGATGGCATTTGGAATTAGTTACCGCTGATTTTGCTGCACTGGAATGCGCCGATCGCTAGAAATTCCCCGCCACGCCCCTCGGTAGCAGCCCACCACTCACCTTCCACCTCCCACTTCGCACGGTGGCCCCCGTTGGGAGAGATACTATTTTTAGCCTCGGCAGAACTTTGTTAAAGTGCAATCAATTTGCAAGTGCTGCGAAGAGAAATAAACAAGCGGAGCAGCCACCCTTCTTCAAAAAAAAAAGAATCGCTGGTGGAGCCAGAAGCAGCAGCAGAGGAAGAAAAAGAAGCCGCTTCGTCGGCAGAACGAAAACGAGGACGACGAAACTGCATTGTTGTCATATTTCGTAATACGCTGATGCAGCAAGCCAGTGTGGGGGGTGGTGGGCGGTGCTGGGGGCTGGGGGCTGGGGGCTGAGGTGGAGCGGTGGCAACAGCAGCCAGGTCACAGCGAGCAGAGAGAGCCGAGTGAGCCGTGAGAGAAAAGGAGACTTGGTTTCAATACAAGCTTATCAGCGAGAGGCTTCTCGCGTAAGGGCAGAGCGCCAACGCAGCGCCGCTGCGCAGCCGAAATGTCAAGATGGGGCCCTCTCTCTCATGCTGCTGGCGGCGACTGCGCTGCTTGGGGCTTGCCATTTGGAGCAACTCGAACGACGGCTACGTGCCATTCCATTTCATCCGCTCGTCCGTCCACATCCACTTGCGTTTTTTGCGCCCCTGCAACCGAGAGAGCCATGTGAAACGCAAAACAAAAAAAAAAAAAAAAGCGAAAAAAACCCACACCGCCCACTGGTCTCAATCCCATTTCCATTGCCAGCACTACCATTCCCACATATTCCGTATTCCCAGCTCAGTTCGTGTTTCGTGATCAAAGCTCTCAGTCGGATTCCTCGACTTCGGCACCGCTTCGGCTCTTCTCGTGGCAGAGCGTTGGCGCCTCAGCTCAGGGACAAAATACGTATACGCCGTACGGCTTCTGCGTCGCCGTCAACATCCCTGCCGATTCAGTTCTGATTGGAGGTTCGTGCGCGGCGTTTCCTCAGCTGTTTTGTTGCCCCTATTTTTGCCTCTTGCTTCGTGCTTCGTTTCTTTTGCCAATTACGTGTAACCACCACCAGCAATCGCAAACAAAAACCACACAACTACAACAAAAACAGTGCTCAAGTGTTGCAAGCTTTCCGCCGAATAAACCCCAAAACGGATTACTAAGAATCTTCTAAGAATTGGTAAGTTTCAGTTTCTCGTGATATTTGATTTCAGAAAAGGTCAAAGCAGGAGATAAGGTGATAAGGAGTAAAGGGAAATTAAACTTTAAATCCGATCTGGTCAGATGTAGTCATCTGGCTGGCATCTATAATGCCGCGCAGACAGATTTCTTCTAACAATCTCCATTGTGGGTATCTGTGTGCTACACCGACATACACGCTGGCAAAGTTTACGCTTATTAGAAAGGCTAGCGAGGGCAGGCAGCCAGGCACATTTTGTATCCGACAGATACACAAGCACACACACTCGTACACTCGTACTGCTCATGGGGAGTAATGCGCCACCACACTAGATACCAGATACTAGATACATAGATACGTCCGCCGCTTATTTGTCGGTCGTGCTTCAGTGATCTCTGTCATTTTCAGTCGCCCATTTCCTTTTTTTATCCCCCACTTCCACATCCACATCCACATCCACATCCATATCCAGCCGCCATTGCCGCACCCCTTTCGGCTAGCCTTCCAGTGGCTTCCAGACGCCTCCAGTGGCTGGAACTTTTCGATTTCCATGCGGTGTCCACATGCGATCCCCCAAGCAATTTTCTGAATGAAATCATTGAGTGAGTGTAAGATTGAGTTAGTGAATGAATGAGTGCATGAGTGTGTGAGTGGTATGTTAGGGAAACGCACGAAACAAGTTATACCAACAGTGATAAGCTTAAAAAAATTTTTATTGTTTATTCAAAGAATCAAAAAATAAAGAATATTTTTTTATTACTAAATCGCCTCTATTAGCCCAACTGTCAGATATTTCCAATTGAAAAACTTCCTTGGGGTGGTGAGGCAACCCTGGCGAATCAAGCACGCCGGCTTGCACCTGTGCGCCAAGCCACAAATTCAACTATGCAAATCCCATTTAAGATCAGAGCCCAAGCCCAATCTCCGTCTCTGATCTGCATTTGTTTTTGTTTCTGTTTCTGTTTTTGTTTTGGTGTATTATTTGTTATTTGTTCTGCGCTTTTTTTCTGTTAACCCACTTCACATAGTGGCAGCAACAACAAAAATCATGAATTATTATTTTGCATTGGCGCAAAAAGGAAACGAATGCCAAGTCTCTGATCACACATAAATTTTGCGGTTGTTTTGTTAATGAAACGACAAGAGAAACAACAGCAGCGGTTGCTCTCTTATATTGCCTGCTCTGTCTGAAAGCTTTTTTTTTGTTTGATTGCACACACTGGCAGGCACCTTGCGCTCAGCTGAAATTATGCTCAAATTATAACTGTTGTTCAGCCGGCGATCGAAACAGTTAAAGCACCAGCCGCAGAGGAAAATAAAGAAATGACTAACACTCTCAGATCAGATCGGCATACATATACAGTTGTTGTTTTTTGGTAAAACCCACAACAGAATCAAACAAAAGTCCATGCGGCGTATACGCATTATTAGAGAGTGCCCGCTCTCTGTGCGTTTCTTTCTCTCCATCGGTGCTAGATTCGAATATTATTTTGTTCTAAACAAAAATCACTCATTAATATAATAGTTTTGGAAAATATATGTACAATTTAAACATATTTCCTTTATTTACAAACTAAATTTCCTCCTTTTATTCTATAGCTCCTGACATATCATTTTCAATAAATTTCTGAGAACAGAACTCTGTTCTGTTTTGCGGCGCACAATACTCTTAATAATTATTGTTATTTAAAACGATTTTTTATTTGCTTATTTCATTTGCAAATGTCAGCTGCATGGCTAAAGAAATGCCTGTTTTGTCTGGTATTTTCCTTAATGTATTCATATGGCTCGTTTATGATCTTACTTCATACTCCTGGCTTTCTGAGCTCACGGCGGTTTTGGGACTTTTTACAGAGTGCACTTCTGATTTTATCACTTGACGTGCCTTCGATCGGCTCTCGAAGAATTCGTGGTATTCGCTGGGCTCTGCCCGGCGGATATCTTTGCTCCGATTCCTCATCCTGATAATGCACAGTTCGCTGTGTTCTGCTCATATATCTCCTTTTTTAATTAGCAATCTGCAGAAAAACTTCGACTACTGCAAAAACCTAAATTCAAAAGTGGAACACAAACAAAAACAGCTCAAAAGTCAGCAGAAAAAAAGAGGAATCAACAGAAAATAAAAAACAGAAGAGGTCAGTGACCAAAATATGTTTTGTAACTCTGGCAGAAACCATCGCGAAAGAGAGTGGGCCACAACAGAGCCAAAGACAGAACCCAGAAGGCAGTTTTGACCCTTTGTACCCCGGATATATGCACACAGTATAGTAGTTCCCGTTCCCGGAGCTTTTTAATTATTTGGACCAGTTCCCGTTTGGACCGTTTAGCTGAGATAGTGAAAGTTAGGATCGTACTCAAATGAAACCAATTTCCTTGTTCTTTTGTTGAAAACCCGCCTGAAGGATATGTAAAGATTTCCAAAGCCGTTTACACGTGCTCAGTTGATTTCACAATTTCCGCCTGCTGGTTGCATTTTCATCTGTTCTCGTGGTTTAAGCCTTTAGCTCTGGAACACACACTCGCACTCACTAGTATGTATGTACATTACAGGCATGGACACATATTGACACTTTAATTCAATTAACGACGGCTGCGTCGCTGCCGACGCAGCTCAATGTCCGCGTCAAGTATACGCCCTGTGGCGGACTGCCTAAAAAAGACCACTCGTCCACAGGGGCACACGCATACACACCTATCCGCCTGCTGCTTCCTATTTTCCATTCTCCGGCAAAGGGGCAGTGAAATGCAAAAAAAGGGGGGAAAAAACAAAAAGGAGACCGGATGGCCAGGCATCCGACTTAAGGCTGCTTCCGTTGCGAGTGTGTGTGTGTGTGTGTGTGTGTGTGTGAGGAAAAAGGCAACATAAGCAAAACGAAATAAACACACAGAAATAAGCAACTACGAAATGCAAATGAAATGTAATTGAAAGCGGCTCTGCCAACGTCGCAGTTTGAGTCGCTGCCGCTGCTACCCTTAAGCTTTGGCAGGGGACATTGTCCGTTTGCGGGACCCCGATTGGCGATTTGCCGATGTCCAATGGGGCACGGTGGTACTATATTGTAAATATGTCATAAATTTCTTGGGAATAGGAAACTCAAAAGATCCTTACAAAATTAAATGCAAAAAATAAAAGTAAAGCGAAGTCATAACATATTATTTCAAATAAATAATTAAATTTGAATATTTAGGTAACATTTATTTACAAATCTAGGCAAAATCCTTTTTTCCTGCTTTTTGTTGGCTCTGCTCCACTGTGCCACAGGCGAGTAAAGAGCACATGACAATAAGAAAAAAGCTGTGTGTATATTTAATCCTCTCAAAGAGGATTTTTCGATTGCGGCTGTTGCTGCTGTTGGGCCATTTGCACACGGCCCCAACAGGCGCACACACTCACAAGCACTGGCCAGGGGCAGTGGGGGCAGCACAAGCAGGCAGAGATATTTTCCTCGTAGCCTCCAAGGAGCGCAGTCGAGAAAAGTCACCTCTAAAAAACGAACAAACAAATATCCCCAACGCGCACGGATACAAGTACCAAACACCACTACCAAGCCACTCACGCACATGGACGGACCGTGCGCGATAAGCTTAATTGAGCGCGCAGTGGTGGGCGACGGGTGGGGGGGGCAGAAGGAGGCGGGGGTGGAGGCCAGTGGGGATGACACACACAGCATTATCAACAACGCAACACGCACACTAATAGAATGCCAGGAGAGCAGCAAGGAAAACGATGAAAAAATGTAAACTGAAATATGCCCGCAGTTGCGACGCCGACAGCGCCGGCGACGTCGACGCCGGCAGCGGCAGTGCCTTGGGCAGAGGCCCCAAAACGCACGAGGAGAAAGCAGCACACACTGCGTGCTTTTTCTTGGAATACCCCTTGATTGAGGATAGGAGGTACGGGTACAATTGAGGCAAGGCCCCAGATAAGCCTTTTTATATAAATTTCAATTTATATTTAATTTTCGAAATATACATTTTTAATTTGTAAGCTGTATTTAACGCTTATCTAAATTTAAAAAATTGTTCAATTTAATTCCTTATCCTTTGACTCTTTTCCCAAGTTGATAAAGAATTATTCATTCTAGAACCCCATAGGTTATAGTTATAGGGTAAAACCCCGACAATCTCCCATTTCTTTTTTCTTCTTCTTCAGCCTTCGGCTATCGTTTCCTTTGTTTGTTGCTGCTGCCAGCCGAACAAGGCAATCCGACCGATCCTCGCGAGGCACTCTCGTTTTAGATAGTGCATCTAGGCGAGGGTGCTGGTGGTGGGTGCTCTTGGGGATTTGTGTGGGGATATGCCGCATGGTCGGGCGCAGCTGTTTCTGAAAAGTTTCGTCAGAGGATCGCTGGCTGGATGCGGCAACTGGGTCAGTTTAAAAATACCCGCACCAAATATCTAAATTCCATTAAGAGCGGCGCCAGGAACCACTCACATCAAATGAAGAATTCATATTGTAATTATATGTACATATTATTTATTCAAGTTTTTAGAAGCATATTCCTGATTTCAAAATCGAGGTTTTTTTTTTATTAGGAGGGGCAGGCAAGAAACACATGTGCCAAGGTGTTTTCAGTGCCTCTCTGAGAATGCCGGCATTTCAATACACTTGCTCTCACTATTTTGGCTACTCTATTTCACGGTCTTATCGCTAACAAGGAGGGAGAAAGCTTTCTTGGAGAGCCAGATTCCAAATTTCTCGTAGGGCAATGGGACACACTTGACTCACGAGTCGAAAGGCCTCGGAGCTAGTGTCTTTTATCTGGCATGTCCCAATGTATAAAGTGTACACACAGCTATCATATAGAAACTTCCTTTGGCAGTCTTATCAGCGAAATGCGGTTAAGAGAACTACAAATATACAGGGGTATGGCAGGAAAGAACACTGAAAGAAGTAATGTGCATTTTAAACTAGGTACTCAGGATCTTTGAATTTTTAACCATTTTTAACGGCAAAGTATGCTTTAAAGTTGGGTCCTTAATAAATGTCCTTACATTTCCTTCTTTTAGAAGTTTTATTAAAAAAAAAAACAAGTCCGGCCAATGTTCAACCTTGGAAGTGACCCATATATATAACCAAGTTATAAAAATATATATTCAACGAAAAACTTAAAAAATCTGAGACCATCTCCAAAATGTCCTGCTCACATACTTAAGCCACCTGGAAGAAAATGGTTAAAAAAGTTAAAATTTGCCCAATATTCCTCATTATTTTAATAAATTTACTTTAATATTAAGTGGGATGACCTTTCTGCTTAAGAACAGCGTAGCAACACTTCGGCATTAAACCCACAAGAAGTGCGCACTGTTGAGGGGTGATTTTTTCCAAAATTCGCACAAATCGTTTTTATTTGCTGTTTTTTTTGGCCAACGACTTGATTAAGAATTCCCCACAAGTTCTATATAGGGTTCAAGTCGGGGCTCTGCGGTGGCGATTGCAAAACATTGATTGTCTTTTGGCTAAGCCACGACTTGACTATCTTGCTGGTGTGTTTCGGGTCGTTGTCCTGTTGAAATATCCAGGCAAGTGGCAAATTATCGGCATATTCTCCAAATAAATTTTTAAGGATGTCCCTGTACATTTCGCCGTTCATAATGCCTTCTATCTTCACTAGGGGACCTACGCCCGATGCGGTGAAACAGCCCCATACCATAATCGAAGCGCCACCATGTTTAACGATCTTCTTCGTGTATTTGGGGTCCAATTGTTTGTTGAGAGGACGTCGTACGTATGGTTTACCATCACTCCCAAAGACATTTAACTTGGATTCGTCACTCCAAACAATCATGTTCCAAAAATTGGGACCTTTTTGAATATGCTCTCTGGCGAATTGAAGGCGCTTTTTAACATTTTTTTTTTACAACTATGGTTTTTTTTGGGTAATTCGTCTATATAACCCGAATTCATTTAGCCGTCTTCTTATGGTCTTAGATGACACATTCACGCCATAATCTGCCACCATTTGACCTCTGATTTGCGTCGATGTCAAGAACGGATCGGCTTTACTGATTTTGGCAATCCGTCTATCGTCCTTTAAAGTGGTTTTTCTGGGCTTTTCACCTGGAATATTTTCCCAGGTTCCATGTTTCTTATAAAATGCAATGGCATTTCTTACTTTGCCACGCGAAAAATGTAATGTCTTATATATTTGTAGAATACTTGGGTTTTTTTTGTAATATTCCCATATTAGCTGTCTTTCGGCCGGATTTGAATTTTTATTTTTAGCCATAACGATCAAATTGTTTTGGGAAACGTATTTAGTATTCAATATTTTAGTTTAGAAAATAACTAACGCAACTTTCCCGGAAAAAATCGCAAGTTTGACGATTAAAGCTAAGGGTGGCTTTAGTATTTGAGCAGATCGCAATGCTCCTTTTTGAAATTTAGTCAATTTTTTGGGAACCCCCGAATTCCTACTTGTAATTTTTACTGTGATCAGCTGCTTAAATAACAGGCTTGCAAAATGTAAAAAATTTGACGCCGAAATAAATATGTTCAAAAAAGTTATTAAGAAAACAGTCTATGGTAGTAGCAGTGGCTTAAGTCTATGAGCACCACGTATATTACAGATACAGTTGCGGTCAAAATAATAGTAGTGCTGGTCGAGCAAGAAGTTTTTCGACTATAATTTCTATATGGGCTATTCTTGGGGTCGCGAACGTACGTTCGTACGCAATTAGTCCAACAAAAATTAAAGAAAAAACATTTTCAGAAACTTTTTTTTTTGTTTCCGATAGCATTTGGTGAGTTATTTTCTTAGTGACATTTTTTTTGTTTACCTCTTTGTTTTTATAAACAAATTTAAATAAAAAAAAACATAAAAAAACATGTTTCACCAATTTTTTTTTTTATTAAAAAAAAAATTTAATTTTATTTTTAATTTTAATGTAATTTAATTTCAATTGTCATTTCGTTTTAAAAATTTAAAAAAAAAATAATTTTTTGTATACGTACGTCATACATGCGGTCGCAAACGTACGCCACTTTAAAATTCAATATAAAACATTGGCTTGAAAAAGTCGGAATTTTTTTTTGATTTCAATAGTTAACACTAAAATGACCTAACACATGAAGTTTTATCCACCTGCTTTCACTCAACGCGAAGCAGTTACAATAAAATTATGTTTTGGGTCGCGAACGTACGATAAGAACATAGATAAGAATCAAAATACAAAATTTAGATTCCTGCCGAGAGGCGTAATGTGTTTTAAAAGTAAATACAGGAAGGGATAACGTAAGCCTAAGTGCAAATTATTATTGGTTGATCTCCTACAGTAATTACAAATGAGTAACAAATATGACCCAGCATAAAGAATGCGAGCTCCACTTAAGATATGTCGAAAAGGACAGTGAACCGTCTAGTGGGGCAGGCGAAATATGAGTATGTTATGTCTCCTATCACTTTAAAGTATACTGGAAAATTGATTCAAGTTTAAGAACAGCAAGAAGACGACTTAGAGAAAACAATTTCATAGATAAAAGTCCTGGAAAATTGCTTTTCTAACAAAAAAAAACACTAGGTCAAGCGCTTCACGTTCGGCAACGGCCATTTAAAATAGCCCTTGAAAATATGAAGGAACATCCTTTGGTAGTATGAAGCCAAATTAGATTTTTTTGTGACTGGGGGACCTGGCAGTATACTACAAGACATACCTAGTATAATTTTCCCCAAAACATACATTCAAAAATTTTTTCATCCAAATTGATTTGACCTAGTTTTTCATACTATTAGGTTTGACCATTTATTGGTTCAAAATCATCACTGATCGTCACCATTACTCCAAAATTTTAAGCTAAGTGATACTTCCGTATATATTAGAGGACATTACACTTTTTTGGGAGTTTGAAAAGGATTCAAAAATTCAGAGATTCAAAAATTTTGTGAACTATTTGGTAAAACGCTATGAAGCTATACTTAACAAAGTCGGTTCAAATAAATACTAAAAAATTCTTTCAATCTTACTTTACAATAATCAATCGTTTAAACATTATTACAAAATTTATTTATGCTGTGGTATATTTAAGCTAAATAAAAAAATATCAAAATATAGAAACATACATATGTTTTAGATATATTAGTTATAAATGAATCTCGAAATACCACCTCTAAAGCCCCTAGTTAAACTGAAGATGTTTATTAGTTTACAAAACTTTGTTGTGTGACCTTTTTGAGGGTTTGTGGTGGTCGTGTGATGGCCATCTGGAGAGCGGATAGATGGATGGCTGGCTGGCTGGCTGCTTGGGTGTCGTTCGATGGCTGCCTTGTCGAGTGGCCAACCAAGTGTGTCAGTTCGCCGGAGAACTCGAATGCTTTGGAACTTTCCCCGTCCGCTGTCCCCGCTGACCCGCATTTCGAATGTCTAAATTAAGGACACCGCCATAAAAAGCTCTCCGCAACGGCGAGGGCAAGCGACTAGGGGGCCGTTTTGTGTGGGTCGAGGCGTGAAGCAGCCGCAGCCATAGCCGAAGCAAAAACAAATGCATAGATCAATATTGCTGACATCCGAGCAGAGGGGAGAAAGGGGTGTTGCAACAGAGGAAGGCGACGCAAGAGGAGACGCCCTTCTGGGGTGAGACTGTGAGCTGCCAAAAAAGTATACCCTTTGGTTGGGAAAAAAACGACACTAAGGAAATAATGACAACAAATTTAGTTTCATCTAACAATGGCCACAAATCAGTCAATGGAACTCGTACTGGTAGTTTTCCAGCTTCCCAATCCCGTCGATCGTCGGGTGAGCTCACCCAGCGAGGGCAACTAGTTTTCCCCGCAGCCGCCGAGAACCCTGCCCCCTGAAAACAGTTCCCATGGAGCCCCCGACAGCCTCCGATCCCGACTGGCTGAAGATCGGAGCGCTGTAGATTTTGTTCACTCCTCCGCAAATGTTTGCCTTATATGATCGATAACCGATACACGTACCTTGTGGATTACATATTTTTTTACGGGTGTATCTATTACAGGCACACTGGAAGCAGAATTTAGACATCGTTTGGAAGTTACTCTATCATAAATCCTTGGAATGGCTGGTGGCCTCCATTATTTATAAAGAACATAACAAATAGGAGCCTTCGCAGAGCAAATTCAGGTTTGTTCCCGAAGCACTAAATTTAAGCAAATGTCTCTTTAAATGACAATATATAGGTTTACCAATCAATCGATTTATTTATACTTTCAAAGATAACCGCAAGTAGATATGCAAACAAACAATTAATAACCATTGAACCATCGAGGGGTTCTCGATTAATGGTGGAAGATAATGTCCACAACATGGACTTTAGGGGTAAACTATTTTAAATTACGAACTAAATTTTAAGTAGGATTCATCTCTGTCAGATATCTCGGTAATGATCGGAAATATTTCCACGGGGATTCCACTATGGCGTGTCTATTATTAAATTTCTCTATGAATGAAATTATTCACAAATATTTATATGGATGTATAGCTAAACCCACCTCTATACACAGACATTGGCCAACTTTTGAGGGTGTGGGTTGAAAAAGTCCACAGCAAGCCCCCCGGTTACACTTGAATGACAATTTTGAAAACTTATGGGGGACTCGGCTCAAGCGTAGAGTCCTAGTGTGTGTGTTTCTTTTTTGTTGCTCCTGAGTGTGTGTGGCATTGACAGCGGCCCACGGCCCCCTTCCCTCCCTTGAACCCCTTGAGCCCCCCTAACACAGAAAACCCCCTTCTCTTTGGAAGCTTACGTGCTTGGCTGCTAACCTTTTTTTACGTTTGCGTTTCCATTTTTTCAGTTTCTGTTTTTGTTATGCTTTTAAAGCCAAGCTTTTTCTTTTGGGTGCCTGGTGCCTACGTGCAAAGGAATTTTACACTTGGCGAACAAAGGCACAAAAGCTAGACAGAGAAAGAGCTAGAAACTACGAGCAAAAACAACAACGGGACTTTATGACAACCAGACGTCCGTCGCTAGAAAACGAAGCGAGAAGAATCGGTGGCACGAGAAGAGTGGTGGAGCAGAGGCCGCGGGAAGCCGAGGAGAAAAGTTATGCATGTAAGCAAAGTACAAAGAGCCGAGCTTCCACTGGCGTGGCGAAGGGCGGAAGGGGGGGGGGGGGGGGGGGGGGGGGGGGGGAAGCATTAGAAGAATCGGGCACTGAGAGAAAAGCAGTCCCTAAAAGTAGGACTTTAGCAGTTACAGATTTTTATTTAATTATCCTTTAATTTTATTAGATTATTAGGCTTTTGTTGGTCCTTCATTATCTTGTAGAGTTTCTCCCAGTGTAGAACAAGGAGGGACTTGGGAGGTTTCAATTTATAGACCAGGCGATCGACGGCAGGAAAGAGGGTTAAAAGGGGGCCAGCCATGGGGCAAGAGGGAGCGGTGGGGCGGCAAGCGGTCGACACATGTGTTTGGTGCCAACCTGCGATACCTGTTCCGCTGTTGACGGCGTCGGAACACCAGAATCCGGCCACATAGCTAGCAGCTAGCAGTTAGTCAGTCATCAACACAGATACTCACATGCACAGCCCGCTCCACACACGCTCAGGTGCTTCACTCTGAGGCTCTCTCTTCTGGCCAACTCATTCAGAGACTTTCGGTGTTTACACACCAAACAGCGTTAGAGTCCGCCTGATCTTTCCTACCTGCCACCCCCTCTGAGCCCCGAGATGGAAAGACTCACGCATTTCTGCCACAGTCACAGGCTCTAGTGCTTTTCGGCGGCTCGGCTTGGCTTTTTTATTGCGGGGGCGCTGATTGAGTGGGCCACATGTGCCAAGTGTCACGCACACACTGCCAGCCACACACACTGGGGCGCTGAAAACATGTCCACCGCCACCAGACGACACACCAACCACATCCACTGAAACAACATCAATAGCCAACTCAGCCAGAGCCAGAAACCTACTTTGAGCCGCAGATATTAAGTAACAATTGGCAGCCACTGAGGCATAGACATGGACTTGGCAACTGGCAAAGGGTGGCCTAAAAATAGCCATGATGAAGATTGTATTCCTAGATTTTTTCTAGCTGACCTTCAATTCAGCTAGAAGTTTTAAAATAAAATATAATCAGTACAGTTCCACTTTTCTAGGATCGTAAGTCCCCCTCTGGAGAGGGATTTCTACACTCCCATATATGTAAGCCATGAGAAAATCATTCATTATAATTGCCCAACCCCATCCTCACTTTTCAAACGAGTCTTCCTCCGTCAAATATAAAAATTCCGTTTCACTCCCAGCCGAAAATTTCGAAATCATCATTGTCGGTGGTTGAGGAAGAAGAGGAAACGTCGTTAATTTGTGAGCCCTGTCACCGATTATACTTCCCAACCTCTCGCACACATCCACATCCACGGAGGTATTGTTGTAACTTTGTTTTTTTTTCGCTGATAAAGCCCAAACAGGAGAGCAGCCTCCCCCCGCAGACTTTGTTGTGGAATGGAGAGAGGAAGTCATAGAGCGTACATAGATACAGCGGTTTATACAAACATACATCTAAATATTAGACCAGCGACTAAGTAGAACGGCAAAAACAATGGACGAGTCCCAACCGCAGTCCGAAGCAGAACCCCCCTTAGAGCTCTGGAGCTCTGAAATAAAATTACGATAAGGAATCCTAGAATATTTAAAAATACGAGTACATTATGGGTCATAATATTTTTCAGAGAATATTATTTCTTGGTAATCCTAAGCTAGGATCGAAGAACGTTGATAAAGCCGCTGTTATAATAGACCAACCCAAGTATGATCTTTAAACCTACGTATATATTTATTTTCCCCTGTGCACCTCGGATTCAGAGTCAGAGTCAGATTCAGAGTCAGAGTTCCGATCCCAGGCAAAGCTCCACAAAAGCCACTCAAAAGTGGAAAAAAAAATTAAGCAGACTGAAAAAAAAACAACACATCCACTACCAACAACACGCAATAGGGCAAGGCAAACAACAACAGCGGCAGAGGCAGAGGCAGAGGCAGCGACGCCGACGTCTGCGCCGTGCCAGCAACAGGAATTTACGATTCAGTGACTACCTTATTGTGTGTTTGTTGCTATTTCACCTGGGCTGGGGAGCTCTATGCTTGCGTGTGTGTGTGCGTTTGTGTCTGTGTGAGAGCCTATTAGGCGAAACGATCGTTTCCGTTGCAGGGGTGCGGGGTGGACTGCGGGCTGCTGGTTGTTGTTGTTGTTGTTGCCGTTACGCCTTCAGCCAGTTAATAATAGACAACAACAACAAAAAACCAAGGTGTGTAGGATAAAACTAAACAACAATGAAGCGGTACAGAGCGAGAGGGAACTTTGCACAAAGCTCGCTGCTTAGGATTCCCAATCAGTTCGAGCCACTCCACTTGTAGAATTTACAGCCCGCTTACGTAATCCCTAGCCTCTGAAAAAACAACAGCGAGGCTCCTTCACCACAAAATTAAGAAACTGAACAGTTACTGTGGGATGGCTGTAAGGCCTTAAAATATGAATCTATAAGCAAGGTTTGAATCCTTTATACTGATTATTTTGTTTTTAATATTTTACTATGTATGAAAGGATTTCTGAAAGATAATCTCTTAAATATACTTGACGTAACAATTCTTTAATTAAATCTTTAGTGGCTACACGAAAGGAAGCTCAAGACATCCGGAAACCTCATAATTATAAATAATAGACTAATCTAATAAATCTAATTTAGTTTTTTGTTACATCAAGGTTCAAGTTAGAAAAGTTCCACTGTGTATCCCAGCACGCCTGCGTTGCTGGCTCGAGTTTCCACATGTTTTTCCAATTCCAGCGGCCCCTGGAAAAACCAAAGAGCTGGAAAGCCAAGACTAGGGTTGGGACCGGGGCTGGGGCCAAACCCCAATAAAACCAGCCCAACCCAAAAAGCCACCGCCGCCTGTTGCCCTTACAACAACCACAAAAGTTGTCGAGAAAAAACGCGGAGAGAAAAACAAATCATCAACTGTTGCTATTGTTGTTGGTAGTGGTTGTTCCTAGCTTTTTTTTACCAGCGCGTTTTTCTTTTTAACCCCGTTTCGTTTCCCGGCCCGGCCCGCAGCGCCACGCCCCACCCCGCCCCCACCTCTTCGTCGCGTGCAAAGGAAATTAAAAATTCAAAAAGTCAAAGGCGCAAGCAGCGGCGGAGAGAGCCAAGCAGCGGGCTCTCTCTGCTGGTGTGCAGCCCTCTCGCTCTTTCGTGTAGACTTGGGGACTCGACAAAAAGTCTCCAAAGTCGCCTGTTCGTGTCCGTGTGTAGGATTGCTGCGAGGGTGTGTGTGTGTGTGCCTGTGTGAGGTGTGGGAAAGAAGAAGCAGCGTCGGCAGCGACGTCGACGGAGCTTGGAACTGGGGAGCCCGATCGCCCGAGGATCGGCCCCAGTCAGTCATTCAATCGAGAATTTGGTGTCAAAAGAGACGGACGCAAAAGAGAGCTCTTCGCTTCGTTCGTGCGGACCCCTCTCTCTTCTCTCCTCCGCCCTACGCGCGCGCACCTCTCTTCTTCTGCCGAGTTGTGAAAATTTCCACAAGTTAAAATTAAATAAGAAAAAAAAGTGCAAAGGAAGCAGGCGATCAGCGGACGAAAAAGGTGCCTAGTAATTTTCATTTAACTGCTGCTGGTTCAATATTTTGGGCCAAGTCCCTGAAAGTGATATTAAAAAAAATAGTTTCAATGTGCCGGGATACAAATATGTACAGATAAAGAAACATAGTCGTAGGGAATGCCTCGGCAACAAATACAGAAAATCTTGAGGCCAGCAATTTAGGACTTGCCATGAAGTCAGCCCCAATAAGCAGCTTTCTCGCTCGCACTCAATCTTCCCGTCCCTTTTCCGCGCACAGGCACACAGTGTTCGACTGAAGGGGGTGTAAAAATAAGCGCATGTGTGCTGTGCTGTAAAGTGATCTTCGGAACGATTGCCGCCCACCCCTAAAAAACATCCACTCTTATCAGGCGCAGTGTGTGGTTGTTTGTGTGAGTGCGGCCAGTGCAGGGGTGTGTGTGACTGCGCAGTCGGCTTCCTGCGCCGAGGACTTTGACTTCTATCTCTCTCTCTCGCTGATCTCTCCACGAAGGAGAAGAGAGAGCTCAGGGACTTTCGAATAAATTCTTATCACATTTGTGTTTCACACTACAACAGTAACAGTGTTTCCCGAGTGAGGACGTGTCAGCGCTCCGCTCCTCTTCGGCTAACCGCAGTTTGAAAATATACATTCATCGGTAAAAAAAATAAATTTAGTAATAAAATAAAAGTGTACCTTGAAAAAAAACACTGCAGTTTTTTAATGAAACACAGCCACAAACGAAACGAAAGGCAACAAAATAAATTTGCCTTTTTGTGCGATCGTGCTCTTTTGGCAGGCGAAAAAAGCTTTTTCGCAGAGCTTTTCTAATAACTGTTTGCCGCGCCAGTGTGTGTTCGTGTGAGAGATCACGCTCTCTCTTTCCCTCCGATTGAATGGTGCGCCTCCTCAATTGATTTGAACAAGTGCATAAAAACAAAAACAATTTCAAACAAACGAAAACTGCAAAGCAGAGACAACAAAGTGGAAGCGTGGAAAAAACAGAAACCGAAAAAAACAACAAAATGAAAGACGCTGCAATAGATATAGATGGAGTGGAGACTGTGCCAGGAAGACGGGAATTTTTTGTTCCGTGGGGACCGGAATGATTTTCAATTAAGTGTACAAAGCAGCGGCGACGGCGGCGGCGATAAGATAAGAAAGCGAGCAAATATTTAGCAAGTGGAGGAGGCAAGAGGAAGTGTGGTTTCGAAATCGAAATCGAGTCTGCGAGACCAGGATTTTTTGTTGGGATTCTCGAAAGTGTACATGGGATCACGGGGAGTGATAACGCACCACGAATTTCGTGACTTTTCATGACGATTTCCTGGAACTGGAACAGGGCCTGGAAGCAACCAGTGCTTCATGTTCCAGTTTCCAGTGTCGCGTGTAGCTTTTTATTTGGGAATGGAAGGCGAGTAAAGTTTTTCATTTCGATGCGCTACGTGCCTGTTGCCTTATTCGCTTTAATTGGCTTCACTCCTTCTAATTCCACACCCTTTGGCAAGTTTTCAAGTCAAAGCAGCAACACATACAATATGTACACCCGCCCACACACACACACTGGCTGTCATCGTGTCGTCCCAGTTAAGTACTCTCCGGGATTCGGACTCTTTCTTTCCCCGATGGCCTCAGTGCGTGTGCCCCTTGTTGTTGTTGCTCCCCAGCCGTCCAACCGTCCAACCAACCCATTTGAAACACATTTGAAATTTCCATTTAGATTTCCTCATTTATTTTCCTCGTCGGCCTGCATAATGTGCCTGCACAGTTGACCCTTTGGGTCGCCTCTTAAATTAAATTCCGACTGCGCGTTTAATTGAGCGCTGGCAGCGCAGTCGGCTTGCCAGGATTTCGGAAAATACAGTAGACATAGGATAAGAAACTTAGAGGAGTAGATATTTGATAGAAAGATTTCAAAGGAGTGTTGAAAATTGTCAACACTTCGCCATACTCATGATTTCCAAATCAGAAACCGGATCGTATTAATCTTGGGGTTTCCTTCGATTGCAGCACGCCCTGGAATATATGTTTTGACGGCTCCCGACGACTGTCAGGCATCAAGGAAAGTCCCTAGAGCAGGATATTCGAAGGACCTTAGATGAGCCGGATTCTAAAGCAAGAACACAATCCAATTGCATGAGGACATAGACCAACTCGCACCCAATCACCGACCGCTTAGTGACACAACCACGGCCTCCAAATGAAGATGGCATCCCAACGATTCTGCTTGCGGTGGAACAACCATCAGAGCAACTTGCTGTCCGTTTTCGATCAGCTGCTCCACGCAGAAACCTTCACAGATGTGACGCTGGCCGTCGAGGGGCAATACCTAAAGGCACACAAGGTGGGTGAACCAACTGACCAGCCTCTCACTAATAATATGTGATTTAATTTTTATCCAATAACTAACCTAAAATAAACTATTGTAGATGGTGCTATCTGCATGCAGTCCCTACTTCAATGCCCTGTTCGTAAACCATCCGGAAAAACACCCGATTGTCATTCTGAAAGACGTGCCCTACTCGGACATGAAGTCCCTGCTGGACTTTATGTACAGAGGCGAAGTGTCCGTGGACCAGGAACGACTCACTGCATTCCTGCGCGTGGCCGAGAGCCTGCGCATCAAGGGCCTCACCGAGGTCAATGACGACAAACCCTCGCCGGCGGCAGCTGGAGCGGCAGCAGGCGCAGGGGCTGGAGCCGCCGGCTCCGAGAACACGCCCACTCCCCCCCAGCTGCAGCGCATCCAGCCGTACCTGGTGCCACAGCGGAACCGTGCGCAGGGCGGCGGTCTGCTGGCCAGCGCCGCTACTGCCGGAAACACCCCCGCCCTGCCGGTGCAGCCGTCGCTGCTCAGCTCAGCCCTGATGCCCAAGCGGAAGCGTGGCAGGCCTCGCAAACTGTCGGGTAGTTCGAACGGCACTGGCAACGACTACGACGAGTTCGAGCGGGAGAACATGATGAACGACTCCGACCTGGGCAACGGCAAATTGGGCAATGACTCCTACTCCGGCAACGATGACGGCTCCGACGACAACCAGCAGGATGCAGGCCACACAGACGACCTTAATGTGAGTTTCTCGTTGGTTCATGTGTCAATGTTTCAATGAATCTAATCCATCCTCCTCCTCGTATAGGAAAGCCACGATTCTCTTCCCACGAAACGGTCTAAGAACGCAAAGGATCACCGCATTGCGGCCCAGCAAGAGGACAACAGCACTTCCGGTAAGTCCGCCACGGGACCTTGCTCTAGCTCTAAGATCATGTACCTAGTCCTAAGACAATGCACCATCAACCAATATCGATAGCTCATTTTAAGTCAATCATGTGCACCCAGCACGATACCAACTCAATCCAATACAGAGCCAGGATGAAGTTACATAACCACATTCGACAACCTCATCTGCGAATATCGGAAAAGCTAAAAGGGATTTTACGCATTTCAAACGTTAGAATATTGTTTCCCCCCAAAAACCACAACTCGCGCGTCGGTAGTGCTCTTAAAAAACCAAACAAGAAAAAAAAAAGTGAGAAATACATTGAATTGTTAAGTGAATTCGCAAAGTAATGTTTGAGGCATCCATCCAGTCAGTTCAGCTTCCACCGTCGGCAGGTGAGTGTCCCCAACAACCAGCTAAGCAGTTGATGCCCAAGAAATGCAAATCCACAAGCTGACGAAGAGATTAATTGTGAAGTTGAGAATCGGGTTGAGCTCACAGGGATTCATGGCCGACGTGATAATCTATCAAAAAAGTCTATCAAAAAATGTATTTAACTTTTTCCAAAATTTTACCGCGTCAAAAAGAACTCCAGAAAATGAAAGAAATCCGCCACCTCTCATGACCATAACCCACAATGAAATGCTGATCTCTGCTGTCCATTTCCGTTCACCTCCTTCTCGAAACCACACTCGAAAGTAGAAAACAATGAAACCACCGATGAACATCAAAATGTTGAACTGAAAACCGTTGATTAAGAAGCAACTATTTGGAACACTCGCAACGCGCTGAAAAATGGCTTGAAATCCCTATAGCTTTTCCGATCCGATTTGAAACTCGTTCTCACTCGCTCGCGCCATGTGTTTTGCCTTCTTCTTGCATACATCCTGCACACACATTCAACACACACCACTTTACTGAGTTTATACGCCTGACATTTGTAAAGGGAAAAGGATTCCTGACATCCTCAAGTTCCTGAAATTCCTGACATCTCAAGTAAGAGATGTGAATCCCGAAACTTTTACAAACTCGGCGTATAAACTAAGTAATAGCATACAAGAGGCACCTGATTAACCTATTCCCCCACAATTTTTAGATGGCAACGACAGCGATGGCGACGCAATGGACACCTCTTACATGGAGCCCCAGCTGATGCTGGACGAGTACGACGAGCCCGTGGAATTCAAGTACAACCCGTTGACGGAAAACAGCTCCCCAACGCAGGACCAGACGGACGGAAACCAGCACCTCAACGAACAGGCACGTCAACAGGCTTTCCTCATCGCCGCCCAGCGAAAGCACCAGGCGGAAGCAGCGGCTGCGGCGAGTGGAGGCATCAAGCTGAACATTCTGGGCATGGCGGCTGGAGGGGCACAGGTGAAGAGCATGGTTAGCATACCCAAACTGACACCCATTGGAAAGGCCAACGCAGCCTCAACGCCTCTGGTGTCGCCTGCCTCCTCCTCGGTGACGGGAACTCCCAAGGCGCGCGTCCAGAAGCGGGCCAAGCTAAGCAAACAGAACGGCGACGTCAAGCCGGTGTTCACCAGCCAGGAATACCTCGATCTGTACAACAGCAACGATGGCTTCAAGTTCAAAGCAGGCTCGCTGAGTGGCAGTACGCCGAACCTGAGCTCTGGAGTGGGCACCCCGTCCGTGAAGACCAAGCTGAACCTGAGCAGCAATGTGGGCGAGGGCGAGGCAGAGGGCTCCGTGCGCGATTACTGCACCAAAGAGGGCGAGCACACGTACCGGTGCAAGGTCTGTTCGCGTGTCTACACGCACATCAGCAACTTCTGCCGGCACTATGTGACCTCGCACAAGCGGAACGTGAAGGTGTACCCGTGTCCGTTCTGCCTAAAGGAGTTTACGCGCAAAGACAACATGACGGCGCACGTAAAGATCATCCACAAAATCGAGAATCCCTCCACCGCCCTGGCGAGTGTGACAGCCCTGGGCGGCCAGGCACTGACCGTATCAGCGGGATCGACGCCACCGCCTCCGGACCTGAGTGGCCAGAACTCGAATCAGTCGCTGCCCGCCACCAGCAATGCTCTTTCCACCTCCTCCTCCTCGTCAACGTCCTCGTCCAGCGGGTCTCTGGGACCGCTGACGGCGGCCACCACACCAGCCGCTTCCGCCGCCGCGGCGCAGTAATCTCTCCAAGACACAAAATCGGAAACGGAAAAATCAATGCGGAGGTTGATACAAAATCGGAAGAAGAGAGTCCAGAATAAGCATAGTAGCGCCAGGCGCCAGGCGCCATTCGGGATATTTTTTCGTTGCGGAAGGGAAGCTTAAGCAGTTAAAGTAGATTTTTTTGTTGATTTTGTTTTTTAGTTTTTTACTTGGCTTTGACTATTATTTAATTTTTTTATATGAACATGCCCGCCGGCAACATGGAAATCTCCAGAGCCAGCCCGCTAAGTGGCCTCAACCCCATTTGTATGTTGTGCAATTATTTCAATTACAATAACAATTAACTACAATAATATTTCGACCTGAACTCTTGTTTTGTAAGCCGAACCGTAGGCCTAAGCAATACCCGATCAGACACAATGATTTTCCAATACCCACTACCGCTACAAAGTACGATTACCACCCGTAGTTTCGATCAGTAGTCCAAGACGCAAAATCAAGTACTTGTGGCTGACACTATCCATTTAAGCATATTATTGGACACCGGAGCGGCCTTATAAGTAAAGTGTATCCTGGAAAGGGCGGTTACACTAAAAAAGAAACAACCGAAACTAAACCTGCACTTTTAGATAATTAAACTATATATACACACAGATGCATATGTTATATATAACTATCTATAAACATTGAATGGTATGTCTAGCCGTAGTTCTATTAATTAATTTATCATTATCACTATGTTCTGTACGCTAAAGGTAATACTATCTAGTGTAGGAGCAGAGATATAAGAACGGAATGAGGAAAATCAATTATTGTTAATTATGCGAGAGGGAGCGCAAATCTACCTTGTTGCCTTCAAATGAAGCTAGTTAAAAGTTAAACCCGAGTCTGGGCCACGGTCTGTGAGGACCCCCAGTACCCGCATTCCCGCTCACCCCCACACACCCGCTCGAGCGCAGGTCCCTCAGGCCGACGAAGGATTGCAAATGTTTCGCCGGACCGATATCGGGGCCGAGTGTGTCGAGTCGATCATTAATACTTTTGTAACTACGGATAGTAACAGCAACAATAATAATTGTAATGATAACGATAACGATAACAGTAATATTAATGAGCATAACGTAAACCTAATTTATCAATCTATTAAACGATTTATGTTGTATATCGGAGGCTTAAATTATCGCCAAAGAAAATGAAAATCAAAAACAAACCTAACACGAAGCAGTTTCCACCCAACACACAGCAATAAGGACAGCAAGCAGCCAATACAAATCAGAGGAACATTGTTGTTGAAGCAAAACGATCTCCAATAAAAAGAATACGAAAAAGGTTAAAAATACGCACTTTAATTAACCCATTACTCCTCAAGTCAAGTTTTTTTTTTTTTGAAAAAAGCATTGAAAACCGGAAAACTGCACGGGAAAACAGACAAGAAACAAAATTAAACAATAACGCAATCAATCAATAAACAAGCTGCGTACGCTAATTTATTAAATAATTTTTGTTTTTAATTCTTTATTTAGTGGTAGCTAGTGCAATTTAGTCAGTAAGCCGCCGTCTCCCACACACGCCCTATAACCTATAACCTATAACCTATAACCCATAACCATCGCCAATATCCATCCACCCGACCCGACCAGAAACACTCTCTTTTGGCGTTAATTTAAAACAATCAATACGTTGTTTGTACTATATTTACTTTATTTTTAGTCTACTTTTTATATGAATATGTTTACATATATTTTTGCACTCAAAGAACTAAACTTTCAGCAATTTTCTCGCTTTCAACAAACAAAAACAAATTCAAGTCCAAATCTCGAAATCTTTACGAGAATAATCTTCAGATATGCATGTATATATCGATCTATACATCCATATATATACATAGTGAGAGTCATGCTTTGATGCCCAAAGAAAATACGAGATATATGTTCAGATATATCTCACCAGATCTTTCCAGAATGCAAGGACACTGCTTGCATGCGAAAATGAGAAAATTGTCTGGAATTGTTGGTAAACATGGTTTCCGTTAAAATTAGCTAATTAGATACACTACGATATATGATATACTTTAAACATAATTACAAATTAGTGAATCACACGCAATATTAATCAAGCAGAACATTATATATTATCGTTTAAAACTGACCAACAGAGGAGGAATAAAATACACAATGCAAATAAAAATAAAAATAAAAAACTTCAACAAAATCTGTTCTGGAACACAAACCTGATGTTTTTATTTTACACCTTAAACTTGAAACAATTATTTTTAGTTTCAGAAACTGATAATCAAATATCCTTAATGTGTTGTATTTTATTTCTGCAGTTACCACAACCCTGGCTACTTCGGAGCTTTCCCAGCGTCTGTTCGGCTCATCTTCCACCTTCATCTCCACCACGATCACTGCCAACACCACCGCCAACACCAGCCCCAACACTTCGGCTCCGGACTCCTCTCCCCTGCCAGAAACCGGCGACAATCGGGACACTGCCCCCATTCACCTTCCCACCATTTTGGGCCTCAAGATTCGCGCCATCAACACCGCCACTCCATCCACTCAGCCACAGGCCCAGTCTCAGTCCAAGTCAAAGGTGAAAATCAAGCAGGGTAGTGGTGCAAACAGCAATTCCTTACTCAAACAGCAACTACGTGGAGGGGCCAAGGATCCCGAGGTCCCGCCGCCCAGCAGAATCACAGTGGCTGTGGCACCCATTCCGGCCTTGAACATCGAGGAGAACCCCGTCGAGGTGCCGAAAAAGAAACAGGAGGATGTGAACGCCTGCAGTGGCCTGCAGTCCTTGGCTACGGCTGCCGCCGAGCAACAGGCCGCCCAGGTGGTCAACAGCAGTGGCAGCTTGCACCACCAGCTGCTCCACCAACTCCACTTGGCAGCCAACAACCCTTACATCCAGCAGCAGCAGCAAGTTTCACCTTCGGCTGCTGGCCAGTTTCTGGATGACGAGATGAGCTTCATGTCCCTCAAAGAACAGCAGGATAACAGCGATGAGCCCGATCACGAACTTCTGACCTTGGCCGATGAAAACGCTGGTCTGCCAGGCTTCGAATGCAGGGACTCCGAGATAAAGTCTCCAACAGAGGAGCCTCCCGCCCCGGAGCCGCAGTCAGCGCCGCCAGCCACTTCAACACCCAGGAGCGGTAAGAAGGGAGCTAAGCGGCCCATTCAGCGCAGAAGGGTTCGTCGCAAGGCCCAGTCCACCATTGATGACCAGGCCGAGCACCTGACGGAGATGTCGGTGCGCGGCCTGGACCTGTTCCGGTACGCCAGTGTGGTGGAAGGGGTGTATCGGTGCACCGAGTGCGCCAAGGAGAACATGCAGAAGACCTTCAAGAACAAGTACAGCTTCCAGCGACACGCTTTCCTGTACCACGAAGGCAAGCACCGCAAGGTGTTCCCGTGCCCAGTGTGCTCCAAGGAGTTCTCCCGGCCGGACAAGATGAAGAACCACCTGAAGATGACGCACGAGAACTTTACGCCACCCAAGGATCTGGGTGCCTTTAGTCCACTGAAGTATTTGATTAGTGCTGCGGCTGCGGGGGATATGCACGCCTCCATTTATCAGCAGCAGCAGCAGGAGGCTCAGTATCAGCGTCAGTTGGCGGAGCATCTGGAGCAACAGGAGCGGCAGGAACGACAGGAGCAGCAGGACCAGCACAACGCCTCCTTCGACAGCCACGACAACTCGCTTCTGCTGCCCGATGTGAAGCTTGAGCAGGGCGACATCGAGGAGCCCGACCAGGAGGCAGAACTGAGCGATGGTGGCTACGACGCCCCCAATCCAGCGGCGGCCGCAGCCGCCATGCTGAGCCTCCAACACGACGTTATCATCAAGAACGAGATACAGATCTCACCATCGCCATCGCCCTCTCCCTCGCCGCCGGCATCCTGCGCCGTGGCGGAGGGCACGTCCTTGGCACTGGCCACCACCGCACAAACAGCAACGTAAAGACTTGGAAGGAAACTAGAGTAGCGCACAACAACACTTTACCTTAACTCGAGGTCTGAACTGTAGAATACTTCAACTTACTTTAGGGATATCACGAGATACTACTGCTAAGCACTCGTCGCACTCAACAGACGCACATCAGACTCAAATTAGTTAGTTAAATTTTGTAAACACGTAAGCAATACTATTCTTAGCACGTGCTCCGTCCAGAAAGCCTTTTTTAAGCGAAACTAATATTTATACTTTATTATTTTTATCCAGAGTCTAAGTTTTAAACCTAAACCTAAGGCCCGCAGACAGTTCAGTGAACTTTAACTTTAGCTCGGCTTTAATTTTATACGATTATTTGACTGGCCGCCTACCGATCCCTAATTAATTAATTAAAATCTCCAGGATCGGCAGAGAACTTTCATTTCCTTTTGTGATTTTGTTGAACCTTTTTATTTAGATCCTCGTTTTAACCTAGCATTTTTGTTTTTGTTGTATATAGCTATGGAATTATATATTTAAATATGTTTAATACTCACAGTCTGTAGTATAATTTTGTTCATTTCCTTGGCAACAAGCTGAAAACAAACGCATTGGCTATTTGTGCAATCATCAAAACGAGTTGGCGGCCCGCCCAGAGACCCGATAGCAAGGTTCTGCGGCCCCACAAAATGTTGTAAACTTAATTACCGACTACTTAACTAGCAGTAAGGTCTACTTCTAAGGCAATCTAAGGCAAGGCGTGTTCCAACGCACAACAAAACGCGCAACGGACTTCCAGTGAAGAAATTAACTGATATTTATACGGAATCCCAATCTGGTATTATGAATTACGACTTGAACAGTTTACTTAACGCAACAACTAATACTTAAAGCTCACACACTGCGCTCAATTTTACAAATATGTATGTATGTTGCGAAATCTAGACTAGTTATCGCTATGAAATAAAGAGAATTTTAGTGAAATATAAAGTTTGTGATTTTAATGAACATGAGACAGGAAATGCTTTCATTTCTTTAAGGAATTTATTGATTGTTGGCACGTCGATACCAAAACCTCGCTCGAAAGTCATCTGAGCAGGTGAGAAAGGCTGGCGCGTTCGGGGAGTGGGTGATGTATCGAACTGGCCCGTTGTGCCCCAGGGAGTTCAGCGTCAATCGGCAGCCGTTACGTGAGTTCCACGAGCACAGCGACGTGGTTGCCTCGTCGGGGAATAGAACATAGTCCTCGGTGTGATTGAACACTGCCTCCGTGTGGTGCTCCTGCTTGCCAGTGGTTCCTGCCCCAGTATACGTCTGAATGGGGCGACTGGTGCACAATTCCCACAAATAAACCAGCGAGTCCATACCCGACGAGAGAAGGTACTGAAATAATATAACATCCAATAATAAATATATACATTTTGTGGATCGATAAGAGTATTTGACTACCTTCCCATTTCTGGTAAACTCCAAGGAGCAAATGGCCGCTCCGCCATGAGCTTCAGCAATAGTATTAATGCACCTCCCACTAACACCGTCCCACACCTTGATGTCTCCATCGTAACTTCCTGTGGCGTACAGCTTGGCTGTTGGAGAATACTTCACGCAGGTAACGCCCGCCTTGTGTTGCTGCGACGGAATGGCGCTTACAAAGCACTGGGCAGTGTGGACGTCGTACACCCGGAGAACATTGTGTTCCGTGCCAATGGCCACGTAGTCCCCAGTGGGATGGAATGACAAGCACAACACAGGCTCGCAGTCGGTAAACACCTTGTGGGCCTTCTTAACAGATGGCTTGGCAATGTCGAACAGTTTCACAGTTCCATCTCGCGAGGCTGAAGCGAGGATATGCTCCTTGGGATGGAATTCCAAGTAGGATACCTCATCGGTATGATCGTACAAAGTGCGGATAACTGGGTGTCCCTGTTGTTCACGTCCTGGCTCAATGTCTTCGGGGGCGGATTTAGCCAGCATTCGCTCCACGTCCAGAATCTTGATACTTGCATCTACACTTCCAGTGGCCACAAGCGAACCATCGAAGCTGAAGGCTCCAGCTCGACAAGCCTGCTTATGCGATGTCACGTAGGCGGTTTCGTAGGAATGGGGTTCAGGGGCCAAGGCGGATGCCTCTGGCTCGAATTCCAGATCGATTCCAGGGAGAACATCGTCGGTTTGAGTTTTCTCTTTATCGCCAAGAGTCTGCATGCCGGCGATCATCACGTGCAGCAGGCGCTCGCTTGGAGCACACTGATCCGCCTTGACCAACATAGACAGCTCCATGGCAAATTTTTCCAATCCATCGTACATCAGTTGGCTGGGGAAAACTATGGGTGTTAAGGGAGCACCTGTAGAATCTGCAACTACCTACCTAATCATCAGACGGTAAAGGATCTCCCGGTTCTTGACCAGGTTGCTGGGGTCCAATATCTCGTCACGCATTTCGGTTATATATGAATTGTCGACGGCTTAATAGAGGAGAAGTTGTATTTTTCGGACCAAAACAAAGGTAATCGGGAGCCGGGTAGAGGTCTTTGGACTTACTACTGCCTGAATTCGTTCCTGCCCAAAATGTTTATCTAAGGTGGCTGGAATGAGCTTCTTGCCTTGTAGGCTTGCGACGCCTATGACCTCGTTTTTGTACTTTTTATAAAAAGTTTTAAGATTTGTTGATGGTTTCGGATGGTCGCCGCAGTTTCTGTGTGCTGGCCACCCATGCACCGAGCTATACACCGTCTAATGGAACGATGGAATTGGAATATGGGCGGGATTTTCAATTTTAAATTATTTCGTTATGTATTTACTTTTGACCGTCATGATTACAATTATATATGAACCTTAATTGACCTTACGAAAAAGAATTAATTTTATTACAAGTTTCACCATCCAAACAAAAAAAAACAAAAATCCCTTATCCGACTACGTGTAATCGAAATAGCTTATATGTCCGGTAGCATCATGTTATCGGTTTGGTGTTTAGCCATCTGGCAACTCTGACAGCTGGCAACACGTGCGATTGTTTTGGTTTTTGCAGGTTTCGGAAAAAGTAATTTAATAGTTTTACAATGAAGATTCGTAAGAACCATGCTCGTAAGCGTTACCGGTACAGTGTTAACCGCAAGACACTCAACAAAACCCGCAGTTCTACTGGAAAAATAAAGGAGTAAGTTTGGTCACTAAACAATCCAACCAGATTATGGGGAGGAGTCCTAACTGAGGGCTAACAAACTAAACATTTAGAATATAATGATATTTGATATATCATTAGTTCTGTTTATATCTTTATTGAATTATATATCTTTTAGTAACTCTATTTTTTCAATGTTTCAGCCCCCAACTTAAGAAAATGTGGGAAGAGGGACAACGTGTGGGCACTAACTTTAGCGAAATGGGCTTGGCCAAGGACCCAAATAAGGCAATTGCAATTCCTAGCTACAAACAAAATCGTCTGCACGCAGCCAAGATTGTAAATGGGTTCGTCGAAGAAGAGCTTGACGAGGACGAGCTTAGGGTTTTAGGCATCAAGAAGGCGCCTGTAGAGGAGGGACCCAAGCGCGGACACGTAGTCCAGGAGCTCGAGCAACTAGCCAGCGAAAGGGCTGACCCGGAATTCAGGTAAACTGGCTTTGTTTTCCTATAAAAAATTGGCTAAATTATTCTGTATTTGCAGATTACCCAAGGGTGTCGTTAAGGAGCTAACCTACTTCCTCAACAAACACAAATTCAACTACAAAGCTATGGTCACGGATCGACGCAACTACAACCAATCCACATGGCGTCAGTTCAGACTCAAGATTCGCAGATTTATGGCCATTCCGGAGCAGTTTAACGTATATTTGGAGCAAAACAAGCTGCCGATAGGTGTCAAGCCTAAATGGGAGGAGTATGAGTCGGACAGTGAATGGAAATAAATATTCTATCTGATGTCATTTTATTTTGATTCAAACACTATACTTAGTATAAGATATAGATTTTATTAAATGCCTTAAATAACATAAAAAAAAATTCTATCCTATTTGAGAAGCTATAGCGTTTATAAAAGATATATATATATAGTGATTTAAAGATCATACTCGCCACTCGTCATACCTGTTAATCCTTTAAATGCCCGGTACTTTGCTAGTCAACCGGGCTATTTCATTTCTTAAACAATACTGTCATTAAGTTTCTATTACTAAAATACGCAATGCCATTTTAAGGGCACATCGATTTAAATTGGGCGGCCTTTGTCAAGGAAAGGAAGTTATAATCGAAAATTTTTTCTTTAAAAATGGGTAGTTTTTTATAAAGGTTGAAAAAATAAAACCGATAAAATCATAATTATATTATTCAAAAATATTTAAATATGTTTTTAAATTGTTATAAAGCAGTTCTAAAACTAAAAGCTTATCGATAGATTTTTTTAACGCAAAATTATTAATTTTGGCGCGTGAATATTCGACTAAAAATGGCAACTCTATTGTGTTTAAAAAAAAAATCTTTCAAAGAAACAAATACAAGCATTATTTTAAAACTCACTATTTTAGATGATTTTATTTACCAAATACATGATAAATAAACATTTTTGAGAAAAATGGAAACCATAATTAGGCAAAAATTTCAAATTTGGCGGCAAAGTTTGCCATTTTATACTGGTGATGCACATAACAGTCTAAATATTAGCAAACTTTTTGCAACACTGATTCGTGCTTTTTCACGAAGTGAATTTCACGACCGCCAGCTTGCAACACTTTTGGTTTTCCGCCTTTTTTCGGTCTTTTCCGTTTCTGGTTTCCAGGTAAGTGGACACAAGCTCCTACTAAAAAATCTAAGAAGGCTCCTACAAAATTGTCAAAAAATTATTAAAGCCGTCGATTGATTTTTCAAGTGATAATTAGTAAGGAAATCGAAAAGCCGAAAGCATTTTGAGTCAGTTGGTACATTTTCCCTTCGAATAAAAGTGTAATTCGAATTTTATTGCGAAACTAAACGCGGCGTTTGGTGAGTCTGTGTGAGTGCAATTGCAGTGCCGGCCGGTGTCTCATGAGGTTTTGCATAATAGGCAAGTGAAAATATTGGCCGTCCCTGCGTAAATAGAGTCATGGAAGCCACGATTTCAGAAACTGGAGCTGCCGTGGCTCGGGAAGCCTCCAGTTTCGAGAAAATTAAACAACTTAAGGAACCCGGCGGAAAATTTCAAAATGGCGGCGAGCAAAAAGTGCATAGATGTGTGCATGTGTACGAGTGCTGGTGTGAGAGAGTGGACTTGACTATTCATGTTGCTTCCTTTCCCACGCTTTTGCGTACAACTTCATTGGAATTTTCCTTAAAAATATTAATATTATTGCACACATGCTGTGCAGATCCCCTGTCAGATTTTGTTTAAAGTTTTTTTTTTCACGTACACATGAGCTATTTGCCTGCCAAAGTATTTTTACACATGTACATACATACATACATACATATGTACATACGTCTTTTCTTTCAATTTGCACTTCGATGCAAGCAGAGATTTAAAAATAACATGCGGGGAAAAATTCTGCAAGTAAAATTTGTCACTAGGGTAAAAAATAAATCACTACGCCCTTCGGTTGTGTGTGTGGGGCTTTCTCTGGCCTCTCATTTTCTCCCAATGCAGGTTTATTGAAGAAGAGTCCGTGCAATACGCGGCCATTTCTACCATCGGACTCTCCTGTTCTTCTTGTCCTGCTCTTGTCAGTCTGTGTGTGTGTGTGAGTGTGTGTTTTGCAGTTTTCACCCTTTGGAATCGCGAATTTTCTGGCGCATGCCGATGCTTGTGCTTTCAAGGCGTCATCATTCCATTGATTTCATTCTTTCACAATTTCTTCAGGAAATTGCAAGTACTACATCCCAATATTCTATATTCTAGTTAATTTGCACATTTCAAGTATTTCTGTTTAATTAAAAAGTGCCATGTCATAGTTCTAAGAAATACATTTTTTTGTGTAGAACTGCTTTCAACAAAAATATTGATAATCTACATATCTTTAACTGTGAAAAGTTCAAAGTGGCTTTTTGTATAAAAATACGTCCAATGAAATCTCCTCTGAGAAGCCGGCCGGCAGCTTTCTCCCTCCTGGACTGACACAATGTTTTCCGCATTTCCCCGGGTTTGGGGTTAATCGTCTGCCGGAGAGTGCATTTTCCCCGATTCGCGAACTGTGCGCGTTCTGTTCGTTTCCCGTCTGGGGCTCGTCGTATATTGATTTTTCGGCCGGTGCAGGGCAACCAAAAACCGGAGATATACCACTGGTAGTCTTCAGTCGACTTTCTCATTGTCCGGGTCTAGATTACGGGCTCCAAATTAGGAAAATCAATTCTGTGGGTGTAATTCTGATTTTTTCACCATCATTGCAGGTGATTGCGTCTAGTGGACTTGTGAGGTTTTTGATAGACAACCAGCTCGCTCGTTTTAAGAAAATCAAAAAAAAACAGGTGAGTTTGCACTGAAAATTATTACAAAATTTTATTTCCTACCGGCATAAAAAATTGAAGTTATTTAAAGTAACAATAGTTTCCACTTTATTGAAATTAAATGTAAAATAAAGTTTATTAATCTTTGCAAATGTCGGAGTGAAAAATTAAAACATATATTTACTGGGTGTATACTAAAACTATACATATTTGTGTGTCCATCGATGTATATAAAATGATTTTGGTGTGTACACCACAATGACATGACCCACACCCACAGCATACACATGTACGTCATACACACGTCTCCCAGAACCCACATTCATACTTCTGTTTTCACTTGTAATATTTAAAAATCGACACCCCTTTTCCTGTCTTAGAATTCTCTGAAAATATAAAGCTCTTGTTGAGAACCGGCACTTAAAATGGGCAAGGAGAAGATCCATATCAACATTGTGGTCATTGGCCATGTGGACTCCGGCAAGTCTACCACCACCGGCCACTTGATCTACAAATGTGGTGGCATCGACAAGCGTACGATCGAGAAGTTCGAGAAGGAGGCCCAGGAGATGGGCAAGGGCTCGTTCAAGTATGCCTGGGTGCTCGACAAGCTGAAGGCCGAGCGCGAGCGTGGTATCACCATCGACATTGCCCTCTGGAAGTTCGAGACGGCCAAGTACTATGTGACGATCATCGATGCCCCTGGCCACAGGGATTTCATCAAGAACATGATCACCGGCACCTCGCAGGCCGATTGTGCAGTGCTGATTGTAGCCGCCGGCACCGGTGAGTTCGAGGCCGGCATCTCCAAGAACGGCCAGACCCGAGAGCACGCTCTGCTGGCTTTCACGCTGGGAGTGAAGCAGCTGATTGTCGGCGTCAACAAGATGGACTCGACTGAGCCGCCTTACAGCGAGGCCCGCTACGAGGAAATCAAGAAGGAGGTCTCCTCCTACATCAAGAAGATTGGCTACAACCCGGCCTCGGTCGCCTTCGTTCCGATTTCCGGCTGGCACGGCGACAACATGCTGGAGGCCTCCGAGAAGATGCCCTGGTTCAAGGGATGGACCGTGGAGCGCAAGGAGGGCAAGGCTGAGGGCAAGTGCCTGATCGATGCGCTGGACGCGATCCTTCCGCCACAGCGCCCCACCGACAAGCCGCTGCGCCTGCCCCTGCAGGATGTCTACAAGATTGGCGGCATCGGAACAGTACCCGTTGGCCGTGTGGAGACTGGCATCCTAAAGCCAGGTAAGTGGCTATTTTCTGTAATTAGTTTTTAGCCTTCCACCCTTTTGTGTGGGGCTGTGCTCCTTCGATTACTTCATTCATGTACCTCATCGAATTTGGGTCGCTGGTGGGTGCCAGTGAGTGGGTGTTGCCACCGCCGATGTCGTCTCCGACCGAGGCTCGCGACGAGTCCTTGCGCATGTATGCATTATTAAACGAACGTCTCCGACGCGAGAGCGGAGCACTCCCACCACCATGCACCTTGAGATAACGAGTAGGTCTATTCCTGAATGGGTAGCCCGAAGCACACGAAATTGGCTTATTGTTGGCCAATACACATAGATCTTGAAGGGGAATAATAAAACACACACACTTAAATAAATTGTTCTCCTCCATCATTCAGGCATGGTCGTCAACTTTGCTCCGGTCAACTTGGTCACTGAGGTAAAGTCCGTCGAGATGCATCACGAGGCTCTAACCGAGGCGATGCCCGGCGACAACGTCGGCTTCAACGTTAAGAACGTCTCGGTTAAGGAACTTCGCCGTGGCTATGTGGCCGGCGATTCGAAGAACAACCCGCCCCGGGGCGCTGCTGATTTTACTGCTCAGGTGGGTACTACCGACATATATCTTTTATCTTTCACAAGATAGGCATATTATTAACTAAATATATATTGACTTATTTCGCCTATAGGTTATTGTGCTGAACCATCCTGGCCAGATTGCCAATGGTTATACTCCGGTCTTGGATTGCCACACGGCCCACATTGCCTGCAAGTTTGCCGAGATCAAGGAGAAGTGCGACCGTCGCACAGGCAAGACCACCGAGACGGAGCCAAAGGCCATCAAGTCTGGAGACGCGGCCATTATCCTGTTGGTCCCGAGCAAGCCGCTGTGCGTCGAGAGCTTCCAGGAGTTCCCACCGCTGGGGCGCTTCGCCGTGCGCGACATGCGTCAAACTGTGGCCGTTGGCGTTATCAAGTCTGTTAACTTTAAAGAGACTACCTCGGGCAAGGTAACAAAAGCCGCTGAGAAGGCACAGAAGAAGAAATAACTAGGGTGCCAGCAGAACTTAAGCAACAGCAATGGCAACATCACCATCAACATAAACACCACCCGATTCCAAAAGCAACAGAAACAGCAGTCGGCTAGAGCCACACTCACACATGTCAAATTTATAATATCCACTCGACGATCAAATGCAAACCCTTGCTCTCTGGCAACCAACACCCCAATTACTACTACCACTAACCATACAGCATATAGACAACCCATTTCATACAACGAAAATGGACGCGAAAATTTCTTGCTACAGGCCCCAGCAGGCCCCAGAGCGGATTTCTTACGCTCTCTTACGCTCATCGTTCGTTCATCTTACGCTCATTCTCGCATTAAATGTTTTCTGTTTCTCAGTCTCTAAACGGAGCGCGATGAAGAAGGTTGGCCTGCGCTTCGGTTGATCTTTGTATGTATGCGTGTCACACATTCACATACATGGGTGTATGTGTGCGTGCGATTTCGTTTCGAAGCCAGCGCACAAAATTTTGATTTTTCTTACTTTTAAGGCTTGCTACCCTAACAAAATTCGGGTATTCGTTATTTGATGAAATGACGAAAGAAATTATATTATTTTGTATATTATATTTTTTTATTATTTCAGCATACATTTTTAATTTATTTAGGAATAAGATTAAGTGTTAGTAGTAAAATGTTTTCTGTATATATATTTTTACGAATCATTAAAAATCAATATACTGAGAAAGTGTCAGAGTATATTTCGGTCGGAGTCACTTAAAGCGCCGTTTGCTTTTAAGTTTTTGTTGTTCTGCAAGAGGCTTGTGCATGCCTACTCTAACGATGGAATGATTTTTAGGGGAGGGTGAAGACGGGTGAAGAATTAAATTACTTTTTAAAGTTATTATATATAAGGAAATATATATAAGGAAATTATTAAATTAACGACAATAATTTAATTAAATCTCACAATAACCCAAAATATAATAACAAGTGCCTGAAAAATTGTAAACAAAAAAGGTAAACAAGTCCATCAGCTGTTTTCGTGTCTTCACCCTCCCCTAAAAATCATTCCATCGTTAGAGTAGGCATGCACAAGCCTCTTGCAGAACAACAAAAACTTAAAAGCAATCGGCGCTTTAAGTGACTCCGACCGAAATATACTCTGACACTTTCTCAGTATATTGATTTTTAATGATTCGTAAAAATATATATACAGAAAACATTTTACTACTAACACTTAATCTTATTCCTAAATAAATTAAAAATGTATGCTGAAATAATAAAAAAAAATAAAATAAAAAATAATATAATTTCTTTCGTCATTTCATCAAATAACGAATACCCGAATTTTGTTAGGGTAGCAAGCCTTAAAAGTAAGAAAAATCAAAATTTTGTGCGCTGGCTTCGAAACGAAATCGCACGCACACATACACCCATGTATGTGAATGTGTGACACGCATACATACAAAGATCAACCGAAGCGCAGGCCAACCTTCTTCATCGCGCTCCGTTTAGAGACTGAGAAACAGAAAACATTTATTGCGAGAATGAGCGTAAGATGAACGAACGATGAGCGTAAGAGAGCGTAAGAAATCCGCTCTGGGGCCTGCTGGGGCCTGTCGCAAGAAATTTTCGCGTCCATTTTCGTTGTATGAAATGGGTTGTCTATATGCTGTATGGTTAGTGCTACTACTAACTGCGGCCCGCAGATACAGATATTATACAAAATCGAGCAGATACTACAATACATGATAACCAAACACACAATTAGCGAAGAAGAGAGCGGTAGATTACAGCCGGAATCTGTCCAGCTCCCAGGATCTGTCTTAGTCGCCTTCTGCCTGGTAGTCTACTGCATTTATCTTAACTTGTATCGCCATCGCAAGTCCTTCCGCAGGAAACGCAGGGCGTCGTCGTGGGAATTGTCGCCAGGATTCGATGGAGCACAGCCCGTACTGTAGCCGCCTGCCTCTTCGATATATACATATATATATACTCATCTAACTAACTTTACACTTGATTAGCAGCCACACACATCCTGTCGTGATCATCCACCAGTCTCGAATGGATTTTAAACACTTTTTCTACTTTTGATAAGTCAGGTCGAGGCATTCGATTTAAAATCTATTATACGATGTAATTTCCGAATTTAGTTTTAAACCATGCCCACACACTAAAAAGATATGAAAAAAAAAGAAAGACTACATTCGCGATGAATTCAAAAATTTTTCTTGAAACAAAAAGACAAATGCTTAAGAAGTATTAAAAAAAATCAACAATTACACACATAATCATGCGGTTTTTGAAAACATTTTAAATGTTCGATTCAGCCTCATTTTGCATTTTCATGCCACATTAGATACGTTACCCACTTGTCATTGCCCCATAACCGCCATAACTACACGTTACATTTTCACAATCTGAATTTATATGAATCGTAAACCATTGTAACCGACACCAAATCAATTCATGGATACAGAACATGTTGCTTAATAAAAAGATCTTTTAAATGATGAGAAAAATAAAGGAAGCTTAACCGTAAAACACAGAAACCTCTTTTGTTTATTTTTTAGGGAAGGAGTACAATCGAAGGTTTATGCAAAGATTTTTAATAATCGTATGACTAAATATGACTATAAACGATTATTTTTCCTTCTGTACAAAATATATAGTTACTATATTATAACACATAAACCGAGGTCTTGTAAAACAGCATTTTTAAATATTACTTGTAAACCCTTGCAGGGTATTACAATTTTGGTCAAAAGGAGGCCTCTCCGACCCTATAAATTAATCATGATCCCCTCCTCAGTTGATACAAACATGTTCGTTTGTCTGTTCCTTCATGAGGTAATTATGAAAGTCGGAACTGCCGGGAACGAGCGACTATATCTTATTGTAACTTCCATAACTTATTGTAACTTGTGACATTGGATTTATAATGAAATTCAAGTAACGAAAGATATTTGCGATATACATATGTACATCCGATCTTAACTGCATGGGAATGTAAAAGGAACTTTTTTCTTGTTAGTTTTATAAACTTATTGGAGATAATGGAGCTATATAGATTTATTTCTAATTTAAAAATAATATTATTTAAATTAAATTTTGAATTTATAATTTTATAACCAAAGGATATCAAGTGGCGCCTTTAAATGATGGGCTCCATCTTAAGGCTTTTCTATAGTTTTCCAAATGTCTTGACACCCATCCTTATAATTTTCAAAATCGTTTCACAATTGCTAGTTTGGCGAAAAAAGCTAAAAACGGTACCCCTGGTTGATGAGAGGGCTACAAAAGTAAAATAGGTGCTGCCAACTAGCGTGATTAACCAACAAAAAAATGGTCACACTTATTTTACAAGATCTTCCACCCCTGGTTTGCAAATGTTGGGCTCCATCTTGGCACTCTTCTCAATTATTTCCGTAGCGATGGCCAACAAGGAGCGTACTTTTATCATGGTCAAGCCTGACGGCGTCCAGCGTGGACTCGTCGGCAAGATCATCGAGCGCTTCGAACAGAAGGGCTTCAAGCTGGTCGCCCTGAAGTTCACCTGGGTGAGTAGTTAATTTGATTAAAATAAAATCAATAGCTGACGCCGGTGCACGAGGGGTTACCTTCGGATCTAACCTCAAATTGCGCTGCAGGCGTCATCAGATTTGACATGTGTCTTGTGGAGGTCATAGAAGCAATTAAGAGATAACATTGCAACCCTTCTCTATTTTGTAATCATTACAGGCCGACAAGGAGCTGCTGGAGAAGCACTATGCTGATCTGTCCAGCCGCCCCTTCTTCCCGGGATTGGTCAGCTACATGAACTCTGGACCAGTGGTCCCCATGGTTTGGGAGGGTCTGAATGTGGTCAAGACCGGCCGCCAGATGCTCGGTGCCACCAACCCCGCCGACTCTCTGCCTGGTACCATCCGTGGTGACTTCTGCATCCAGGTCGGACGCAACATCATCCACGGATCCGACGCCGTCGAGTCTGCCGAGAAGGAGATCGCTCTGTGGTTCACCGAGAAGGAGCTGGTCAGCTGGACTCCAGCTGCCACCAACTGGGTCTACGAATAAATGCATTAAGAGTTCGCATTACTCAGTCTCTCAGCCTAAGTTAAACACAGAGATTCTTCAAAAGAAATAAAATTCCACAACATACATACATATACTTATTAGAGAGAAGAATAATGGTTTTTACTTATATAATAGGTATTGATATAACAGGTATTGAAAACATGGAGGGCCCTGAAAATCGATCTGGGAAGTTGCTTATTTTCCCCTCTCCCAGACCTTTGGTTTTTCGAGGGCGTCTATATTTGTACCCGGGGAAACCGGCAGCTATATTGGATTTTAAAAATACATTCATCATTAAAAAACAGCGATTAATGGAACCACACAATTTTCACATTCTTACCAAAATAGCAAGCCAAAAAAGAACAAGAATTATTTTATTTAGTTTTCTGGAGGTTCAGCTTTAATTTTAATATATCTATCTAGATTTTCTAGTATGATATTCGCTTTTGAATCAGTTCTGTATTGCATCCACGGATGCGTTGGATTTTCGGGAGGTAGCACCCATCCACGGGGTATGCAGGAGGCTCCTTTCCTTTGGCTTATATAAGAATCCCATATGGTTCTAAAAAATCCAAGCCCTTAAGGTTATTTACTTTAAAATATTTAATGAACCTTACCGATTCTTGAGGAATGTATTCTTGTTTTTTCTCTCCTGTTGGGAACCTGATCCAAATAACACCATGTCCCATTGGGCGTCTATACTGGATTCTTTCTTGGCACTATGGATGTTGTCACTTTCGCATTCTTGTTGAACTTGTTTCCATACGTGGCGCATATGGGAAAGTTTCTGGTCCAAGGCGGCCTTGTCCCCACCTCGGGATTCACACAATTTCCTCAACAGATCAAAGGTCTGTAAAATGGATGCTGCATCCTGCCGCTTTTTCAGGCAAATGTGTTCAGCCGGCTTATTAGTGTTTGGAGCTGAGACCGGCTCAATTTTAATTTGGTCTAAAATCTTTAGGTCTTTCGATTTTTTGGCTTCCAATCTCCGTTGCTTGTTTCTTTGTTTTTGTAAGCGATGCCGGCGTTTTTTATGTTTTGTTTTGCCGGCTACTTTATGGGCATCAACTTGGTCAAGTGCATCCAACAGGGTTGTCGTGCGTCGCTGTAGCTCTTCCGCCTGTCCCACATCAAAGTCCGATTGTTTGGCATTACAAAGATCCTCTAATTGTTCTAAATTATCAAGAATATTCGTTACACTTTCTTTAATTTCGCTCAATTTCGGTTGTTTCTTGGTAATTGTTTCCATTATAATGACCAGTGTTGTAAAAACAGTTTAGGATACAGCTGGTGTTGATTTGATAAAGTTTTTTTTTTATTTATTTTCAAATTTTAACACAAGGGTTATTAATTACAATAATAAAGATTGTATCAAATACTTGAAATTTGAGACTAACGGCCAGCTGGCCGAGGTAAAATGAGGTAAATAATTAATGGGTTTTAAATGCTATAAAAGGGAATGTGCGGTTGTCGTATAAATTCATAATCCCAAGACAGTTTTGGCATCACTTATAACTTCTGCGGCCTTGGTGTACGCCTCGGTTTCTTTGAGATCCTGCTCGTCTTCGAGGAACTTCTGCAATGTCTCGAACTCCCGTATGAGTCTGAAAAAATAAATAAAGGTTATACATTATTATCTTGTAAAAAATATTTTTGGCGGAAAATACCTTCTCTTTGAGTCTGGAACCATCATCTCACACTCCATAATGACCTCCTCCTGCTTGCGCAGCACATGCTCGTCAGCTCCATCATTCTTAAACTTTTCTAAGCGGGTTCTTTCCGTGCGGACCTCCTTTTCATAGACGGTCTTCTCCTTGGCTAAACGTTTGACGACTCCTGTCTTTATTGTCAATTGGCGAATGCGTGGATCGGCCATTTCTGTGCTTTTGCGGATCTATTGATATCTCGACTGAAGTTAATTATGCCCAAGAATGAAGTTATAAGTCTTAGTCACAGGTATTTAATGGAAAAGTGAACAGCCGGCTGAGATTCTAGTGCTTTGTTGTTTTTACAAAGGCCGCCTGTGAGTCAGAGATAGAGTTGCCACCACCTTTTGAAAAACTCGAAATTAAGTCAACCGTTACGAGCGGTTAATTTAAATTTTGATTGGGGTATATAAATATTTACGAGTCCTTTTTATGTTTCAATCAATTAAGTAGCTTAGCCGTTATCTAACATATAATGTGAAACTAAATTATGTCAACATTTTATTATTGAATTTTATCCGTCAAAAATACAAAAATAGTGGTTGCATCCAGTCTCAAATACAAGAATAAAAAATACCAGCAGTCACGTTTCAAATTCTTTTATATGCCGATAAGATTAGATCAGCGTTATCAAACTACGTGACAAAAACAAGAGTTTACAAATAATATAATATATACAGTTTAAATATGCAAATATGCTATGTGAATCATTTCGTCCCATCCAATTTCGTCAACCCATCAGCGTACTGGAACTCAGGACTGTTCTCATATTCGCACATGTCCAAAGCGATAATGCAACTTTCCTTGACCACTCGCTTTTCGTCCTCCGCGTAACGATTAAGGATCTGAATGCAGTCCTCAGTGGCAATAGCTCCCAAAGCCTCTGCGCACTCATGACGCACCATTTCGTTCTCAAAACGGTCTTCGAGGTTCTCCTGCAGATAGGGAATGCTGCAGGGTTCCTGCAGTTGTCCAAGTACAAAAGCCACCTCATGGCGGAAGAGTGCAGATGAGTCCTTTAATCCCTCAGCCAGGGCGAGAACGCTCTCTTCGGTACGCAGGTTTCTTAAGCTAAACATAGCCCTGTAGCGATCGAATAAACTTTGCTTAGCATCCAAATACACGCCTTTCAATTCGGCAAAGGTTTTTTCTCCTGAAGCCGGAGGCGAGGGGTCAACAGAGGCATACGGATTATTGTCATCCACCTTCTGACCGCTCTGAACCCAACGCACGCGGTCAAGAGCAATAGCACAAGTCTCCGCCACTTCCACAACCGGATCCTTTTTGTACTCTTCCAGAATGGCCAGCACATCGGGGTGTCCAATGGCTCCCATGGCTTCTGCCGCCTCGTGTCGCACCATAGGCTCTTGAGTAGTGTCTTTTAGCACTTTGGTGAGTATGTCTAGAGCCTGAGAATCCTGCATTTGACCCAAACAGTATGCCAATTCGTGTTTAAGCAGAGCGGAATCATCGTCGAAAGCCTTGCTTATTGCCTCGATTGCCGTTCCTCCTCCAATGTTCTTCAGAGTGAATAGAGCACGGAATCGTTCCTTAAGGGGTCTCTCCTTATTGTTAAGGACTCCTCCAATGGCTCGAATTTGCTCTTGTGAGACCATTTTGTATCTGAGCAATGAATATTAATAACTTTATAAATAAAGTGAGTTTACTAAGCGCGTGGGAACTATGAAGTGACGTTTACCAGCACTGATTTTGAGATGGGTGTTGGTCAATAGACTTAAGTGTTTCCTACTTGCCCAAAAATTTGAAACAGTTTAAAAATGTATTCTGATCATCATTATAAAATAACGCTAGAAATATAATAATATATAATAATAATGACAAAAACCTATTTTCCCCACTCTATTAATGTAAGAACTTCAGATAATACGGCAAGTTCAAAATTTTATTCGAAGGCGCTGCCACTTGTCAGGTATATCAGGAATCCGGCCATGCTACCATGCTACTTTATGCTTCGTAGGTGACCAGATTATTTTGCACGTTGCAAAAAGAAAAAATGAGTCAAAAAAAGAGAACAATGGTTCATTTTAAGTCATTCACCAACACCACTTTGGTTTGCCATTCGCAGCGAACACTCATTTTTACCAGCACTGAAAAAAAGGCCGCACGCCAGAAAGAGCATTATGCAGCACTACCTAGGAAGAAGAAGTTGAGTTACGTTTACCAACGTCAAGACTCGATAAAGAAACAAGAGAAAAGTGCAAAAATAAAGCGAATAATCGCCAATAAAAATAAGCAAAAAAAGCCCAAGTGTATTTCACTTCTCAAGTAACAAAAAAAAACCGGTACCTTTTGAGGCAAGTGCTCGCAAACGGCATTTGTAAAAGTTGCGCGTTCACGGTAATTGTGTGCGTGGAGGGAGCGAAGCGTGGACGCAGAGTGGAATAAACTCGCCAGCGCCAGTCGATAGCGTTTTGAATTCACTTATTTCGCAATTCAGTGGACCAGCATAATTAGCAACTGCAACTGAGCAATGTCGGAGGCAACTATAGATCAGAAGCCGGCGTCCGCAGAGGAGACCCCAACGTCATTGGATGAGAAAAAAACACCCGTAAGTAGCGTACATATTTAGTGACAATTAACAGCACAGCGATAACGCACACAAGCCTAACTACACCAGCCGAATTATCTGCGGTGTTTTTCCAAAATGCCCCTTACAATTTTCTGCCTGCATATGGAACACAATTTTAGTGCATATCCAATTTTGTTTTATCGCCAGTTTTCTATTTACGTTTATTTTTTCCATTTCCTCGTGTGCGCGCGCTTTTTCATGTCCATTTCCAACTTCCCCCCCTGAAGCCACGGTAGTGTGTGTGTGTGTCTGTATACGTGTGTATTACTCGCTCGAATAAAGAGGCAATCGGGGTTTCTCTTTTGGGCTCACGTTTTGCCGCTGCCGCGTCTCGTTTGTTTTTATTTTTGCTTGTTCTCTTTTCGACTTTTTGTTGTTTGCTGTACTTTGTCATACACTGGCACAAACACTGTGTTTGCGTTACAGTCTCTGTTGCGTGTGTATGTAACATATGTACATGTCTATATGTACGTTGCGCTCCAAATTCGATTTTAAATTTTTAGATGCTAACTATTGATAGATCCAGCCGACCTACTGATCGACAGTAACTAGTGTGGGTTATGCTAGGATAAATTTGGATTAATTAGGCTGTAACAGTGTTGTGTTGGTTCACAATTGTTTACATCTGGAAATTGGGATAAAAGTTGAATCGGGAAACAATGTTAGATGGAGACGGAAATAGGAATACAGTACGGATTGACTATGACGCAAGTAAAGTAAGTGGATTAAGGGCGAAAGTATTTTATATTTTTAAGAATGAAAATGAAAAATAATATTAATGTTAATTTCATAATTTATTGAACTGTTCCGAAGCCGATAATTTGAATTTAATATTTAATAATTTGAATTTAATATAGATAATTTAAATAATTATGAATTTATATTTTTAATATAATATTTTCTATTGCAGAAGCGCACTCCGAAACGCCGATCATTCATTGAGCGGGCACAGCGGGAAAGCGAGGAACTGGTACGAACGATGGGTGGCAGTTTGGAGCTTGAGGGCGGTCGGCGCACGCGATCCAGTACTCGCGGGACTCCGACACGGGCCGGCGATACAGTGACGCCGCCACCTAGCAAGAAGGCACGCACATCACCGGCATCGACTACCAAGGCTAGTGGAGGTGGTGGTAAGGGTCGCGGGGCACGCAAGCTGGACGTGGGCGGCGAGGAGCCTGAGCCAGAGCCGGAAAAGGTACAGACACCAACAAAGGGAAAGGTAAATAAACAACTTAAACACGATTGAGTTCCTTTTAACTGAATAGTGCACTTTTTCAGACACCGGCCAAAAAGGAAAAGAAAGAGGTGAAGAAGGTTGAAGAGCCGGCTGAAGAAGAAAAAACCGTGGTGGAGGAGGTTGAGAAGAAGGAGAAGGTGGAGAAGGTCCAGGAAACCAAGAAAACAGATGCCACACCAGCCGCTGATCAACCGGATGCTGTGGGAGAGTTACCAGCAGTAGCAGAGGAGAAACAAAACCACATTGAAGAAGCCAAACAAACTCCCGAAGAGTCAGAAAAAGCTGAGGCGCAGGCTGAGAAGGTGGAAGATTTGCCTAAAACCAACGATACTGCTGAGAACGGTGCTGCGAAAGACTCTCTTGCTGCTGTAGATTCCGAGACTGCTGCTATGGACGTGGACGAGGAGTCTCCCGCTGCTACACCTACTGAATCTGCCGATGCACCTGCAGTGGTGGAAGAAAAAACAGAGGATAAGGCCGAACCGGCAGTACCTGTTGCGGAAAAGCCGAAAGACCCAGTTGAACCTGCCAAGGAACCCACTCCAGAACCCATGGAAGTGGATGCGAGTTCAAAGGGTAGTTCGGACACCGCCCAGGTGGAAACGCCAGCTACAGAGGAAGTTGTTGCTGAACCAGTGCCCGAGTCGGTCGTGGAGGCGGAGTCCACAGATACCAGCAAAAAGGTGGATGAGGTGGCTACAGAAGCCAAAGAAGTCGTTCCAGAAGTGCCCGCTGTGGAATCCAAGGAGGCTGAGAGCACAATCGAATCAGCAGAGCCCAAGGAAGTAATCCCACCCGCTGCTGAAATCAAGGAAGCGGACAGCAGTGAAGAGCCCAAGGTTGTAGAGAGTTCCGTGGCAGAGTCCAAGGAACCTGAAAGCACATCGGATGAGAATGCCACGCCTATTGCCGCCGAGGTTCCAGCCGCCCCCGCCATTAATGATGTCATCAAGCCCGTGGTGGTGGTGGCAGATGACGCCAGTGCTGTTGTCGCGGAGAGTCCTTTGAAGGAATCGACGGTCATAAGTGATGTTAACAAAGAACCCAATGTTAATGGTATGAAACACATACAAACTACCTTATGTACATTATTAACTATTTCGTTTTTCAGGAGAGCCCAAGATCGTCAACAGTTCCGCCGAAGTGGCTGAGAACGCAGCGCCAAAGGTCTGTAACTAGGCCGATCGATCCACCGATGGACAACCAACAACTGTAATGCGTTTGAGGATGTGTACAAAAATGTCTTCAGCCTGCCCGCCGGGTCGGTGAGGATGTGGCTAACGATACGCAAATATTTAAGAGTTCCCCCCGTCTTTAATGCAAAACACACATACTGTTATGATTTTTTTTACAACTGACTACTTTATTTCGTACTCAATAATAACTTCAATTTGATGATAGTCCGTGTCTTCCAGTTTTTGGTTGACAGGATGGACGGCATAGGCCGCAATCGATGCTGGACTTTCAATGTTGCACTGTGCGCGTCAACTGAACAGACATTCGAAACAGACAAACAGAGTAGTTTCGATTCTTATCACACCCATCCCACCCGCCCCTCTTCCCAAAATATACACAGACAGATTGTGAAATTGCATCTAAATATAAAGAGTATGTGTATAATCAATCAAATCGGAATCAAACAAATTATACATTGCCGGAATGTATGTAAAATAGATGTTTTTAAATTGTAAGACACTAATATCTCTAATTCTAAAACCCAATTGGACAAAACTCAAAAACAACTAAGTAAACTAAAACGCGGAAAGATTTTAACCCATCGTAACGCAATATGAAAGCTCCGCGGCTATTAAGGATACGTCTCTATGAATACCTTAACCCCTTTTTGAATATTTTTGTATTTCAAGCATGTTTTATTTGAAGCATTTAGTTTTTACGTAAGACCAGGAGCCGATTTGCAGTCAGTGGTTACGGATGAGCTCATTGGAAACTGTTGTTCTAGCTAAAATGTCCTTCCAGGCGACTTCTCCTAACTGAATTCGTAAATACATGCCAGAGTAAAGCGCAAACTTTTTCAATGAAAAATTTAAAGGAGAAACACAAATTCGTATAATATTAAATATATATAAATACAGCAAAAGCGTAAATTAGTTTTGGAAGCTGTTGCAACTGAAATGATCAGTCAGACCGTTTTTGTATGTAGCTTTTCTTCTGTATAAGGCATTCTTCATTTAAATATTCTTTTGTAAATAAATCTTTAAAAAATACAAGAGAACCCAAAAGTGTTTGTTTTTTTCATTATAAATAATGGATGGGTCATTTTATTTCGGTTTTCATGGGCTCTTTGAGCTCTTTTTCTTTATAACCTCCGAAAGGATATTTCCTATAACTATGCTATTCTAATGAAATGTAATTTACAAATGTGATGACTTTTCGGCATCTCTCTCAATGCCGTTCTCCTTATTCTTGTCTTCATCTTCGGGCAGTGGTGCCTTAAGGGGCAGCTCCTCCAGTTCCAGGGTCGGACCTGGCTGGTTTAGTAAGTTCCGCACGAAAGGTGAATAAAGTTTGGGGTTCTGCTTCTCATCCTTGCTGGTGGGCCACACAAAGCTCATGGGAATAGCCCAGGCAAAGACCAGAATGGCACCCAGCACCTTGTACCAGTAGAAGGAGATGTCGTAGATGGAGAATTCGCGGTCACTGCTAAACGCAGTGGTTACAGCCTTGGGCGCATCTAGTGAAGGAACAGGAGTGGTCGCAACTTGGGTGAGGTTGTTGTTTCTAAAAAAAATCGAATATTTAAATGAAGTGTTAACCATTATAATTTAATTTTTACTTACATAGCTCGCAAGATGACCTGGAAATCACGGGCCTCGCACTTGTCTAAGCCATTTGGCAGCGTGTCATAACGGATGAGCCCCGCCTTGAAGTTCAGCTGTCCATTAAAGATGATCCACAACATGGTCAGGACACTGAAGGCAATGCCTGTTACTGCTACTTTGGCATTGCAGCGAGGCACAAACATTCCGAGCAAGAATACTCCCACAACAGCTCCAGTATTAATGCCCGTTATTGTCCACATGGTCTGGATGATGGAGTTGAAGTTCTGGACCACGAGTCCTCCCACAATGCAGTAGGCGCCCATTGCCACGATCACCAACTTCATAATGCCATTGGCCCGGGCCTCTGTGTGTCTGATATGGGGCTTTATGTAGTCAAAGTACACCACTCCGGCGAACGAGTTCAAGTTGGCCGAGAGGGAGCTCAGAGAGGCACTGAATACACAGGAGATGAATACTCCTGGCATGCCCATGAGATGACCCATGATGTCCTGGATGAAGAACGGCATCAGCTTGTCTGGTTTGCTGACCAGCTGCAAGTAAACAAGGCCCACGTGTGTTAACACATATATGTATATAACTCTGGAAGATGTAACTGCGTTACTAGTTAATTCTACTAGTTGTCACTCTTTACGAGCTCTTCAAAATCGAGATAAGTATTTGATAAGTGTCTTACCCCAGCCTGAATGGGATCGCACCCGTAATAGTAGGCAAACATGATGATGCCCGCAAAGCAGGTGAAAGTCATGATAAGCAGGAAGCCAATTCCAGCCATAACCAGGCATCTGCAATAAAGATACGGAAAGTTGGCAAATTCTCAAGGCATTAATCTCAACTCATTGCTAACCGTTTGGCATGGTTGTACGAAGGCAGGGACACGATTCTCTGGACACAGCTCTGGTCCAACCCCACTTTGCCAGTCCACATAAGCAGGCCACTGAAAATGCCACTCCAGAAGGTGATGCGCAGACGGGGATCCAAAGAAAAGCTAACCCAGAAGTACAATAATTACCTAATGCATCATAAAATGTTAATGGACTTACTTGAAATCAAGACGGCCACCCTCGGAGGCATTTTCGAGGACAGTGCTTAAGCCACCAGTATTTATGGTGCCTAGAACGGCCACCAAAATCACGGAGATCAGCATAACACCACCCTGCACCACATCTGTCCAAACGACGGCCTTAATCCCTCCCAGCATCGTGTAGAAGACACAAATAGAGGAGACCACCGTGTTGATGAGATGGATATTGTATCCCGTGACTGCAAATGAAAATGAATTTTAATTTTGCCACTCCAATCCGTGTGATTAAAATCAATTTTCATTATACCTTGTGAGAATGCCAGTGCTGGAACGAACATGAACACGGGCAGCATCAGAAACTGATTCATGACGAAGGTGATGGTCACCAGTTGGCGAGTGCGCTTGTTGAAACGCATTTCAAGGTACTGGAAGCATAAAACAATGTCATTAAAAGTCTCAGATAGATCCTTTTCCACCTACCTCGTAGCAGTTGGAAACTCCGTTCTCATAAAAAACAGGGACAATGACATAGACCAAGATGGGTATGGCAAAGATCATAGCAAGCATAACGAATATGATGTTGAATCCGAACGCGTAACTATCCGCCGGAATGGACATCATGGCTACTCCGGAAAGCTGACTGAAATATAACAGACAAATATTATTATTCTCCTCTAGAAAGGGGGCTCGATGTTAAATATACTTGAAAAGGTTAAATAGGAATATGACAACTACGCTGAGTCTCCAGTTTTATGGACTTCCCAACTGGCGTGTGCTGGTTTTACTCGATAGATAAGACTTTACTACTAGGTGGGTGGGTTGTGTCTTTATCTTCAGGCATGGAAATGACGACATGGAAATTTATTGAAAAATGGCAGAAGGCTCACCTCGAGACTAGGGAAACGGCCACTGGGAAAGTGGGCATCTTCTTGCCACCCTGAAGGTACTCCTCGGTGGTGTTTTTGGCCTTCGAGAAGAAGCCAAAGTATACTCCTATACCCGCAGAGGCACTCAGCATTAGGGTGAAAACCACATAGTCCGTAATGCTGAACCGGAGGTCCTCCATGGTTTCCGCTGCGGCGGAGGCTACCGTACTGGCCAAGACGCTGGCTGTGCTCGCCATCCTTGAAATATCCTTTTCCGGATCCTAGAGACCGTTGAAAACTCACGAAGTGCAGACGTTGCACGATTGTTGATCCGGAAAAGCGGGAGCTGTACGTCCGGATGCTGGGAGCACACTTGTGGAGTTTGGTGTGGACACCCCGTCTTAAGTAGCGATCTCCACGTTATCTTGTCACGATATCTGCACCAGTCTAGGTGAGTCGTAAATGGAGCAGCCGCCTCGTAAATCAGGAGTGCTCCTTATCTGCCTTACAGAGAAAAAGACTAACTTAACCAGTTCCATCTGATCTTTTAATAGTTGTTACACCCTCTAAAGTGGATGAGTTCCAAATATTTATTACAACGAGTGTGAAGTTCTTAGTTATGACCACTATCTGCCTTTGGATAACTCCTTTATCAATTAAAGTTTCCTTTTAATCGCTTTTATACTTTCTTGTTCTTCTGACGTAGATGATAAAAGTCATAAACGGGGATCTCAAAGTTATATGGTTGTCGTACGCATCTACGAGTCTAAAAATAATAATAATTGAAGTTAGACCTTCAATTACCCTCTGGGACGTTCAACTTAGATTCAGTGATGAAATCTGCTTTAGATAGGATGATACGATATTTTTGTAATGGGTTTTCACTTACATGGTTACACGATTAAAAAGTATCTTACTTATTAAGCTTACGATGTAATTATTATAGATTTTCAAAGGTATTCTCCGTTATCATACAGTCATTCAGAAAAAAATCATAGTCTACTCAAGACTAGTAGTCCTTTTGGATTAGTATTTTTTTTTTTCACAACGAATAATATTTGTAATTTATACTTGAATAAATCATTTAAAATCATTAAAAATAATATTGTTTGGTCTACATAACTCACGTATTTTTTTATCAGTATAATCCCTCCAAAATAAAGCTGACTCAGTAGGAATTTTTTCAGTACCTCCAGAGCAGTAGAACACATATTTTTCTTAAAGCACCACCCCCATCACATAGATAAGAACTGGAATGGTCAGGATCATGGAAGTTTTTATCCGTACAAGGGGACAACGCACCCACAACGCTAGCTGGCTTATCAATCTACGTTTAATTAAATAAATTATTACACACATGTGCACAATTATGAAAATATACAAACATATCATATTATCACTAGGTTCTGTTAATGATTTCCGCAAAAAAAGGGGGCTCGAACATAATTTGATTAATTTCACAAGGTTCGCGAGAAAATGACAATTCATGTAAGCACCTCAGGTTTATGGATTTACTAACTTGAAGGCTCACATTGATAAGATAAATGAAACCGACAGACGTAGTAGGCAAATAGATAGATGGGTTGGAAATGGATATTATCGCTATGGGGAATTATCTTTATGGGCCTGTGGCGGGTGTCTGCCTGCCGTTGCCTGGGATTCGTGGTGACGAAACGGTAATTTAATCAAATCGGCTCCCGGTACACTCACCTGGAGGTCAGGGAAATGGCCACCAAGAAAGTGGGAACAGTATCTTAAAGACCATAAATCAAGAGGGAATCACAGATGGGCAACATTTTAGTATTTAAATATTCAGTAGTATCTTATATTCCAAAAATATTATTAAAGGTTAAATAAAAGGTCAGAATTATCAGATAGGAATTTAAAAAAATATTGCTGCCTACATTTAAGGGCAATCTTTAGGTGCTGCGATTTATTGGGAATAGGATTATAAGGAGATAAAATGGTTTTTCTAATAATGGACTGATTTTTCAATAATGTTGTCGGGTTACAATTGGCTTGCATATTAATTTAGATCAATTGATTTAAATTAATGGTGAATGGATAATATTTATCTCATTCTTTGATCTATTCTTTTCAAGTTCCTTGAATGGATTTTCTGGTATAAACATCCTATTATTAGAATATTGTTACCAATAAATAAAAAATGTTATCCCCTCTGAAAAGTTCCAAAAAAATACTTTAACTTAATTTGTTTAATTAATCATCTTGTTTATTTATCACCCTAAATTCAATTTAATAATATAAAAGAAATTAGTGTTCGAGTCCGGCTTCCTTTTCCTTTCCAGTGGGATCTATCCGAAGATCGGGAATTTCAGTGACTTGTGGTCCTCGCAGAGGAACTTCCTCCTGTTCCTGTCCTGCTTTCGGATGGTTTAGGAACTTTCTCACAAACGGCGAGTATAGCTTGGGATTCTGTTTCTCGGTTTCATCTGGTCGCCAGATATAACTCATGGGCACTGCCCAGAGGAAAATCAGAAATGTTCCTAGTACTTTGTACCAATAGAATGAGATGTCGTAGAGCGAGAAGTCCCTGTTGCTGTCAAAGGCAGTGGTAACCGGTAATCCTGAAGGGGGCTTTGCTGTTACTGGTGTGAAGTCCGTTTTGTTGCTAAGGAAAATATTTGGATTAGTTGAATATTTTATTAAAAAACTTTCAATACTTACATGGCAGCTGATATAATGTCCAGTCCACGGGCTTCGCATTGATCTAAACTGTTTGGCAGCACATCGTATTTGATGAGTCCGGTCTTGAAGTTGATCTGGCCATTAACAATAACCCACACCATGGCAATTACGCTGAATATGATAGCTGTCACAGCTGTCTTGGCATTGCAACGTGGCACAAACATTCCCAAGAGGAACACCCCCACAACTGCACCTGTGTTAATGCCGGTAATGGTAACCACCGTCTGCAGAATCGAGTTGAAGTTCTGCACCATGAAGCCACCGAGGATGCAGTAGCCACCCATCACCACCACTATGATCTTCATGGACCAGTTGGCTTTGGCCTCTGTGTGCTTGATCCAGGGCTTTATATAATCGAAGTACATCACTCCGGCTAGGGAGTTAAGGGTAGCCGACAGGGAACTCAGGGCAGCACTGAAGACACAGGAGATGAAAACTCCAGGCATTCCAGTTAAATGACCCATGATGTCTTGGACAAAGAAGGGCATCATTTTGTCCGGTTTGCTGACCAGCTAAAAGAAAAAAACAATAATGAGTTTATATTGAAAGTATTATTAATTAATACTAACGCCAGCCAAGAGGGGATCGCAACCGAAATATCTCGCAAACATAATAATACCCGATACTGTGTTGAGTAAACAGATGATCAGAAATCCAATGCCAGCAATAATCAGGGACCTTTAAGTAATATCATAATAGGGTAACAATTATTTCGATTGGAGTATTGGTTGTGTATAGAATACTAACTTCTTGGCATGGAAATAGGATGGCAGTGAAACGATCCGTTGGACACAACTTTGATTCAGTCCAATGTGTCCTGTCCACATGAAGATGCCTCCCATGGTGGCACTCCAGAACGACATACGAATACGTGGATCCAAACGGAAGCTAAAGAAGATAATCGTATCAAAAAACGCACTCAAAAAATATAAAAATCTTACTCAAAGTTAAGCCTGCCGCCTTGGGAGGCGTAATCGAAAACGGTGGAGACGCCTCCAGTGCGGATCGTACCCAATACTCCCACGGATACTACCGAAAGTAGCATAATACTGCCCTGGACCACATCGGTCCATACCACCGCCTTGATTCCACCCAACATGGTATAGAAGATGCAAATGGAGGACACCATTATGTTGATCAGATGAATGTTCATGCCGGTTACTAAAAGTAAAGTTTTAGTTAGTTATGGAATATTAAGGAATGTACCACGTACCTTGGGAAAAGGCTAGAGATGGTATAAACATGTAGACAGGTAACATCAAAAACGAGTTCATCACAAAAGTGGCGGTCACCAATTGGCGAGTACGCTTATTAAATCTCATTTCCAGGTACTACAAAATTAAAAATATTTATTAAAAAATAAATAAACATGTTTTAAGAACGTAGCTAACCTCATAGCAATTGGAGACATTATTTTCGTAGAATACAGGCACTATAATATAGATTAAAATGGGAACCACAACCACCATAGATAGGACAACGAATAGGTAATTAAATCCGTAGGTATAGCTCTCGGCGGGAATGGACATAATGGCAATGCCAGACAACTGACTGTAAGAGATAAAACATTATTAGTTATGGATTAGATCCATTTTCAGATTCTGGGTTTCCTTGTTGTTACGCAATGATCGTTATGACGATTTAAGGAAATCCTTGGGTTATTCTAAGAACCCAATTGACGTAAAGCTTTTTTACAATTGGACAATAAAGATAAGAAATGGCGGAATCCGGTAAAAGCCACTTAAATATGGATATTCTCACCTCGCTACCAAAGATATGGCAATGGGCAGGGTCTGCATCTTTTTCCCGCCGCGCAGATACTCCTCCGTGGTGTTCTTGGTCTTGGAGAAGAATCCAAAGTAGACGCCGATTCCAGCCGAGGCTCCCAGCATCACAATAAAAACAACATAGTCCGTAATAGCGAATCTGAGATCCTGCGAGGAGGTCACAGCGGCAGCGGCCATTGTGGTGGCAGTGGACATCCTTGTAGGGATTTTAGAACAACAATTTTTCACAACTACTTCTATGGCGTATGCACATGGCACGGATGCTGGGCTAACACTTGGGACCACCCTGGCCTGGTTTGTACTTAAATATCACTACGACTCCCTCGGAGGCGCCTCCTTATCTGAACTTGGTGTTGCCCCCGTATATCATCCGTGGGCTTAGCGCTGCACTTATCTGTCCGGCATGCCGCTCTTATATTGTATTATTTGTTTACCTGGCCTCTGCACAGTGGTCGGTTCCATAGGTCAAACATGAAAAACCCAAACATTTTCAGATAATATATGCCGTGGCTATTTACATACATATAATAGATATATGGCTTAAAGTGGGAAAAGTTGATTGGGATTCCTTTCGGAAGAAAACGGAGCCCAAAGAGAGAGCGGAAACCATGGAAACTGCAAAAAAAGAATACAATATAATTTAAAAGGCGAAATTAAAATGAACATTAAAGTTGACGAATATTTATTATAATTATAATTATTAAAATTTATTCAAATTATTTATTTTTATTTAATAAATGCCGATAAAGTCGATGTTCCTAAAAAATGTATTATTGTCTACCGTCACAATACAACACCGACCACTGTGCTCTGGTTCTTGCGCTCCCACATGGCCCCTCGTTTCAGAAGGGGCTGAGGTGATGCTATATAGGTGTTAGACAAGGAACTTGAACTATAACTCCGTATAACTAAGTTTACAAAACAAACTTTGTATGGAAACATTTCCGTAGAAGAAAGACGACACGATAAATACACTGCCTTGCTTTGCAAGAGGAAAATGTTAAAAGAAAGGCTTTAATACGGTCACTGGTCTTTCTTTCTTTAGAGATAGATCATAACGAAGTATTCTATAAACAAAAAGGTTTTCTATCACTGACTTCATAAATTTGTGTATCATCTCTAAAAATATAAGAGCATAAGTTTCCAAACACACAATAACCATAAAGTTGTTTTTTTGAAATTTGGATATCGATATGTACTATACATGTACTCTATAAGTATTCTCTTAAGATATTTAAAAATTGAGCAACACTATGAACCCCTTTTGCGCTTATTTTAAATAATCATAGCTCATAAATTTAATAAATTAAAAAGGAAGGGCTATTAAATAAGAATAACTATTAATAATTAATATAATAACTGCTGAATTTATGCATATAACGCATTATTTTCCATGTCGCTTCATAGGGTTAAGTTTCGGGTTTAAAAAAAGTTTAAAGTCCGTAAAAAGTTAATTTCATTAATCCGGAAAGTAATCTGCTGGATCTAACATATCTTATAGTATTAAAATAATTTATTTTAGCCGCGTGCCCAAAAACTTGTACGACTTTTGGTTTAATCATGGTGACACCTGAAGTGGAGACCCCCATTGCATTGTCTTTCCGATGACTTTTTGTCGGTTTATTATAATCATGCCTAAAATTCGGATCATTCATCACATGGTGTTATTTCTTCGAAAACGTCTATTTACTTTTCTCGCTTCTGTTGAAACTTTCCATTTTCAGTGTTTGCATTTGGATAATTTACCATTTTTGGACACGGGTAAATAGCCCCGTGTTCTGGGGTTCGTGCCTGGGGGCGTGGTAATAATTATAAGACCTCTCGCCCGAGTGTGTAAAAAGCTTAACACTGATTACGGTCCAAATATTTGCCAATGTCAGAGATAAGAATTTATTATCCTTTTTTTAGCGAGTTTTTCAATATACGATTCTGTCTCTGGGATCTTTTTCATCACAACGTAATCTGGTTTTTCATATCAAAGCATCCCAGGTTATTTTATAGATCGGACAATAAAGTTTTGTGTTTAGTCTATCTTGACGCACCAAGATTGTGGCTAATAGTGTTTGCACTTTTTCATTATTATATAGATAAGATGATTTCAAAGTTTTCTGCAGACAACACCAATCCGTCTGACCACCAGTCTAGTATACTTCAGGTTTTTCTGGATAGATCCGCATACAGTGTTGTTTCTACTAAAATACAAGCACTCAGGAGGTAAAAAATTCACTTGGTTTCTATGTACATATGTTCATTGAATTTTATTTTTAACAGATTTAAAAAATAAAAATATACATATATATAGATTTACAGATTTTAAGATTTTTTTACTTTTTACTATTTTACTATTTTTTATTTCGTTTAAAGAGGTACGACTGCCAGTTCCTATCTTAGAAATATCTTTATACCACCCCAATGCTTATAAAGCATATCTTATGGTTAATAGCCCCAGTTCTCATTTGAACCCTCAGGCCTTTTCGGGTTTCTCCAATTTTAGTTCGTATGGCTCCTCCAGTTGCGCAGGTTGATAATTAACAAATGGCTGGACCACTGGGGAGAGAAGCTTGGGGTCCAGCTTGGATCTGTCCTTCAGGACATAGCTTAGGGGAATGCCCACTAGCCAAGTGATGAGGAAGCCCACAACCACATACCAGTTGAAAGATAGGTCTAAGATGCTGAATCCCTCATCCTTAATCGGCGCTTCTACGGTTGAACTCAAGAGTACAGACGATGGAGTGGTCAAGGTTTCATTGAATGTGCCAGCAGGACATCCGTCTGTGTGTTTGGGCAATGTGTCGTAGTGGTTGCGACCCCAGCTGAGAATTACGATGGAGGCCATGCACACAATACTGGCAAGTACTCCACTTAGGGCCCCCTAAAAAGAATAAAATTTACATTAAAATACATTTAGAATAATATGTAGAATATAATCATAAGTACCTTTCCATTGACTTTGGGGACGAGCATGCCCAAGAAGAAGACGGCACAATTGGCGCCAAAGCTGACGCCTCCGATCGAGTATATCACCTGGAGAATGGACGTGAATTTCTCCACCACCATGCCTCCGAAGATGCAGTAGATTCCCGCGAAAAGTACAAATCCTTTCATGATCACATTGGCTTTGTGCTCAGTGTGGATGATATGGGGCTTGATGTAATCAAAGTACACCACTCCGCCGAGGGAATTAATGCTGGCGGAGAGGGTACTGAGAGCAGCACTGAAGACGCAGGATATAAAGACACCCGGCATGCCCGACAAGTGCCCCACAGTGTCCTGTACGAAGTAGGGAACCATTTTATCCACTTTCGAAACATGGCCGGCTTCCATAGGGTCGCAGGCATGGAATCGAGCATACATGACAACGCCAGTGAAGCAGTTGAAGAACATGATGATAATAAATCCCAGGCCGAAGAGAACTAGGGATCTGGGAATAAAATGGTTTTTGGAAAATGTAGCAATAATTCAAATTAGAGTTATGTACCTTCTGGCATGTCCCAGCGAGGGCAGGGAGACAATTCTCTGAACGCAGCTCTGATTCAAGCCAACGTATCCCGACCACATCAGGGTGGCCGAACTGAAGATATTCCAAATGGTGGACCTTGTGGTCGGATCGAAGTTGAAGCTTTAAAAGTCGTACACAATTAGCAATGATTTAAAAAAAACGTATTGGGTAAACATTACTTCACATCCAGGCGACCTCCTTCCCCAGCAATTCGAAAGACCTCGGAGAAGCCACCCACTCTGTTGGCGCCCATCACGCCCACCAAAATCACAGAGAACATCATGATGGCTGCTTGAATGACATCCGTCCACACAACGGCCTTGATTCCGCCCTATAAGAGGTTCGAATTTTTAATAATCAAACGTTATATAATTTTCTACATTCATTGTACTTACAAACATGGTATAAAAGACACAAATTCCACACACAATAGTATTTATTATGTGTACATTGTAGCCAGTGACTAAAAAATTGTACAGTTTTTAATTAGGCCCCTATTATTGGATAAAAAAGTAAAACAACGTACCCTGCGAAAAGGCCAATGACGGCAGGAATATAAAAATGGGCAGCATAAAGAACATGGTCGAGATGAAGATGAAAGTCATCAGGACGCGCACCTTCCGGTTAAATCTCATCTCAAGGTACTACAAATCCATAAAATAGTTATAACTAAGATATTCCGAGTAACACCCATTTCTCACCTCGAGGCAGTTGGTGATGTTGTTGTTGTAGAAAACCGGAATGACCACGTAGTTCAGGAGCGGTACCACAACTAACATGCAAACCACGTTGAAGAACCAATTTACTCCGAAGGCGTACATCTCCGCCGGAATGGTCATGATGGAGATGGCAGAAAGTTGGCTGGCCACCAGAGAAATGGCAATAGGAATGGTCTTCATGCGCTTGCCACCCATCAGATACTCCTCAGTGGTGTCCGCGCCCTTGGCAAAGAATCCGAAGTAAACTCCAATCGCGGCGGAGATGCTCAGCATCAAGGAGAAAACAATGTAATCCGTGGAGTTAAATATGAACTGGGAGTCCGGGACCACGGTGGCATTGTCTGCCAGTAAGGAGGCGTTCGAGAGGGATGCCATTTTCACTGGTATCCTCTAGGGTTAATCGTGTTTTACGAATCAAGGATGCACTCACGGCCACTTTCACATATACAGTCACTTTCAGGTCGAGGCTCCGTCGGAGGAGAAAAACTACTGAGAGCGATTCTACGACCTGGCAGTCTTTATATAAGGCTCTTATTGCACGCGAATATATCTCCGGGATTACCTGCTTTAAATATTATCTATTGACGGCGCTCTCACGACCGAAGTCTTATCTGGATGACAGGCTATATTCCATTATGTGCTAGGATCTTAAGACCCCACTGTCAATTCTCTACCGGACTCACTGCTCTCGCCGTTTTAAAATCCGATAAGAACTCCTGACATTGCCCCGGCTTAGTCGAGATTACGAAATCTGCAAACTATACGGATTCATCTCATTCATTGTTTTCACTGTCATCCGCTAGTCTCCTGAGTTGTTGACTTATTGATATCGTTGTCACTGTCCTCCTCCGACCGAATTCGTCGACTCATCCGGGCCAGATGCCAGTCATCATTTAAGCAGTTCACGTGCAGAGAACCCGGAGTCTGCGGTCGGGAATAGGCTTCAAAGAAGCCCCATTTTGTATAGGACTTACTTTATCTACGTTCATAGCCAAAAATATATCATGGACCTTCTATGATAAAAGTTTTTAGTTTTTATATTAGTATGGTATATGATCTTTATATTCTGGATATCTATCGGCTGTTTAGAGATGTAAATAAGCATTTTATTATTTTATGTTGGGTGGCATATTACATATCAAAAAGCTATTCGTTTTCTTGTACCTCTAGGATTCACACATAGTTGTAGGTAACTTAAACATTTTTATCGTAAAGCTTTATTAGCTTTTTTGCAATAAAAAATTTTTAAAGATAAGAAACTACATAATTGAACAATTATGACAATCTCACTGGATCTTTTATATTCTGTTCTATTAAAAATTTATATTTAAAACATACGGCCTCTAAAATATTGTTACTTATACATTGTGACATTTGCATTATTATCCAAAATTCTTTTCTAAAATTTCTAGTTTGATTTCGTGTGGCTCCTCCATGGGAGTCAGCTCGTAATTTACGAATGGACGGATCACCGGGGAAAGCAGCTTGGGATCCCGTTTGGCATTTGGTTCTTCTTTGAGGACATAACTTAGAGGAAGGGCCACCAACCAAGTGATGAGAAATCCCACCGCCACGTACCAATTGAACGAGAGATCTAGGATGCTAGAGCCCTTCTCGTCCAGAGGTGTTTCCGATGCTTGGCGAAGAATCGAATCCGATAATAATGTTGTATTCAGTATTGAAGCTGGGCATCCTTCGGTGCTTTGGCTTAAGGGATCATATTGATTGCGTCCCCAACTGAGAACTACGATGGTGAGTATGGAAGCAATACTGGCTGTTACTCCGCTCAGAGCAGCCTAATTCAGATTCAATAATTAGTTCCCATTTGTATGAATATAGACATAAATAATACTTACCTTTGTATGGGCCTTGGGAACCAACATTCCCAGAAGGAACACGCCACAATTGGCCCCGAAGCTTACTCCTACAATGGAGTAGACTACCTGGAAGATGGAACTGAACTTATCAACAACCATGCCTCCAAATATACAGTGGATTCCCGCGACAAAAACAAAGATTTTCATAATCACATTGGCCTTGTGCTCGGTGTGGTGGATGTGGGGTTTGATGTAATCAAAGTACACGACTCCGCTGAGGGAGTTAATGCTTGCCGAGAGAGTACTTAGAGCAGCGCTGAACACGCAGGATATAAAGACACCCGGCATGCCCCAGATGTGTCCCACAGTGTCCTGCACGAAGTAGGGAACCATTTTGTCTAATTTGGACACTTGACCAGTTGCAATGGGATCACAGTCGTGGAAACGGGAGTACATCACGATACCTGTAAAGCAATTGAAGAACATGATGACGATGAAGCCAAATCCAAAAATGACCAAGGATCTAAAAATAAAGTTTTTTGTATTAAAAAATCAATTTTTGCTAAATAACTAACCTTCTGGCATGAGACAACGAGGGAAGAGACACAATTCGCTGGACACAGCTCTGGTTTAGTCCAGCATTTCCCGCCCAAAGAATTGTGGCTGAAGTAAAGATGTTCCAGAAGGTCGCTCGTGTCGATATATCAAAATTAAAGCTGAAATGTATGAAAGTTACTCACAGTTTCAATGAAATTTTGTTTCAAACTCACTTTACATCCAAACGGCCACCATCTCCGGCTATTCGAAGGACTTCGGAGAGGCCGCCCACTCGATGGGCACCCAAAACTCCTACCAAAATCACAGAGATCACCATTATAGCTGCTTGAATAACATCAGTCCATACCACGGCTTTTATGCCTCCCTACATTTTAAAATATTTAAATTACTATAATTAACACTTCATACTCTAGGATACTTACAAACATTGTATAAAATACACAGATTCCGCAGACAATTATGTTTATAATATGAACATTGTAACCAGTAACTGAAAATAAATTACATTAAAAGATCGTTCGAGAAACTGGCATTTAAATAAATTTTAAGCTACCTTGGGAAAATGCCAAAGAAGGAACAAAAATGAATATAGGCAGCATGAAAAATAAAGTAGCAATGAAAATAAACGTCTGCAGGACTCGAACTTTACGGCTGAAACGCATCTCCAGATACTGGAAATAGGGAAAATATGTATATTATAATAAAATATTCCAGGTGAAATGTATTTTAGCTAACCTCGTAGCAGTTGGTGATGTTATTGTTGTAGAAAACTGGAATCACCACGTAGTTTAAAATCGGCACCACAAACAACATACAGACTACGTTGAAGAACCAATTTATTCCGTAGGCGTACATCTCCGCCGGTATAGTCATTATGGAGATAGCGGATAGTTGACTGGCCACCAAGGAAATAGCTATGGGGATAGTCTTCATCCGCTTGCCACCCATCAGATACTCCTCAGTGGTGTCCTCGCCCTTGGCAAAGAATCCAAAGTAAACTCCAATTGCGGCGGAGATGCCCAGCATGAGGGCCAAGACGAAATAGTCCGTGGAGTTAAATATGAACTGGGAGTCTGGAATCCCTGTGGCCACAGCACCCAGTAAGGATGCGTTTGAGATCGATGTCATTTCTGGGAGGATCTGTACGGTCCACGAATTTTCCACTTTCCGGCTGCTGCGGCGGTGTATCGCGATTAAGAGCACCGTACTACGGTTAAAGTTTTTATATTAGTTTCACATACGGACCTTATCTCCGCCTTATCAAAATATTATATTATACTCCATTTAGGGCAAGCCAAACTTTATCTGTATTTCACACTGTTATCTTCTAGGATCTGTCTAGGTCTTGCATCGCAAAGCGTTGAGTTATCTAGGGAAATCTCCTGGCAATGACATTTCAGTTTCTTCTAATTATTTTATATTAGTTTATGCATATCAAAGGGAACACTTTTTTCTAGTCTTTGATACTATATAATTATTAATTTCATCACGAAGCGTAATCTTGATATTAATTAGAATTCTCTTTTCAGTTTCATGCTTTGCTTAATTATTGTACGAATTGTACTTGCATAGTTGCAGATATCTGTCGTCTTAACATAAATATGAAAATATGAAGCCAAATGAAAGGTATTTGTTTAAATAATTTAAATAACGGATAAATATATATGTATTTCTGTTTATTTATGCAGTATCTTTCGCTTCCTAAGAGATATTTGGATTTGATTTTCATTTTTGATTTTAGAATAAAAGTCAAGAATAATTTGTATTTTGGATTTTCATAATAAAAATCGATAATAAAAGTTTATTTCTAATTTTTTTTCGAATGTATAATTGTTATTTCCAGTCCCTGATTATATGTATTAATGACATAAATAGTATTTCCAAAAATCTATGATGTAGGCACATAAAAGGAAATAAGTTTTTTATGAAATTTCAGAGGCAGGCATGCTGTAACCGCTTTGATGGCGCATCTTGGTTTATTCGGGTGCACCTCCAAATGTGACCACACGGATGGCCACTTCGGCACGCATTCAATTGGGCAATGGGTAATGGTAATGATGCCGAATGTTGGTTAAGTGGCTGCAACTCCAACTTCAGCTCCAACTTCCAACGTGAAGCTGCAACGATGGCCACAGCGGAGATGTCCGTCCGTTCACCATTCCCCCGCAGGCCTCACCCCTGACCTGAAGGTATCTTGAATCTGCAACAGCATCTGTCGCAATCTTGGCGTAATGAGCACCCCTCCGGCTCCAGTCCACCATCCCCATTTTCATCTCCATCTTCATTGTCGTCATCTATTTCGGGCACTTGCACGACAGTCATTGATGATGAGAGTTGCTCAGTACACTGAAAAATATAACTTTAATTGCCTTTTGGTTTGTATAATAATTTAAAAACATATTTTTATTATAAAAAGATAATATGACTGATAATCTGAATAATTAAAGCTCCATTAGTCTTAAAAATAAGCTTTAAAAACCTATTAAAAGAAATTTGGACTTGGTGTCCAAATCGGTCTAAACTCCATTGAAGCTACTTCCTTTTTCTCTGTGCAGGGCTTGGGGTTAAGCTACCACATCATCGCTGTTGAAAAGTGAAAGGATTTTTTGAAGATGCTTGAGTTGGTATTTAATAAACTCACATAAGGCCAAGTGACAACTTGATGTTTGGAGAGCTTCGAACTCGTTTAATTGGAATGGGTCCCATACACCTGATGGTGGATTGTCATTAGGCGATTGGTATTTTAGTGGTAAACAATCAAATATTTGGGTCATTAGACCAAACATAAACTATTACTAGTAACATGAAGCTAACTCCTTACAAACCCAATAGTAAGTAAAAACAATGTGATCATTTAACGGTGACAAAATTTACTATTTTTTTTATTATTTTCATATTTTTTTGTTGTTTCTTTGTTTGTTTCATATAAAATAAAAACACTTACGAGCTAATAATGCGTTATAACACTGTCTGGGGTGTTTTTCCATCTGGATGTTGTGGTTCTTGTGTGTTGTGGCTTTCGTTTTCAGTTTTTTTTGTATGTTATTTGTGTGTAGTGCGGAGAAAACTATTTACAAAGATTACAAAAAGAATCCAAAAACGAATTACCCGAATTCGATTCGAATTTGCATTGAGGGTACGAGCCGAAATTCGAGACAGAGTATTGTTTTCCTGGGGGAGGTTGGAGGTTGGAGTGATTTTGGGTTTACAGTCGCTGAGTTTTTGGATGGGATGTTGAGAGGAGAAACGATCACATCACATAAGTACACTCCGGATCTCTCGTTTCTAGGTCCAGGATACCCAAATTACTCTCGGGATAGGTTAGTGTTGTCGTCCTTTGTTTTCTGTCGGTTGCGTCCATTTTTATGTTCTTTCTTCGTCGGTGTTCATTTTTGGCAGCAAAGTGTGTTTGATTCTAGCGGATGTGAGACCTGTTTTGTGGATCTAGAAGGGCGCTCCGTAGCTGCCGCTGGGCCTGGACGGGGCTCCGTAGGATCCAGAGGGGGCGCTGGGGTATCCACCGCCGCCACCACCAGCCTGGGTGCTCTGCTGGGCGAACTGGGCCACCTGGATGGCCTGGCGGACACCCTCCAGATCAATGCCGACTACACGGCCACCACCTCCGATTCCGGGGGCTCCGTAGCTGGTGGAGGGGGGTCCGTAGCTAGTAGAGGGACCACTGGGGTAGCCACCACCGCCGCCGCCGCCACCTCCACCGCCGCCTCCCTGTTTGCTCTCTTCGTTCAAAAGGATCTGACGCACCTGCTCCAGCAGCTGGGGATCCACGTTCTGGCCCTCTGAGGTCTGGAATCCTCCGCTGACGGCCTGGTAGCCACCGCCACCACCGCCGCCGCCGCCGAAGGAAGAGCCGCCACCAAATCCGCCGCCGAAGCCGCCTCCGAATCCGCCGCCACCGCCTCCTCCGCGGGGATAGTTGTAGCCAGATGGCGGCTCAGCCGCAGCCAAAGCGGCCAGAGCGAACACTAAGAACTGCAAGTAAAATTAAAAAATAAATAGCTTTGTGAAGTTTTGAGAATAATAGTTTTAAGTGTTCTTGACTATTCTTGATTTTTTTAAAAGCACTGGGTAGAGAACTTTTTTTAAACTTTTTGGAAAGTTTTCCGAATATTTTACTGATTGAATAATTGAAAACTCTTAAGTTGTAAACAAATTTGAATGCTATTTTCAACGAAGAGTTGCTTTTTAATCCAATATAATATCCAAAATGTCCTTTTTGTTGATCTAGGCAGTATTTTATATCCTATCCGACTTTTGGATCAGCACTTACCACTGAGAAGGAGTTCATAGCGACGAGTTGTGTGTGAGAGTGTTGTTTGGGGGGAAAGTTGAGTAGAGTAGAGTGGAGTAGTGAATGTGGTTGCTTGCGAGTGGGGAACCAGCGACTGAATGCATCTCCTTCGCCAGCAGAGCCACTCTTTATACCCGCGCGATGTGGTGGTCTTCGGGCACATTCGGGCCCAAACAACATCATTATGGCCACAACTTCGTCTTCAACTTGTTTCGAGACGACTTGCATTTGTTTTTTCTGCTCTTCTCACAATAAAACAAAAATTTCCAAATAAAAAACACAAAAAGAAGAAGACAAAACCAAAAACACAAAAATAAAAAGAAAAGAAAAGGCCGAAAAAAATAAAATGTCGCTAACGATTTTGGTATTTGAAATTTTCTTTGGCACTTTCCTTCGATTCGCGACATGGACCAGGAAGTCAATTTTCCCACCGCGATTGATTTCAAAGGTAAAACCAAAAAAAAATGAACTTATCCAATAAGATTTTTGGACAGCGCAGGACAATCATTGGTTGGAAACCCCACGTACCTATAAACTGTATATGTATTTGCTTTGGCCATGAGGGATGGTTCCTTTTTGCTGTCATGACGAAACTGCATTTTGGATTTAGCGATTCGCATTTCCCGTTGCCCAACGTTGCAGTTGCATTTTCAATTGTGGGTAAATCGCAACCCGGGCCCAGCTTTAGTACATTCATCAACATCAGCTCAGCCCGGCGCGTCACATGGGGCACGAAGATTACGAAATGGGCTGGGAAAAACAAGCAAGCCGTCAGGGAAAACAGGAGGCGGGGCGATGGAGGATCGCAAAATACTACCTATGATCTCGAAGTGGAGCAGTAGGGCTCTAGTACGTGTGGGGGCGTATAATTAGGGTTTCCCAAGTGAGCAAATTAAATTTAAATATGCAAACGAATGTGAAAATCATGGAGGTATTAAAATTTAAATTTTAACATATTGGAGGTAACGAATTTATTAAACTAAACTATATATGACGTACATGCATAAATATATACATACAGGATGAAAAACTAATAGTTTTTTTAATTTATATCGATTAAAATATCAAAATACACTTAAAAGGTTTTTAAAATCGTACCCCATGGTAAAAATACTATTTACTAAATTATAAATACCTAACTACCCTAACCTAAAGTTCTTATAAAAACTTAAAAATTAAAAGAAATTTATTCTCAAGAAATTGTATCAGATACCATAATATGGTATACATTTCAGTACTAATTCCTGTTACTGTTTTTACTAAAAACAGTAGTACTGGTACTAGTTAAAAACAGCTTGTTTCAGGGTCAAAATAAAACTGCCAATTAAATTTGAATTCACAATCGCAACTGGAAAGAAGGACGGGCATGAGTCACCAAGGGAGTTACCATTTGTGGTTACGTAAGCCCTTCTGACCTTGAAGATCTGACCAGAAACCAGAGATCTGGCCCTGTTCTGGCCAAAGTGAAAGAAGTCCCACCCGGGAGCCATGCTGTGCCCATTATGTCAGAGGATTTCGATCGGCTCTTCACCTGAACAGCACCTGTGGCAATGTGGCTGTATGGCTGGAAAGGTGTCATTAAATAAAAAATATACACAATGAAAGGGAAGAGGGCCACAATCGACAGAAAATGAAACTGAATCCGACTGGCAGTAAATTGGAGTAAATGAGGTTTATTTACATCCCAGCACACACACTTTCGCAGAGTTGTTTTCCAATTGCAGTTCAAAACTGGCAGTTACGCTCACAGTGAAAAAAAGTAATGTATTTTTAAATAATATAAAAATAAATTAGAAGATTAATGTTTACCAAAAAAACCAACTAATATGCGAATAATTAAATCCTAAAGGTTTAAGAAATATTTCTTCATCATAAAGAGTTCTAACTCTTTGCGATAAACAAATAAAAATATATATAACTCTTTTTTTAAGAGTGCACTAAGGGCGCCTCTGATCGTCGGAAACCTTCACGCTCCAAAGTGAAGGACTTGGACTTGGGTGTTTTGCTTGGCCTGCGCTGCGTTGTTGCGTGTTTCCCTGCGTTGGGGCACGATCTGCAATTTGAGTTTTGGCTTTTCGGCTGCTTTCGAGGGCTTTGGGTTATGAGGGGCGGGAGGAGCGATGAGATGAAAGTCAACACTTAACACTCTACCACGGTGGTGGAGGCAACACCAACGGCAGCGGCAACAGCAGCTTTGCCTCAATGACAGTGCGCTAAATCATTTTTCGTGGCTCGGAATTGTTTTGATCGGCTGTGGCTGCCACTGTCGCTGGAACTGTTAATTTGGTTTATTGTGGTCACTCTCGTTGTATCTGTATCTGTAACTTTAAATGTATCTGTATCCGTGTCTGTACTCTAGAGATGGTCGGCGAAGGTCTCTCACCCATTGATGGCGTAATTCACTTTTTGTCGGACTTTACTTTCAGCCGTGTAATTGGAGTAACAGGAAAAGGTCACATGCAAGACGGGCTAAAAACAAAATGGGCTAAAAGACTCGTACGAATTGTAGACTTTCTTATCAAGCATTGGACCCTTTTTGGACCTTGTTGTTCTTTTTAGTCAAACTTAAATAAATAGTATTTTAGAATAAAATACTAGGGGCAGTTGTACATAAATATGTAATAATTGTTCATAATATAGACAGGATTGTGTCTTTCACTTTTCCAAACTACTTGTAGAATATTTTGCTAACGCTATCGTGGGAGTCTGCCGTTAATTTTGAATTTTTTGTCATTATACTTCTATTGTATTTGGGTTCATGTCTGCCTCCGCCGTGCGTATGCTATTTTTAGTTGCTTTTTTTGCAATCTTAATGCCCCGCTTTATAATATACCGTGGCCTATCTGAACAGATTCATCATTAACACGTCTGCCACTAGGTCAACTTTTGAACAGCGACGGCTTTGGCTCTTGGTTTCGCGGTATTTGGTTTTGGGTCTCGTGTTTTTTCTCAGTCTTTTCAAGAAACTCATTATGCATCTGGCGGCGACTGCCCCAGTGTGCGTGCGTAATTGTTATGACACTATAATTGGACCAGCAATAGCAAAACAAAGCACACGAAATAAAAAAATAAAATCCCCTCGAAAAGTAAAAAACTTGCCAACGGGCAGACGCGCGTAAATTTTCAAATCGAATTCGCAAAGCCTCGTTTGCTATCGTCTTCGGTTCAAGACGTCTTCGATTTTAATTTTGCAATGCCTTGTTTTATTTATTTTTGTTTCTATTTTTTATAGGAGCAGACAACGCCCCCGCCTTAAAATTGAAACTTCAAGCCACTACGATTCGCGAATTTTAATTCAATTTTATTGTATTTTAGGGTTTATCAGTGTTGGGGAAGAAGGCATAAATTCAATTAAATGATACGTTTGTTTGAGTTAGTTAGTTCGAGTTTTTGTTAACCTCTTTCTCGTATTTTCAGTTTGGCCATTGTCCATTGCGTATACGCAACGTTAGCAACCTTCTTTTTGTGAAACCCCAATCGTTGGATCTCTTCAGGTGCTACATGCTAATCGACATGGAGGCCTCTGCAGCTGGGATTTGCAATAAAAAGTGCCTACATGATTAATGATAAAGAGGTGGCCATTTTTCACAGTTAAATATGAGACTGGTGCTACGACAAAAAGCTGATTATTCCGGCCTATTGATGACAGAGGGAGAATATCGCGCCACTCGCACGACAAAAATGATAATTGCTGCGCTGATGAAGATGAGTTCGCTAAATGTTTGGATGGTTTGCTGGTTTGTTAGTTTAATGCCCAGGGCGCAGGCTCAGCCACCTCGTCTCGACAAACTCCCGGCTCCAAGCGGCGGGGGGAGTGGCAGATTACATAAGGCGCCGACGCAGAAGAGTCGGGCGGCCAGCAAGCCCCCAGTAGTAGCAATTGGTAGTACATGCACTCGTAGCCAAAACCGACGCCAGTAATAGCCAAACCACAACCGCCAGTAATGCCAACTTTGGGGCTCAGATGCCAAAATAATATTTTTTAAAATGTTTTGTATTTAAAACATAATTTTTTCTAAGATATTACAAAAGGTAATTATAATTATTTCCAAAAATATATGTCAGCTACATTATCTGGAAATATAACTAATACTCATTTCCGACAATTTTCTGTAAAGTTTCTAAAACTGTACTTAAAACTAATAAATCTCTGAACAGCTTCTGCACGATGTCACCTAAAGTCATTAAAACTTTTACCTACATTCAAGATTTTATAAAATTAAAATTGTCCAAGTTTAGTAAATTTTTATCTTTAAAAGTCTTAGCCATAAAGAAGCCAATTTACCAGCAGTCCCTCCGAAGTCTTCACATCTCCGCTTGGGCCAAAGTGACGCTTCTTTCGTTTCCTCGAAGCAGACAAAACGGGTTTGTGGAGTGCGAGTCCGACGAGGTGCTCCCAGCTTTATGTAAGTCAAGCGCGGAGGCCGAGACCAGGCGGCCCAACGCAACCCGCAACGGGTGATGCGGGATCGGAGCTGGGAACTGGCCGAGGAGCTGCCATGGAGCATGCAGTGGGTCCAACCGGCAAGTGGGCAGATGAGCAGACATGCCAGCGGGTGGGGCCGAGGAGGTGGTGGAGCAAATGCAGTGCATGTGCAATGCATACCGATAAAAATGGACAAAAGCATAATACTTTGAAAAAAGGAAAGAAATGAAAAAGTATATTATTGTAAAATAAGATATGTAAATATATCCTTTTTTGTAAATGTTCGCTCAATTAAAATTTATTTTTTATAAAAATTTATATTTATAACTTATTTTTATGAATAAAAATTGTTACAAGTGCATTCATAGATGAAACAGAGTGCATGGAAAAGCTGACGTTGAATGGAAAATTGCTGCGACACGTTTTCACCAAAGTCTGGTGGGGATGTGCCGTACCCTGGTGTCGATGACGTTGCCGTGTCTGTGTCTATGTAAGTCCAAGTTTGTTTTCCGCAAAAAAAGACATCCAAACAAGCACACATCCATGAGTATATCCATGTTGGCCATTCTGCTAGCCAACTTTAGCCTTTGGGTGCTAACCAAACCGTTGACTTATGCAAAAACCAGCTATGGATAGCTTCCATCCTGCTCAGCTGATCCGCGGGGGCTTGTGCAACATCTCCAGACTGTCTGACCAGTTCATCCAGCCAAACCGCATGTGTATGGATCCATTCTCGAGACGAGCCGAAAGTAAAAGTTCAAATGCACAACCAGCGGGGGGAGAATAGTCAATCAGAGATCGAGGATAGGGGCGAAGAAGGTGCCGGTGGGGGCTCGATTTAGCCACCGCAATTATGCCACGATTTTGCACGGCGAGCTCATCTTTTTTTCTGGCCATGGAGATGCCCCATTGTGTGTCTCATTTTGTTAAGTTATTTTTCTGTTTTTTTTTTTTTCTGCTTCTCTTGTGCCAAAAATATAAATGATTTTACGAGAGGGTCTGAATGAGTTAATTAGGTTTGCTGTGGAGAGGTCTTAACAACACGAGTTGGCCATGGCAAAGCCAATGAAGAGATCAGGAGAAGACGGAAAAGGTTGGTGCATGCTTATGTTAACTAAACCAATGTTATACGTTAAATCATTTTTACGAAAAACAATTACTCTAATGAACAAAGCAAGGCCAGCTATTTTATGGTTTTAAGTAATCTAATATTATAAACAATTTAAAGGTATAAATAAATATATAAACTAAAAGCTTTAAATCAGAAAAATAACAGCATACTTAAAATTGTTTTAAATGTGGGAATCATAACGGTATTATATGTTTTTTTTCTACATTCTCGCTAATAAAAATTTGCGCATGTTAAAATGTAGCATACTTTTGTGCGGTTCTGGCCTTTTTTGTGAAAAATTTGCAATAAAAATATACATATATTAATTTAATGAAATATTTTATACGTATTCAATTCATATAAAATAGTAAAATAGCTGAAATATAATAGCCTCCTAAATTGTTCAGTGTTGGAAAATTTTGAACAGTCAGAGCTGCCAACATTAGCTATGTTAGCCGAAAAGAGCTAGTATTCGTACATATTCATAAATATCCGTTTCTATAAGAAAAATACCCCATTAATACATCGATTTTTGATAATAAATAATTTAAGCTAAATTCAACAAATAATGAAATCAAATACTTTTCGATCTTTTCCGCATCAATATATGTACCAATATTTTGTACCTATTGAAAACGGCCAAAAATTGGAGCTGCCAACTCCGCTCCAAACGGCCAATGACAACTCTGAACCGTAGGTACGTACTACGTGTAATTAATTAAAAATAAAAATATTAATACGCCCGAATACGAACGCAACTCAAAAACTATTCCACTTCTAGCGTAGAAAATATCGATGGCAAAGCAAACAAAGCTTGTTCGGCTTACGAAACTCTCCTAAATTCCAGTGTCGACGAGAGAATAGGCTACATTTTGAGAGTTTCCTAGAAAACGGCCCCCAGTCAATATTGTTCTGCCCGCTGTCTAAAAGTCCGAAACTGGAAAGCGACCCCGCACTTGAACCCTCCAAGGCATATGTAGACGGACGGGGGGGCACAAGCGTACCACCCGGCCAACATTAACATCTTCCTTGAGTCCATCAGCCAGCTGGCGGCCCTTGCGACCAGCAGCGCCACGATGCAGCTGCTCATTTCGTCCGTTTGCATGGCGCTGACCAGCGCGGTGATCGGAAATGCCTACTACCAAAAGCAGCAGTTCTATCCGGCTGTTGTCTACATAACCAAGTCAAACGCCTCTATGGCGGTGAGTAGTGGGATATGTTCTATCGTGTTATCTAAGTGTAAACATTTCCGAACTTGCAGGTCATCTACATAATGTTCTTTGTGATTGTCTTTATGTTTGGAAAGCTACTGCGCAAGGTGCAACATTCTAAACCTGTTTTCCCAAAAAACAATTACTTACATAGCTCGTATTGCAGATTTTTTTGGGAACCCTGCGCGCCGCTGAATTCGAGCATCTGTTGGAGCGCTTTTGGTATGCTCTCACAGAGACCTGTCTAGCCTTTACTGTTTTTCGGGACGACTTCAATCCGCGATTTGTGGCACTATTTACGGTGTTGCTATTTCTCAAATCATTCCATTGGCTGGCTGAGGAACGTGTGGATTTTGTAAGCAGCTTATTCAATACCAAACTTTATTACCTTTTTATGTAAAATCTTGTGCTCACAGATGGAACGTTCTCCGGTACTTGGCTGGCTCTTCCACATCCGCGTTGGAAGCCTCCTTACGATGCTGGGCATCTTCGACTACCTTCTACTAATGCACGCCTACAATTCGTCCTTGGTTCGCGGGCCCAGTGTACAGCTAGTGTTTGGCTTTGAATATGCCATCTTGCTGACCGTGATTGCCAGCACAGCCATAAAGTATGTCCTACATGCCGCCGAGATGCGTACCGATACACCATGGGAAAACAAGGCAGTTTTCCTGCTCTATACAGAGCTTGTGATTGGTCTTATTAAGGTTGTGCTCTATCTGCTTTTCGTCGTAATTATGGCAAGGATCTATGCCCTACCCATGTTCGTATTCCGGCCCATGTTCTTTACCATACGTAACTTCCGAAAAGCACTGAATGATGTCATTATGTCACGTCGCGCCATCCGCAATATGAATACCCTGTATCCGGACGCCACACCCGAGGAACTACGCCAATCTGACAACATCTGCATCATCTGCCGCGAGGACATGATAAATCACTCAAAGAAGCTGCCTTGCGGTCACATCTTCCACACCACATGCCTCCGCTCCTGGTTTCAGCGCCAGCAGACCTGTCCCACCTGTCGCCTTAACATCTTGCGCACAGCGGCCGTTAATTCCACAGCCATGCCCCGAGCTGGGGAAGATGCTGCCGCTGCTGCTGGGGGAAATCCAGCACCTGCCGCCGGTGGTGCTCAACCAGCGCCTGCACCAGCTTCTCAGACTCCAGTTGCCGACGGGAACCAGGGGCGCGGTAATGGCCCAGTCGCTGGAGTAAACGCACCTCCGCCTACCTTTGCTGAAATCTTCGGAGAAGCCAGTAAGTTGGATGTAAAATATTTTTAAAGGGAGAAGGTTAATTAATGCATTTACAGATGGGCTGCCTAATGGATTGCCAAATCTTGCTGGACTCCCAATGGTGCCTCCTCCAATGGCACCGGTCATGCCCATGATGTCGCCCTTTATGATGCCACCAACTGCTTTTGCCTACTTCACACCCCCATTTGTTCCGCCACCGCCCATGCCCTTGGACTTGGCCAAGTTCACCGATGAAGAACTACGCGCCTTGGAAGGACAACAGCGTGAAAACATCGAGCAGCGTCTTAAGGTAGGCTGTGGTGAATTCGAGCAGCACAAAGATTTGATTACAAAAATAAAACTTTTTAGTTGCTGCAAAACATAAATCTCTTGCTGGATTCAGCGGGAGTTATGATGACTCAGTACCAGAATTTGGCAGCGCGTTTGCAACATCCTGTCGCCCCGCCAACATCCGTGACTTCAGGGGCTAGTTCAAACCACGAGCAAGCTGCTGCTGGACCAGCCGTTTATGACAAGCCTAGCACCTCGGCTACAGCTAGAGCCCAGCTCGAGACTCATCAAATTAATTCCACACCTGTGTCCACAGTAGCTGGAGCAGAAAAGGTAACCATTGAGGATTTGGGGGCGGATGAGGATGAAGAGCCGTCGACGGCCACAGAGACAGTGAGTCTGGCCATTTCCGAAGCGGACGTCGATGAAAACTCTTCAGAGCTCTGCGAGCTAAGGAAGCGCCGATTGAAGTTCCTTGAAGAACGAAACAATTCAAGCGGTAGCGAGCGAACGACAGCTGAATAGGTGTCCCAGGAAATTGAAGGCCACTCCAAACAACAGCAGCAAAATCCTCCATCCCTCCAAAACAAAAAAAAAAAAATAACGAAAATGAAACCAAAATTCCTTTCGTTCATCACATTTTTTACTGTCTGGATGGTATAGATTTTAATTTAAACTTCGGCTCTTTCTCCGCTGCCTTCTATCCTTGATTTTGTTATTTTCTATTTTACTATACGAAAATATAACGACGATGACCACAAAGACGACTAAGATGCGGCCTCAAATCTCACACACACTGAAACACGAACGTGAAAAACGTCGTGTGGTACGTAGGATCTGAATGTGAACGTAGAGCGGCATCCAAATTCAATATGTAGCAATATATATTGTGTAAAAACTATTTTAGAGATGGGAAACTGATGATTTGTATTTAATATTACTATATGTGTATAATTGAAATATAATGTGAAATATAATTAAAACAAAAAGAACGATGAATGGGTAAAGTTTTTTTATGTAAACGGCTACTTTTGATTAGCTTTGTTCCGATTTTTAACATAATTGGTTAAATTTTTTTGGTATTTATATGGACGTTAATGACAAATTACATATTTTTAATGTTTTAATAATGCATGTTGAAAATCGGATCAGGCCGGCATATCAGCTACGCACGAAGTATTAATAAATTAAATGACGTGTACACTACACATAGATAACAACAGTCGATCGCCTAGTGCCCCGGGCATGGAAGATCTGCATTTGAACGTCGCCGCATCAACTCCTCTCCAGTTCCCGGAACTCTACTGGATCTGTGAAGCGGACAGTAAGTATGTAGAAGAGCGTTGGGAAGGGCACCAGACACAGAAATGCATAATGATAGTTTAGCGAAGCGATGCCATACGCCAACAGCAGCCAATGAACAGCTAGATTAAAAAGATATATTTTTTTTAATTGCTTTAACATTTTAGGCTTTAAACTTACATATGATTACAACATTCTTCAGCTCCCATACAGATGAGCAGACAAGAGCCTTTAAGGTTTGGTCAAGCTTGAGAGAATAGTGAATGGCATTGGCCACCATAGAAATGGCCACGCTTAGGTATGGAAAGGTGTAATCTGAAATATTTTACTACAATTTAATGTTCTGCATCAAAAGTAAAAATTGTAAGTCTGAAAGTGTTGATTGTACATTAAATTTACTTAAATTACTTAGAATGATACATTTCAATGATTAATACTTGAATTATTTCAAATACAGTACGCGTTACTGAGACCTTTGGATATCTTGAATACTCACAAATTAAACCGCAGCCTATGGCATGGATAAAAGTTAGCAGCGGTAAAAAATAGAGAGCGGAGTAGATAGGTGCCTTGCTTTTACCGCCCACATCCGTCAACTTGCTGATCACGGGGCGAATGAGAAACATGTTCACCAGGCACAGAAAATAGAATACCAACACAATGGTTTGTCTAAAATAATAATAAAAATAAATCCAATACCGAATGAGGTTGATAGTGGAGTCTTACAGTGGATAAACTGCTTCCTGTGTGCAGTAGACTCTTGTTTCGTAGTTGGGACTGGGATTATAGAACAACGTATACCAGTCGGTGAGCTTGCGCACCTCACAGGCGTACAACCGGAGCTCCCACATGGGCTCCATGAACAAAGTCGCAAGAATTGCGGACAAGGCCACCTCAATGAAAGCGCTGGCTGTTAATATGAGCTGCTTCCGGGAAAATCTGTAAAAATTTAGGATTTTTTACATGAGGATCAAGAATTAAGAAGAGCCTGACTTACTTCCGATCTTTCGCGTCCATGTCAATGAAGAAGCAATGCATCATAAGGGGCAGCATGGTCATGAAACCCAAGTACAGCCAGGAGTAAGTGGTCAACTCATCGCGGCAGGGCGAACAAGCAAAACTTTCGTTAACCTGTAGAAAATAATTAGGGACTTTAAGAAACATAAGTAGAGTGAGACGAAGCCGAATTACCCGCGATCCACGGGGACAAACACCACAGCTGCTCCAGGTGTCATTCTCTAGCAGCGAACGTCCACAGTAGGCGCCCGGGCATCGTTCCAGAGCGTCGTACATTTATTGAATTTTATTTTGTATTGCTTTTACGCTGCTAGAGCGTCTCAGATGGGTCTGTTGTTTTTAGCTATCAGTAGAGGGACCAGGTATAAACAAAGACCACACACAACAGCTGGTCACACCAACCACATAAGAATAGGTGGCGTTCCAAACTAAAGTTCATAAACATAAAAGAAGCTAAAACTTCTTAATGATCCGTTCGATTGCAATTTTTGCGTTTTTTTTTTTATTGTTATTTGATTTATTAAGCGGTTTTGACAAACATTAATTTAAATTTAAAACTTTCCGGTCTTGTTATAGCCGGTAAAATAACAGTATTATTTTTAACACATATCGACTAGAAGCTATTTTAAAATTATTTTTCCGTTTAGTCAAAATCTCAGTGTCTTCTTTGGTCGTATTTCGATGGTTTTCGACTGTGATTGCTAACATAATTCTTCGTCATATACTAATAATTCTTTGCCAGTAAAAAAAGCCCATTAAAAATTTGGCAGGATATGCTGTCACACTGCAGCCGGGAAGCAATTTTTATCGGGTCATAAGCGGTCACACTGCTGCACAACCCAAAAGAAATAACTAAAATATAATTAATTAACGAAATATTGCACTAAAAGCGAACTTAATCTAGCCGTGGCAGCCACATCCCGCCGCCCCCGCCACGCAGCACATTACACGCCCCCCGGCGGCCAGGCAGTTAATCGGCCAAGTTCAGACGCCATTTCGCAAATTTTTTTTGCGAAAAATTTGTTCTGGGCAGGAAAAAATTTGCGAAATAATAGTTGCCGATGCGTTTAGAGTTCGTAACTATGAAACTGTGAGTCTGCAGCTTAAAAGTAAGCTCAAATCGAAAATTGTGAGCAACGGGACAGATAAAGTGAAAATTTTTGGTGAGTTGTGTGTGTCGCTCATTTGATTCGCAAATAAATATATGCGTGTGTGTGTGCGACTGCTTCTGATCGTGTATGAGTGTGTGTTCGTGGAACGTGAAAAACAGAAGAGCGACGGAAAAATAATAAAAAGCCGCACTGGCTCCCCGTCCTTGAGTAACTTCCGTTAGGTTCCAGAACTCGAAAAGGGAAGTGCCTGTATAGTACAAGTGCAGCTCGAAAAGTCACATATTTTGCAAAGTGGCTGCCAAAAGATGGTTACTTTTGTATTTTGTGCTATCAGCTAATGTTTTGAGAGGAGTCCGCTACTTGTAAAGTATATTCATGCGTAGTTATTTAGAAAAAATCCCCTAGCCGTAACACGCCCCATTTCCCGCCCCGCCACTTGCTCCACCCACCGACCGCATTCCGAAAAAGGATGTTGCCGGGTGGAGAGAGCAAGAGACGGGACCCGGGAGGAGAGAGAGAGCAGGATAGGTACGTGATGTAATTTTGGGGAGAAAAATGTTCTTTGTTTGACTAAAAGAAAAAAATAACAATAAATAAATAAGAACGGAGAGCGTAGAGTAAAACAAAAACAACATTAAATTAAATTCATACACACGTTCCGTTCGTGAGAATGTGGGTGAGAGAGGGTGGTTTGTGTGTGTGTGCTTTTGGAGCATTATTTGGCGCTTGCTGCCCCGTCTATTAAATAATATTGATTTTTCATATTCCAACCCAGAAGCTACCCAACACACACTCGTGCACTCTTACACACACTCTCACAACTTTTTGTTCCCGTCGGTGCGTGCATATCTGTAGGTGTGTGTGAGTGTGTGTGTGTGCGAGTGCTTTTTTCGGTCTCCCTTGTGCGCCTGTATTTATTTGCTTCTTTCCTTCTTTCGCTCTTCGTTGCAGTTTATAGATTTTTGCAACTGTGCCCGCTGAGCAGGAATATGTAAACTTAAAGGAGCCAGTTCTTATTGGAAAAAGGACAATAAGATTGAGAGAGTGAGACGGACAGTCAGGGAGACAGGGAGCGTCAGGAGTCGCCGACCAACAGTGCCTCAAATCAGCAACAACAAAACGACGAACAGACAACTGGCAACTCCCCACATCTCGCTACTTGGACACCGGACACTTCACAACTGCCATAATCCAGGAACAACCAAAAGCCAAAAAAAGGAATATTTAAAAAACCGCCCAGTGCAGACTGCAATAGGATTACTAAGACACCTAGAAGTAGGGCTCCTACACCGCCACCTCGAAGTCAAATTTCGTTTCCTCTGGATTTCACAAATTTTGCTTCCGGTGCTGTGCAGGATCACGACAACGACGAAGCCGCGCTAGCTTGGGAGAAGCACCTATTGCCGCAATGACGTTCGACACGCGCAGGCAAACCGGCGGCCAGCCGGGCAGCACATCAACCAGCAGCAGCACCACCACCACAGCGACTACCACCACGACCAGTCCGGCGCAGGGCATGGGATCGGTCACGGGGACAGGCACTGGCACTGGCACAGTCACCACCACATCGATCATCGCAGGAGGCGTTGGCGGGGGCCAGGAGACCAGCAACACCCAGGAGCAACAGACGCCGGCGGGCAATAGAAGTGCCGAAGTCACCGACGTAGTGGCCTCATCTTCGGCGAGTAGCGTAGACAGCACCGTGACACTAGTGTAAGTAGTCCCAGAGTCGTACTCCTTGGCAGCGCAAACGGTTGCATGACGAGGCCCAATTAGCGCAGCTTTAGTGCGTAGTTTATTGCACTTAATTAGCAGCTGTTTGCCGATTTTTCGGGGTGTGTGTATACCACCCCCACCTCGACGCCAACCACCTAGCTACCTACTATACCCTCACGAACCCCAACCTCCGGCATTGGTGTGTTTACTTTTGCGCAGTTGCTTCTTCTACTTGCATTCTTTGTTTGTCCAGGGCTGGGCTAGGACCGCAAGTAGCCGCAATAAACCTATTCAAATATGCTAGCGGCGATTAGAGGATGGTTTGCGAAGCAAGCTATGCAGCCAGCTGATTTTGGCCACGCTAATTCGGGAGGTGTCGTCACCTGAGTTGCCCACAACCGACTAAATTCAATTACATGCAAACCGAGAATATCAATGTTTATGTGCGCAAAACGTGATAGCGGTGTCCAACAATGAGGCAATAACATGTTATCATTCGTTTTCCCCTCTTATGTGTGTGTGTAGACGCCTTCAAATCCACCTGAAACCTTACTTTCTACACAAAATATGTGGATGGGAAAACCTCACATGAATTCATTCATTATTTTGTAATTTCACAATGTAATCTCTATTGTAGGCCTCCAGAGAAGCTGATATCCTCGTTTCCCACGACGAAGCTTCGCATGCTGACCCAGAAGATTTCGAATCCTCGCTGGGTGGTGCCTGTGCTGCCGGAGCAGGAGCTGGAGGTGCTTTTGAACGCGGCCATTGAACTGACTCAGGCTGGTAAGTCTTGAAGTTTGGTAGTAATTGAATCTCTTAACAATTTCCTACCTAGGTGTCGACCACAATTGCGAGCCGTGCGTGGAGTTCTACCGCAATGGGTTGACAACATCGTTTGCTAAAATCCTCACGGATGAAGCCGTCAACTCGTGGAAGTATAACATCCATCATTGCATCCTGGTGTCCTGCGGCAAGCTGCTTCACTTGATAGCCATTCATATGCAGCGCGATAACCCATATCTACTGGATCTACTGGCGATCGTCTTCGATCCAGAGAACAAATTTAACACGTTCAATGCCGCCCGTCATCCGGTGTGCTTTTCCACTCCAGACGCCATTTGGGGCCCGCTAGACAGCAACAAAATGTTTGCCAAACCGCCACCGGAACCGAAGAACGCGCGTGGTTGGCTGGTAGATCTCATTAATCGTTTTGGCCAACTTGGCGGCTTCGACAATCTTTTGGAACGGTTCAACAGCGGGCTCGAGTTGCTGAAGCGAAATCAAAACAAGCCCACGGCCAAGGAAGCTAGTGATGGGCAGGACAACCGTCTAACGCTCGCACTTATCCACAGTCTGCTGCGACCATTTGGACAGTGCTATGAGTTGTTGACTCCTGCCACCATCGCCAAGTATTTCATGCCGACCTGGAATGTAGTGCTGGACCTGCTGGATAGCTTCTCAGACGAAGAGTTAAAGCGCGAAGTGAAGCCCGAGGGCCGGAATGACTACATTAATGGAATCGTGAAATCGGCACGTTTCCTAGCCAGCCGTTTGACGGGCCAGGAGGAGCTGATTCGTGATCTGGAGATGTTTCGGCTTAAGATGATCCTGCGCCTACTTCAGGTGTCCAGCTTTAACGGAAAAATGAACGCTCTCAACGAGATTAATAAGGTGCTATCCTCTGTGGCCTACTACTCACACCGCTCTCAACCGCTCCCGCACTGCATGCCAGAGGATGAGATGGACTGGCTGACGGCTGAGCGAATGGCCCAGTGGATAAAGTCCTCGGACGTGCTGGGCATTGTGCTTAAGGATTCGTTGCACCAGCCCCAATACGTAGAAAAGCTGGAGAAGATCATCCGCTTCCTTATCAAGGAGCAGGCTCTAACGCTTGACGATCTGGATGCAGTTTGGCGAGCGCAGGCGGGAAAACACGAAGCGATTGTGAAGAATGTGCACGACCTACTGGCGAAGCTGGCTTGGGATTTCACACCCGAGCAGCTGGACCATCTCTTTGAAGCGTTCCAGGTGAGTGCTTACCTATTTATTCGTGAAAAGGCAAGCATTTTAATTCCACCGTTTATTTTTACACATTTTCCAGGCCAGCATGACCACCGCCAACAAGAGGCAAAGGGAGCGACTCCTGGAACTGATTCGAAGGTTGGCCGAGGATGACAAGAATGGAGTGATGGCCCAGAAGGTACTGAAGCTCTTCTGGACATTGGCACATAGTCAGGAGGTGCCCCCGGAGGTGCTGGATCAAGCGCTGGGCGCGCACGTTAAGATCTTGGACTACAGCTGTTCGCAGGAGAGGGACGCACAAAAGACCATTTGGCTGGATAAGTGCGTGGGCGAGCTAAAGTCTGGAGACAGCTGGGTGCTGCCAGCATTGCGTCTTATCCGGGACATTTGCTGCTTGTATGACACCACTCCAAATCATGCTCCGCGCACGCAGACGGGAACGAATCGGCAGCAAGTGATCGAGCGGCTACAAAACGATTACTCTCTGGTTATTCTCGTGACGAATAGTCTCACAGCATACATGGAAAAAGTTCGTCAAATGGTGGCAGAGACGCCCGGATTGGATCCAGCTACCATTTTGATCGATCAAAGATTTCCGCACCATGCTCAGATTGCTGAGAGACTGGAGTTCCTTAAGTTCCTTCTAAAGGACGGGCAGTTGTGGCTGTGTGCTGATCAAGCCAAACAGATCTGGCACTGCCTGGCGGTGAGTGCAGTCTTTCCGGCGGATCGAGAGGAGTGCTTCCGCTGGTTCGGCAAGCTGATGGGCGAGGAACCCGACCTAGATCCCGGCATCAACAAGGACTTCTTCGAGAACAACATCCTTCAGTTGGACCCGCACCTGCTCACCGAGAGTGGAATCAAATGTTTCGAGCGCTTCTTCAAGGCAGTGAACTCCAAGGAGGACAAGCTGAAGGCGATACACAGAGGTTACATTCTCGACAACGAAGATCTCATTGGTAAGGATTACCTGTGGCGGGTGATAACGACGGGAGGCGAGGACATAGCCGGCAAGGCAATCGATCTGCTGAAGGAGGTGTCTACGGCGCTGAGTCCCCGACTGCAGGAGAACATTGCCGAGTTCCATGAGATGTTCATCGGCGAGTGTTGCTCCCGCCTACGCAACCACTATGGGAATATAATGATCCTCGGCAAGACTCAGTTGCAGGACGAGCTTGATGCGCCTGATCAGTCGGACAACGCCAACGACGAGTCAAAGGATGCCAAGATGCGGTTTATTGAGGCGGAGAAAATGTGTCGCATTCTTAAGGTGCTGCAGGAGTACGTCAAGGAGTGCGACCGCTCCTACAGTGGCGATCGCGTCCACCTGCCTCTCAGCCGGGTTACGCGGGGAAAGAATACCATTCTGTACATACGCTTCCAGACTCCAGGAAGGCCCATCGACGACTTGGAGATTGTGACGCACAGCAACGAAACAATGGCCGCGTTCAAGAGGAGCCTCCTCAAACGGATCAAAGGCACCTCCACGGCCAACATCAAGGTTGATCTCTTCTACACGAATGGCGAGATGATCGAGGTCTCCGACGAGATTAATCCGCTTTACCAGTACACTATCCGCGACAAGATGGTTCTCACTGCCAAACTAACGCCAGTGGGCACTGGCTTGGCAAGCAGCCCCGACTCGTCGAGTGACTCGAGCACCGGATCACCACCTCGTCCTTGCCCAGATATGCAGCGCGTCGAATCGGAGAGTACCTTACCCGGGGTAATAATTTCGCAGAACTACCAGTACACCGAGTTCTTCCTGAAGCTCTATCAGCTGGGCAGCGATCTAGAGCACGGCCGGCTAAGGGACAGCGCCAAAGTGCTGCTCCATTTGCTACCCTGCGATCGCCAGACGATGCGACAGCTTCAGCTCATGTGTCGGGTGCCCAAGGCGTCGATTGCTACAGTGGCTGTGGCTGAGAAGACTGCTAAGGATGACGATGAGAAGATGGACTCGAGTGACCAGTCATCATCTGAAACCGAGGAGGTAACTTTTGCCATTTCCGATTAAAGTCCAAAACGTTAAATTCTAATGTGTTTCCTCAGGAAAATTGCACGCCGGAGCAGATGTTTCTTCACCCGACTCCGGCCCAGGTTCTGTACAACTTGAGCGTGCTGCACGGACTGCTGATTCCGGCCTTGGAGCCTCTTGGCGAGGCAGCTCTGCAGGTTCAATCTGCTTGGATGCATTCGGGCTGCGCTCACTTTGTGCTGGAACTGCTTACAAAAAATAATTTTCTGCCCAGCGCGGACATGCACACGAAGCGTGCATCGTTCCAGTGCGTGCTGCGTTTGGCGAAGTTGTTCCTGTACATCGTGGGAAGTGTGCTGTCCCGTGTTGGCGACGAGCCCATGATTTGCGACCTGGATAATGGCGCCCGTTCTCAAGTAGACATCCTCAAGCAAAACTTCTCGACGATGCCAAACAGCTCGCAAGGTACTTTGCGGGCTATCTCCGCAAAGTTGGCGGTGATGCTGGCTCGCGAGATGCTATCTGCCACTCCGGAGGGTGAGCGGTGCCGCACACTGTTTAGCTCCACTTTGCAGTGGTCTTGTCCGGACATCTCCACCATTAAGGCCGTGGTGCAGCTGGCGTGGGCCTCGTCCTGCGGCAATCTTCAGGCTCTGGGCAGTAGCAGCAACTCCGGCGGAGACTTCGAGGACGAGGTAATCGTGCCCGATGGCCAGGACTTTAGCATGTGCAAAGAGGCGTTGGAGGTGCTAACCATTTCGTTCATACTAAATCCGAGTGCCAACGAGGCTTTAAGCAGCGACGCGAACTGGCCGAAGTTCATCACATCGATCGTGCTCAAAAACCCGCTGCGGCATGTGCGACAGGTGGCCTCGGAACAGCTGTTTCTGGCCTCCACCTACTGTGCCGGTGACCGGCGGCCATTCGCCTACATGGTTAACTTGTTGGTGGGAGCCTTGAAAACCCTGGTTCCCCAATATGAGGCCACTTGTGCGGAGTTCTTCTCCATGCTCTGTCGCACCTTGTCCTACGGTTGCATCTACAACTGGCCACTGCAGATCGGCGAGGGATTGTTGGGGGATGAGATCAAGTGGTTGCAACGCATCCGGGAGAACGTTCGAGCTACCGGTGACACCCAGGTGCACGAGGAGCTGCTGGAGGGGCATCTCTGCTTGGCCAAGGAGCTTATGTTCTTCCTCGTTCCGGACTCGAAGGCACAGCTCAATGAGCTCATCCACGAGCTCATCGATGACTTCCTGTTCACGGCCTCTCGCGAATTCCTGCATTTACGGCGACACGGCAGCCTTAGGCAGGACACAGTTCCGCCTCCGGTTTGCCGCAGTCCGCACACGATTGCCGCCGCATGCGATCTTCTAATTGCCTTGTGCCAGCTCTGTGTTCCTAATATGAAGCTACTCACCAATACACTAATCGACTTCGTTTGCACGGGTAAGTCGCTCCGAGGTGTGTAGGGTTTAACTATATAGCTATCATCTTCTCCCTTCAGACACCGATCCGTTGCGCGAGTGGGATTATCTGCCGCCGGTAGGCGCCAGACCCACCAAGGGTTTCTGCGGATTAAAAAATGCCGGGGCCACCTGCTACATGAACTCGGTTCTGCAGCAGCTGTATATGGTGCCGGCGGTGCGGGTTGGCATTCTGCGGGCCCACGGTGCTGCCACCACTGATGGCGAGGACTTTAGCGGCGACTCTGATTTGACGGGCGGCGGTCTGGGACCAGCCCTCTTCTCGGGTCCGACCGCTGCACTAGTCTCCTTCTCCTCGTCGTCGTCATCATCGTCAGGCGCTGGCGAGGATGGAACTCAGGATGTCCGGAAAAACTACCACGTGGTTATTCTGAAGCATGTGCAGGCCATATTTGCCCACCTGGGTCACAGCGCTCTGCAGTTTTACGTGCCCCGCGGACTATGGACGCATTTTAAGTGAGTTTTGAAGGCTTTCTCGCCGCGCCCTTCCACTAACCTAACCCTAACCATAGACTGCAAGGAGAACCCGTGAACCTACGGGAGCAGCAGGATGCTGTGGAGTTCTTCATGTCCCTGTTCGAAAGCCTCGACGAGGGATTGAAGGCACTCGGCCATCCGCAGCTGATGAACGCCACGCTGGGCGGCTCTTTCAGTGACCAGAAGATCTGCCAAGAGTGCCCCCATCGCTACTCCAAAGAGGAACCATTTAGTGTATTTAGTGTCGATATTAGGAATCATAGCTCATTAACCGAATCTCTAGAGCAGTACGTGAAAGGGGAGCTGCTCGAGGGAGCGGATGCATACCATTGTGATAAATGTGATAAAAAAGTAATATATTCCCATTGCATGCTTAAAGATTTGAATGCTAATCGATCTTTCTGCCCCCCAGGTAGTTACCATTAAGCGGCTATGCGTGAAAAAGCTGCCACCCGTGTTAGCCATACAGCTGAAGCGCTTCGAATACGACTACGAGCGCGTCTGTGCGATTAAATTTAATGATTATTTTGAATTTCCGCGTATTCTGGATATGGAGCCCTACACAGGTGAGCCCAAACCCTAGCCAAGACTGGCAATAACCAATGATGTGAAACCAATCTTGTTTCCAGTGTCTGGCCTAGCTAAGCTAGAGGGCGAAGTGGTGGAGGTGGGTGATAATTGTCAAACAAACGTTGAAACAACAAAATACGAGCTGACCGGCATTGTGGTGCACAGCGGACAGGCCTCCGGTGGCCACTACTTCAGCTACATCCTGTCCAAGTGAGTCTTCAACTAACCCAGCCATTTCAACAGACTCACCTGAGCTAAATTCGATTTATCCGCAGAAACCCAGCGAATGGTAAGTGCCAATGGTACAAGTTTGACGATGGCGAGGTCACAGAGTGCAAAATGCACGAGGACGAGGAAATGAAGGCACAGTGCTTCGGTGGCGACTACATGGGCGAAATTTACGATAACAACCTAAAGCGAATGCAGTACCGCCGCCAGAAGCGATGGTGGAACGCCTACATGCTGTTCTATACGCGTTGCGACCAGAATCCGGTTCAGTTCGAGCCAAGTGTGGAGCAATTGTCGCTAACGGAAAGCCGCAACATGGTCCTGCCCCTGCCTAAGCCCATCGAGCGTAGCGTACGGTGAGTAGCAGATTCTCGACATTGTTTTCATTCAACTTCATTTCTGAACCTATTGCAGCCATCAAAACATAAGGTTTCTGCATTCACGAAGCATCTTCTCCGTGGAGTTCTTTAACTTCATAAAGAAGCTGGTCAGTTGCAATATCCCGTCTGTCCGGAGCGATAAGATCGTAAGTATTCGATGTTTCATTTTGCTCGGGCATCTTGTGAGATTTTCATTTTTTTTAGACCCCCGCCGCCGAGGAGCTCTCCCTTTTGGGCGTACAATTGGCATCACAGTTCCTGTTCCACACTGGTTTCCGTACGAAGAAATCACTGCGCGGTCCCGTCATTGAATGGTAAGTGTTTCAAAATTTGATGATTTAAACAAACCAAACATATTTCGACTTGGTTTTAGGTACGACACGCTTTCACATCATATACGGTCCTCGGCACTGGTGCGAAAGTGGTTTGCCAATCATGCCCTGTTATCGCCGCCCTCTCGCCTGGGGGAATATATCCTAATGGCGCCCTCGCCGGAAGTGCGTACCGTGTTTGTTAAGCTGGTGGTATTCTTCTGCCACTTCGCCATCCACGATGAGCCATTGCCCGGGTTCGATGGTGCCAATCTTTGCGAGCAGGTGCTCATCAGTGTCTTGCGTCTGTTAAAATCAGAAGCAGCCGACTATGGTAAACATCTGCCCCACTACTTCAGCCTCTTCAGCATGTATGTTGGGCTCGGAACCCGCGAGAAGCAGCAGCTGTTGAAAGTAAGAAATAATTTAACGACTTTTGAGAGACATTCTAAAGTGATGTGTACTTGCAGCTAAACGTCCCGCTGCAGTTTATGCAAGTAGCCCTTGACGATGGCCCCGGTCCGGCCATTAAATACCAGTACCCGGAGTTCAGCAAACTCCACCAGGTGGTTTCGCACTTGGTGCGCTGCAGTGATGTGAGCGAAAAGTGTCAGAGCTCCAACCAAAATGCCCGGCCCCTTCCGAATCCGTTCAAAGATGCAACAGTATCGCAGGAGGAGCTCACACCACTGTCCACCGAGTGCATGGACCTCCTCTTCAATCGCACTGGGTACATTTTTAGAGATTGGTAATAGAAACACAATCTAATTCCATCTTTTTGTGTAATTGCAGCTACATCAAGAAGGTGATTGAGGACACAAATGTGGGCGACGAAGGGCTGAAGCTGCTCCAATACTGCAGCTGGGAGAACCCTCACTTTTCACGTGCTGTACTCACAGAACTGTTGTGGCAGTGCGGCTTTGCCTACTGCCACGACATGCGCCACCATACGGACCTGTTACTGAACATCCTGCTTATCGGTGATTCGTGGCAGCACCACCGCATCCACAATGCGCTGAATGGAGTGGCCGAGGAGCGCGAGGGGCTGTTGGATACAATTCAGCGGGCAAAGACACACTATCAGAAACGTGCATACCAGATAATCAAATGCCTAACGCAACTGTTCCACAAGTCCGAGATTGCTCTGCAGATGCTTAACACAAACCCCGCCATCAGCCGGCACTGGGCCGTTGCCGTCGAGTGGCTGCAGGACGAGCTGGAGAGGCAGCGGGGAATCGGCTGTCAATACAATTCTTACTCTTGGTCGCCGCCGGCCCAAAGTAACGACAACACCAATGGGTATATGCTGGAGCGATCGCAGTCGGCTAGAAACACGTGGACTATGGCTTATGAACTATGTCCAGACGAGATAAGCGAGAAACCGGTTCGTTAATGAAACAGAACCTATTTTAAATATTATAAAATATTTTGAAACTTTTATAAATCATTGTCATATTCTTTCAGGATCAGGACGAGAACAACGAGTCTGATATGGATTCTAATCTCGACGAAAACAAAGCGGACCCAGCAGCACAGCCTGTAGAAACACAGGAGGGATTAACTGGAGGAACGGAACTGGTGGGTGACGCAAAGCCTGCCACCACCAGTAGTCCTTCATCTGGGGCCTGGCCAGCTCGAGCGGATAGTAATGCTATTCCACGGCTCTCGCGACAGCTTTTTGGAGTATATACAGCAACAACACCCGCAACGACGACATCGACAACGACAGCAGCGGGCAGTGGGGCGAATAGCGAGACGGAAAGCAGTGCTCAGGAGACGACAACCGAAGACACGACTATAAATGGGCTGACCAACCGATTGGACCAAATGGAAATCAAGGCCAAAAAGGTAACTAAGAACTCGGATGCCTAGGGCTTTATTCCCTGTTAGTGTGTCCACAGCCGAGGGATTCTTCCAGTCGCCTGCCAAGCAGTCCTCCTTCAAAACAGTACACACGATATACACACTCTACACTCCACATCCAATAATATCTATCTATTCCTATGTGGTGGTTATACTTTTGCAGAGTATGATAATTCTAAATTTTAGTGATAGCCTTATTGTATTTAGGTCTGACTTTTAATAAAAACTCTGCAAAGGTATTCAAGTTTCGGTCCCCGAAGCTGATACCGACATTATGGTTTCCTTCTAACTCTTCTATATATTTTTTAATTTCCGACACACGCATATATTGCGTTTTCTTTTGCGGTATTTCGATTTTTGTTTCGTTTTTCCATACAAAAACTTTTGAATACATGTGCAGGGCGTGCGAAGTCGGTCCAAGGGAGGCAAACTGCCACCAGTACTCTTTCACCAGCATCAGTTGCCGTCGGAGCAGCAACTCAAGCTGAAGCAACAACAACTGCAGGCTCACCAGCAACAGCTCAGCCTGCAACTGCAGCCCAAGCAGCAGCAGCAGCAGCCGCAGCCGCATGACCAACAGCCACCGCCGCAGCAACTACGTGGTGATATTAGCAAGAGTTCCTCAAGCCGCTTGATTTGATTTGCCGCCAAGTTAGTTAGCGTTGTTTCATTTGAGCCCTGAGAGTCAGCTTAAGCAATTACTTGTGTTTGTTACTTCCTTGACTTACGTCCTGACGGCACAGTCCCCGGCACGAGTTGCACCCGCCACGCCTGGATTTGTTTGTGTCCCATTTGTCCTTCCTTTTAATTCCAACAGCAAGCTTTCGCTGCTCACCACACTCAAAAACAAAGATTCCTATCCACAACACCCATTCACACTCAGACTTGTTCAAACAGGTCCTATATGGATCACATACGATAGTCATTAATAGTCGTTTGCATTAACCCCATATATGACCTGTTTGATAACTAAATTGCAAGATTGCGATTACTGCTTACCTGGCACGCAGACGCTGACTTAGCACTCATACCTAGCAATCGACTCGTAGAGAAAGTAAGATTAATTGCCATGTCTTTTGTTCCCAGAGATATCCCAAAAACTACAGTATGACAGCAAAAAAGCTAGAAAGTAAAGAAAGGAGTGCTGAGGAGACGGCGCCCGATCCGTCTGAGGCAACCACAGAGTTGGCAACGACCAATCCAATACCAATTGCAACAACGTCAGCAACAACGGCACCGACAACCACATCAGCCTCCACAGGAGCCAGCGAGCTCACAACGAGAATAGAGAAAAACTTAATTTAAAACGGGGAAAGTAAAAAAGTCGGAAAAGAGAAACCATAAACGAAAAGTTCTTTGCAATAAAAATGTATTCGCAACCCAACAAGAGCAGCAACTTATGAGCATCCGTAGCGTTAAGTGAATCACATAAGCAGCCTGACAATGAGAACGGCGTGGGCAGATGTTTTACTAGTGGGGCTCCCGCCGTCGAAAACGAGACTTAAATGAGTTAGAGGGCGATCGTAGAGAAGGACCCGTAGATATAAAAGAATGGAGAACATACATATATTAAAAGCGGTCTGGCAGTGAAGAGTCGCAAGTCAAGAATCGAGAGAGTCGATAGGAGGGTATGTACCAGTACCAACAAAGGTGTTTAATAGATATCGAACTTTACAATTACCTTAAACCATATACAAATACAGACACCTTAAAAACACAAATTACCCACTACAAATAAAAAAAATCAACACCCACTTGCATCATACATGAACGCAAACAAAGAAACACACTCATAAATACTAAGATGCGTTAAGTTGCACGTTTAAAGTACCATATAATTGTATTTATATAGTATATAAATGATGTATTACGTATTGGAGCCGAGCAACATTTACTAATACTAACCAATAAAAAAAAATTATAATAAAAAAAATCAAAAGAAAACAAAAAAATGAATATAGATACGATTCTAGGAAACTAATCGAAACGAAATCGGCTGAATGTAAGAATTAGGGCAAGAAACCAAATTGCATCTTCAGTACTCAGTACTCGCCTGAAACTGTTTCCATAATCATATTTCAATTGCGTAAATCAAGTTAATGGGATGCTAAATCAAAACAACAGAACAAGTATAAACTCAAGAGCAAAATGGACTAAAGCAAAACGAGCGTAAAGGAAACTTGATTATGTTTATACTAAGTATATATAAATATATTTTTAATTGATTAGTGTTTTGTATTAAGTGAAATTTGTTAAACATTTATTAAATTATTATGTTTTAAGTTGCAAATAAAGCGAATTGTAAGCAAACATCGCAACGTCATTTAAAATGGACTCAGTTTCCGGTTTTAGTTTCAAACAAGCATTCGAAAACAATCTCAGTCAACCCATAAAACGCAGAATTATGTACGGAACTCAATTTAACAAAATTATGTATTCATAAAGATAAATCACATTTAGGAAATGTGTGTTCGAGAAACTGAATAAATCTTATACATCCATTAAAATTCAAAAAAAAGAACTTAAACGAATAAAAGATTTTTTTAAAACCACCAACGTTGGTCTATTATGACTCGGTGTTTCACATTTGTGTTCAACAGTTCAAAACATTTTTAATGCCAAGGGACAAAATACAACAAGACTCCATTATATGGACAGGTTCTTAAGCTTAACTCTAATAAATGCACATTGTTATCCCTGAAATAATTATTGTAGATAAATGCAACAAAATCCGTGGTACGAAATGGGGATTAGCACTTTAGTTAGCAGCTTCTTCGTCAACGAATGTGATTACCGCAGCCCCCTTGGCCACGTTATCTCCCTCAGCTCCGCCAATAGACTTCACGGTGGCATCCTTTGGTGCCTTCAATATGTGCTCCATTTTCATGGCTGAGAAACGAAGTGAATTTTGGTTTTAGAATAAAATAATTTCATGGTTCTGTTAGCTTACCAATCAGCACAGCCAGGCTATCGCCCTTCTTAACCTGGTCTCCTGGCTTCACCAGAACCTTTTCGAGTACTCCTGGCATCGGAGCGACAACGCGGGAGCCACCACCCCCCAACTGATCAACTTGGGCACTCAAGAATTTTGGTTGCACCAACTCAAAGTCCACCTTACCGCTCTGAGGGAATAACAGGTCAAATGTAATTAACAAAATAGTTTTCGTTGATAAATTAAACTTACCTCAAGGAACAAGCTAATGCTAGCTCCGTCAATATTGGCGTTATACGTAGAAATGTTGTTGTCGATATTAGCACGTATTTTTAGTCGCACGCCATCCTCCACTCTCTGGGCTTTAATCACCTGCCAGCTCCCGTCGTCCACCTGGACTTGCACATCCTCGCCATCGTATTTGACGGCAACGGAATAAACTAAGAGAACAACACTTATCCTATTTTCATCTTTTTGTTTAATTCTGATCTATCCATACCTTTATCATTGGCTCTCAAGTTATATGTCCGGATTAAGGCATAGTTAAGACGCGCGTTAGCGGCTGAAGAAAATGGATCTTGGCTACCGTTGCTGTTGCTAAAGGCTGCTTGTAACTCATTGAAAACCAGGGCCAGGGCAGCCTGGCTCACCTGTTGCTGACTGATAACAATTGGAGGGAAAAGGCTGTCGAAGTGCTCGTCAATGAAACCCGTGTGGACATTGGCCAACTGAAACTCGGGGTGAGATGCCAAATCTATAAGAAAGTTTATGTTTGTGTCCAGTCCAGAGATCTATAATGATTGAGTAATGTGTTGGTAAAATAGATACTGTATTATATTAGAAAAACGTACATGATATTCGCGCAACCGAGCGATCAAGGAGTTCAGAGCCTGCGATCGGTTTTCGCCCCACACGACCAGCTTTGCAATCATGGGATCATAGTGCACAGACACCTCATCTCCCTCGCGAACGCCTGTTTCCACACGCACCTCGGCACTAGGATGCGGAGTTGACAGGTAACGCAAGGGACCTGCTCCGGGCAAAAAGCCTCCCCGTGGATTTTCGGCGTAGATGCGGGCCTCAAATGCGTGGCCATTGCGGGTGATCTGCTCCTGTTTTAGTGGCAAACGCTCGCCGGCAGCTACCCGTATCTGCCATTCGACCAGGTCGGTGCCCGTTATCATCTCGGAGATAGGATGCTCAACCTGCAGCCGGGTGTTCATTTCCATAAAGTGGAAGGAAAGATCCTCTTTGTCAAGAATAAACTCTACTGTACCGGCTCCAACGTAGCCCACAGCTTTAGCAGCGCGAACAGCGGCTTCGCCCAGCTCACGACGCAGCTCCTCCGATAGACCAGGCTATACAAATATGGGTCTATGTTAATAAAGAAGCTTTTTAATAAAAAATACTACCACATACCGCTGGTGCCTCTTCAATGATCTTCTGATGGCGGCGCTGAACGGAACAGTCGCGCTCCCAAAGATAAACAGCATCGCCATACTGATCCGCAAAGACCTGCACTTCAACATGGCGAGGCGATCGAACATATCGCTCTAGAAGTACTGAGCTATCTCCAAAAGACTTTTGCGATTCGGTGCGTGCAGAGTTGAGAGCTGATAGAAAGTCTTCCGGATTTTCGGCAATACGCATTCCCTTGCCACCGCCTCCGCGCACTGCCTTGATCATCAAAGGAAAACCTATTGCCTTGGCTTCTCTTTGGAGGCATTCGTCCGATTGATCATCACCGTGGTAGCCATTGATGATAGGTACTCCAGCCGCGGCCATAATAGCCTTGCTTGTGCTCTTTATACCCATGTCACGGATGGCGGAGCTAGGCGGTCCCATGAAGATGACGCCTTCGCGCTGACAAAGCTCCGCAAATTCCACTGACTCCGAAAGAAAGCCGTAGCCCGGGTGAATGGCTTGTGCACCCGACTGCTTGGCTATTTCCAGGATGTGCTCACCTCGAAGGTATGACGCAGAAGAGGCAGCCTCTCCTACTCGGTAAGCCTCATCGGCCAGTTGCGTGTGTAGGCTTTTCTCGTCCGGATCTGAGAACACGGCAACCGTGCGGACCCCTAGTTTTCTAGCAGTGCGGATGACTCTGCAGGCAATTTCGCCTCGGTTGGATATGAGAATCTTGTTAATCGGACGCACCTTCGGTGTAGCTTCTGTTGCAAAGCACCTGCCGAAAACAAAAACAAAGTGGAAGTGTTTATGTAATCGGTAGAACATTCAACCTGTTGATTCTTTTGGATTTTAAAGTTCTCTTATTACCTGGCATTTGCTCCAACGCTGCGCAGCAGTCTCGCATACATCGTTATTGTCTAATAAATGCAATAATCTGTAAAATGTAAAAAATATTAGATGTTGCGAATGTGCGATCTTCTGTTATCAGGCGCAACTATAGAGATGTCGATTCTACAAAACCTAGCTAACGATCAGTGCTGCGCATTTGCTTTATACGATATTCTAAACGATATTTTACTGCATGTAATTAGGATATTTAATTCAACCTAAGCCCTATTTTATTTAATTTCCCTAGTATAACTGTAAGTTGCAGAAGTAGCGTAATGTACTCGTTTCCCTTTTAAAGGGCATTTTGCCTTTTTTATTTTTAGTCGTGCGCATCTCTAAAAATATCGATAAGAAAAAAGTAAAAGTCACGCAGTAAACAATACGCTGCGGAAACTTTAAGCTTATCAATAGCAACAAACCTCAGTTGAAGTCCCAGGCTCAGCTTAGCATTTTATTTAACGTCAAATTAGGTGAGATTGACAGCGGCAACTGTTTTGTGTTTTAAATACTGACCCTGAACATCGCAGGGACCAATCCGAATCGATGGATAAGCGCGTCACAGTGCTGCTTCCAAACGCCCGGCGACAGAATGTCAGTGTGACGGCGAACATGACTTTGCTGGAGATCTTAGAAACGGCATGTGCTAAGCATGGCTACGACAGCGAGGAGCACTGCCTCAAGTTCCACAACAAGGTGGTTAGCCTGACGCAGCAGTTCCGGTTCAGCGGCTTGCCGAACAACTGCGTCTTGGAGATGGAGCCCACGGAGAAGCGGCGAACCTTGAGCAGTGTGGTCGTCTGTGTCCAGCTGGCTGACGGTTCACGAAAACAGGGCGAATTTACGCCCAATGACACCGTCTGGTTGGTGGTGCAGAAGCTCTGTGAGTCGCAGGTCAAAGGTTACGAGAGTCCGGTTATTGTCTACACACGGAGCGAGGTCATCGGCGAGGCGCAGATGAAGCAGACCACCCTCAAATCGCTGGGCATTCTGGAGGGCCGTGCGATGATGCGACTCATAGACAAGAAGCCGGAGGATTTAAAGACACAGGCTAATGTTTACAAGCCGCCTGAGGCAAAAGCCAAGCCCACAGTCGATGACGACCAACCTAGCACTTCCCGTTCGGCAATGGCTGCCAGTGGAGGAGGTGGTGGCTTTTCCATTACAAGTAACATGATTAAAAATCTAAAACGCACGGCCCCCGACGACAAAACCACTGCAGAAAATGAAAATGCTAGTTCGTCTGAGAAACCCGATCATCCACAACAGGTGCAGCCTGAAGCACCGAAATACGACTGGGGTAGTGGTTCTGGATACTCGCTTCATATTCCTGCTGGCCGGAAGAGGCAGGAGAACGAGGTCGACGAAACTGCCTGTCGGCCTCCGCCAGTGGTTAATGTAATTGGTCCACGTCAAGCTGTGCTTTTCTCACTGGACGAGTCAAAGAAGCTGGCAGAGGATTTGCCAGACTCTTTCTTTGATCTAACTGTAAACGACTTAAAGATGGTACTGCGGGACTTGAAACGCACCTCGACCGGCGACGATGACGCCCCTTTGCTGACAGCCAAGCTCAGGGAGCTGGAGCGCCAAAAAACGATGCTGGCAAAACTGAATCAGTACAAGGACTGCGTTCTGCGAATTCAGTTTCCAGATCGCTTTGTACTCCAGGGAATGTTTAAACCTCACGAGCCACTGTCCAAGGTGGAGGATTTTGTTCGTGAGTTCCTAGTAAACCCCGGCGAGAAATTCCACCTCTTCACAATTCCACCGAAAAAGATACTGCCTTCGGAAGAGACGTTACTGGAGCTTAACTTTGTTCCAAACGCTATTGTGCACTTTGGATTTCTGAAGGATAATCTGAACGCTGTGCAAAACAGTTTCGTTTTGGAGAAGTACAAGGCTCAGCTAACCTCTGAGGAGGGGGCGCACTATGCTGTGCAAAAATACCGCCTCACCCGGGCAACTGCGGTGGGTTCTGGCTGATACTAGATGGATATAATGGCTTTAAGCGAACAGTTTGCGTGATATTAAATGAATCCGCTTTATTTCTATACTTTTGAATAGATTGTCATACTGATAAGTTTGTAAGGTTTTAACTGGGGGGAAAAATGTTCTCATTAACTGTGAATGTTGGAATCCTTCATGCAAGGAGTGATGAATGCTTGCTGCAGCTCGTTTATCCACTTGGAAAGCACTGCAGATAGAAAAGCTATGTAACAAGGAAGTTTTCTTAAATTTCCAAAATTACCGTATTTGGCACCAACTATCACCGGACAGGCAGAGTGCTCTGTTTTTTCGTGGGTGTCGCCGGAGTTGTGAAGGTTATACCACATGACCGCCGATCCTTTCTTGGGGGTTATGGATATATTCAGATGCGGAAAGATTGTTGATCCACCCAGTTCCACATCACCCAGCTGTAAATAAGTTAGTCTGCAGTTGTAAAGGTCCCAAAAACGATTTAACTTACATAGAATAGAACTGTTAGAATACGATCGCCCCTGTTCAGTCGAACCTAAACGAAGTTTCTTAAGTAATGAGGCAACATTATTTCCGTGGATCCATACCGGTTCCGAATAGCCGTAAAAATCGAAGTGTGGCGCATATGTTCCTCCTATTCCATAATTTATTAGCACAAAGTCATCCGACTTTTCCACAATCAGCCCTGACATATCTCTTATCCGATTTTCAATGTTTTTTATTAACTCTCCAGAATCCGCGTTTAGGGGCATGTCCTGAGACGCTCTTATTGATGAGACCTGACCTTCGCCCACCAGGGAAGTTCTGAAATCGCTATAGTTCAGCAACAAATTTATCTCGTTCTCGTAGATCACATCGTGGTAGACCACCATGTAGGGATCGGTGCTCAACTCCTCCATCTTAAGTGGTGCAATATGCAGGAAAGGTGATGTGGAGCTATTGTAACGGCAATGAAGGTGATTTGGTGATCGAAATGTGGCACTACAGTTTTTCTTCACGGCCAAATCTGTTTCAAAATGGTCATGCACTATTCGATGGATAGTACTTGGTTGTGGCTTATTGCGGAAATGCTTAATAGCTGAGTCATACTGCTGATTTTTTACCAGAAGAGCACCCCATGACGTATCAACGGTTGACTTACTAAAACCATAAATATTGTAAACGGAATTATTTTCCTTAAATTGGGTTAGAGAGGCATTAAACCAGGCTTCGGCTAGTGCATCCTTTCGAATTTTTACACAAAACTCCCCAAGAGCATAACAATCCAGAGACGACAGAGCAGTTCTGAAAGGCAATAATAATTATTCTTTTATGTTACCGATTTTTCTACTTACTCTGGGCGTAAGTATCCTGATAAGTTCCCAACTACTAGCTCCTCGGGCTTTAGCTTATAAAAGGACATCAGCTCATCGATGCCCCGGGACGCCATTTGTAAGTCGAAGAAGGTCGGTAGCTGAGTTCGCATGCGGTCGGCTTTATCAATATGTGCTATAACAATTGGGGAAATATTTAAATATGATCAAGAAAGGAAATAATGACTGAAATACTGGAACTCTCCAGAAAACAGATAAATAAACTATATAAGAATTTATTATAATTTGATGCAGAACAAGAAAGGAAAGCTAGCTTGGGGCGGAGCCCGAACTACCAACTAAGCACCCTTGCAGTTAAAACCAGATATATATCGCAAACATCGGATATAATTGGTCGACCCTTATGAGAATACTACGAGTATAATAAAACCAATTTATTACAATAAAAAATCGAAAAAAAGTCCCAATGTTGGTATTTTTATCAAATACCATTTCCGATCTTTCAGTTATATGGCAGCTACATGATATAGTCCACCGATCCCGCCCGTTCCGACTCATAACTGGCGTGCAAAGGAAAGATGAGAGTGGCAATGAAGGCACTGTTTCAACACGATAGCTTTAAAACTGAGAGACTAGTAGACATGCTTATATCAACTCAGGAGGTGAATCTGATCAAGGATATATGTATATACTTTAAAGGGTCGGAGTTGTCTCATTCACTGTGTTGCACACTTTTGACAAAAATTATAATACCCCCTGGGTACCAAGGGTATACAAATTATCACACCTTTGGTTGGTCTTATTTTGAACTTCTAAGATTCTCCAGGAAATAAGAGAAATAATATTTAAAAAATTTGGTTTTTGTGCAGATTGATCGACAATGGGTATATACAAATCGTTAATCAACACGGGACCCATATTAAAGCGACTCTGTTAGATTTCATTAATTTTACATACTCAATTCTCCATTCTGTGCTTCCGAGGTGTATTGTAGCCAACCTTTCCAGCCCGAAGTAAGGCGATAAATTAAACTGAAGCTGTTTAAAGGGTTTCCCAAGTACGTTTCATAATCCATCTTTATTTGGATGTGCTTAGCTTTCAAATTACTTAAGGATCTGTAATGGAATTTATGAATAATTTTCCTTTTTGTGCTGTTTTTCAACCTACTTTTCTACTATGCTTAGCTTCTTTTTCAGCTCATCCACGTAGCCACTTAGGTTCTCGACCAGCTTATCCTCAACTTCAAGGAGTTTCATTAGTTCTGAAGTTGAGGCGGCATAGGTTTTATCTGGAACTGTGTTGGAAAACTCATTGCACCGAACTTGTCCAGTAATTAAAAGGACTATAAATGTGAAATATTTAAGCATAAACATGTGGCTTTCAATAACGTGAGGGCAATGTAGAGACAGTTCGATCAGTTACTGTATTGAGGATTGCAAATTTGTCAAGGTCTAATTGGATTAGTTGGGGTTACACAAAGAAAAAAAATGGTGCAACATATAATGTATTATTTTAATAATAAGTTATATAAGTAAGTAAGTTATAGAAGTTATATAAAAATTAAAATAAAAAGATCTGAAAAATTGACTATCAAGATTAATAAATAGATCGTGTTCTGTATTCTTCCTGACTTGGAGGCCATTTCACCTCAAGATAACGCCGTATCACTTACAGTTATCAGCGGTGGGGCCAGTGTTGCCAAGCGAGAGAGAGAGAGAGGCTTCGTGGCTCCACGGCTGATTTAGTGGCGCTCGAGTGCGCTCGTTTACTTTGTGGGTTTCTTCGGCTTGCCGCGATACCAACTCCAATTCAAAATCCGATTCAGTCGTTGGCCGCGCGCCCGAGCAACAAGTTAAGTTTCGCACCTGGCCAGGTGATCGCGATCGTAGCAGATTGTAAGTCGCTGGAGTTTCGCTTTGGCAATGCTATATGGCCACTCAAGCCAAGGCGATATTCGAACATATTAACGGCCTGTGAGCAGTGTAAAATTACAAAATTAAATCGAGTGCCTAATTTGGTTAACATTGATTCAAGAAAGTGTTAATTGTCTTCGTGTGTTCATACACACATGTGTGTGTAAAAATCGAATTTGCGCTAATTTCGGGCGAAAAATTAACGCGGCCATAAGACCTAACGAAATTAAACCGTATCGAAAACAACTTTTACCTATGCTGCCAGTTTCAAAACGAACCAGAACTGTTGTTGCTATTGTTGTTGTCTTGAACGTGCCATGGCAGAGCTGTCGTTTCGTTTCGGTATGGGGGCGTGGCTGGTAGTTGGCATGTGCGCAGCCGCCTTCGCCGCCAATAGCTATATAGTCATATAGTCAACTACAGTAACGGTTGACAGTGACAATAGACGCAAGCGAGAGACAGCCGAGGAAATTATGGAGCGCTGACCAACAAACCAAAGCGCTGGGGCAATTGGAAAGTGGTTGTTATGCTCAAGAGCGCAGCGAAGGAGTTTTGGCGTGCGGTGTGTCAGGCGGGACTATTGGCGGATATGCCGTTAGCTTAATCCCAGTAGAGATGGCCAGAATTGAGATAAACACTACGATATTACGTATACGCATAAAATAGGCGCATGGAAATTGCTCATATCAATATTTAATTCAAAAAAGTTTTCAAATTCTGTTAAGATATATTTTACTAACGCTCGATTGTAATGAATATTTTTTAAAGTCTATAAATACTAAATTGCACACTTTTCGAATGAATATATTTGAGGAAATTGTAACTACTTTAAATTGCAAAAGCTTTGAAACTAATCACAAAAATGAATTAAAATTTAAACGAATAGACAAAAATTACATGTTGTATTGCAATTCAAGTTGGAAAGCATTATATTGAAACTATTAAATTGACCAAACTGTGCGCAGGCGTACCATTGTGTTCGAAAGATCGAATCATTAAATAATGACATAGCATAAAGTCCAATTTATAACAGTAACCAGGAAAACATTTGATTTTTGTCAAGAGCTTTAAATTAAATATTTACTATATTTAAATATTAAATATTTAAATATTTATACTTTAAACTTACTATACATACACAAATCAGTACGAACAAATATATTTCTAATGCAATGTTTAGGGGAACATATTCAATTATGATTGAGTCACAGTTTCATAATAATTTCGCTCCCATTATTTTTTTTTGCCGTTATTGGTCGATATGAAAATATAATAATAGTTTGCCGCTTCTGCCACTGCCGCTGCCTCTGCTGCAGCCTCTGCTGGCGCCTACGCACACCTGGCACGATTATCGGCGCATCTCAGTCGCGTCGCCGCCTCCGATCTTCACTTTTACCGCGGAAAGAGAGAGTGAGAGTGTTTACCCCGCTCATTTGCGTTTCTTGTGCTTACCGGTTTTATTTATCATTGTGCTTTGAGTGTTTTCTTCGCCGCTTTCCTCCAACCGCCGAGTAAAAATAATTGATAAAAATAATAAGTTCATTAAATTTAATTAAATCAACTATCCGCTTCCGATCTGCGGCACGAGTCGCGACTCGCTAACAACGATAATAAAAGTTTATTGTGTTTTCCTCAGTTTTCTTTTGCAGCCATTTGAGTGGGCTTGTGTGTGCGTCTTTGGGATTGTGTGTGTGAGCGAAGAAAATCGGAAAGAAACAAAATTACACGCTCTTCGCTTCCGACGAAATCAACAAATCACCTCTATTTTCCAAAAAATCGAGGGAAAACATCCGAAAACAAAATTCGTGCGAGAAAAAAGTGGCGAAAATGAACTTTTTTGTGATTGGGTTTCTCATCATGCAGGCTGCAAGTGAGTAGACGAATGCATTTTTCCTAATTTTTGCCATTTTCTAAAGAAATTATTATTTTTGTTTATGTCGGGGCTTAAATTTAATTGCTTTTCACGGGTGTCGGGCTAATGTTCAATTGATTCGGGCTGTCAGCTGGCGAAAACAAGAAATATAAAACAAATGACTTAAGCGACGAACTTGCCTGAATTCGAGTGTCTGGCCTGTGTTCCAAGTCTTTTACGGCCTGACTGATTTGGCACCTGGATGTGCCGTAAGACGAGGCCTCACACCCGAAACAGGTTGCAGCGGGGCTAAGATGATTCTCTCGGCAGTTGGCCAAATGCAATCGCGACCAGTGGCCAACAATTGGCCAATTGGTCACCTCGATCCAAAAAGTTGCGAGACATATTCAATTTTGAGTTGGAGCGCAGGCAGGTGGTATTTTTTATATTCTTCGCATTAATTGACTGACAATGTATTCAAATCGCTGCGAAAAGTGCGCCAAAACCAAAAGAGAATTAAAAACACTGTCTTATCTGCACATGTGTTTATGGCCATTAGGCCCCCGACCTGGGGCTTCAGTTTATTGGCATCGCTTTTTGTACGGATTCACATTTGGATTGGGTCTCGGCTTTTTATTATGCTTGTGCTTTGGCAAAACCTTGCCGAGGAAACCGGATTGATTTTGGGTTAGTCATGGTGCCCATGGAGCATTCTTGACCTGAAGTAGAGTGCAACTCATTAAGAACAAAAATGGAGTTTGTACGGCACACAATTAGTGCTTGTGTGAGTTGAAGGCAGACACTTTTCGGGGGACTATTTAGCCCATTTACCGACCGTTCACCACTCAATTAATTCGCCAATTGGCCAGCCATAAATTAGCCCGTCCGACCTTCGCTCGCGCTGGAGATGATTGAGTGTTACGATCTACAGCTACGGCCGGATGTGTAAGAATATCGGTCAAGTTCAGCTAACTGCTGGTCTAAAACCAACCAGATTGGTGTTAATTTCGGCAATTTGCGCCGCCTAATTTGCATAATATTTAACCCATGTTTGCTGACCTTTGCCAGCCGAAAAAGAAGTGGACCATGAGGCCAGAAGGGACTACTTCGGCTCACTGTGTTGTCCAAATATGTACAGACATTGCCCTGCCCAGATCTCTCATGCCCCATTGATGGCTTCATAAAAGCCACCAGCAGTGTCCGGCAATCGTGGGCCATGATTCATCAATACCAGGCCGATTTGTATCCGAAAACATTGAGATGCGTCGATGTTTCAGCCCCTTTGTGTTTTCTTTTCTTTTCGCTCGCCTCTTCTGTATTGGAGCCTCAATTTCTGTTTTGTGGTCAATGACGCAGCATCTTCAGTGGTTTCTGTTTCTGTGTCTGCCGTTTTATATAACCCACATTCCGGGGCCGATGTTTCTTCGGAGCTTTATGCAATACTTCTGGCTATAGTGTCTTAGCCCTTTCTGGGCAAAAGTGACAGCTAATAGTTAAACACTGAAAATATACATACGGCTCATGTGCCAGTAAACATTGTTATTAAATGTTTTTGCGAAGGTTTCTGACAAAAAGTGTTGCCATCGGCTATTAGCTTGGGCACAACTTAGAGACCCGGCCAAGGGCCGAGTGTGGCTGGAACTGCATTGGGGTCAAAAAGTACTAAAAATAATAAGTGAAAGAAAATGCATTGTCATACAATTGGTCAATAAGTAAAAGGCTCTTCGGGCCGGAATTTCGCAAAGTGAAAGGCGCCCAGGCAGCAATGCACTTGCAAAAATATAAATATTTGTTTATTAATTCTAGTTGTTGTTTGGTTCCCTTTCATGCGAGAATGGTTAGTTAAATATTACTTAAAACAATTAAAGTTGTCTTTAAAATATGTGTGGTAACCAACGTATCAATCAAGGCTAATAATCTTTAAGTAGACTTTTATGGCTTACAAAATGTATATCCAAACTTTGTTCAGTGCATGTGGAGATTTCCGGTGAGGCTTTTTCCCACACAAGAGTCCTGTCCTTTCCCTTTCGCAGCTGCAGCATCCGACTCGTTTTGTTTGCAATTAGGAATAAATTAAGGCGTTATTATCGCCCCTATTGTCTGAGATCGTCTTCACATACCAATTGTGACTATGCGACTATACAACTATATATTTTGTTGCTCTTGTCAAGTGTTTGGTTCATCATTTCCGAGCACGCAACCCGCTCACGTAAGACCTTCGGTTCACCAGTTCAAACGGGGCTGAGAGATGCTGCACCGCTTTTGGGCCATCTCGGTGCCTTGCATTCCATTCCACACCTTTGTTGTTGTGGCAGTCTGATTATTTTACCCACACGCACCGCCAGAGACACACACGCGGCCAAATTGCAATTTAATTCGATGGCTTTGTCAAACATTTTTGTCAGTTGGGGCTCTTTTGTTGGGCCTATCGCTCACTGTCAAGACCATCGTTCAATTAACATAATTAACCGGCGAGCGGAGTGAGACAAGCCGCGCTTTTGTGGCCGACACTTCGAGCCCCGTTTTGACAATCTAAGCCGATCCAAGCAATCTCCCCTGAAGCTGTGCGATAATGGTTTCATTTTGGATTGCCTATTTAACTCGCGGGGCAAGGTCAAAGGTCCAAAGTATGGGTTTTATCGCCTTTAATGGAATAAGAACCCTGTAGGCCATAGATGTACCTTTTAATTTTGATTCAAGCTGGGAGTTGAGGTATTTGAAGTGAGAACATTATGTAAATGAATTAACGTAAGCCTTAAAAAGAAATGGAAAGTTTCTCGGAATCAGTCCCAAAAAAAAGCGAAAGGTTGTCGCCCAAAGGGCCTTCGTTGCTCGTCTCCGTGCAAAAATCATTGAAAACGAGATAAAAAGATTGACCGTAAAACATTTTGCCAACAATGGAATGCCCAAGCCTTTAAATATGAGTGCAGAATATAAAAAGGGAAACCACTTAGAGAGGCGTTGGTTTTAGAGGTTGGGTTAAGGTTTGGCCACGATGAATGGAGGGTCGGCTGGACGGCCTAGGCGATATGATGTCTGATAATGTATACAAGATATTTGCATTTGTCGCTGCCATGCCGCTGCCGTGGGAGATCATCAAATTGAATTAACACTGAGCATGGCAAGCCAGTTTCAGTTTCAGTTTTCGGTTTCGGTTTCGGCTTCAGTTTCTGTTTTTGATCCACAGTGAGCAATTAATATCAATGTTTTTGAGACAAGATGACCCACTTTCGCAGCCGAAGGTGCTAACTAGACTTTGGGCTTTGGCTGCGGAGAAAGATATACATAAACACCAGCTTCGAGGAAAGTAAAGTAACTAAACATTGATGGCCAGTGACAGCCAGTGGTCGATGTCGATGACTTGTCTATACCGGCACTGCCCCACGTGCATATTTATGCCTCATTATTTGTTTAGTTTGAATTTCTATTTGACCACTTGCTGCTTGCTGCGGATGCCAGTTAAAAAAAAACACAAAACAAAAAAAAATGGTCGTAAAGCCGCAGCAACTCGCATTTCATACGCGAGATGAGATGAGAGAAAGCGCTCGTCGATCGCCTCTGACTAACTGCAAATGTCGCTGGATATAGTATTGCCCCCATATTGCTCCTCGGTATCTCGCTGGCTATTTGCGTAGAGTTTTCCCTAACTAATTGCCGGTTTCCCTTGTCCATTTTGTCGCCAAACTGGCCATTTGCAGGCGTAATTAAAATAACTGCTCGCCCACCCGGCGAATGCGTAATGCCAATCCATCACTACCGCAGCCAAGTAAAAGTTCAATTAAATATCTGGGGACTTCAATTGCAATTTGCAATTATGCGGAGAGATTGCGGTTTGAGGTGGGTAGAGTAATTAGTGGGATGAGGAGGAAGTGACCGATGTGGTCAGAGTGGTGAGCACTCTGATCCCAGGGAGATGGCCAAACATTGCCTTGCCATGCTGACACTCCATTAGGCGGGCGGTTATAAAACCAGCTCCATTTTCCTTGAACTCGCAAACCAAACTGTTGGACTCGACTCCTATCTGACCCGTGGCGACTAAACACTTGAAAAAAGTAAAGACTTTAATGCAAAGTATTAAATCATTATAAGAGAGCGTTTAGTGGGGCCTTTTCCACAGTGTAATGTCTAAGCCGATTACCACAATTGGCCACATGCGCCACTGGCCCATAATGGCCTGCCATTAGCCGCCTTAGAATCGGTTTCGAACGCGGCTCCATGAATATGGATGTACGACATGCCGGCCGGATAGACCATACACAGATCACAGGGGCCTCGTAGGGGCATTTTGAAAGAATCCACTTTAAACTCGTATTACATGTCCCACTTGACTTGCTAACAATTTAATTTGAACCCAAGACGCGCGCAATTCGGATTGGGGTCTTCAACTTTGTTCAGGTCATAAGAGTTGCTCTCAATAAGTGTTAACCAACCCAGGCTATTTGTAACCCCTGGTCCATGGTCTGATGTTCATAAGGAAGTAATATGTGTGGTTCCATAATGGGTCTGCTCACGGCATGGTTAATCGATTTTGGCTGCGAGAATGCTTGGGACTTGGTTTTATTGCGGCTTGCGGTCGGATGGGGCCATCTTCTCAGCGCCAATCCAATGTGGGTCATTCTGCGGTCCCACCTCCATCTGACAGATGGAAGATATTAAAATACACATTCCATCGGATCAGATACACATATGCGATATATAACCGGGCCATCTGCACATTAATCAAGACATCCGCCACGCCATTTGATTCGGTGCGGGCCGGGTTTCGCGCCGATTTTCAATGAAAAAATACAAGTCGTTGCTTGACAGTGATAAAATTTTGATTAATTTATGTCCACGCCAAACTGTGATCTAACCCAAGCGACAAAAGCTGGAGCCCCACCCACCTTAACCAATTAACAATACTTTAGTTTGCAGGCTAGCCTAAGCGTAGATAATAAGCTCTTTGGTGTCGGCTTAGATGTAGGGAAAAAACAACACAGAAGCACCTCCTGTCGATTCCCAAAAACCCCAACAACCATCCCTAATATGAACCTTTTTGTACTAATTTTAATCATTACTTTTGTACTATATGATCGAACTATCCTATTCTGTGTTTGCTTTTTCTATTCTTTATTTATAGGATTGGCTTGCGGGACGTGTGTTTTAAACTCCGATTTTGGTTTCATTCTCGATTGTAACTTCAAAAAGTCTGGACTGTTTCGTGTCCGAAATTTGGGTGGCCTCAAGGCCCATTTCGGTTTAGGTAAATCCCTCAACTATTCTATCATCCCGTAACATCATCACCGTTTCATTTCCACACTCCCCCTGTAAATAGTCTATCGAAACAGGTTGAGGTCAAGCCAAGGCAGCTGATTTTAAATTTCAAGTGCAACTAATTGGTCGAGTAATCGAACTTCGTCTGAACCCCGAACTGAACCGTACCACGAACGATTAAGTAATTCATTAATGCAATAATGCCAATGTCAGTGGTAACAACAAGTCCAAAGTAGAGCACCTGAACGGAGAAGCAGACCATAGAGTCTGAGTCCGACTTCGAGACTGACCTGCAGTTCACATATCAGGGGCGCGGAAAGCAGGTTGTTAGGAATACTATTCACTATTAGCTCGAATAGCTAATGTATTAAAAAAGTATTGAAGAGGGAAATGTGTTTAGATTTTATAAGACCTATACCTCTTAGAAGATTTATGTTAAATACCACCTTTATTATAACAATGGAGCCCCTTCACCCATGTGTAGATTTAATCGATTCAGAAAACTCCAAAGTAAGCCACAATTACCCAACAGTTGAGCGTAAAGTTATGCAAAACCTTGCCCGTTGACCCCCGTTTTTTGTCTGAAATATCCTACTAGGCCATCTGTAAATACAAACCGAATAGATCATAAGCCTTTGATAAGACCCTTCTGCGGTGGATTAGCTTACCTCAACCACGTGAAGGGAACAAAACAAAAAAAAAAACAAAACAAAAGTCATTAATTAACACATCATTGCCCAACCCTTGACCACGTTCGAAGAGATTGATGGGGCCGTTGCGGCCTGAGCTGACCAGAAACCTTTTCCCATTTTGCAGGTTTCAGTCTGGGCGACGAGCTGGGCTTCCCGGAGTCTCTGGGCAACGTGGAGCCCGATCGCCGGCGTGCCATTAGCTACAAAAACGGAGCACCCCCCGAAATGGTGGGCGTGCTGCCCTCCAACCAGCAACAGGTAACTTACGTTCGAGAGGTACTGTCCATATACTTCAAGGTTAAATCAATATTGCTTTATAGGCCAATCCCCCAGTTCAGCACCCTTTGCCGGAGAAACGCATCAGTTCACGCTCTACTGGAGCGGCGCCCTACAACCTGCAGCAAGTGCAGCAGCAGCAACACTTGCAACAAAAACAGCTGCAGCAGCAACTGAAGCTTAAACAGTTGCTTCTTCTGCAGCAGCAGCAGCAGCAGCAACAGCAGGCCCATCTCATGACCGAAGCGCGTCCATTGCCACTTGGAGTTCCCGCTTTCCGGCCTATTCCCCAGAAGCAGGCGGCCGCTGCAGCCGCTCCGGCTCCGACCACGGCAGAGAGGCGGGTGGCCGTGGACACCACGGAGCCCAGGGTCAGTGTCAACAACAAGCTTGTGGCAGCCATCGATAAACCGGTAAGATGCAAGCCTAAAAATCTATATTTGAACTTTAAGTTTTACCTTCTGATCAGAAATATATAGGACATCTACAAAGGCTAGGGAAACATGAACTATGAGTAGAGTGGGAAATAGAGATAGAAGTTAGATGATTATAATTACTTGTATTGCTTTAGCAGTTTTGAAACTATAATGTATTTTAATCTTATATCTTGAATGCCTCACCCTTTTTAGCATTCGAATCGTACCTTCCACGTAGCTAATCCAGTGGTCTCTCAGCCTGCGGCAGTTCCAGTATTCCAGGCGATGCCGGAGTCCATTGCCCGGATCGCTAACGTGGGCAAGGAGCACCGAACTGTGGCCAGCCATCCGAACTATCTGCAGTTCGAAGAGCCAAAGTTCGACCTGAAAGACGTAACTATTGAGGAACTGGCGGCCGCAGCAAATGTCAGCGTGGAGACCATCAAGCATGCAATTTACGTCCGGGAGCAGCAGCTGAAGGCGGAGCACCGGGCCCAGCTGGCGGCCAAGCTGAGGGAGGAGTTCATGCGCACCTCCACGGTGAAGACAACGACCACGACGACGACAACAACTACTACGACCACCACGCCTCGCCCCCCCAAGTCGATGGCTGAGCACAAGGTGTCCAAGGTGAGTAAAGCCCTGAAAGCCATATTTTACTTTTTTCCCTTAGCCCCTATATTTAAATGTTGTACTTCGTCTTAGGTGATGAACGCCCCTAAGGAGTACTACCCTGTTGGCTATGACAAGAATTTCGATGACAACTTCAAGTCCAAAGTGGACCTACCGCCTACGAGTTTCTCCTGCGCGAAACAGAAACATTTCCCGGGTCTATATGCCGATACAGATCTTGGGTGTATGGTACGAAAGAATGTCCAAGACATAACCTAGAAGGTTGTAATCGAAATCCTTTTCTTAGGTCTTCCATGTGTGCGCCCTCACCGATGATGGAATGGTGCGCAAGTCCTTCCTGTGCCCAGAGAACACGCTCTTTGACCAGACGATCCTGAAGTGCAACTGGTGGTTCTACGTAGATTGCAGCTCCAGCACCAGTGTCTACGACTCGAACATACCCATCTCCAAGAGCTACCAGCTGATGAAGTCGCTCACCTACTTCTCCAAGTTTGCCGGCGGGCAGAAAAAGGAGCAGGACGGCGACAAGGACGAAAACGCCCTGGACGTGGACACACTGCGGGAGTCGATGGAGGGCGTGATCCGTCGCCAGGAGCAGGCCAAGCGGGCGGAGCAGCGCGAGGAGGAGGAGCGCAGCCTGAGCCTGGCCCCCAAGGAGGACCACGAGCACGTGGTGCCCGCGGAGGGGGAGCAGCAGCTGTCCAACTAGGCCCCAGAGCCCATCCCAACGCTATCTGAGATCTAGGTTAAGTGTTCACGATCGAGCGTCTCTGGTCGGTTAGCCGTACGTAGTCAAGTCCCTTGCTCCAGCCAATGGTGTTCAGTCGGTAGTCTCCTGCACAGAGAGAAAAATATCACAAAAATGTGTTCTTTTTTGAATTTATTGCCAACAAAAGAACATTTTTTATACAATGACGAAGTGACGAAGTACATTAAAGGGGATTAGAGAATTTGGAACAATATTTTATAAAGCTGAAGGTGCTAGAAAAGTTAAAAATGAATGGCTCATATTTTACTTTATGAACATTATAAATTTAGACAGATAATCCTTAATATGAGAGTAGAAAAAACTATTAATTATGAATTGGGTATTGTATTATTTTTGTCTCTGTGCAGACTTATCACATCCTGTGGCAGCTCCTTTGCTGGCGAGCGCCCTTTAGTTGTAGTCCTTCCTAGCCCCGCAAGTGGATATTTTCTAGTTAAGCCCCTCTGCCAAGTGCTATTGGTTTTGGGCGATTAATCTTAATTCTTTTTACTATTTATTTATTGTTTGTATTACAAGTATTTTTCGACAATTAAATATCGTTTGTTTCAACAGAAATGTATTTGTTTAGCTTGTTTTATTTATAAATGATTATACCACTCTATAAGACTTTTGGCTTCTGGTAAGTTTGGATTTATTTTCATTTTAGCGTACCAATCCAAGTTTATTTTCTTCACCTCATTGTGCTCCTTAATACGAGCCCCTTTAACCAAAATGACATCGTTCTTTTTACCGTTAAATTCTTTGGCCGCCTCATTCCATAAGGTCAAAATAATCACTCCATCATAATCGTCATAGTCCATTAGTTCAATTTCACGGATATGATAGTCCCCAACGACGATCAATTCGCCGACCTCGGTGCAAATTCCAATGGTATCAACAGCGTCGCCTTTAGGCTTTTCATAAATCTCCGAAATGCTTTTCAGATTGTAAGTTGTTCCAGGAATGGAGTTGATAATGGGTCCAATAGGGAATGCCTTGGTACATTTCAAAAAGTTTATAGTGAAAGGATGAGGCACTAAAATGTATTCCTTTTTTGCGTCGTTCACCTCAAAATGCTCGAATATGTAGACTTGATCAGTTTCAATTTGGTTGAAGAAAGTATTGCACAAGTCGTTGAAAACAGTGGCAATTATTTCACCAGTTTCATCCTGCAAGTAAATAAGGAAAACTTTTCCTGAAGTTTCATTATCGTAGGCTTTAATCTCAGTTTTGTGGGTAACGCGCGCCATTATAAATCCGGCTGGGTCCAATTTGTAAGACACGTTACAAATGAATTCTCTGTTCTAAAATTATAGTAATCATTTAAATACCTTTTAAGGAATTGCAACTTTAATGAAATGAGTTGAATATTACTACTTACGTTTAAAAAACTCATTTTGGTTGGTGCTGAAAAAGATTAAAAGTTTTCTTTAGTTATTAAACTCGAGTATTCTTAGAGTAAAACAAATAATTAAAAATTATAGGTTACTTCAATTTGTTTTCTGTATGTACTATTAAGTATGAATTCTTGATCAGCATCAACAGCCGAGTCGAGAAAGCCAAGTCCGTCTGCCCGTATGAAGGAGTGGTTCTCAGAATCAATAAGAAATATATCTATTTTGAGTTATAGGTGAGAAATATAGGTGAGAAATAATATAAACGGGCCGCGGCCTAGGGTCGGTAGAGGGCGGCAAATTTCAGAGGACGGTCACTCGATTTAAGAGGATAAAATTCAAACTTGGCGTACATGGGGCGGCGGAAATAAACTAGCCTACACTCATAAAAAACATAACATACTTTCTTGTTATACCCTTGCAGAGGGTATTATAATTTTTCCAAAAGTGTAAAACGCAATGAAGGAGACATCTCCGACCCTATAAAATATATACATACATTCTTTATCAGGATCACCTCCTGAGTTGATATGACCATGTCCGTCCATCTGTCCGTCTGTCTGACTGTCAGTTTCTTCGCGAACTAACTTTGAACACACACCTTCCTTTGCACGCTGTATATAAGTCGGATTGGCCGAAATCGGCCGACTATATCCTATAGCTGCCATATAACTGATTGATTGGAAATGCTTTAACTTTGGTGTTTTTAGAGTTAGAGAGTTCGGATGTTGCATCAGTGCTATGTTTGGCATGAGAGTGATCGGCCGACTATATCCTATAGCTGCCATATAACGGAACGATCGGAAATGGTATTTGGTGAAAATACCAACTTTTTTATTTTTGAAGATAGAAGCTTGGGTCTTTTTTTTTAGATTTCGTATTGGAATAAATTGGTTATATTATGATATTCTTATAATGTTCGCCCAACTACATCAGATTTTTGACATATATATCCGGTTTTAACTCCAAGGGTATATTAACTTCGAAGTTAGCTTTCCTTTCTTGTTTATTTATTTATTTTATTTTGTATTTAAATTAATACATATTAAATGTATGTACACATTTTAATATTTTTTGATATTTTAAGAAAGCTCTAACTGCTTTAGCCCCTAAAGCTTTTAAAAGTAAAAAAAAAAAACTGGTTTGTATTTGGAAAATAAAATTTCAATACGCAAAAAAAAACTTGCAGATAATACAAAATAAAATTCAGACATCCAGACACTTTTCTCTTCGATAAACAAACATTTTCGACAGTTTTTTGAAAGATTTTTTGTTAGTAAACGGTTTTTACACTTTATTACTTTATTTCATTTTCTATTTGTTTACACAAAAAGGTATCTTCCAGAGGAGTAGGAACTAACTGATCCAATGACTGAATGTAGACTGCTGATCGTTCAAAGCTTTTCGCAAAAAAAATTTTTAGAATACTTTCTATGTTTATTTCACTATACTCTTCCATAAGGTTATCACAATTATTTTGCGGTTTCCGGGGTGCTATTCCAATTTATATTTTTATGGTCTGTAGTCTCACCTATAAGTTTCTCATTTGTGTATGTTTCTTACAATTGTTCTTTAGGTTGTTAATGCAATTTATATTTCTTTGGTCTGTAATCTTTCGCATTATCTTATAACGAAATCACTATCTCAAAGCTCTGTTTTTTACTTCAAGATAGAAGCTTGGGTCTTTTTTTTTAGATTTCGTATTGGAATAAATTGGTTATATTATGATATTCTTATAATGTTCGCCCAACTACATCAGATTTTTGACATATATATCCGGTTTTAACTCCAAGGGTATATTAACTTCGAAGTTAGCTTTCCTTTCTTGTTTATTTATTTATTTTATTTTGTATTTAAATTAATACATATTAAATGTATGTACACATTTTAATATTTTTTGATATTTTAAGAAAGCTCTAACTGCTTTAGCCCCTAAAGCTTTTAAAAGTAAAAAAAAAAAAACTGGTTTGTATTTGGAAAATAAAATTTCAATACGCAAAAAAAAACTTGCAGATAATACAAAATAAAATTCAGACATCCAGACACTTTTCTCTTCGATAAACAAACATTTTCGACAGTTTTTTGAAAGATTTTTTTTTAGTAAACGGTTTTTACACTTTATTACTTTATTTCATTTGCTATTCGTTTACACAAAAAGGTATCTTCCAGAGGCGTTGGAACTGACTGATCCAATGACTGAAAGTAGACTTTTCGCTTCAAAAAATTTTTAGAATAATTTCTACGTTTATTTCACTATACTCTTCCTATAAGGTTATCAGAATTATTTTGCACTTTCTGGTTTGCTATTGCAATTTATATTTTTATGGTCTGTAGTCTCACCTACAAGTTTCTCATTTGTGTATGTTTCTTGCAATTGTTCTTTAGGTTGTTATTGCAATTTATATTTCTTTGGTCTTTCGCATTATCTTATAACGAAATCACTATCTCAAAGCTCTGTTTTTTACTTAAGGGGTTAAACTTAAGGGTTAGGCTTATTCTTTGCTTAGCGGAGTCATACAATGAGACGTTTTCATGTTTATACCCTTGCAGAGGGTATTATAATTTTCGTCAAAAGTATGCAGCACAGTAAAGAAGACATTTCTGACCATTAATACTTTTTCGACCGTATCAAGTATATATATTCTTGATCAGGATCACCTCCTGAGTTGCTATAAGCATGTCCGTCTGGACTTAAACTGTTTCTAAGCGAACTAGTCTCTCTGTTATTTTGAAAAAACTAAATTAAATTTATTTTATTGTATTTTGTATTAAACTCGGGCGATTTTTGGATTTACAAATCAAAAAATTTAACATATAACATAATTTTATGCGTATCTTATCATTCACGTATTTCATATAGGTATGTGTATGTGCACTGCACACGGGAATTAATTGGAAGAGCCGATTCCGGTCAGCTCTTTTAGCTCCTTAAGCAGATACTTGTTATACTCCTTGTGGTTGATGGGAGCAGCGGACTGCACAGTCAGCTTGTTGCGGGTCGTGTCGCCATAGACCTCGTTCTTGCAGCGCAACTTGAAGATGTGAGAAGTAAAATTAAGGGACGAGAATATTTGCTCCGCCTTTGCGGCGTCATTTTCCAGAGCCTCGCCCACTTCCTGGGATGTGTGGCCGAGCATTTGCTCGCCGATCTCGTTGAAGCAGGTCACCCAGCGATTAGACGTCCAGTCGCCAATGCTCATCTAAGAGAACACATTTTAGAAATACAATTCATAGAGTATAATCCTCTTGGATGTACTTACATTAACCAACAGGCGGTACTTAAAGTTTGGATAAAGCGCGTTGCAGCGTTCGCAGCGGTACTGATCGTTGCCCTCATCGACCACCTTCTTGTTGCAATCGGTCTGCGGGCAGGCGCGATAGAATGCGTTCTCCTGCTTAACTATGTGAACCACAGCCTTGCACTGGAAATAGTCTGGCTTGTCACCACTGCCGAGATTGCGCTCACGGGCATCCTTAAATGTCATCCAATCGGTGGAGAAGTTGCCTCCGCCCGTCCGAGCCGACACCATGTTGGCAATGTTATCACCGCCACCGTTGTCAAACCAACCGCGCAGCTTGTGGGCCTCCGGGATATCAGGGTTTATCTTCATAATAGAACCGCCGCCAAGGCTCAGGCTTTTGCCGCCATTGAACTCATTGATACGAGTTCCCTTGACCAGAATGACAGGCTGCACATGACCGTCAAAGTTGACCGCATCATCGCCCCAAAGGGTCAAATTTATGGCCGAGTTGCTCATGTCTACAAGAGTAAGGTCACGCTTCTTGAACTCCTTGTTGGTGGTGCGCGAAACGAAGGCCTGCAGCTCACCGACTTCCTTGCAGATACCAATCGTATCCACCGCCGCCTTATTCTCCATACCAGACACCTCGGAAATGGGCACAAGATTGTATTTGATAACCGGAATGGCATCATCATCTGCTTCTTCGCACAGCTGGACGACGGTTTCGCCCGTGAACGTCATTTCGTAGGCATTGTCCAACTGGGAATACTGTTTGTTCGCCGGTTTTAGTTGGCATTTTGAAAAATAGTAGACGCTGTCCACTTGTATCAAGTCGTAAAACTTATCGCACTGCTCTTTAAAGGCTGTTGCTCGAATCTCACCCGATTCGTCCATTAGGTCCATGCTAAATAGTTTGCCCTCGCCTCGGGCATTGCTCCATGTGCGGATTGCTGTCTTGGAAGTCACACGAGCCTTGATCACCCACTTGTTCTGGTAAGGACTTAGACTGGAAATAGGATGAGTCATTCCGGCGTTAATCGAGGAATTCATGGCTATGTTGTTGTTGTTGTTATTATTATTATGGGCGGGTTCTTTTTTATGGGCGGCGACAGGAGGCGGTGCCGGCTTGGCAGCCAGGTCTTGCTTGGAAGCATTCTCATAAGTAACAGGCTCCCCGATTTTGGCCTTTACATCGGCTCCTGGATTGAGTACCGTCAACTCGGAAATGATGAGGACGCGTCTGTAGAGAAGTTTCTTAGTTCTGGTAAACATCGGGGTATATGGTACACTACTTACTTGCCGGCTCCGTCCTTGCCAACCATGGACGTAACATACTTGTCCAGCTGCACTATGGTGAACTCTTCAAGCTGGCCCTTGTGCTGCATCTCGTTTAGCTGGCTGGCCAACATGGCGTAACTATTAAAATACTTGCCATCGGAGATCAGAATGCGATAGCGCTCGGAGTCAGCGTTGCTGTTAATCTTCTTGATAGCCAAGATCTGGAGCACCGGCTTGGACACATCCTCGCCGTGCATGATGCGCTGTACGGAATGGCTAACGTAATTCTAGACATCTTTGACACTTCGAATCAGATACTCACAGCAATCACTCCCGTAGACAAAGATGAGTAGCCCATTTTAATAAATATTTTTGCGAATAATTCGTATTTCACCAGCTGTAATAAATTGCGATTTGCGGAGACGATGCTAGTAGAGGCGGGAATACTTAAGTGTGACCAGCTGATAGCTAAATCATAGCGTAGGTCGTCGAAGGTAATTTGGTGAAATTGTTTCGTTTCACCACTGTAGCCATTTTTACAACCATTAATTATAATTAGTAAATATTTATTTTAAAAACGTAAAGATACTTTTTTTCTAACAAATTAAAAAAAAGTGTAACTTTTAATTAGTTGTTATTCGCGTCCCTCGATTTTTTAAAATATCCCAATATTTTTAGCCTGTATCCCAACCAGGGATATTTTTCAACAAATCTTTAAAAAATCTATTTTAATTTTAAAGAAATTTTATTTAAAAGAGATTTATTGTAGTTATGTGGGTTTTATGTTGTATTTTTAAAATTCATAATATAATTAATTTATAAAATTTACACGCTACTCTCTCGGTGTCGTCTCAACCGCAGTGTTACCAAATTTCGGGCACCCGATAATCTAGCTTACAACTCTAGCGTGTAATCGTTCGTCTCGCCGTGAACATTTGTGAACTATGTACATTTTGTTTTGCCATTAAATAAACGTATTATTTATCGCAATATTAGCAGTGCCGGGGTGCACTGAAAGTGTCCGCGTTCGAGAAAGTCGCCCCCATCGATTATCACATCGAAATCGCAACGTTACGTCCATTAAAATCAAACGGCAGAGAGTCACGGCGGAGGCATAAAATACACAAAATAAAAGAAGCAGTAGACGGAAAAGAATTTGTGTCTGAATGCACAAAAGTGGATAAAGTGTTGATTGGAGTTGAATTTACTAGTTTGCGGCGTCGAAGCTGGATTAAAATGCTGTAGGAGGCTGTGCTTTTGTGCATTTCTGGCCAGGGAAGGGAATGCCAGTGAAGAGACCAGAGTTGCCAAAAGACGAGGATGACTCCTACCGAACGCCTGTATAGAACGCCTATCGTCCGAATCGCCGGAGTTATGCTGGAGTAACCTCCTGGCCCGTGTCCGACCAAAGGATTGGGATTGGGAACCGGTGCTGCCCGACTTCGGCGTTGTTTAGCATTTAATTCGGTGCCCATTGTCTTTATCCCCAATCGCTGTGCCTGCGCCTTGTTAACCGCATTTTGTTGTTTACGTTTACGTTTGCGTTTGTTTGTTGATTGAACTCTCTCGTCTTGTCGTCCTTCCACAATTTGTGCAATCTGCCATTAATTGTTAGTTACGAATCCCTCGTTGAGCATACAAATCAAAATGAAAGCATCCTCGTCACGTTCGTTGTCGGAATCAGAACTAGAATCAGAGTCAGAATCGATGCGTCCAGCCGTTAAAGCTACAATCAAATTACTCCCGTCCAAACCCACCTCGTCACCGCCGTTTATGACCAGTGTTCAGGCCGCCAGGATTTCGCCAGGACCTGCCTATCATTCAAATTAAGTTGATCGGAGCAAAGGATACACGAATCTAAGGGTGAGTATTGCTATTTACGTTGTGTGCCAAACTTATAATTCTTTTTTCTTCATACAGTTTGCCTCCTGACCTGTTCTTATTGAAAAATTTGAATCCGCTGATTTGACATAACCAGACAAAAATGTAACATCTAAGGACTATAAGCAGTAGCCAGTAGAAGCTCTAGCGCAGAACGTTCTTTGCTAAGAATTACTAAAAAAAAAAATATTGTTTTTGTTACTCAGTTGGACTTTTGCTTTTGAAATATATTAACTAAGTTTTAATAATAACTTTAAGAAGGTGTTAATATTATTGAATATATATATTATTATTGTATATATTATTTTGTTGATATTTACCCTACTTCAAAGATATTTTGCTAAACTTTGAAGAGAAATTCTAAGAAAACGCTTAGTAAGAATATTTATATAAATTTTCGATAAAAATGGTTCATTAAATATTGACTAAATATATGTGAACAATAATTTATAATCTAGAAATTGTAATATGAAAATAAACTAATGTTCTTTTAATTTTATTTCAGATACTGCATGTACTACATCACCTGTAATATAAGTTTAATAATTAGGAATTAAAGTGAGTTGCACGTCAATAAGTGGACCGAAGAGCTAAAAGATTCTAAACATTGGACTTCAACACAATCTGAAAGGGTTCAGAACGATTTGGTTATATATACCAGCAAGCCTTGGCCATTTCTCAATTGAGTTATTTCGGTTAGTGTATCCTTTCATCTTACCATAATCGCATTCTTTAAATTTATTTGGCGTAAACTAGACGCACTCGTGCGAGAAATATTTGTCGCCCCCAATTCCGAATTTAAGGGGTTATTGAAAATGGTTTTGTGGCTGAGGAAGTGATTGAATTCTTTTAATATTACACACACCATTTTAAATCAAATACTTTGCGCATATTTTTTGGAATTTGTATTAGTTTTGTAGATTTGTTGCTTCCTGTTTAAATATCTTGTTTTTTGAATGTTCTGTAAAATATTTTAAATGTAATTGTTATTTTTAAGAAATTTATTCAACTATTTAATTTATTTATTTAAAATTTTCCTTCTTCTTTTCAGAAACTACTGAAATATTAACTTTCCTTGATTTTCTCGTTGAGTTTTTATGAAAATTACATATGTAAGTATACCCTTCAAAAGTATTAAATATAAAAATCTTAATAAACCCTTCAGGAATATTTATATTTTAAAAATGCGCATTATTGTTATTTTATTTAAAAACTCTAAAATCTAAAAATAGTAATATTTCTTATTTTAAACCAGTTGGGAGATTTTGTTGTTTGTTTTTAATGCAAGAAATTATACAAACATTATTATTTAACAATTTTATATACGTATTTTTATGCGGTTACATTCATATAAAAATTATTAGAGAATCTTTAGTATTAATGAATTTGTTTCACACATATAGTGGCAAGTGGGCTCGATCCCTTATTTAAAATTTTGGTCAGAAAACAGTAACGCATAAAGTAATTACATAGTCTATCATTAAAGATACGCATTTAATTCATTAATGCCATATTTAATGCCATATAATATAATATATAAACATGAAAAACAGTAGCGAAACATAGCAGAATAATTATTCGCGCTTTAAACAAATTTATTTTTCATCAGAAACCAGAGGAATAAATATATGAAATCATAATGATGGATAACGATTTCTTTATTGAAAATATAATATACGCGGTGTATTGGTAACAATTTCAATTGGGAATAACTAGTTCTTAATTAGTTAATAATATTAGTTCAATTGAATAAGACAGTATTAAATTTAACTGACAATGAATAAATCTGGACATTTCTAAAAATAATTGTCAACCGCATGCCCAAAAATCAAAGATTATAAAATTGTGTTTTTTCAACACAGGGAACCTATCAAATTTATCATATTTTTGTTTTTGAATTGGTTTTTATATATAGTGGATATTGAAATATTCAAGTTTAGAAGCAAAAAATTCGTTGAATATTTGGATTTTATTTTTGCTCTTAATGGGAGATGTTTTCATTGATATTTGAGCTTTATAAGATCGGTATATATAAAAAATAAATGAAAAATGTCAATGGAGCCCTGCTAATTGTTTAATACCTGCATATATATCCTTTCCTGTCCCGCTAAATCAAAAACCTAATAAATTCGTATAATCAGCTGTACCGATTAAATTATTTTTGTCAAATCGCCTCAAAATATAATCATAAAATGTAAAAGAGAATGTAGTGCAATAAGGAAAACCCCAACTTTTGTCTTAAAATATTATTGAGTTCCTTCTCTGCATATATATCCTTTGCTGGATATCCTAGATATTTTTTCAAAAATATACATATATATTTTTTTTAAAAACTATCACCGAATTTAGTAAACCTATCCCTTAACGATATTAATTAATACTAAAAATAACGTTAATAATAACAACAATTTAAATATAAAATCTAGATTTTTGTTTAAATTACATTTTTCATCTTCACACAAAAAATGTTAGCTATTTAAAATGATAGTTCTTTCGACCGAGGGGATTTAGTTTTTAAACGTGTTTTTTTTTTAACAATAAATACACCGCACTCTTACCAAAACTGTTGAGTATATCCATCTGTGAGGATAGAAATCCGAATCCTTTAATACTGGGAGATAAAGCTATTTCCGATGCAATCACACCGATTTCGCAGAGCCTCCTCCAATGGCCTTGCAGTGGGCATTGCACCTGAAAAGTGAGTGTTTCTGCGCTGAACTTTGCTTGCAACTTTTCCGTAGACAAAGTGCCACTATTGACCTTCGGTAATAACCGGCAGCACTACTGGCAGTGGCAGTTTCCCCCAGTTGGCAGCTAGTCTAGACCGGCATCAGACGCCAGTTCGGTTCATTTCAGTTGGCGGATGGCAGCAATGGCGGTCTTAACCTCATTAGAAACAAATGAGGCTGCCGCCGGTCCTGGTTGTTGTTTGTTGCCCCTCCTTCCGAGTATTGTTTTCAAACTTATTCGAAAATAATTTCCACATTTGTTTTTAGTTGGTGGTGGCTCTTTGAAAGGGGAGGAAATCTGTGCTCCGTGGGGTTGGAATTCTGCTGGAGTGTGAGTACTCAGGCACAACCCTTACTCCTTCCCTCCATCGTGGAATTAAAATTAAAAAAAAAAGCGAACGAAGCTTTGCTCCGTTTATGTACAAAGGGAATGTGATGGGCATCTGATTGAGGGGGTTTGGGAGCAGTTCGCCAGGATATGGACCGAAGTTTGCGGACGAGGACTGAGGACTGGGTCTGGACCTGCGCATATTGGTTGCACACACAATGACTCCTATTCGCCGGATGGCATCTCGCTCGCTCCGCCAGAGTTACGGACACTTTGAAAAGAACATCTCTTGTACGAGTTGTTGTACAAAGTACATGAAGCATCATCATGTTTGGAGGTCGTCCCGATGCGGCTTCTGCTTCTCATCCCGCTCCTTCTGACTGGTCGGGCAGTCCCTCAACAGCTGGTCGGGAACTCGGTGGGTCAGCACAGCAAAAAATTTTTTTTTTTTTTTTGTTGACAATAAAATTTGCAAAAATATTTAAAATCCAACATTACCTTTCTAATATTATGAAGGTGTTTTAGTTGCGCCTTTCTGTACAAAAATGTAGGAACGGATTGAAAGATAGGATCCATAGCTATGTCTATATGATTCTGCCGAAGGTGAAATTACATTAAACCGTATGAAAAGAATGTGACCCACGCGATCCTCCAACGCCACACCCTTTGGAGGTCGATTTGTAGGTTCATATTGTATTTTGGAACCTTTGGAAGTGTTTTTTTCCCCAAGTTTTGTTCATGATACTTTTCATGAGAAACCGATAAAAAAGGAGTAATTCACGGTATTGTTAGAACAACTTTTATCTGCACTAAATGATTGATTTTACATTTTGATAGACAAATACATTGATACATTTTTCATTTCTTACATTTCTTGCGTGGGACTCTTAAAAAATGTTACAATGTACATATGGGTCGGATATTTACGGTTTTTTTTGTCGAATTTGATTCTAAAACACCCTAATAAGTAGTACGTTATAACTTCATATTACAATCTTAATAAAATAATAATTTTTTAATCTTGTGGGCACGATCCACAAATTCACAAATCTTACGACGCTTATATTGACATTATATTGGATCGATACTTTATAAATGAGGCTTAAATTTTTCTTTAAATAGTTGAACATTTTTCTGGGACTCCTTTGAAATCCTTGAAAATTATACATCTCAAAAGAAATATAAATTTAGATAAAAGTTTTGGGCCATTTGGTATTCTATGCAGCGTGAAATTAGACGGATATGTTTGTATCTAAATTCATTAAGAAAAGTTTATGTTTCCATTTCAAATCATAGCTTTTCGCCCTGTGTGCCCCATTCCGGCTCCCAGCTTGTAAAGCTCGTCAATTAAGTTCGATATCCGTACATAAACGGCGTAAGCGCCAGGCGGGTCGTCCGCATGCAACAATTGTGAATGGACGAGGACACAGATACGGGTGTGAGGGCGCGGGTGCAATTGCCAGTTCCAGTGAAGATGCGGATAATTGCTAAGGGTGCGGAAAGGGCCGGGAGGGCAACCCCGAAATGATGTATATACTCTGCCGCTTCGGCATGGGCGCACATAAGGAGCTACATACGTGCCAGGCGGGGTGAAATCACTGAAAAATCTCTGTCAACGCAGGATCGAGGACTCTGGGTTTTCGTTCAGTTTGACTTTCCACTCGTCAACGCATTGTCACCGCATCGTTTGTGCTCCGCAGCTCGTGGCAGAGATTTTGTCAACAATTAGTGGCGACAGTAATCTGAAAAGTCGGCGTGTTCTCCAAGTGAACAACCTGTTGTGAATGTGAGTCTGGTATGTCACCTGGCTGGGGATTAGCTAGTCTTTGGATGCCGCCGCTGCTCCGACGAAGGCCCTTCTGGCATCGCGGGTACCTGGCAACCGTGCTCAGGGAAACAGTAGCTGCAGTCGCCTCCGGCAGCTCACGCAAAGCCCTCATCTTACGCTAGACTTACCTGTCAATCATCAGAACTCATAACTTGAAAAGAATGGGAATTATCCTGCGATGCGTGCGCAATCCAATAGGGATAGAAAAATAATAATAATCTGCCCTCGAGAGGGTCTGCTCCTGTCCTATTGTTGTTTTTCGGCTTTCGCCTCAGCGCTCAGCGCATCGCTCGCATCTAAAATCAATAAGGATATCTTTAATTATTTCATAAATCCTGTTCAACTGCTCTTCAGCAGCAATGAAATAAAATAGTCCTCTATTTAGCTTCAATTCAGAATCTCGGTAGGAGGGAAAATCAATTATGGTCTAGGAGGTTATGTGTTTCGTTTGAAAACAAAAGCTTTTAACAGCCGGATATATGGTCGTCTGATAAATGCATGTTTTTTGGATTAGTACACAACCGACGGCAGTTCAAAAGTAGTTTTTGATTTACGATTCCTATTTACTTTTGTCTATGAAATGGTTTAAAACATCATTTCTTTAATGACTCTGTTTATTCAGGAATAAATAATACTTATTCAGGAATAATATCTTGATGAAATGATACTTTGCATACTACTACTAAAGTTAAAAGTGTAACTTATAATCTTGAAAACTGTATTGTCCATGCTGAAGTAAATAGTTTAATATAATTTTTATTTATTTATTTTTTATTTTTAATTTTTGTTTTATTTACAATCTGTCTTTACACAATAAGTTAATTGTATGATTTATATTAAATTAACAGAAATAGCAGTTTTCCAATGAACCCTGCTATTATATACACATAACATATTTTAAGTTTGTTGTATTTATCTATCGAGGACATCGAGTATGTGGTATCTTTTCAGTCTTCTTACTGATGAACTTTGGAGTGGTTATGGAGTCTATCCATATATTTCTAACTAATTTCATTTATTTCTTCTTTTATTGTTGGGATATTAAGATCTTTGTGATGTTAGATTAGATACGTAATAAGGATTGAAAATGTGTCGTAAAGTTTTTGATTGGTAACCTGAAGTATCTCAATATTTGAGATGTATAGATCTCATAAAACTCAATATAGTGATAGTGATAGTGATAGCGCCTTTTATGTTTTTAATATTTTTGGTAACCCGCGTAAAGTCTAAATTTTCCATTTGGTTATTGAATGTCTTCTATAGATAGCTATAGTAGATTCATATACGGTATCACAAGCATTAGAATATGATCTAAGTGAGTCGAAGTTTTTCAGGGAAAGTAGGCAGTCGTCATAACCTTGGATAGCCCTACTCCCACTTTTTAATTAGTTAGGTAGTTTGAAACGCGTTTTTTGTTCTGTTGGCAGTTTTATAGAGTAGGAATATATTTAGCTAAGCCATAATATAATAGCTCTACCTATAACAGTAAAAGTTAAAGGAATATTGGAAAAGAAACCTAACAATTGTATATTTATATTCGTTCCCAACTTAATCTAACTTACAATAAAAGATTTAAAAGGCTAAAATGGGCCAAGGAGTAGAGTCAGCTTCTAATGTGTATATGCCTTTTATAAAAGGCATAGCATTTCTTAGCTGCTGTTCTTCTTTGAGAAGTTTTTTAGCTTTGCAGAACACAATTCATGCTTAAATATATTTAACTTTACGTATTTATTTGAATAGTTGTCATAATTATTCTGTGTTACTAACTTTTGTGGACGCATTACAAGAAGTCGCTTTAGTAGCAATTAGGCCCTTAGATTCGGGCCAAATCTTTGATGTTGCGCCAAGAGGCCTTCGCTGGCACTTATTAATCCTGAGATGCGCAGGATTCCAAGGCGCTGAGATGCACTAGGGAGCTGCTGATTTCCCTTTGCATTTGGCTCAGCCTTTGTCTGCGTCTTTATATTTATCCACAGCCGTGGGAGAGATTTGGACGTCAAGTGTTGGGAGAGGCCTGTCCTCTCGAGCCAGCATGTCCTTTTCCCGCAGCTTCTAGGTTCCTTTGACGTTACGAGCATTTTAATTGTGCCTTTCTTTGTTCTTTTCGCCGTAATGGAGTGCTATGCAAATGGCGTTTTGATGAATTTCCTTGGCTCTCCGGCGGCGCTATCGCTTTCGTTTTGTGTCCTGGCCCCGCAAACTAAAACAACAAATACCAACAAGAGGCGCAGCGTTCATCCCCCTTTATCATTGCGCCAGAATGTACGCTTGTATGTGCCAGTTTGTAGTCATGGCTGGCAGGGAAGTGCTGTTCAGGCCACGCTCGAACCCGGTGCTCCGCGACCCCCTTCTTTTTGTCCTGGCCGTCCCCGCCTGTTGTTCATGTCCTTTGTGCCTTATTGTCGGTGTAGCTGTCGTTGCTCTGTTGTCGGCTTTCGTCTGACTTAGTGTTGCCCCGAATTCACACGCCAAAAAGAGTCATCGGAATAAATGGCTAAATCGTCTCTGCAATATTTAAACATTTTAACCAAATTCAAATATTCAGTGGGATTTCAAGAAAGTATCCTAAAAGAAAGCAATTTTTATTAAAAATATCTTTGGTTAGACTTATTTTAAAATAAAGTTTTAGAATCATCTGAGTTGTTTGAAGAAATGGCTAAATCCTCTTTGCAATATTCATATATGTAATTGACTTCATTTTAATTTTAAAAGTGTTGAATGTGAATGTTATTAAAAGTCTTAAGTCTTAAATGAATGTTATTAAAAGTCTTTTCTTTTAGAGCTGTTTGGAATTATCTGAAAATTTGACTACAGAAATCTATGCAATATTAAAATAATAAAATATAACGTAAATAGGGTTTCTTTTTTTGTAGTGAAAATTAGTGTTCAATAAATTTTTAGAAATAATAGAAAGAAAGATCTTAATTATAAGTTAAGTTTATAAACAGTAAAATTATAATAACTCAAACTTGCAGTACAATGGAACTAAAACTTTGAAGACATTTAGCCAATAGTATTTTGAAAATTAAAATGTTAAATATAGTTTTAAAAGTCCAGCTTGCATAAAGGCTTATTTTAATTATTTTAATAATTATTTTAAAATAATTATTATTTTTTATAGGGCTATATTTTATAAATAATCTGGTAGAAAAATTAAAATATTTATTAATTGTTGTAGCTAAGAATACTATAAGTGGTATAGTTTATTAAAGGGTTTATTTTTTTTTAATTAAAAAAAAAAAATATTAGCATCCAGAATCCTTTACATGCTATAGATATAAACCTTTTTAGATCCAAGGCCAAATCGGCATCACTGTTTTGGGGCTGCGGCTAAACGAAAAGGGACGCCAAATGAAAAACGGAGAAAAGGGAATATTTTTGATTTACCAAAAAGCGCGATGTGGGCTTACTTTCTAGTTAGAGCCCGCTCTCAAACGCGTCAGACAGCTCCAGAGCGTCCTCGCCACCATCCTTGCCGTAAGGATGTTCAAGAGGCTGTGCGAGTGTTAGTCCGCGCGTGTGTGTGTCAGTGTGTGCGTATTTCGTGTTCAAATTTTGTACATAATGGATTATTGTCCTTTCCCCTGCCATGCGCCCCGAGCTCTCGCTCCTGCATTGGTCGATATCGTCAACCAATCAAAAGCGCCCTCAAAATGGCCGCCGTTCGATTCCGCATTGTGTTTTGAGTTTTGCGTACGCCCGACCCTCCTAGTTGATAAGAAAGGATAAAAGGAACTGCCGCTGGCCTGCCATTGAAGCGGCGCTAAGTGGTCATTCAGCGTTAGCATCCTTGAGAGGACTCCTATTAAAATTTCAATTACGATTGCTCGATATGGACTCTCATAATTGACTTTTAATGCAAATCGGAACCCCAATTACTAGGCCACTAAAATGTACTAAAATAAATAGCTTTTTAGTTAATAATTAAGGCGGATTTCAAGCCCTCACAGAGCTTCTTTGTTGATTTACTGAAACTGAACTATTCCATTCCATTTATTAAATTAGAAGGATAAATGTAAAGCTATATACTTACGATGTTGTTCGAATTATCATTCCTTTGCAGGCCTTGTCTAATTGCCTTCCAAATTCGCAAACGAGCGCATCTTCCATGTCCCAGATATTTGTAAAATAAGGGCGTTTGTGATTTGAAACCGAGGAAACACGTTCGTTAATCGTAATTGGTAACTTTAGCGTAGGAATAGTAAATACTCGGCAGCAATCGCTCGTCCTGGGAAGCCAATTTAGAGTGGCATGAGTGGCCATCCATCGGGACTCCGGAAACATGATGATAATGAGTGTAGTGGGCCACGACCACCAGTACCCGGAGAAGAGAGCCGTGTTAAAAAGGTAATGGTGGACCCATTTCATTATAATTATTATTTTAGTATTCCGGCTATTGTCAGATGACCGAAGGGGTAACAGAGACCTCGAAAAACTCACCGCCATCCTACCTGAACTGGGCCCGCACACTAAACCACCTGCTGGAGGATCGTGATGGGGTCGAGCTCTTCAAGAAGTATGTCGAGGAGGAGGCGCCCGCCTACAATGACCACCTCAACTTCTACTTTGCCTGCGAGGGCCTCAAGCAGCAGACGGATCCAGAGAAGGTGAAACAGATAATCGGTGCTATCTACAGGTGAGTCGAGTGCTTCAGCTTTTGGGAACCAAAAATCTGACATAGTCCTTTCCAGATTCCTGCGCAAAAGCCAGCTGTCCATCTCCGATGACCTGCGGGCCCAGATCAAGGCGATCAAGTCGAACCCCGACATGCCACTCAGTCCGCACATCTTCGATCCGATGCAGCATCATGTGGAAGTCACGATTCGCGACAACATCTACCCTACATTTCTCTGTTCGGAGATGTACATCCTTTACATCCAGCAGATGTCGGCGCTGCAGGAAAGATGCAACAGCAGTGGCGCGACGGGCTCGGGAAGTGCCGGCAGCAGCGGGAGTGGTGGAAGTTGTGGCAGTAGTCTCGCAGGAGCGGGAGCTTGTGCCATTCCAGCGGCGACTACTGTCAAGCAGCAGCAGCTGGTTCCGCCGGGTGCCTTTATTAACCTGCCGGTGAGCAGCGTGAGCGGGCCGCCAGCTGGCACGTGTAGTGCCAGCGGCAGTGTGTACGGTCCCTCGACCTCGGCCAGCTCAAGCGGGTCCATCAGCGCCACCGACACACTGCCCCGCAGCTCCACGCTGCCCACGCTGCACGAGGACTCGGTGCTGTCGCTCTGCGACGACTTCGAGAAGGTGCAGGTGCAGGACGGAGGCGGCGGCTCTGGAGGTGGGGCTCGTGCGCCCGACTACCCGATGCGACTAACGCGGGACCTACTAATAGCAACTCAGAAAAGAAGACTGGAAATTCGACCTCCCGGGTATGTAAAATATTCATTAAACTATCCCCAGAACGTAATTAACAAATAGAAGGCTAAGATTAGCGTAGAATAGTGTGTTTAAGACCAGATGCGGAGGAAATAGTAGCACTCTAGAATTACTCGTTAGTTTTGTAGATATTAGGCTCAAGATTTGTAGCCCTAGGAGTGTCATTATTTCCGCCAAGGCCTAGATGAAAGACCAGTAATTGTACATCAGAAGATCCCTTACCCTGTTATGTTGTCTTAAGTTTTTAATATTATCGATGATTTTGTGATTAACTCCTATTTTGTTACTTTTGTTTCTTTTACTTTTTTTACATATTTTGTACATGAACGCTCACAAACACACGCACGTAAAAATACGAACCCACCCGCATATAATACATACAACCACACGCCACCACCACCCCACAAACAACATCCATTTGGACCATTGTACATATGATACGCCACTGACTCGATGAACATCCATTGCGTTTTCCTTGTTTGTTTAAACATTTTTGTTTGTGGATCTTGACGATTCTCCCGCACACACATTCACTTTGGGCCAATATTGCATGGACACTCTACATATATCCTGAACCCAAACCGAAACCGAAACCGAACCGATCTGCATGCGATTAGTGCCCACGGTTATGTATACACTGCGAGCACCAACACCTCCTATGTGCCCAATTCGCGGGTCGATTCGGAAAGGGCCAGCGTTAGCTCCGGCGGCCGCACCGACTCCGACACCATGTCGCTCTCCAGTTGTTCCATGTGAGTAGCGATGCCCAAGGTGGATTGTGGCCCGCAAGGACAGAACCTGATTCAGCAGCGGAAGCACGATTAGGAGAAAGCAGCAGGAGTGACTAATTATTTTGTCTTTCCAGGGACGGTCGCCCTTACATACAACGCAGACACAGCTCCACGGAGAGCAAGGCGATACGCCAAAGTGCAATGGCGAATAAGGAGACCAATACCTTTCAGGTAATTGGATAGAAAAGTCAATAAAGATTCGACATTGAACTCAATGCTTGCTTGCTTTTAGGTAATACCTCGCACACAACGACTACATTCGAACGAGCACAGGCCTTTGAAGGAGGATGAACTTGTGGCTCTGCTGATACCCAAGCTAGAGGAAGTGAAACGAAAGCGAGACCTGGAGGAACGTGCCCGCGAAGTGAGTGAAGAGTTTTAAAATTTGGAAGTGCATTCTCATCTGATTGAATTCTAATTTGTTTTGCAGAGAAATCCTGGTGCTGCAATACTGACCAACGAAAGATCCAGCGCCAGTGATCGAGCCTTTGCCGAGGCAATACGTGAGAAGTTTGCACTGGACGAGGACAACGACCAAGACATACTGGACCAGCATGTGTCGCGAGTGTGGAAAGACCAAACGCCACACCGGTCTCCAGGCACAATGTCGCCCTGCCCGCCCATCCCTTCACGAAGGCGCACAGCCACCCACGACTCCGGAATGGTCAGCGATGGCGCTATGAGCTTGAGTATGTTGCATACAAAAGCCATAAATGAATGTATAATTTAAAACTCATTTGATTTACAGGTGGACACTCTATGAAGCACTCGAAATCCATGCCGGATCACAGTTCCTGCTCGAGGAAATTGACAAACAAATGGCCCTCCATGAACACAGATAGTGGGATTAGCATGTTCTCGGCCGACACTGTTACCAAGTACAAAGATACGAGGTAGGTGGTCATGAAATTCGGTTTAAAAAAAAGGCTCACCTTCTTTTCTTGAAAGCTCTCGATCCAGCTCAAGCACGGCCTCAAAACTGGAGGAAGCGAAACGAAGACTGGAAGACGAGCCGCGGCGCTCTCGTCGATACGCCCAAACGCCGATGCAACAGCCTCTGGCTTCCTTCAGCAGCAGCAGCAGTGGCGGAAGCGTAAGCTTGCCCCACCAACACCAGCTTCAACATCAGGTGCAGCTGCAGTCTACGGCGGCGCCACCGCCTCTGCCGGCCAAGCCGCCGGAGACGATAGTGGTTTTCTCGTTCTGCGACGAGCCTGTTCCATACAGAATAAAAATACCCGGTACTCAGCCAACCCTGCGCCAGTTCAAGGACTATCTGCCTAGAAGAGGTCACTTTAGGTAAATATCTCTCTACATTTGAAAAAAGAAAAATCTTACCCATTCTCTTCATTTTAGGTTCTTCTTCAAGACGCACTGCGAGGATCCGGACAGTCCAGTGATTCAGGAAGAGATTGTTAACGACTCCGACATACTGCCCCTATTCGGAGACAAAGCGATGGGTCTTGTCAAGCCATCCGATTAATATTTAAGCATTTAGCGTAGATTTTGTATTAAGGCCAATCGTGAGTGTGACTTGGTGCACCGATGCACGCGCTAATACAAAATGTAGAGAGGGGGAGGGAAGGCACCAAGTGTATGCATCTTAGAGCTAGTAACAGGAGAAGCTATATCCGAAAATCAAAAGCGATAGGGCTTTTGTCAGCATCAAACACTACTCTCTGCGCCGATAACGATGTATTTTTCTGTACAACAAACTGTTCAATTCGAAAGGAAAATCGTAAATCCAGGCAGACAATTTGGAGCTACTAGAAACTCAAGCAAACCCTATGCGATAGTATACCCTTTGTGTTGAAAGCCATAAATTCAGCGTCCGATATGCATTTTAGTCCCGTGGAATTGTTTCAGAGTGGGGCAGAGATTATTAGAAACGGCACAAAAACAAAATAACAAAAACGTGAAAAAAAAATCAATTTATTAAGAAGATTTATGGGTTTTCCTCGATTGGGATGTGTTTGTTACTTTATACTAACTACGGACTGCCTGCAATAAATTTTGTTAATATTTTTGTAATGTGCATTTTATGATGATATGATGATATTAACAAAGTTCTATTCAACTCGACAAAAATCAAAAGATAATCTGTTTTATTTTTGTATAATCTATAACACAGCATACACACAACACACACTTAACATTTATGTATTTATACAATGTATTGTAATTGCGTCAATTGCATCTACCGATCTACCATTAGGCACATTTCATTTCTGGGAGAGATCAGATCAGTCCAATTGATCGATCGATTGATTTATTCAGATAAGTTAATACATACTATACATATTTTTTTAAGAAAACTGAAATAACCGCAGAAATATGAAAATAACGGATAAATTTATTATATCAAACATATTTTATTTGTGAGCAAAATGCATATAGATTTAATAAAAAAGTACATGGATAGAACGTATAATGTAATGTACTCTTTCATTGCGATAGATGGTGAGCATGATATCGTGCTGATGATGCTGTCAAGTGTCGAAGGTGATTTAAAGCTCCGGAAAATGATTAATCTAAACACTATTATTATTCGACGGTTAGGTCGCCGTGCAGTCGTCCCGCTGTACGTGGCTTACGTAGTTCTGCTCGTTGATAAAGGTGTGTGTGCATTTTGAACAGTGGAAGCGTCGATGGCGATTCGTGCCAGGACTCTCGTGCTCCCTCAAATGGGCCTTCATATTGTACATCTGGGAAAAGCGCTTATTGCACACGGGGCAGGCAAAGGGCTTATCTCCTGTATGGGAACGCGTATGACGCTCGAGATGCGCCTTGGTTCGGGTTTTGAAGCCGCACACCTGGCACTCCAACCGCTTGGTCTCGTTGTCGTGAATCATCTTGTGCTTGTAGAGGGCCACCTTGTGGACGAATCTTTTAGAACATACATCGCACTGATACGGCGTCTCGCCGGTGTGCCAAGCCATGTGATGTTTCAGACGGAACTTGCGACTAAAGCGTTCCGGGCACACAGGGCAGGCGAACTGTTTGACAGGCTCGTGGTTCTGCAGATGTCCAACAAATCCAGAATAGGATTGAAGTGTCTTTCCGCACTGATCACAGACATAACCAGGAAAGTGTTCGCGTTTCGTGTGTGCATTATATCCACGCCGGCTGGTGAACTTCTCTGGGCAGCTGGGGCACTGGATGTTCACGGAATACTCGCCTGAGCTATCTGCATCCTGGTCATCGATATCTCCGTCACCTTCAGATATAATGTATTCTATATTTTCGTCTATCTGATCGTCAAAGTCACTCATGGTGTCCTCCTTGAAAAAGTCTTCCTGTTCAATGTCCTTCTCCTGAGTCTCCTCCAGCTCAGCTTCCTGCTCTTCCATTTCCTCGTTTATAATGATCTCGTTATCTATATCTAATTCTAGATCCACCGAGTGGAGTTCCATTTCTTCTCCGGCGCTCTCCGATTCCTTGATAATAAAGGCGTGCTCCTCCTCTTCCCCCTGATCAAGGTTTCCTGGATCCACCACTGTGACCTCATCCTCCTCTTCCACCTCCTCAACTTCGGCTTCGGCTGCTTGAATATTCCCGTCGAACTTAGGAATTCGTTCCCCTTTTGCTTCATCCTTCAGTGGCGACTGCTTCGATATGAACGGACTGTGAATGAGCTCCAGGATCTCCTGTCGCAGCTTGCGGGCGATCTGAATGGACTTATGATACCTGGCCAGCTTCTCACAGCATTTCTTGCAAATGGTCGAGGCCTCCTCGGTGAGCACGTAGCCTGTGCCCTTGGTGCATTGCAGGACCAGCTCGCTGATGGGCACCGGCGGCTGGCCCACCGTTTCCGTGTGAATATTCTTTGGGACTCGCACAGAAAATTGGCAAATGCAGCAATTCATTTTTTTTAACAAAATTTTATTTACAACATGCGAGGGTTTATCGATTAGAGATGTGACAAATTCGATAGGTTTATAGAACTACGGCGCGTCAATTTGAGATTGGGATGACAGCGCAATATTTTATTTTTCGAAGAAAATAGCCTACTTATTTAAAAAAAAACAATTTCCTTAAGAAAACTTTGCACCAATATAAAGTGAAGGCAAACCCGAACCGATGAATACCTTTTATTTCGTAAATCAAAATTTATACATTTCTGCAGTCAATTATATGTTTGCACTATTTTAACAGTCGTTTGAATTACTTCTTATATTTTGCGACGTTGATGTCAAAGTCCTTAAATTTAGTCCAAGCAAGTAATATATCCTTGGTTCTACCATGGGGTGCCTCGCCGTATGTCTGATACAAAAACATTTTAATTAAATGTTAAACCATTAAAAAAAAAAACAAACACCTTACCTTGCAGCAACCGTAGATTTTTATTTTTTTCTTTTTTTCTTTGTTATCTATGAATCCACCTCCTAGGGATTTTGTGCATATGCCAATATCATCCATTTCATCCATCACTTCGGCAAAAATCTCCTCTACAAGTAAATTAAGGAATAAAATTTATCACAATATACAGTATAAAGCAAGCAAATCATACGAACCATGGGTCTTAGAGCCTGTGCCACGAACAATTGTCCTGCCATAGCGAGTTTTTCCATGCAAATGTATCATCAGTAGGAGGTAGTTGTTTTTTCCATCAGAGATCTGCACTCTTGGCACATTCAAAAGCAAAGCGTTAACCCTTGCAGTGCTTAGCTGTTTTGTGGTAGGTTTGATGATTTGTGAAAGTGGATTTATAATTTTGAAATGTTGCAATCCCAATTTCATTTTAAACTATAAAATTTTGTGTCCAAATTCCAAAAAAAAAAAGGTGTTTACACAAGCACAGCCTGAAGGCAACTGAAACTATATGATAGAATCAACCCAAAGCTAGACGTAAATTTTGATACAAATGTCAAGGCACATTTGATCTCTTCAATTTGATACATAAAACACACTGTGTACGATAGTCCACGTAAGTGAGAACTACTAAACATATGAAGCCGAAGAATTCAACATTTTATTTGTGCGTGTAATGTAAACAAAGGATAATTTATCCAAGACCTTTTTTCCCATAATTATGATAAAATTCGTTCGGGTTTTGGTGAAATCATTTAATTTAATCCCAATCATAAAATGCGATTCGCCGTTTCCGAAATGAATTTTGTTTAGTTTGTCCAATTGTTTTATAGCAGTAAATTCCTGAAAACATTGGGCCTGTTACTCAAATGTGAACAACTTTGGTTCTAAACTTTTCAAGGTACGTTAAAGTTTCTTAAGGTAAAAAAAATACTTGTTTATAAAAAAAACTCATATCTATAGAACCAATGAAACCATCTATATATATTCCACTCTTTTTAAGCTTTTAAATAGTAAGTTAGTTTAAGTAGGTTAATTAATAGTTCAAGTTTGACTTGTATAGTATTCAATGAACTTCTCTCAAAAATTCATATTAGCCGTATTTTACCTCATCAACAGCTTTTTTATTTGAGTTATAAAGAGTTCCCTGGTGTACAAAAATGTTTTATCCTATCCTATGGTAACGTTTTTCCAAAATCTTTTATTTGAATTCAAATTAATTATACAAAAATTACCAAATAAAAAAATTAATTTTTAGAGGATTAATTAGTATATTCGAATTAATATGTATTTACATAAAGAATATTCAGCCAACAATAATTTTGAAATCCTTATAATTGTCCCAAGATTTCAGAATATTCTTCGTCCTGTTATGGTCAGCACATCCAAAGTTCTATGAGAGCTCCAGTTAAGAAAAAGTTTAACTTTCCGCCATGACCTATACTTACTTTACTTTTGCCATATATGGTAATTTTTTTACTTGGTTTGTCCATATTGATCTTTCCGCCGCCTAGACATTTGGCACAGATACCCATCGGTTCCATTTCTTCCATTATTTGGTCATAAATATCCACTGAAAACTAACGCTATTAATGTCTTGTCAATAAGAGTTACTACATAACTCACGATGGTCCTCTACATCGCTTCCCCGAACGATGGTCCTACCGAAACCACTCAAGCCATGATTATGGATCAACAGTAACAAATAGCGTATACGGCCCTCAGAAATCCTTACCCGAGGAATTTGAATCAAATTCCTATCAGCCATAAAACATCTACCTAAAATTAACCAAACAAACGGAATTCAGTTCCTGAAGTCTTCATTCCAGTTTAGTTCAATGCTTACTGAACAATTTAAGGCATTGTGGAACTCGCTTAAGGGTTTTATAGTATTGCATGTTGAACGTAAACTACAATTTTGATAATTTAGAATAGAAAGGCTTAGAGCGAACAGCTTCAGTCACTGCTCGAATGAATTTTCCTGAAATATAAATATTTATTTTTCCATATTGTTAAATGTCATGGCACATTGGATCAGATGGCCAGAGTTCCTTTAGAAAATTTGCTTTATTGGAACCATTATCTAATATCCTTCATCCGAGATTTCGATGGTGTAATCTGGGTATTTTGTTTCCAGGATTTTTTTGGATTGGGCATGATCAGCTTTTCCGAAGCCCTAAAATATATGAATAAAAATTAATTATACTTATTACAATTTTACTGTTGGAATTTACCTGGGAGTATCCATAAACTTTGAGGTATTTCTTCTCTGGGTCGTGCTCTATGCGTCCGCCACCGGGGCACTCGGCCTTAAGACCCGATTTAGCGAATATTTGCTCTTCTCTTTCAAAGATGTCAGCTGTAAATATAAATTATTTTTATGAGTCTAATAATAAGTATGAGTTAAGAAATTTTAATAAATACCGTGCCATGTGCAGTCAGCAAAGCCTCGAACTACCGTTTTGGAAGCCTCCCCACCATTCTTTACCACGATCTGAATATACTTAAATATTCCTTGATCGCTGATATTAACCAGTGGCACGGCCGCTAGAGCTTCCTCGGACATTTTTCTAATTGTGCGTAGCCCTTTGAAAGGTTTGAAATGATAATCAATTATTTATTTCGCAAATAGTTGCTTAAAGTTGCTAAATTTCTTACCGGCAATTTCCCAAATAACGCAGATTTTATCATGACAGTGTGGCCAGATTTTAAGCACCACATACAGTACAGTTGCTGTACCATTTACAAAATCCAGCTATTTTCAAGCTAGATTTATAACATAAATTTGTTAATTATTGAATTATTGTAAAAGAAAAAAAGGTTTAAAATTAAAAACAAATGGTATAACATATTACACCTCTTATTTGAAATAAAACACAAATGCTGCTGCAATTCCCTACTAAATTTTTGTAAGGTAATTGCATTTTTTCCCCGGCGGCCGTAATATTCTCAAAATATTTTAGAAATAAATATTTTATTTTCCTGTATTTGATTTGAATTAAAAAATTACAGATTACTACTTCTAAGCATTGCATAAAGCTTAGCTATTTTTTGTCATCAGCGTTGGAAGTATACTTCCGTTTTACTCTGTTGGTCACACCGCAAACAATTGAGTGAATATTTACAGCAAATATACACAATTTAAATTGTTTAAACCAAGTTTTCGATCTCAAAGCGACGAGATGAGCTCCACACGTCCGTTTTGCTTCGTTTGCGGCAAAGTAAAATCTGTCGGAGTCTGTCAGCTCATCGAAGGTGAGTAAATCAATGAATGCCTGGTCAAACCTAATGTGTGGGAACTTTTCAGGATGCATTGTGCCAGGGACTTTCAAGCCCATCAAAGATATATTGAAATATTTTGAAAAGATCATCAATCAGAGGTTGGAACTGCAACCCAACTCCGCCGCGTGCAGGGATTGCCTGGAGTATTTGTTCAATTATGATCGACTTGTTAGGAATCTGGTGCAGGTGCAGCGCCAGATTGCTGATGCCCTCCTAGGATGCCGTCAGGGAAAAGGTGGAAAGGCCACGGGAAAGCAGGTGGAAAAGACAGACGTTACAAAGGCACGAGTACAGGTTCCCGCCTTCAAGGTCATCCATCCGACATCAAAGAATTTGGATAGCCCCAACACTTCGTCTTTTTTAATAGAAAACGACCAAAACGAAGAAATCAAGGAAGAGGAGTTTATTACGGAGGAAGTAATGGATGACTTCCAATTTAGTGAAGTCGAGGAAAGCATGTCGTCTTCCGAGGATGACTACTTGGAAACCATAGATTATCCTTGTCATATATGTGGCGAAATGTTTTCCAGCCAAGAAATTCTAGACCGACACATCAGGACGGACAACTGTCAGAAAAGCGACGACGCAACTTGCAACGTGTGCGGCCTCAAGTTTAAAGATGACGAAGTTTTGGACCTCCACATGAATCTTCATGAAGGAAAGACCGAGCTGGAATGCCGTTACTGCGATAAGAAGTTCTCACATAAAAGGAACGTTCTTCGCCACATGGAGGTGCACTGGGATAAGAAGAAATACCAGTGTGATAAGTGTGGAGAGCGATTCTCGCTGTCTTGGCTTATGTACAACCACCTAATGCGTCATGATGCCGAAGAGAACGCCCTTATTTGCGAGATTTGCCATCAGCAATTCAAAACCAAGCGCACCTATAAACACCACCTGCGTACGCATCAAACTGATAGGCCGAGGTATCCCTGCACTGAATGCGAGAAGTCCTTTGTAGACAAATACACGCTGAAAGTTCATAAGCGAGTCCATGAACAGGTTAAAGAGTAACAGACATCCTAGTCTCAGACATGTCACTGAGCGTACTGTAGGGTATTGTTTATATAGTTTAATCTAAGTAACCAGACATATGCAAACATATGTATGTATCATTAAATTACAAATACCTATACTATGCATTACTTAAAATATTAACATATGTATGGTTTATTCTATTCTAAAATTGAATTTCCAGCAAAGATTCTTGTTTAAAAAATTCTTTACCAAAGCCTTTTTTCAGGTAACTTGTAAAAATATTGATAGATTATTCGTTCCAAAAACTGTACATACATTTGGTTTCTCGGAATTAAATCAGGTAACACCGCGGATTTAAGTGTAACTCACCAATATACCCATGTCGCGGATTTAAAATTTGTGGGTCATAAAATAGGCAGATGGTTGATCCGTATTTGGCTTGCGTACCTGCACCTCTCTATATAAAGAGAATTTTTTTCGCAGCAAAGGTTAGTCGAAAAGTTACGTTTCAACTGTATAGTGCATATTACAGAAGATGGATTCTTTGCTGACTCAATTGAATATGTGCAGTGAGCTGATTGCTGAAGGAACGTGCAATATGGGCTGGCTGAACGAATTCTGTGCCACTTTTCTGGACTTTGCCAGCGAACTCAAAGGGAAATTGCCAGAGATTTCCCCGCGATGGCCGTTGGAAAGCGGTGATAGCCTGGAAGTAGAGACCATTTTCCTATGCCTTACCCAGGTGGTAACCTGCATCACCCACTTGGAAAGGGCCATCAATGTAGAAGCTTCCCAGATGTCGCACCATCATTTTCTCGATCGAATGGATTGGTGTCTTCGCCGGTTACTAGTCTCGTTGACGGAGCTTTCGCTACATCAAGACGAGGCAAAAAAACTCGAGGATCACTCGTTTGTAGAGTTATTGGACCTGGCCCTGGATCACCTGGAAAATTACTTGGAAAAACTCAATGAAAAGGATAACAACTTTTTGGGTATCGAAGAGGATGAAGAGGGCTATCAATTGGCCAGCATTGTAAACCACATTGTACGCCATGCCTTAGCCTTTGCAAACGTTGCTATTAATTCGGACAAGAAGGCTCTATCAGCACTTTGTGAGACTTTACTCAGCGAATGTGCCATATTCCACGAGGACGCAGGAGATCCCAATAACGGTCACCGCAAGCTGGAAGCCCTTTCCTTGGAGCGGGCTATCTACTCTCTGGAATCCTTTCTTAACGAGGCCCTTTTGCACCTACTTTTTGCCAGTTGGATTGAATTAGAAAATAACCCGGTTAGCAAACTTAAAGCTGTACTGAAAACTGATTCTGATGATGCTCAGGAACTTATCTCTGCATTCGACACTAACATGGATCGTATTCAGCAAATTGGAGTACTGGCCATAGCATTCTCGCAGAACATTAAAACTAAGACCATCGTCAGGAGTTGCTTGGCTTCGCTTGAGTCCCTGGATGCCTGCATTGTTCCAGCCCTCCAGGTGCCCCATTCCACTGCATCTGAAAAATACGCCGATATACTAGAACAGCATTTCAACGAAGAGCTCCTGATATTCAAAAACGTAATCCACGAAATAATTGACAGTTGCTCGTTGATCAACAATTTTTTGGATATGTTAGGTGAAAGTGTCCACATCCAGGAGAAGAGTCACATCAAATTTATAATACAAATGGGAAATGTTTTGGTGGAGCACTTTCGGTTACCCGTTAATTACGGTGGACTTAGTGAAGATGGAAAGCGGGTTTACAACGACTTTATCGTAATTCTGCGAGAATGCCATGCGATCGTAAACCTAGCAATTCCTGTGGATCCGAAGCGGATAGTAAAGCGCCTAAAGATTTTATATTCTGTTTTGGCAAAGCTTAGGGATATTATAAGCAAAGACAATCAGGATGCGGACGAATCCTTAGTATCTCAAAAACGAATTGCTGTCAATGCCACCAGAACCATTTCCCGGAAGAGTAGATCCCACTCAAAAAGGCAGAGAACGTATGTAAAACCGAAAAAGAAAACTGAAACTTTTATTCAAGAGGAAAGCTTAGCGGAGTCCAAATGGAATGAAAGCGATCTAATTAGTTTTCAAATAACTGAAATTCTAAAACTAAACTAAGGATGACAGCACACATTTCAAATTAGCATGTCATTAAAATACTACTACTAATAAATATTTGGATATGTTTTAAGTTACATAAATAAAACAATAAATATAATTGAAAAACTATGTTTTTTTCTGAAAGATAAAAAAATATAGAATATGCAAAACTATTAGGTATTAACAATTGAAGCTGTGCTTTGATTTGTATAAAAAATGGTTTTTAAAACTCTTTTAAATAAAGAATTTTTAGTGTTGTAAAATATTTATTAAAATTGAGGTGACAGAAACATCGATTGTTACTGTGAAATATCGATATTTCTAAAAACACCGATGCGTCGATGATTCTCCCCCTCTTTTTTGCTAGCGCAGAGTTGTATTTTGAGCATTTTTGTGTAGCTTCCGATATTCCTCGTTTTGCCAACTCTAGTAAATTCCGTACACAATTTCCCCATCCGTTGCAAGTAAACAATAACGACCGGCCGCAATGGACCAATGTTTCTTTTGCGGCGCCGTAGAGCTGGGCGACGCAGGAAGCAGCTCAAGTCGCTACGAAAATCTATCTGCCAAGGTGCCCTCTTCGCAGAAAACTGTCTCGCTGGTACTGACGCACCTGGCCAACTGTATCGGCACAACGTTGGACCTTCCGCCAAGTAGCCGCCTGTGTAAGAGGTGCTTTAACGAACTCGCGGACTACGACAGTATCATGGTTAATCTAATGACAACACAGAAGCGTCTTACGACTCAACTAAAGGCTGCCCTTAATTCCGAATTTGAGGGTACGGAAAATGGCGAAGAAGTTCTTTTGGAGGAGGTGGAGATGCCGCAGGACGATGGTGACACAGACGCCGAAGCGGAAGCTTTGTTTGTAGAGCTAGTCAAAGAACCAGAAGAATCCGATGTAGACATCAAGCGAGATTACGACGACGATGGCGAAGGCGAGGGTGAAGATGAGGAGTTTATCTGCGAAGTCGAAGTGGGGGACTCTGAAGGAGCCATTCAAAAACGAGAGTCTGACGGCGACGAAAAGCCTATGAGAAAGCGTATCAAGCAAGAATGCAGCACCTGCGGAAAGGTGTTCAATTCCTGGTACCAGCTACAAAAACACATCAGCGAGGATCATTCTAAGCAGCCCAACCACATCTGCCCGATTTGTGGAGTGATTCGCAGAGATGAGGAGTACTTGGAACTACATATGAATCTACACGAGGGAAAAACAGAAAAGCAGTGCCGTTACTGCGACAAGAGTTTCTCCCGACCTGTCAACACCCTGCGTCACATGCGCATGCACTGGGACAAGAAAAAGTACCAATGCGAGAAGTGCGGTCTGCGCTTTTCCCAAGACAACCTACTCTACAATCATCGACTGCGCCACGAAGCCGAAGAAAATCCAATAATTTGTAGCATTTGCAATGTATCCTTCAAATCACGCAAAACATTCAACCATCACACGCTCATCCATAAAGAGAATCGCCCCAGGCACTACTGTACTGTGTGCCCAAAATCTTTCACCGAACGCTATACTCTTAAGATGCACATGAAAACCCATGAAGGGGACGTGGTGTATGGGGTCAGAGAAGAAGCTCCCGCCGATGAGCAGCAGGTCGTCGAAGAGCTGCACGTGGACGTCGACGAGTCCGAGCAGGCGGTTACAGTGATTATGTCTGATAACGATGAGAACAGCGGCTTCTGTCTGATATGCAACACCAATTTCGAAAGTAAGAAGGAACTAGAGCACCACTTGCAGTTTGACCACGACGTTGTTTTGAAGTAAACTAATTAAGATACTAAGCTACTTTAGTCTAGTATATATTTCCTTTCAGTTGTACGTGAAAAATAGAAATCGTCTACAAATATATTTTAACTGTATCCAAACTAAAACAGGTTTTTAGAATAATCATTGCTTCACAATACCTATTGTGACCCCATATAGATGTCAATAAACTGTGCAAACATTCTGATACACAAACATGAAACAACTATGTCGTTTCAGTTATAATATTGACTGCTACACAACTAAACACAGGTCCCAACTAAACCGGAAATATTTTTATGAATGCTCCTACCGAGTTCTTTCCTTGATGGCTCCCAATCAATCTCAATAGAATACACATATTTCCACAAAAAATTTCACTTTTAACGTTTCAAATTTGTATTCCGACGTTACAAAAACTCGACGTTGCGAACTGAATCTTAAGCTTACTCGTTCTCTTGAGAACGCACGCGACCGTTGGGATTGGTGAGGCGGATCGACAGCTGCTTGGCGCGCTCAACGATTTCCTTGCGCTTCTTCGAAGACACTCCGTGAGCGATCTCACCGCAGTAGACGCGGTTCTGCATCAGCAGGACCTCCAGTTCGCGCACGTTGTGCACCAGGAATTTCTTGAATCCCGTGGGCAGCATGTGGCGGGTGCGCTTGTTGGAACCGTAACCGATGTTGGGCATCAGGTACTGACCCTTGAAGCGACGACGCACTCTGTTGTCGATACCCTTGGGTTTGCGCCATTTGTGCTGAAACCAGATAACTTCTTTAGTGCCAGCTTCTTGTGATACGGTAATAGAATTCCAAACTCACCGACAACTTCGCATAGCGATCCGACTGGTGGCGGATGAAGTGCTTGGTGCGCTTCTTAACGATCTTGGGCCTGTACGCTGGGCGGATGGTCATTTTGGAGCTGCAAAAGACGAAACAAAACCCATACATTAGCATACACATGTATTACCTATTTTCCCCGTTTTTGTAAACGACGAAAAATGCATGAGCGAAGTCGAATGGACAGCGCAGCTACTTACCCTATTGATAAATCACCAACGCTAAAATAAAAAATTAAATTAATATAAAAAAAACCACGCGGAGCAATTCTACATACCTTGCCGGAAACGATAGGCGAAAAGAAAGAAAAACTTTAGAGCTGCAAATGGAATGAAATCGAATCGAGTATCGATTCTGCCCGTGTCTACTTTCGTAGGGTAGCCACCTTGCGTAACGGTCATACCTTTCCCTCTAAAAAACTATAACATGAACTTTATAATTGTTGATTTTTTATGGCTTCAATTTGTTTATTTTAATCGATGGATATAAAATTAGTTATATTAAAATTTACTGCAGTTGTGTATTTTTTATGTATATATATTTTTTTTATAAAAGCTTAAGATCTTTTATCAGATATAATTTGTAAATTTAATATATCTAGTAATAAAGTAATTAGAAAAAAAGTATTATTTTCGTAGATATTTTTCCTTAGTTGTATAAAATAATATATATTCCCTTTCGGAAAAAAAAACGGCTTTAATTACAGCACTGGGCTCGCCCTTGCCAATTATTAGGACTTCCAAAGTACGGCATCATTGTTGATGTTTGTGTATTTGTGGCAACTACGGTGGAAAAAAATCTTCGGTGTCGGGGATTGGAGCCCCGCCTTTGTTAAATTGAATTTCTCTTGAGCTTCCGGAGGCATGATAAACAAGGCAGTATGACGGAGAAGATAACGTTAGCCGATGCGCTGTCCAATGTGGAGGTGCTGGACGAGCTTTCCCTGCCCGATGAGCAGCCCTGCATCGAGGCCCAGCCCTGTTCCATTATCTACAAGGCGAACTTCGACACAAATTTCGAGGATCGAAATGGATTCGTTACTGGAATTGCCAAGTATATCGAAGAGGCGACAACGCACGCCAACTTGGTAAGATAATCAAGATAGAAACGCACGGTCCCAATCGATTACTAACACTTCCTCCCCGGACCCTCCCCGCATTTTAGAATGTTTTGCTGGAAGAGGGGCAGAAACATGCCGTCATGTTGTATACCTGGCGCTGCTGCTCACGCGCCATTCCTCAGCCGAAGTCCAACGAGCAGCCGAACCGGGTGGAGATCTACGAGAAGACTGTTGAGGTTCTGGCTCCCGAGGTAAACAAACTCCTAAACTTCATGTACTTTCAACGCAAGGCGATTGAGGCCTTTTCGGGCGAGGTGAAGCGCCTGTGCCATGCAGAGAAGCGAAAGGATTTTGTCTCGGAGGCATATCTGCTAACACTGGGCAAGTTCATCAATATGTTCGCCGTTCTAGACGAGCTAAAGAACATGAAGTCAAGCGTGAAGAACGATTACTCGACGTACCGGCGCGCAGCTCAGTTTCTAAAGGTGATGTCGGATTCTCACACCCTGCAGGAGTCACAGAACCTTTCCATGTTTCTGGCTACTCAGAACAAGATTCGCGACACGGTTAAGGACACTCTTGAGAAAATTGTTGGCTACGAGGATCTTCTGTCCGACGTCGTCAACATCTGTGTCCATATGTTTGAAACAAAAATGTACTTGACCCCGGAGGAAAAGCATATGCTGGTGAAGGTAATGGGATTTGGCCTTTTTCTTATGGACAGCGATGCCTGCAACATCAACAAATTGGATCAAAAGAAGAAGATTCGCCTGGAGCGCATAGATAGAATTTTCAAGCACCTCGAAGTGGTGCCGTTGTTTGGTGACATGCAGATCGCTCCTTTCAATTACATCAAACGCAGCAAGCACTTTGACTCCAGCAAGTGGCCGCTGTCCAGCTCCAACGCCATCAGCCCACAGGCAGATTTAATGGTACACTTGCCGAAGATTCGCGAAGACCATGTGATGTACATATCAGAGCTGGCTCGGTACACCAATGAGGTCACCACGACGGTGAAAGAAAACCCTTCAGATAAGGAGAACCGAAACACATCTGATTTAGCACTGCGAGGTCTGCAGTTGTTGTCGGAATGGACAAGTGTGGTGACTGAACTGTACTCTTGGAAGCTTCTGCACCCCACAGACCATCACCAGAACAAGGAGTGCCCAGTAGAAGCCGAGGAATATGAACGTGCTACGCGGTATAACTACAGCTCAGAGGAAAAGTTCGCCCTTATTGAAGTTATTGCTATGATAAAGGGCCTGCAAGTGCTGATGGCTCGTATCGAAACCGTCTTGTGCGAAGCCATTCGAAGGAACATTTATTCTGAGCTTCAGGACTTTGTACAGCTGACGTTACGCGAACCTCTTCGCAAGGCAGTCAAGAACAAGAAGGACTTAATTCGGAGTATCATAATGTCAGTGCGGGAAACGTCGGCCGATTGGCAAAAGGGATACGAACCCACTGATGACCCAGTGTCTAAGGGTAAAAAGGATCCCGATGGGGGTTTTCGTATTACGGTGCCGCGCTTAAACGTCGGACCTTCCTCCACGCAACTTTATATGGTCCGCACAATGTTGGAGTCTCTTACTGCGGATAAGAGTGGCGGAAAGCGAACTTTGCGCAAGGACATTGATGGAAATTGCCTCGGGCAAATAGACACGTTCCACAAGAATTCCTTCTACTGGAGTTACTTGCTCAACTTTAGTGACACATTGCAGAAGTGCTGCGACCTCTCGCAGCTGTGGTATCGAGAGTTCTACTTGGAGATGACAATGGGCCGCAAGGTCAACAAGTGCATGGTCCGCCATCAGCATAATGAGGAGTGCAAGGATCTGATCACCATGGAGAAACGCATTCAGTTCCCCATTGAAATGTCTATGCCCTGGATCCTTACCGATCACATTTTGCAAACGAAGGAACCTTCTATGATGGAGTAAGTTTCGCAATACATTTTATGGTCTTAAGATGATACTTTAATGCGTCCGTTCCTCAGGTTTGTCTTGTACCCGTTAGATCTGTACAACGACTCAGCTCACTATGCTCTCACCGTCTTCCGCAAACAGTTCCTCTATGACGAGGTGGAGGCCGAGGTGAACCTGTGCTTTGATCAGTTTGTCTACAAGCTGAGCGAGCAGATCTTCGCCCACTATAAGCAGTTGGCGGGTAGCATTTTCCTGGACAAGCGATTCCGTCTAGAGTGTGAAGTTCTCGGATTCAACTTTCAATCGTATCCGCGCAACAATCGCTATGAAACCCTCTTAAAACAACGACATGTGCAGTTATTGGGTAAGACCATATTGGACGATAGTTGTATCATTTTTCGTAACCAGCCTTCTGTACTTTACAGGCCGCTCCATTGACCTGAACAAGTTGATCACCCAAAGGATCAACGCCAATATGCACAAAAGCATTGAGTTGGCCATCAGCCGCTTCGAAGGCAATGACATAACCGGCATTGTGGTAAGTAAATCGAAATATCTAAAATTAAATATGTTTAACACTTGTACTTGTAGGAGCTTGAAGGCCTTTTGGAGGCAAATCGCATTTGTCACAAGTTGCTAAGTAAATATTTAGCTCTTGACAACTTTGACGGGATGGTTAAGGAGGCCAATCACAATGTCCTGGCACCTTATGGAAGGATTACCCTGCACGTCTTTGTGGAATTAAATTATGATTTCCTGGTCAATTATTGCTACAATGCAGCCACAAATCGGTGGGTTTCGTTTTTCCTTTGAATTTAATTTTCCTTACTGACGCAGTATATTTTAGATTCATTCGCACCAAGGTCAACCTCTCCTCCTCGCAGGCCATTCAACGGGAGAAACCTCCACAAATGTCACATTATTATCTTTGGGGCTCGAAACAGTTAAATGCTGCCTACTCCACCCAGTATGGCCAATACACCGGCTTCGTTGGAGCGCCACACTTCCATGCAATGTGCCGCCTCCTCGGCTATCAGGGCATTGCCGTCGTTATGGATATTATACTGAAGGATATTGTTAAGCCATTGATTCAGGGCTCATTGCTGCAGTTCACCAAGACGTTGATGATCGCTATGCCAAAATCTTGCAAGCTTCCCCGTTGCGAATACGGCTCGCCAGGAGTACTAAGCTACTACCAGGCCCATTTAACGGACATAGTGCAATACCCAGACGCCAAAACGGAGCTGTTTCAATCGTTTAGGGAGTTCGGCAACAGCATCATTTTCTGTCTGTTGATTGAGCAAGCCTTATCCCAGGAGGAAGTGTGCGATCTTTTGCATGCGGCCCTCTTCCAGAACATCTTCCCTAGACCGTTTTGCAAAGGTAAGCATGGATTTGCAATAATTGTAATTATATAACCATTTCTATCTTGAATGCTTTAGAGAACGAAAAGCCTGAAGCCAAGCAAAAGCGACTGGAAGCACAATTTGCTAACCTACAGATCGTCTCGAATGTAGAAAAGATCGGCACTGCGAAGGTAATATACAAAATAAAACTACTATAAAATAGATGTTAAATGAAATTTCATTACAGCAAGCAATGATTGCTCGTGAGGGTGATTTGCTGACACGTGAACGACTCTGCTGTGGGCTGAGCATCTTCGAAGTGATCCTTAACCGCGTGAAAAGCTACCTAGACGATCCAGTCTGGAGCGGACCCCCGCCAGCAAATGGGATAATCCATGTGGATGAGTGCTCCGAGTTCCACCGACTCTGGTCCGCGCTGCAGTTTGTCTACTGCATTCCTGTTCGTGGGACAGAGTATACCATTGAGGAGCTATTCGGCGAAGGTCTTAATTGGGCCGGGTGCGTTATGATTGTGTTGTTGGGTCAACAACGACGTTTTGAGGCTCTTGATTTTTGCTACCACATTCTGAGGGTACAGCGCGTCGATGGAAAAGATGAGGATGTCAAGGGAATCGTAAGTTATGATTATATGAACAACCTTTAAGACGTTTTTCTAAATTTTTCCTTTACGCTACAGCAACTGAAGCGGATGGTGGATCGAATTCGGAGGTTCCAAGTATTAAACTCACAAATCTTTTCCATTCTGAATAAGTATCTTAAGGGCGGAGATGGCGAGGGCTCAAATGTGGAGCACGTGCGGTGTTTCCCTCCACCACAGCATCCCTCGGTCATATCGTCATCGTCGCACTACCAGGATCCCCAGAAGTTGCGTCAGAGCATGAACAATTGAATGGCGGGAAACGCATTTAAGCCAATCGCATATAACTAGGTTACCCTTAATCGCAGTTACAATTAAGTCCCCAGGGCGAGAAGCGGGCGTGAAAAAAATGTAGAAATGGATAAAAGCCACAGCATCGGCTATGTCCTGCCCACTTCATGACAAGTTCTTCGAGAATGAGGGGTAAAATTGGTTTTTATTGAATTCGATTTTATTGCTATCCTGTTTTGGCAAGTAACATTCATTCGATCAGAACGTAAAATGTATTATCCAAGCAATTATATATAGATGTATTGGTTTTCCAAACTATGGAATTCGATTAAGCTACTCTTATAAATCCCAAATACTCTACCGTAAGCTCCCTAAGATATTAGGTTTGGCCTCTTGTACCCCTCACTACAACTTTTAGAAATATTCTTGTTTTGCTCCCCGATTTGAGAATCAAATTAGCCAAAGAATTGATCGACAGCACGGCAAAATAAAACGAATTGGCTTTAAATACAATCAAAGTATTAAAAAAATAGATGCAGAACAATGTATGCTTACATATACGGACGAGGATGGAAGACAGCAGACAGGCCAGCATTGAGACACATACACTTAATACAATGAACATTATCGAATAAAATTTTCATACGTATTTCTAACAAACCCAATGGAATGTCTTTTGACTTTGGCACACTAAATGGTTGGATGCGTGTTTGTTTGGCAATTTAAATGTTTATTTTGAAAAGAATTTTTAATAAAACTACTCTCTACATTTACAGCATCCCGGCGGTTTGACTCCATTAGTCGTTTTCGCCGCCGTTCCGGGATCTGTGTAGGTATGCAGGACAGTGATATTATCCGCATAGTTTCGAGGCAAGTTGAACTTAGCATTATCAGCTCCCAAATAACAGGCACCGTAGGCGCTGCTCTTGGTGATGCGAACCAATTTAAGATTGTACTTTATATTCGTCTTGGCCAGCTCCTCGGTAAAGGCATCTTTCAATAGGTTCCAGCTGGACCAGACAGAGCCCACGCACACCACGCTTAGATCGCCAGACTTCACCAGATCCTTCGACACTTTAGGCAGCAGAGCCACGATCATTCGGGCCAAGTGTACTCCAGCCTCCCGGAAGAGTCCAAGGGCCAGCTCATCGCCATTGTCAGCATTTAGAGCCAGCTTCTTGCATAGATTGGCGAAAAAGGGTTTGTCGAATTTGGCGTAACAGTGGGGCAACATATCGTAGCGCGTATCGATGTTGAAATGGTCCTTGATCAGGTCCCAGGTTTTATCCACGGGTGCCGGTGACGTCTCAAAGTTGTCCATGTGGTCAAATACCACCTTTACGGCACGATATGAAATAAACCAGGCTGCGGAGAAAGGATGGAGTTTGCATTCATAAATTATAAAATCATCAACAATAGTGGCAATGAGTCAGTGGCAATCAACGCTATCGGAAAATCCTAATCGCAACTGCTGTTAATCTCGGCATTGGCCTGGCATTAACATATAGTTAGCTGATAATGATAACGATTAGTTGGCACTCACCGCTGCCCTCGTCTCCTAGGAAGTTTCCCCAGCCACCACAATTGGCAGTGGAGCCGTCAGGATTACGCAGCAGGCAATTGGATCCGGTGCCCGAGATGAGGACCATTCCGCCGATGGCGGACGCGGTGAACATGCTGCCCATAGTGTCGCTGGAAACTGCGTAACTCAGAGCCAGGTCTGGGAATGTGGTCCGTAGTTCTTGTTCCAGCTCGAGATTGGTGGCCTCCTGTGAGTTCAAGTTCTGTAAAAGGACATTTTTGTATAAAACGAGGAAGGAACGTACCTGCTCGCAACCACTCAGGCTGAGCCCCAGGCTGGTTAATGGAGTTTCCTTTGGGATACCGGCCTCTTCCTTGGCGCGTTCCACCATGTCAGCGATGCGTCGGGCGCACTCTGGGATACCGATGCCCCAATGGTTTGTTCCCAAGCCACTGGTGGCGCCCACAGATTGGCCACTTTCATCGCAGATTACCAGCCGGGAGTGCGTGGCACCGCTGCAAAATTAAAGAGCATTCACTTATAGTGTAAAATCGTATAATATCATATATATAGCGGTCTATTTAAAAATTTTTATTTTTTTTTATTTAACAATGAAGTAATTTCTTCAGAACCAGGACTTCAATCTATTTCCGGATTTCCATAATTGTTACACAATAGGTGCTGTGTTGTGACCAGGGGCCGTGACCGCAAACAATTACGCCATTAAATTAAATTAAATTAACCGATCTGGCGTCTGGAAATTGAGAAATTGAAGAGGACCGGACCACAATTGTCAGTCGTTTAAAGAAAACGTGTCACACGCACAAACTGAAATAGACAAGGCATGGCAGCCCGCGGTTTCCCATAGAAGCTATTCCATGCGGGTGTAGGGTATTGTCTTCACTCTTGGAATCCTATCTGAATTCTGAGAAAACTAATGCCAGAACATAGGGGCCCTATTACACAAAAATTGAAGTCTCTATAATATTTTTTAAAGCCATAATACTTTTTCAAAAAATGTTCAAAACATAAAAAAAGTAGTTTGTCCTGATTGCCAGAGGGCTACTATTTGAAGCCAAAAAACTCATAATTGGATTTTTATTTAATTAAGGTTATTTAGGGTTAAATAAATTAAAAACGAAAGAATAATAAACAAGTACAAATATTTTATGCTATTTCTTATTGTTACTTCCATTAATAAATTTAATTGTAAATTGTATAAATGCTTTACGCAAAGCTACTCAATTAAATCTAAATGTTATTGCATTTTTGTATATTTTTTACGCAAACGTGCAATGCATAAACTTACAACAATTTTCATTGGATAAGCTATAAAGTTTTGAAAAGTGTGAATATTTACAATCGGACATGAAAATTATATTAAAATGTATATTTAAGAATTTGCACAGGACCGTTACATCGCACAATGCACTTAACAAAAGAAAAGTGGTGTCGGAAAATGCACTGGCTTATTACGCTCAATTGTGGCAATCATTTACGGGACAAGGCAGGCACAGGAAAGGCGCTTGCTAATGCCACACAACTAATTTTAACTTACGTCCAATTTATTTAAGTCATAAAAAGTATAAATTTGATTGGCGCTCTAGTTGTGACGTAAAAACATCAAGCGAGTTGGCAGTCTTTCCCCCCACATTGCGGGAGCTGCCAACTTGTGGCAGTGGGTTACCAAACAGCCGGCCAGAAATTATTAACAAACTACAAAAACATTGAATGTTTTTGCTCCGAAGTGACCTAAGACCGTAACACGCGACGCGTTAATTGAAATGAAATTGCTGACAAACGCTGTGCGGCTGCGTCCACTGCTGCTACTGCGCCGCCAAAGGTCGCATGACACAAAAGCTGCCCCGGCGTTGGATCCGCCAAGGCAACCGGTTCCAACTAGTGCCCAGCTGGATGAGCTGGAGCGGAATGTGAAGCTGCGACACCACAAAAACAACATACCCCTCATACGTACCCTCGCCAACGAAGCTGCAGATGGGAGTCCGGACATTCTGACAAAATTACAACTGGAGTTGGAACAGTTGCCCAATAAAACACACCCCCGGGTTCTGGATTATGGCGAGGAACCACGGGAACTGGCACAGTACAAGCACCGGGAACTTCCTGCAGACACAACCATCAAGGAATTCTCTGAAATAGCCCGTGCCCTAAACCTGTACAGGATGGATCACCTCGGCAATTACACCGGGCACAAGAGCTATTATCTTATGGGTCAGTTGGCCTCCCTGGAGCAGGCCATCATCCAGTATGCGCTGCAAGCCGTCACCTCACATGGCTTCAAGCTGATCTCGGTTCCGGACATTCTTCCGCGCGAAGTAATCGAGTCCTGTGGCATGCGCACCGAAGGGGAACGAACTCAAGTGTACAAATTGGACACCGGAGAATGCTTATCGGGCACCTCTGAAATGGCCCTGGCCGGGTTTTTTGCGAACAAACTACTGACGGAAGAGCAACTGCCCCTCAAAGTAACTGCCATGAGTCGATGCTATCGGGCCGAGACCTCGGGACTGCAAGAGGAGAAGGGAATCTACCGTGTGCACCAGTTCAACAAAGTGGAAATGTTTGCAATCTGCACGGCGGAGCAGTCGGAGGCTGAACTGGAGGAGTTTAAGGACACCGAGGTGGACCTCTTCCGGCGATTGGGTCTCAACTTTCGGCTGCTTGACATGCCACCCTGCGAGCTAGGGGCTCCGGCGTACCAAAAGTACGACATCGAAGCCTGGATGCCGGGTCGCAAAATGTGGGGCGAGATATCTAGCTGTAGCAACTGCACGGATTATCAGGCCAAGCGGCTGGGGATCAGATATCGCCGAGCCAGCGACGGAAAGATCGTCGACGCTCACACCATCAACGGAACGGCGACGGCTATTCCCCGCCTGCTGATTGCCCTGCTGGAATCGTATCAGCGTGGAGATGTCGTCGAGATACCCACCGTGCTCAGACCCTTCATGGATGGGCAGGAGCTGATCACACGAAACAAGCGAATACCGGAGACCAAGCTGGTCAAGTTCATCAAGGCCTAGCCCAACACATTCTGAACCATTCTGTTATCATTATTGAAGCTCTGAGCTTATCATCGAGCATGGGAATCTTTTGAAGCACTCCCTGTCTGGCAGATGTTGTGGATAACGGCCGCACGTTTGAATCACACTCATTAATCACCGCCGGGAGATATTGAATTACAAAATTAGATTTGTACGTACCCCTCGACTCCGCCGAAATATTTCATTCTGGTTTATTTAGTGCACTGTTTGAGCGGCTCCAACTGGAATGTGGCTGCTGGCGAATGCGATTAAAATCCTGCAAATAAAACAAGCGCAATTAAACAATAAAAATATGCACGATTAATTGTTCACAGTACCCCCCAACAGGTTGTTAGCCCAATAATCTTATCGGGTTTCGTAAGCCCACAAATAACATTTGGGAGGAGTAAAACCGATTCAAGTTGCTAAAAAACCATTGTGTTTACGATAGAAGTAAAAAGAAATTAACTAAAGCCAAACCTATGAAACTATAAAAGTAATTTCGAATTTCTCATAGAAATATTCTACTGCTAAAATTTTTGAATAACACCGAGCAGGTAACTGCTGACAAAGGGGAAAAATACTATAATATGGAGACCAGAAATAGGTAACACAGCAAGAGGTGCATGCGCGCGAAGAATGCAATTCTGCCCCTTGGGTGGTCTAGGTGGTGGTTTTTTTTTTTGTTAAATATACTTTCGTCCTTTGGTGCATAAGAATCTTGGGCAGTTCTTGCATCCTTTGTTAAAGATATTTTTATGTAATTAAAGATATTTGACGCAGTTCTTAAGTGGCACACTTAAACACTAATTATTTCTAAAAAAAACCTTTTCGTTTTTCATTTTTGTTAATTCATATTGACATTTTAGATTGTTTTTTTGTTTATTCAGGAAAATGGAGCTTCCTTTAAGGGGAGGGTAAGGTCAAATCATGCGAAAAAAGCCATGTTTTTGTGATTTTTTTCCTGACGACACAGTTAAAATTTATTTATTCAACCAACGGTATATTAAAGTATGACATTAGAAGAATGTTTTATCAAATTTTTACAAAAAAATATTTAAAAATATGGCAATGGTAGCAATTGTCCGGACGTGTCGCCAAAAAAAGTTGAATTGCGGTGCCCCTCATAACTCGGTGCTGGATCATTTGTAATCAAAAAATGAAAATTCATTCGTTAGATAATAGTTCGGCCCAGGTAACGCTGTGAAGATTTTTTGAAAATTTCAATTTTTTTATTTTTTCAAAGACTTTGAAGTGAAAAACTCAATTTTTTGGGAAAAAATCGGTTAATTTGTCATTGCAAAATCAAAATTATGAACAAAAAAAAAAAAAACTCGACAGCGTTACCTCGTAAAATATGTACAGAAATAGTGTTTAAAATTTCAAAAGGATCGGTGCAGTAGTTTTGAAGTTATGAGGGGCACCGACTTTGAAAACGTGAGTTGTGGGAAAAACGCTTTAAAGTTTTAAACACCAGTGTAATCCAGTGTAAAACGTTTATGAGCAACTTCGTCAATAACTAATAACTTCGTCAATTTTGCTTTAATTGACTTGAAATTTTGACACAATATTCTTCAAATATTATGCATTCAATTTAAAAATTAAAAAAAAAATGAAAAAAAAAAAAAATTTAATACCTTACCCTCCCCTTAACAATTTCCTTAGGGAGTATTCACTGTATCGTTGAAAGTGAAAACTAGTTTTTGACCAAGTTCCGCTCACTCTTTTCGTTTTGGCCTTTTGCTTACGTTACACATATCGCGCAATTCTTCCACAACGATTTGGATAGTGTAACGTTGGCAGTGTTTTGATTTGATTGATACATTACCGCCCACACGTTGTAGTTGTTGATTAGAATAGGCGGTGGAAGAGCTTGTAATTCTCGCGAACAGGCACTAATCCTTTCCCGGGAAGAGCCAATCTCGTCCGTCCGCTTGGAAGCCCAAACTCGCAATGTCTGTTATGTTTGGTCGTCATACTCATTTAAAGCCGAGCAGCTGCTGGCTCATTGATAAGTTATTTTCTTTCTTTTTTTATGAGTATCAGCTTGCAGCCAGTGTTGATAAACTTCTTCAGGCCGCGTTTGCCATTCGAACGGAACTGAGCGCCGGATTTAAAATTGGCCAGGCGGAGTTTTCTTCATTAGGTTTATTAAAACGTTACAATTTAATTCTATTACACTTTTGCTTATAAACGAAAGAAACAAATCATTGTCAATTGGTACACACATCATGTTTTATACATTGTTTTCATTTTCGAACCTCTATCAAACAACAAAACGCAAACACCAAGGATTACAACTTATTCATAAGGGCGTACAAATCATAAAAAAATAAACAGCGAAAATCATACGGATCTTGACAAAAGGTACAAAAATCAGTTACGTCTCTCATTTTTTGGAGGGCACAAAACGGGCCACGCTTTTGTTTTGTTTTGCTTTTTTTCGTTATGTACAAAAAGAAAATGTCTTAAATGTAGTCGAAGTCTGTAGTTGAATGTGCGCGAATGATGGTGGGAGGGGCGGGTGTGTCCTACGAGTAAGCCAGGGAGAGGGTATTGTGGAAGTCCCTTTATTGAAATTTGTCAAGTTCTTATACGTGCCGGCGTTGTGCTGCTGCTGATGCTGCTTCTGTTGTTGTTCCATTTTATGGTAAATCCTAACTATATTTCTCGGAAAGAGTAAAACACGGTAAAAGTCAATTGTTGCAAGTGTTTCGCTAAAGGAGTTCCAGTTTGTCGACCCCTCTACCACTTCTTCTTGTGTTCGTCCATGGAGACGCCTCCAGGGCCCAAGGACACAATCATAAGCAAACCGCCGATAACCGAGAGTGTCTGGAAGATTGATTAGGTTTAAACGAGATACAAAGGCGTGCAATTATACCGCTGACTGACCTGGAAGAAATCATATTTCAAGAAATCCCTGAGTGGTTTGTAGGACGGAATAGTCCACCAGGCATTGTGGTAAAGGTTCAGCACCGTCAACAGGGCCACCAGGATGAGGGCCGACAGCTTAGTCTTGTAGCCGAGTACGACCAACACCATCAGAATAGATCCAATGATGTCTTGGATCACCTGCCACACACTCAACTCGAATCGGATCAGGGTGATGAACATGAACGCCAACAGGATACGACCGGCAAGCTGCATGAAGTTCTTGGGCTTGTTATCGCCCATTGATGGCACGCCGGCAAACAAGCTGCGACCCTCGATTCTGGCTTCCGCCAAGACGAGGAGCAGAGCGCCTATTAAAGCAAAGTTCCGCAGCAAGAATTGGAAATCCCACAGAATGGAGTAGGCTATTGTCTGCAGAGGGGTAAGTAAGCCTTTTGAGTAATGGTCTTCCACGGGAGAGGTAGCCACTTACCTGAAGCACGACAATGAAGAAGAGCAGACCCACCGCGATGTCGACCTTAAACCTGGCCATCACCATGCCACATCCGCCCAACTGACCCAGCAGGTTGACAAGCACGAAGACGGTGGCCAGGAACTTGCCGCATCCCCAGCTCATGTCCATGTATTCGCGCTGCTCATTCCACTGGAAGTACATGCGAAGGCCGTCCTCGAAGAAGGTGGCGATGAGGCAGAGGCGTGCCACCGTCGGCAGCACATTCTTTCCCCGCTTGATAACCTGCAAAATAGTGGCGAAGTGGCATCGACTGTTAAATTTAGTGCCATCACGATGGAGTGTCCGATAAGATGTACCGAAGACCTGACTTCGGTACAGTGATAACAGATCGAAACGTACGAGCGGGGCTTTCGGAAATCGGTGCAGTGACGTGTCTCTCTCTGGGGCTCTCTCTATCTACTCGATCGCTATCTGCCCGCTAACGGGTTTTGGTAGCTCCATGTAATTTGAATAGCAACTAAAATAGCGAGCACGCACACCACTGCACGCCGCCCGCTTTCTCGAAGACTATTACGGAACTCGACCTGGTCGGTGGCGTCCAGCAACCCCGCTAAGCCTCCCGTCTGCCCCTGACCACTCTTTCTCTCGAAGCACTTTCACTTGCGGGGATAGCTCTCGCCTCTCACACACACCCACAGACGGGCGCCATTCCTGTGTGTGCGTTCTGCTCGCTGTAGACGCAACAATTGACAATTGGGTGTCTGGAGTTGGAGAACGGGATAGAATCAGGGGTGTTCCCGCCTCCTATTGGAATCTAATCACTGCACGTAACCAGAGAACACAGATTACATTAAAACGTAGCCTATCGAGGCTCGTGAACTTTGCCGCGTTTGGGTGACGTTGGCAGTTTTGTGACAGGGCAGCTGGCAGAGCTTCTCCGGTAGAAACCCGATGTGGGGGAAACTCCGAGGACAGAGTGACTTTGCTGGCGCCTCAACAGGTCCGAGTGTGTGTCCCGCTCACTGTTTTCGAAAATATTTCTTACCTGTTCCGCCACATCCTCCGTTTTGGCAATGTATTCGTTGGGTATGCTCATGTTGGCAGTTTCAGTTCAGGTTCGGCTGCTGGCTAGCTTCTCGCAAGTTTAAGCTCTTAGCTGGCAGCTATGGAGACACTTGGACTATTAGTTTCTGGATTGAGTTAGTCGCTCTACTAATTATAATCAAGTTACCAAAAAATCATGAATTAAAACCAGGAACTTAAAAACACACTCGGCACTAGAGCTGGTCGAACACGCACGATGAATAGGGATGGGCAACTCGCAATCACAGTTGGACTCCCGCATTTCGTTGTGAATGCCGATAACGGGAGTCCAACACTTAGACGGCGTGGGTTTGTTTTTCTCAAAAAATCCCAGAAACCCAAAAATATGGCGAGCAAGGCGAAACGTCAAAGGAATGAACAGGTTGAAAGCATTGAAACAGCGAAACCGAAGAAAGTAAAAGGGAAAAAGCAGACCGACGCCGGCTATGGCTCAGGAGATTTCTCGGGGGGCTGGGACGTGGATAGCTACCGCACGGAGTACGAGAGCGAGGAGCACTGGGAGCTGCGCCGCAATTTCATGTTGGCCCACAAGGATACCTACGACGAGGATCGCCTAGTGTGCTTGGCCCAAACGTTTATTAACATGGAGTTCCTGGGTTGCAAGTACCCCTCCGAGACGATGCACCTCGTGGCTGAAATGTCCAAGGAGATCGCCGAGGAGTTCCGGCGCAAGCGAGACCAACGCCTGAAGCGCACATTTGTGTCGGCCTCGGACGCGGCGGAACAGCGCGCCAAAGGTAGACGGAAGAATAATTAGATAGACTAGTGTGGGAGAAAATTATTTATATTACTAGTAACTATACGAGCCAGAGACAACACAGCCTGCCTAATGCCTAATTCCAACAACTAGGACGCAGGGGCGCAACGGCAAATCCGCCACCTGAAGCACAAGCCTCAAGAAGATCCAACCAAGACTCACGACTGTGCTTTGGCGGTGGCGAGCCTATCAATCTTTTCGAGGGTCTGCGCTTCGGACAACTTATTTTGTACCTGGCCGGAGGGCGCAGTTGTCTTCGTAACTCCTGCACAGCCAGCAACCTGAAATACGACGAACGCGCCAGTCTAGAGCTCCAGGCAACAGACACAACGAAATACGCCGAAGTATTGGTTAACGACCAGGTTATAGCTACTGGCCAGGGTGAGAATCTGAAGGCGGCCAAGCAAGCGGCCGTTAAGCAAGCGCTTCTCCTACTGCAGACACACTGTTACAGCATTAAGGTAAATAAAGAAGAAACCGTGCAGATATAATACTTATATTTTACCCTTCACCAGCTTAACGCCTCGCGCCAAACTATAAAGGTGGAGAAGAGTAAGACCGGCGTGAACATAAACGTTACCAAAGAGTCTGCCGACAGTCTTGGGGATTCCAAGCTAGACGCCAGCAACAAGGGATACCGCATGATGCGCCTGATGGGCTGGACAGGTGGCGGCTTGGGAAGCCAAAAGCAGGGGCGCGAGGAGCCTGTGGGGTAAGCTCTAGAAGAAGATCTAATGAAACATTTTGACTCATTCTTTTGCAGATACTTACTGAAGAACAATCGCACCGGCCTGGGCGCTAAAAATCAGCATGGTAACCTGGACGATTACCGCAAACTAATAGAGAACTATGTTAATTCAGATGACATGCGCGACATGCAGTTTGAGCCGACGTTTTCGAAAGAAGAACGCGCCTCGTTCCACCAGTAAAGCGCTTGAAACCCTTTTTATGTTATTTTTCTAAGACATTTATCTTCTCAGAATGGCCAGCCGATTTGGATTGCGGTCCAATAGCTACGGCACTAAAGAGATCCGACGACTGCTGATCACTAAGAAGGTCAGTTACAGCACCATCCTGACAGAGATCCTTTTCCGGCAGAATCCAAAGTTCTGCGATCGCTATTTTGTGCAGGTGCCCATGCAAAAGGCCCACCTGTTCCCCGGTCATGTCGCCGGACTGGAGCTGGAAAATATGTGTGAATAATAAAAACTCGGCTCGTATTATACTCGTATATAAGAATTTTCTAAACCATTAGGTTTAAGCTCAAAGTTGTCAAAATACAAGACATGTAGAACTATGAAGTTAAAAAGTAAATAACAAATCCGTAAATAAATCATGCAGTTTTTTAAAAAAGGTTTTTATGTTAACGCCGCCTGAGAGTTAACAGAGCTATGTATGTTTACGTTTCACGGTGAATGGATGCCACAGCTGATTTAATGAAGAAGAAACGTTGCAGTTGCAAGTTGCAGTAACTTGTTCTCCTCACAAAAAATGAATAGGTGCCCGCGATGCAGCTGCGAGGCCACTGGAGAGAATCGTTTGGTAACCGAAAGCTGCGGCCACCTTAAATGCCGGCTCTGTCTGGTTGCGGATGTGTCGGATTGCCTGGAGTGCAAAGTGGCCAAGCAGAAGTCAGCTCCAGAACAGGCGGATGCGACGCAAAGAACGTCCTTGGACCAGAAGATCCTAGTCACTGATCATGGTTATCATTGCACGGTGTGTAAGAAAGACTTCCGAAGTCGAACTCACCAATATTACCACTTATCCTGTGGCGATGATCTTCTCAAGAAGTTTAGCTGCAAAGAGTGCAGTCGGGTGAGTGTTCAAAATCACTGATTATACACTTTCCACAATGTATGTATGTATATTGTTTTTTCCAGCGCTTCGCCACCCGTTCACACTTAAAGTACCACATGAACAACCATGAGCAGTCATCGAAACACAGTTGTCATATTTGCGGGATGAAATTCCAGCAACTCGTTGTCTTGCAACGCCACTTGCGCACCCACAACCAGGAGCGCTACGAGTGCCAGCAGTGCCTGAAGGTGTTTCGCAGTGAGAGCTCTCTGAAATCTCACTTGGTAACGCACAGCGATCTTGGATTGCCCTTCAAGTGCGATGTCTGCTCGAAATCCTTCCAAACCAAGGCCAACTTGAAGCAGCATTCAAGGAAGCACGACCAAAAAAGTACCCGTCACAAGTGCAAAGATTGCCAGAAGTCGTTCCTCCGCAAGACCACACTTCGTTTGCATATGAAACGACACTTGGCGCGCGAGCGTCAATCCTGTCCGCTATGCGACAAGAGCTACAATGATACGGATGCCCTGGCGAGGCATGTAAAACAGCATAAGACTGGCGAAAGGTATCGATGCAAACAGTGCGACATAACAGTGAGTCGGAAGGACAACATGCTCCGCCACCTTCGCTCGATGCACCCCGGCACCACTTTTGAAAGCAATGTGGAAATATTAACTAATAATGCCGTTGCGGAGGAAATCACACTACCTGCCCAAAACCTTAGATACAATAGCGTGATTAAGAGCGTGGGAAATGTTGAGCCCGTGGCGGTTCATCTTCCCCAACCTATGACCCTGGAACAGAATATCCCTGCGCAAACTCCCTTGCCACTGCCAGATACCATGCCTAAAGAGAATGTGCAGCTGTATCGTAAAATAATCCTGGATTTGGATAACGAGGAGTATTCAAACGAGCTGAGCTTGGACGAATCGGACGCTGCACAAAATGTGCAAGATTCGCCATTGCACCACCGACAGCCCAGGGATGCTAATTTTAGTGAAATGCACTGGCGAAAGAATTTCAAATGCTTTTACGAAAATGAGCACACCAACTGATAAACTGGTTATGATGTCCCTTCTCGGCAGGGCCTGTTGATTTATTAGCAACAAGTAAAGCGTTAAAAGCCGAAGCGAACCGAAACCATCTTGTTGGCCGCTCGCCATATTTCCGCGTGCCGATCGACGTCAATGCCAAGTTCCGCCGGGCATTAGAAGAAGAAACATATTATTCCGCGACTGCCACCCTTTCAGTATTCAATATGTTGGACGAGCGATCGGAAGTCGATACCTTGCGGGAAATTTATTACCTAACCGATGGTGTCGCTGGCAACTGGCGGAAGTTGCTGGCGTTGGGCGATTGTCTGGACCAGCAGCTTAAGCGGAAGCTGCTCTGGGTGTGGCCTACATCATTGAACTTGGACCTTTTCAATCAGTTCCTGACCAGCAACGGTATCCAGTGCATCCTCAGTGTGGGCTGCGGCAGTGGTCTACTAGAATGGCTAATTGCCACAGCAGGCAGTCATAACGTCTCGATATTTGGTCTCGAAGTCGATCGCAATTGGTGGCAGAGCAAGTACTCCGTGCGAAGCTTCATACCCTTAAACTTCTTTGAGGATACTAATGATGTAAGCCAAGATTTTCTGAAAGCCTGCTGCAAAGGGTTCTCCCCAAGTGCCTTGTTATTTTGTTACTTTAACAATCGCGGTGTTTTTCTGGACTATCTGCGAGTATTTCAAGGCAAGTGGCTCATATTAATTGGACCACAGCCCACCCTTGGGATACATACAGACCCGAATCCTCTCCAGCCGCAATTTCCCAACGACGAGTGGATCTTAAGGGAACGTCTCAATTGGACTGATCGGAATGTTGTAGCGTTTTACGAAAAAATAGTTTAGGGTAGCGTGTAGTATCTATAATTGTAGCAATAAACTCTTGTCTTATTTCCTAGTTAGTTCCTATTTACTTCTATGTGGAACTTGCAGGCCGGTATGCTCTGAACCTCGGCTGTCACAGTGCTATTGATGCCAAGGTTGCTTAGGGCTCCTCGCACCAGCCCGCATGTAAAGGCTACAAACTTCGGTGCGTGCTCCAGTTGTTTGGTGCCCGGCGAGATGCGGGTGAGGAATCGGAATGCTTTGTCCTGAACCACGTACATGCCATGGTTGTTTGTCCGCAGATTATCCACCTGTTTCTTGTAGATTAGCGTCCAGAAGTCGGTGCAAATAAACTTCATGGTCTCTAGCTCGTCCTTGAACCGTGGACTTTCGCGAGTGAGCCGTTCAATCAACCGGTATCCCGTGGTGAAGCCTATGTACTCCAGTGTGGCGAGATCGTGCTCCTAGGAGGCGGAACCGAAGTTTTTATCATTTTAAAGATTGTTTTGAAGTTATGCTCGCCCACCTTGTTTCCGTCCAGGCAGTAGTTAACAATCTCTGCATGCAGGCAGTCGAAAAGGATTTCCTCGGACATTTTCGTGAAAATTCTGTTTCCCTAAGTTTCAGTGATTTGTTTTCAATAAAAGACACAGCTGATTGTCGCCTAATCATGTGAATGGCAAACCACAAATGACCTTTTGGCTTTTTTCCGGCTAGTTTGGCTGTTCCTCTAGCTTCGTTTTCGCAAAAATCAGCACTGGGGCCTGATAAAGAACAACCACAACAAAAAATGTATACAAACAATCGGCAGGTGTGAAATTAATTTAATTTGTGACTCGAGTTGGACTAAAACCCCTGCCAGGATGCGGCTGGGTTATGTTCAGAATGCTGCCTTGCACAGCATGGTCTGCCAGGCGATTTTGGTGTTGATATGCTTAGTTTGCTATGGATGCGGCGGTCTAAGTGGTGCCACATTCGTCTTCGATGATACGGTGGCCATCGTGAAGAACAAGGATGTGAATACTCTACCCACCAACTGGACGGCAATATTTACACACGACTTCTGGGGCTCCTCCCTGCTCAGCTCCGATTCACACAAGTCCTTCCGGCCGCTGACTACGCTCATGTTCCACTACGAATACGCCATGCTGGGATTAAGCGCCGGCCATATGAAGTTTCTGAATCTCATACTCCACTGCGTGAACACTCTACTCATGTGGCGGCTAGTGCGCTCACTGCATGTTACGGAGATCACCGCGGAGCGTTGGGCCATAATCTCGGCTGCCTTGTTCGCCGCCCATCCGATCCACACGGAAGCGGTCTCAGGAGTCGTGGGACGAGCAGACCTTATGTTTGGTATGATTCACCTGCTATGTCTTTTGCTTACCGTGGCTAATTGCGGCAAGAGCAGTCCCCAAAGTGTCGGTCTCGTCTTGCTACTCTCCGCTGCGGGGATGCTCTTCAAGGAATCGGCCGTCACCATTCCTATGTCTTGCGTGCTTCTCGACTACTTTCAGAATGGTTATTACCTTCTGGAGTTTCGGAACCAGTGGAAGCTTTTACAGTCCAGAGCTAGTTACTTTGTGTATGCCGCTGCATCTGTTGGACTCTTAATGGCACGCCTATGGTGGCAGGACTTCGATTCGCCTACGTTCAAGGAAGTGGATAATCCTATAGCCCACAATGCAAACATACTGACCCGGGGACTGTCGCAACAATTTCTGCTGGTCATGAATATCTGGCTGATGCTTTGTCCCTATTGGCTCTGTTACGACTGGGCACTGGGTTGTGTCAAGCTGGTGACCAGCATCTGGGACCTCAGACTTCAGGGAGTCATCGGATTCTACTCCATTCTGTTGGTAGCCCTAATGAACTTTCGTCGGCTACCGGGAATGATGCTAGCTCTGGGTCTGATGATCATTCCCTTTCTACCGGCGTCGGGACTCATTCGAGTGGGATTCGTGATTGCCGAGAGAACACTATATGTACCCTCCATTGGCTTTTGCCTCATGTCCATCTACGGATTTCTGCACTGGTACGAAGCTAATGCCAACAAACCCATTTGGAGAACGACTTTAAGGACTCTACTAATGTTACTATTCACTGTGATGATGCTACGAACGCGCCAACGCGTGGCGGACTGGCTAAACGAGGAGAATTTATTTGCATCCGCCCTGAAGGTGTGTCCCGACAACGCCAAAGTCCATTACAACATTGCACGTCTGGCCACAGATACGGGCAACAATACAAAGGCCTTCCTTCATTACCACAAGGCCATTGACCTTTATCCCAGCTACGAGTCAGCTTTAATGAATCTGGGGAACCTCTACCGGGAGCATGGACAGTTAAACACCGCTGAGGAATACATTCGACTGGCTCTGCAGGCATACCCTTCGTTTCCAGCGGCCTGGATGAATCTGGGAATCGTTCAATCCGCGCAGAAAAAATATGACCAGGCCTTGGTCAGCTATGAAAAGGCTTTGAAGCACCGGGCCAACTTTGCCGTTTGCTACTACAACATGGGAAACTTGTTTCTCGAACAGAAACGGTTCACCGAGGCACTGCACCATTGGCAGCATGCGGTTGCGCTGAATCCGCGGCAGCCCAAGGCCTGGGCGAATATCCTGACAATGCTGGATAACAGAGGTCTTCACGAGGATGCTCTACGCCTGTCCGACCAGGCTCTGAAGCATCTGCCCCACGAAGTAAGCATCCTGTTTATTCGCGCCAATGTCCTGGGAAAGCTGAAACAATACATTGAGGCCGAGAGTGTGTACAAGCGTGTTATTGAGCTTGAACCGCGCAACATGCTCTACCACACGAATTTGGGCGTGCTGTACCACCGATGGGACAAAACTGAGGAGGCAATTAAGGCATATCAGGCGGCTATAAGTCTCAACGCGGCAAGGGCTTCGACGGCGCGAGAGAATCTCGGTAAGCTTCTGAAGCGCCTGGAACGGGAGGCCCAAGCCACTCATAGGTAAGCGAAGGCACTCCACCGAGTAAGCCTAAGTTAGGATAGCCTATTGTATGATTTTTTCAAGTAACCCTCCCCCTCTAAAAGGGTTAGTGAATAACCAAAATGATGACAAGGTTGGCCTCTAGTTTACATAAGGTTGTATTAGGTCACTAGTCTAGCAATCAGATGTACTTCCCGAAACGAACCACAAAATGACACACTTATTGTAGTCACCTTTCTCAAAACCTCCCTGTAATTATTGTATCCCGTCCTCCAAGGGTAACTGATTATGTGTATCATGTGTTTAGGATAATTAATTTATTTATTAATTTAATCGAGGGTATATACAATTTGATGTTAAAACTAATTAATGATCAAACAATTACAAGACGGCTTATATAAATTAGCTAAGTTCTAGAACGTAAGGACTACATGAAATACTTGCGAGAACAGTGACAAAGTTGTGGCACCATTTTGTAAAATGATTCAATTCCATTAAAGATTCATGATTTAAAATAATAATACCTCAAATTACATAAGACTATGTAATCTACAGACGCATCTGTGGGGACTGCTGTCGGGGAATCAGGGAGAACTTTGGCAGAATGCGAGAACGCGACAAAAAGTCGAACAAAAGAGAGATTAACGTGGACATCGGTAAATATTCAAGATATATGAACGGGGTCTATGTACTACATGGGTATGCGTAAAATTATAACAAAGTCTTTGTGTTTGAGATACGGGTCTGTTGGGTTTTTCTAGCGGTTCTAGGCGAGCAAGCGAGCAACGGCGGTTAGCAACTAAATCAAATAATATTGAGCAAATAACACAGCTAATAATAATCACGTAGGGAACGGGATCGGGATCAGGAACGGACACGGGCACAGAAATGAGAACGATCTACAACAGCACAAACTCTTCGCTTTCACTATCGTCTTGTTCATTGTCATCGAGTGCCTGCGGAGGCATCAGCTGAACACCCTGTTCCTGCGCCATGTTTGCCACCTGTTTGATGAGCGGTTTATAAAGAGAATCGCTCATCTCATCACGCTCGTGGTCCAAGCAACGACCCCTTGAGAACGAAAACAGGGGGTAGTTCATATCTATTTGCTCGGATAGTTGTTGTAGGGATTGAGGGGGCACCTGCTGAGATCCGGCCATCTTATCCACTGTGGCCCCCGAAGCGCAGCGCATGGGATGCAAATACTAAAACAGAGGAGGGGATTTAGAGCATTTTAGTAAAAGTGGCAAAGCTGACTCACCAGTTGAACGCTTTCCATAAAGTTGTCGAAATCACTCTTTGTGGCGCAGTAGAACCCAATACAGCAGCTAGGATCCATTTTGCTAGACTTGAGTTTGCGGGGCGACTTGCAATGAAACGAGTTCAGCGAGAAGTTTTCCTGGTTCACATCTACCATCTCCTGGCAGTAGTGCGGGTCCAGGTGGATGAGTCTGTCCTCCTGAAAGCCAACAAAGTAGAGCGAGTGCTTGGGCTTCCCGCCGATGATCCCAAGGCAGTGCTCCGTGCTCAGGAGCAGCTTCAGGCAGTGGGCATAAGCCAAATTAAGCTTATCACTTCCAAGCCGTAGCGGTATGAGCACAATCAGAGACTTCCAGTGTTGCTGATGCTCCGTCTTCGAGGCTTCCGCCTGCGGTCGCTTCGCCTGTTGCCAAGGCACATTCGGCTTGGGGGCCGGTTCCGGAATACTACACTGATCCTCTATATCTTGAATGTAGACTAAAACACGGAAACACTGTTATCAGCTTTAATCGACCTTATCAAATAATCCAGGTGAGTAATAAAAGGTAGGTCCGATTACTCACTTTCGTGACGGTTTGTCACGACCGCTATCTATTGGACTCTAAACTTAAAAGGTAATGGATGGGAATTCCTTCTAATCAGAAACTTTTTAACTTTTTGAAGTAATTAATTAACGGCGCTTAAAAAAAATAACCTTCGAAAATAACAAAATATTCTAATACGCAAAAAGACTAAACGATAAGGAAACTGGAGCCACAAAGGGTTGTTATTGATTGTAAAACTAATCTTACTTTTCCTGTATGTTTCACTTACTTGTGCAATCTTTGGCCACATAGATGCTTATATTATCAAAGTCTGCATTTTCCTGAGCGGCATGCTCTAAGGCGTGTCTGCATTTGGGTAAAAATAAATTAATAAAGGGCTATAAACAAGTGCAATAAAGACTCTTAATCTTACTTCAATAAATAGGAGACAGAGGCAGGTCCGTACCAGTCCCCGGGCTTCTTGCCCAGGTTCTCACCTAACCGAACCAGGGCGTGGATAGAAAAGGGGCTACTCTTCGAGGAGCTGTCACCGAACCACTTGACGATCTTTTTGTGCATGTTATCCTCGTAGGTCGAGTGCAATTGCGACTCTGAATCATAGCGCCAAGCTATTACGAGATTCACAAGTTATTTTAAATTCAGATAAGGAACTCAGAAACTTACTGCGTCCCATGAAGTGACAAATCAGTCCTTGGGCCAGAAGCATCTGGCCACTCCGCAGCATGCAGCCCCAGCCGCAATCCGATGTGTAGTTGGAACCGTTCATCGTTGGAAACTCTCGTCTGTACGTCATCCAAATACGACTATAAAAATCACGTCGAAAGCCCTCGATGCCCTCTTCCCAAGGATGTTCACCCACTTGGTTTTCCACTGCATCCATTCCCAACTCCTGCGGCACAACGATTTCGTCAATGTTTTGCGGATTTAAAGTTGGGTACAGCGATGTGGATGTTGATGTGGCTTGTATGCTGTCGAACGCCGAGGTAGCATTGTCGGGCGCGGAATCCATTTCGGTAGTGGAGCTCTCCATGCTCACTGGCGGCGTGAAGCGTCGATGGTAGCATCGTCCCAGTAACCACACCGGCTGCTCCTTAGAGAAGCTCGTCTGCCGCATTTTTCCGCTCCAGCCGTACTTGACGTTGTGCCACATCGCCACCAGCTTGGATTCCATACCTTTGGTGGGCGTTCGGTTGGGGTCTTCACTGTGGGCTGGCTCCACGTGACCACAGCTGGCCCCGCTACTGTTACCGCCACTATATAGCTGACTGAAGGCATTCATGAAACGTGATGACGTCGATATTTTGCGTTGCGGCGTTGCTGTAGCAGCACTTTCCGACTTGAGGTTCAAATTCGCACCTGACATGGTCACGGGAACGGGGGCGGGAGCGGGGGACGGGGAGGGACAGGGCGTTGGAGAGGGAACGCGCGGAACTGCAAAGACATTTCTTGGTATCGTCTGTATGGGAGCTGCCTGCTCCTCCTCGACGGCTCCATCCTCCACAAGTGGCAAATCCTGCGCTCCCATCCGGCTGCCTTCCACAATTGTTCCCTCGCCGGTGTCGAAGATCATCAGTTTCTCGTCGGTTAACTTCGATAGCAAGCCATCATAGTTCATCTGCTTGGACACAAAAACAGAGGAAGCGGAAGATGAGCGACGACGCTTTGTTCGAAGCTTAGAAAATTTAAAGAACTGGGGCATGGCAATGGCAGAACGAGCGTCTTGCTGGCCGTGGCCGAACTGAACTGAACTGACAGTGCCGTGCGTGCTAATTACAAGTGTTTACTCACCGTTTATTTGTTGACAGATAAAGATAAAGTTAACTACACACAAAAAATTGCTTGTTTTCCTTATTCTTATTCGCGAATCGCGATAAGTGCGAGGGCTGCAGTGTTCTTGAATGCAGAGTTGCCAGACTACCCAGAATGGCAAAGAAAGAATGTTTTCACAAACTTATGCTTTCCATTGGACACCAATCCAAGGAATTAAAACCCAAAACAAAAATCAACTTGGAAAGCAATAATGGTTAGAAAACATAATGAGTTTAAAAGTTTTTTGATAAAATTTCTTTAAAAACAATTAATTTTAATTTTAACATTTTTTTAAATTTGTTATTTTAAATAAAAGATTTATCATTAAGTGAGTTACTTTCTTGATTTACAATTTTGTTGTATTTGTTTAAATAAAAGTTCGGGACACCCTGAAACTACTTCCGGGTCTGGCAGCTTCTGGATCAGCTGGTTTCTTATTGCGCAACTCTTGTGAACTTGGATCAGTGAGAACAGACACTTAAAAATGGTAAGTAATGCTAATTAAAATACTCCAAAATGAGGCTACTTAGCAAATCAAACTAATCCGCGTGTACAGCAGAGGCCCATTCAAAGGTTCGTGTACACATTCGGTCATCGCACCTGCAGCCAATTGCCGCTAATCGGCGGAGTCTCGGTATCAACAAGAATAACAAGAGCCCCAATGGCCTTCTCAGCCCGCCAATCCTCGTCCTCCGTGCTGGCCACGGAATCGTCCAACAAGGGTATGATCATACTTAACCGTCCCAAGGCGCTGAATGCCATCAACCTGGAGATGGTGCGAAAGATATACAAGCATCTGAAGAAATGCGAGAAGTCCAAGTCCGTTCTGATCATCAAGGGTACCGGCGAGAAGGCCTTCTGCGCCGGTGGCGACGTACGCGCCCTTGTCGAGGCGGGACCCACCGATGAATCAAAGAGCTTCTTTCGGGAGGAGTACACCACCAACGCCTTAATTGGAAACTACAAGATACCTTACATTGCTATCATTGATGGAATTACCATGGGAGGTGGCGTCGGACTGAGCGTACACGGTAAATATCGCGTGGCAACGGACCGCACGTTGTTTGCCATGCCTGAAACGGCTATCGGCCTGTTCCCGGATGTCGGCGGCTCATACTTCCTGCCGCGCCTTCAGGGCAAACTAGGGCTGTACCTGGGGCTGACAGGCTATCGGCTAAAGGGCGGAGATGTCTTCTATGCCGGTATTGCCTCGCATTATTGCGAGAGCAGCAAAATCCCCGAACTGGAGACCGCCCTACTCAACTGTCCGGATGCGGACGATGTGCCGGAGCTGCTGCAAAAGTTCCATTCGAAGCCGGAGAAGCCGTTCTCACTGGAACCCGTTCTGGAGCAAATCAACAAGAACTTTGCAGCGGACTCGGTGGAGGGCATCCTGGAGAACTTGCAGAACGACGGCAGCGAATGGGCAAAGAAGACACTTGAGGTGAGCAGCCGGTAGTTATGGTTCAGTGATAAGAATAGAATCAGATGTTAATTGTTTGGGCCAATCAACGTTTGGCGCGCTTTTAGCGTACAATATTTGACCGATTTCAGGCAATTAGCATCTGTTTTAGCCGCGGCACGATTTCGCGCAAAACCTAGGCGCACTTAAATTATCACCCGATCCATGCTATTTCAGACGCTCTGCAAGGTGTCGCCTACGTCGATGAAGGTCACGTTCCGCCAGCTGGAGCTTGGCTCCCAGCTTTCGCTGGCCCAGTGCCTGATTATGGAATATCGCCTAGCCGTGCGTCACCTGGAGCGCAGCGACTTCAAAGAGGGCGTGCGAGCCCTGCTCATCGACAAGGATCAGAAGCCCCACTGGCAGCCGTCTCAGCTGGCTGAGGTCACAGAGGAACATGTGCAATGGTTCTTCCGCAAGCTGCCCGACACGGAGGAACTAAAACTGTAATGTAGCGAGGCTTAGCTTCATATTCCACAGTTGCCTGCTCATTTTGTTTGACTTCCGTTTTATCTTAATATCCACGCACCTTTAATGCCTTGTATATACTGTTTTGCGAGCTTGAGTTTTGCATGGTCCCCTGCCTGCCGTTTTAAAGTTTTCTTTATCTGTACTTGCACAGTATAACGGCTGCAGTTTGACAAGCACTGTCGCTAAATATTCGCAATCTCTTTTTCATTCCAACAGCGACTAACTCTGGAGAAAATTCCCGGCAATCGCCCGTATTTACCAATAACGATCGTGAAATTTAATGCATTTATATATGATATAAATATTATTTACAATTCGTAGTCCTAATACAATCTGTCATTGTGCCTAAATCGATTAGAAATCGTTTAACAAGAATAAACTGAAGTGTATATGTTTAGTGACCTCTTTGGAAAGCGTTACGCACTAGCATCTTTTAGCTTGATGCTATCTTCCACCATGTTAGTCAGTTCCACCAGCTTTTCAATCTGGGTGGCTTGGAAGTTTAGTTTTGAAAGTTCTTGTTTCCAGGAGGTGACATCCACTCGCAACTGGACGCGTATTTTATCATCGTCGGACATTACAGCTGAGTTCGCAACTGGAGCAGAGCCGCCGCTCTTGACATTTCGTAGTCGACGCAGGGATTCCTCGGTCTTTTGAACGGAGGTCAGAACGTCACTTACTACGGTGAAGTACCTGCAAAGTAAAAAACGGCGAAGATAAGGAAAACAGCCTCCAACTGAACTTTAGGAAACTTACGCCTTGGTAATATGACTCGCAACCTCTGTTAGGATTTGCTCCACCACCAGAGTTCCTAACTGCGATTCATGTTGCTGGGAAAAGGTTTTCAGTGGGCGAAGCATCTGCTCTACATAAGCCGAACAGCGGGTGGGAACTTCTCGGTTAGTCTTGCGATACAAGCGCGGCAAGTCGTTTACTTGACGCACGTTCTCCGTCTCGCATTCTCCGATTAATAGCTCCACCAGCGTCTTTTGGATGCTGGCCAAATGAGCGCCCAGTGTGTCGGCCAGAGCTCCCATCGACTTTCCCAAGACATCGTTAAAGATTTTTGTGCGCTGCTCTGCAGGCACTGCCTGGACAATCGACCGCTGGAGATCTGGCAGATGTGCGTCCAATTTACGGATGTCTGCATGCAGAGCGATCAGTAGTTGGTGGCGTGTGTAAGACTTTGCAAAGCTGCTTCCCTTTGAAACGGATATGGCATCTGTGATCCAGCGGGACAGACGCAGCACGATTTGCACATTCAATTTGTAAAATTTGGGGAAAACCTCTGGCAGGTAAACCCCCTCCGCCCAGCAGCGCGACATTGCGTCGATTGCGGCATTGAAGGATGACAGTCTGTATGATTTTTGGTCGGGACTTGCCACCAGTGTGTCATCCTGCAGGACAGGCTCCAATTTTCCCTCAAATTTTCCGGCCATTTCCTGGAAGATTAATAGGTTTGAAAAAGTAGTTTAAACAAATGGGGATCATAACGAAATACCTGAAAGCATATTTGAAAGTACACAGGAAGGTTCCAGCGCGCCTCAAAACTTTTTGTTTGCTTGTGCTGACGATAGTAGGTGACTGCCTTTTCTCCGCTGCTTGCTAGGATTTCCTCTATTTTTGCGAGAAAATCGCGGGTGCATTTGTATTTCACGTAGAAAACCTCTGAATTGCCAGGCGCAAATATGGAGTTCATATGCAGCTCGAGGCGTGTTTCCACATCAGACCAATAGCTGTTTACTACAAAATTAAATCCGGGAAACTTATCCGAGTAGAGAGTGAGTCGGAGCAGGTCCGTCATGTGCAGGGATATAAAATTTAGGATCTTGCTGTAAATGCCTGCCAGACCCTGTGGAGAGTTTTGTAGCTGCTGCTCCCCAATGACACTGGTCATATATGGGGCCACGACGTCCTCGCGGAAGGCTATCTCTGCTTGGGAACACGCATTTAGGGTTATATAGACCCTCAGGCAGCGCTCCAAGTGTTCTGCATTTGAGTTACGGGCGTGGCCCAATGCTTCATTGAAGAACCGACGCAAATGCTGATGCAGCTGATCTTCCAGGTGTTTGATTTTCGATTGCTGCTCGGCATTAAGATGCTGGGAGCAGTGCTTCTCATGGAACTTTAGTTGAATTAAATCCAAAGCGGCGCGCTCCAAGTCAACAGCTTCAATCGATTGCTGTTCGTCGCTCAGTTTTCGGTCAATAAGGTCCTGCAGCTTGGTGGTTGTCTCGTACACCTTTTTAAGGCTTTGCAGGCTACGCTTAAATTCCCGTAACCGTCGCTTCTCCTCCAACTGGGCCCGCAGATCCGCTACGTTCTCGTCAATCAGGCTGTGAATGCTCTCTATGTCGGCACGGAATTGCTCAAGAGGTCGCTGAATCGTTTCAATTGACTGGTCCAACCCAACTAGATTAGCGCTCAGGTTGACGAAGTCGGCGTAATCCTCATTAATCAGGTCGATCATCGCCGCCCGCAAACCCTTTAAGTAAAGCCCCAGGTTGTCCCTCAGCTGCTCCAGGCTAGGAGCATTGCGATTCTTGTGCAGGAATTCGTCCACAGAAAAGTTTGCCTGTTTGAAGAATGCGTGGTGCAGTGTTAGGCCTAATTCTCAACTAAATTTCTCACCTTCATGAACTCATTTTTGTCAAAGCATAGCTTTTCGGCGGTGCTGGTGGAGCCAGCCAGGTGAACCGGCTTCTTAGCGATATCATGCATGTCCGAGGTCGTATATTATAGAATATATTAAGAATATTTACGTTCTTTGCCACGAACAATATTTGCTGTTTTGATAGTGTGACCAAATGACAAATACAAAATGAGGCTATATATGGATCTTCCATATGATGTCCTACACAGAAAGAAAAGTGTATAACAATGTAGTTTAAAATAGATAAAATTCTTACTTATATTTACACAAATTAAAATCAGTTACATTCATTAAAAATTTAAATCATCATGGTCTATGCTAGGAATTCTAGGTCTCATGATTCTCTTCTGAGAGAATTCGAGAGGTGATTCCCTTCCGCTTTTCTTATAAGCCAGTTTCATCTCCGTGTCCAGATCGAAGGTATCCTGCGTGTTCTCAGACTCCGTGCTGTCTGAGGAACTGTCGTTCGGGGGAGTGATGGGCCGATCTTCCAAATCGTCGAAACTAAATAAGGAGTCTTCAGCAATTGATCGGTCCAAATCCGCAGTAACTTGCTCGTAGTATGCGATGTAGTGGTTTATTTTGTCAACGCGGTCCTTCTCCAGCATTAATTGGTCCCTAAACTGTGTGTCCATTTTGAGGTAGGCGGCATGTTGCCGTTGCATCTCCTCAAACTTTTTCAAGGTCAGTAGGAATCCTCGGTTATCTGATGCTCTCTGATCAGCCTGAAACTTGCAGACATCTCTATATAAATTAAAGAACCTCCTGGGATTCTCGAAGTAGTTAGCCACGTTAGTTGGCATGTTCTGGGTTATAAGGCATCCTAAGAAGGGCAGTTCACACACCGCGCACCTTTTGTCCGGGGCAGTTTCGTGCAGGCAGGAGCTGCACTGAATGTGGTGGCAACGAGACAGATAAAATGGTACTGTACTTTCAGCATCTGGACGCTTGTAGCACTTGTTACAATGCACACGAAACATCTGTGTGTCCATTTTTGTTTATTATTTTTTCGGGGAAAAAAAATAACTAATGTTGCCACACTCTTTGAAAAACGTGTCGCATTTTGAAGTATGACCTTTTTTACATTAAAAATAGTGATTTACCATAAAAATACCAAAAACTGTGGAAAAATCCCTGTCGCCTGTGTCATGTGACGGCACGTGACGTCACAACCAGCTCCACTCGAGCCCCACTGTTATTTTTGCAGCTCCAGCGATTTTTCCTCGCACTCTCAACGACTTCGCAGGCCAAATTTGCGTGTGTCGCCATTACTGTTCGTAGTCGAAAAATTGTACGTGTGGTTGTCGCAGCGAAAACTGTAAAGAATTTAGATTGACGTTCGTTTTTCGTCCAATTGCAGCTCGAAATTTTCCGTGGTTTTTCAAGGTAGAGAGGCGTAAAAAAAATTCAGAATGAACGCCCAGCAAGCTCAGCGGGAACATGTCCTCGCCGTCTCCCGGGACTTTATTTCCCAGCCTCGCCTGAGTGAGTATTTCCACGCTTTTCACGAACTATCAAATAAAAGATCCATTTAATCGAGTGAAAAAATGCAAAGATGCCCCGTAACGAAAGTCTCGGGGTCCGCCATGTTTTAAGAATCTGGGTGTGAGGCGGAATACAGAAAAATCAATAAAACTACCCAGCACCACAAAAACAGGCAAAAATTCTAAAGAAGGCATGGCCTCAGTGCATATAATTGTAGTTTAGTGATTTATTGATGATCGTTAGTCTATATAGTGACACTCGGGAGCACCCCCTCATTAACCAGTTAGCGATTGAAAATTTTCATCGTCACATGACCGCTAGTCTCTCAGCTGTTTGCTTTGCTTTTGCCATTCACACAGTTCGAGGCACCTGACTGCGAACGGGGTGGGTGGCGATGGGCGATAACTTTATAGAGGTCGGTAATTTAACTATTTTTTATCCAAAAACCAAATTAATAATTCAAAAACTATAGATAATATAGATTACACGATTTATTGCCTCAATTTTGAGATCAATGGGGCTTAGCTAACATAAGTGTACTTAGAAAAAAATAGTTAGCAAGTAATATAATTTTGGGTCCCACGACAGTTGCATAAAAAGATGATATAAAAAATTGCAGTGGAAGGGATTTGTGATTGTCATGTGTGTGTGTTTTACATTTTCATTTTCTTGCTATCTTTTGCCAATAGGATTCCCTTTGAATTCCGTTTATTGTTATCTGTTTCTTATTGGATTCCCATTGCTGCTCGTGGCTAGGGCCGAGTCAGAGAGTCAGCTGACATACTTCTCCCCGCTCCCTTTGCCACCCACCCATGCTTCTTCTCTTCTGACATTTGCTTTCTTATCAGCTTCTTACTTTCATGTGAGCGTTGCGCGACCCGTCTTTTTGTTGTAACGAAAGGCAGTAAAAAAAATTAATATCATCAGGATTGGATTTCTAATTAAAAAATATTAATAATATAAATATGCACTTCTTCGCCTAGTTTCCCTTATAAAAGTTTTTAATTTTTATATAATTTACAGCCTACAAGACGGTGTCCGGTGTCAACGGACCTCTGGTTATTCTCGATGAAGTCAAGTTCCCCAAGTTCGCCGAGATCGTCCAGCTTCGTCTGGCTGACGGAACGGTGCGCTCTGGCCAGGTCCTTGAGGTGAGCGGCTCCAAGGCTGTCGTCCAGGTGTTCGAGGGCACCTCTGGCATTGATGCCAAGAACACGCTCTGCGAGTTCACCGGCGACATTCTGCGCACCCCCGTGTCCGAGGACATGTTGGGCCGTGTGTTCAACGGCTCCGGAAAGCCCATCGACAAGGGACCTCCAATCCTCGCCGAGGACTTTTTGGACATCCAGGGACAGCCCATCAACCCCTGGTCCCGTATTTACCCCGAGGAAATGATCCAGACCGGTATCTCGGCCATTGATGTGATGAACTCTATTGCCCGTGGTCAGAAGATCCCCATCTTCTCTGCTGCTGGTCTGCCCCACAACGAAATCGCTGCCCAGATCTGTCGTCAGGCCGGTCTCGTCAAGCTGCCCGGAAAGTCGGTGCTGGATGACCACACCGACAACTTCGCCATCGTGTTCGCTGCTATGGGTGTCAACATGGAGACGGCCCGTTTCTTCAAGCAGGATTTCGAGGAGAACGGTTCCATGGAGAACGTGTGCTTGTTCTTGAACTTGGCCAACGATCCGACCATCGAGCGTATCATCACCCCCCGTCTGGCTCTGACCGCCGCCGAGTTCTTGGCCTACCAGTGCGAGAAGCACGTGCTGGTCATCCTTACCGACATGTCCTCCTACGCCGAGGCCCTGCGTGAGGTGTCCGCTGCCCGTGAGGAGGTGCCCGGCCGTCGTGGTTTCCCCGGTTACATGTACACCGATTTGGCCACCATCTACGAGCGTGCCGGTCGTGTGGAGGGTCGCAACGGCTCCATCACCCAGATCCCCATTCTTACTATGCCCAACGACGATATTACCCATCCAATTCCCGATTTGACCGGTTATATTACCGAGGGTCAGATCTACGTCGATCGTCAGCTGCACAACAGACAGATCTATCCTCCAGTCAACGTGCTGCCATCGCTGTCTCGTCTGATGAAGTCCGCCATTGGCGAGGGCATGACCCGCAAGGACCACTCTGATGTGTCCAACCAGCTGTACGCTTGCTACGCCATCGGCAAGGATGTGCAGGCCATGAAGGCTGTGGTGGGTGAGGAGGCTCTGACGCCCGATGATCTTCTGTACTTGGAGTTCTTGACCAAGTTCGAGAAGAACTTCATCTCGCAGGTGGGTTGAAATAGAATTCCGCAGTCCCTGAGTGGAACTATATCTGATGGCTTTCATTTTCATTTCAGGGTAACTACGAGAACCGCACTGTCTTTGAATCCCTGGACATCGGCTGGCAGCTGCTGCGTATCTTCCCCAAGGAGATGCTGAAGCGTATTCCGGCCTCCATCCTGGCCGAATTCTACCCTAGGGACTCGCGCCATTAGATCCTGTTTATTGTTTTGTTTTTGATTTTTGTCCAAAATTTTGTTTCATTCATAATTTAAGCTGGCGGTGGCGCATCGTGCGGCGCGTCTCCACCACCTGCAATATCCGCTGTGTATGCGTCTATATATACATAAACCACAATACAAACACAAAATATCTTACCTGCGTCGAGATCCTGGATTTGTGTATCGCAGGGCACCGCCACGTAGCATAAAAAAAGAAAGCCTAGTTGAATATTGTCCAAACGAGCAAACCTACTCTAATAATGTGCGTGTTTTTAGTATTGAAATCGTGGTCAGATTACCGTCTTGCAATGTACATAAATTGAATTGCTTCTTAATTGTCGTATTGTCGTTATTCCCGCCAACACACTGTCCTGAAATTTCATTTTGTTAAAGTTTACTATTTTTGTTAGGTTTTAAGTGTGAGCTCTTTTAATTGTTTATAAATTATCTAATCATTTTCGCATAAAGAATCGTAGCATTCCAACAAAAATTAATCAATTGCCTCCTTGTGTTTGCTCTCCCCGATCGTTTCTTTTTCGTTTGTTCTTACGTTAGACGTTACACCAGTTCGCACAAGTATTACAACTCCCCGCCCCTGTTTTCCGGTCTCCGTTCAATCCCTGTCCCGGCCCATGTCCTTGCACCGATCCTTGTGAAAAATTTGTACAGCAACTCAACTAAACAGTGGAATATTAAGTGCAAAATCAATGCTTTAATGCAACAAACATTTTTAAATGATAGATGAAAGAAGAACCTAAAAAAGTATGAAGATCTATAATTGTTTCCTTGTCTCTAAATTAATGGATATTACATAAAGTTGCGTAATTAATATATATATTTGTTTGTTGTCTCTGGTCACAAGAGTGAGAGGGGTTCCGGTTCCATGTTCTATGATACGGCCCAATCATTTCAGCAACGACAACTTAATTATCATGAACACAGTATAACAATAAATGTTGAACTAATATGTATTTAATGAAAGTAAATAGTTCATGTATATGTATGTATAAATTATAGAACATTTAAATGATGAATAAACTACACACCAAATCATGTTAAATCAAATTTAAAATGTTTTCTCTTTCTCGAGTTTTTACTAATAAAGGATTATTTAAATAAGAGAAAATAAACTTTTCTTATAGGATTTCCAAGTCAAGAGTTTGAAATATTTATTTTAAAGTTTTCGTTGCTCACTTTGAATGGTTTAGGAACTAAAAGCTTTGTCGTTTTAGTACATTCGCTTTTTTAGAGCTTTTGTTCACCGTAGTTACTTTTGCACAGTGGTTAAAAGCTTTGAATTTTGGGGAAATATTTACGGCTGACACCACTCTAATAGGCGAAAATAAAACAAGTCCATAAGTAAGAATGAATCATTTATATTCAAATCCACCTGCGACAACTCCGTACAATCCCGTATATTTCGGTTAAATAAAAATATGTAATTAAAAATAAGGTCAAAGCCCAAAATGGTCGAACATGCTGCAAGCCTTATTAATAATTTTTGTTTCTAGAAAAACGTATCAAAAATCGCAAATTTTATTTTAAAATTTTAAAATATTCCTCAAATATTATTATACTTTTTCACAATATATGTATATGTATGTATATATGTAAGTTTCCTGGATTGCGAACAGTTGTTTTCTACAGTAAAAAAAATATGACAGCCATTAATATTTTCCAATTTACGATCATTTGAATGTACCAATATTATTTGTATTCTAAAATGCAATATATAAGCAAATAATCATTTAAAATTAATTGTTTAAAAAAACAAGGCAAAAAAAAAAATAGGAATCTTGGTTGACATTAGCTCGAAGTCTCGATTTTGAAATTCTTTAAAATGCGGGGAGTAATTGAAGGAAAAAATGTTTAATCCACTATTAAATAATGTAGTTTCTAGAATATAGAAAATATTTTAGTATTTATTTTTTTATTTATAAGCCCATTTCTTGTTTATAACAGTACATTTTAAAGTTTGTCTTGAGTTTTGGGACTATGTTGAGCTTTTTTTATTAATTCTGCAGTGATGTAAGCCCTTTATTTTGGTTACAGGTTGTATAATTAAAATAGAAGATATGTATATCTTATAAATGGGTGGCTTATTCAACTTTTTGCTTCCAACCACTGTTTGTTATACCCATGCAGAGGGTATTATAATTTTGTCCAAAAGTGTGCAACGCAGTGAAGGAGACATCTCCGACCCTATAAAGTATATATATTCTTGATCAGGATCACCTCCTGAGTTGATATGAGCATTTCCGTCTGTCCGTCTGTCTGTCTGTCTGTCTGTCCGTTTCTACGCGAACTAGTCTCTCAGTTTTAAAGCTATCGACTTGAAACTTTGCACACACCCTTCTTTCCTTTGCACGCAGTATATAAGTCGGAACGACCGGGATCGGCCGACTATATCCTATAGCTGCCATATAACTGATTGATCGGAAATGGTATAACTTTGGTGTTTTTAGAGTTAGAGAGTTCAAATTTAACATGAGAGCTATTTTTGGCAAAACAATACGACGTGCCAAATTTCATAAGGATCGGCCGACTATATCCTATAGCTGTCATATAACTGAACGATCGGAAATGACCCAACTTTCGTGTTTTTGAAGATAGAATGCTGGAATTTAATACAGATTCTATTTTTGGTCAGTTAATCCAACCTACCAAATTTCATTAGGATCGGCCGACTATATCCTATAGCTGCCATATAACTGAAAGATCGGAATTGACCCAACTTTTGTGTTTTTGAAGATAAAAAGCTGGAACTTGGTACAGATTCTATTTTTGGTCAGTTCATCCAACCTACCAAATTTCATAAGGATCGGCCAACTAAATCCGATGGTTGCGATATATATCCGGTTTTAACTGCAAGGGTATATCAACTTCGGCTTCGCCGAAGTTAGCTTTCCTTTCTTGTTATATACTACTTTTAATTTTGAATCTCTCGTTGTAATATATTTTTATTTATTGTCTTATTTAAGTGTTTTTTTTTCATATTTAAGCGTCTTGTCAGACGGAATCGATTGACCTTTTGGAGTCTGCAATATGCATATATTAAATCAGAATTTATTGAAAGACAGCTCTTCGCAGCAAATTAAGACACTTTAGCATTCACCAACAGCTGGGCACCGCTTATTAGGGAGAAGTGGGCACTGGATTCACTGGATCAACGGGCGAGTTTCAAGTGATTCCAATAGGTGCTTGTGGGCGTCACCAAAAGCCACCTAACAACGCCCACCACTTAAGAGACCTGGGACAGGCTCATCTTTGGCCGCTGCCTTGGACAAGTTTGCCATTGACTTTGCAAATTTATGCAATTATGCTAAAGTTTTTAATGAGTTCTAAATGAAGTTAAAAATTCGGTTGACGCTGGCGGTTGATGGTGTAAAATACACCCACTGGCTGGCTATCTGGGATGGGAAAGCAAACAAAACTTTTCCTGCATCCCCCGAAACAACAAAAATGGCCAGACCGAAACTTTTAGCCAATTGTTTGGACCTCTTTGGCTTCCTTCACAGTTTTCATTTTCATTATACTTGATTTTTTCCCCCCTTATTTTTATTTAATTTTTTTGTTTAATTTCTGTAATCAAAACGACGCTCAGCTGACTGCCTTTCGTTGAAAAATGGCAAGCGGCTAAGCTCGTTGCAATTTAAGGAGCTTAGTTTGGGAAACGGAATGCAGAGACAGGCGGGCATGGCAAGGCTATCTGGGACAATTGGCCGCCCACTGCGCAAAGGATTCTTATCCGTATCCTAGACTGCAGCACAGGGGGCTTATGACAAGGCTACTGATGGGCCATGTCAGAGGCACTGGCTCAAGTGGGGCGAAAGAAAGTGGAGGTTGGCTGGAAGGGACTCTACCCGGTGCAGGCTCATTTCAAGACGTTTGTCTGGGCGTCATTAGGACGTCCGGTCGGCTCGTCAAAGTTCACGGTCAATGCAAGTCGCAGGCCCTTCCCAGTCCCCGTTTCCCCGTTTGCCCCAAGAGCTGTGTTTTGCCTCGTTTCCGCTCGATTTATGCGGCAGCCCCAAAGCCCAAAACACTCAGCCAGCTGGCAGAGTCCCAAGATGTCGCCATTGCGGGCAGGATGCGGTTGTGGCCATAAAATCGGTGCGATTAATGAACTCACGCAACGGATTCGCAAAGCGTTTCAATGTGGCTTTTAATGAGCCCTCAGATACACGTTAAGTTGGGTTTCAAAATAACAAATAAATAGAACTCTAAGAGATTCAGAGTCCTGAGGCACTTTTTATTGTTTAAACTGGCTTCCCAATTCCAGTTCCGAGTTTTAATGACTCGTAAAAGCTTTGTAAAATATTCTTTCCAGCTTTTCTTTCAGTGTCGCGCCTGAACTTGGAGTGTCGGTAACCATGAAGCCAGCAATCAGTCGCAATGCCAAGGAATCGTTCCTTGCCGCGGCTCAGCTCTGCGATTAAAGGCGTGTGTAAATATGTGGAATTCATAAGCATCTTCTCAGGCCCGGGTTTATAATTAATGTGCCCTTGTGGCGCCGAAAATGCGGCAACTAAATCATCTAATTAACTCATTAGCAGTGAGTGCCAAACTCCGGCTTCGCTTCCTGCTGTATCGACTACTAATACTCCTGCTCCTGATTTATACGCGATATTGATGGGCTCAGAGGTTGCCGTGGACACGGAGTCCACACCTTCCGGCCGAGTGGCAACCGATTTAACACTTTTGGCAAAGGTCCAGGACCCCCATGTGTCAAGTGACTGTCACCCAGGTCGATCCGGGTTCGGCGTTGGGACTGCTCGCTCGTGCGTCTCATTCGATACAGTCCGGCTGACAAAGAGTCGGAGAATGAGATTCCGCCGGACAGACGGACAATCGAATCGACACTCTTCTGCCCCCCGACTGCCTGTTTGAAATAGTTGGCCGAAACAGCGTCTCTCCCCGTAAGCGTTTCCATAATTTGTGGGCCAGGGATTTGTGCATGGCTCGGATTTGGGACAGCTTAACTAAATAAATCACACAAAGGAGCTGGCCGAGAAAAGCCCACAAACTTGTCTGGCCCGACCCCGGGGCGATATTTTATAAAATGTCCATTGCCCAGTGCCGGATGCCTCTTCGGGGCAGCCCTGTTGTTGTGCATTAAATATTAAACAAATCGCCACCGACTGCCGAAAGCAGTTTGATGGGGCTGCCCGGCAGGATATTTATCCTGCTGCTAGTTAAGCCCGGATAGCAGATAATTCGATGCTTCACGGCCGGGAAGCGGCGGAATCTGGTAAATTGGACCGGCGACTAGTTCTGCCGCATAAGCATAAAAACAAATGGAGGGCATGTCCTTCTCCCCCTCCCCTTTTGCTGCCCCTCAAGAAAAACCCTGCCTGACATTTAATGCCTCAGTGGGTGATGCCTAATACTCCGGGTCCCCCCCCGAAATCCTACTTCTTTTCGCTTTTTCTCCGAATCAGATTTCCGTCTTCGGACTCTGCGCCTAATTGTAGTTTGATTTTCAGGCGTATCGAATGCTCTGGCAGGGGAATGGGAATGGAAAAACTTCTGGGAACAAACCAATCCGAAACTATGCCAATTGTTGATGTCCCATGGCATTTAATGGCATCCCCAGATTACCGGACCCCGAACGTGCTCCAATATCAAAGCAGACGGACGAGTTCGATATTAACAGACGTCAGGCAGCAGGACACCTACTAATTGCGACCCTTTCCTTATCATTCATCGTATCCTGGCACGGACACAAAGAACGAACACAAAAAAGGGTTGCCTCATAAGCTGCGAAGGAAAGGATCCGCCTAGGTATTAACTTGGCCTTTAAAGCCCCGCATTTGTTTGGCTAATCATGGCTCGGGCCCTACTTGGCTCGCATTATGCTTACTTTTGACGGCAGGCGCTCAATTCAATTACCAGGTTGAAAGTATATTAAAATGGAAAAGGCACTGAAAACCCAGGACAAACAATCGCAAAGTTCGTAAAAAATAAGTAGAAAATACCAAGCCCAGAATACGTGTTCGGTTCATGAATATTTATTTAACAATTGTGTTTTTCATTTGCTGGCCAGGGGCTTTAGGTTGTATGCGTAGCGGATTGTCACGTCAATCAGGATCTCGTTTTTTTCTGTTCCAACTGCTCTTCGCTCAGGACATGCAATTTTTGGCTTTTGTCCTGAACCATGTCGCACTCGTTTTGTCATTTGGCCTTTGTTTTGCCTATAATGTGCTTGTTTTTTGCCTGGACATGTTACGGCTGTTTCTGTTTCTGTTTCAGATTCAGAATCATTTCCCGCCCAGCCCCATGCGGCGTATACGTGATGTGTGCAGAGTGCTGAAGAGTGCCGAGTCCCGACTGCGAGTGCAGGCTAAATGCATTTCGGTAGTTGCAATTGAGTTTCCAACGCCTGCATCGCTTACACTCGCCCCAATGACCCAATGACAGTTTGATTGTGTGTTGCAAATGGAAACTTGGGTTCGTTTTTCCGGGAAAACACAACGCACTTTAGATGGGTGCAGTGAAAACAAATTTCGACAGATATCGGTGTGTTTTGTGATGAAGGTATAAGTAAAGATATTCGGAAGTACGTACACTCAAATATTTTTTGGGTGCCAAATGTACTGACTTTTAGATATACCTTTTTAGATATATTTATATCTACCTAATATATATATGTATATACTCTTTAGATCAGTTATCCAATGAAAGTGATGCACGATTATCTTTAAGCTTTAAACTATCGTCTTTGAGCTCTTTGAGCTAACTTCAACCTGGAATCGAAAACTGATTGTTATCTAACTATCTTAAGAGATAAATAAAACTAAATATAAATATTATTACATTTAATAATGTTATCATTATTTGTATGATAATACAAATTTGTAAATATGATTTTAATTTCTAAATATCAAACATTCCAGTAGAGCTTATAAAAGTTCGTCAGAAAACTATTGGGAAAAAAATTATTGAGTCTTTAGTGGCAAAACTATTGACGTTTCAGTTATAATATTTGGCGGGATAATGGAAGACATATTTATTTTTATTAAAATATGGCATTTAAGTCCCGATTTTATTAAAAAAAAAATTTGCATACGACTTAAGAAATATATGTGGTAGTTTCATCTTTCTAGGTTTTAAGCAAAATAAATAAAGAATTTGTTAATTCTTCCGAAATGTGGATAATGGATAATCTATCTGGGTGATCTATTCTTCACTAAATTCAGTGTCACAGTTTTGAGAATAACTTCTTTATGTGTTTCCAAGAAGTGAATCGAAAACATTGTATACTTACTATTCGCGGCTTTGGGCGATAGTTTCCGAATTAAATCCTTTTCGGCCCCAAAGAATTGTTGCAATCGAAAGGGGAAATCAAATCGAGAGTGGAGCCGCCCCCGCTCATAAAGTAGATTAAGTGCACGTTCAAAGACACGCAGTCGAGCTTGGCAAATTACCATAATTTGGATTGCCAAGTTACTTTGCAGCCACACACCCACACAGAAACACTCTTGAGCGACAAGCTGCAGGAGGCTGCAAAAGAGGCGTCTTCAGTAAGGAGGGTGTGGCAAGGGGACGGAAGGGTACATCAAATTGCAAATTGCGCGTACTAACTTGCAACATAAACTCGTTTATGCGACAGCCTGCCAGGGGAGGGAGGAGTGAGTGTCCGGGCTGTGAGGGGGGTTCAGCGGCTGCCACGTATTTTCTCACATGTGGGCCGAAGAGCAGCCATTTTCATATACAACAATATTTTACGAACGCCCCCATAAGTGCGCTGTGCTCTTGCTTAGCTGACTTTGCCGTCTTGGCCGACTTGGCTGAGTTAGCTGGCTTGACTTGGCCCGGTAAGGGGCTCAATGCAGCGCTTTCTCTATACATGTCTGCATATTGGCAGTGGCAAGAATGTATGCAAATTGCAGTTACATGTCGAAAATTTGCATTCGCCGCGCACTGTTATGAATAAATCACGTTCATAATGCATTTGATACACAGGAGAAATCGATGCTGTCGAGGCACTCACTCATCCGCATCCGATCTCCAGCCGCTTCCGTTTCGGCATCTTCAAGATTCCCGGATATGGCAGATGAAGAGATGCCATAAGGCAACCACGCCTTCCATTAAACATATTAAATAATCGGAAGAAAAAATGTATATATACAAATATGAAAGGTACGCGAGTTCAAATTACTTCCGCGACAGCAACGGAAACGGAAGTTGCCGTGAAGTGGGGATTTTTCCATCACTCTCTTTCATTGAAATTTCAATAGGTTAATATAAATTGCAAATTACATTAAACAGATTATAGAACACTCAGATAGACAGCGGGGGCTTCTTCGCCAGGACTCAGGCACCAGGCCGTCTCCTCGCGAAGTGGCATTCCCACGGACTCCTCCGTCGGCACAAGTGTTGTTAATTATTTGTCACTTAAGAGCACGACACATGCGGCAACAGCAACAGCAGTAAGAACAGCAACACAAACAACAACAACAAGGTGCTCGCATTAATAAAACATTAAATTCATTAAGTATGCACATAAATACATAAATGGAAACCAGGCGCCAATGGAAACGTTCACGAGGGAGCGAGTGGCTCCCCGGAATCCCTGAGCCTGTGGGCTCGTAAAAGCGGCCTGGCGGCTTTAATGGCTGGCTATTGGCATATTTATGAAGCCTTCCCTTATTTATTGTTTTATATTTTCACATTTCTCCTTTTTTTTTTGTATTTTTGATGCCCTGCCGGAGTGCCCAGCAATGATCCTTTTCCTATTGTTTGCCATGTTCTCTTTTATTTCCCTTTTTATTTTCGGCGGGCTTTCACTTTTTTCGTCCCGTGCCCAAGCCAACCAATAAATACATTTTTTTCACCGGGCCATATAAATGTCCAAGTTAGTCAAACATCCTGGGGAACCCTTCTTTCATCCTCTTTCCTTTTCCCTTGAACAATTGCGGATCTGACAGCGGTCTTCAAAGGCCGCGTGCTGCATGAAATATGTCGCCACTCAAGCGGGTCCGCCAGGACATTGGTTTACACTAGAAAAAATAGTTAAAACCATGGTTGCAAAAAGATTAGGGATATCTTGCTTTAAGTATGTTTAAAAATAAATAAAAGTCATACGCAGTGGGATCTTTTATAATTTAGTACCAAAGTACTTACTATTTCGTGAAGAATTAATATGTTACCTTTAAAAATTCATACAATATAAAGAGATCGACTTTTACTTAAGTCACGTTTCTCGGGATTAATACCTTTGCCATCTTCAATTAATATTACTTATACGCAATGTGTACATATATTTATTATTTTCTGAAACTAATGCTGCTAGATCAAACAGTGATTTTAGATTTGATTTTAGTCCCTCTAGGCTTGTCTTTATTTTTAATAATTATATATTTTATTTATATAACACATACGCCATGCGGACCAATTTCTTAGAATTCCGTATAAGCCTATTTTTTGGGTGTGCCCCATTTTCACTCGAGTTTCCATCATTCATACGCCGAGTTAACTGGGAAATTGATTTGCAGCCTGGCCTGGTGCTCCGCCATTTACATTTTGCATTAAACGCAGGGCTGCCTCCTTCGAGTGTCCTGCGAGCACAGGACGTGCGTTAATGATGTCGGCGGCTGGGGCATGCCACACTTCCGCACCCGGGCCTTAGCATCCCGCTCCCCGGTCGCTAGGAGAGCTGGGATCTGATTTATTATTGGCATGCTGCTTTTTCCCACACCGCCGCAATTTCATTTCGACTCGGGGGCGTCAAGTGGCACTGCCTCCCGCCACTCTGCTACTTTCCCTTTTTTTTCTGTTTTTCGGCCAACCTTTTTTCTTGTTCTTTTGCGTTATTTATATTTTGCTTTCGCTTTGTCTTTGCGCTTTACTCTGCCCAGGCATCGGAGTCCGCACTCCGGAGCCAGTTTCAGGCCAGCACGGAACAGCATTTGGCCAAGTTTCTGTTTTGCTTTCGCATTTTGTTTCGAGCCCCGGCACTTGCCACTTGGAATTTGGCCGGCGCGCCGTTAGTCCCTTGGCAGCTTCTCGTTTATTGTGTGTTGTGTGTGGTGTGTGTGTGTGTTGTGCGCTTGTTTGCCGAAAAGCGGTTTATTTATTTATTTATGTTTCGCTGGGACCAAAAAACCAAACCAAACCGAAACACAATAAAGGGCACAGGAAAGTACTTTTATTTTCGCATTTAGTACGCAGTCGGAGTCTGAGCCGGGGGGAGGAGGACGGCTCCTCCTTGAGGAGTCTAAACTTGACTCTTAACTCTTTACGTGGCTGTTGGCCGGTTGTTGGGATGACTGCCGCAAATTAAGATAAATATCTGCCTCTCAGCCTGATTTATTTCGGTATATATTTTGTTTATTTCTTTTTTGGGACGAAAAAATCGAAAAGTTTTCGTTTGGCAGAAGTAACTTTTATCATTATGACAATAGATATTTCTGACATTTCTGCTAATGGAGGCCTCAAGGACTCCTGGCGGCTCCTCTCAGGCACGTTCGAGGTAGCAGAGCAATTAGTTCAATTGTCATTTTGGCACCAAGTGGCAGGAGTGGTTGGAGCGGCTGATGCGGAGGCGGCGGCAAGTTCTTCTACCAAATGCTGCCAATTTCATTAACTGTTGTACGGCGTCAAAGTTTTCCGACGAAAACTTTCTCGTTTCTCGGCGAAATGGCATGAGTTTTTCTCCGAAAACTGGCAACCCATATTGATGGCAGTTTAATGCTGATTGGACAGGATTGGGGAGCGTGTGCAGCTGGGGATTATCGTTATTATTAAAAATACAAAAAATATGGCAGCACTCACATTAAAGTCCTGTGGTGTTTGCCCATTTTAATCTCGTCCGCAATTTAATTGAATTCCGAATTTATCCACAAATGCGCAATTAATTGAAATGTCCCCGCAGTCGAGGGGCATGCCACGGGGTTGCCAGGGGCTGCCGGGTCCGGGTCCGGGTTTGACGAGCTAATCGTATTAGGCCGCGCTTTCCGCTCACAGCGGCCTCAATGAAGCGAAATGCAAATTGTGCGACTGCTACAGCGAATGCGAATGCAATTCCATTTTATTTCATCTTCACGACACTTTGAGTGTCGGTTTTGCTTGCCACTTCACTAAAGCCGCTCATAAATATTAATTAATGCAAAAGTTTTGCGACTAATTAACAAGGGATACAGTTTAATGGTTGGCCTGTGCGGTTCTGTTGTGGGAGTCCCCAGCCTCAAAGACCTCCGTCTCTCCTCACTCCTCCCTCCGGACAAAGGATTTCTCGTTCAAGTATTTAAATCCCATTTGGCTGAGATTTATGGACCGTATTCACTTATTTCCATCTCTGGCACAATGCAGAATATTCCCTCAACACACGAGTACTTTATATCCGGTTCGGGGCGTGCTTCTATCAGTGGCGCTGGTCTACCTAAAAAAAAAGGAAAAAATTCATCCGGAAGCAGCTGCAAAAATAAATCGCAAAATATGTGAGACTGTCCAGCAGTTAACCTTCGAACTTTTCCAAGCAATTTTTTTCTGCACTTTTCAAGGAGCATCGCATAAATATTCAAGTTTAGCTCTGGCATCCACGCACACATAAACTAGCTATATGGAGTGTGTGTCAGTGCACTGAAAAAGAATTCTTGAATGGTAAATTTTTCCTTAAAAATAGTTATATTTTTGTACTTGATTTCTCTTGGTGTCTACGTGCAACACACACGCACACTCTTGCACATCCAGGATACTAAACCGACTTTGGCGGTTCGCTCCTGGCCCGAGGGCCATATATCAAACCTTGCTTTTGACATTGCGCACATCCTGCGGAAAATTAAGACACTGTCTGGCAAGCTTCCTAACCAATTTAAGAGTCCCATTTTTTTGCGCCGGTCTCTTGCCCGTTTTCCTGCCATTCCTCCGGAGCGAGCCTGGGCATTGCTGCCTTGTGGCATGCCCCGAGCCTGAATTGCATCGGGCACGGCAGAGCATATGTGCTGCATTGATGCACATCCCGGGGCCTTGGCTTCGAATCTGGGATGCTTGGCCGGCTTCACGGGCAACGGAAAACGGGCGCAGAGAGCTATGCGGCAGCCCGGCCGTTTAAGCCAATTAACGCAATGCATTGTATATGGCCGGCAATTGTTCGTGAGCTCGCCAGCCTGTCCGGATCAACTCGCTGAAATCATTTTCATTTGTGGGCCAGGTGGGCAGCATCTCGCCATAATGAATCAGTAATGAACGTGGTAAGTTATGCTCAGAGGGGATAACGTGCGAAAAATCAGAATTAACCCAATTGCGAATGGCCCATACATGCCTCGGATGAAAAATGCCAGAAATTAATTAAGGATCTCGTAAAGATGGCTTTATGAAAGGATTCAATAAAAAATAAAGATGCACTCTTAAACCTCCGTAGAAAGTTACTTTGAATAGCAGAAGTTTTAAACATAGTTTTGGCATTTTTACATTAAACTTTCAAAATTTAAATCAACTTACTCCTAGTAAGATTCTTACTGTAAGAGTATGGAGCAGGAATAGTAGTTATTCAATTGGATTGGATATATATAGAATGAATTAATGAAGACTACAGAAACTTGTGATTCAAATCCAGTGATTAAATATAATTATAAAATATATTCGTTCAGGAAACATTGATTTTTTGATGAAAAATTATTCTTTTTTACTCGAACAAAGCTTTTCTCTGGTATGTACTTGTACCCTGAAGAAAAGTCTAATAAATATGAAGCCATAATAAATTATACATATATAGCTATACATATACATACATATATGTAGGTATTGCTTGAGTATGAGAAGTATATTAAGTATAAGTATATAGTCCTTTAATATTTAAAGGACTTTAGCTAAGGATATGTTCTTGCTTAGATTTTTGGCTAAAACTACTTTTAGTGTATTTTATTCAAAATATAATTATATACAAGTTTTAAAAATAAATTCAGAGGCTTTTAAAAAAAATAAATGGGTATAAAAAATGAATAACATAAAATTAATAAATTTATAATATAAAAAAAGTTTTAAACCAAATCAAGTCGCTATCAACAGACAAATGATTTGTTTCACAATCTTTAAAAATCTCTTGAGCTGAAGAACGAACTGTACAAGGCTTGCAGCACTGACAGGACCTGCCCATCGCATCGGAAGGCCTTTGTGTCGCATTCCTGTTGGCTCGTTTGCCCGATTGTTCGCTCCGCCCAAATGCATTTCAATTAAAACATATTTAAGGGGCTTTAACGGTCCGAAGCTGCCGCCTCCGCCCCAATGGGCCCATTCATCAGTGGAGTCGTGTGGCGCTGGGTGGTGCAGTGCGGTGCAGTGTGGGTGGCCCTTGGCCATCGATTATGTGGCAGCATCTCCTCGATGTTAATCAGCCGTTGCGGCACCTGTTCAATCGATTTAATGGGGGCACCATTGGCCATCTCTGGCTCCATTGGCCGTATCAATGGGTTTTGCCATGGTCCTGAATTTTTCAAAGGCTCAGAATGCAAAGTATGGGATTCACCATGCCGTTGCTCGAGCCCTCTCACGAAATGGACACTTTCCACTCGCATCGACCAGCATGTGCATGGAAAAGTGTCCTTCAGGTGGATCGGTTTCTTTTCCAGGAAACACTTTCGGCGAAAACCCTTTGGCTTTGCTCTTGTGTCATTATTTTCATATTAAGCCCGCGAACAAGAGCGGAGATTGGCAACCTCCGAGCCCACACCAGAGAGTTGGTGGTTTCCTTCAGTTACAAGCCAGAAACTTTGTAAAATGAGCCAAATTTAAGTTTTTCGCGGTATTGAGAGCCCACGAAAAATACTCTCCACTAAAGTTTAATAACCAAGAATAAAGTTTAGGAGCTGATGAAAAAGGATTTGTTTCAAAGTATGCAGGGTCTTTTAAATACATGTTTGGTTTAAGTTGCGGTAGTTTAAAGGTTCACCTAAAAACTATCCTTCAGTAAAACTCAGAAAGGAAAACAGGGCTTAGAATATTATTAAAAAACAAGGATTGCAAGCAAGCTCTCCTTAACTTTAATAAAATGAAACGGATTGGGAGATGATGGTCGGCTTTCGCTCAGCATTGGCATGCAATACTCGTGATGGTGTCGAAATTTAATTTACACCTTTGCACGTACCCATGCGTGTATGTGTGCGGCTAAAGCACCACCCACACATACACATACATAAATACAGCCTGACACACACATTTTGACCCTGATGGGGTCCTGGCAATCAGTGGTCCTGGTGCCCGCAATAAGTCGGTGGCTTCTTCCTTCCGTTTTCTACTTCCATTTCATCCAGAAGCTAATTTTTTATCACTGTCAAAAATATATGGACGGATTATCAGGGGAATCCAACTAAAATAAATAAAATTTGTTTGTTTTTATATGATGGCTTAATTTATGTTTTAATTGAACTTTAATCTTTATTTATCCCTACAAACGAAACGTATTGAAAAGCTCACTGGAATATAAAAATATACATTTTATCAGATTAAATAAAAAAACGAAACGGGATCTGTTGATAAGGTATAAAAACTAATAACAAAAAACGAACATCAGAATAATTCATTGGCTTAAAAAAATTCAGTTAATTTGTTGTCCTGTTTAATATTTTTTTTTTCTGTGCAATCTGCCTTTATGCCAGCGGCTGTGGCAAGCTCGCAGAAACCGCAACAGCGCCCGCAGTGCACAAAAAGTTTTCTTTTGCAATTTAGCTTGTTGCTCTTTTTTCCGTCATTGTTGGGCCTGTTGTTGTAATTGAAGTTTTTGTTGCAGGTATTATTGTTTTTGTTGTTGTTGTACATGCGTCAGACGTGGCCAGGGCTGCCGGTGGTTGGTGTGCGGTTGTATTTGACTTTCGCCCCCTTATGTACTTCGCATTTGCGGCCCAGCTAATGCATGTCGATGCCAATAAGGTTGCCCCTTGGTTTCCGCTGCCCCCTGCACCCTCAATCCTTCGCACACCTGTTTGGTGTTTATCTTGCTGTTCACACCTGCAAAACTTCTCCACGAAACAGAATTTCTCCTATACGTCGACTACGTTCCTTTGGAAATTCGTGTAAATTGAATTTATTGAGGCGTGCGTGTGCGTAGTAGATGACTTTGGTGGTGCAAATTGGCTGCTCTGAGGCCGTGGCCCCACTCTTGGCCATATTCAAGATTTTTTTTGCCCCACCCCCCCATAGCTCAGTACTTGTTAACGGAATTGCAGCTGCCGCATCAGCTTAATTTGCTGACCAGATGATGCCCGGCCTCGGTTTGAAGACAGAAATGAAAAATTTCCATCGCTAATAGGCAACTTGTTACGCGCGCAAAGTTATGCTATGAAATTTATATTAAATGTTACTTTCGCTAGTGGACAGTGGACAGTGGATTTCTGGCCCTTCTGGCAACAGATTGCATTGAAATTCGAGCACAAAAACACATCGACCGGGCCACATGGACAAAGGGGAACCCAAAGGAGCCGGCAGGAAGGAAGTCATCTTTTATAGTGCCAGCTTAGAGTCGCTGGCAAAAGTTCTTTAGAAAAGTAACAGAAAAGTCGCGCGACAACGCTGTCCTTGTGACTTTGGCCACACCCACAGACACCGTTCTTTGCAACACTGGAAAAAACTAAGAATTAAAAAAAATTATATTTCAGAAACTGAGTGACTTAATTTATGAGTCATAGAACTTGAGCTTGAAAGTATTGTACTGATATAGACTAAATTTAGCTTTGGGTATCGATAATAAATATTGGCGATTGTATAGACATTGGTCCATCCCAAAGAGGGAGAGGAATTTAAAACCGGGAAAAGTGTTCATTTCTATTTGAAATATATTTCAATTTTTAATTCTAGCAGAGGACTAAAGATCTACAAATGGAAAACACATACAAATGGAAACACAATACAAATGGAAAACAATAGTTTTTTTTTGCAGTGCACCCCCAATTCCGCCGATGAAAGTTGTTAAAGTGCAAAGTGCTGGCGCTGTGAAGGGTCCCTGATTAACATAATCCCTTGCAGCGGGCGTGCGACGCTGACAGCTGCTGATGCCTCATCTGTGGATGCAGCTAAAAGTTGCCAAAGGTTAGTTAAGCATTTTAATAAGAGCCAAATGAATTGTAAGCACTTGCAAAATGTCTTGTTTCTTCGTTCGTCCCCTTACCCCCACCCCCACCCCAGAGAGCCTCCAATCTGCGTTAACCTGCTTCTGTGTGTCTTATGGGGCACAAAATTTAATTTCCTCAGCACTCACACACACAAAAAGTTATGAAAAAAATGCTGCGATGAAGGAAGCAGATTCCAAGGACCTTGTAATGAAGTTTTTCGCTCAATCAACTTTAATGAGAATTATGCCGGCGGCAGAAGGCAAAGACAACTGTCAAAGGCCATGTTAACAACGTGCTAAGCAATTCCTGTACCTGATACCTGAATAATGCCACAAAAATCTGGAATCCCCGCTCAGTTTCAGTTTCAGGAGTATTATATTCCCTCATCAGAAGATGGATGACTGACGGTATGGGAGTCGCTTGGAATTTCATTCGACAGCGTTAAGATCCCTAGTAATTAAAGATTCATACACACATGCTGCCTGACTATTTATATTCCTAATTTGGCCAAAAATTTTCTCAATGAATTTCTAACAGAACAAGTAAAAGTATCTCCCATTTCACTTACTCGATGCTGTTGATGTAACACACTTCACTCAAGCTGTTATCGACTCTCTCAACCGGCTCAATTCAAGGTCATTGCTTGACAAATTTTCCGCTCCATTTTCCGGCAGATGTGGGTGCGGTTGAGTGAGTTTTTGCCTGAGCCTGAGACTCGGAGGCGGACGAGAAAGTGGGGAAAGCACTCAACGCTTCCCAGAGATGGCCTGCTCAAGTGTGGGTCGAGTGCCTGTGTTTGTGTGGTTGGGCCTTCAGCTGTTTTTATTTAGGCCTATTTCAAATTTTGGCCATGTCATGAATATGCTGCCAGCGCTTGAGAAATACATACACTCTCCGACACAGGCACGGCAACAGAGAAACACACAAAGCCAGACACATCGACATTCGTGGTAAATGGCAGCGCGCATGAAAAGCATTTTTCATCAGCACGAATTTCCCGCCAGACATTTTCTTTGTTCTCGTCCCGTGTCCTCTGCTTCTCACTCGTCTTTCTTTTTGACAACGATTTCATAACTTTTCCCTGTCTTCATTATCCTGATTATCGCCTTAGACTCGCCCTCCGCGCCCCTCCGCCCGTCTAACCCCGAAAAAAGTAAAGGACCCTGAATTGAGCCATATTTTTGCTTTTTGGGATATTGGGAATATTGCTGGAGCAGCTGACAATTTCTTTTTATTTTTATTTTATTTTATTCAACTGAGCTTGAATCAGACTTCTGAGAAGTTGATCGGGGAGAGAAGACATCTCTGGAGGATAATCCTAGGCCCCAAACGATTATCTAAAGTGAAATTATTATTTATTGGTTAGATGCAAGGAAAACTATACTGAAAACTAGTATAGTATGTATATTTTGGAGATACGCTTTTTGGAGATTCGGGGAAAAAGTTATTTTTAATAGAAGACAATGAAGACCTGATGAGGGTATATCTCTTTAAAAATCATATTTTTGATTTTCTAAAATCATATAATTAGCGGATAAATATATTTTTGTTTTTCGGAAAATATTTTTGGAAAACATCAAGGGTGGACTAGCAAAAAAGAAAGATTCCGGCTGTAAAAATATGAATTACAGTCCTTTTTAGAAATAAATGAAATTCCTCAAAATTTTTGAAAATAAAACATTGTATTCTTAAAACAAAATAAACTTTACTACAAATCTAGAGAAAGATTTTTCTTTTTCCGTGTAGCACATACAGTCTTTCCTGTTCTCGGATCTGACTGCCTGTTATATAATCTTTATTGTATTATTTTAATTTTAGAAAACTAAGTTTGCAGCCAGAGGCAAGGCAGCATGAAAGCTCTTTCCAGGCAGCAACGGCAGGGCAGTTGGAGGAACAGGAAAGTGGTCGGTCGGTGAGTCAGTTGGTCGGGTTCAGGTAACGGTAAACCAGGAGCTTGCCCGGCAATCAAACTGGCCCCCAACCCTGTCCCGTGGCCGTGCGAGTCGCAGACCGAGTTGAACGAAAGTTCGTCCGGCTTTGCTCGGTGCCGAGATTGTAGTTTGTATTCAATCAAAAGTTTCAATTTTGCTATGGCGCTCATAAAATCCTGGCCACCACCATCGCCTTGCTGACCTCTTGGCAGCCATAGGGCTTGGCTTCGGACCTGGTGCGTCTCCATCTCCGCCATCTCCGGAGGAGCTCCGGTTCCAGTTTGGCAAACTATGCGTAGCATCGCTTTAATGACGTTGCCGCCGGCCAAAGGTTTTCTTCTCTAAACTTGGCCAACTGTTCTATTTATTTTCTATAGATTTTTGTGTTGGTGTTGGTGGAAAACTTTAATTTGGAAACTATGCGAACCGGTCCCCCATGCCGGACTCGGACTCAGCCTCTGACGGAGACTCGGACTTCGCCGTCGTCTCTGGCCTTTGTGTGTCCACCGCGTGTGCACGGAAGTGAAATGTAGCGAGGAGGAATTTAATTTGTTTTTAATTTTGTGTAGATGTTTGTTCAGCTCTCCACTTGCTCGCCAAAAAGGGAAAAAATAAATATCGCAAACGTGGGCGAGATGTGCGACGAAATTGAAATTAAAATTACGAATAAAATCAAATTAAAACGCGCACAATTTAAAGCAATAAACGAGAATTATTTTGTTTGGACAAGGAATTCGGGTTGCAGTCGTCATATCATATTCAGATATGTTGGAATATAACCACATACGAGAGAGAAACACTTGAAAGTGTCCTGAAAAGTTAGACAAAGTTCGGGATTTGAGGCTGCAAATGGAAAAGCAAATGCAGAATCTGTTGAACTTTGAATTGATTTATAAGTCAAAAACTCTCAATACTATTTCACGAATTTGCTCTGAAAGTTATGTTGTTTTATCTCAGTGTAGCAGTTCTGCCGTTTTGCCTTTCAATCAGCGTGCCCAGCGGGAATATGTAGTCGTCCACGAAACCAAAAGCCGGCAGTCATCAGCCGCTGATTGCGGGCATTTTCGCATTTTCGAGCAATTAAAATTTCACTCTGATCTGACGGCTGAGGTCCAAGATGCAAATGCATTCCGGCTCGCGCTTTATTGCCGCGCTTAACAAACATTAAGGCATCAAGCAATAAATTGCTGTGAGAGCGGAAACAGTGTGCGACCTGACTAATTGTCCAATGTTTCTTGCTATTTGCCCAAATGAACCATGGAATGTGTTTAAATTTCAGCCTTTCATTATTTTTCCTAGCCTGACTTTTATGCAAAAAGTTATCAGTTTTGGTTTACATACATCTGCCACAAATGACGCTAATTAAGCCGGCAAACAATGCAAATGCAGAACGTAAGTACACCTCCGGTGCTCTCAAACTTGTTGCCAGCCAACAAGCGACAGCAGGCACACAATGGGCTAAAGCTCCGGCTTTGGTTGCAGTTCCAGGACCCTTCCCAATTGGCATTATGGCTTAATGAGCCGCCAGGAGACCTGCAACGCGGTGCAGCAAAATCAGAAATAGAAACGGTAGCAGGAGCAGGAGTATCAGAAGGAGCAGGAGTTGGAGTTGGCAGCGATGCAAAAGCAAAGCAGCATCATTAGCTCTGATTTTACATGTGCATGTAGCCATTTATATATAGATTTTAGATGTGGGTTTACACTTTGGAAAAAAAGGATATAAAGTTAAATAATAGTGGATTTGGGTGTAGAATTTCTTTATTCCAACCGTGTTAAAATATTCAGGCAGGTCTTCTTAAACTATAAGTATTCAAGAGGTTGTTTTCGTGATTTATTTGGTCGGGTGGCGCTAGAAAGAACCACTCGAGTAATTTATTTTTCTATATACATATAGAAAAATATGTATATATATATATTTGTATATTCTATATACATTCTATATAATATATAGTGTTACGGTTTGTGATTACACCAAAAAAAGCAAATAAAATATAAATGAAAACTCTTTTATGGTCATATTTTATTTCTATATAGAGTTATATTAAATTTTAACATCTTTAATTTTTAGCATAGTAGTGTAGGTTGTTATTGAATATTTTTAAAAATTTGTTTTCCTAAGTGCGGCCAGAAAGTAGCTTCCATCTGGTAATAGATCCTGTTAGAGCAACTGACTTGAGCTGAGCACCAAATGCTGTACAGAATAACTCCATTAGCTGCTGCCGGTGCTAAGCGTTCAACCGTTGCAGCTGCCTTGGTACAATGGGGCGTATGAGCAATGTGTGCAACAATTGAAAAGCATCCAGGATTTAAGTAGCTGTTAAACAAGTCGAGCAACAGCAACAGCAGCAACACCAACAGCAACTTCCCCTTAACTCGGCGACAATTGTAGCCGTAATTAAAGTTAATTGCAGCCAAGAGCTTTGGCTTCAGCTTCAGTTTTACCCTTCAGCCTCCACCCTTCATCCTTTGGTCTTTCGCCGCCCATGTCCCATAGTTGGCAGGACCCCTGGGCTGCCTTGTGGAGCTCATTACGGTAAATGCACATAGCTCAAGTGCAATTAATTTTGCCGCAGCCCCGAAAAATATGCAATAAAAATAGTTGCCAGAACATAAACGAATGGCCAGGACTTGCGGGGGAGTTTGGGGGACTTAATGGAGTCGGAGGGACGGAGAGCTGGATTACCGCCCACACTTAAAGGGGGAGGAAGCTCTAATGCGACTCATGCATATTTATTACCCGTAAACTGGGCAGATACCCTGGAACGAGTCTTGTTAACGGTGCGCGTAGTTACCTTCCAATGCCAATATTTTGCCGTAAGGGCATTCGGCTGTTGAACAGGAAAAGTAGGGCATAACAACTAGTTACCAACTTTACGGTTGCTGTTGATTTTCGCAGTTTTAGCCGCCAGGTAGCTTATTGAAAATAACTTTGCTTGGCCCCGAAACTTGTTGTTGGCCCGGTTTGTGGCCGCAGGTAAAAGGCGTAAAGAAACTTCTACGTGGAGTGGAGAGCAACTGGGAATTACTTTTCAACCGAGCACGGCCAATCCAGCTGCCAAGTGAAGCAACAGCTCTAAACTGTCGTAATTTCGTGCACAAATGCGCATTTTATTACCCGCCACTCAGGTGCTCTACGCCGGATGCTGAATGCCGAATGCTCCTCCTGTCCGGAGACCGGAGTCCGGAGTGCTCTGCTGCTCGTCACAGCCCGAGATGCCAGTCGACTGTTGCTAAGCATTTGTTTATTTACACTTGGCCGTCACAATGGCTCGGTTGTCACAAAAACTTATTCCAGCACACATGCTTTCAGCTGCCAACAAAGTAGTGGCTCTACAAAATTGCCAGAAAAAGCGGTGTTTTTCTCAAGGATATTAAGGAAAATATGGAATTTTTGTACCAAAGAAAACAATGTAATTGCTGCTAAGGTATAAAATCCAAGTGCCTTCAAATTAGAAGTTTGCTGTACTTATGAGCCCTTCTAATTGCCAACTCAAACATCCTTAAAGACCCTTTAACTATCCTTGTTTGAACCATTGTTGTGACCACAAGTGTAGGCGGCATACACACACAATTCCGAATTTATATGTATTTGCCTGGACGATGCTTATGTACACAAAGGATTCGCAGTGTTTGCCAGAGCCATTGTCGTTCCAGGACCCCAGGTCCTAGATCCCAGAGCGGATTTCTAGTCAGCTGCTTGGCTGATAAATAGAATAAACTGATTGCGTGGCGCTGATTGACATTGTGGGAATCTGCCGTCCCACAAACACTCACACTCAGACTCAAGCACTCACACAATTGCAGCGAATATAAATGCAATCAGTGACAAAGGATATAGGGGGTGGGACACAGGAAGCGATTTGTCCTGGGATATGTACAAGCGAAACGGAAGGACGAAATCGAGGGGATGGATGGTCGCATGGTTGGATGGAGGGAAAAATCAAAGATTTCTGATACTTAAGCGAGCTCAAGTGCCCCACCTGCCCCTAACTCCTGTTTCGGCCTGGCTTGCCTCCTACGACCGCAGCTAATGGCATAAAATATTGCGCATACGATGACGATGCCACGACGACCTTCGCCTTTAATGGCATCCAGCTTAAGTTACCTTTTCTGCTGTCTTCGGTCGCTTTTCCGTTTTATTTTAAATTTTTTGCCAACGGCTGGCCGAGAAACAAACGGACCTTGTTTCAGTTTGCTCACTTGGCTGAGCATATTTCTGCATTATTTGATAGGAAATCGAGCGAAAACGAGCCGGCCAATCTCAGACTGTCAGAGCCCCAAAACAGACCCAAAACGCCAGAGCCAGGCCCCCGCCTCCTTAAGGTCCTTGGTGTGCTTTAATGGGGATATACTCGTAAACTGGCATGTTCCAGGAGCATCATTAAAGTGCCATATAACAAGTCTGCTATTTGGAGGGGAAATATGAAAAATGGCTAGAGCAAAATGCGCACCGAGCACATGTGGCGCCTGAAGCGGATGCGGCATGAGGCATGTGGCATGCTGCATGCAGCTCCAGCGGAAACGGAAGCTAAGTAAGCCAGCAACAAGCTCCCAATTGATTTAACACGCCAGTCCTAGAGGTCTGACTTCCCACCGCCACCACTCCCTCTCCATGCTCCGTCTTCTCCATTCTCTTTTTCTGAACAATGAAATGTGCCACACTGTGGCAGGAGCTGGCCATGTGGGTGGTGCTGGCGGCACGGTGGCGAGGCAGCTGCAAGCTAAAGTGCAACATGTGCTCTGTGAAAAATATGCGCAAAAAATTTCACACACAAGTGTGCAGCAAAATGCGATGCCACTCAAGCAGCAAAGATGTTATTTATGAGTTGCCAAGGCCAGACCCAGCATGAATAATAGAAACAGAATCACTTTGTCATCTGGGGGGGCCGTCGGGCGGAAGTGCCAGCTAATTGCAGTCTGCCAGGACATCTTTGGCAACTTTAAGTTACCTATTAAGGAGATCGAGGCGAAATCCCGTCCTAGACTTTCAAAAGAGATATAATTCAAGGTAAACATTTTCCAAGTATAGCTATAAATGATTATAATTGATAAAATCAAGATGTATATTGACACGAAAAACGGTATTTAACATCTTTCTTTTAAAACTATATAACAGTTGGTATATAACAATGGTTTTTGTTTCTACTATTTTCCAATATATTTATTTCAATAATAAAATAGATGAGTCCTTAACTACACTTTATGTTCTACTTAATTCTCAAGGGCCTTCTCCATTAGTTTAAGGGCCTAGTTTATAAAGGAGTTCCTTTCCTCAAGGTAGCTGCGATGGTTCTTATGATATTATTAAATCGGATAATCCAAAATAAAAACTTTTGTGAGTATACTGTTATGATCAATTTGGATAAAAAAGTCTGCGATTAGAAACAAATATTTACTTCTTCGAAGAAGAAAATTTTTAAATTTATTGTTCTAAAAAAAAGTTTTTAAAAAATCGATCTATCAGTAAGTCATCTATCAAGTTGGTGTAAACTTATTTAGAGACATTTTAAAGAAAGACTCCCAGATAATTGGGTTTAAAATTTGAATTAGTTTAAGGTTCTGGGCTGGTAGTACTGTATTCATAGCTATAAGTTCCGGCTTAAAACTCATGAAACTTTCTAAGAATAATTTCGACACATTTTTAATAGATTTGTTATCCATCACAACTGCTTATATCCCCATAAAGATGTAGCCCCTAAGCCATAAAACTTTTAAAAAGGCAAGGAGATAAAGAGTCAAAGTTTCGTAAACACCAATTGAATTGTATTTTCCCAAACCGTAATAAACAAAAAATACTATAGATGAGTGCTATAAATAAATTATATTGGAAATAATTTGAGTTGTCTAGTCCCTACTAAGTTTTCTCAGAGCTTTTTTCCCCGCAAATGTTTTTTAGATGTGACTTTGATTCAAAGTCTCCTCTTTAAGCCCACTTTAAGGACCAGACTGCTGGCTCTACATCATAAAGCAATCTCGGGCTTAAGCAAATCGGCTGAAGCCGACTGAGGGATGGGCAAAAAATTAAGATTCAACGGCAGACCAGGAATTTAATCAAGATGAATGCTGCAATTTGTGCTGGCAACCAAACGCGGCCCGAGTTAACTGTCAAATCTAATTTTGCTATTTATCATTTGGTTAGCGCTGCTGTAGGTTTTCCTGCTTTGGATTTTCCCGCTGCTGACTCACAAAGGAAAAGCTGTGAGTTGAGGGCAGAGAAGGAGCCGGGGAACTTAATTTTTAATGAGTCAATTTGAATTTGACAAGGCCAAGAGGCTCGGAAGCGCCCGGTTACGCCCACAGTGAGTTTCACTTTGTCGCTTGTCGTTTGTCGTCGTTATGCCAGTTGACAAATTAGCGCAACATCCGCAGAATCCATCAGCCTCATCCAGCCCAAAGCCTGCCAGGGGAACCAGCCAGCCACCAAGTCCCGAACATCTAATTTCGATAATGAAATTCGGAAGTTGCTTATAATTTTCATTATTCGCAACAACAAAGGCCCCTGACGATGGGGGAGCAGAGCCAATAGCCGAATTGGTAACAAAACTCTTAGGGCGTAATTACCGTTGGCTATTATTAGTGGCCCCGCTGCCTTTTGCGTGACTTGACCGATCCGATCCGATCCGAGGCGAAGCAAAGCGATTCGGGACGCAAATTGGAATTGGAATTTGTTGGCATTGCGCCCCGAGGCGGACTCATTAGCGTCTGCCGGGGCACTGTACTAATCAACATTTTCACACGCCGGCACCCACGCCGTCCCGGCATCCTCTGCCCCCGTCTCCGGCTCCGGCTCCTCTTACTTCTCCAAACTGCCCCTTTGGCTCCGAGGAGGAGGCTTCCAGGAATCCGGTTCGGCAGGGCTAAAGCTCAGCCGGAGCCTCGTGGCAAATGTGCAAATTTGTCAATAAATTATATGGACTTTGGCCATGTCCATAAAAACCAGAGACATAAAAAAAGAGCACATAGCCAGCCGCAGTCAGTGGAGTGCATGATGAAGTACACACGGAAAAATGGGCTAATCAAAAAAGGTTCTAAGCTATTGTTAATTTTGGGAGTGTAAAAAATGTTTACCAAATGTTTTTATATAAAAAAGCAAAAAATATACATACATTTCTTAATATATAGGGATAGCATGGTCAGGTCAGGTCAGTAAGAGATAGATCTGTTAATTAGTGTGAAAATCTTTTAAAGTCTGAAAATAATTTTTACTTATTTTCCGTTGTATAATACAGACAGAAGTGGTTCTTTTTTTACTATTAATTGATTATTTAATTATTTAATTCTATGTGTGAAAATTAGAATCGAACAACTTTGTTTACTACTCCAAATAGACAGAAGTGGTTCTTTTTTTACTATTAATTGATTATTTAATTATTTAATTCTAAGTGTGAAAATTAGAATCGAACAACTTTGTTTACTACTCCAAAAATACATGTCGCTTTGGAATATCCTTAGGAACACCCAATTGCATATTTTAGGTTTATCCAACTACATATTTTCTGTTTTTAGGTTTTAAGAAAGATAGTCTAGTCTCTGTAATCTCTGAATTTCTTATGTATATTGCTATAAACGTATGAAAACATTTTTGAACTCAACTTTTCTTTCTATGCATAAAAAGTAGCATTCAGGGTGGGTGTTAGATAGCCTTGGTTAATTACAAAGCAAAATTAATTGCGTGTAACTCCGACGATTAGAGTGGCGGGGATATATCAGGGCAGCAGCTGGCCGTCGGACGGCCGAAATAGAAATGGAAATCATCATCAGCCAGGGCAATAAAAGAAATGTTCGGGCCAGGATCTGACCTAAGTACTCATAATGAATAGAAATGCGCCATAAACAAGCCGAGAGGTGGCCCAGAGATGCTGCCGGCATCCCCGATCCCCCGATAAAAAAAGGGAGGTCCTGGGCCACATTTTGTTGTGCCCCGGCATTTGACTCATTTGCACATGACAGGAGCAGGCAAAGTCACAGGCACAGGCAGGGATACTTTGGCCCGATCCTGGCTGGCTCCTTGGCAACTTAATGGGAACAGGCTGGCAGCAAAGCTGACGACTCCGGCACGCTGGTAATCTCCTTTTTATGGCATCCTGCGATGGAAACGTGCAAACGTGCACTGCCTCTCTATGAGGTCAAAGAGCTCCGGGCTGCGGCGGCCCCGGGTTGATAGTTGAATTTATTCAAATTGAGTTAACACTTCCCGGAGCAGAAAGGTCAAACTGGGTGTTGTTCTTCCCAAGAAACATGTGGATAAAATGAAAATAAAAACTAGCAAAAAACAGATACACAGTGAGGATTTTTGTTTTGTGAAATAGTAGTCAGTGTTTTGAAAATAATTTAAAACATTTATCAGAATTAGGGTCTGGGCTTCGAACACAATCACCTGGGCCCAATCTAAATTGTATGTTTGGGGCTTAAAAATAATCCAAACCATGAAAAATATTATATTCATGGTCTGACAAAGGACAAATTTATCTTTCCATTCATAAGCTCCCCCGTTTCTTATCCGGCCATGTCGATCTCAGTGTTTGCGGTCTCATGTTTTATTGATTGTGCAATAGTCTTGATGTTGAATATTCATTACAATGCATTGTCCTGATTCCATTGATTTCAGCTTAGCTGGACCAATTTCACAGTAAACAAACAAACCGGAGCACCAGCAGCGACATTCAAACAAATTTCCAGGACATTTCAAATGTGTGTTCGTGTGCGAGTGCGGATGTGGGTGCATTTTGGGGTTTGTGGCAATTATTGTTGATTGAATTGGCCATTGTTTTCGCATGCCATTGTCGATAAGTTGGCGTATGTACATTTGATTTAAGCCAGGCCATCAGTGGCCGACCAAGCGAGTCCTTGACTTGAGCTCATTTAACGCCGCATCTGGTGCAGCATGGTCCACAATAAACAGAGTCCTGTTTGGGTGCACATGTAATTGAGTGGTCCATGGCTGCCAGTTGCTGGCTGAAATAATCAGTCAATTATTCGCCCGCTCCAGGGCCGAAGGGTCGTCTCACAAAAAATTCATCAACTGCTGCAGTTTTTTGCCCAACGAGCACAAATTGAAAAATCAAGCAGAAGCTTAAAAACGCAACACGAGGGTGCAAAAAAACAAGAAATAAAGGCAAAAAGTTGCACGCAATTTTCACAATTTCCAGGATAACCAAGGGGCAGATGGAGTGCCGGAAAAGGTGGAGTAGGAATTTGTTTATTTCCAATTTACTTGCTCGCCGTACTGCGACTCTCTTCCTGTTGAAACATCACTGTCCTTTGTTTTTGCTTTTGGAGCAAACAAACTTTTCCACTGCGTCGCAATAAATTATGTTCCCCAACTGCAATCAAAACAAAAAGCCGGCTGCATTGTTGCAACAACTACAATATGGCCAAAACATTGAGGGCCTTACTCCCCCGCACTTGAAAGTCAATTCATTTCAGGGCAAAAAATAAAGAACCAGCAGGCTGGAGAAGTTTTCTAGCCAACGTTGCGTATGAGTTATGGGTGCTGCGTGTAGACCTCCCCTGCTACTTGAACTTTTTCAATTATTTCTACCAGAAACTGAAATAAAACAGAGCCCGGCCCAATGACATTGACGAAATGTGCCAAATATGTATAATATTCCATAGTTTTAATGGTCCTTTGTGGGTTAACCCCAAGAGAGCCTCTGGGGACTGCTTAAACTTAATTGGCTGCTCGGCGGGTTTAGAGCTCAAACCACTTATGATTGTGTATCAACTTTCGAGCTGTGTCAGTTGCGAATGCTATACAAATTATTAATTGCCGCAAAACGCACACAAATTATGATTAATTACGCCGCACAATAGCTGAAGACAACAAACACCACACACTCGCTCACACACCACATCCCAGCCCGCATATCTGCTGAGCAAACAAAAGCAAAAGTGTATCTATGCCTCGGCTGCCCAGCCCCCTTTCGCTACGCCTATGCTCTGCCATTGTTATTGGATGCTTGGAGCGGCAGGAGCTTGTCATGATTTATTATTTGCATTGATAATGACGCATATGAGGAGCTGGGAATATGACTGGAGGGGTGGATTACATGGACAAAAATCATTAAGATGTATACATCTTTTCGACTTCTATAGATAGAGGAAATAAATATTGGAAAATAGGTTGTATCTGGCAAACATTAAAGGTTGAAAGGTCATCAAGAGTAGAACTCCAATAAGCCAGAGATTAAAAAGCCTGTTCTTTTTCCAAGTGCATGGAGTGGCCTGTCTCTGTTCTCGGCTATCGCTGCCCCATTGACAGGCGTATATCAAAACAAAAGGCATTTGCGTTTGACCTTTGACCCGGCCAAATTTTCTCCCCATTATACCCACATCTGGGGAAAGCCAGCGAGTAAGAGCCAGAATCCCAAGAAGCTCTCTCTAGTTCTTATCAGAGTAACTGCAAATGGCGTGAAAGAATGCGCAACGCTTTATTTTTATGAGCCAGCAGATAAAGCTGGCCAAGTGGCAGGATAGCGCGGGGGCGTGGCATTATTATGCAGGCAGCATAATAAAATAAAAATGTCGAGCTGACACCAAAGGAGGAGCACTAGGAGTAGGAGCTGAAGCAGAAGCTTACAAGCAATGTAATATCAACATGACAGCCATAGAAAATGTTGTAGACGGCCACGCCACATAAAAAAGCGCACAATTATGTTTTGCCATGGATGAGCAGAACAGGGCGATGGCAGGACGAAGGCAGGCGGGCAGGACGCTGCTGGTGCTAAGTAGGTAATGCGTACAGTCGGTGTCCTGAAAGTGGCAGATGTAATCGTGGCACAAGGCAAGTAGAAAGCCTTTATTAATTTTGTACATTTCAGCGCAAAGCTCTTGAGCAAATCATTTGCTCGACCATAAGAATGTTGCCAAAGTCGGCTCAAAGGCCAGAGAGCCGGGCAATTACCAGAATTTCGGCCTCTGAACGGAAACCGCAAATATGTTTTCCTGCCTGTAAGTTCTTCTTCAAAACCCGCTGGTGAAAAAGTTTAATCGAATTTGGAATTTAATTGCCTAAGGACTTAATGAAGAACATTCCATCGCATGAAAATTGAGTTATCTCCTAATGGAATGAAGGACAAACAAGAATACCTTGAGTTAAAGTGCTACAGTATTTGCTCCGTACGTGTGACTAACAGACAAACACACTCAGCCGCAGAGGTAGCTTCGCCAATATGAGAGCTGTCACCAGAGACGACAGCAACGGAGATTCTTGGCAAAGTTTATTAATTAATTTTGTTGATTTTGTCACGTGTTGGTAATTTTGGTAAAATCCGCAAAATCACACAGTCATCCTGCCAGTCACACACACACCCACATCCTGGCAAATACTTGAATGTAACCACCCATGGCTATACGGGCCAGAAGCCAAAACCAAAAAGCCGTGCCAAAGCCAGGGAAAACCATCGGAGATTCCGGCTCGGGCCACCCGGAGGGGCATCAGCGGCCGGAGAAGGCGCTCCTGAATGGTTAGGAGCAGCATCCATTAGTCAAATGGCTTTCTGTTGCTCGTCGTTAGTTGCTGGCCCGGCTGCCCTTCCTCCCCAAGCCATTTTAGCCAGCCATCTGAGCCAGCTGCCCAGGTGCCCAAATGACCAGGAAGTCGGTGGGCCACCCACAGGCGGCCTGGGCCCACCACACGAAATACATATTACATTATGGCCATGTTTATGACGATTATTGTTATTGCATTTCGCTCTCCTGCAAAAGTCAATTAAATGGTTTTGCGGCCAGCGACCATTTGTTTCGTAATTCGATTATGATTTTCGTCCAGTAATCTGGCTGCGAATGCCATTATAATTTTAATATGTTTGCCATCGGCAGGACTCTCAAACAGCTGTTGCATGGGGAGCTCCGAAAAGTATACTACATTAAATGAAAGTGGAAAAGTGCCCGCTAATATTTACGCAAACATTTTAAAGAGCCTGAAACTGATTGTATGGCGAAAATTTAATTAATTTGCGATATTTGATGTCCAACACTTGGTAATATAGATATTGTTTAAGAAATTAAAGATTTAATAATAGAGTGCCACAAGTTGTTTTATTTACGCCAAATATTATTCCAACTAAAGAAAACTTTACATCGGAATACAAATATTTGTTATGCTGTTTGAACCATCAAATGAAATTATTCCGATGCTAAAATCAATATGGAAGGATGTGCTGGTTTTTTGCTGCACGTACATATCGAACTACCGCATATATGCAAAGTAAAGCTCTCCATTATTTTATCGTTCACCCCGAGGCATTCAAATGATGCCATCCAGCTCTCCTCTGGACGCATTTGATAGCCAATTGCGACGGAGTCTTGTGGTTGTTGTCTTTGGCCAGACTCTATTGCTGCTGCTGACATGGCTGACTTAATGGACTTTGGCCATCATTAGTGGTCCTTTGGCAGCTGCCCGGCAGAAGGCAGGAGGCTGACCGCATGTCTGCCATAATTTGGTGAGGCCAACGAAATGGAATCGCATCGAACGGCATTGCCTGCTGGGTCAGGTCATAATCCACTCATATGCTCGGCGCTCCACGAGCGGCGTTCCATTTGCGCTTTGTTGCCATCAATTGTGCATTGAACTGTGCAAATGTTTGTGTGTATAAGGACCCCGTATCCTTTCACCCCCATGTGGGTGGGTGGCCTCTTTGTTTTCTTTTCGCTAGAGAGAAGCATGCGCAAGTTATTTTCCTTTTCGGAACAATTGAGGCTGCCTCAATCTTGGGATAGTTGCTCTCCAGCCCCATCGAAAAGCTGCAAGCTTTTCAATTTTCCGCAGAACCGAAGGGGAGCCCCAGAATTATGCTGACGCATTTAAAATGCAATAAATGTGGGCGTGCGGCAGTGCGACAGAGCCGAGCCAGCAATTTTTGGCAGTCGTGCAAAATGTCAAACATGTCAATCAAAAGTCATTTGCTATGCTGCCCACACGCCACGCACCGTTGGAATTCTCGCCCGAAAGGAGCAGTTTGGCTGTCGCCTGCTGAGCTGCATTTCAGCTTCGTCCTGGCGTGGGGGACAGCGCACTAGTCTTGTGACAGGACGCGTCAATCGCTCCACAATTTGGCGGGTCCGCTGCCACACAAATCCGCTTTGTGCATCCCCGTTCGAGGGTCCTTCTTTTTACGCCTTTCCCTTTCGAGGAGCTCCTGCTTGACAGATGCAACCGAAGGCTTTGTAGCAAAACTTTTTGGCTTTGGATTCTCGCAAAAATATTACTAATAACGTTGGGGCAGAGTCAAAGGGAAGTCCCTTGATGTTTTCCCCAAATCGTGAGGCCAATTTAAATTTTGCTTCAGTATGTCATGTGGCGGCGAAGCGTGAGCCTTATTTATGCGGCTTCGCATAAAGATTGACTCTTGAAATACTCTAAAGTCTTGGGCTTAAAATTAAATTAAGCTTGGGCTTAAAATGTTGTAAAGAGATATTCAATCCTAACTGTAATCATTTAAAAATTCAAATATCAAGACTTTTCCAGCCCAGCCATTCTAATAGCTAGAATTATTTGTTTATTTTTGAAGAAGAGTATTTAAAGTTCCTGTTATCCTTCCAAATATTGGCCCTGTTTTTATACCCTTGCAGAGGGTATTATAATTTTGTCCAAAAGTGTGCAACGCAGTGAAGGAGACATCTCCGACCCTATAAAGTATATATATTCTTGATCAGGATCACCTCCTGAGTTGATATGAGCATGTCCGTCTGTCCGTCTGTCCGTCTGTCCGTCTGTCTGTCTGTCCGTCTGTCTGTTTCTACGCAAACTAGTCTCTCAGTTTTAAAGCTATCGTCTTGAAACTTTGCACACACCCTTCTTTCCTTTGCACGCAGTATATAAGTCGGAACGGCCGGGATCGGCCGACTATATCTTATAGCTGCCATATAACTGATTGATCGGAAATGGTATAACTTTGGTGTTTTTAGAGTTAGAGAGTTCAAATTTGACATGAGAGCTATTTCTGGCAAAATAATACGACATGCCAAATTTCATAAGGATCGGCCGACTATATCTTATAGCTGCCATATAACTGAACGATCGGAAATGTCCCAACTTTCGTGTTTTTGAAGATAAAAAGCTGAAACTTAATACAGATTCTATTTTTGGCCAGTTGATCCAACCTACCAAATTTCATTAGGATCGGCCGACTATATCTTATAGCTGCCATATAACTGAACGATCGGAAATGGTATTTGGTAGAAATATCAACTTTCGTATTTTTGAAGATAGAAGTTTGGGACTTTTTTTAGATTTTTTATTTTAGTTAATTAGTTTTATTATGATGTAATCATAAGGATCGGCCAACTATATCTGATGTTTGCGATATATATCCGGTTTTAACTGCAAGGGTATATAAACTTCGGCTCCGCCCGAAGTTAGCTTTGCTTTCTTGTTATATATATATGTGCTTTATTTTTGATTTGTTTGCGGTTGCAGGTTGCGTCTCGGCCCGGGGCGCCTTTCTCGTACGGAAGGGGCTTGGGTTGGGGATTTGGGGGCGGTTGGAGTTGAAATTTGTGTAAATTGAATTTATTGAACTCTAATAGTCCCACGTGTGCGCGCATATCTGCTGCGCTGCCAGACGCTCCTGACAGGCGTCAGGATATGTGAAATGTGTGTGCATGCAAGTTCCGAGAGGTGAAGACGTTTGATGTCAAAATGCTGCAAGGCGTTATTTTACCAGTGCCCGTATTAGTCCCTCCTGGATGTGTGTATATAAGAATGCCCTAGTGTGTGTTGGTGGCACTGGGGTTGGTGGTATTTATAGTCTACTTAAAGGATTCCCCCACAAAGCAATTTCAAGTTGCGGGGCGTCCTCAGCCCGGACGTAAGTTCGGATTTCGATGACGGGATTCTGCGAGCACGTCAAGCGAAGACAAACAATTTAACTGAACGCTGAAAAAGGGTGAACAACGTAACGTATGCGTTGGGGTGTGTAAGCTGTGTGTGTGTGTGTTATTTGTGGACTGGCGTCGCCGCAACAACCACAAATATAAAAGTACCAACCCAGCACCAGGGCCTGCTGTCGCTGTCGCTGTTGCTGCCACCGCCGGCGACGACTTCATTTCGAATAATTTACATTTTACGGAATTTACGCTGAAATTTTAATTGGAATTTACTTTGCGACTTTTTCGTGGGCGACCGGGGCGGGGTGGCGCTAATTTATGGCTGGGAAAAGTTTCGGCTCGTCTTCCGCTTGTTGACAAGCCAAATTTGTCATGCATTTAATGGCTTAGACAGCCGAGCCGCGCCGTCACACCAGTATTGAGCCGCTTGTTTTACACGCACAATCCGTGCAAGACAACGGGGCGTATGCGTTATGTACATCCCAGCCGCCAGCCGTCAGCAGTCAGCAGTCACCCGTCAGTTTCAGGATATAGACCAGAGCCATAAACATAAATAAGTTGCTATCAGAAGAGCAATAAAGATTATTGCATCAGTCAGAGCTTATAATATAATTCCAAGTTATATGTTTGCTCGTATTTGATTGAAATCGAGAAACTTTTTCAATTTTATGGACATTCTTAGTAATGTATTAGCTTTCGCATGAAATGCTGATTTGAACTCGATGAGAAAGTATAGATTGCTATAAAATATTTGATGTTACATTTTACCGATAAAACTTCTTAAAAGTCATTTTACATTCATTAAGATTTATTCTGATTACTTATTCCAAAAGAATTCCCTTTACACCTTTGCCCATCACATTGAGTCAAAAGTGATTAAAAAAACTCCCTGCATCCATAGGTGGGAATGTAACCCATTAACACACTTTTACACGCGGGCTAACAGATGCCGAGCCATTTTCTCATTTTCCATTTCCCGACTCTCAGTTGAGCTGAAATCGGCGAGTCGAATTGAGTGACAGAGCACTTTTGTGCTTTGAGTGCAACATACGCGCAGCTCTCGCAAAGGCAGCGCAATGGGCTGCCTCTGCTCAAATTCTGAGCTGAGAATGGCGGCGCAGTGTAACTGTAAGTGTGCCAACTCGGCCGAGCCGAGTGACTCGAAGCGACTTGACTCGAGCGACTTGGCGAGCTCGAGCTTCGGGCGGCGCTCATGAAATTCGTTCATTCATTCAGTTCATTCGTCTGTCAACCGTCTGGTGGGTGCGTTGCCGTCGCTGTCCCAGTCCCAGTCGCAGTATCAGTCACCGTCGCAGTCGCAGTCACCACCCGCCCGATGCTAGGTGTTCGCTGCTGGCATTCGCAGTCGCATGCTGAGAGGAAATAGGCGCGTTTTCCCAGCAGAGCAGTGAAAATCGGACTCCTGACGGGACGCCAGGAGCACCCCAGAAGCAGCGACATCAGATTAATGATTATTGTCCGCGATAACAAGCGCATTGATTGCTTACAGCGCGAGCAGAGCGTACAACGGTAAATCTCCGCACCGCACCGTAGCGCGTCGGGGGCGGGCGCGTGCCATTGCGTATACGCCGCGTTGCCGTCGGCCGCGGTGTGACATTGCTTGCTTGCTTCCGTTGCACTTATCGCAGAAATGAGGAAAAAATAAAACTGCAAGGCCGTGAAATGCATTCGCCGCCAATTTAAGAGAATCTAGTGTGAAATTACAACAAAACAAGAAATTTCAGGAAAATGTGCAGCAACCTTCGCGGAAAATATTTCGAAAAAAAAAAATAAATGTGGTTGTTGTTGATGTTGCAGCTGTGTTTTCCGCTTTCGATTCTATTTCAGTTGTCGTTTAGTTTTCAGTTTCGTTTTTGTGATTATTTTGTGAAATTCATAAAAGTATTGTCGCGCAAATATGAAACAAACAAAAAAGCCACCCGCCGCACGTTCGCCAGGCTTACATGCCAAGCGGCCATCGGAGAAATGTACAATATACACACTGCACTTGTACAGAAACGCGCTAATCGCAATCGCCAAAGTTATTTGTAATTTGTGTGCTCGGTGGCCGAATGCAACAATCGGTCCCGGCCCTCGACCAGTCCGCCACTCGACCACAAGGGAGAAAGACTATAATGCACTTGGATCGGCGAACAAGCAGTAGCTTTTGCGATAACGATAACATAAATAAGAATTGCCAAGCGTATCACCGACGGCAGAGCCACTCATCTGGGGCAGCCCCAGAACGCTGTCTATAAGCCAAGTCAGCCACTAGCCCACTAAACACACACATACTCGCACTCGTAATGCCAAAAGCCCAGGGCACTGCAATCAAAGTTGGATGTATATATGCCATGTTGGATAGGGGAGGGGGAAGATGGGGGCGTCGAACGCCGCTGGAGATGTTGAACTGCAGAACTACAGAGCTACAGAACGGAAGTGTTGATATCGCCGCTGCCTGGCTCAGGCGGTGCAGGAATTGTCATCTCATAACGACTTAAGCTGCTCGGCACGCAACATGACTGAGCAGCGTAGTCAGCATTTCTGCACCTCCCAGGCGAAGTCCCCTTAGTTGCCCCACACTTTCCAACAGGCAAAGAAATTTCTTTACTATTAAAGTCTATAGAAGGGTATAGAAGTTTTCAATACAAAAGTATTAATATTATTAGGAAGAAAGTCGATCCCAAAATGATATGATTTTATACTTATATCCTATGACCTCACAACATATATCTTTTTCTCTCTGTGCACTCACTGCCATTGCCCCCGGGGGTCACACTCACACACTTGAAGCCACAACAAACGCATCCACAAACGAATCTTGGATGGGATACCGACTACGACAACGACTACTAGACTAGAGATGGCGATGATGATGATGATGACAATGGGCGGATGATGGCAAAGTCATTTCTTTAAAGGTTATCTATCTCTCAGCCAGCCAGCCAGTTGCTCTGCCTCTGTGTGCACTGAGTGATTTTGTTTGCTTACGCCGTCTATTTATTTTCTATTTATTCGATTTGCATTTCCACTCTTCGAGCATCTTGCCTCGAAGCGTAGCCGAAACCCTCAAGATTTCCAATGCAAATTCTAGTGTTTAGTTTCCTCCGAGTCACTGCAAAGCTCTTTCGGGAGGACTGTCCTAAATGCGTGTGTTTGGGGGAGCTATTTGGCTGCTGACTTGGCTTTCAGCATTTCGGCAGCACATAAATCTCAACCGTCCAATCACTAACTGGTGAGTATCACAATAAATAATATTTGCAATTAATTAACATTGTATATTTTATGGTCTGGTCACCGCTTGTCCCAGACAATGTGGACCCGCAGAGCTTGTACAATAATCTCGCAATCAGCTTATAGGCAAATCACTCCGCAGCTACTATAAATCGAACCGAAACACTGTCGAGTCGAGATTGTTTCGTGGCAGCTTTAAGATTAAAGCTTACTGAATCAGGTCGTTTATGGCTATGGATAAAGAGTAATTATTTTTCAATTTGTTTCGAGTTGTCGACTCGAGTCATTAGAAGACTCGAAAGGTGTTATTACAGCGGTAATTATAGGTGCAATTATCTCACTTCATAAGAACGATCTGAATACCAGCTGTCACCTCAATTAGTTTTCAAAGAATATCAAACTGTTGAAATAATCAATATATTACTTTAACTTCCGAACGTGATAGCCCTTTAAGGGCAATCAGTTTCAGGTTGAGACTTGTAATCAGCATTACAGCACTCACCTATCACTGCTGATTTCATTGGGCCTGTAATTTGATTAAAAATCAAGGTGAATTGTAATCATTGCGATTGGGCTCTTTCATCCCAAATGCAATCACTGCGAATTAGGTACGAAATTTGCATTCCATTCCGTTCCAAAATGGCCAAAACGAATGGCCAAGAACTTCAAAATGGCGGGCACAAGTGGGCTGCCTGCAACATTAATGCAATTGTATTTCAACTGCCCGACCCCCGCTCCCGCCTCTGCCCCCCGCCCGACTGCAAGCGCAATTTAAATGCGATTACACTTTGGCCAGCGGCCACGCCTAGTTCGGGCGGGGCTTTGTGAATTTTCTGGGCTGGCTCATTAATTATGATACTTTGAGTTTCGCGTGGCGACGATGGCTTGCGGCATGTATCGGAAATACACGTTAAAGCGGCAAATAACCGCAAGCCGATCAACCACACACCCATGCCTCTGCACACACAGGGCGTATACTTAATGACACTGAGGGGATGAAACAGCGAGACAGAGGCAGCACTATGGGTGTTTAAAACTTTCTTTAAAAGCCGACTTCTCGGGGATGCTGGGCTATGTCTTTGGGGCGTCGGCGTTGGCGTTGGCGTCGGCATTTTCTTGCATTTTCTTGATGTTCGTCGCTGAGGCTGTGTCAAAGGCAGCCATTGAATGTGTAGAAAGGCAGAAAATTATCGACAAAGCCCACAGCACTCTCACACTTGCATAGCTTCACGCACACCTCTCCTGAGAAAGAAATAAGGAGGATAGTCGACTATGGGATACCCTGTGACGGTTAATTCTTATGATAATAATTCACTTTATAAGAGCAAAGTAAGGAGCTATACTGGTTGTACTTATTCTTCAGATAGGGAATATACCCTCTGACCACTTTCAGATAGCCCCAAACAAATATACCCCCCTACATAAAAGTTAGACCCGTGGAACAAATGAAGCAGTGTGAAAATCTTGTGTTGGGACCGCTCTCCTTCCGCTTGATTTGATGGCCTCTGGGCTGCTTCCGCTCCCCGCTCCGCACTCGTCCCCTCGGCTTTTTGGCCCAACTTCAAATTACAGCGGCAGAGCCGGAGAGGCCAAGGAGGAGGACGAAGGAAGAAGGACGCAGAACGACGAAACAAAGCCGAGGAAGGAAGGAAATGCCCGCCGTCTGTCCGCTTGATTAGAAAAGCTGCAAGCGATAAGAACGTCCTGGCGAAGAGGCGAAAAATAAAATAGGATTCTAATTGAATTTTATATACCCAGATTCTGGTTCTGGGAACTCGCTTTCCCTTTATTTTTCTATGGATTTTGTCTTTTTTGCATTTTGTTTTTAGTTCACACTCCTTGGGCTGCAGTCCGCCCGCAGCCCGCAGCCAAGTGTCCGTTTGATGTCCTTGTCTTGTCGCCGGGACTGATTTATTGGGCCTCGGAGTCCAAGAAGAAGGCGCTGCGCTTTTCGGGCTCCAGCTTGTCCGGCGTTTTTAATTGCCTGTCACTCCGCACGCCTCGGCCAGCATGCTCAGCATTTCAAGAAAGAGTCTCCGGCAAGGGTGTGGGAATTAAAAGTTGCTATCCGTAGCTGGTATCTTAAACGGGCACTCGAGTAAGGGGAGAAGTTGTATCAGTCTCTATTGTTTTGATGTTATCTTAAATACAGAGTGGTCATCACAAACAGATACACTAATTGAATTCATAACTCTGATCTAATGAATCATTTTTTTGCGAGTTTGGAAAACCAGTTTAGTCAGTGGGTATTCATTTTCACTTGAGGCGATAAACTAAAGACAAAGAGGCTCGATGCCAAGATTAGTAATAGAAACCAAAGCTATTATTTTACGCTCATGTGACACAGATCCTAGCTGCATCCTGTTTGCCCGAAATTATGGTATTGCCGCAGGGACTTGAATGTATTTACATTCTGCGGTGAGACAGTTTAAAGGGCCCCGCCCGAAAGCAACCACAGAAACCGAGTGCCCCGGAACCGGAACATCCCCCGCCGTAACCAAGAGGCCCAAAAGTGGGTGAAACTTGACACAGTTGTCACTCACTTTCGCCCCCACACAGGCCCGTAAATAAAGAAAAAAAACGTGTGTATATAAAAACGTAACGAAACGAAACAAATCAAATATTTAAAGCTCATTGAAGCGCAAACTTTGACACATGTTAATCGCCTGTCGGGGGCACTTTTTGTGGCATGGCCGGCAGGAGGCAGGAGGCAGCATGGCAGAAGAAACTTTGATCGAAACGAAGATAGATGGTTCGCCACTAGCTGCGACTAACTAACATTATCTGATGACCACATTCAGATCCAGTTACTGCCCACCCGCCGGGTGCGCTGCTGCCTCTGCCGCTGCGGTTTGGGCCCAGTCAAGATAACCCTTTGTTCTGGTCTTGGCCTCGGCTTTGCGGTTGCCACAGCGCAACGCAATTAATGGCCCAGCGTGACTGCGCTTGCCTCAATGTCAGTCGATGTGTCGGAGAGATCTATCCGTAGGGATACACACAAAAATTATCTTGGTCCTTTTTCAATTAGTTGTTAAGACTAATTATATTTGTTACCTTATAATTTAAGGATGACTAAAATCCTTTTAAGAATTAGATGAGAATTCAATGTAGAAAGATGTCCTTTTTTTTAACTGTGCAGTTTTTAAAGGTCACCAGACCAGGGTTCTCTCATGCTGTGAGCGCCTGCACTTGCTGGCTAGAATTGTCTGCTTAATTTGGGCCACAGACCGAACCAGTGCCAGAACCCTTTATTTTTTTGCCCAGTTTTGGACGCGGCTGGCACTCAGCGGGTGATAAGCCAGGAGGCGAGGAATAAAAGGGGTGGAAAATGGAAAATAGTTGAGAAAGTATGCAAATCAGAGGGCTGTCGGAGCTGCAAAGAGGCCGGAAAGAATAACACGACAGGCTCAACACCTGAACAGAGAGCAGCAAATGCGCTTTGCTCTGCCATTCCGTTTGCCTGCCTTTGGCCCGTCAATAAAAATACACAAAATACACAAAAGCCAGATGGAGATGGCTGGCTGGGAAGCTGCCTGCCTGCCTGCTTGCCTGCCTAAAAGCCAAGTTGAATGTGCTTGCCAGAAAGGATTTGGCAATGGAAAGCAAACAAAAAGGCGCACAAGTCGGAAAGTGAAATTTTTGCCAAAACCAGCTTACGAACACATAGAGTGGCAGGAATCGCCCCGGGTTTCTATGGATTTGCGAGCACACAGTGCGTATGCGTGATGGATATTCAGATTCCTATCTGCCGCACTCGAATAAAAAACACAACAAAAAGGGGATAACTAGAAAGCGGCTTAGCACGCCTCACCAGGCCCCCACAAGCGAAGTCAATTAGAGCAGGTCAAGTGTGTCGAAGGTCGGACTTAATTTCATAATTTATGCAGCAACTCCCTGCAGACTCGCAGATTCGGATTTCAATTTGGAACTCCGCACTCGTGCCAAGTGGGCCAATGGAGTGTTATGCTAATGAAAACGAGAGCAAACAAGTCGGGATCGGGCGCAAGGAAATGGATTAAAAATTAAAGCCAAAGCTGCAGCAAGAGTCACAAATGCAAATGAGCGAAATTAAAACGAAAAAATATCAAGAAAAACATGGAGAAACGAAAACTTTTCGCAAAGCTGTCTGGGGCTGAGGAAATCTTTCAAGTTTTAATTAGTTTGCCATGCAACCGCAGGAAGGACGAAGGAGGTGTGGGTGTGGCTGGGCCTTTTATAATTTAAGTTTCGCTATTTGCTTCTGGATGGATACTTGGCCATTGGTTACACTCTGGTCGGGGGCTGGTTGTTATTGGTGGTTGCTGTCAAAGTCCAACAAGCCAAATGAAAAGTTCTAATAATTTTTCCTACTGGGAGAGGAGGTTGGAGGTCAAAACATACATTTGAATTGCACTAAATTCTTAATTGACTTTGCGCAGCGGCGTCAGCATCTGCAACAGCAATAACGAAATCAAATTAATTGAATATTACGCATACGCCATGTTTGCAGTGCAATAATTTCCATTTGCATCCAGCCGAGTGCCATATAAGCACTCGCTGCAAGTGCCTCTCCACTCTGCAGCCATATATTTACACTTGATTGGCCGGCTCTGAATGCACTATAAAACAGTGTAAAGTATTTGCCATTCAGATTCTAAAAACAAACCAAAAATGTTCCTAAAAATAAGGTCAGCATAAATTCTTTTAAAAACGGGCACTTTTCACAAGTAAATATTGGCATAGCAGTAGACTGTTCGGCCGGCAAACCCTAAATGATTCATTTAGCCAAGTAATGTGATATTATATTTCATTATTTGAGTTCCCAGCCAAGCCAATCAATGTCGGCTTTTGTCTACACCTTGAGTATTAAGGCAATTTCTTAGCCATATTTAAGCTATTCACCATAGGAAGTTGGCTGGCTTCTTTCATTCAGGCATTCACTCATTCATTCAGAGCCCTGGCTAATCGTCTTTATTTGTTTCCATTAAGCTGCAATTGAAGCCAAAACGTCTGTACACAAATCAATTTTTGTGTTTATTAACTTTGTCGATGCCAAATGTCTCGTACATTAGACAAGAGAGTCGAAAATAGCCGTCCCAGGCCTAGGCCCAGGCCCAGGCCAGGGCAAACAATATTTTAATATGCCTAACCAGCGGCGGACGCAGATGAGCTTTATGGCCAATTATCTATTCTATGGACCCCCATTAATGGTCGAATCGAATTTTCAACGAATTCCGAGGGGGACGGTGCGCTCCGAGGGGCAGTGTTTGGGTAACTGGGCGAATCGGGGGGCGGAGCGCTATTTGTTTACTGGGTGTGAAGTGTTTTGATTTGCTTGCCAGATTATAATAAAATTGGGCTCTCCGCTTTGTAATGCGAAGATTATTCGACGGCACGACGACAGCTTAGTGGGTTTATTTATTATTATTATATTTTTTTTGGCGTGTGCCGTGTGTTGTGGGGCGGAAGGTGCCCCGCCGGTGTTTATGCGAATAGTTATCGTTTGTAATTGCGATTGCACTTGTTGGGGCTCTTTATGGTTTGATGAGCGACGTTTTACGACTACAACATATTACATTTAATTGGCAGATGTCGCGGCCATGCTAATGCCGGCCCTGGGGGACAAAGTGAAAACGAAAGCCCTGCGCGGGCACTAAAATGTATTTGCCTTCAGCTTTTTTCTGGCCGCCAGCCTCAGATAATAATATTCGCTCGCTGCGACGACCCATGACGATAAACACGAAATTAATTATTAATTCCTGTATGCGTACTCACTGGATGGATGTTTATTTACGAAGTGCGAACCGCAAAATTGTTTTCGATTGACCGGCTTCATAAATATTAATGCAGCGCGTTTACCTTATCCGCACGTATCGGATCCGATGTACTCTGGGAATAAAGATATGATAATTGCGGGAATTCTATTGTGGCGAACCCTTATGGGTCTCCGATATCTCCGATACAACCGCTGTTCAGTTTTGTTCTGATCTCATTTGATGATATCACGATCGCTAACACGGAAACGTTCACTTTAAGTGGATAATAATGGGAATCTATTGCGTTCAAAGACATACGATACTGTTGGGATAAGCCGATTTCTGCCGGACCACACGTCGTATGAGTGATGTTACCTTTTCGTCTTTTTTTCTTTCTACAGGAATGGCTGTGAATGCGAATGCAATTATGATATGATGGAATTTTCATCAATTAATTTCGTTTTATTTACTCGTCCTCATGACTCAGCCACGGCGGTCTATATCGGCCTCCATAAAAACGTTTAATTTCTGGCTGAATGAACTCACTCGGAGGCTGTCAAAAGTTGGCCATTAAAAGTTAACTCGCCCACTTTTTATTAGCAGTAAAAAATATGCCTCGCGGAAATTGCACGAGTGTGTAGCATTTATGGCCTTTTATTGAATTGGATTAACAGCAATAGCCCGCGGCGAAAGTGAATGATTTTATTTTACTGCTCCCGATCCCACCCATGATCCCGCAGAATCCAAAACTAATCCCGCCTCCGAATGACCCGTAGTACGTAGTATCTCTCCGCTCGTTCATTCACAAAAGTTGCGGCAGCTTTGCGGTAGCGGACTTTGGGGTCAGCTCTTAACGACAGAGGCGTCTATTTTCGTTATTAATAAGTGCATGTGTAATGGTTGCAGCTGCAGCCGCCGTCGACTGCGGCAGAGACTGCGACAGTGGCTGAGACGGCAACGGCGACGGCGGCTACGTGAGCGACGCCAAATGCGAGCGCCCCATGAGCACGTACTCTAAATTGAAATTCATATCATAGCTGCCTCTGTTTGCGAGTTCCAACTGCGAGTGTGTCTGGCCTGGTGTGTACTTATATTGCGGCAAAATGTGCGAGTGTGTACTTAGAATATTTCTTTTGCGCCCGCTCCATAAACAATTATGCATTAAGTCGCTGGCGGTGGCGGTGGCGGTAGCTTCCAAAGTGTGAATGAGAGCTGCTCGGCGGCTGGAGATGAAACTGAGGAAGAACTAGATATCAAAAGCGGGTCACTGATTTGACTTCTTATTCCGGGGTGTTCTCAGAAACACTTTCCATTGAATGGGATTCATAAAGTAAAAGAATACTTTGCTAGTAATACTTGTAATGTGTTTAATATTCTACCCATCTTTTCGAAGACGCTTAGTGGTGTTTAGTTTTTTGGAATGTTTAAAGCTAATCAGTTAAATCTTTACTTGAAAAAATGAAACTGGTTGAAACTATGTTAAAATTTTGTATTACTAACTAAGGAATTCTCAAAGCTCTAAATTTAATCCACAAAGAAGCTCGTTAATCGAGTTCTTATTTCGGTGTGTTCCCAAAACACTTTCCACCTTTAGTGGGATTTATAAATTCAAGACTGATTTTCCTTATGAATGTATCTGAAGTATGAATGTACTTTAGATAAACTAATACGAATAGTTCTAAAAACTTAGCTAAAGCGGTAGTCTAAAAAAGTAGACTAAAACTTACCACCAAATGGTATTAAAAAAACAATAAGTCTTGTCATCAAGGCTTCTTAGCTGAATATGTGAATAAGTTTGGTTAAAAATAAAGTCTCAACAGTAAGTTAGCCTATAAAACAGCTTTAGGTTTTTGAATATTCAAGTGCAGATAACAATTATTTCCTCAAGACTTGTTTAGATTGAAAGTCAACAGTTTCCAGATCAAATATTTTTGACAAGCTCACTACACTCTGTCAAAAGCACAATCAAAATATGAACTAACAATCAGGGGCAGGCCCGTTCAGCATCAAATATCTGAAGATTTTCCAGAGACCCACCGCCGCTCTCCACGCACCACTCGCCACTCTTTTCAGCCGATTAAGTGAGTCAACAAGGCCATGTCATTTATCGGTGGATTTTCAATGATTTATTTTCGTTCGAATTTCAAATTGAAAACACCAGAAACAACCTCTCGACGCTGGCGTTGGGGCCAACGCTCATTTTAAAAATACTTGCACATGCCTATATATAAGTATATCTCTATAATATATACCTACATTTTGGTATTTTTATTTTTATTTCGTTAATTGTTGCTGGCCGCGCCACACTGCTCTTGTTAAATTGTTTTATTTTGTTTCGTTCAAGTTCACGGCCCGATAGCCCTCCAAGCCCCATACCCCCATAGCCCCATAGCCGATGCGAATAAAAAGAGCAGCATCCTCACTCTGTCCCGGCCCCCGACTGCATTATTCTATTATCACGGCAGCAGCTCTGTTGTTGTATTTCAATTAACGATTTCGTATTTTTGTTTCGGCTCTCAGTTGCCAAAAACTAATTCCGCTCTTGACGAAATTCATTGAGTTTTTAGTGCTAATAAAATCATCTGCCGACAGCTGATGGCTGACACGGCTGGGCTCCAAATCGATGTTGAATCGATGGCCCCAAGAAGCCAGACACCAATGAAAGGCATCATCACCACCCCCTTATGTCGATTTCAGGTGATTTCCCACATTTTCCGAAGCTTCGGATCCCCCTTACTTACAACTGGTCTCTGACACTGACGGCGACCCAGTAATGACTATGGCTGTGCATTTGACCGGCGACTGTGCATCATTTGAGGGACCTTATATGCTGTTTGCCTCGACACTCGGAAAAATATTTTATCTTCTTTTATAGATTTATGGATTTTTAGATAGTAGTGGTATTAGTATTGGCAAGGATCTCTTTCTTTATGAAAGGTATTATTTATGGTTATTTAATGGTTTTAAGTATTTTTATCTGCTAGTCTTTGAATTCAGATTTTCAAAAGTTGCAAAGTTTGCATAAATAATATCTCTATTTATGCAAACTTTGAAACTTTTGTCGAATAAAGGTTTTGATCCTAGGTTAGGTGAAGGAATTAGTTTCTTTCTAAATGTTGGTATAATTCGAAAAATGCTTAGAAAACATATTATATGTATTTGTTATGGTCAAAGCTAGGAATAGTTTTCTTTAAAAACTGAGCCTTGTTTCGGCCCTTTAAAAGCCTTTTGTGTTTTTATCAAATTAAATAAAATGAAATCAAGATGTGGATAATTTTTTCAAGTGCACTTCTGCTGCTGACACAACGCCGCTCATGTAAATTTAATGCGAGTCCCAGGCAGAGTGGGTCAGATGCAATGATCTCCTGGTCCCAGACCCGGACCCGGACCCGGCTCAATTCAACGCCCACGTGCCAATTCAAAGAGCTGCTCACTGACATTGCGCTGGGCGGACGGGGAGAGTCTACAGCGAGATAAGGACAGGGGGGTGGTGGCCACAAGCAATTGGGCGAAAGTGGGCGGAGGGCAATAGAGGGCACTGGCTCGGACACGGGCTGGGGCAGGGACAGTGACTGAATGGACTGCAATCATCGTTTTGTCTGGCCCCATCAGTTGAGCAATCAATTAAGCTGCTGCAAACAAGTCAAGCCCGGCAACAAACATTCGCATCTGTCAGAACGGTTCTGTAACCGTGCTACAGACTCGCCGTCATGCAAACCTTTTGAGCCACCCAGTCATCCAGTCGGCTAGTCAGCCATCCAGTTAGCCAGCCAGGCAGTGATTTTTATGTCTCCGGTTCTAATTAGACTGGGTAGCAGGTACTCTGGCATTGAGCGTTGATTTATATGAAATTCGCTCAGTTTTTGTTTGGATTCCCACCGACAATCGACGGCCGAGCCGTAAATTATGGGTTTTGCTTCTTACGCTTTTTACCCCACTGGGTGGGTGGCGTGTCTCTAAAAAAATTGAGAAACAAAATATTCTGCATCTCTATGTTTTCTTATATGTTTGGCCTTAGGTTTTACATACATTTTAAATTTGTGTAAATAAAAGCATAACAAAACGTAAACATTTAAAAAATGTTTAAAGGAGGAATAGGGGTTTTTTGTAATAACAGGTAAAATTAAATACTGTAACCTATTCATTCCGTTTCTATATATACTTGCACTTCAAAAGCATAATTTCGTTGAGCGATGCATTAAAAAAAACTATAAAACATTATTGGAAATTTCAAAGTATATTTCCCTATATATTATTCTAAAATATTGTAAAATCTATAGTACATAGTCAATAAATAATTGGAAATCGGAGGGCATTTCCTTACTTTAAGTTAAAGTAGCAAATTGTATTGCTTTCTGGAGCCAAAACGAACGATTCGTTCTTTCGAATATATTTATTTTTAAACTGTTGATTCAATATGTTCAAAATCAATATAAATTAAAACCCCATCAATATAAAGGTTATGTTGAGTAACCAATTTATATAGTTGTTCAATAAATTCCCATGGCTCTTAAAATTATGAATAGTTTGAACATAAAATATCGAGTATATGCTGGCTATTTATAAATTTTTCTCGCTAAGTGAGAATTTAAAACCAATAACTTTTGATTCACGATCGAAGATGATTGCATTTTTACTAAGTTTGTTCTTTCCTTTTCTAGTTACTACTTAGCGTTTTAGAACCTGGTGTTTGGCCCAGTATATATGAGTTCTGCGACCTTGGAGGTATTTCTCGCTTGGCCTATTATCCATCCCAGCCCCACCCGATGACTAACAGATTTCCCAGTCGATTGGCCGGGCAGTTGGAAAAGTCATCTGCCGGGCAGTGGCATTAGCATACAAAGCACGTAGGGCTTTCAGAGTGCAATGAAACACATATTAATAATTTTAATGTTACGGCCGTTGGTTAGTGCAATTAGAGGCAGCTGATGGTGCTCCGGCCATTACCAGAAGCTGATGCTGCAATTCAGCGGCGAGTGTCGAAGGGGCTTCAATCACTGTCAGCCAGCAGCTTCTGTTCATTAAGTGGAGATGCAAAAACACCTCAGACGACTTCGCAAGCGTATTGGCCAACAAGCAAGTGAATCTGGCCAATTGTCGGGGCGAAACCGAGAGTTCTTAATTGAGAAAGGGCCGAGTGTGTGTGTTCCGGAAACCACTTCTCGGGTGTTTAGCAAAAGGTTTACACTAATTCCCAGGGTCTAACGAGCTGCCTTATCCACTTGTCAGCCCTCGACACGAAAAACTCATTAAGGAGCCGGGCTCAGGGCCGGAATCGGGAGTCATTTTCCCGGCTTGGGACTCTCGGGGCTGGTTGGGAATGTCTTGAGTCCGCGCCTGCTCCCTGGGGAGACGAATGCGAACGTAAATTTTGAAATTTGTCTAGAAGTAACAAGTAATAAATGTTTGGCCCGCCAGCTGACAACTTGTGGGTGCCGGGCGGTGGCCTGCCCCATGCCGTTCCCCGCCACCTTGCGAGTGTGGCATGGTAATCAAATTAAAGTTTCGTGTGACCGCATCCGACCCTCGTTGATGCTGCAATTAGTTTGATGGGAAAAGATTGCAGAAGCCATCGGCAGTCGAGAACTGGAATTGAATTATTCCACGTTCGTGCTGCAATTGATGCGAAAAATGAGTTAAATAAATGGCAACGAGTAGCCAGCATTAATTATTTTGATTCTATAGAGAATTCCGCACATCATTAAATAAATTCCATTAAAAAAACAATTTGTCGCTCGAATCGGTTATCGGTTAATTGGTGCAAACAAGCGAAGCCGCAGAGCCTGGCAAATGGAAATATTCCACAAAAAGTCCAACACCTCGGCAGAGCTCTGGTGTTTGCACCCCGATTTCGGGTCAGAAGCAAAGAGATGCCGAATTCGTCGATTGGCAATGTCAACAATGTCAAAGGAGTTCCCTAGACTCTGGAAATTCCTGCCAAAGCACACAAAACCGACAATCAGGAGACTCCCTCTAATCAGAGGCTGTGGCCAAGGGAAACACATGTACATGGCTTTGGTCGGAAAGCTGCAAAATCAATAAATAAACCAAACGCCAAAATGAGCCAAAGTTTTATTTAAAGATAGCTAAAATTAAACCGCACATAATTTATTGCAACGCCAGACCGCTGATGCCCAGCCGGCGGGTGCGACACAAATATGAAAACGGCAACTAATTTTTGCAATTACAAAGCTGAAAATATTATGCATGCCGGGCAGAGATAAGTGAAATGAAAAATACTCGATGCTCGAATCACTGAAAACACTAAAATTTCAAATTTATTTTTCAATAAATTTTAAATGAAATCTGGAGAGAGAAAATAAGCAGGAGGGCTACCGAATAGGGACTACCTGTGTAGTAATCCGAAATGAAAACTTTGAACCACATTTCCGCATTCATCATTCATCCATTTCCACCTACAGTCTCGCATTCAATCATTTAATGTATATATGCGACTTTGTTGTCGTTTAATTAGTGCCAGCATTTTTTGGACGGCTGCAACTTGGCAGACGTTCCTCTCGAGTTGCCCGCCTCCGATCGGATCAGCGATTCCTTTTGACATTTTCGTCGGTCGGCTGCCCGTCGGGCGCAACTGCGTGCGAAAATTGTGTCGCGCTGTCAGCATTCATCAGCTTGATATATTGTTTGTTGGCGCTGCCTCTGCCTCAACTGCCGGGAGCTGTTTATTTGCAATAATTTTCAGCATTATTCTAGCAACTATATAAGTCCGGGCCGGGTTGGCAGTGTTATAATCACCTGCCGTTGCCGCACTTAACGTCATAAAGCCGAGCCAAGCCGAGACGAGACGAGTCGTGGCTGGTTGAGTTGAGATGAATTGAGTTGGGCTGAGATGGGATGAGCCCCGTTTTGTGGTGGCTAGAACAAAAGAGTGGTAGAATAAGGAGCCACCAGACACAGGAGATACTCACTAATCAGGCCTACCTAAATAAATCATATATTTTTCAGATATTTAGTTAGAGGAGAGTTAGTTAGATATCATAGGGTCGTTTCCATAGTCCCTACAAAGAATACTTCTTCCATATGAACTTTTGTAAGGACCTGGTCCCAGGGTATTCAAATTCAAAGAGATAACACCAAAGTGGGTGTCCTGGCTGCTCTTTTGTATGCATTATGTGAGGATGCTGGCTCGCTTGTTTATTTTTATGGCGACGACACCAACGCACACCGCAAGAGTGAGTGCGAGCTTAGAGGGTCCTTGCTGGGCCGTTAACTTACTAAATTTCACGTACTAACACCACCGCAACAGGCGTGGCAAGAACAAACTGTCGGCCCGTCTGTTACACTCCGTCCCCCCAAGGCCCCCGGCCCAGGTACACGGTACACCCCATTTTCGGATCGTTTTCCCCGCCGGGATGACTGCAGAGCATTTCAAGGGCTTTTTATTTCAACTTCAACTGAAAGCCGCGCGGTATGCTCTCATCTGGAAATATTTCCGCTTACTTGGGGATCTGGCAGCTTCCGCACTTCGCTTCGACAGGCCAGCGAGGACGCACCGGGAAAATGTATAAATTTTATATTTGCATGCAAATGACACTCTCGACAAGCGTCTTCATGATTTGATTGCGTTGCCGGCGGTTATGGTTCTGGTTCTGGTTCTGCTTCTGGCTCTGGTTCTGCTTCTGGTTGCCACAATTCGCCGAGTGAAACTGACCGAGAAATATGGCCAAAACGATGATGACAAAGGAGCGCAATTAAGCTGAGAGCATGTCCTTCCCTGTCCGGTCCTATCCTGTTCTGTCGACGGACCATTGAACAAACTTTGATTTGTTGTTAGTTCTGCCCACAAACTGTTTCAAACTTTATTTCTGCATAAAATTGATTTCTTTGACAGTCCTCAAAGGACCTGCCTGCCGCAGCAACCGCAGTAATTTAATTTACACGAGTGTCTGTTCCTTAAAGGCCCCTTTTAATCCGGCTTAAACGAGTCTCGTCTCCTTCGTCGAAAGTAATTTAAAGCAGAGCCAGGCTGGAAAAATCCTACAAATTCAACTGAGGCCAGCCGCAAGCATTCGTCAGCAATCTCAGGTGGCGAAAGCATTCTAAAGGCCCGGCCCTGAATGGCCGGCTCGCAATTCAATGTAAGTACAACGCTTTTCACTGCAAACTGAATGGCCCACATCCTCCCTGCCCCACTCCCCTCCAGGCTCTCGTCCTGGCTCTCTCTCTGTGTGGCATCGCCCCCTTGTTGTGCATAAATTGCAGGACTAACTGCAAAACTGTAAAATATGAACGCACCTGAATGTATCTCGTCGCAGCTCGCAGCTCGCATCGCCCATCTCGCATTTTGCATTTTGCGTTTCGTATCTCCCGGTTTGTATCTCAACGGCTGGCTAGGTGTTGCTGAATTCAAAATGTAGCTACTGCTGCTGGCGCCCGAGCATTCTGTGCCCCGTGCCACCATTCTGTGCTTTTGTATTTGTCCTTGTGTGTCTGTGTCAGTGGGTGGATGTGTCTGTGTATGCAGCACGCCACGCCCCTGCTTGACAGCGTTTTATGCGCTGCGCTGCGTTCAGCTGCCTCAGCAGGCTCACCTGTAACACCTGATCCACCCACGGCCCAGCACTGAACCAAATAGAAGGGCTTCTTCAAGGACTATCTTGGCTTAAAGATATCCTTCATGAATAAACTTAGCTTTACTTATATATTGATTAATTCCTAATTTGATTGTCAGGCAGCTCCTAGATTCTTAGACATTTTACAGTCCAATTAAACACTTGACTTTGTAGCTCAGGCCCCTAGAATTAATTTCTTAAATTCTTTGAAGACTGCGACTAATTAGTTCCAATAAAAGGCATTCTTTCGCGCTCTCCTCAAGGGCTCTCCTCCTCCCCGTTTTACCACCTATTTCGGCAAGTGTATCAGTGAGAGCCCATCAAAAACCAACCTACTCTGCCTGGGGCCTAGAGAGTCGCAGGACGAAAACACAACTACGCGTACAGGGGAGCTTTTTCGGCATTGTCGGCACCTCGCATCCTTGTTAGGGTCTAATTAAAATTAAAATTCTGCTGCTTTAATGAAAAAGTTTGGCCAGTAGGCCTCCGTTGGCAGTTAAATTAGACAGAGTCACTCGGGCGGCACTCTATTCGACGGTCAATGGAGGCGTGCCACTCCCCCACCCACACCCACTACTAGGCTGGGGGCTGGAGTAGCAAAGTCACGTTGCCACCGGCGCGTGAGATCAACACCTGCGGCGCGCCGCGTCTGTGGGGAGATGAACGGTGATTGCCTCTGCAGCTGCAACACGCCATTCGTGTCACGTAGCGATAGATCTAATATTCAGATATATGCATTCGAGTCTGGGCGAGTCTATTCGAGTATATGCATTCAAATTTAGTTGTGTTCTCCCGAGCAGCGAGGAGCCGAGTTTTTTCAAATGAAGCGTAGGACGCGCGAGTGTAAAGTTTAAAGTTGCCAACTCCTGGCACGTTCGGATGCAACAAATACTTGCCACCCGGAGTCGAGATAATCTGGCCTGGTATTAAATCACCGTTACTGTTACCGTTGCCGTTACGGTTACGTGCACTCCCGCGTAACCATTTTGTCGTGTCTACGTGTCAAAATGCGGCAACATTTTCTGTTTGCCCCCATCGCCCGGCCAGAAATTAAATTAAGATTCGCCAGGTCCTGGAGGTGGCTCTGGCCGATTGTCAACATTGTAGCATGTCCTTTTTGGCCAAATATGAGCGCAAGGATAACGGGCGGTAAACGGTAAACGGCAAACGGCAAACGGCAAGGGTTTCCTCCATAAATTCAGTGCAAGCCCGAAAACAGCCAACCAAGGCTGGAGGAAAGGATACTGACAGGCGACAGCCATAACGGTGACAGCGATAAATTAAATGGTAATTTGAATTTACCGTTAAGTGACACGAACAGCCAACTAGACACAGCGACACACAAACACACAAAGCTCGTATAGACACATTCGCCATTCGGGACTTTGATGGAACAATAAAAAGTAACAAACAAACTGCCAAAGCCAATGAAACATGTAAACCGAAACTGAAACCCGAAAGCTAAACCGAAACTGAAACTGAAACTGAGGACTGAGGACTGGAACCAAAGCGAAAGTAAAACTTTATGCACGAAAATGGCTGTTAACGTGACAATAAATGGCGAAAAATAGAATAGACAGCAGATACAGATACAAAGCCGGATAGGGATACAGAAATACATTTACTTTCGCCGAACCAAGAGCCATAAAAACAATCAAAAAAGGCCAGACAGGCGAATTAAAGTTGGCGACTTTAAATTTCTTTTGTTAATGCCAGCCGACTGCCGCGTCCTTTTGGGCCATCCCCTCCCCCAACCGAAAAAGTTTGTATTTCCTTGGCAAAACCAAAAATTTATTGCCAAAGTTGGGCCCAAGGAGGCCCCCGGAACACGCAGAATCGAGGGTATATTGCTAAATGTCTTGTTAGCGTTACACTGACCGCATTCCAGTGGCCCAAAAGACCAAAACTCTTTGCATATTTGTCAACGTGGCGCTGGCCACTGATAGACCGGAAGTGATACCCCACCGGCCGGTCCACCCGCCCACTAACCCATTAAGGCGGCCAGACCCGAGAACCGAGGCCTTTAGCGATCGGATCATAAAACCTGCAAAATTGCCCCCGATTGCCTTGGCAGGACGTGGAAAACTTTTTGCAGCTCGTGTAATAAATGCGAAGGCTTCGCCGGCAAGGACCAGGCCAGACCAGTACCAGCACCAGCACCAGCCCGTTCAATGAGCATAAGCTGAAGTCTCGCAATGTTTTGAGTTGGGCCTCTCTGATTTCAGTTGCCTGTTGTACGGATTGTTTTTTATTTCGCCTTTCCCCTTTCCAACTCCTTTGTGTTTTTTGTGTTTTTGCCATTTTTCCGTAACTTGCCTTGATCCACTTTTCTGGCTTTTCTCGACGGAGTCGACGTTCCAACCCAGCAGTCAAATGGGCCGTCGTCGGAACGGCCTATATACGAATAGTATGTATAATGTACAGTGAGTATACCTAGTATATGGATGTAGGAGAGTGTGTAGTTCCGCCCTTCTATTCCTGCTAGGGGGCCAAAGTTGATGGAGAATGATGTGAAAATGCTGCTGCAGAGCCAGAGACTCGGCATCCCCGGATAATGTAATTGAGGTGGGAGAGATCTGAAAAATATCTGCGAAAAACACAAACGCTTTCCAATTGGCAAAAGGTTGCCCCATCTCGGATCGCATATTAAATGCAATTTCCCATTCAAATACTCGAAAAATGTTCGGTTTCAACCGCCATCGACATTTGATATTCCATGTCAGTCGAGGCGCAGGGGCGGACAAAAATTGAATCCCCTTTAAGGGCTTAATGTTATGCAAACTGAATTCTGGCCGGAGCTAGGGCCGCTGCATATTTGATTGTTGGCTTAAACAATGTGAGCTTTTTGGGATTTCGGGGCCGGCAAATGGAATTAGTCGGCTGGGGATCGCTCTCCTTGCGAACACTGCCCGGGGAAAACAAAGGCAGAAACAAATAAAATATCAACGCCCAAATGAACACGCTTTCAGATTGAGTGAAAAGTCCTTGCTCCGGCCGTGTCCAGCTGTCAGGACACCTTTTATTCCGCCGGCTCCTTTGTGTCTTGTGTCTGTGCATTTGTGAGTGAGACATTCAACTTTGCGTCAAGTGGCGTCGGCCAACTTTAGTTTGCCAGCCAATCGGGAACGGGTCCTGACATGTGGAATAGGCTCGTGTAACGCATGATGTATGGTAATAGCTCTGCTGAGGTCCTTTTCACGTGTGTTCGTGTCCGTATCCTACCTATCCAGACACTCCCACATATGCAGGAGCATAAAAGTTTGCGTCGCAGAAGGTGCTGTGCGAGTTGCCGACACTTAAAGTGGCACGTTCCAGGCAGGGTGTTGGCATAAATAAGAAATTCCACAAAGCATTCTCGAAGAGAACAGAGAGCTTAAAGTAGAGCCAACTATGTGTGACTCGATATTAGTTTTTGAAATGACAAGTTCCTGATTAAGAATGGCTGTGTGTTGACTATTTCTGCTAACCAGGCCCAGAGCTCCGGGCCCGACTCTGTCTGGTGCAAAAATACCTCGGAGACAGCTTGAGGTGTTCGGCATTATTCATGTATGGTATGACAAGGGGCGTGGGCTGTGGTTGGTCAAGTTAAACACAAATACAAGCAAATCATCCTCAAACGGTGTGTCAGCTTACTTGTGGGTGTCACTTAATGTATGCACATATTTAATTGGAAATTAAATAACATTAATTAGAGGCATAGACACGGCAGCCCAGCCAGGCCAGACAGCTAAACAGTTTTCATAATTAACAGAGCGTTTATCGCAATGCCCCAGTGGGTGCAGCCACATCGATACTCCCGCCCAGCCACCCACCACAGCCCCCACTCAGAGCACCACCCTGCAGTGTATGTACTTAACATATGTAAGCGTCGAGTCCACACATCCTGGCCATTCCACAGCCTCCCGATTCTGTGGGTTTCTGCATGTTCGAGTGGTGTCTTGCGGCCGCACTGCCCGCACGCCTGCAGGTGTCGACTCTCGGTTGGCTGGGTCACAGCCAGGTTAGCATAGTTGCCGTGTGGCTGGCATCTACTTGGCCCGAGTCCTGGCCCTGGGCCTTGGTCCGCACCCGACAGCAATGAGGTTTATCGATTATAAGACGTCTAATGCGCTCAAAGTGCGCAATTAAGGTGCCAGCCTGCCTCTCGCACTCGAGCTTGAATTCGGTCTCATCTTGGGGAAAAAGACTTCACCTCCACTTTGCATAGATGAGGATGAAAATTCGGTTTTTGGCTGCTGGAGCAGCTTAGTCATGATTGTGGCAAAAGGAAAAATTTCCATAATTGGCTTTCCAAAGGATTCTCCTACTTGTCAACCTGCAACGTCTAAAAGTGGACAACTCTAGGTAAACAATTTAATGTTTTCGAGAGAGAATAACTCCTCAGAATCGTTTATTAAATGGGAAATGAAATAGTCTGGCAATTTTAATTCTTTCCTTTTAGCTTGAAATGTTGAGGATTTGCAATTCCTTTCTGCTAACTCCTAATTCCTGGCTTTATCAGCAGCTCGGGTTTCATGTGCTTAAAGCCAAGAACACCCTTGAATGTGACTCGTTGAAAATCCGTTTACGACTTCGCCGCCGACCTCGTGCACTTGCAGGACATTTGTCTGGCTCCTTGTCATCTCGCCAACGAAGATGGAAAGCCACCGTCGCCACCACGTCACTGCCGCGTGGCTGGTCTAGTGCAATGTTGGGAGTAAAAGCGCTAAAAGCCGTTCCAGGCCAACAAAAAACACAACAAAGACGCAAAAAATCCGCTCGCGTTTGAAGCTTAAAGGATGTCGGGCAAGGTTCCAGGCATCGGGCATCGGGCGACGGGTGACGGGCGACTGGCCACTGTGGGCGGACAAGTGTGTCAGGACTCCGATGAAGTAGTCGCATAAACATTTATGATCTGCCCGAGCTTTCGTGCGGCGACCACTTTCTCCTTCACTTTATTAGCACACATTTGTGCTGGCCGTAAAGCGGCGTACCAGCCATGTTAACAAACATAAAGGGCCCAGAGTAATGCCCCGGCACTCGCTCACTCTTAATTCGATGCCTTCATTATGCTGAGGCATTCCGTTTCGGCTTCGAGCATTCCAATTGCTGGCCCAGCAGGCGTATTGAGTTCGAACGTGGCCCACAAAAGGCGGCTTAAAGATGGAAGCCAAAATTCGGCGGATTAGGGACTTCCACGAATTGGGAAACTGTGTTGCAGTCATGAATCTCTTATTGGAGAATTTTCCTGGAACGGAAGTGGAATTTAATTTTCGAGGAGACCAGAATACAGCAATACTTGTATTAATAGACTTGAAAAGATCAAGGATTAGCCAAATACCTCTGCTCACTCTCGTTTTAAGGCCGCTTCTCGGTATAACCTACTTTGTGAACCATTTCCATCATCCACCGTCCAGGATGGGGTCATGACTTTTCTCCGCTCATTGCTTCTGATAAAGTTTTCCGCAATGTTCCCATAAAACCCGGCACATAGGCTTCCACTTCCCGGACGGAGTGCAGGACAGGCAGCCAAATTGAATAAACACATAACGAGACCGGTGCACACAAGAATCCTCCTCGCCAGGAACGAAACGGTAATAAAACTTTTAGCCAAAGAGCAAACAGAGACACAGGACCAAGGAAGGCGACCCGCTGACCTCAGTTCGTTATTCAGTAGCCCCCGCAACTTCATTCCATATGGACGTACGAGTACGATGTGGATGGGGATTGGGATGTGGCTGTGGGATGTCGGATGTTAGATGTGGTTGGGAGGTATAAGTAGAGTTCTTTCGGTGAGTTCATGCTTGCTTTTTGTTCTATTTTGCTGTGTGAGCAATAAACATTTTTTGGCAAACAACAAGGTAAATTGCGCTCGTAAGTATGCTACAGCTTTTTCCGCTCCTTATGCGCTCATGTGCTCATGTGTTCATGTGCGTGGCTTATCCATTGTTAGCTGTGCGTTTCCGTTGTTTATTTTCAAGACGAAAAGGCAGGGATAGTCTCGTTTCGCCAAATGAATTTCAAAGTGCTGACAACGCATGTGGCAGCCCCAATTTGCGGCAGCGACTTTTCAATATAACTGCTCCATTTCTGATTGCTCCCCCAGGCCACATTCATAGTCAGCCCGCTTTTTGGCCAAATTGCATTTCCACCAGCATCCAGCATCCCACATCCCACAACCCACGTCCTATATGAGATGATTGGTGAGCTCACCCACCTGCCTGCCAGCGATTGGCTGGGTTTTATGACCGACCGCTTCGGTTCCGGCACATAAAAATTACGCTGATTATGCAAGTGGCTCCAGCCATGACTTTTATGGATTTTCAATGAGCCTCTAATCAGGGCCCGCCTCTCAGGTTCCGCCCCACTGCCTTTGTCATTGCCGATTGGCAATTGATGTCAACTAGGCGAGCAAACAGGTCGAACTTTGAGTCCTGATTGCTTTTTCTGCTGTGGATGCCTTTGATGTTTTCGCCGCTCTGCTGCCAATTAGCGGAGTAAGCCGGGCTGAAACCAGCAGCATGAGGCCGCAGCTTATGGGTGTTTTTATGGTGTTCACCGGCGCCTGGCCCGGAAATCGCCTTCTCTTGTGTAACTTCCGTTTGGCACTCCACCAAAATTGTGTCGCCATTTTTGATTTCCATGCACTTTAATTTGTTGCACTTGTTTGCTGCCGTGTTCAACTTTTCATTTCATTATTGCGACCGAATTTAAAAAGGGAAATGGAAAGAAAGGAAATCACTGACTGGGGATGAGCTGGGGATCCTGTGGGGAGGCTCTGCCTGCACCTCCCTGTGCATACATGAAATCACTTTTTGTCCATGTTTGTTGGCTCAAAGCGAGCTTTGGGACACATTACTGCAAACAAACACGTGTACACTGAGAGACAATTTTAAAAACTATTTGAAAACAAGAAAGGAAAGCTAACTTCGGGCGGAGCCGAAGTTGATATACCCTTGCAGTTAAAACCGGATATATATCGCAAACATCGGATATAGTTGGCCGCTCCTTATGGGAATATGAATATATAATCCAATTTATTACAATAAAAAATCTAAAAAAAGTCCCAAACTTCTATCTTCCAATCGTTCAGTTATATGGCAGCTATAAGATATAGTCGGCCGATCGTTATGAAATTTGTTAGGATAAACTGACCAAAAATATAATCTGTACCAAGTTCCAGCTTTCTATCTTCAAAAACCCGAAAGTTGGGTCATTTCCGATCGTTCAGTTCTATGGCAGCTATAGGATATAGTCAGCCGATCCTTACGAAATTTGGCATGTCGTATTATTTTGCCAAAAATAGCTCTCATGTGAAATTTGAACTCTCTAACTCTAAAAACACCGAAGTTATACCATTTCCGATCAATCAGTTATATGGCAGCTATAGGATATAGTCGGCCGATCCGGGCCGTTCCGACTTATATACTGCGTGCAAAAGAAAGAAGGGTGTGTGCAAAGTTTCAAGTCGATAGCTTTAAAACTGAGAGACTAGTTTGCGTAGAAACAGACAGACGGACAGACGGACAGACGGTCAGACGGACAGACGGACAGACGGACAGACGGACATGCTCATATCAACTCAGGAGGTGATCCTGATCAAGAATATATATACTTTAAAGGGTCGGAGATGTCTCCTTCACTGCGTTGCACACTTTTGGACAAAATTATAATACCCTCTGCAAGGGTATAAATATAGTAAATAGTAATTCATTACGAAAATATTGTAAAAGCTCTTAAGATCTTCGTAGAAATTTAATAAAAGGAAATAAAGCCTTTAACTTATAAATGCTTTTCTAAAAAAGAAATAGTTTTCAGAATCCTTTTTTTCTCTGTACTCGCAAACAGGACACAGAGGAGTTGTTGGGTTTTCAGGAACTATAAAGTGGTACATTCGAAAATGGGAATCATTGATGTCGGGAAAAGTGTGTATGCTCCAAGTTAATAAATTTAAGCCCCTGGATGCTGCTGCTGGTATTCAATCTTGAAATAGCAACCTGCTGGGTTAGTTTTCTACTCGATGGAGTTTTTGTATTATTCTAGAAAACAAAGGACCTTTCTCTCCCTCCTGCGAAACTCTATCATTGCATTTTGTTGAAATGCTTTTAAAATTATTTCCCAGCCATGTTGGTGCGAGTGGGTTTTCTGTAATTGCATTGTCCTTTTGTATGTCAGCCTGGTGGACATCCTGCCGGGTTATTGTGTTTACGTGTTTGCTCCGAAATGGGACCCAAACTAATTTTGCGGCATGTCTGTTTAAGTAATTGTTTAAGCTTTTAATTCTCGTATATGGTGGCTCCAAAGTGGCGTGCCAAATTTAATATCCATCAAAACTCGGCTAACCCGGTTCCAAAGTGCGTCGACGGGCAATAGACCGTGGCCGGCCTAGGTCGGGCAGCAGCTCTTTTCGGCTTTGCCCCACAAACTCGAAAGCCATAATGGTATTTATGGCTAGAAATTAAAATTTTGCCAAGCATAGAAAAAGGATTTTCCTAATTGTTTGTGTTCGCTTTTGTTCGCCATGTGTGGGTAGTGGGTGGTGGACCGTAGTCTGTGGTTGTTTCTGTATGCCTGTGTGTGGTTTCCAGAAAATCCGCTTTTATTTAACTACAGCTGCCTTAAGTACGCATACATGCACAAAGCCATTTGCGTTGAGGACCTGCTCTCCAAGGATAGAATAGATATTTTTAAAATGTGAAAGTGCTAATCAGATATGTGAAAAATTTTAGAAAGCAGAGCTCTTACATCTTCCTTGCATTAAAAGAGCTTATTGATAAAATGTTTAACAAAATCTAGCTTTTTGCTAATAGTTTTCTACCGTGTAGTCTTATACTGTCTATAAGCTGCTTAAAATTCAAAGTTTCGTCGATTCGGATCAGCCAACCGTAGCAGGAGACAAGCACAGGCCATTAGCAAGGACTTTGATTTGGCCGAAGGACGTCCTGCAAGATCTATCCTGCTCCCAAAAACAGCTTCGAGAACAGACCGGTAGCCTCCTGCGATTTCGATTCGCCCGCAACTCGATTTGCATCTAATTGTTATGCATTTTAAGGTCCGGCCATCCAGCCCACATTGGCAACAGCCAAGTCCAAGTCTTTCATAAATATTTATCCCCATTTCAATGCATAATTGCGAAACTCATTCGCGAACTGCCAGCGGAGAGGAAAGTAAACTCGCCATTGTGCCAATGTTTTTATGACCCCTGCCCTTTCGACCCTCAGCCGCTCGTTCTCCTTCGCGGCCAGTGGCGGTGGCCGTGCGGTTAAATTAGCAGTTGAGGAGCCATCTTAGCCCAGTTAATGGCGGTTTAAATCTTGAATTTATTACACCACGCCATAAAGTCCATAGTGGGTGCTTTTAAAGTGTAGTTTAGAGATTAAGGAGCCCCTAATGACGATTTATAATATACAAGTTGTTTAAATTGTACAGATTGCTCAAAAAATTAAAGTTGTTCGTTATAATTTTGAAACCAATTCAGAAGTTGAAATTATGATTAAGATTAGTATATTTTTAGTAAATTATCTTCTCTTAATGCTCTTCAGATCACGATACCATTGCCTGAAATCTTTTATCGATTGTTAAGAGGAGCCCTAAATAAATAGGTCTTACTCCAATGAGCTCCTTATGGAAACTGATTTTATTTAGTAAAGTTCTCTTATAAGTACGATACATGAGAATCTTAAATCTATGTAAAACTACTTGTCAACGCACTGCACGCTGACCTGCTATGCGACCCTTTCTCCAGTGCGATAAGCGCACCACTTATGTATTTGTTTGTGTTAGGCTGCAGGGAATCGGTTTTTAACCATCTGTTTGACTCATAATTCATGGGTCCGATCCCTTGAAACTATAACTTAAGGGGTTATATACAGTTGTGATATATGAAAAAATCGATTTTTTTTTTATTGCATATTCTTTAAGTATATTCTATTGGGTGTACTCCCACAAAAATTGATAACGATCGGAGCATTAGATCCGAAGCTGTAGCTATTTATAGCACACTATCTGCATATAAAACTTGAACAAACTTGAAACTTTAAACGCGATTATCTCAGAATCTTTTTTTTGGGCAATTACCTTTGCGGTGGACACGATTACTAACAAACTACTAATCCGATCAACACCAAATTTTGACCACATATTTATTATGATATTAGCTAGTCCGTGAACGAGGGATTTTCCATTTTTTTGAAAACTCCCTTTTTAAAGCACAAAAAACGAAAATCTTATACCTTGAAAAAGTAAATTTTTTGTTTCAAACGTCGCCATTTTTTTTTTAATCAAAATTTTAAAAAATCCCTCGTTCACGGACTAGATAATACAATATACTAACTAAACTTTTTTGAATTTTGGATTTCGGATGAACCGTTTTCGAGAAATCATGTCCACCGCAAGACACCATCGAAAACAGACGATTCGGGAATTCGGCTATAACATTTTTGTTATGTAATATTTTTTTATGAAAAAATTTAATTAAGTACCCAGAAACATGTACTAAACACCGTGGGTAAAACATTTTTCATAAATATTTTCTATGGTGTCAAAAAAAAATCGATAAAAATCCATATTTTTGCGCGGTACAACTGTATATAACCCCTTAAGAATTTCTATACAAAATAGTGTTCAATGCTTGAACATCGATATATCGTGTTTAACGACATATTTCAACAGTGCTCATCGCTAAAAGAATGTACAATGCCCTAATTATTGGGATAAATATTTTATTACTATTATAAATATTTCTTATGATCTGATGACTTATTTAAACATTAAAAGTTGAGAAATGTATTGAAATATCTTTTGAAAGTTTCTAGCGCTTCATTGTTCCATTTTCGTATTAACCTTAGAATATCTATGAATCCTTTGAAAGTAAAACCCTCCGTTAGCCATTAAAGTCAGGAACCCACCTCAACTGGCAGTTTATTTTAAATTTGTCAACACGGCAGTGGAGCACAGATGAGAGCACACAAGGCCGTGCAGCTATCTGGATGCAAACACTCGTATTTTTTCCAGTTTTCAAACCGAAAAGCGCAAAACTAAATGAAATCGGATTGAAGACCAGCGAGTGGGTGGGCGTCTAAAACACGACCCGATGAACGCAATGAAAATGCCAGCGCACACAAATTTTTTAATAATCAGAAACGCAGAGCGGCGAAAATCGCCGGCCACGCGTGGAATGCGAAAAGCCAGTGGAAAGTGGAAATTCTCAGTCGGATGCTGAAGTGTTTGTTGCTGCTGTGCGGCCTTCGCCGGCTGTCTCGTAGATTTAACGAAATACGCGCCATAAATTATAATATAAAGAATATAAATTCATTGCTCTTGATTATTTCATATCAGGAGAAGCATAAACCCACACCCAAACGTACCCACACAGTCACAAAAGTAAGCATATGTATGTGAAACATTTTTTATATTTCTCCGTTTCGGTTTTTTATTGCCCGGATTATGGTCGGCTCAAAAGTTGGTTTAGTTTGTTTCGGGGCCTTTTGCAATGGAAATTTTTTGTTTTTAGGCATTTTTTCGTATTTGTTTTTTGTTTGCCAGTCATAAAGTTGGGTTGTTCAGAGCGGCCATACTGCCATACCGCCATTCCGCCATAGTGGTAGCATTGCCAAAAATACTTTGCATACTTTCAGGCGACCCCAATACACCATCAAGTACACGACATTCGGAGCGCCTCCATGTTCATCTCCGGCATTCCTCGCATTCCCCATTTCGCAATTCGCATTTCCTTGGCGTTGAGCGTCGAGCGGAGCCCGAATTATTTGATAACCTCATTTGCCTTCCTCAACTGACTTGGCCCCTATAATTTGATGCCATCGGCTGCAAAGTCTGGGCCCAAGAATGTCAGCCAGCTCGAGGATGTTTCATATTTGGGGTCTAATTTCCCATGTAAGTCGGGGCTTTGGGCCCCCATCTGCCCCTGTCTTGAAACGAGAATCCCCAGGAAGTGTGGCGTGGGAGCTGTAGGTGCTTGTCAAATGCATTTTCACTTGCCGACTACTTGGCATTTAGCTCAACTAGCCAAACTTTGCAATTCGCATGTGCGAGCCCAAGAAGTGAATGCGAACTCGGAGGCATACATATGTACTCTGCACATGGAGAAAATTGGGTTGGGTCTATCAATGCAAATTGGTTTTCGATTGATAGTTTGCTTATTTTTCAAATCAAGCCACTTGCTTCCTCCAATTTCAAATCAATCGAATAGAATAACCTTCGGATCCAATGCTATTCCTTAAATGCCGGGATTCGTTTCTGTTTTTCTGTCTGCACAGATAGAAACAAGAACACTTCATTCTCCGGTTTTCACCGAAAAATCGAATTGAAATTGTTTCAATTTTCGTAAAATGGCGTTGAACCTAACCGGTCCATGAGTCATTTATAAGAGCCAGGCTCCTGGCACGACCGAGGGCGTGGTAGTCATCAGCCACGAGGATGTTGAGCTGGAAGGACGGAAACGGAAGTTTCGCCTGCATGAATATGCATGAGCTGGGCGGTAGGTGCCTGTGGTCGGAAGGAGCAGGGATTCCTTTTAGGAATTCGATGGCTGTCTTTTCCAGCTGCAGGTGCCATTAGGCACAGCTGGGCAAATACTTTTTTGTTCCCGGAAGAAGAACGCAGAGGAGACTGCTCGTTCAAGCCAATAAAATGCGAAAGTTGAAGCTCTGGTCCCAAAAGGGTCTATTAATTTGCAGCACATAAATGTTTTTTTGGGGCTTTTCGATTGCACCGGAAGCCAGCATCATCAATTTGCTGATATCTGCAAGTAAACACCCTCTTTTTAGATTCTTTCTTTGTTGTTTCTCACCTGATGGCTTGACAAATGACTGGAACTTGGCCAAGACAAATTAACGGTCTGATTTATGAGGCGACGTCTGAACTTCGAGTTTATTAGCACTAATGATATTAGTGGAAAACTTCGTTGGATAAAAATAGACCAAAGAGTCCCAGAAAAGCATACATTTCAGATTATCTGGCTGTCATAATTTCTGAAAGATTCCTCAACCCAAATTGTGTTTCACAAATATCTTGGAATGCATTAATCCGTAAGATACAAATAAAGACTGATAGCTTATGGCTCAAGTGATGTGGCAATAGACAGATTTAGGCCAGCTGCCTGCAACTGCCTGGCACTTGACTGACAACCGCGAGGCAGCCGTAAGTTACTGTTACAATCTGACTCGCGATTCGCTCGAGACGGCGGCCAAGGATAAGAGTCCAAGGACCAAGGCTCACAGGCACTTAGCCGTTCTGTCAATGTTAGACAAGCGCTCATTAAGCCTCCTGACCCGTGGCATTGAAATGATAAGGAGTCGGACACATTGAGTCGTCATTCAGCGTGGTGGGGGTCCTTGGGGGAAGGTCCTGGCAAAAGAGGTACATCCGTGCGTTCGTCAATCAGCGCCATGCTCGCCGAACTTCTGACAGTTTGCTGTCAGAGGCAGCGCAAGCTGGAAATGACAAACGGAAGCGAGCCAGGCAGCGCAACGTCCTGGCGGGAAAACGTCGTTCCGCCATTGTCAAGATGCTGCCAGTGGGCCAGGATACGATTCTCGACATTTACTTTGGCCGTTACCCTTCCATTTGCCCGGCTTTGCTTGGCTTTTCTCCCCCTCTGCGCCAATCAATTAGCCGTGCTTGGTCAGGGTCGGAGTGTAGGGAGCAGGGTGCCCACTGACTGGCAACTCTTTCTATTCTCCCAAACAATGCGACATTGTCGTCTATCCATTTTCCCCTCTGAATGTTTCTCTAAATAATTTAATGCCAGTAAGACAATAATGCTTATTAAGCCATTTTCATTAATCGCTGCGCCACTCGACGTTCGGCGCTCGGTGTTCAGCGCCACAATCTCAAGTGCGGTTCTGTGTTGGGGGACAAACAATGGAATCTCGCCAAGCGGGGGAGCCCTACACCTCGAAAAATTTAAAATTCTATTACAATTTTTATATTTATTTACCCAAGAAAATATTTACATTGCGTAATAAATACAAACAATAATTGAAAGCAAAATAAATAAACTCAAAGTTAGAAGTGAGGTGGTTGGATGTTCAATAAAAGTATAGGTATAAATGTATGGTAGAACATTTATGGTGAAGGTTTTAATGCTAAGAGACGGATAAATTTGATAATTATAAATAAATAAATTGCATTTAGTTTTTAATTGAAGTTGTACTCTTTAATAACTCTTTCATTTGAATTTTCAGTTTAAAAAACAACGTTAAATCAGTTTAAAAACAACGTTAAAAAATAAAAAAGTTTAAAAAAAGAAATAGGCAGAAATATCAAGACACACAAAGATATATTTCTTAGAGTGTAGGATGAAATAAGAGAATAGAGCACGTTAGAGTTAAAGTGGCCTGGTCGTGAAATATCAAGGCAATCGATCTATATACACCCCAGTCCCGAAACCCCCTGTCCAGACGACCCTGCTCATTGTATCGAAGCTGCAGCTTAAGTGTGTGCGAAGGGTTTGGAAAGAATTGGGAGAAGGGGAGAAGGCGTTCTATTTGTGTTTGCCTTGGTTTGGGTGTTGACTTTGACATTTGTTTTGTGTGGCTTATCCTTCAGATACGCAGAGCCCTCCAGCCCTCCAATGCCTAGTCCACATGTCCCGTCCCCTCGTTCGCTCCTCTTTTTTAAGCCAACACAATGGGACATCAATCGGCGCGCGTTTTTTGCCATCTATTTAGCCAAGTTTCGTTTTTCATTGTGTGGACTTTGTGGATGTAGCTACAATGGCTTTTAAATGGCCGCTCGTGTTTCGCTTAGGGCCCGGCCCAGGCCCAGAGTCTCGTACCCTGACTCCCATTTCATGGCTGCCTACTTTACGGCCAATAAAATCGCAACGCCTTGGGCGTCCCTCGATATGCTTACAATATCTGTACTGGGTAGTACAATACGGCCTCCCTCCCAGGCAGGCGGGCTGGCATATTTATCTATGGAACTCGAAATTGAAAAGCCCCTCTGTCTGAATCTGAATCTGTGTTTGTGAGGCAGATTTGCAGCGGAGAAAGCGAAAATTAAATATGTAAAAGTGCACACACATAGCCGAGAGAAATGGGCCACGGATCCGGGGACTAAGGGGAGGGTGGCACTGTGTGGGGCTTTATTCGTGTGATTTATTTGCAGGCTTCGTGACAAAATTGGACTGGGATTCCATTAGCAGTTCGAGTGTGTCACCGACTGCACTGATTACAGTGCTCATGATGACCATAATGCCGATCATGACGTATCCATCAAAATAAATCGCCTTTAATCGGTTGAAAATTTATGCATTAAAGTGCCACCGGCGGACAATCGTCTGTGGCACTTCGATGCTGCCAGGCTTTTTCTATGGTGACACTTGACGGGTTATTATGCCAGTCAAGCACCTTGTCAACACAAATGAATTCACCAAATAAAAAAGCCGAGCCGAACCGATCCGAAAAAAGGGCAAAATAACATTTTTAAATGAAATTAAAATTGTTTACGCATTGCCGATGAAAAAGCAGAAGCACCATTGCGGGCATTTCATCTTTATGTGTGTTTCTCTGTATTTTTATTTCCATATTTATAGAGATGGATGGATGTATTTGGTTGTGTGGTCCAGCAAAGTGACGCGGGCAATTAAATTAAATGGATTTTATATTTTTTATAAAATACCAATTCACTTCGACCAGTAGCACGGAATTAAATAAAGCCTTTGCAGAACCACATTGTTTTCTAATGTGTCTGTCTAATTAAGAAGCTTAGGTCCTTAATTTATTTAATAGAACAAATTGTTCGAACTCTTGGAATTTTTTGCTTAGAAAGCCAATTAAAAGTATTTGTTGAATTGGAATATTATGGCTTTTAGTAAGTATTCATTGGTTAAATCTAAAATATGTATATGTGTTGGGTTTCATGCAAAAATTAATTTTCTTTAAATTGACAAGAACATTAAGGAAAAAAAATCGAAAAAGGGGAAATCTTAAAAATTGATTTTTTTATACATAAAATAAAAGCTCCAAAGCATACACAAACTTGATATCTAATAATATATTATTTTACTAGTTTATTATTATATCTAATAATAATAAACTATATAAACTGATACCTCAAGTGTTATGTATCGGCTTTTCTTGAATCAGACTTAGATTAAAAGTATGTATGTACATTTTTGTATAACTTAAACCAAACATAGGCAACAAAAATATTTATTTGGATTTTTCAGCAACCTAATTGTAAAAAAAAGACAAAATTTTATATTTTCCATTGATGTCTATAAAATGTATGCTTTTTTAAAATTAAATTCGTTTAAATGTAGGTTTAAGACATGAGAAAATTTATCTATTTTAATTAAATATTTAAATATGAATAATTTAACTCGTTTTGCTAGAAGAGACCTAAGATAGGACGAACTTTTTCGAAAAGATGCTAATAAGACCCGCCATTTTGATCTTATCTTAACTAGTTTGTTGGATGTTGATTGAATCGTTGCTAAAATACGAGAAAATGAACAAAGCCAAAAGCTCGTACGCCTTTTAAGTTCCCCACCTTACATTTTCAAATATTGGTAGATTTTTTACCAAAAAGAGGAGAAGATCCCATTCAACCATCAATCAAGAGTGCCAAAAGGCACTCCAAAACTTAGTTAATTTACCATATTTTAAATTTTGCCTAAGCTTTAAAGTCCCAACAATTATTTGTTATCCTTCAAAACGATTTCATGAAAGTTAAATTAAAAGAAAAAATTTACAGACGAGAGGAGCCATACGTTGCAGCGCAGGTGTATGTATTTTCCGACGAGGCAGGTGCGCCAGGTGTGGGGGCGTACAGGTAGGGGGTGTGGCGAATTGCCAAGAGCAAATAAGGGCGACACACTCGAAGAGGGTGGGAGGGAGGACAAGGCAGAAATGAGAATTTCGTGAGTGCGTGTTAAAACGAAAAGTTCTGTTTATTAAATAAAAATAAATGCAAGTTAATTAATTAAAACTTTAAATAAGATAGAGCATGCCCGAAAACTTGTGCTGCAAAGTATTTTTTGAGTTAATTAGCCGAGGGCCAGGTCTCCTCAGAATCCAAGGAAACTGGGGCACTCACTTTATTGATATTTCCCACAAAACACTTGTGCTGTTGCATCGTGCGGCAGCTCGGAAGAGGCGCGTCGGCAGTGCAACGTAATTTGCCAGCAATTTGGCAACAAACAACCAGAAACTAAACTCGCGAGGCCGTTCAATGCCAAGAGCAAGAACATCTACATCTACTAGGTATACGAACTACATAGAATGTACGAAAATTACGCAGACCCGAATTAAAATTTAAAAAATGATTTTCATGACATTAACATTGGCATTCGGGGACTGCTAATGTTCGAGAGTTTACTGCAGGATGGGGGCGGATATACAGGCACAGATGCAGATACACAGAGTCAGATACAGACACAGATTCAGCTGCGGATACAGAGATACAAGACAGCTGCGCCGGGCGCAGCCCCCATTTTAGGGGTTCCATAGCAAGTGCTTCCGTTGCCGTTGTCATCGCTTGTCATTCATCCGTTAACCTTCTGATTTTGGCCATTTGAAATTCCGTCTTTGGCTGACAAATTCACTGCCGAAACTTGCTTCCATGTATCTCAATCTAGCACGTAGCATACCCTTCCCATCACTTGGAGAACTCATTAATAAAATCAAACTTTTAATCTATTTATACTCGAAACTGAACGAAATTCGTTTTGCCACAAAATTAATTATACGCCAACGCGTCCCCAAGCCAGAGTGCTGCTCAGTCCGGCCAAATAATATAAATTTTAAAATTAAAAAAAGTGGAAAAAATTAGAACGGGAAAGGAAAAACAACTAGCGAGAAACGCCTCTGCGGCAGCACTTTGATGAGCAGAAACATTCATAAAAAGAAAATGTATTTTATTTATAAAATAAATACGGCCAGCCAAATGTTTTCCAATGTTTGCTGTTGTTGCTCCTAATATTTATGCCTGCTTAAATAATATCTTATCTTATATATATAATGTGTGTTTTTTCTCTGACTCTTTGCAGTTGCTCAACTTGGAAGACCGCCAGGGCGTGGCATGGGCCGCAACAGCAACAAAATAGGGGAGAGGCCACCCTTCGCCATATGGTTCCACTCGCGGTGGCAACTTCCACAGCGTGTGGACAGCTTCGGGTCTCTAATTAACTGTCTATCCGTTTTGCAATTCGAGAAAGTCCAACCGCCGAAATCTCTTTGGAAATTTGTCGTAGGAAGTGCACAATAAATAAACATAAACGAACAAAACAAGAACCCCTACGCGAGTGAACAGCGTCTAATTTAGAGCTCGTGGCCACCAAGTTCGAGTGGTCAATTCGTTGTACAACAAACACAAGTGGCGGCCAGAACAACATCAAACAGTCGGCCAAAAAGCGAGCGTTGAAAGCGTGTGCGAACATGAAAATAAAACATCATCATCAGGAAATAAATTCGGAAAAAATATAAATATAAATATACATCGAAATGAATAAATATATGGACTAGCACATATAGCCATCGCCATATTCTAAATAAATGTGTCTATATCGAACTGAGGAGGCGGCCCCAAAAAATGGCATAGGACATTTGCCCACTTGACCAGAGGGGGCTCTGGGTTGGGTTGGGTGCTGCCTGGCGGTGGTGGGAGAGGGCCCGAAGACACCGACCACTGAGAGAAATACACACATGTATACAGATTCAGATGTAGATATGGCGACTGTATGCTAAAAGTCATTTGAAGCGAGTGACATTCTTTGGGCCAGCTGTTGTCATATAAATCATGGCTTTTTACAGGGTGTTTGTTTATGTTTAATACAAGCTTTAATAAATCCAAAACATTTATAAACTTTTTTATTAAACTAAAATTATATTTGTGCCTGTAAAAACAAGATCAAAGTTTATTAAATTTTATAGAGATAGGCCTGAAAATACCAGTAAGACACCTTGCCAACTATAAAGGCTTTTTCGCTATTGTTTATTTTTGCTTCTTATTTATTATTATTTAAGTATTTATTTTCTCATTAATTAGGACTCTTTTATTTATTTTTATACATACCTATTTCAACCTATTTTTTTACCCTGTGAGAGAATAAAAAACACCCATTTTAATTCGCATAAAAGCCCGAAAAACACGCACAACATCAACAACTCAACTTTCTGCGTCAGTAAATAAACAAATATTGACTCGAATCGATATAAACGCCAGAGGCAACAATAGATAATGCAAAAATACAAAAGTGATTATAATCGGGGCAACAATAAGCAAATCGGAATCATGTTTTCCATTCCTCCAACTAACTTTCGGTTTTTTTTCTAAATTTTTTATGGCACAGTTCCAGAAGGAATAACATCGAACAACAATATTTGAATTAGTGGAGACGCAGAGCTGAAAGCGAAAAAAACTAAAAATAATTTGAAGCCAAAGAAATGTTAAAAATAAAACCAAAAGAAATCAACGATTTTTCGGTGGCAGCAACACAAGGCGGCCACCACAGCAGCATCAGCAGCCGCAGTAAAAAATATGAACAAAATTAAAAAGCAGCCGCTTGGAGCTGGAATAGAAAAAAAGCCAATCAACGAACAGCTACAGGAACTACGGATACAAATACAAAAAATAACAGAAGCCTCACCAGTAAATAGCCGAAAGTCCAGCCGCTGAAGTAGCAACAACAACCAGCCCCAGAAGAGGCGGCGACAAGCAGCGACAGCGGCGAGGCCATCTAAAAAGTGTGGGCGTCGTTTCGCTGGCAAGGACAGCGCCGTGGACGTGGACGTTAACGCTGACGTCGACCGAGGCAGAGACGGAGGCAGAAGCAGCAGCTGAAGCAGCCACACGGTACGGGCCACTTTCGCGAATCAATTTCCGTTGCGGTGGCCGTTTCAGTTTTGGTTTCAACGTCGCCGGCGCTACGCGTGTCGTGAATTTCAAATGGCGGTCGCCTTGGTCGTTGTTGTTGCTATTGGTGTTAGTGTTGCGAGTACGGAGTGTTAACCCCCTGCCTCTAAGAGGAAGAGAGAAAGCCCAAAAACAAAAAAGAAAAACACAGTTAAGAGTGTGAACAAAATAGAGAAAAATAAGAGCCAAGTAGCCAGGACATTCAATACCCATGTTGTTGTGCTCCGAACTCGGCCCAGAGCCGCGAAGGCGTTGTGCCACAAAAAGGATACGCAAAAGACAGGGATGCTGCTGCGAAGAGCAGCCGAAGGTGGCGAACGAGGAGCCACAACACAGCCATAGTTATAGCCAAAGTCATAGCCAAACCCAAACCCAAACCCATAATCAAAACCAAAGTCATAGTCAAAGCCAAAGTCTTAATCTGGCGCGGATCACAGCGGCAGCCCTGACAGCGGCGGCCATGCTGCATACAACGAACGCCCTGGCCACCGGCTCCCTGGGCTCCTCAGCCTCGGCAACCGCTGCACTGCCGCTACACGGCACTGCCACGCCCACCGCCACGCCCGCTATGCACGAACTAAACGCCTCACTGCTGAGCAGCACGACAGCGGCAGGATTGCTCGCGAACGATTCCCTGGACGCCGGAGGCATCGGCCAGGACTCTGGCCAGGACTGGCTGGACGAGATCTTCTGGGCGCTCAAGGCCTTCGTCATGCTGTTCATCATCATTGCAGCCATTTGTGGCAATCTGCTTGTTATTATTTCTGTGATGCGTGTTAGAAAATTAAGGTGCGTATACGTAATATTTAAGCTCACCCCTATCACCCCGCTCACTCTTCCCACCCTGCGTATACGTAATGTTGTGCTGGCTCAGCTCATTCTAATTATCAGTGAAAAAGCAATTAGTGCTTTGTAATTTCTCTTTTTTTTTCGTTTTTCACTCGCAATTTGCATAAAACTGTTTCCTGGCAGCAAACGGCATTGTCCTCGGGCTGTCTTGATTGCCAATTTGCAGAGCTCCTCGCCCATCCAGCCAGTTGGAGCTGGGAGCTGGGAACTGGAAAAAAATTACAAAGCGCTTCGCTTTCTATGCGCGATTTTCGTCAACTTTGCATAAAATTCATGCACGTCCGCACGTCCCTATTTTGGCCTTTTCACAGAGTCCCCGAGTCCTATGCCAGGACCTCGTTCGGTGCTCGCTCTCAGCCAGACCCAGAGTCCTTTTCCCTTATTTATTTAGCTCATAATTGAGCATTTCACAGACCAGTTCCATCTAGGAGATGAGACTGCAATTTTTCCCCACACCCGAGGCTGCCATTCCCGACAACAAAAGATCTGGATTGCATTGTTTTAATGACAAATTAACTTTCATTACTTTATTCATGAAGGCAATTTGCATATTAAGAGATTCCTAATTGGACGGACTCTCCGTTAACGAATTAATTTGTGAAAACTCGTTTTCCATCACCCGATGGAAAATACTTTACAATTTTCCGGCATTTAGTGGCCGTAAATATTAGTTCAGCTAATCAAAATATTTTGCAGAGTTTTGGTTTTATTTTGGAATCTGATGACTGTCCCGCCATAATAGTAATGGGCAAATAAACGCTCATTTTCCAAATTGTTTGTCTATTTTCACATACACTTCCACAGTGGGCGACCTCGCCGCCCTTGGGGGGAACTGGGGGCGGTGTCCTTCGGACAAAATCACATTATCATAAAAAAAAGTTTGTAGTGATAAATGATGAGACGTCAGCTGGCTTTGGTTCGTTAATATTTTCAGTTATGCCCTAATAACTGGCAGGCAAATCAATTTAGCGCTTCATAAAGCCCCACCTCCACCTTCCAACACAATCAAAAGTTCCATCCCGGGATGACAAACGCCGGCACGAGGAGTTTTTATCCCGAACAGGCAGGAGGAGAAACTTTAAATGCTCTTAGCCAGAAGTTGGCAAAGGGCAATGAAGCCAAAAGGCGAAACAAACAAACTTTGATGGCCCGGCGAGGCGGGAAAAAATATTGCAATGCAAAAAATGGTAGAAAAAGGGGGGGCGAGGCATAATTAAGGCTCAACTTTGCTTAATTCCCCCTTTTTTGCCGGGACTACTAATGAGAGGCGCTTTATGTTTTAAGTGACTTGCGTGTCAGGTAGCTCCACTAATGATGCGACCGATTAATGATCATTAGAGCGAAAAAATGGGTATATTACTAAAATAGACAGTAGAATAATTAATTTTGGAAAAACCGCTCAACAAAAACGAAATGGAAAAACTTCATCCGCGCGGTCAGCTGCAGCCTGCCGGCAGTGCACAAAATTCTATTGTTCTGTGCAGGAAAATATTACGCATACGTAGCGTGAAACAAGGCAATGGGTATAAAAATGTGGAAAAAGTTTACAAACAGAAAAGGCAAAAAATGAGAAAAGAAAAAATTAAAACGCTTACACACGCCACACACACTCTCCCAAAACCCGCCAAAGAAATGACAATTAAACAGTGCGAGCGTGTAGCTCAAAGGGAAATGGAACAAAAACAAAGTGCAGGCCGAAGCGAAAGTATCTCAGCTGGGGCGGGAAGGTGGGGCAGTCAGAGCCAGAACCAGAGCAGTGGCAACAACTTTGGCAATTAAGGCAGCTTATGGTTTTTATGACAGCATAAATTTAAAATGTTCTATGCCAAACAATAAAATTGCGCCCCTGCCCCTCCGCCCAAATTATTTGGCCGAGATGAGCCGCATCGCAAAGTGTGCTAGATAGAGTCCCCCATCAGATACCTATAGAACGTGTAGTATCTAGATTCTATATATACGGATGCTGTATGTGTTTGCCATCGCGGTGGATGGAAGAGGGCTGGGCCGGAGGAGGACAAAGCTCATTAACGCTCAGCGCCTTCACTTGAAGGATGCTATTGCTCGGATGCTGCTTCCGCACTTTTTGCTATTTTTGCCTCAAATTTAAATGGCAGGCAAATTATTTGCAGTTCATCGCTAAAGGATGTTCGGGCTGTGCTAGGAGCAGCTGAGTAATGGGCGAACATTTGCAGAATGGCGTCGATTTGTTGCAATTAACGTCTAGGATGTTGAAAGTTATTTAAGTAGTGGCCCTGGGGCAAAACAGATTACAAGGCAAGTACAATAGCCTGAGAAGTTGGAATTAAGAAGGGTCTTTAAAGCGGAGCAGTTTTTGTAATTACAAGAGAAACTTCTTAAGAGCCATTAAGGAAACTTGGATAAAGTAGAAATCTAATACAGTATATTAGGGCAATTAAATATACCTACCAATAAATTTAATCCAAACACACCACAGAATATCATAAAAACGAGAAACAGATTTGTCTGTTTTCGATTAAACTTTTATGTTTGGTTTTAAATCATTTCCCCAAAAACATTTAAACGGTGTGGATAAAAAACGTAAATAACTCTTGGCTTTGTCAGCATTTTGTGGTGTTAAATAATGAGTAGATATTTATTATGTCAGTATTTACCTTTTGGAAGCTTATACATTTTCCAAGTGTACTTAATGCTCACTTTCGATTAAATGAACTCTCCCCATCTGGTCTATTGGCAATGGCAGCTGAAAGGCGACCGCTTGGAGTTCAATGGAGTAGCTACTGGCTGGCTGACAACATCCGATTAGGAAGTCCTCAGTCGACAACCAATGCGAAACTCTAATTGGCAAAAGCATTTGCTGGCACTGGGCTTGAAATTCAATTTAAATAAGAAAATAGGTATAAACCGAGAAGCGTTTACCCAGAGGATTGCGGTTTGAGTCGCCCTCCGTGTGGGGTCTCTGTCTCTTTCAGTTAGAGACCCAGTGGAACGAACCTGGTTCGACATCGTTCTCGATTCTTGACTGGCTTTTCAATTATATCCCCCCGCAGGCAGCCGAGTGCAACGTAAAAGTCCACATTGGCACCCGAGGGGCAGGCAACTGTCAGCCCACATACACCATCACACACAAAAGAAGTCCTTCCCACGTCCAATAAGAACTCATACGGAGCAGTCATATCCTTGAATTCGCCCGCTCTTTCACGCATTCACCCATACGATATCCTGATTAGCCCACCCCGGGGGTTCCCCAATCCCCCATCCCCATCTACATTTCCATTTTCATTTGAACCTCCCCCAACCGTCCCTCAGCCCTCTTATTGTTGGATATTGTTCTCTGATTGCTAACATCTCGTTTTCCCATCGTTCTCTTTGCAGAGTTATAACGAATTACTTTGTAGTTTCCTTAGCCATGGCTGATATAATGGTCGCTATTATGGCCATGACATTTAACTTTAGTGTGCAAGTAACTGGGCGGTAAGTACAAAAACAACTACCATAGAAACCTACACACATACTCACAACAAAAGCACACACCCACTCTCCCCCCGTGAAGGCCTAAGCAGAGCAACAAAAGTAAGCAAAACTGTTGCAAAAATCGCAGCTGCAACCAAAGGCAAGACCAAACAAAATGCCAGCACGTCCAAGGTGGGTGGGCGGCTGGTCCGCTGGTCGGCTGTGGCACTGGGCATGGACGTGGGCGTGGCAGTGGCAGAACAAACAACCGAAAACAAAAATCCCTGAAAAATGAAAGCAACGTTTATTTATGCTCCTGTGAATGTCGCCCGCCTGTGTGTGTGTGTGCTATCCTTACGGCCAGGATGTATTCGTGTATGCAGATGTCTGTGCGGTTGTGTGAGTTAAATGCAAATGCAGAAAGGCATCCCCTCCCCCGCCCTTCGCTCGTGTGCGTGCATTTGTGCTCAAGAATTAAAATGTAAAAAATAGTAAAAATAGGACAAACAAAAATGTACTCTGTAAGGAAAAAGGCCATCAGGATACTCATTACTTTTATTTATAGAAAACAGATAAATCGGTTTTATTATTATTCTTTCCACATTTAAATTTCTTTCAACTATTCTGTTTAAATCTTATACCTTCTATTACTAAAGTGTTAAAGCTAAACTTTCTTCTTTTTAAATGCTAGCCACTTTAAGCTTTTCCAATCATACTAGCTAATTTCCATGCCATAAACTGTTAATTTAAATCCTGTTTTAAAGCCAAGCCAACCAATTGTCTAAAAGACTCCTTTGGAAAGCATAACGAGAGAGAAACGACATCTTTGAATTGCTATTCTAAAGGACAAAAACCGTCAGAGTGTGACATGGTCACATCCTTCACGCCGAATGTCCTCCTCCGGTCCGACTCCGCCTTTGTGGGTAATGTAATATATGGATGTGGATCTGGATGTGGCTGTGCACAAGGATGCGAGGTGCCAAGTGCAGGAGACTGGCGACTCGGCCCAGTTAATTATGCATGGAGGCTGATTTAAAGGCCGCGCTTTAAGCCCTCCGAGGGGCCAAAGCAAATGTTGGCAATGTCACAAAATAACCAAGATGACAATGACAATTACGACGATGATGAGTGGGCAGGAGCAGCAGTCAAGTCACATTATGTGCACTTACAGCCAGGCCAAAAAATAAAACTCCAGACGTCAGCCACTTGGCCGCGAGAGTTGCATATAAATTGGCGCTGCTACTTGGCATTCATTAGCGATTTTACCTTCACAGATGCACTAGTTGCAGTTGCTGTTGCATAATTGCGCTGTCGCCGTAGTTGCCACTCGTTTCAGGGCTCAAGCGTCAATTCGTGGCAGGCACTAAGAAGAATGGCGCCCCTTGAAAAGTGAAAGCCTAAAAAAGGCAGAGAGAGAAAATACTATTCATCCAAAATAATATCTTTCCAAGATAAATTATATATTTTAATTTTATTTCATTAGAAAATATACAAGATTCTTTTCATAAACAATATAATTTTTAATTTTGAAATATTTTTGTAGTCCCTCTTGTTTTGCCTGCTTTTGGGCCCACTCGAATAGTCAAAAAGTTTTTGAAACTGATGCCAAACGGGGCGCCCGATAATAAATTCCACTGCCTTCTGGCCAAAAAAGCCTGGCCGGGGAACCACCGAGCCGGGGTGCCACTGAGCCACCTCGTCGGAGTGGCAACCAAGGGCGACGGCGACAGGCAACAGCAACAGCGACGCAAGTTTTAATGAGTTTTTCATGCAGCCCAACAGCCCACACCCTGGTCCTCCGTCCCGCCACCTCGCCCTTCCAGCCAGCAGCCAGATGGCCTATTTTCTGGTCTCGCAGTGCATTTAAGCTTTTAATTTGGCCCCCACCAGAGGCAGTTCAGGGGCAATGTCACCTGGCAACCGAAACTAAGATGAAATCGATAAGCCCATAAATCAGACAAGCTGATAAGAGAGTCTAGCAGCGGGGCGGGTGGGTCCTTTTTTTGGCAAGATACGAGACGTGGGGCTTTAAGTGGCCCAAATTTCAGGGTCGGCTGTAAAATACCTGCACTGTTTCCCGGGGCTATGAAATTTTTAATGCCATCGCTGAAATTGAGGAGATGCCTTAAATTGTCGAATAAAGATGAGTTTACAAGACTGGCTGTTGTTTTTATCATATCCTTAGAACAAGCATGGGACCTTTATTGTCGCTTACCATATCATTTTGCGCGAAAGGCGATGATGGGTCGTTTTCACAGAGCATTTTATCTGCTAAGAAAAAGCTGAAAACAAGTTTTAATGCCATGACTTTATAAAACACATTTCCGCAGGCAATTGTAAAATAAGCCAATAAAAGAAAAACACACCAGAAATGATTCATCAAAACGAAAACTGCCCATTCATGCATTCGATAATCAGATATAATGACTTCTCAGAGTCACAGTCGAAACTTGATTGCCCCCTCACTGCGATATTACGACATTGATGCCTATATTTATTGGATTCTTTCAGCTGGAACTTCAGCCCCTTCCTGTGCGATTTGTGGAACAGTCTCGACGTCTACTTCTCAACAGCGAGCATTTTGCATTTATGCTGCATATCTGTGGATAGGTAATGTCCCCTGATATGAAAACCTCGATATTCGGAGCACCAATAACGTGGAATTTGTCGCTGCTTTTTTGATTCCAGATACTATGCGATTGTTAAGCCGCTCAAGTATCCGATTAGCATGACGAAACGCGTGGTCGGCATTATGCTGCTGAACACCTGGGTGTCGCCTGCCCTGCTCTCGTTCCTGCCCATCTTCATCGGGTGGTACACCACCGACGAGCACAAGGTGTTCGTCATTCAGCACCCGGAGCAGTGCATGTTCGTGGTCAACCAATACTACGCCATCATCTCAAGCTCGATTTCGTTCTGGATCCCTTGCACGATTATGATATTCACGTACTTTGCCATTTTCCGGGAGGCCAATCGCCAGGAGAAGCAGCTGATGATGCGACACGGAAACGCCATGCTGATGCACCGACCTTCCATGCAGCCGTCGGGTATGTCTTGATATTCAAATTTTATTGGTTATTTCGGTTTCAATAGCCATTCTCAGGGTTAATATTGGGTACATTTTCGACAAAGGACAAAGTATAGAAATTTGCATATTGCTCTGAAATTATCTCAACCAATTATAAAAGACACTTGTTCTCCTCTTTTAAAGGCCAATAAAGAGTATGTTAATTTTCCATTTTGTTTTCTTGAATTAATTAGTTGGTCTTTTTAAGTAACAGGCTATTGAAATAAATAATAAATAAAAAGTGCTTCTAGTTCATACTCTCTTTGTTTAAAGTTAATAGATAATTTTCCATCAAGGCTATTGAAGTACTTCTATTATACTTCAATTTCCTTTAAAACTGGGTCATAGAATTAAAGTAGCCCCTTTCATAAGTATATCGCAAGGACAATGCACTTGGTAGCTACCGCTTTTATAAAATTACCGCTGCGAACTATACGTCTCTCTTAGTTCTAAATGATAAAATGGGCTGGCAACCTGGACATTTATCAAATCTGCATCTTCTCCCCTACAGGCGAGGCGATGAGCGGCTCTGGGTCCTCGAAAACGTTGACACTACACGAGGTCGAGCAGGAGCACACCCCCACTAAGGACAAGCACTTAATCAAAATGAAGCGGGAGCACAAGGCCGCACGCACGCTGGGCATCATCATGGGTACCTTCATCCTCTGCTGGCTGCCATTCTTTCTTTGGTGAGTGTGTTGGCGGCGTGGCATCGGCATCGCCGTAGTCCCGCTGACATGGGATTTGAGGCATAATTTATCTAATGTCACGCATGCATAATTAAATATTACTCATACGCCCTGTAGGCCCCTCGGTCCTGACACTGGGCCGGGTCTGCCATTGTTTCGGCGGTTTGTTGTTTTTCCACACATCCGCGCTCATAATCTCATTTATGCAAGGCTCAGGCTCATTCATGCATCAAGAATTTATGGATATCTCTCAACTTGGCCAACACCGAAAGAAAATGAGATGACAGATTCCAATGATAAGGGTCTTAACTCCTATAGACTCCTTATAGATAATTTGGTTATCAGTAATAGCACTAAAAAAGTTTCATTTTTGTATCACAATTTTAGATGACTTTAGATAGCTCATATTAAATAAGAATATGCTATGTTATTAATATAATTTATTTTTCATTTTATACAGGTACACCCTCTCCATGACATGCGCCGTGTGCCAGGTGCCCGACATCGTAGTCTCGATCCTGTTCTGGATCGGTTACTTCAACTCCACGCTGAATCCCCTGATCTACGCGTACTTCAACAGGGACTTCCGGGAGGCCTTCCGCAACACTCTGCTCTGCTTGTTCTGCAATTGGTGGAAGGACCGCCACCTGCCCCTGGACATCGACATCCGACGCTCCAGCCTGCGCTACGACCAGCGGGCCAAGAGCGTCTACTCGGAGAGTTATCTGAACTCGACGACCCCCTCGCACCGCCGCCAGTCACAGATGGTTGACAACTTATAATACAGGGACGAGGCGCTGCTGACACCGATTGCCCAGCAGCAGCAGCGTCTGGCGGCCGGCGGGGACACCCCGGCCCGTCTGGGTGTCACCGGGTGCCCCCAGGCAGGCGGCGCCGGAGGCGGGTCTGCGTCCACAACGGCGGCAGCAGCCAGCAAGAGCCATAAATCGAATCTCGATGGCGACGATGTGCAGGAGATACAGATCGAAATACCCATGGAGTACATTAACAAATGGAACAAGAACAACAATGCCGCCGCCTCGACGGCCTCGAGTCATGTGTAAAATCGATGAGGGAGCCGGAAAGGGAATCAGTTTAATGCAATTAAAATGTTCCATTAATTTGTAAAATTAATATGCCGGCTCATGCATCGGCTGATTTACTCGTAATGTTGACATTAATCAATCAATCGCTGGAGCGTGCCCTGCTGCACTTTGTTTTGTTTCGTTATTATTATTATTTTTTTTTTTTTAATCTTAATTCACGTTTTTATTTCAGTTCACGCTTTCGAGCCGAGCTAAGAACAGGCCCCTAGAATGTAATTATTTTTTTATGCTTTCGCGTTGTAAATACTGAGTATTTTTGTACGACTAAATTAAGCACAGGTTGTAAACTCATTTCTACATGTATGCCAAGCGGAAAATTGTAAAGCATTTTGATCGCAAAAAACAAAATGAAAAAAGAACAAAAAAATATACATAATTAAAATGGCAATCACTGCAACTCACTGAGCTATGCGTGTAAATAGGGATTCGCAAAACAAACGAAAACGAAAGCCAACCAAAAGAGCTAAAGCTAAAACTGTGCCAATTAAGTGACCGCAAATTATAGAAGCCCTCGAGCGAAGACCAGATACCAGAAAAAACCCCCCAAAAATTGAGATTTTCCCAACGCGAAAAAAACACGCACTCACTGCAACACGGCAATTAAAAATTCCGAAAAAAAAACAAAAAAAGAGTACTAAGAATAACCATGGATGCTAAAGCAAAGCTAACCCAAAACCAAATATAAAATTTGTTATTTGATCGACAATCGCATAAATAAGAAATGCTCAAAAACGTAAATTAAATTTAAACAAGTATATGGAGTATATAGCGAAATATATAGTCAAATCAATATATATACGATCCAGCCGTCTCTGGTGGCAGTCGGAATGTAAAACCTAAAGTCGAATTAAATTAACCAGCATATAGTTCAAGTGCATCGATATCAGACTAACCAAATTACGAGTATGTGTAGTGCGTATCCATTTCCGTATCCTTTTCCGTTCCAACGTGTTTAGTGTCGAACCGAAGTGTTTAGTGGGTGTGTCAGTGCTACCAACAAAAGGCAATTGCGTTGCAGTTCCTGGAATTAAGTTGACTGTGTAGCCTGTGAGGGCAAGGCTTGAGAACTGCTTCAGAAGTCAGCAACTTGATTCCAGCAATTGCGGCCCAAGTACAGCAGAAAGAGCCGTGAACCGTGTTCAATATGCCACGACAATGAAAATCCAGCCGGAACGCCACAGAACTTCCACGACTATGAAATGCAAATGGGGAAAATAAAGCAAATTATGCGCACAAAGCATTTTGTGTAGGTACTTTGTATAAATAAGTAAGGACTCCATGAAATGGTAGCAGCATAGCAACAGTTTTGCGAAACTAACCAATTTATGATTTTCCCACTAATTCGCAAAGGCAGGCCGAACCTCGAAAGCATTTGTCAAGTAGAACCAGCCACAAAAGCGAGTTTAATTCTTGGAAATAAATTTTAATAAAATAGCAGCCACTGTTCCATACGAACTCCATGCCGATTTCCCATGCTAGTCCAAAGAACAAATCGTAAAATATAATCCAAAACTATTGTCGGGAGTTGCGGAGAAAGATTAAGAGCCAAAGCTCGCAATGTACTATATAAAGAGTGTATAAATAGATGTCTATATAAATGTTGCATACATAGTAAGTATTTATTGTATGACCTTCCTTAAAAAGATAAAGCAGCAGAATTAATAAAGTTGAATCTGAAAATCGGAAACACAAAACCTGTTAACCAAACCCCCAAAGAACTTGTTATATTTTTATAAACAGCGTCTACCTTTACTAATAATTGTGTACGTAATTTATATTTGTACAGTATATTGATATGTCTGTGCAAACGAGAGGATGTGTGAGTTATTTATTACTACTGACAACTGAACTTTTTGTTACATTGTTTTCCGTTTTGCTGTGCAATTTTCTATGCAAAACAAAATAGGATTCTAACATTAAGCTAAACTGACATGCAGAACACATAAATGGCAAACTATGCTACTAACTAAGTGAATACGAAATGCAAATGTATTATAAAGTAACATAACGAACTTTGAGTTGGAAAACATGCAGAAAGCAAAGCAAAATAAAATTAAAACCAAAAAATCAACTACAAGTATAGCCAAACGAATTCCTTTTATTTCTAACCCAATGTTGACCCGGGGGCAAAGTTCTTCTGGGCCGAAAACCCAAAAGTAAACAAACTCGATGGGGACTTCAATTACTCGGAAGGGACAGGGCCAAGTACATTAACGGAATATTATCGGAACAAAAGTAAAGCTGATTACTGCCGGCGACAGTTGTAAACTTCTAAATAACTGTCAAGTCTCCCGACTTGGCTGACAAATTACAAAATTTACTCGAAAGCCCCGTGGCAACGAAGGCTTCGTGGCGGGAACACGCGTCGAATGAGTGATTTTTATTTGGCAAATGCGTGTGTAATTTAACCGGCGCCATGGCAATGATACAGACCTACCCCATCCTTTCAGCCCCTCGTCCTTTCTTTCGGAAAAGTAATTTATCGTAAGACCTGCTACAGAGAAGGTTGAAATGCTTTAAATAGCTGATGTTCTCTTGCACCTGTTTGCAAAAGTTTTTATTTTCCAGCTGAAGGTATTCGAATTTCTTCAAAAGAAGTCAATTCTAAGAAGTATTAAACGAGTTATGGCTTGTTCCTCATATTTAATTGAGAACATTTTTGAAAGTTTTGCCAACAATTTTATTGCCAGTTTTAAATGGCAGCTAATATTGCTCCAAATGGCAAGGAAGAAAAAGTAGGAGATTCTAATTGGATAACTGGATTAATGACCTTCCTTGCTGAAAATATTTTCAAATATGTATTTTAAAACATTTCACTAAAAATTACGGAATATTTTTAAAAGTTCTACTCCCTATCTTATATGCATATATGCATTCTATCATTTATGAAAACACAGCTATTTTTAAGAAAACGTCGTTCGACTTGAAGATGCCCACCAGATAGTATCCTGGATAATGAGGAAAAAGCTTCCAAATTTTCTGTGTGGTGAACGAAATATAATGACCACTTGTTCAGCATCCATTTGGATCAACCTGTTATCCATCAATGGCAAAAATTTGACGCTACTTTCTTTCCAACTACTTTCTTGTCTTTTTAAGTGAGAGTCTGCCAGTCATATATTTTCTATATAAAAACACCATGATTATGTAACTGACTGTAAGAGTATTAAGCTATTCCAGCGCCTATTTATGTACTCGTGTACCAGATATTTTTTTTAAATTGGCCTTTGAAGCAAGCTTTTACGCATAATAAATGCGAATCAAAATCAAACTTAATTCATCAAAGTCAGAGGAATCCTAGATTGCACCCATCCTCCGCAGAACTAAGTGAGTGATGCAGGGATGCCTTCGCGGCAATCATCGCTCATAAGGCTCCCGCCAATTTGGCCATGACAAGTGACAGACACGCCCCCTTTGGCCCCTATCGGAGGGCAAAGATGGTTTTGGTTTCGCTTGCCTCATTGCCTCATTGCTCATCATCAGCAGAAGCAGCAGCAACAGCATTTCAATATTTAAAATGGAGACAAGTCCTGCACCTTATCAGGCAGGCCGTCAATCAGGGCGTCACTTAAATATCTGGCACACACAAGCACACAACTGCTGTTGGTGACACAACAATCGAGAAATCAAATTCGGTCCTTCGTATTTTTTATGAAATTTTAATAACTTTGACATGTGCAGAGGCACAGACACAGACACCGGGAGTATTGCTATCGTCAGCTGATGTTGTTGCTCCTGATGTTGCTGTTGTGCATGTTGTGTTGGCCCGCCCCTTTGTTGTCGCATTGTTGCTTTTGTTAGTGCTGTCTGATTTGCACGACATGAACACGCGCTGAAATAACAAATCTTTTTTAGATTTACGCACGCGTTTTCCCCGACTGGTTGGCATCAAAATATTTTTATTACAAATGCAAATATTGACGCCCTTGCAGGCGGGCGGGGAGGCGGTTCGAGCTCCATAGTTGTCGAGTGCCTTGAGCGCCTTCTTTTCCTTTTTTGTGCGGCAAATTCGGCAGTCAGCTATTTCCCACAGGGGTGGCATGGCCATGATGGGGGTTGGGGGCTGTGGAGATATGTGTCTCATCAGCTGATCTGGGGCTAGCAAGCACAGGGTTGCTTCTGATAGTAGTAGCAGTACTATAAAAGTAGTAAGTGTTTATTAGGGATTTCTAGAGAAATAAAGCTATTGAAAGGCTATATATACTAAATTAAAAATGTATCCCTAATCACTAAGTTTAATTTAAGGATTTTCAGTCATAATGTTAAAATATTATCCACTCCTCTTCCATGCAACCCTGGGCAGCATTCGAATTTCCGGCTTCCCGCCAAAAAGCCACTGCGCAGAAGCTCTCAGCGCTCTCTGCTGGCCAATTCGCCGCAGCTTGTGTTGGTTTGCCGCCAAAGGACTTCCTCGACTTCTTGGCCAGGCTCAGTCGGTGGCCAGTTTCCAGAGCAAGAGCTCATCTCAACGCCTCTCGGCAGCAAATATATAAACACTCTGCTGGCGGGCAGCAAGTTGAGGAACCGCAACGAAAGCCATTCAAAACCTGTGGCCACTTGTCAGCGCCAGTGGTGGAGAGTCGAAAGTGCCAGTGACAGTTGTTCTAGCGACTTGTAAGCCGTCTCAAGTGTTGGTTCTCTAACGGTAAAGTTACTTGAAAAAAGACCGGCTGGGCAGTCGGAGTTCGCGTGTGCGTGTTTCCATTCGGCGGCACTCCAAAAAACCGATACAATAAGGAAACTCCATTTATGTGTGTCCGCCGCAGGCAATAGGCCGACTTTTCTTGTTCGTACGTGCTGGTAACTTGGCCAGGAGTCAAGGAGTGGGGGAACAAAAAGAAATCAAAAAGAAATTCCCTTTTAACAAATCGATTTTGGTTCTCTTCCTTTGTTTTTTTATTTTAGCTTTAGCCATAGTAATATAATTTTAGAAACATTCAAGCTAATAACAAATTAAAAATAGAAGAAGCAAAAAGCCAAACAACACAACAGCACACACATTAAAAAATTACGAACCGCGCGTGTTAAAAAGTTTGGACTGTTATCAACAGCAACAACAACAAAAACAACAACAATAGCAGGAACAACAAGTAGAACAAAAATTAACAATAAACTGCGATAAAAGCAACAACAAGCGGGAAAAGTTTCTTTATTTTGTACGGCACCACGCCCCCTGCTCATTTTGAGCGACACCAGAAGGCAAATCAAGAAGGACAATGAAGGCGTCGCGGCTCGCGGCCCCATCCTGCCGCCGCCACGCTCCCTCATCCTCAGGCGCCCATCTGCAGGAGTAGAAGCGGCGCGGCGGATGGACGGCGCGTGTTGAGCAAGTAACCAAACAATAAAAAGTTCTGTTGCCTACTTGCAGGCGCAGCACGTGAAAGAGAAACACAAAAAGAAACAGCCAGACACAAAAAAGCGCACACAGAAACACACGAATTTTCACACAAACACTCGGACGGAACTCACAGCAAAACGGGAAACACATTGAGCGCCATTTTCAGTGGTTACGTAAACTGGAAAACGGTGTCTAGTTGAACGGCACTGGGGGTCACCCAGAATAACCTGAACCTAACCTCACAGCCCCCAACACCCCTGCCCTCTTTCTGCTGCAACATTCACTACCAATCTCCGTCTGGCCTTTGCTGCCTTTTTAATAAAGTTAAGACCGTTACCCGTCTGACACTTTAAATATGTACACTAGCAGCCGTCGGCCGGGCCCTTAGAACAACCAGCTGCCAGGAATGTCCTGACTTGTCTGGGTCTCTAATGATACAAATCTCTCAATGAACAGTGGTTTGGATTTCATTAGGCCCTGATTTTCAGAACTTAAGGATGTAGTTTGCGAGGTTAAATAGTTGGGAGCCCTGGCAGGTTACTTAAATATTAAAAATTTGATAAAAATAATGCTTAAAGCGATCTCACAAACTACTCTGCATAAATACACTAAATATTGTAACTTTCACTAAAAAGTTTACACAAGTAGTGTATACTTTTAAGCCATCTCCTAAAATGGCTAAAATATGTGCTATTAAAAAAGTAGAAGCACACTAAAAATTACTCTGAAGGACTTGCAAATACTTTCGTCTTAAAGGGAATTTTATATTTCAGTTACCTTCAAAAGTTGAAAACCTTGTAAACAGGAGCTTTCTCAGTTTATTGGGTCCCAAGTGAAAAATGCAGTTTCCCATTTTAGTTGCTCAGCAAACAATTTTTCATTGCATTTTTGCAATTTCCCCTCGTTAGTTCTTGCATCCCAGGCCACAGTGTGTATGGAGGGACTGAGAAAGGCCAGGATCAGGATTCCTGGGGGCCGTTGGGGCCGCTGGGTCAGAGTGGCATTTGGCATTTGCCACATGATTCGCTTCACAGCGGCCTTAGACGGAGATCCAGTCGCCCGCATCCTGCAGCCCCCTAATAATGTGACACTCTCACCTTTCGGGCCGCCATCCTTTCGACTTTTTCTTTTGCATTCGCCAGTTTCAACTACAAGCTGACTTTGTCTATCGATTTTCCTGCCTTCAATTTGCACCTACGAGTGCACCTGTATTTAATTGAAATCCTAGAGGTCCGCTTTTGAAATCAAATTTAGCGAAAGCCAGAAAACTTCAGCTACCTTTGGCATGATAATTTAGGATTCTTCGTGAGGGTTGAAACTTTATTGCCAAGTTTGCAAAGTATGTGTATCTGCACTTGTCAAAAGACTTTATTTTAATAACTATTTATCTCTTTAAAACATTAAGTCCTTAACATTGAAAATGCAAATAAATCAGTTGTCCAAAGTGGACTAAGATTCAGTTTCAGCATTTGTTTCTACCAGGCCGTAGTGTTTTTTGAATATTTAATAATCTTTAGTTTTCCCAAGTGTGTCGGAGAGACATGCATTCCAAAATACACGTACAAGTGCCGACAGCTGGATTGAGACAGTGGAAAGTTGGACTGACAGACAGCCAGACAGACGGAGATTGTCATGCACAAATTGAAACTTTTCAAGTTACGCTCGAAAAAGTTTGAATTCAACTAATAGAGTCGAGCTCTGGATTGTTTAGTCATACATGCGTGTGCTTCGTGTTGCCATGTTTTATTTGCTGGAAACTTTCGAATGGTTTCAAATTCAGAGGAATTCTGGGGACACAGTGGCAGACCGACAGCTACCCATTCCCCACTGAAATACAATATGTCCTGGGACTCCCCGCTCGTCCTGGCAAAGCGGCTAATGCCCTTAAAGCTGGCAAATATTTACGCATAAATGTTTTAAATGTAAATGCCTCCATTTATTCCAGCAATATCTCATCGAACCCCTCTCGGCGCCTCGACGGCATCTCGAATGTCTTTCGATAAATTGCTGGATAAATGATAAATAGAATGAATGTCTTGAGGCATTTGTGTTTGCCTTTCGCATAGAAGGCGGTCGGGTCGGGGCAGTGTTGGTGTTCTTGTTGCCATTCCGATTGGCGTGTCTGCTCGGATTTAGCCATAAGCTAATCAAATTCATGGCTGGCATAATGATTTCCTGGTCCCGGGTATCTTGTGCGCTGGAAACACTTTTGTCGGTTCTGATTGGAAATTTAATTAAGGAATTAGACAATGTCATGTATCCGTTTTAACGATTATACCCCCCACCAATTATTAAAATGCATCGCTTATATCGTTTATAATGGCTTTAATTAACCGCAAATTGTTCGCACTTTGATGGAAGCTTTTGCTTAACTGGAATTCAATTCGGCTGACCACAAAACTTGTGTCTCATACTGCACACCATTTGCTGCTCAATCAATGAAAAGTTTAATAAAAACATGTCACACACAGCGACAGGCCACAAAACAGAGTCAGGACAGAGCCAGAAATCGAAGAAAAGCTGACTCATTTTTGGGAATAGCAGGACAAAAATAAAGCAACCACAAAAATCAATCTGGAAAGCAGCAAGCAGCAAGGACTTAATTCGAAAGAGTGTTTCGACTCCACTCTCGGTCCTCTGTGCAATCAGTTGAGCAAATATTTACAACCGTAGCCGGAAACACGCTTAAGAAAGCATTTAAATCAGTTTCGCATTTCCCCGAGCACTCGGCTGGAAATGGAAGTGAAAGTCCCTGATCCTTTGCAATTCCCAGTTTTCCTTTTCGCCTTATTTTATTGCCCACTAAATGGCACGAATGATATTTGCCTATGACTTGCCCTGGCTCCCGCCGCTTCAAACAACAAAAGTTGCAAATTAATAATATTAGTGCTAGGGATTCGCATCGTTCTAGAGCTTTGCTTTTGTACCGCTTTACCGAATTTCCCCAAAAGCTCACAGCACCCTGTTTCTCCTGCGGCTTTCGTGAGCTGGGGCGACAATGGTGGATTGGCGGCTCAACGGTTTTCTCATTAGGACAACTTCCGCCGGAGTTCAGGCCCCGAGATGCCATAACTCAGGAGGAGAAACGGCCAGTGGCAGTGTTTATGTCATTAAGTGGCGCTCAACATCCGGAGACATCTGAGGGTGTGGGCCTGACACACCCTTGTGTGTCTGAGGATGTGTGCTTGTGCCACAAGGCATCCCCGAAATTGTTACATTTGTGTTTCGCTTTTTGCGAATGGATTAGTGTTTATAATATTATAATGCGGCAATGTCAAAGACAAAGTGGAATACGAGGTCCAACTGACAAATACTAGACACATCATGGTACTAATTTATTTTGTCAAATAAAGAGTAAATACTTGTGCCCCCACTGCGAATGTAAATTAAAAATCTGCGGCGATTCAAAAGAGAGCTTACCACCCCAAACCCTTTCAGAGAAAAGAAACTTCCAACTTCGGGGAGCCAATGTCTGTAAGAGGATTGTGTGCATATTAGGACCAAAGGAAAACAATTTGTTTGAAAAATAGCCGTGAGCCAGTTCAAAGTCACTTAGCGAACGAAAGAGTCAACTTTTGGGTCGCCCCTCGTTCGCCGAGCAGCTTAAGTATCCTTCATTCGACATGTTTACTTTGCACTCGCCCTACTGGCTCGACCCTACCAGGCCACCTCCCCAAAAGCTACTGCCTCGATACACCCGTTTTTGTCTTCGCAGCCTGCAACTTTAGAAACCATTGAGAAAGCCTTTTGTGTGCTAGTTAGAGGTCCTGCCTGCCCGTCCCTTTCTTGCTCCCTATAGCCCTCTCTCTCGCGCCAGCTCTCTAGGGCTGTATCCCTGTAATATTTTTTTGGTTTAGGTCTCGTTTTTGTGTTGTGACAGGCATGTGTCGGGAGGAGTCTCCTTTTTCCCGGGTCCTTCGCCCGGCCCATGGGCCTAGGCCTTTGTCTCTGGGGCGTTTTCCTCCCATTTTTTCCCTCATTTTTCTACACGTATATTATTTATGCTATTATTGATTTTATATATGGGGGTTCAATAGAGCCGGGACGCGCCCTTTGGGGGCTGCCAGCGTCGCTGCAGATTAACGTGTCGCCAACGCCAAAGCCAGGCGCACGAAATGAAATCATTCTTCGGCGAAATTTATAACCAACTTCGCGAACTCATCAACTTCCCTTTGAGCCGTGCAATTTGTACGTCTCGGCCAGAAAAACACTCGCAGGAGGACGAAAATAAAGAAAAGCGACCGGGTGAGCGAGAGACCAGATTAGGGGTGCTCTTCTTTCAATTTATTTTGTAACACGCGGCGGTCAAAACCTCAATGCGGTCAACGCGCTTCTTGACTTTTTTCCCCCTGCCGCTGCCCTTGTTTTTTCCCTTGTTCCGAGCTGGCCGGCGACTTTTTTGCGTTATTTTAATTTCGACTTTTTAACAAAGTTAACCAAATGTTCGGAATTGAATTTGGGACGAGGCCCAAGTCATAAATGGTCACTCCGGAGAGCGGCTCCTAAGTACACAACGCGGGGCGCCGTGGCTTATGTATTTACACTGCTAACGCCTAAATTAAATTTTAAGCTGTTGATTTGCATTTGCAGCCCGGCCCCGACTGGCTCGGGCTGTGTGTTTATTGAACCCTGATTATGTTTAACAGCGACGGGGCGCGAACAGCCAAAGGAATCAGCATCAACATCAAAATTAGAATCAGAATCCGAATCGGGCACAGGCTCATTAGGCTTTCAGGCTCTTCGCGCTCTTTCTTTTTTGAGCAACGGGGCTAAGGTCGTGCAGGAGGTGGAGGGCTGCCAGTGAAAATGGCTTCTAATTAAGGAGCCGACACACACACACACACAGAGCTCATAAAAAAGGTTAAAGTTAAATAAAGCGCTGGAAAAGTTAAAAATGAGCCGGGTTGCCAGTGCTACTTGTTTTTGGTTCGCTCCTTTGTCTCCGCCGAAAAATCTGTTAAACATTTCATTAGACTTTTTTTCTTCTCTTTTTTTCCACTGGTTTTAATGAAATTAGGCCTGCCACATCAGTCAGCATTAGAGGGGGCCGGAGTGGGCGAGGAAGGGCCTGCCTGGGGTCGAGGCGCAAACGAGTGCCGGGTCGAGGCCTGACAAAATGAAATTAGCCGCGTTCAACAAAACCAAAATCAAATTTTGTACTACAAAGAAGATGAAAAATATACATACATTTGCAATACTATACACGCGAGGGTACACGGCGGAATGTCAACAAAAGTACACTGAGAAAAGTTCAATGTTGTACAGAGGGCAGGAAGAGAAAGCCCACATATTCTTTGATGTTAGGTTCTCTGTGTGTCTCTGCCTAATTTACGCAGCGAAGTAATTTGAAATGAAGGCTGCCAGCGACAGAAGGAGTCGCGGATGCCGATGCCGAAGGACATGGTTCGAAGAATTCTGCTTGGCGAAACCAATTTGCAAACAAGTCAACAATGGCTGGAATGGCTGAAATGACGGCGAAGTGCGCGTAGGCAATAAGCCAAAGTGCAGCCCGATGCTCCATTTTTCTCCGTTCCCTTCTCCCACGGGCCTTTCTTCCGATTCAGAATATGCAAAGAAACCAACTCGAAGCCAGTTAGCTAACTGAGTGTGCTTAGTAAATAGACTCTGGCATAATGAAGCCACTATTGATTGCCAGTAATCCTGCTGTTTGCTCCGATCCTTGACGGAGGAAAATAACTGCAACGCGCTCTTGAAGATTAGCTCTTGAAACTTGTAGTTTTCTTAAACTGCCAATAGACTAATGACTTCAAAATTGATTTATTTCCCAAACTTGAAGTTCTTCTATCTGCTACAAATCGATGTTATTTGTAACACTGACCAGATGATGAACTAATTTGCACAATTAAAATTTATATGAAAACCATTGTGTATATACATAAGATTCGAGAACCTTGAATTTAATTCAATTTACATCAACTTGATGGTGTAAATCGACAGAATGAAGTGTTCTTAGAAACATTACACTCTCCATAAACATTTCTCAGAATTACAATTGGTAATCCGCCTCTTTCGGGCGTATTTTTCATTTGGCAGACAACATGGCAAATATATTTCATTTCGCGCAAACGAAAAAACGAAATGAGAAACAACAAGAAAGGAAAGCTAACTTCGGGCGGAGCCGAAATTTATATACCCTTGCAGTTAAAACCGGATATATATCGCAAACATCGGATATAGTTGGCCGATCCTTATGGGAATAGGAATATATAATCCAATATTTTACAATACAAAATCTAAAAAAAATCCCAAACTTCTATCTTCAAAAATACGAAAGTTGATATTTCTACCAAGTACCATTTCCGATCGTTCAGTTATATGGCAGCTATAGGATATAGTCGGCCGATCCTAATGAAATTTGGTAGGTCGGATCAACTGACCAAATATATAATCTGTACCAAGTTCCAGCTTTCTATCTTCAAAACCACGAAAGTTGGGTCATTTCCGATCGTTCAGTTATATGGCAGCTATAGGATATAGTCGGCCGATCCTTATGAAATTTGGCATGACGTAATGTTTTGCCAAAAATAGCTTACATGTCAAATTTGAACTATCTAACTCTAAAAACACCAAAGTTATACCATTTCCGATCAATCAGTTATATGGCAGCTATAGGATATAGTCGGCCGATCCGGGCCGTTCCGACTTATATACTGCGTGCAAAGGAAAGAAGGGTGTGTGCAAAGTTTCAAGTCGATAGCTTTAAAATTGAGAGACTAGTTTGCGTAGAAACAGACAGACGGACAGACAGACAGACGGACAGACGGACAGACGGACAGACGGACATGCTTATATCAACTCAGGAGGTGATCCTGATCAAGAATATATATACTTTATAGGGTCGGAGATGTCTCCTTCACTGCGTTGCACACTTTTGGACAAAATTATAATACCCTCTGCAAGGGTATAATTTCGTCCCATGGGGTTGAGCTTATGTCGAAAATTGCTTCGCCAGCACAAGGAATAATAACACGAGAACATTTTCAAGACGACTTGAAAAAACAGAAACACAATTCCCCACATGCAGCCATGTAGCTCGCATGCCGCAAGTGGTAATCCGCGTATATGTTGCCGCTTGTTAGTGATTGCTGTTGCTGCCACAATTGTTTGCGCAAATCGTTAAAACGTTAATCAAACAGCAAAGAGAGCAGGCGACACGCCGTCTGCTCTTGTTGTCTTCTGTTCTGGCCCGGTTTGTTTACTCCACAGCCCACGGCGCCAAACAATGGGTTCCCACGCCCACACCTGGCCACGCCAGAAACCGGAGTCCCGAGTCCGGAGTCCGGGACACAGAAACACCTGTGCTGCAGCGCGCCGGAGTCTGGGACTTATTCTGAGCCAGGGCTTGAGCCAACACCCCGCTGGTTAAGTGAAGCCAGCCAGCTGTGAGCCACAAAACCGCAGCGGGCGGGGGTAAATACAGGATCTCAGCCCAACGGAGGGTTTCGCAGGATGCCAGCGATATTTACAAAGGGATTTTATACACTTTTAGCCCGCTTTCCTTTGTGTCTTTGTAGCAATGTATTGGCCGAGAGAACAATGGTCCCCCAAGTACCAATACCAGTTCTGACAAATCAGCAATTGGCCTGATACATCAGGTCCTTTTGAAGCTCTTTTTAAGGTATTGTTTTTTTTTGTTTCCATAAAATATCGAGATAGGTTATCTCTTAGGAAAAAAAAAAATAGTAAATGAAAAACAGCACAAAGGCCCATAAATAAACAAAAACAAGTTTACATACCATTACACTTTCTCAGTTTATGAGGATCTCGTCCATGTCCTTTTTAAATGCGAGCTTTCTGAAAACTTAAATGAACACTAATCAAAAAGGCTTAAATGGCAATTACTGATTTATTGTTTTATAAATAACTATGACATGCGGCCTCTCATTCCAGGCAATATCCAATAACGCACAATCAGGACACTAAGAGTTTGAGCAAAGTGAGAAATTCAGTTTTGCGGGAAAACATTTTAAGAAGCTGTCAACACTGATTAGTGCCCCCAAGCAGTCGCAACCAAAGCCAGTAAAAAACGCCAAACCATGGCAAGCCACCCACCGCCCCCAAAACCGCCGCAACCACAATGGCAACAACAATGGCGAGTGGTCCGGGTCCGCTCCGGGTTAAAGTCGTACATGCAAAGTCACTCAATTGATTTTCAGCAGCTCGTTGTCAATTATCTGCAGTGGCTCGCTGGCTTGGACTTTTGTTTCCCTGCCCATTCAACCGGGACCTGGCTTTGGTCTGCCAAGGGCCGCCGCCGTCTGCCTTGTCCGTTCGTTCGCCCAGTTCCGTTTCGGTCGGTTTTGGCCAGGTCCTAATGGCATTGCCTTGCCGCTGCCACTGGCAGTGGCCTTCGCACACACACATACGGACACTCGCACAGGGAAATGCACAATGAGACACTCGGTGCACTTGTCGAGCGTACTTGAACAGTTTCAAGGACACCAATCGCTGCCAACACACACTGCTGAGCACACTGGCCCAGTCCGTGTCCCTCTGTTTGTCTTGGTATTTGTGTTCTTGGCTCTTGCAAAAATATAAATCAGCTGTTGTCCATGATTCATTGAGTAAAACGCTAGCTCTGTCTCTCTCGTCCTTCCAAGTCCTTCTCTCTTTCTGTTCCTTTTGGGCGTGTGCAGGAAACTGTGTTAATATGCGTGGAACTCTCGTTGTTTGTTAGCCTTTGTAGTGCAAGCCTTTCTCAATTCCATTAGGCCACGTCACCAGCCCACCACCCAGCTAGTCCACCAACCCACTAGCCCACTTTTCTCTCTCAAAAGCAAGGCAGCTATTTTACCTTGGCATTGTGCCAGATGTAGTTGCAACTTAACCCATTTTGGGGCCACACTTGTTCAGCTTAAACTACGTTTAAAGAGCTAATTACTAGACGATGGTAACCAAACGGAATATCCTTTAAAGGGAATTTATTAATGTTTTTATTGGTATTCATCCATAAACATTTTTCGTCAGCTAAAAAACCATTAGAGGTAAAAATCTATAGTTATTTTACGCATTTTTTCCGATAATAAATTTCATTAAGCTGAAAAACATTGCAACATTGGTTGCAGTCTTTTTTGCCATCATTCAATTTATAAATTCTATAGATAATATTTTGTACAGTTTTAATATTTTAAATACTTTTTACATATCCCTTTATATGAAGCATTTTTCCCTCTACAAAGGGTTAAACATATTCAGCCCCCGAGTGGCAACAGCTTTCGGCAAGTTGTGTGCATTCCGCATAGAAAATGCCTTTTCATTTCGCAAAAATTCACTGCGAGCAGAGTTAACTCTGAATAAATAAGCTGGGCTGAATTAATTTCGGCTCGCTTTAAGGGAGTAATCAGTGTAAAGAATTAAATTTTAGTGAACTCCGGCGTTAACATTAATCCAGAATTACACGGGGATAAATTACTTTTCATCTACCGGGTCGGCCGGACGAAGGCTGCGGATGAAGTGTGCGAGTGAGTCCTTAAAAATAGCCGCTGGAAGGACGCGGCCCAGCGGACTGCACATTAAGGCCCACTTGCGATCCAATTAAAGGCCGTTTCGCCGCTCATCGTCGGACTGACTGACCCACATAAATAATGCATAAGCCATAATCTACGAAATAATGCGTTGCCCAATTGCCCCTGGCAGCAGCACTGAACTTGGGCCACTTGGCGGCGCCCTTGCCTACATTTTTTATAAGTTCCCCGACGAGGCGTTCGCCTGGCAACAGCTCGACAAAAAATACATAACAAAATCAACCCGGAAAAGGGAAACAGATTAAAAAGCTGGCGGACCTGGTAGCAACCAGGACAACTCATTGTCGGACGGAGGGCCAAAGCCAGTTGGCTTGGGTGAAATGAACAGTTCTAAGGCCAAAGTATGCCCACAAAAAACCCCACTACAGTACATCTTCTATATTTCCAATTTCCTGAACTTAACAATTTTTTTAAATTGCTCCAAATAAACGGGCATGAAGTCTAAAGGAATTGGGAAAAAGTGCTTCATTACAGAAATAAAAGACTATCCTTCTACCCTTAGACTATCCCTAAAGTCTATAACCATTAGATTTTAAACAAAAAAAAAATGGTAAACCAAAGCCAAATCGGTTCTTGCACGAAATTGTATGATTTATGGATGGCAGACTGTATGTATTTGGACTTGTTCTGGCCCCTTTAATCCTGACCCGGGCTCTGATTTTGCTGCATTAGCCAGGAAGCCAACGTCAACGCCAACGCGCTGAACACGTGACATTTTGCGGCTGAGCCATTTATGGCCTTCATATTTATTGCAATAGTTGCTGCCAGCGGACAATGTGAGAGTGGAAAGTGGATGTGAAAGTGAGCGGGTGTGGGTATGTGTGCTTGTGTTTGTGGACCGAGTGAAAGTTAAATGAAGCTGGCCAAGGGCTTGGGCTGCTGCTCCGGATCTCGTCCTTGTCTGTCACCGTTAACGCTTCGATGGCTGCCTCATATTGACTTTTCCATTTCCTTTGTACCACTTGGAGTGGCCACAGGACAGTGCCAACACTTTAGTCAAATTGAACTTGAATGGTGAACAGAGTCTTTGTCGAAGTCCACCCATTGTTTAGTCTTTTGGTTTTTATAATTTTGAGCGGTAAACAGATCTAATTGCTTTCTATTTTTAATATAATGAGCAGCCGTATCAAGTCGGCAGAAGGGAGCTCCTTGAATTTCAGGCTGTTGAATAAAGTTTAAGGTCATAAAAATTAATTAAAAACAATTTGCCAGCCAGGCGCACAGGCGCACGTACACGCACCACGAGGCGTATGAGTAATTTCTGCTTGAAAACAGTGCTCGCTTTTCAGCGCCGCCCCTTTGTTTTCATAGTTTTTTGTTTGGTTATTTCTTTTAATTAGCGCGTGCGGTCTTGACGCGTGCCGCTTCGCTTTCCCAGCACTTTCTGAAACGCCTTTTTATTTTTTTTGCCCAGTGTACTCTGGCAGAAAGCTCCACAAGCGCTTATGCTAATGTTTTTTGTCTTGTGCCGCCCATTACAAACGCAAAAAACACAAAATATGAATGGGAATATATGAACATTATATGCAGAGGGGATCTCCGACTAAGGTTTTTGTGGTGCGAGATGGTGGGGCGGTGAATATCAAAGAGCCAGAAAGTAAATGGCCGTGTGCTGTTTAAATTCGGTGGTCAACATTCTTGTGGTGCCCGCTATAAACAAAATGGGAATAACAAAATGAAAATTACAAAGCACAAAAAACACCAGGTTGGGGAATAGAGAGGGAAAACTACAGCAGCCTTGACTTGGCCGAATGCAAATTTTTTTGGCGGCCTCGGAGGGCGGAACAAACGCTGGGGCGGGCTGCCGGGCATTGTTTGTTGATGTTGGGACCATAAATTCAAGCCATGTTAAAGGAAAAGTTCGCAACAACAAATCAATAAAACTGCCATCAAGTGCCAGCAATGAAAACTAGCCCCAAAGCCACTTTCCCAACTCGGCAGCCAGTTGGTTTTGAGCCCTCCCACTTATCCCCTGTACACACTGCCTATACTTGTGCATATATTTATGTTCCACGAGGTATGATTACTATATAATAAACTTTGCCAAAGCCGACTGAAACAAAACAGAAAGCAAAAGTTTCCCTCAAGCTTGAATTTATGTGTTTTTTTAAAAAGAGGCAAAAATAATCCCATTGAAAAAGTTAACTGTGAAGACAACTTTTGAGGGTGAGACTGGTTTTTTGATACTCATATAATTATACATGTATATAGGTAGGTCTGGTATCATGATGCTAAAAAACTTATTGATTTTATTTAAGAAAGGCGAAAGAAAGTTCTTGCTGAAGCTGCAGAAAGGTTTTTATTGAGCATCTGCCAAGTTTTCTAAAGGGATATAATAGAAAGTTTCCACTGATAAATATTAGTGAATACTACTTAAAAGTTTACAAACTAAAATGGAAAAAGAATCTTAAGCTAAGTTATAGCAGATTATCACACCAGGGCTTGTAGTACTGTTTCCAAATAAGCAACCGTTCCACGGGCTAATGAAGTAATCATTCTGCCAAAATGTACGGAATATATAAACATAATCACGCTAATCCGGTTAGCTGTCTTTTAGCGTTTCCGTTTTATTTATTCCGAGTTTGTGCTTTCCTCTTGCCTACACTTTTTACGGCCTCATCAGCGGCGTCTGTGTATTTACCCAGGCCTTATAAATAATTTAGGGCAGCGGCGGAAAAAATAAAAAGGAAGCCAAGACAAAATCTGAAACAGTTCATTTAACTTAAATTGCTCGGTAATTGTGCTCAAATGTTTCGTACATTTTCTCATTAAGTGCAACAAATTTGGCCCGTTGTTTAGTCCGTCGTCCGGCGCCCGGACGTTGAGTGCAATTAGCTGAGCATTTTAAATTTGACACTTTAAACGCTTCGACTCAGCTGTCAATACGAGACCAAAGTGGCCAACCGAGCTGTGGGCCATAATGTCCGCCTCCTGCCACCCTGCAGCCGCACACACTCACGTCCTGCCGCCGCCGCCCTTGCAAACGGATGTGACCCATCGACTCGCACAAGAGCAATTAAAAGTCACAGGACGACCCCGACGCGTCGAATGCTCATTTGCATATGACCAGCGTCATAATTACGTCATAATTGCCATGCATCACCCACGCCCAGGCCCATCACCCCAGCACCATTCGACTGCAGAAAAAAGGACAACCAAAACCAGTTCAAAAGAGCTGAAAAGTTAATTACCAGCGGAATCGTGTGCCGTCCTGCACACTTGACTTGCGATAATATTTTTAATTATTTCTAAACTCGACACGCCATCGAATGATGACGCTGGCAATCGCAATCCGGAAATCGTGCAATTCAGGATGTCAATTATAAATGTCAGTTAACGAAATTTGGCCTGAATGGCAGGGCCATCTATTTCCAATAATACCCAATTGTTGAGCGACGACCTCCGTGCCGCAGAAGTTCAATGCCGTGTGCACTCCAACACATTGTCACGCTATCCGTTTTTCCTGTTTAATGCGCTTTTCCCAGTGCATTTTTCACTCACTAGGGGAATGTCCCCTTGCATCAGTTATTGCCCTCTAGTTTATTATTTATAAAAGCACTAGAACATATGTTGGCTTAACTATTTTGTGTAATTAATCAAGGAACATTGCGGAAAAAGTGAGGAGTAGAGTTTATCTACTAGATGCTACTTTTTTCTTATTATTAGAAATTTATAAATTTTCGTAAATGATGAAATGGTTGTAGACAAACCACCTAATTTTTGGTGCTTTGGAATAGGCCTTTAGAAGTAACAAAATAAAGAGACTCTCTATAACACCTAACACCTCTAAAAGCATCCGATTTGGCAGAATTGAGATATGGTTATTATAGCAAATTGTTCACAGTAAATTAATAAATAATATATTGACTAAGATTAGCAGCAATAAATATATTTTGAATACAATACTATACAATAATACAATAGTATACTTTTGATTAATGCTATTAAATTATGAGATAAAAAATTTTAATAATAGTATAGAATTATATCTTTATTTTTTTATCTGAGCAAATTTTTTCACACTAATCATTAATCTTATAATATCTGTAAACATCTGCATGGTTGCATAAATCAAATATTAATAAATTTTTCTTTTTCAATATAATTTTATGTATAATTTATTATAACTATTCTACCCTCTAAAGCTATTCTAAAATATATCCCCAAACCCCAAACCTTTTACTTGCAGAGGGACTTAAAGCATTTATTCCTTTAATTCATTAGCCAGGATTTAAGGAAAGCACACACACCGCTCTGCGTGTTATTTCATTTAATTTTTTCATTACTCGCCCCGCGGCTGCCGCGCCAAACAAATGTTGCACGCCATGGCAGGCTCCCAGGGGCAAAGTATCGGGCGGAGTGGGACTTTAGGGAAGCATGGGGGGGCACGATGCGCGATACATGAATTCACGATACAATTAATGGCCGTCAGGAGGCACAACGTCTACGGGCCGCATTTGATTTGTATTTATATTGAGCAGGCGGGGCACGAAACAGATTTCCACCAAGGACCCACCGGGTCCGGGCGGCTGAAGTCGAACAAATATTTATAACCCAATCACTATATATACAAGTATAGGGGCAATCGTCTGCCAGTCTGTCACTCACATGAAGCCGGAGTGAAGTGGAAATGGCCGTGGCATTGACTGTGGCAGGAAAAGTCACGCCAGGACGGCTACCGGGTAAACTGGCGTAATTGAAAGCGACTTCCTTGCGAGTGCCTCTCAAGGGCATCCTCGCATCCGGCTGGCGCCAGTTTATTGAAATCGGTCTAGAGTCCGAGACCGATTATCTGATTGCTGGCCCTGATCCACTGGCCACTATTCACTCCAGCGTTTACGTTCAGTCTGGCCTGGCATGTAATTTGATTATATATGGTGTGTGGTCCAGTCGGTATGCAGGATGAGGCCTCCAGCCTTGCCGCAATGTTTGTCTAATTGACAGTAATTAAACGAATGCCCTCCCCTGATAAACTGAGTGTGAGCCCGAGTGGCAACAAATTTGCCACATCAGCCTGGATGTCATAGCCAAATTGATGGATGATGACTAGGGCGACCAGGGCGTGGAGCAACAGGACAACGGTTAAGTCATGCGTGCGGGCTTAGATTATTGGTGGTGCTGGTGTTGCCGACAGGACATGCAGCGTCACTCTCATATTAAATAAAAATCAACAAAAGTGTTGCACACTGACATGGTGATACTCATCCAGTTACAGTAGAGACTCCATCAGAAAAACGTCCTTCCAAGTGAACTACATTTGGAGGGAACACACTGTGGAGTACACTATACAGTCTATCAACCACATTTCGCTGTTCTCGGTAAATATTTTCACTTCAGCTAACTTGATTGTATAAATTCTATAATACTGCAAGCAAGTCCGAGATTTTCAAATGCCAATGTCAGTGCCAACAGCCAGTAGCAACGACAAAGCCACTACCATTGCCAGTGCCACTGCCAACGCCCCTGATGCGTATTTGGCCAAAAACTCGATTTTCGATTTGAATTCGTTTGCTTTTATGCTCTGACCTCGTCCTCGGCTAGTCCTCGTCCTCGTGCCCTTCGGAAGGCCTCAATTGTAGCAGCAGGAGGTATATTGTGCTGGCATTGCCGTGTGGCCAAGCCGATGTGTTTGGTAATGTGGCTGCTGCATTTGCAATTTCTAAATTCCCGGCGCCATGCAACGGCAGCAAAAATTACAGTGGCAACAAGATTGAATAGAACGCCCCAAACACAAAAACTAGCAGCCCCCAGGCCCACCTGTCCATCATTACCGCCGTCACTGTCCACGGGTTTCTGGCCAAGAGCTCCAACAACGCTGCCACCTACCACTTCAGCTGCTCCCACTGCATTTTGGCCCCGGGACTGGCCTGGCTATTTCGTTTTCAACTTTTACTATTTGGTATTTGGCTATGGATCTCCGCACTCAGTGTGTAGGTACTTTGCAAGTCTGTCGACCAGAAATGGCCAAAACCCGTATGAAAACTTTATCAGCTCGAGACGAAATAGTTAGGGAGAAAGTTTGGGAAATCCCATAAATGTTGGTCAAATGTTTTTAAATTTTCGAGAAAACTCAAGTAAGAAAATTGTACGGGTATCTGTGCCTTGGCGAAGATTATTCGAAAAGTTTTTAATTAGTTTTCGGTCGAACTTAAAGCCAACTTACCACTCACTGACCAGGTCCTTAAAGTTGGTTAAGCAAGCCCCTAATCGCATCTTATCAATCACCCCGACAGGTAGGCTCTCGAGTCTATAGTAATTAATATTTGATGCAGGAGCGACGATAAAGTCGCAGCCATTATGCAGGTGTGCTCGACATCAAAGTGGCCGCAAGCACAATACTTGGCCCATAAATAATCCGGTCGCAGCAAACAATACACAAAGCCAATTTGAAGCCTTTTTCGGCATGGCTGAAATTTGATTAAGTGAGTGCCACACCCGCCGGAGCCGCAAGAGGGGCGCAAATGGGGCCATCAATTCAAATCAGTCGGTCGGGCCACAATAAACAGGGCTTGCGGTCGAACCTGAGTGAGCGCTGCGAGACGCCCGCCATATTAGCAGGCATTTTTAACAATTCTCCCTAATGGCCGAGATCGCTTTTGGCCAAGGTGAGCTCGCAGACAGCCAGACCGGCAAACATGCCAACAAACACGCCGCAAGCAAATGAATGTTTGAAGCGGAATGGCGCCGTTTAATCAGGCAAAGTGATTTCGCCAGCCTGTGTGGGTCTGTGTGGGTGTGCGTACAATCAACTTATCATTTTGCATATGTGTGAGCCAGATAGAGCCGGAACCAAGAACAAGAAGAAGAAGCAGCCGGAGCAGGAGCAAAATCAAAATCTAAGGCTGGCGAGGAGGAGGCCCACGTAGACAGGAAGCCCATCCAGTGCCAGCTGATGTTAAGGTAGTTTAACCTTACGCAACGACCTAACTGTAAATCTACGTCCGCTGTCATGCAAAGTTCCTGCCGACTGCCGGAGTTGCACTGGAAAAAATATATTGAAAAGCTGCAGAATTAAAAAGAAATATTTGTGAGACAAACCTTCTCTAAAAAAAAAACCAATCATAAGTAATTATATTGTATTAAATTTCATCGAAAAATCTATAGCTTAGTTGTTAAGTAGTTTGTAAACAGTTCTTTGAGAAATTATCTTTTTAAAAATGTAGATTGCCTTAATGTAGACTTCTTTAGTTCCGAAAAGTTATACAAGCTAGATCTTATTTATGTAGTATCATAGTAATAATATTTTTCCAGACAGATTATTGTTTTTATGGAAAGTGGAAATAAAAAATTGAAAATTGCACCTTAAAATTTCAAGAAAATATCCAAATTAAACCCAAATATAAACTTTTTGATATGTTTTCTTATAAAAACTAAATATAATTTTTAGATAGTTTTTTCCGAGTGCAGTCCCGACATATATCGAGCCTTCATGTGCGTGTCTGGCTCGCGACTTTCCTTCTGCCTCTCTCCTATTTTTCCATTTTTTTTATTTTTTTGGTTCATTTTTCCCAAGAGGTGGAGGAAAATTTATTACCATTTTGCAGTTATAATGTTTCAATATTTCCAAGAGGGCACCGTACTAGGGCTGGCCCGTGTGCCCATTATCGCAATTTAAGCCCGATTGAGGCAGATATATATCCTTCGCCTAGCGGCTCCATAGATTTGCCAGACTACGTGATGTATGAACCGTAGCCTGGATCCAGAATGCATGCGAGCCTACCGGCTTTAAATGGAGAGCGACCATCGAACGGATAACTTCCAGGCGCTTTTTCAACCACCTGCGGTCAATAATTGCTCCTGACTTTAACTGGGGGATTTCTAACCGGTGGATAAGGCTTACTGGGGCGGACGGCAGGAGCACGCCTGGTTAAGCCAACTAATTGGCATGTGGCAAGTTTCTAATGAGTTGCCCCAACTTTCAGAGCCAGTTGGGGCAGTAAAAACAGCTGCGTCAGCCATGACTCGATGCTTAGCCCGGCCAAGACATCTGGTCGTAACTCATACAAATCAAATGAATGGCAAGCCCCGAGGATAATTCTTATTGATAGTGTTTCTTAGTTCTGTTTGAATCTTAATTTGCAACTGAAAAGCATAATATTTCATTTTCTAATTTACTTCTACTACCAATTACAGAAATTCCAGAAAAATATAAGTTTTGCCCAGCAAAAATGGTTAAAAGGGAAAAATTTTAAACTCATAGTCCTCGAAATAAACATTTTCAAATTAGGTAAAATATTCAACTTTTATAAATGTATTGTGAAAGTGGTTGCACTTTCAAATGGTAAACGATGAGCACGCACTCATCGAAAATGGATCCTGTTCTGAGATTTTTTTTTTGAAAATGTTGGCTGCAAGCCCCGCAAAATATTTTTATGCTTCATCAGGCCGAATAAAGCCAGTAGCTTTTGGTTTTTGGGGAGGGTCTTTTTTGTGGCGATGTGAGGTTTTCTGGGGGGAAAAGGATACTTTATCAGCTTGCACACAAGCACACATATCCTGCTGCAGCCGGTACATCAATTCCCTGCCCCAGAGTGCCTCGCATTTCCAATTTAAGCGCGCCCTGTGACTATGAAAATTGTATTAATTTTTCCAATAAAAAGGACCTGGAAAATTGTAAAAATAATTCCATGAGAGAGGTCAGCGTAAATAAAATTCCCATGCTTATTTAATTTTTGGCTGTTTATAGCGTCGCCTGGCTCATTTAGAATGCAAATTTGTCCGCACGCTAGAGTCGTGGTTGGACTCCCGCCTCTCGAGTAAACAACGCCAACTTTTGGGAGCTGCAATTTATTTAAATAAATAATAAATATATTGTATGCACTATATATACACATCATTAGATCCTCTCAAAACACGGTTGTAGGTAGCTAACAGCATAAACTAGTCATTTACTTTCATAGGTGGATTATTTTTGCGTCGCATCGAATTCCGCTTGCCGTCATAAGTGTCTGTGGGAGTATGTCTAAGTTGGTTCGAGCCTGGCCTCAACCTTGTCCTGGGAACGTCCTCCGCATTCCATGTCCGTGTCCGCATTCGCATCCGCAGTGTGGTGTCCTGGCGTCCTTGTCGTGACTTAATCTCCTCCGCCGCCGCCACCGCCGCCGCACACTTGAGCACGTTTTCCCAGGCGCGGCTTGAACGGCACCGATTTCTTTATCATGCGCGACATGAACTGCCCGCCAGTGGCCTCCTCGCTGCCCGCCAGAGCCACGCCCACTTCCAAGCCCCTAGAGCTGCGACCGCCGTCGCCGCCGTCCAGTAGCTGCTGAAAGTCAATGCTGCGGCCAAGGCGTGGCGTGCGCACGCGATAAGCGGGCTCGCCGCTGCTCTGCACTTTAAACAAAAAATGCCAGAAAAGGATAAAGGGTAAACTACAATTTGACCAAAATTAAGCTCACAAAATGATACTTTTCTGAGATCTTATCTTTGTCTGACTCTCATATGGATACATATCTTTTCAAAAAGACGAGCCGTTTGTATAATATTTTTCTATCTGCATAATATAGTAAAAAGCTTATGGAAACAGTAAGCCCCAGTAATGGAGATGGTTGCGTGAACGTGATTTGGAATCCAATTAGAAGAGCTCAAGCCTCGAATCGTCTTATTTTCCACACATTTCGTCACGCAACCATCTCCACGCGGCATAACGTATACGCAGTGTGAGCCTGCGAAGCAGTGTAGGATGAAGGACTTACGCTGGCGCAGCTTTTGCAGCAGAAGGTAGTAGGTCAACGGCGGCATGCTCTCCAAGTCGAATTCCTGGCCCTGCGGCGGCACGGCGTTCAGTGGCAGAGTGGCACTCGCCTTTTGGGCCAAACTGTTCTCCTCCAGCTCGTCAATGATGTCAGTCAGCTCCTTGTACTCGCCCATGGCGCGCTTATGCCGAGCCTCGTTCATTGATGTCCTTGCTGCTGCTGCTGATGCGGATGCTGATGCTGGTCCTGTTCCTGGTCCTGATGATCCTCTGCCAGAGGTAGCGCTGATGTGATTTGCCAAATCCAGTTTGCTCGTGCCCTGCCAAAATAAAGTGCCACAAAGCAGGGCACACGAAAAAATGAAAAAGAAAATATTTGAAATATTTCCTTGGAGACTGTTTTTTTAGGGGGCCCTGGCTGGAGAGGCTGCCAAACTGTCGACACGTGTTAAGTTATTTTTATGCCGCCTATTTATGCTCATACTCGTACGTGCCCCGCACACACACAGCCATCTTACCACACCGTGTAGGTGGGTGATTCTGCGACTGTGTGGGTGTTTGGTGTGTGCGAATGTGCGAGTCAAGCACTTTATTGTTTCAATTTACAACCCGGCAGGCAGCGAGTGTGCCGCTTGATTAGACAACTCAATGTAGATTGAAATGCCGACACCTGAAATCGGCTTGTGAATCGCACTTCGCCCATAAACGCTCCTCTTCGCCGAGGGCGTCACTTGCCCTTTCCCAACCTGGCATTAAACCCCAATTTTGGCAAACCATTTTATGTTGCGTATACGGCCCGAGGGGCCCTAACTTGCGTTCGTTAATCAAATGCGAATCGATATCCGGCTGCAGCTTAATTGGTAGCATACTTGAAAAATGCTACTGACAGCCAGGAAATGAAGGCAACCGCAAGGTGCAGAACTCCAAGAACTGCGTCTTTCGCAACGGATTCGGGTGTGAATCCTGAACTTGAAATCTAGGAACGTAAAACTGCCAAACAACTTAGGAGCCAGCAGCTTGAGCAAATTATCGTACCTGGCTAACGAATGAACTTGCGCTTGGGCAAATAGCACTAATTAAGTGGCGCTTGTTCGGCTCGTTTCACCTCGTTACCCGCACTCCGCCTCCACTCACCTGCAGGGACTTGGCCTGGCTGCAAACAAGGACGTAGAAGGACGCCGCGATTAGCAGCAGTGTGCAATAACTCGGACGACACATAACTCGATTGGTTGGCTTGCCCGGGGCGGTTTCTGTGCTCCGCTAAGGACACTCGGGGACGCGGTGCTGCCTAATGACTCTCTGCCGGACACTTTGCCGGCCAACTGATGCCAGCAGTCCGGCGATCCTGAATTTTTATAGCCCAGACTCGGCCGGACACCCCGCAGTCCATAGAAGCCTGATTAGCTCCGCGAATGACAGGCGCTAAGTGATTTGTTATGCACTCTAATCTGCATCGACTGCCCGCTGGTCGAGGCATCGAGGCATCAAGCGGCAAATCCAAACCGGAAGCGCCACCAATTTGTTGCAATCAGAGCGATGGTAAACAGGGCACAGTCCATGGGAGGGACTTTTTCGATTGGGGGTCTAATTGAGGGTCGAAAATCAAAGTGTTTATAGGGCAATCAATATAGTTGGGCTTAAAACACTAAGGAAAATGAGTTGAATACTTGTTTTGTATTATAATTTTAGAAGGTGGATATCTTAGAGTTTCTAGGGATTCTTACCTAATGGTTATCATAAAAAAAAAGGATAGGTTCTTCCTAGGTACTCTTTTTACGACCAAATTGTATTCATTAGCTTGAAAAGAGTCCCTTAACTTGTAAGTAACATTTCGATCAAGTATTAGGAATTGGGAAATAAGTATTATTTCCCTGTGTATTAGGAACGCAATGGGATTGGAGCAAATCAGAGCGTGTGAAACGCCACGCCTCAGCACTCAGAGGGCGTGGGCATTAGTGACAACACCCACGCCGAAGCCAATGTCAATGCCGGTGCCGCCGCCAATCGATCAATCTTATTTAAATGTTGACAGTTGTCTGCGCAATGTATCTCAGCTTGAGGCCTGCCGAAGCTTGTTGGGGAAAGGATGCTTCGGTGGCTTGGGTGACTTGGATGTCCCTGCTGCCGTTGTTGGCTTATTTAAATGCCATTTCTGAGCCGCATTAGGTTCAATTTGTTGGGTAAACATCTGCCACACCTGGACCGAAAGACCTGGGAATCCAGGCCCCCGGGACACTGGGTTCGGGCCTGTCAGCAAGCATTTTAAATCCGATTCCAGAAGCTCCGATTGTCGATTGTCACATCAGAATAACGGGTCAGCAAGGTGACAGCCCAGTGAAATTATTTACACTATGTGGGAAATATAATCCCAAACCCTTTGCCGCCTTTCAATAGCGTCACAATGCTGCAAATCACTAGCATTTTCAATTAACTAAACTCGGACATCAGCCATCCATCAATCCGCTGCCTTTTCCTGGTCTCGCCCTTGCAACCGGTGCAGCTGGGGCAGCAACTGCAAATCTGCTGGTTGAGTGTTTATTTGTGCCACTAATTTACACAAACATGACCCGGACACGTCGACCCAGAGCTGAACCCGACAACGGTGACCTGACGACCCCCAGATGGCTCTTATTTATTTAGTAACTCAATGTGGGGCAACCTCTTGTCCTGGCCCTGCCTGGATTCAGAAGGATTTATCTGTTTGCCAGAGTGCTGAAAATGGAGCCTTAAAAGTATATCCTTGAACGAAAAAAAATAAACAGCAATAAAGTAACAAACAATTTATTTGCAGCCAAAAATGGGAGAAAAATGTTGTGGTGATTAGTTTAGATTGTATGACCTTCATCCGTTGCGAAATAATTGTGAAATATTGTAACAAATTTCAGCAAAACCTGAAACAGAAACACAAACTGAACTGAACTTGGCTCAGCCCTTTTAATTGTCAATTTACGTCAAAAACAGTACAAATGGAATTAATTTGACTGCAAAAGCTGCCCTTGCATTCCTAAAAGTTTCATTTTGTTTCCATGAAACCAAAAGTTCCGGCAATCGAATAACCTATGACCTCAAATGCAGATGCTTTGCTTGATATTTCTCTGTCAATTATTGGTAAGTCAGTAATCTGCACTTATCTTGTCGGTTATCAGTTTGCCGGGAGGAAGCTCTGGCCAAGGACATCCAGTAAGTTGTTTGCCATCGAAGCTGCAGCGGTTCAATTATTTGCTCTTGTGCGTTTTATCAGCCCGCTAATGCTTCTCCGAAGTTAAGCCTTCAAGTGGCGCGCATCTAATGCCCTTAACGCCCACTGGTGTCCTGTGTCCCTGTGGCACGGCTCGTCCTGGCGAAGGGATTTAATTGAATTAGTCGTGTACAGTACGCGAGGCGCTTTGAAGTTTGCACTTTGCGCCTCCTTGCGCCACCCACTCCGCGACGCCTGACAGCCACGACCCCGTATCCCAGGTTCCAGGACTCTCTGTTGACCCACGAAGCTGCCTCTGTTGACGTTTGCGCTTAAGCGGAACTCGAGTGCCGGAAGGGCAGCGGCTTTATAAAGTTTCCGGCTCAGGATCTGGCTCCGGCCCGGGCAAGAGCCCATAATTAAGCTATATGGTGAGTGTTGGGACCAAAGACTTTGCCAGTCGAGCGACCAATAAATAATGAAATTTATAAAGCCACAGAACAAAGCAAAATGAGACTGGGGAGCGCGGCTATGATGTGGTTTTTATCCTTCGAAAATCCGAGTATTAAAACATTTAGTTGCCAATCTTGGCAGATACTATCCTCTGGTCGGTCGCCGAGTAAACAAACCGACAGCCGAAGGACAACGCAAGGAGCTGTAACTGTCATGTAATCGACTCGCCAAGGCTGCGATTGTCTCTGTCTTCTGTCCATATATATCCTTTACAAATATTAAAATCAAAACGGTGAAGGATGTTCAAAGAAAGAGAAACAGGAAAATCCAATTCGTTATACGACCTGGATAACGACTTGTAGCCAACGATTTATGTGACTCTCAAGGACTGCACTTCCTTTCGATGCGCCACTGATTTTTCTGAGAGGAATTTAGCCAAGAATAGGGGATTTGGCTGTTCAGATAGTACAGCCACAGCGAGTCTGACTCGGAAAAACTTGCCACTCTCGGAGCTTCAATAATCTGGCTTTAATCTCTGTTTTAAAGCAACAACATTGTGTCTATATGCAATTCCCCACAAGTGTCAGCACTTGACAGTCGCTGGGGATGAGAGCATGGCATATATATGCACATATACTCGTATAGTACGAATGCAGATGCGTGGAAGTGCTCCCTCGCAAATGCATTGCATGCCGTGTGCTCACACTGCGTATACGCAATTTATTTCTGTTATTTTAATGTTCCAGAGGAAAGTTGATAGACCGAAGGACGACCGGGACTGGCAGACTGGCGGACTGGCGGACTGGTGGACTAGTGGACTGGCGGACAGTCGGACATACCGGATCTGACAGCTGACAGTCTCCGAGTGAAGATAGGGGGTTGGAGCTTTTGTGTAGCTGTGCACAAATTGCCGGGCAAATCAATATGCCAGCCAATGGGTTTTATGGCTCCTGAATTTTGTATGTGCGCTCACATAAAAACTCCCCCGGGCGTCGCTAGCACTCGTTTCGCCAATTTCATGCAATTTCACAGCCTTCACACTCCTTCGATTATTTCATAAATTATTTATTTATTCATTTGCAGCTGCCGACTGTCGCCGACTGTTGCGCTCGCTCGAGTGCCGAAAACTGCTGGATTCCAATCGAAATCGAACCGGGTGCTGGCTTCTCACCCTTTGCCACAGAGGCTCTGAAATGAAGCGGAGCTCTGGGAGGGAACTCCGACTTGCCGACTTGAAGAGTGAGAGCAACAGGAAGAAGAACCAATATGACGACGAACTTTGGCCGACTGGTTGTTTGCATTGCAGATTGCAATTACTGGAGTTTTAAATTTCACGGAGCCAAAGGTAAAGCCCAACTGCTGCGAGGACGAGACGTCATCATTATGGACCCGACTTTAATGAGCTGCCCTTCAAGAGGGACGCGCCGTGTGAAGTGACCATGAAATTGAAAGACATGTCGGGGGCCACAGTCTCTGAGCTTCTTGGCACAACAATGACATTGCCCCTGGCTCTGGCAGGCACACCAGCAACATCGGCATCCACCAGCAGCAGGCTGGGCAAATCGATAGCGGCACTTGCCACAGGTAGTGCCGCAGCCCTAAATGCCACCGTTGCAACAACAGCAGCGACAACAACCAGAGCCGCCACCACTAATGGCAACCCACTGCTGGCAGCAGCAACATCAACATTAGCCACCACCCTGCCACCTGCAACGGCAACGACAGCGACAACAGCTGCAGTTGCAACATCGAGTTTGCCTACAACACTGCAATTTTTAGATGCCTCGTTGACTTCGCTATCGTTAACAGCCACATCATCGGCGTCGTCCACGTCCTTTGCGTCCTCCGAGAGTCCGTTTGATTTTCTTGCCACAAACACAACAGCACAAGCCATTGCCAACGACAACACTAGCCACATTCTCGAAGAGGGGCTCGATCTGGACGAGGAAAGCTGGCTGGATGTATCCCTGCTGGTGCTCAAAGGATTCATCTTCTCGTCAATCATCCTGGCGGCTGTCCTGGGCAACGCACTGGTCATCATATCTGTGCAGAGAAATCGCAAGTTGCGGTAAGTATCTGAGAACACCTGCTTACACCTTGTGAACCTGGTGAGTCAACCGAACCGCCTGAATTTAATTGACGGGCATTGCCAGTGGCAAGGACAATGCAGGTAACCGGCTGCGAGAGTCCTTTGTGCCAGCGTAATAAATGTAATTTAAATGAGCGACAAGTGGAATAATAAAGCACAAAACGAAGTTAAATGCGACACACAAGCCCATCGCTGCCATGACAGTGGCGCGATGACAGGACGCCCCAGAGTGCACTGCAAATAAGTGTAGCATAGCATTCAGGGCAGGGCTCGAATCCGTCCCTTGCCACGCCCCTAGCCCTCTTTCCCCCGTTAATGTTGCTCAACGTATATGCGTGCAGCAGCAGAGCACATCGCGGATGTTGATTAAAGAGTTTATTATGACATTATACTAAAAACCTTAAAGTGCTCAGCTTACCGTTTACAACATTATTACAGGACATAACCGGCTTGGCATACAGGGATCTCTTTAGGATTCTAATAAAAGATTAAAAATATCTGAAGCTTAAAGGAGGTAACAAAACAAGGAGATTACGAAGAGAGAGTTTTTTAAATATTAACTGGAGCTTAGGGTTGCTTTTTTATAAAAGATATTTTCTTTCAGACTTAAAGAGATGCATTTAATTCAGGTACTGAAATGGACTGAAACATGGTCAAGATAGAAATAAAATAAATAATCATAAAATACCTTAGCACATTGCCGGGACGACTGGTTAGCTGTGGATGACAGGTGAGAGTTGAAAGGTGGCTCGCCAGTCGAATGGCTTATGACAGGCGTGGAAATTGCAGCATACAGGTGAACTGTTGGCCTCGGAAGACCGGAAATGGAAATGCAATGCTATGCTAGCTGCCAGGATATAGTGGGGTTAAAAAGGATACACACACAACAGGACTGGGATCATCTACATATGATTCATATTTCGCTTGTCATTCATTTGGAAAGGTTACGGTCCGGTTCAAGGGGACGGGGTCCGGACTCCGGAACAGTGCCATCCACACGGAATACGCAACCAAATACCAAACCGGGGATACTAACAAATTCTGGGACTATTGTTTCGTTCACAGGGTGATAACCAATTACTTTGTCGTCTCGTTGGCCATGGCCGACATGCTGGTGGCCCTCTGCGCGATGACATTCAACGCCTCCGTGGAGTTGTCCGGCGGAAAGTGGATGTTCGGCCCGTTCATGTGCAACGTGTACAACAGTTTGGATGTTTACTTTTCCACGGCGAGCATCCTGCACCTCTGCTGCATTTCGGTCGACAGGTGGGTACATAAAACTGGTTTCTTTATTAAACGCCAGCGATTTAAATCCCAATAGTTTAAGAGCTCTCCCTCAAATTCCCCAAACACAAATCATTAATCTTGCCCAGATGCCCGGCGCTCAAATCCAAATCACTTTCAATACCAACAGAAGAAACAATTAATTACTGTGAAAGGCTCGCGCACATCAAAAGCAAACATTAGGCGGGGCCCGTATGATAAATGCGGCCCAAATGATTTGCAGCCGGCCAAGGCGTGGGCATTTCGAATATACGTAGTACGTACCCCTCCCCCGCCTATTAAATCCCCCAGCAATCCCGAAAAGCTGTTAATTGGCGCCCTACCCGACTGGAAGCTCCAGCAGCTGCTGCTCCTCTTTAGAGCTGACCAAAAACAATGGGCCAACACCGTCCGAGGATATTGGCCAATGGACAGTGGCGTGGGTCCTTTGTCTGTTTTAATTAATTCGAGTTTCGCTCACCTTTCGATGGCCGACAAAACACGGCGCAAACAAAAGAAGGCACCTACATGAGTTCAAAAAGAACGAGAAGCTCGGACAAAGTTTGCGATTTCGTTACCGACATTGGCACACCATTTGGCTAATTTAGAGCAGCCGTGAAATCGAAATTCAGAAATTTATGATGTAAATCTAGCTACCTCATTAGTAGATAGCTCATATAGATTATACAGATAGATCATATATGTATATCATGGGGGTATTAGCTCCTTCAAATTCTAATAAAAACAAAGTTTTCGCTTTAAATTTTTAACGATTGGAAAATGTCCTGCAACCAAATTAAACTCAAAAGCATCCACCGAATGGGTTTGTTTCTAAACCAAAAAACAATACAAATAATCGAATGAAATTTGGTTTAATTTTGTAGTTTCAAAATAATTGCAAACAAGCAATCGAATAAAATGCAATCAGTTTTAATTTGGAAGCAAACAATAGTCCAAAATGGTTGGTAATGAGCTCCCGATTATTTTATGTAGCCACTCCTGACTGAGTGTACTCGCAGTTTTTGATTATTCTGCCAGCCAAAGGACGATAATCAATTATATTGTGGGCCAGAAAAAAACAAGAAACTACGACAGGACTGAAAAGCACCTGCCACCAGAACTGTCCGCAATCCATTTCCATTAATAAAACTTCGACAACACCCTCTTTTGTCTTCCATCTCTTCCGGATCCGACCGTTTAACAGATACTATGCCATTGTGCGTCCCCTGGAGTATCCATTGAACATGACGCACAAAACAGTGTGCTTCATGCTGGCCAACGTCTGGATCCTGCCCGCCCTCATCTCGTTCACGCCCATCTTCCTGGGCTGGTACACCACCGAGGAGCACCTGCGGGAGGTGTCCCTGCACCCCGACCAGTGCTCCTTTGTGGTCAACAAGGCCTACGCCCTCATCTCCAGCTCTGTGAGCTTCTGGATACCCGGCATCGTGATGCTCGTGATGTACTGGCGCATTTTCAAGTGAGTGAGCGCTGTTTCGGGTTTGGTTATTGCCAAGTTAATTGCTGTTCGATTCTCTCCGTTTGTGGTTTTCCAGGGAGGCGGTACGCCAACGGAAGGCCCTCAGCCGCACCAGCTCCAACATCCTTCTGAACAGCGTCCACATGGGCCACACCCAGCAGCCGACCAACCTGAGCTATCTGCATCCCAGCGACTGCGATTTGAATGCGGCGTCCACGCGGGAGGAGACGCACAGCGCCCTTAGCAACCTGGAGGTGAGTTTGATGAAGGAAGTTGGTATCCTTTTGGATACAGCGAGTATTGCTAGAGTTTCATTTAAAAATTGAAAGAGATGGGTTCTAAATTCAGGCTCCACCGCCAGGCAGCATCAAAGCCCTACTTTACAGTGAATAGATGTCCCGGGTCGATGAGATTAAAGGCCCGAGGGCTGAGCACTGCAACTAGTGCATTTCCTTTGTAAAGCTGCGTAATTGATGCATCCAAACAATTTCTTTCTCCCCTTCCCGGCTCACAGGACATGTTGCAACCAGCCACGGACGAGGACGACGACAGGGACGAGTGCGATGAACTGCGGGTGCCGTCGCCACCGCCGAGGCGCCTCAGCCGTAGCAGCATCGATCTGCGGGACCTGGAGCAGGAGCGCTACGAGAAGGTCACCCACACCGACAGTGCCCCTTCAATGATGGCACTGCAGCAGCAGCAGCCGGGGCACACGCACAACCAGTTGCAGCCGCCAGCGCCAGTGTTCAACCCTCAGATTTGGACAGAGTCCATTCCGGGTGGCAAAACAGTTCCCCCATCAACCACTGAGTCGGATAAGAAGCCACATCCGGGGGCGCCCCAACAGCAACACAGCCTAACAAGCGGCAGTGGCAACAGCGAGCCGGAGCCAGAGTCCACGGCATACCGGGTGTTTGGCCTGAACAGTGACGAGAGCGAAGGCAACGACGTCTACGACACCCACCTGCCTCTGGCCGAGGACAACAAGGAGCTGAAGCGCCTGATCGAGGATAATTACCTCTACTTCAAGCGCCAAACGGGGGGAACTATTCTGAGTGGTCCGGGAGGTGGCAAGTACGCTGCCCTGAGCGAAACGGACTTCATACGCTTAAAGGCAGGTGCAGCGGCCTGCGGGCGGAAGGCCTTCGCCTCCAGTGACTCGGAGTTCCTGAAGACCATAAGCGAGTCCCGGGCCACAACAGGACAACAAGAACTGCCAGTGGGAAAGAGCGAAAAGGGCTTCAATATCCTCTCTCTGCTGACGAAAACCAAGCGCACCAGTTCCGAGTGCTTTGCTCTGGAACGCAAGCGCCAGCAGACCAACTCCGAGGGGTCCAGCTTCTTCCGGCGGGCCCGCAACCGGAAGCTGTCGCACAGCTACAACGGGTGCGGGGGCGGTGGAAAGGAACGCAAACTTGAGCGACGCCATCGGCAGCACAGCGACACGGATTCCACACCGAACAAGCCGGACATCCTGTTGGACATCAATGTCCTGAGCGAGCAGAGCGTCGGGGGCGGCAGCGTGATCCAGCAGTTCAGCGATGGCGTTCAACTGATCGATTTCAGCGACATTACTGCACCCCATCCGGTGTCTACCGGGGACGACGAGCTTGCCCAACTGGCGGACTGTTTCGGCGAGTCCCCGCAGCAGCCAGCCACCCCGCCGCCGTCTCTTTCGCCGCCGGAGCTGCCAGAGCCAAATGGCCTGCTTATTGCAAGCAGCTCGGAACTGGCGGAGATCTTTCGGTCGCTAAGCTTCCCGCTGGGACGACCAGCCGGGGCCCCCCAGCGGCTAAGCACGCTGAGCGACCAGGTGTGCCCCAACTATCTGATGTCCCCACCGAACACGCCAGCCCCAGCCCTGCCGCCCGCGAATTCGCCCTGCAGTGCCATGGGAATGGACTCATCTAATGCTCAGTCGGCGTCCATCAATGTGTACTTCCTGTCGCCGCCACCGCATGCCGCTGGTCCGGGCTACACGCCCAGTGACACCTCCACCGTGTCCCTGGATGTGGTCACCACGCTGCCGGTGCCCCAGCCCCCGAGTCCCCAGGTGCCGCAGCAGCTGCAGCTGCCCCTGAATATATCACCCAAACCGGAGATCATACTCGATTCCACGCTGTCACCCATGGAAACGGGCAGCGACAAGGACGTCACGTCGCCGCTGTTCAAGCGCAAAGATAGCGCCGGTGAAGCGGACGTGAGCGTTTCCGGCGGAGGTGGAGGCCTCCACGGAGGCGGAGGAGGTGGCAAGCAGCGCTGCAGCATCCTGACCGGCTACGATGGCATCCAAACTGTACGCAAACGACAGGCCTCCGTGGTGACCTACGACGTGAATGTCATCAACTTTTCGCAGGAGAACAGCGATAGTCGCAGCTATATCCCCATGGGTCGCGTGTCCACCAGTTCAGCAAGTGAGTACTCCTGTTTTAAAAATCTGATAGAATAACGGGCGGAATTCAGGCTTTTAAAATAAATGTTTGCTAGTTCTTAAATTCTCTTAGGAAAAATTCATTGACTATTTAAATTTCAATGAAATAGATAAAACACTAAATAAATAAAACATCCTAAATAATAAACAAACTACAAAGTTACTACTAATATCAGTTTTACATTTTACATATATTCTCCAAGGGAAATTAACAACCGTGTTTAGCTAAAAACTTAAGAAAATAATTATTTTATTTTGTCCAATAATAAATGTAACGAGATTCTGTTTTTACTTTTGCATTTTATAAAAGGACAGCAATTTACTATAACGATTATTTACTCTAATAAAAAGTAAACTAATTTGGATAGTCCAGGGAAATTACGATTTTTGAAATTCAATGTGTAAAAGGGGAAATAAGCTCTTTGTTTTTATATTTTCGAATTTTACTATTGGGGTAGAGTTGGTTACTTACCAAAAATATGAATCAAAAAATAAAACAGAAATTAAACATATTTGAAGCCTAGAACAAAGTTTTGGAGATGTAAAAATGTATACATTCCGTGACTATCCATAGCTATCCGAATCGATAGAAATCCTAGTTGCCTAGCTTTAGAATAGTGCAAGCTTCCAGTTTAGTTGCACCTGCAAACGACGAAGACCCGAAGGGACCGCCAAGAGCTTGTGTGTAATAAAATGGTCAGAGAACCGACCGATTCCTTGCCCAATCACGTCCATATCCTCCTGTCCCGATCCCTTTGCGTTTGCCGGTGCATGGCACGTGCATGAGATCCAAAGATCCTGTCCTGTCTGTGAGAATCGTGTGTACATTGTCTACTACTCGTCTCTATCTGTCTGTCTCTCTCTTTTCTCCAAATCTCTATCTATATCTTCTTGTGTGTTGTACGTGTATATATGTAAAATCTAAATCACCAAATTATGTCCAACCAATCCAATACTTCTACTCCAAAAAAACAAACCAAAATCCAAAATAAACACCAAAAAATAAAACAAATCCAACCGTGGCAGAGCCCGAGTTTTCCAATAAATCCTCGCTGATCCGACGCGGCGGCATCTGCATCTTTGTGGATGAGGAGGAGGCGGAGATCATTGAGCAACGGCCGCGAGGCATCACCTTCGCCCCGGTGCCCAGTCCGCTGCCCAAGTGCCCGCTCTGCGGCGCCGACATCAGCACCACCACCGTCAATGCGAACGCCGGCACCACAACCAACGGCACCACTGACACCACCGCCACCGGCACAGCCACCACCGCCACTGCAAGTAGTAAACGTAGTAGTCACGCGCCAGATCCAGCTCCAGATCTTGGCCAGGGGTCCACTCCTAGCTTCTGGCACAAACGTACAGCGGCGGTCACGGCATGTTGGCAGCAGAGCAAGAACCGGAAGCGCCGCTTCAAGACCGGATGCAGTCACTGCGGTGCAACCGGTGAGTCTTGTCGTATCCCCCATCCTTTTCCTCTCGCTTTCTCTCTTGCTCTCTCTACCCTGTTGCCTGTCTCAGCTTCAGCACTTGCCTCATGCCTCATGTCTCACGCCTCTGGATCCTTTTTACGAATAGTTTCCGTGTCAATCATGTCCATCTGTATTATACTTCCATTACGGTCTTACATTTACATTATTTCTCATTCAATAAAAATCATTTTTTCACGTTCTATATTTCAAATACTCCAACTATTCATATGAAAACAAATTCATTTTACTTTGTATATTTTTTATTTTGAATATCACTCCAATTCCAAGTATTCACATCGAAGCCGACCTTTATTATTATTCTAGTAGCTCCTATGAACCATATAATTTACTCGCACACTTTCTGAAATAACACTTGAAAAGCTTCATTATCCGACAACTTCAATATTCTTTTCGGCACTATAACTCTTATCAAAATTATTTATTTCCGAAAGGAAGATTCTCTTACCCAATAAACTCAAAACTTTAAAATAATCTTTTATAAACTTAATTCAGCGTACATAATTTATGGGTTGCTTAAATCCAACTAAAAGCTTAGATGCTTAAACAAATTTAAGCCCAAAGTCAAATCAAAAAGGCACAACATTTTCAAAGAGCCCACTCGATCCAAACTCACTGGCACCAATCCCAACAGAAACACCAGTTTTTGACACCTACCCATCTGAATACCTTGCTAACCAGCTTAGTCAACTAAATCCGGTGGGAGGGTCATTCGTACCGCCCACTTAAACACTAGCCCACCTGACCGTTTGCTCATTTGCCGCCTGCCTCATGCCACCTGCCCCATGCTTCCCCCACCCGCTCGGTGCTCCCATGCTATACATAATTGCTTCCGTTTGCACGTGCGTTTGCTTTGCTTTATTGCTCACCCACCTTGCCATTCGTTTTTGCATTATGATTTCACTGGCTCCTGCCCTTGGACACCTCCATCTGGCAGATCCGTCAGCGGATAATGGCCAACGTTTTGAGGGGCGGGGCCAAAGTTGTCCGCCGTTTCCTGTTGCTTCTGTTGCTCCTGTGCCGACTGTCTGCCGGTCCGTCTGTCTGATTTGTTTTTCTTTCGTCCTTCACTCGACTACCATCTTGCACATTTTCCCGTGATGTTTATGTTTATGTTTGTGGGGGTGGTCGTGCGGGGACTGTATGTCTTTGTGATAACAAGTGTCCTGTGTAAATATTTTCAATTGTTTGCCTCGTTTTTATTACTTTTCCCGCACCCACTCCTCGCCACTCAAAGGAACACACACAAGTACACAAATCCATACGAGCACACATGTTGGCCCTTCCAGCGGTTTAATGACAGTTTCTTGGCAGGAATACGGGGCTGGGGCGGGCTCAGCATGCCGTCGATACTCGTACAACAGCAATAGCATTACTAATGTCAAAGTTAAACATGCTAGGACACAGCTCGTCACACACACGGCGTATACGCAACATGCTCGGCATTCTCCTTATCTCACAAGAAGACGCACACAAACGCTCTTTTTGCATTTTCAACCTAGAAAATAGTTCTATTGACACTCAGAAAAATAACGGTAATACATGTATTAGCTAAAACTAAATTTAAAAATTATAAACTAAAATTTCTTTCAATATATTTTTGATTAAAGAGTTTCCCAAAGGGGCTTTTTTGTTTTGTGCTCAACGTTTACCCTTTTTTCGAATGGCTTTTTCTTAGCATTTCTAATACATACATTTTTATTGGTATACTTATTTTTCTGAGTGTAACACTGAACTGAACCAGAAACCTGTCAATTGCAATGGTTTAGCCCGCAAAAAGAACTTGATTCTGGTCAAAGGCCCGAAGACTGGATTGCAGCGAGGCGAACCGAATCGAATTGAACTTAATCAGCCAATTGCCTTCTTTCATTTCTGTCCCTAAACTCTTTATCCAACCCCACAGGCGGCTCCGTCCGACCGGCGAAAGGATGGAAGGCCGAGCACAAGGCCGCCCGCACCCTGGGCATCATCATGGGCGTCTTTCTGCTCTGCTGGCTGCCCTTCTTCCTGTGGTGAGTGGCGGTAGTCCGTAATCCGTAAACCGAAAACCGTAATCTGTAATCGGCAGGCCTACAATATTTTTCACCAAGCTCATCCTCGTGACAATCTCGTTTTTTGTTTTTCCCATCCGGCAGGTATGTCATCACTTCGCTGTGCGGACCTGCCTGCCCCTGCCCCGATGTTCTGGTGGTGGTGCTCTTCTGGATCGGCTACTTCAACTCCACCCTGAATCCGCTTATCTATGCCTACTTTAATCGGGATTTTCGCGAGGCGTTCCGCAACACCCTGGAGTGTGTGCTGCCCTGTCTGGAGAAACGCAATCCCTACAACGCCTACTACGTCTAGACCGGACTCCGGATGTGGAACAATGCCCCCACAAGTGATATTTAATACTTGAGTGAATCGATATACCAAATCACAAATAGAACAAAACATAATGAAAACAATGAAAGGGAAAAACAAGATAAGTTCATGCAGGCATCTAGCTAGCAAAATCCTTCGAGCTAAGCAATACTCAGTGTGTGTTTATGTATACGTGTAACTTTTCATTTAAGCAACGATAGGGAATTTAAACTAAAGTGGTGTTCTGAGCCCCAAAAAAAAGAGGATATTGGAACAATAAAACACTGCTCCGGATCTATACTATTCAATATATAAGTGTTGTTTGTCCAATTAAACAGTCGATATACGTAAAAATATACATATGAAAAAAGTAAACCCCAATTAAAAAACAACATATTTCATATTCAAGAAACTGGTCAAAAGAATTGTAAGATAAATGAAAACTTTCCTCGGCAAGTAGAAGGTTAATCGCTTTTTCCATAACCTGGTAAAAATCCGGCAGAAACCACTATAGCATTAAGTATCATACATATGTAATCTAGCGAATATATTAGAAAACCAAATCTACAAGATCGTGTTGAGATTAAAAATTTTAAAAGTTACGCAATCGAAATTATGTAACCATTAAAGTAAAAAAGAAAAACGGTGTGGCGATGAATTGTGAGTAGGGACATTAGAAATTTTCAAGCAGAATGACAATCTACAAATGTGCAAACAAGGATGAACTTCGAAACAACCAAAAATTGGCAAGCTGTAGAAAATTTCGCCATTCGCTGCAAAATCGATTCAGTTATTTCAACTTAGTTTTACTCCATTTTACCCTTCGCCCTTCACCCTCTCTCCTGAGTTGCGACGACTTTTGTGATAGTAAAGGAAATTGATTGTATTTCTAGTTGAATTGGTTTGCCTCGAGTAGGTGCATCTTGTCTAAGTGTCTGTACGATAAATGTGTACGTGTGTATACGTAATGTTAAGCTAAGGCCATGTATCGCTATGTATTTCAATGTACTTGCTGAACTAAAACTACTGTATATTAAAGTGTAAAACTAAAGTGTTTTAAAACAGTTGAAAATGTGTTGTTTTATTCTAGCACCGCAATGTAGGTGTTCAAATTTTTGTTGGATCATTTAATTAAACGTCTTTAGCTGCATATTTATCAAACTACACTAGACGTCAATAATATCGCTATAAGGAACAACAAACTAAAAATAAAAATAAGTTTTGCATAATAATCAAGTCAAGTTTTTGATTCCATTAAGGGGGCCCCCCCCCCCCCCCCCCCCATTCACGGTTTCAAAAAATCGATTTAAAAATCGAAGATATAGCCGATTTACGGTGGTAGCCTCAGGCGACGGCGAGAGCCGTTTCAAAACTTTAAACGCGCTTTTCTCGAAACAGTGTTTTTACGACTGGCGCATGAAGTTACTCAAAAACTATTAATCCAATCGGTTACAAATTTTAACACGTTATTCTATACATATATAGCTCTGGTATGAACTAGGATAAATCCAATCGGTGAAGATTTGAAGCTTTTCAGCTTGATTTGTGGCTAAAATAATTTAAACAATTTTTTTGATTGCAAAAAACAACAAAATAAAAAATAAAATTTTGTAAAATGGTTTTCTTCCTTTTTATTTGTTAATATATGTATGCACAGTTACAACCCTAAAAAATAATTCATGTTCATTTGCCAGCCCATTGAAAATCGTCAAAATTTAAAATCGCGAATATGTAAAACGTTTATTGAAAAACCCTTGGGATTTGGGAAACTTTATTTTCTTTTTTTTTTTAATATAAGAGCTCTTTATTGCCTTAAAAATAAAATAAGAAACATTTAATGACAAGAATAATATATGAAACATTCGATACATTTTCTGTATTTTTAGAGGACTCACTTTAATGACCCTGAAAGAATGACACTGACCCTTGAGTCCAGAAAACATAAAATCATATGAAGATCTCTGTATCTAAGTATATTTATTGCCTCATATACCCCCAACTCAAGAATATATATACTTTATAGAGTCGGAGATGGCTGCTTCACTGCGTTGCACACTTTTGGACAAAATTATGATACCCTTTGCAAGGGTATAATCTACCCGAAGTTACCTTTCCTTTCTTGTTAAAATAAAACTCATAATGATCACGAACCATGCGGGATATTTTTTGTTTTGGGATATTTTCATTTTTATTTTTGGGGGACGCAGTGTTTTTCTTACATTTACTTTGACAAAACTTTTTTTTTTATTTAAAAATACAAAAATGCGTTATTTTTATAAAGGTTACCTGACCTTAAATTTCCCTCTATTTTAATAAGTCTTTATTTTCCAAGTATGGTAACACCATACGATTGGTTTGCCTAGGTGGCAACGTTATAACACAGTATCGATACATCGCTTTGAAAAGATAGTTTTATTAGCTTCTCTAATTTTGCGCGTCTTAGTGGAACATTTGTGAAAAAACATAAATTTCCCGCTCTAATTGTCAATTTGTTAATAGTTTATTGTAAAAAACCACGAAAATGGCCGACGATGACGACGATATTAACCAAAGAGTGCCACTACCGCCTGTGCACAAACCGGACGACGATATTGCCTTCCTGCAGTTCATTGAGATGGAGAACTTCAAGTCCTACCGTGGTCACATAGTCGTTGGTCCGCTCAAGCAATTTAACGCTGTTATTGGGCCCAATGGATCCGGCAAGTCCAACTTCATGGACGCCATCAGCTTTGTGATGGGTGAAAAGACGAGCAGTTTGCGAGTGAAGCGGCTAAATGATCTGATCCACGGTTCGTCTATTGGAAAACCAGTGTCCCGAAGTTGCTATGTGACTGCCAAGTTCATACTGAATCAAGAGAAGCACATGGACTTCCAAAGAGCAGTTATCAGTGGCTCCTCGGAGTATCGGATAAACGGAGAAGTATGTTCCAGATTTTAAGCATTCTTCCCAGAAGGCTCATACTCTTTCCTTTTCAGAGCGTTTCGAGTAGCACCTACTTAAACAAGCTGGAGAAGATTGGCATCAACGTAAAGGCAAAAAACTTTCTCGTGTTCCAGGGAGCTGTCGAAAACATAGCCATGAAAACGCCGAAGGAAAGAACAGCTTTGTTTGAGGAAATAAGCGGGTATGTTTTTTCGTCTTAAGTGTCTTAAAAACCAAATTACTTTGCTTTTTTTTAGGTCTGGTCTACTCAAAGATGCCTATAATCGCTTGAAACAGGATATGATTGTGGCGGAGGAGGAGACTCAGTTCACCTACCAAAAAAAGAAGGGAATAGCAGCTGAACGAAAGGAGGCCAAACATGAGAAAATGGAAGCCGAGCGCTATACTCGCCTGCAAAACGAATACGTTAGTTATTTCTTTAAATATACAAGGTAATTTTTAAATCCTTTTCTTTCTGACAGAATGAAAAACAAGTGGAATACCAGTTGTTTCGCCTCTTTCACGTGGAGAGAGACATCCAAAAGTACATTACTGATTTGGAAGTCAAACAGCAGGATGTGAAGGCTGTCGAGCAGCGCAAGGAAGCTGCCGATGAAGTCCTACGAGAGAAGAAAAAGGACGCCGGAAAGATAACTCGTGACTTGGCTAAGATCGAGCAGGAGATTCGCGAGTTCGAAACCCAGATGAATAAACGGAGACCCCTTTATATTAAAGCGAAGGAGAAGGTTACGCATTGCAAAAAGAAGCTGGCTTCGTTGCAAAAAACCCTCGAAACAGCCCGGGAGGCGGACAACGCCCACCAGCAGGACATCAGAAAGCTGGAGAAGCAGTTGGCCGATGTGGAAGCGCTAAAGAAACGATTTGAGGACGAGATCGAGAATGAATCGCATCGCCGTGGCAAGAGTGTCAATATGGAGGAGGGTCTGGTACAGGAATACGACAGATTGAAGCAGGAGGCGGAAGCCACTGCCACCCAGTACCGGTCTGAGCTGGATTCGGTGAACCGTGAACAAAAATCCGAGCAGGACACACTTGATGGAGAGACCAATCGGCGAGCTTCCGTCGAGGAGTCGTTTAAGAAGCTTACTCTGCAGCGTGAAGAGGCTGTTAAGCGTCGGGACAAGCTAATGGATCACATAAAATCCTCCCAGGCAGCACTCGAAGAGCAAAATCGCATCAAAGATGAACTGCGGCGTGACGTGGGCAGCTCCAAAGAAAAGATCGCTGAAAAGCAGCGAGAATTGGAAAACGTCCGCGATCAGTTGGGTGACGCCAAGAGTGATAAGCATGAGGATGCACGTCGCAAAAAAAAGCAGGAAGTCGTAGAGCTGTTCAAGAAACAGGTCCCTGGAGTGTACGACCGTATGATCAATATGTGTCAGCCTACTCACAAGAGGTACAATGTGGCAGTTACCAAAGTGCTGGGCAAGTTTATGGAGGCCATTATCGTGGATACCGAGAAGACTGCGCGCCACTGCATTCAGGTTGGTTTTTCAAATATTTTTCTATATTTCCTCCTGCTTAATGGAAATATTTACTCTACAGATCCTAAAGGAACAAATGTTGGAAGTGGAAACCTTTCTTCCACTGGACTATCTGCAGGTGAAGCCCCTAAAAGAGCGATTGCGCAACATTAGCGATCCACGAAACGTGCGATTGGTCTTCGATGTTCTTAAATTCGAGCCCCCGGAGATCGAGCGGGCCGTGCTCTTTGCCACGGGTAATGCTCTTGTTTGCGAAACCCCAGAAGATGCCATGAAGGTAGCCTACGAAATCGATCGCTCGCGGTTTGATGCTTTGGCCCTGGACGGAACTTTTTACCAGAAGTCTGGCCTCATCTCCGGCGGCAGTCACGACTTGGCCCGAAAGGCCAAACGTTGGGACGAAAAGCACATGGCGCAGCTAAAGATGCAAAAAGAGCGTCTCAACGAGGAGCTAAAGGAGCTGGTCAAAAAGTCACGCAAGCAGAGCGAACTGGCCACGGTGGAGTCGCAGATTAAGGGCCTGGAAAACCGTCTTAAGTACAGCATGGTCGATTTGGAGTCCTCTAAGAAGTCAATTAGTCAATACGACAATCAATTGAGCCAAGTTCAAATGCAGCTGGATGATTTTGGGGTAAGCTTGTGCCACATACCTTTGAATTATAGATAACATTCACTATTTTACAATAATCTGTAGCCCAAGATCAACGAAATTGAGCGACGAATGCAGAACCGCGAGGAGCATATACAGGAAATCAAGGAGAACATGAACAATGTGGAGGATAAAGTGTTCGCTGCTTTCTGCCGTCGATTGGGTGTCAAGAACATCCGCCAGTACGAGGAGCGGGAGTTGGTTATGCAACAAGAACGGGCACGCAAGCGAGCAGAGTTTGAGCAGCAGATAGATTCCATTAACTCGCAGCTGGACTTCGAGAAACAAAAGGACACGCGAAGTAAGTCACTTTATTTGCGCAAAGTAAACAACTCTAACGACTTTCCCCACAGAGAACGTTGAGCGTTGGGAACGAAGCGTGCAGGACGAAGAGGACGCTTTAGAGGGCCTGAAGACTGCTGAGGCGCGTTACCTTAAGGAAATAGACGAGGATAAGGAGAAGATGGAGAAGTTCAAGCAGGAGAAACAGGCGAAGAAACAAGCTGTTGACGACATGGAGGAGGACATCTCAAAGGCACGCCGGGATGTGGCTAACCTGGCCAAGGAGATGCACAATGTGGGCAGCCACGTGTCATCAGTAGAATCCAAGATTGAGGCAAAGAAAAACGAGCGTCAGAACATACTGCTGCAGGCCAAGGTAAGGCTTGTTCTTTTATTTTAATTCCTGATCAAGAAGAACTTTTCTTCTTGCAGACCGATTGCATAGTGGTACCTTTGTTACGTGGCTCGCTGGACGACGCTGTGCGACAAACGGAAGATCCCTCCACATCGACGGCTCTGGAAAATCTGTAAGTATAAGTAAATACTCGAGAACATTCTCAAGATCTTGAAAAAAACTAAAAAAAAAATATATATTGCTAGCATTGAGGTTGACTACCGATCACTTCCACGAGAATATACCAAGCTAAAGGATGACTCCTCCTTTAAAAAGACCCACGAGCAGATTCAAAAAGACCTGCAAAGCAAATTGGATGTCTTGGAGCGCATACAGACACCTAATATGAAGGCCATGCAGAAATTGGATGCCGTGACGGAGAAGGTGCAGTCCACCAACGAGGAATTCGAAAATGCACGGAAAAAGGCAAAGAAGGCAAAAGCTGCTTTCGAGAGGGTCAAGAACGAACGTTCCTCTCGTTTTGTTGCCTGCTGTCAGCACATCTCCGATGCCATTGATGGTATTTACAAAAGATTGGCTCGCAACGAAGCGGCTCAGGCCTACATCGGCCCCGACAATCCAGAGGAACCCTATCTGGACGGCATTAACTACAATTGTGTGGCTCCCGGCAAAAGATTCCAGCCTATGAGCAACTTGAGTGGTGGTGAAAAAACGATAGCTGCCTTGGCCCTGTTGTTTTCCACCCATAGGTATGGCGATATTTAGATTTAGGTAAATTGTATTATCTGATCATTGACTTCTTAACTTCTATAGCTATCAACCTGCACCGTTCTTTGTGCTGGACGAGATTGATGCCGCTTTGGACAACACAAACATCGGCAAGGTCGCGTCGTATATTCGTGATCATACCACTAACCTGCAGACCATTGTCATATCCCTGAAGGAGGAATTCTATGGCCACGCGGATGCACTCGTGGGCATTACTCCCGGGGTTCGTATTGGAGTTCGTTTCAAGTTGGCAAACACGTAATATTCTTTTGTTTTTTCTGCAGGAAGGCGATTGTCTCGTATCAAATGTTTATATAATCGATCTAACTATGTTCGAGGACAAGTAGAGAACATATTTTTAAATAAAATTAAGGATTTAGATTTAAGATTCAATTTATGTCAATATTTCAAATTCCAGCCAAACAATTATTTACCTCCTCATTTTGTAAAATAATATCTCTTCGTTGGATTCTCATTACCATACTTTCCACGTCTTGAATTCTTCCCAACAAATAAAAGTCGGTTTTATTGAAAATAGTTTCTGCATCTTTAATAGTTTCCTTTATTTAGGCTTGCGTTGGTTTTTCTGTACTGAGGGGAGTTTATGGGAGAATTCAATAAATAAATGTTGGCGTTGATGGCGTATCGGTAATGGTATATGTAAAACAACAGGTTTATGCTTTTAGTTTTTCTCATTTTTTCTTCACGTAAAAAACTATTTGTATTTCAAGAACAAAAACAAACAATTTGATTATTCAGTTTTAAAATTAATAAATAATCATTGCAAACAGATGAATACATTATCGGCTAGTTAGTGTGTCGGTACCAATGATACATCTCATGGACTAGATGCTTATTTATGCTACAATACATACAGGGAGAATTAAGGTAATTGTGTTGAGTAAAATAATACAACTGAATAGAGGAATCTGAGTTGGAGAAGCGTTACTTTTAGAGGCAGTTGGAGTTCGATTCGATAATAGGGAATGCCTAATGTAAACTTTATACATACAAAATAAAATATTTATGGCGTTTCATATATACACACACTTTGTAACCATGTTTTAAATACAAAGATTTGTCTTATTAGCGCTTAAATATTAATTTGTTTTGCTATTGTTTTCATGTTCGGGTTCGGGTTGGTGTTCTGAGAAGGCTGGGGGCTTAAGCCAGTCCGGGCCTCGTTGATGTGCCTTTCGAGGGGGTGAATGATCTTGTATTGGAGTCCGTGTTAAATCCTTGTGCTCTGACGTCTGTCTGTTGTCTGTGGCTGTTGTATGTGCAGTATTTGTGTTTCGTTCTCTGGCTTTCACTAGCGACCTATATTATCTGTTTGTGTAATTATTGTTTTTGCTTTTCTTTTGTTTATAGTTATTGGCTGAATTTCAGCTTTTCAATGGGCCTTTATTACTGAAAAATAAGATAGCAACATTTTATAATTAATAAGTGCTTTGGATGGTGCAAGGATCTTAGTATAAGGTGGCCATATCCATTTCCCTTCATCGCTTTAACCCATTTAGTTTTGCATTAAAAAAAATATTATTCATAATCCGCTTTTCGCAAGAAACGAGTTTCGGGCGCGAGTTAATAGACTTCCCCACCTGCGATTTCGTGACTTGGGCCTGGGTAAGGTACAGGATGGATACTCAGGGTTATCGAAAAAAAAACCTACAAATGCCTCATTACGATGAATTATCACAACTTACACCACATCAGACATTCGTAGGTTTGAACGAAGGTGAGATTCTCAAAATAAATACTTACATTGAAACATATTTAAGGCTATCACAGTGTATCTTATACTCCATTGCCGTTGTTAGAGGTATATTTAATATCCTGCGTAACGTATCTCGGATACGTGTTGTACTGGTCATATCAGTGGCAGTCCGATTCCATACTGATAAGCTATCCTCCTGTGGGCGAGTTAGATTGTGAGTGAAGTGCAAAGATTGTAAAATTATAGAACCATGCCAGATACCAGATACACGAAGCCCGTCTTGTAACACCCGAATAAATAAACGATCTGCATTTTTTTTGTTTAATAATTTTTATTTTTCAATCAATATTTAAGGAAATCATTTCACGTTCGACCAATTGGAAATGAAAAAATAATAATAATCATGGTAATAAGAAACACACTTGATTTTAACACAAAGGCAAATCTAAGTTCTTAATTTAAGTTTCTTAGGTTTTCTTGTTTCGATTTTGTTCTTGCTGGTTTTAATTATATTTTCAGTTTTTCTTTTAATTTGCTTTGCACGTTTCTTCGTCGGCTGCTTCTTATCCGTGATTTTCATTAGCTGAATTCATTTTCAATCGTTTTTATTTTTTATTTATATATATAAGACTAACACTTAAGTATAATGTTTGTTTTACTTTTCATAATTAACTAAATTTTCTAAGGAGAGAAAAAATATATGAAATATGCAATTTGTTTTTGTTACGGATTTTTGTTAGCTTTAATTTTTGTTTGTTTTTCCTTTTGGTTTTTTTTATTATATTATTTAAACATTTTTAACAATTATGAGTATTAGCTCAAAAACTTGACATGAACCTCTTCTTCCCGCCATTGGCAAGGGTTCTTTCGTGTTGTTTGTTGAATTTTGATTTCCTTCTAAGCTGGGTCTTACTGTGGTGTTTGTGGTGTGCACACAAAACTAAATCGCATTCGCCACTCAACATTGTCTTATAAATGGGCTCGTTATATGCATCGACTTGTTATATACTGTTATAATCGGTTTACATATGTAGGTGTGTATATATAGGTGTAGCATTATTCTGTGTGGCTGTGTCAGTGTCTGGGTTTGTTTTAAACGCTTGTTAAATTGCACATTGATATTTTAATATTTTGTAAATATTAAACTTTTACTTCGTTTGGTTTACTTTCTTGCTAATTTATTTGGACTATCTTCTGTATATATATATATATATAGGTTTGTATGTATGTATAATTATATATATGCTAATTTGTAACTATAATTAAAATATATGTATAAATATTTATTCGTGTTAGTTGCTGACTTTCTTTGTTCTCATCTTGTTCTATCATCATAGTTGGAAATATATTTTCTTTATTGCTTCTTGAATATACATATGTGAATCCCGTTAATATTTCTTGTTAGCTTTCGTCCTTATTGTGCATTAACTGTGTGTGTTTTTGTTTGTGTGTGAGTGTGTCGAGGGTCCTGTGTCCGTCTACCTGTCCGTCCTCGCTCTCTGATCCCGTATTGGTTTCTTTTTGTTTATTATTGCCATCAGTTTTGGTTGCCGATTTCGCTGATTGCTGTCGTCCTCGAGGGCTGAGTAAAAATGCTTCGATATGCCTGGAATTATTGTTGCTATTGCTGCTCCCAATGCATGACCCATCATCGTTTACCAATAATAATCGTCAATCAATCAATCCATCAAATACTCTTCACCTCCGCCGCAGTGTGTGTCTGTGTGTGAGTTCGTCTGCTCGTGTCCCTGGGTGTCTGACTCTAACGATCTCAATGTCCCGATGCTCCCGATCTAGGTTCTGGTCTTCACCAGGACCTCCCTCTTGGCTTACTGTCGCGGATTTCGGGTCTTTAGAGGCTCGACGACGGTGAAGCTCCGTTCCATTCCACTTTCATTTTTATTTTTTGTTTTTTGAATTTTATTCAATTTTAAAGTACAATTGCACGAGTGCCTGCGTCGCACTCGTCACTAATAATATTATCATTTTTTTTTTGCTTTTTCTGTTGGTTTGTTATGGAAATTGATTTGATTTGTTACTAATTATTCATATATAGAGTTGTATATATATGCGTATGTATATATGTAAATATTCCAAATTATGTTAATATTAAAATTCTAATTTTTATTAATTGAACTTTTGCGCTTAAATTTAGCAAATCTTCTCATCAATTTCTGTCAAACGTTTAGGTCAAACTAAAAATGACAAAATAAGACAAATTATAGAAATTATATGCAGTTTTCTGATTTTATTGCGGAGCCAAAACTTAATGATAAATTATACAGAACCTAGGTCTAACATATAAATAACAGAACAACTAAATAATAGAACCTATCATTTCTTAAACATTACTTTCGTCTCAGCTTTTTGGGGTCGTTTGTTTTGAGCTTGGGTATCATCGAAGAGACTCAAAGTTCATTTCTCCTTTCGTTCAATTTATCATTTCAAGTATCTTTGATTGGTAAAAAGTGGAAGAAATGCGATTCAAGAAGAAAAACTAAAGTGTCTTCCCTCTGTACTCCCAGAGGTGTTATTTATTATTATTAGTTAATTTCGTATTTCTGCCTTGTCGAATATATTTTACAAACATTTCGTGTCTGAGCGGGGAGGAGAGCGTGCTTTTATACAAGATTATAAACGAACACATTCACGTAGTAGTAGAACAATCATTGTGAGGGGGTTGCTCTCCTCCCCCGGGGATATATACTTGGTTATATTGATCTGAAGAATTCTGGCTAATAAGTAAGGCTTGAGTAGGTCGGTTTAAGGCCCAAAATGCTGTCGATTAAGCCAAGCGCGAATAGAGGAGGATATATTGCACACACATAAACAAACTAAAAGGTCTCGAAATCGGGCTCTGTACTTTCGTTAATCTTTATATACGCACAACATTTACATAGAAAGTGTAATTATATTTGTATAATTTTGTTTATGTATATATTTGTTTATTAAGGTATATAGGGCAATCTAAGGTTGAAAAATCATTTTACATGTTCATTAGTTACGTGGAAAAACACAGTTTTATCTCGTGTATACAGGAAAGATTTTTTTCTGGCTTTTCTCGTTTTTCTATACTTTAAATTTTAATTTAATTCGAAAAATCTACTTAGTGAAATCTGTTATGCTGGTTAACAATTTTTGTTTTCTTTTCAATTTGCTTTAGTTTTTATTTTTTATCGATTGATTTATATATTTAACATCACATTATAATAATTACTAATTAATAGATTTCCCTCTAATCATCGTCTCCTTGTTTTTTAATTTTATAATCATAGCATTTGTGGGAGATGCACAATTATGAAATTTTTTAATAAATATTATTTTTGTTTCTTTCTCGCATCCTTAAGGACGTTTGGGGGCTTACTGCAGACCACAATAATAATTATAATGACTATTTACACGAAGAATTTAAAGAATATAAACCGTACAGATCATGCCAGCTCTGATTTAGCTCTTTGCTTTGTTTTGTAGTGTCCTGTCGTGTGTCGTGGCCCTGAACGGTGTTTCTACTCCTTCGGCTCTAAATGGAAATTGTAAATGGTAACATGGCAACACGTGCTAGCTCTCAGCGTTGGGGGCTGAGCTGGAGAAAGGGTTTCGGGAGGCGGGGAAATTAAATTAAGACCATCTGGGGTGGCGGCGGCTGTTGCTCCTCCATTCTTCTGCTTCTGCTGCTCCTGCCTTGTCCTGGCCTTGCTTATGCTGCCGCTTCATTTTCAGCAAATAAACTTGATGGAATTTAATTTGTGTGAACGCCGAAAATGCTCTGCCACTCGTGGGTTCCATTAATTTTGGCCAGGCGGGCCCTTAGACCAGACCAGACCTAACCAGACCAGGCCCGTCTTAATTAGAGCCACCTCTTGGTGTTGCTTGTGAGGCGGGGCCTCCTCCATCCTGGCAGCTACGTGACTCCGGGCCTCCTCCGCTCATTTGTATGCATTGTGCGGCTGCGTTCGGGCTTTATCTAGAGCGAGAAATATAGAAAAGTGTTAAATGATTATCAACTGGTCTCTGCTAGCGGCAAATTGTTATACTCTCTCTACGGATTTCCCTGGCGACTCCGGCCCTGCCCTCGCCACTAAAGGTTGCAGGCACGTCCGGCCAGTGGCAATGCGACAAACGAGGAGCGGAAACACAATTACCAATGCATGCGTCAAAGACGATCGGGGAGAGCAGGGAGAGAAACCTATTCAGGCGGTTTCATTTTATCCTTTTTGAATTAAATATTCCAATGCCTATTAATTTTTCAAGGACGAGGTCCAGTCTAAACATTTTTTCGCCATGTAGTTACTAGCAACAGGAAGTGAAGCGCCTGGCTGCCACTCTGCCGGCCACGCCCCACAGAATCCTAGCCTTGGCCAACGTCAGCACATACCCGCCCCCGCTGCCCGAGCGAGCACCTCCTCGTGCCGTGGCATTGTCTTTAGCCAAAGGTCAAATCGTCGAACCGACTGACCATAGAACGGCTTTGGCCCCCAAGGCTCTTTGCATGCGTGTGCGCCACTCAAGTGGCTCATTATGAGCAGCTGCTCACACACACATCCACCCAGACACAGGCACAGACATTGGCAAACCCAGCAAACACCACAAAAAGCAAAAAACTCACCAGACTCACACATGGACAGCGTTCGTCGCCTACTTGAAATGTGGCGCGTGTTAGAATTTCATTAGAGCGATGGCAGGCAACAAAAAACATTTTCTATTTATTTAATTTGGCTTTAGGCAAGCGAGACGAGACCATCAGAGAAACAGAAGCCACGAGTCCTCGTCGTCTGGCTGATGACATCAGCTAGAATCGCGATATCCTGCCTCCCAAGGACCCATTGACATCGAGTCCGCCCCTCGACCCACGCCCCATGCCCCACGCCCACACCACCCGCCGATTGGCCGCGTAATTTGCGTCACTGCATTGGCAGCCACACTCATTGTTGCCATTTTTTTGGCTTGACCCGACCCAGACGATGAATGCTTTAAAATAGAAGCCTGAGTTTAATGATGCACCCAGATGTCAGGCAGATGTAGACAGTTACAGGTTAGTGCCACAAGCCAGGCAGAAGATACAAGAAGCACTCCGCATGTCCTTGACACGAAACTGGGTTAAGTATTCAATTATTTTGTTCCCGAGACTCAGAGAGACTCATAAATGCTCGCCGAGCTCAGCATGTGGTTAACGAATAACCACATTTCCGTTTCCCTCGAACTGCGGCCGGAGCGGTTTTTGCATTCAAGTTTAATTCGCAAGAGCAGTGATTCAGGTTAGGAATGGCTTTCATGGGGAATACCAACATTAAAATTCAATTAGGAATAATTATGGCAGAATACTCGCCACTTGTGTCTCTCTGGGTGGGTGGATGTGGGTATCTTGTTCATTGGAAGTTCATAAATCCTGCGAAAACAGGATAATTTGTGCTCTGGCTGCAGCGCCCATTATCTGGCGGACTGCCCACGTTCGAGGAGTACTCTCGTCTATGTGTGGGAGGAAATGATATACATAAATCGCACAGAATCAATTCGAAATGTCAAAAGGCAAAACGGCTGATGCTGATGCTGATGTTGCTATTGGTTTTGCTGATGCTGACGCTGATGCTGTTGCTTTTGCTGTCGAGGATGTGGCTGGGCTGTTGTTGCCTTCCATTTGGAGACTAGGCTTGAAATAGCAACAGCCAGAAGAGCAAATTGAATTGAGCAAAAGGTGGGTGGGCGCAGTACACAGAAACAAATACCTTTCGAGTTGAGTTCACTCTTTTAAAATTCAAAGAACTCCACTCTATGATAAATAAAATAAAATATATTTAATTATAAACTTCAAAGTATAAAAGCAAAGTATTAAATATATTCTTCCCGGTGTTTCCAAGAGGACCTCCCCTCGAGGCCCGGCACTTAAAATCCGAGTGACGTGCCGAGCCTGGCTGGGCCATAGAAGCCAACCCAGCGACAAGTCGAGCCAGAGAGACAATCCGAACGGACGAAACTGAGATGGAGCGTACGAGGATAACCCCGATTGCCATCGCCAATCTCCAATGCCGCCGCCGACGCAGCTGACTTTGACATGACAGTTTAATTGAGGGACAGCCCGGGTGCCCACCCTCAACCCGAAACCCCACTGAAAAGACAAAGAGGGGACAGGGCGCTCGAAAAATATGCAAATTAGTTCGACTCCCAGGGAGACGACGTCCCGAAAATGGAGATTGGAGCAGAGCGGAGTTGGAACGAGCCGAACTGTTTGCCTTTCGCTTCAGATCCTTTGGGGAGGAACCCGAAAAGGGAGGAGTCCTTGACTAAATTTAAAATTTATGACGCCAGTCGGGTAGTAACGAATGAACAGCAGGGATGTTTGATTTTGAAACTATCTTCATTTTCTAGGGATTTTATAAAACAATATTGAGGCTCTTTAGTCTTTAAAACACAAGTTGCCCCATCACTTAGAAGGGTGTACCTATCATAGTACCAATACCAAGCCCTGCCCTAACCGAAAACAGTATTCAATTAAATGGGACACTGGGAAGGAGTAAAGGCCTCACTGAAATGGAAAATCTTAGCCCTCATCCCATAGCCGCTTCCCCTAAATTTAACTTAAATTTGTTTACGGAATTGTAAACAAAAGGAGTCCGAAAAGCTGGCCAAGAAGGGCAGGCCATTGTGTCACGGCGACGGGAAGTTAATCGGTCAACTTGAGGCCGCCAACGAGGACAAAGAGCACCACAAAGGGCTGAGCTGGTGATAATGTGGGGAGTTTTGACGGTCATCCATCAGCGCAACGAGACAGACAGGGACTACAAAGATGCGGGAGAAGGAAGGGTGGCAGTGCCACAGCATTAGTACTAACCGCAGGAGCAAATTGCCAGAGCCGGTGTAGGACCTCTGTTCAGCGCCCACCTACGATTCCTGCGCGTGTTGGGGATTTGTGGTGCGTCCGTCTGAGCCCCCGACACACACCATCAGGTGGGTGGACAGGGCCGGGTCCTGATGCATGTGGCGGCATTGGGATTCCATCACAATTTATTCGGCTCGCTTACGCAAAGCGGGCGTTCTAGCACTGACCACCATCAGCACGGGCCCCCCCACAGGACTCAATTGTGTGGGCTGCTGACGGGGGCGGATGCAAGGCTAATGCAGCATGTAACTCAATCAGGGGCGTGGTAGCCACACCCCTGCGCCCACCCAGCCTGGGCAGCAGAGTGCCAGAGTGTGTGTGTGGCTGCTGGCATCAAATTGAACCATCAAGGACTCTGCGTTGAATGGCAAATTGTGCTCGCCAGTCGACAAAGAGTGAAAGGTGATGGAAAAAGTACACGGCCTGAGCCATTTAATCTTTAAATTACACATTTTTGAGAATATAAACCTTTAGATAAATAGAATTTTTTAATTATTGAAATGTAAACTCTTTAAAAAAGTATTTTTTATTGAAGGTAATCCTTGAATGCAGTTTATCCTGCATGCCCCATCTCTCCCAAACAGGGACTCACGTATGCAAATCGTATTCGTCAGAGATGTTCATTGTCCTCATCGGCATTGGCATTGGCATCGTCATCGCCATCATCATCATGCTCTGGTGTGTGCGGATGGATTTCCATACATTTCTGTGCCTGCCATGCAACGACAATCACATAATGGCCATAAGTGATGAGTTACAACCAGCCCAAGCCGAAGCCCAAGCCCAAGCCGAAGCCAATCTCCACTGCCCCCGCTTCCGGCCTTCCTGTCCTGCACGTGTACGTGTTGTTTCATCCTCGATTTTCTCGTTCTCCATTACCGTTAAAATGTATTGCCTGCTTATAGGCGCGTGCGGTTAAGTGACAGGGAGGAGAGGCTGGTGGCTGGATGGAGCTGGGCTGCCGGGAGAAGGCAGTAGAAACAACTGGCGAGAGTCGGACTTCAGGGTGGATTCTCGGCTTTATAAATACGTTCGATTTGGCGAGCTTGAAAACTGTAATACAGAGCTTTCATATGAGAAATAAGCAGACTTGCTTATAGAAACTGTTTACAGTGCGTATACGCAATTTTGATAGTATTTTAGTATCAGAATCAGTTTTGATTGCCTGGAAATGCCATACTTTTGGATTAACTTCTCGGATTACCACTGTGGTCGAGTGGTGCTCCAGTACTTGGCCAACTTCGTGTTGTTTGTTGCCCAAGTGAGCAGCAGCAGAGAGTCCGATAAGACAGCCGGAGCTGCGACATCGGGTATAAAAACTATCAGACAACAATGGTTCCTGTCAGTGGCACACACACGCCTCACACACCCTGAAGGACGCACCATCCTCACCTTGCCCGCCCCTCCGCCCACGTCTGTGTAAACCAATTTTAACGGTTTAACTTACAGCTTATGCCAGGGTCCTGTGTTGCGTATTTATGGCAGTGTGCGGGGACATGTGCTTGTGTGCTGGCATTAGGCGAGCGCTGGCCATGTTTGTTTACAATGCTTTTATGTTTGCACAAATGACGTCGCCCCACACCAGCTCGGACACAGGGTCTGGTCTGGACCCGAGACCGGAGCCCGGAGTAAACCGAGAACTGTTGCCAAGTCAAGCGTTTCCTCAGCACCACAGCTTTCCTAAATTTATGCATGAAAGGGAGCGGCAAAGTAAAAAAAACGAGAGGAGCCTGGGAAGCTGTATTCCAGTGTGTGTTTGTGACTTATTGTTATGCTGCCACTGTGCCCAATTTATGACTCGAGGTCGGAGAGACAAGCGACACTCTCAAAGCCAGCCGTACTCCGTCCAGGACCCATTCCCTCCCCACAGACGCCCCTTAAAAATAGACAACCCGTGTGGGGTTGGAATTCCCTTCATGTCCTTCCTATTTTCATTGCTCGGGATAGGACAAATTCTATGCTAAATGGAATTCACACCGAGGAAAATTGTCGTTGAAACTTGTCATTGTACTTTTATTCAAATATTTCTAGACCTCTTAAAATTAAGAGTTTATTTTAATAAAAAACACCTATGTTACTCATTAATTTTAATGTAAAATTTAAACAATTTTAAAATTTTGATATCCGTGCAGACTGAAAAGTTTCATGGCTCCCGAAAACCTACGGCACACATAAATACATGGACTTAGGTCCTGGGCCGGGCTCGTTTCATCAACTCGAGCATAACGACAAACGCACTGGGAGAGTTGGCTAAAAAGCCAAAGACAGCAGGGCAGCGGGGCAGCGGGAAGGCGATGGCAGGGTAGCAGGGTGGCAGGGAGGCAGAGTCGACGAAGGCACTTGGGGATTAAACTGGCAGCGACTTAACTCTGCTGCTAAAGTTAGGGATTTTGAATGCCTGATGAAGTGGCGGAGGCTGGGGGAGGGGCAATCTAGCTGGGGGCGGGGACTTCGGGGGGACTTTCAAGACTCATCCGAGCTCATCCCTTTACGCCCCTTCCGCCCACTCGGCGTCCTTGTTCTCCTTCATTAAAAGCAGCCAACTTATGCGATTTGATTTAAGCTCCTACGCAATGCTTTTTATACGCAAGATGAGCGTGGGCGATTTTGGAAGCAGGTCCTTCTAGCTCGCCTAGATTGCATTTTAAATTTAGGGGATTCTCGACAATTCTTTAAAGATTTTGAAGAATCTTTACACTATTGGTCATAATTCTCTTAAAGCTACAGAGTATGTACACTTGGATCGATTTTCAGCTGTTATTAGGGATACCACAGCGAAGGCGCCCCAAAAAATATGCAACACTAAATGTAAATGTGAGCATTAGCACAGCAGGAGCGCAAATGCCAGAAGCGGGCGGGAGCCCTGCGGGTGTGGGCGTACGTGCGTGTAGTCAATTGTTTGTTTGTTTAGCGAGCGACAATAAACAACAAAAACAAAAACAAGAACCGAAGCCGGAGCAGGAGCAGGAGCAACAAGGACTGGGGGCACCAGCGACAATAGCAGCGAGAAACCAACGCAAATGAGCAAGCACAACAAAAACGCCGCAGCAACCACAGGAGCTGCTGGAGCAGCGCTCGGCGAAGCTCCTTGTTGTCAAGTGGAGTTTAATTTATGTTCAGCCCAGCGCAGCCCGGCCAGAACCACCCGGCAGCCGTCACCACCAGCACCACCATCGCCTCCCCTACCACCCTGCGTTGGGCCACCACCTGGCGCCACTCTGGAGGCGCCTGGGCCCGAGTCCTGCCCAGGCCCGTGGCCCTGCCCTCGCCCTCGCCCTGGCCCTGGCGCTAACTTAATTTCCATTTCCAAATTTAGCACGTATAGCTCTCAGAAATGTGCCTCCTTCTCCTCATCCGCATCCGACAGAGGCATTTCGGCTGTCTTCAATTTTCCCATTCCTTAATGTGCAGAGAAACTGGCTGCCAATAAAATACAAATTATGAAGAGCCTGGGCAGAGCCCCACCACTCTGTTCTCCGCGTGTAACTTTTGTCAAGTTGCGTGTTAAATGCAAGTTTCCGAAAAACAAAAAGCGCAAGATGGCGTCCCACCCAACAAAACAACCAGATACCAAGAAAAAACAAAAAGGAATCGAAATTGAGTAACAAAATCCATCTCATCGGAACAAAAACCGAAAAACGAAGCGAGCGTAATGTGGAGAATGTTAATCGGGAAAAGTTTTGGGCGAAAACTTTCATTAGACACTCCGGGTGGAAGGCGGAAGCTTCTCAAGTTGTTTGGCGGCGAAGCCAGCCACCCACCAGGAAGCAGAGGCAGACCAGAAATACATAAAACAGGATTGCGTAATCAGTGCTCGGAGGAGATCGTAAATAGGAAAATTTAAGTGGGGCTGCTAGAGTGTATTCAGAGGTTGTGAGAGGACTAGTATAATACCCGCTCTTTCCTGAAAATAAAACCTTTAGAATCTCTAATTGAAATCTTGTGCCAAGCACTTTGCATAATTGCAGCACGGTTTAATGTCAAAAGCTCAAACTTCTTGCCACTCGTTGGAGACTGATGTGTGGCAGCGATCAAGTGACTGATTAATCTCGGGTGGCAGGCCCCGCCGTGCTCTTTTGTCCGGGCCTGCCGTGGTTCAATGTCCTTCTTTGTCGGGCCAGCACTCTGCTCCGAGCCCTGTGACCTGCGACCTGCTGCAAACACAAAGGCGAGTAATTGGCCTTGCAAACTGCAAAGGTGGAAATGCAGTGGGAAATTCAACAGCAGCAGCAACAGAAACGGCTCAATTACCTAAGGACAAAGTGCTCAACTGTGTAGAAGAGATGTGACACTGCACAGCGAGAAATCCTTGGGGTTGAGACAAGACAAGTTTGTATTTTAGACAAAGGCTACAAAGTCTCAAACTTACTGTTGTAGTTTGTTAATATTAGTTACAGTAAATATTGTCTATTCAACAAGTTATGTTTTTTCATATTATGGGTACACATATATTTTATTCCCCAACCCAATTACCTATCCCTTGATGGCTTGACAACCATTTCTCCGGTTCCAGCTTGGGTTTACGATGTGTACACAACACACAATCTGTGCCCCGAATTGGGGCCAACCCCTATTAGGGATTGGGATCGGAATCAAGGAAGGTGTGGGCCGGGGCCGTATATGGCTGACTAGTCAAGTACACATGTTAGCCGCACGTATTTACAACGTATTTTTGCTTCTTCAGCCTCTGCTTCTGCGCCGCCTCCTTTTATTTTAGGCCAAGCTGTTGCTATTTGCGTTACTGCGACTGTTCTGTCACGTATTATATAAGCATGGAACTACACACATTTGTCTTGGCGTGTATTATATGTACATTGCAGAGTAATTCACTTTAAAGAACAAAGAGAGAATCTCTACAACGTCGTTGCGAAATTTCGCTCAACTCAAAAGCCCGGAGGGAGCTCGGGTCTAACTTGGCCATAACCGAGCCAGCAACCTCTTCTCAGGCTTTTGCATGCAACCCGCCGATTGGGGCTAATGCAATCAAGTGGGCGTGGTCAGCCCGGGCAAACAACAACAGAGAAAAATCGATGCGCCGCCACGCAAAAGGATATTCCACTTTTTTGTTCAGCCATCCACCGCAAACAAATTGTAATGGAAACTATACAGAAACGTGGGCTGGCCAGCTGGCCAACAGCATAATGCGGCTTAAACCCCCGGCCCAGCGAGGGGAGGGCCTTCAGATTCCACTGGCTGACAGTAAATATTCAACACGGTGGTTTGTAGTGGCTAAAGCACTGCAAATATTAAACAATTATCAGATGGCCGCAAATCAATTTATTTCTAAAATGAAAATGGTAACTGCTAGTTGGACGATTGAAAGCTGAAAAGCATTTAAAAATTATAGCCATAAACTGAAAAGGTTAATCCCTTAAGCCCAACTGGTACTAGCTTTTAGGGCTGATGGACATATTTAAGCTGTCAGAGTTCGGACGTGACAGATCCAGTGTTTACCTTGCACTTTAATTGACTTTCCTGACAGCGATGACCGCATTTACGGAGAGCATCTGCGGGCTTAACTTTTTCAGGTAAATAAAGATTGAAATGCATTTTATTTATGGAAAGTTATCTTCTTAAAGCTTGTTAAATTATTTAAAGTTTCAGGACCAAGGAAGTCCCAAATGATTTGGAAGATGGACTACCCTGCAGCAGTGACAAGGTCGTCACACTCGCCAGTTGTCATCATTTATGAATACATCACGCGCGCCCTCATTTGTGGCGCGTTTATTTACTCGGACACTCGCAAACAGCAGGCGTAAATATTTCATGGCTACTGTGCTCTGCTTTTCCGCCGCCTGCCGCCTCTTCCTTGGCCCATTGTTCGGCGTGGGCGAGGCGGGGGCGGGGACTATTAAAATGGGACTGCAAATATGCCCGCGCTGGCGTGAAATTGCTGGAAACAAAAACAAAAAGCCGGCAAAAAGCCAGCATTAAAATGGCGAAAACTACCACAAATTGCAATCAACTGACGCCCGATTGTCCGCTTCACAAAGGAATGCGAGTGCGAGTGCGAATGCGATGCCAGTGAGTCAGACAAATGCCGAAGGGATTACTGAAGGAAAAGATACCCGAAAAGATATTTCTGAGCTACATGATACCCAGTACTATTTTCTTGGCCTTCCATTCTTGCTGCATACTTTTGGGTGCTTTGGAAGAAGACAGCCACAATAAAAAGTCCATATCTTCTCTAAAAATGGCCCGATTTGGTTGAATTTTATTTTCTAGATGTGAACTGGCACTACAGAATGATCCTACCCTGTGTCCTGTACCGTGTACCGTGTACAAAAAAGCTGCCATACCATCATGAATTTCCATATCGTCCTTAGCGCGGCTTTAAATTACCAGCCGTTTCATATTACATTTTTCATTGGAAAAAAATACATTTATTTACATTCACCGACAACAGAAGCCAAAGGGATTCAGTAAATCATGTAAATTGATCGATGGATGATTTAAAACGAACCAATAGTTTTATTAATTTCAGGCAATGCCTTCACTGAACACAATCGATCCCAGGGTAGCCCGTTGCGTGACTGGCAACTGAGGCAACAACATCTAGCTTCTAGTTAAATACAATTATATAGACTCGACTGAAAATGATTCATCGGAAAGCGTAAATTAACGAGGCAATGTGTCGTGAATATCTGAAAAGGCCCACCATCCAACGGCCATTAAGAGGCATTTTTCTGCCAACACTGTTTGACGTCACCGACCATGTTCGCCTCCCCAGAGCCCTGATCCAGACACATGGCCACATATCTTTATCGGTGCAAGAGCAGATGCCTGGAATTCAGCAAAATCGATACGCTGCAGCAGCTAAACACCAGCTTACAGAACAAAAGCAGAGTGCCACGTTAAATAACTAATTGCTTGCTCATATGCGATAAAATATTCATTCTCTACCTGGATGCTAAATTCAAATTTCAATTGTTTGCTATTCTGAACTAATCTGCGGCTTTAAGCCGAACGGTTTCAGTTTTCATTCGAAGGCTCGGGAACAAAGAGAATAAATTAAAACAAGAAAGGAAAGCTAACTTCGGGCGGAGCCGAAGTTGATATACCCTTGCAGTTAAAACCGGATATATATCGCAAACATCGGATTTAGTTGGCCGATCCTTATGAAATTTGGTAGGTTGGATGAACTGACCAAAAATAGAATCTATACCAAGTTCCAGCTTTCTATCTTCAAAAACACAAAAGTTGGGTCAATTCCGATCTTTCAGTTATATGGCAGCTATAGGATATAGTCGGCCGATCCTAATGAAGTTTTGTAGGTCGGATTAACTGACCAAAAATAGAATGTGTACCAAGTTCTAGCTTTCTATCTTCAAAAACACGAAAGTTGGGTCATTTCCGATCGTTCAGTTATATGGCAGCTATAAGATATAGTCGGCCGATCCATATGAAATTTGGCATGTCATATTATTTTGCCAAAAATAGCTCTCATGTCAAATTTGAATTCTCTAACTCTAAAAACACCAAAGTTATACCATTTCCGATCAATCAGTTATATGGCAGCTATAGGATATAGTCGGCCGATCCCGGCCGTTCCGACTTATATACTGCGTGCAAAGGAAAGAAGGGTGTGTGCAAAGTTTCAAGACGATAGCTTCAAAACTGAGAGACTAGTTCGCGTAGAAACGGACAGACAGACAGACGGACAGACAGACGGACAGACGGACAGACGGACAGACGGACAGACGGACAGACGGACATGCTCATATCAACTCAGGAGGTGATCCTGATCAAGAATATATATACTTTATAGGGTCGGAGATGTCTCCTTCACTGCGTTGCACACTTTTGGACAAAATTATAATACCCTCTGCAAGGGTATAAATATATATAAATAAATTCCCGAGTGCAAAGCAATTAAAACTTTTCTACGATTCGGAGTGGTTTTTGGAAAAATATCCCCGCAATAAAAATAGTTTTTAGCTTTTACTCGCCCGCTTAAATCGATAAATGATACTGAGAACTTTTCCCAGCCAATATTCGGGCGATGTAGAGTGAAATGATTCATCAAGACAACATCTGAACATGAATACTATTTTGATTTAATTAACATTTCATATCTGGAGACAGCTTTATCTATGTATCTCTGTCTGGTAGTGGGTCAGTGCTTCTCGTGAGCTGTTTGGCCAACTATACGTGCTCGTGCTTATTTGCAGCGGTTCCGATGTTTAGCAATTGTTAAACAAGCACAAACATTTCACGGTTTTTTCCACATGCCGCACCACCGAGAGGGAGTGGATTTCTGTGGGCGAGTAAGTTGTGACGAGTGCGGGCGGCTTGGACTGTGGATGAGGTCACGTCTTCTGGCGCTGCCATCACGCACATTTGACATGCATATATGGGGAGACGCGCTCAATATTGGCATATACATTCGCCATATATCTGGGCGATGTGTGGCATGCAGTGGCACATATTTCTGTTGTATCTGTGCGTGTCTTACATAACACGAGTGCAGTTGTTCCCATTGCAGTGCTGCCCTGGCTTTGGCACTTGTCGCTCGTTAATAACTTTAATGAATCGCTATTGATTTTCTCCCCCAAAAGATTCAAGTCCTTATCCCCAGTTTTGGACAATTATGCTTCAATCATGGCTGACAGATTGTGTTTTGTGGTTTGGATATCTACAGAATTGCGCATACGACATGTGGTCAGTTGGATATTGGAGGAGGTTGCATATATAGGGCATTGACAGATGACAAATAGTTTGATTTACTTTGCAAATCGGATTATTGATTTTTAACCAATTTGCCTCTCGTGTTGGGAGAATAAAATCCTTGGAATAATATCCTTTCCCCAAGCCAGCCAGACCTATTCCCGAAATCAGTAAAATAAATGACATAAAAATCGCATTAGCCCATATTTGCACTAAAAACGACGTCGGCAAAAGCGAATCAAATTACATGAGCCCCCCGAACAGACACAAAGGACAGAGACAGAGCCCGCCCTTCTTTTCGCACAGACACACAGGCCACCCGCGCAGCAACCCCGATATCCGTGATATCTTATCAACACAAGTCGTGCACAGAATGTAACGGAAACGGAAAGTAAATGGCAGCCATTTAAAAGGAATGGCGGCCATGGCGACGGGGCGAAGGCCTCGGGAGGCGAAGCTGAAAACTGCTTGCCGCGTGCGTGAGAGGGCCGGCGTGTAGGTGTGTGCGTGGCCCGAAAATCATTGAAAATATATGAAATGTGTTGCCTACTTATGGGCGCTCATTTAATTTGCAACCTTTCGCAGGATGTGTGCCCATATACGCGTGTGCGGCGGGGACGCGCCCAAAGCAACAGACAGGATGAGCGCGAAACGTGCGGAAATTTGCAGCTGTCCCATAAATATAAATAATTACACAAATTAGCGAAAGTTGTTTATATAATGAATTTTACATTGGTTGCAGGAAAATTGCGTGTCAGCCATTTCCCGCTGAGCTCCACGTGGAAAGTGACACGGCTGTGGTTCATAAACGAACCACATGGCTGTTCGGAAGAATAAACCAAAATACTGTTGCGACATTAAAGCTAAATGGTTGGTAGTTTTTGGATGTTTTTCCATAAAACCTTTAAAACTAAATGCCAACTATGCAAATTGAGTCGCACATAGAGAGCGAAGCAGAAAAGTCCCAGTGCTTTTGAATCCGTAAATACAAGGACGATTTTTGGGCCATCTGCGCTCTGTCAAGGATGCAGTAACTGCAAAAGGCAGCCATTCAGTCAGGCGATCAAACATAGTTCGGCGCATAAAGGGAGCAACGAAAAAATAAAACCAGACAAGCAGAAAATCCGCCATTGAAACAGTTCCCCCTGCCTCGCCCTCTCCCAGTGCTTGCTGCTTGTCGTACATCGAAAGTTCCCCATTTCGGTGGTTCAGAGCTGGAAATTTATTAAGGATGTCTCCCAGTATCCGACAGATAGATGCAGGATATGGCGAAGGGAATTTTATGGACACGCCAAGTGATTTTTAACGAAGTTGCAACAAGGACAGTTACTGCTGCTGTGTGGCAGGATGAAGGATACACAAGCTGACAAAGTTGTGACCAAAACTGAAAACGGATTTGTTCGAGTGATTAAAGCAAACAATATTAGCAAATATTGAAGGACAATATTCAATTAGTGGAGAGAATGAAATTATAGCCACTAATTCCTGTTCTATTGGGCCACTGTTGCTATTCATAATGTGCCTGAACCAGTAACTGCTTAGTCAGAGATAATGCATCCTCTTTCAACTCCTTTGAAGTGCAAAATCGAGTCATCTTGTGCGACATGTTGCAGTTTCTGCCCAAAGTGGAAACAAACCGGAAATTAATTGATACTGGCTCATCGCCAGGCCGAAGATGATCTAAAATCCTCTGGAATTAATGGAAAACCACTCACAAAATTAATTACCGACAAATGGCCAAAGCGGCGGAGAGGAGGGTCTGGGTGGGTGGACTGGCTTCTGGCTTTTCATATTGAAATTTAAAATTGTTTCATGGAGCACAGAGGGAGGAGAACAGAGCGATAGATAGACATGGAGGCGAAATGGAGGGGAACTGCTCCCCGGACCACAATGCCAAACTTTTTGTGGCCAAATGAGAGATGTTTATCCCCTCCTCCACGCCCCAGCCTGGGCGGCGGGCACCCACTGGCTCCTATCTGTTGCAAAATGGATTTTCCTTCTCATCGTCTTCTGGCGCATGATGCTGCTTTTCACTGCCTGGCTTTGGCTTTTTATGAAAAATGCAGGCAACCTCCTAGCAGCAAACTTTCTGCTGTTGGCCCCCGGCCCAACCTACTTTTCCGTCCGTTTTCGGTGTTTTAAGTTAGTTGGAATATAGCAATTTTTGGACTGTTGGAGAAGGCCAGCAACACCACGTAACTGCCGTATGGATATCGCATAATCCGCTCAGGCCACTTTCGCTCTGTTTTTCTAGAACTACGTGTTCTGCCAAATATATTTATGCTGTGCACTATCACGTTGTGAAATATGAAATGTTTCTCGCAAAAGAATAATGCAAATCGATGTCGACATCCCCAGATGGACGAAAAATTGCCAGAATGCATGAAAAATGAGTTGAATGAATGAACTGAAACGAAGTAGTTTGTCAAAACAGCATTTTTAAGGACTGATAAGAGAACAGCTGATAAGATGCATTATCCTTATCTGCTACAAGTGATTGTGTTTTTTAGTTTCTTGCCCTCTTGCTTGACCTTCAACATAATCTAGTTCCATTCACAAGCAGCCCTTAAAAACTCAACTAGGGACTATTAGTCATGAACCAAGCATGTTGTTCCTTAACAGATCCCCATTTCAATTTCATTAAGCCGCAAATCTTATCGGGCTCTCATTATCATTATTGCTAGACGGGCTGTGCACCGACGAGCCCGAGTGGACGAGTATTCTCACTTGCTCGGGCCCCAAATTGCCAGATAACTCACCCAACTGATTTTGGGTGTATGTACTTGATAAAAACGGAATCGCAAAAAAATAAACCCAACCGGCGAATATAAATCACGGCTAGAGCCAAAGGAAATGAATGGCAGTCGGCCCGATGCCGATATGAGAAATGTCAAATTTAAGGCCTCAGATAGGCCGAGAGAGACAATTTATTTGAAGCCATTTTGGCTGAGAGCTGGGTGCTGGGAGCTGGGAGCAGGGCGTGGCATCAGGTGATGGCAAAGAAATTGCCAATAAATTGGCTAGATATTAAGCCAAACACCTCGAGAGCGACGGGGAAAAGTTTAACAAATTTATGACTAATCATTAGGGCGCCTTTTGAGGAGAACGAAAAGGGAACCATTTTTCATAATGAACTTCATTACGGGCGCCGTGCTAAGTGTGATATGTTGCCAGTTACTAATTAGCAAACAACTTGAAGATACGGCGATGTATCATGACCCGCCCCTCCCTCCCCCAACTGCATAGAAAAAGACGATTGCACGACAAGGTCAACGCTGTGTGGCAAAGCCCTCGGCTATGTGTATCCCCGCCTAAGCAAGCTGTCACAGTACACCTCTGGGGGGATCTAGGCACGGCTGGATATACATACATCCACATCGTGTATCAAGATACGAGTATGTCGCGTTGTCTGTAAGAAGGCAAACACTGTTGCCCTGGCTGACCTCCTAAATAAATCAAAATGTTTTATCGAAGCAGCCACTAGGCGGGGCGCAGGAGGAGACGACTGGGACAGGCCCGAGGAACAGTGACTATCTCTATAGGGCGGCCCAGCCAAAACCTGACAAATTCCCCATCTGACTTGACTAATTTGGGGATTTATTTATGCATCAGCAAACAAAAGAAAGAAAATCCAGAGATACGCAAATAGATCTGACCTCGGCGCAGTCAAAACGGGGCTTAAGTGGTTACGCAGGGCACCCGTGATACTCGTGGCATCACAGGTATCCTTAGAGCGTAGACCGTGTCCTTGCGGCGCATTCAGCATACATTATGCGCATACAAATGTATAATTTATGACAGGTCACGGGGATATCATTATTTGGTTTATATTTCCTTCTTTTCGAAATGAATTTATTCATTGCGTCTGCAATTGTAAAGCGTGGAAAATGAATTTTATTGTTATAATGGCATAAAGGGACAATTATCCCGGGAATTTATACCGGTAATCCTATTAAGGGCGATTTATTGACTCGCCTCGTGGCAGCCTCCATGACGTGTGCCAATTTTTTTTCCAAACACTCTCGAGATGAAATATTTTCGTTTGTTTCAAGTTTTGATTAATTATGATTGTTATTAGACCGAAGACAGGGGCAGGAACAACACAACTGGCGAATGTAATTACAAGACAAATTTACAAGGAAATTTCTGGGCGGCAGGATACCACAGCTAACGCTTCCCCTCTGCGGCAGGACTCTGTTCTTTTGACAGTTAATTTATGTGGAAAGTTACAAGTGCGCCTCGAGCGGTGAACTTTGAGAAATTCTGTGTTTTTTCCGCCTGCTCCGGGTCACCTTAATAACGAGCACACGCACATTGCCTTGCCGCCGCTCGCTGTGTATACAAAGCAGCAGAAACAGGACCCGAGTCAAAGGTCAGGCTTCTGTTCGGGCTCCCCGGAAGGCAGTCCCAAAGAAGTAGGCAACACTTTTCGGGTTCCGGCTTTGTTCTTTCATCCGTTGAGGCGAGTCGAGGCAGAGGACCGTCGGAAGGATGCTCAAAATTATACGGATCTCTCAGTTTCAGTCCCGCTGCGAGATTTACGATGGGTCACTGCGAAGTTTTATTGTTTTCCCAGCCAACCCCAATCAGAATGGGTTGAAAAGCAAAGCAGTCCGAAGGCAGAGGCCCAGCGGATTGATTGCTTCATTAAACTGGCGCCAAGTGTGTATCGACAGTGGTGGCAGCTAATCAAATATTATATATGGCTGTGTTTTATTGTCAGGCGGCTGTCGGGAGTAAAATATGATAGAGAAACTTTGTTAGAGAAAGTGGAATTATTTAAAAAAGTATTCAATCTCTTTATTGCCCTACATTGTAAATCCTCCCTGCGCCAAAACATCACCACTCCTCCGACTTGACAGGCTCCACCCACAACTCTTTCCGTTGGAAACCCCCAATTTGTATGTACATATCGGGGGGAGGAGTGTGTGGCCCAAAAGTACGACTATAAAATATTATGCGAACAAAGTAAATGTAATGCAAATTGAGTTCCGTTCCCGTTGGGTCCCTTCGGCGGTGGATCCAACTCTAGCCAAAATATCTGCTCGGGAATCGCCCCCTAACTTCTGGGGGCAGCGCGCGACCCTGTCCCTTTTCGGGGCGCTCTGTTGCCAGGGCAAGGTCGTCTTACTTTGCCGGATTTTTATGGCAAGCACACGTCAGCAGTAAACAACAACAACGCCAAGACGTCTTCGGGAAATTTGGTTCGTGTTTATGCGGGCCAGAAAGAAAATATATATATTTATTATTAGCTATGACTTTGGTGCGTGGTTCTGTGGCTGAGTCACACTCGGGGCAGGGGGACCAGGGGCAGTTACAAAAACCCAATGCGATAATTGTCGAGGAGAATTCTTTGCTGCTTTTGGCTCCTGGTGTGTGCGGTGTGTGTGGCGTGCGGCGGTCCTGCCAAAATAAATGTTCTTGAAAGAGTGGCAGGCCACAGGGGCAAGCGGTTTTTATTACCCGCTCGGAACAACACAAAGTGGCGTTGTCAGCAGCCCAGCCCAAAAAAGGAAAACCAAGAGATTTGGCCCGGTCTAGATAAGCCCAGAGACCAAATTAAAGACTCCGGCCACTCGAGATGGGGGCAGGGAAAGGCTCAGGGCGCGAGAGCAAACAAACAGCTAACAGATGACGTGGGCCAGATAGAAAAACACCAGTGGATGAGGAGGCCAGCAACGAAATCTAGCCAGGAATGCCTGATTAAAAGCCAGCGAAGAGCCTGGGATCACGACGAAGAACAAGAACGAATTGCCACAGCGATTTGGGCGGTTAGGACGAACCCCAAATAAACGCGGCGCTGGATTCATTGTGGTCTTTAAATTAAAACAAATTGCCAAAGTCAAAGTCAAGGCAGGAAAAACGCTCGATAATCATGATTGACATGGTAACAAGACGCCGGCCCGCCGTTTTCCAGCCCCGGGCGGCCATAAATAACGAATGCAAATGCAATAAAGCGCCAAGAGTTCTCGAAAACTGTTGGCTCGCCAATGTAATTTATTAATTTAGATGTGACGGCCCCAAACAACACGAAACACGGGGAAAGAGCTTTGCTAATATGTATGAATAAATAGATAGGCAAATAGAAAACGAGATTGCAGTGCGGGTTTGTGCCTGAAAATATGATTAAATTGAATTTCTAATAAGGGCCTCAGGCTCAAAGACCTCGCTTCACTTCCAGAAATCTCCCGGAACAAACTTTTTCTTCCTCAAAAAGCCATTACTTTTCTGCGAGGAATTTCTGAAATTTTGGCAATCCTAAGAGGTCTTTAAATGATTATCCTGCCTTAAGTGTCTCTCATAACAACTTCTGCGCCTCGCTGCCCCAAAAAACTTAAGCAGGGAGCAATTGTGCTTTTAATGACGCCGCTGACGGCCGCGAAGACGGTTTGCAAATGATGCACAAGTGGCGCTTTGGAGGAACGGATGCCTGCCTTCCCGCCCCAGGCAGCTTTAAGGCGGGCCCCACATTCGCACTGCACTTGGAGGCAGCTTTATGGCACTCTTCCAGCACTGAATTCTATTTGGCCCAAATGCCTGTAGCTGCAAATTACTTTCGGCATAAATTTGAGAGCCAACAAACGAGGAGCAACTCCGCCATGCAACAGGAGGAGGGTCTTGCAACTGCGATTAGCATTAACAATTCCATTAAGACCAGAGTTCGCAACTCGAGATCCGGGAGAAAGCTTTGGTAGCAGGCCAGAGCCAGAGGATGCCGGCAAGCCCCCAGAGAAGTAAAACAAACGGGAACAAAAATGGAAATCTGTTCTTAATGCCCAAGGGGTCTGCAACAAGGCAAGGGAAGCACAAAGGCTGGTTTGAATTCATTTGGAAAAACTCTTTAGATTCAATTCAAGAAACAGAATCAAATATTTAAAACAAGAAACCATTTGAAGTTTTTCGCAAATCCCAACCACGAGATCCCCATTACAAAAATGAATATAAATAGACCCTCCACTCGGCCGGGAAAGTAACTCAAGAAATGATTCTGATTCAGGATTCATACACTGCCGTGCAAACTGGTCGGATGGCAAATGAACAAACCATTTATAACGAGGGGCTTCCAGAGGGTTGCTGCAGATTTACATTTGCTGACATCTGAAAGTCGTTTGGCCAAAACGAGAGGAGAGAGCCCGCCGAGAAAGCCCATAAAACGGGGCAACCAACAACAACGGCATGTCATTTCAATGCCGTCATCGCCGCACATTATCAAACCGAATTACAAAAAAAGAAAAATAGACACGAAAACAAACCAAGTCTAAGGTGACAGACAATAAAGAAAAAGTCGTTAAACAATTTGATATGCCCTGGCCTTGAGGAGCAAACTGAAACATTAACGAAATGAAGGTGGAATCAGCCGGAGCCAGAAGCGACACAAGAGAGCCGCCAGCTTTTGGCCAACAGTCGCTGGGGTCTAAACCGGGTCTATGACATCAAATTTCTCGCTTCTTGTTTGCTTTCTGTTTCCATACATATATTTTCAGTGTTTTGAGTTGTGGTGTGTGCTCTTTCGGCCTGAAACAAATGCAAATTAAGAAGAACAACAAAAATGGCCAACAGATAAGCAACGACAATGACGGCGAGTGTAGTGGCTGAGCGCAAAGGGCCCACCCGAAAGCGAACTTCCAATTTCAAGAGAAATTCGTTATATAATGCCCGACCCCGTGAGGCACGGGAGCGAGAATGGGAGGGGCCGCGGAGCTGAATGAACCGTGGCAGGTGGGCTAGCTCACCTGAGCCACCCAAAGGACGGGCGTTTGAACTCCTCCACCGCCAGGAGGGTTCAACAAACCGTTGCCAGGGTTGGAGTGCCCAACTTTAAACTCGATTTAAAAAATATTACCTTTCTAGCTTTAATGGTTTTGATAAAAACTAAAGCTAATTGACTTCTCAAATACGGCCGTCGACGATTTAATCGACTTTACACATAGAGGTAACTTAATACCTTTTGTCGGCAGTTGTGTGTGGACTCCCTGCAGGTCATTCATCCTTGGGGCCTCTCGCCCGCCCACACTCGAGCCATCCATCAATCAATCAATTGCAGTTTACATATTGACGTGCAGTCCACAATGCGGCAGCTGCTCCAATCAATCGGGGCGTGATCTATGTGTGGATAGAGCACACGCCCCCGCCAGTCCTGTCGCAACATAATGCTGGCCTGCCACAGCAACATGGCGGCCCAGGGTTTGATTAATTCCAACGGCGCAGCAGCCTTTGGCGGCCCAGGGGCAAATAAAAATAAATTTAGTGCCAAAAGTAATTGTGCCCAAAGGACACGCCGAGCACAAGGCGACGAGGAGAAGGAGCAAAAATTACAACAACACACCAATGATAGCCAGCGCAGCCAAAATAATTACAAGTCATGAACACAGATAGCTGGAATGACGCGACGGAAAAGGCTACAAAAATTTCCGACAAGGACTCGAGTGGTGAACGGAGAGAAAGCACGAGGAAGGACGAGTGGGCTTCCAACTTTTGTGGGAAGCACAATAAAAGTTCCTAAGAGTGTGGTCACTGAGAAAAACTATTTCCAAAATGAAATAAGCCAATTAGCAATTGAGTTTTAAGTACTTTTTATTCAATGGGCCATGGCTGGTAAATGCAACTTATTGGGTTAGATATCCCCCTTTTTAAGTCCCTTCAAGGACCTAATTAGCAATCGTTTGCTGGTATTTTCTCAGTGCCGGTTTCCGTGTGGAACTTTATCTATCCTGAGGCCTTTTGGCAGCCAGAGAGAGAAAAGCAATGTTGGGGAAACTAATTAATAGCGCATTTTATTTGGTGCCTGCCCCAAATGGCAAAACAACACTGTTTCCATCTCGCTCCGCCTGCCACACCCTGGCCGCGTCCTTCCTGCTCCGTATATATGACAAATAATGTTGAAATTAAATGATATGCCTGCGGCGATAAGTGAGTGTTGTGTTCTATCTGCTTTTATGGGATAATGTCGGGGAGCGGTAATCTCCAGCCCGATCCGAAGCCGCAGCAGTGCCGAGGGACAGACGCAGACCGGAGCAGTTCAGACAATAGCGCTACCAGGATGGAGGTCGCATCGATTTGGCTGACCAGTAATGCGATTTTGTGCTCAGCTGTGGGAGGGGTGGCCACTTTTGGAGCAATACACCCACCCATCTGATGTAGTTGGTTAGTTGAGTTAAATTGGCCAACATAACTAGAGAAACGCAGCGTGAAATTCTTGGAATGGGAAATTGTCAAATGGTAGGTAATATGTTACTCTTTTAGAAGTAACTGCCATTTTTTATTATAAGAGAAAAAACATACTTTAAATAGATAAAACTTTTCTATGGTCCACACTGCGTATGAGTAATAATTATTCCACACGGTGCGTATGAGTAATGACTTGAAAAGGCATTTTATTTTAGAGTTCTTTTTGAAATAAATATTTAAACGAGGGGCAAACTTTCAAATAAACTTTCATATAAGGGGATTTTAAAATATTTATATTTAATTAAGAAGCTCGCACTTCAGCAACCCCTTTGCGCTGCTCACACGTGCTGACAGATATTTTGTTCTTTTTTGGGAGTTTCGAGAACGTCAATTAAGCTCCACCTTCCGTCTCTCTCCAGCACACGTGAAATCCAACATCAAAAAAACTGAAAAAACAAAAGGACGAAACAAAACCAGAATGGAAACACACGCAAAGCCAGGATGTGGACAAAGCCGATGGGGCTCAGGCGAGGTGGTGAGTTTCGGCAAAGTTGGGCGCCGAGGTGAGCCGTGGTGAGGTTAGGCGGAGCAGTGGCGCTAAAGACAAAGTTATTTTGCGTGAGGCGGGCTTCAGTTTCAGTTTCAGACTCAGATCCAGCCTTTTCCTCTTCCGACCTGTGTATGCCTGTGTGTGTGTGTACCCCGTGTGGAAATTAACACTGTGCCACATAAAACACCCAGCCCACAGCAGCAGTGACATTTCAGGAAGCCCAAAGAGAGGAAAAGCCAAAAGAGCGAATTAAGGCTGAAGAGAGAGCGCCTTGCGCAGCGAGTACCAAAATACTGTAGCCTAACCCGAGGGGTAGTGCGTGTGTGTGAGGCAGTGGCGTCAGCGACATTGTGTCAGGGGGCACTGGGAATCGGCCAACAGTTCCCAACTACTTAGTTAAAAGGGTTTAGGTTCAGCCCCGCAACCACACATTATTGCACGCCACTGTTTATTCGATTGCCGCTGCAGTGAGGCGGTGTGGGTGTGAGCGGCTTTTGATTTGCCACAGCTGCGACGCAGACGGCGACGCTCTTTGTTGTTCCAGCTCCTACTGTTGCTACTGGGACCCTTGGGAGTCCGCGCCGCTGTTAAAAATAGCAAGCGAAATGGATTAGTTGCCTAAGCCCCAAAGCGAAGGAAGGAAGAGCAGTGCAAAGAGGAAACGGAAGACGGCAAGAAAAAATGGAACCAAGTGCGGAGAGGCCGAGTGAGTAGGTGGGTGTGTATGTGTGCGGCTTGTTTTTGCCATTTTTGTTTCGCTCATTTGTGTTTTTTTTCGGCGTTTACTGAGCTTTGCTTTGTTGGTATGTGTGTGTGCGAGTGAGTGTGTGTGCTTGTGGTGTACAGTTCTGTTTGACATTGTGACCGACTGAGGTCCACCCGACAATAATGACGACGATGATGATGCTGTCCCACTCACCTACACTCCCTTCCTGCTTTCCGGCTTTCCTGCTTTCCTGTCTTCCTGCTTCCTGCACATGTGTTGTGTTGTCATATGAATGAGTTTTACAACATGGTAACGTGCCTCCAGAAGAAGCCAAATCCTTTCAGGCCAACTGTGCGAAGCAACAATAAAATATGACGTAAGCCACAAACCAAAAATCGTACTCTCGTACGAATGCAGAGAAAGAAATTCATCCCTAGAAGCCTTTCTTCTCAAACCGTTTTTAATAAAAAAAAAAATATAATAAAATAAATGTATTATTTTGTTGGCAAATAAAACTTTTAGTTTTCCCTGGAAGGTCATTCTGCAGTGTATCCATAACTCCTAAGACGGCACCCAGTATGCTGACCACCCAACCCATCCCCTTCACCTTTCATTATTTTTTTTTATTTTACGCACAAAGAACTCGAAGGAACGCAGGAAGGAAGTCGACACTGGCATGTCCCTGCTGCTGCCACGCCTCCACCAGCCCGGAAGGAAACGCCTTGGACAAATTGTCCCACAAGTCGGAGGAGGGGCCAAGAAGCCGAAACCACAACAGCCAGCAAAGAAAAAATTACTTAAAATGTAGCTTTTCATAAATAAGATACAAAAATGCTGCTGAAAATACAGTTCGCCCTTTATGGGGATTCATGTGGTTGCGAGGATAACGAGGCGTATACGCAACGGGGAATGAAATGGGATTTGAAGCGAGGACTCCGGGGTTACATGTGGCGTCTTTGAGGCTTTTAGGTATATTGCAACCTCTTCCTTAGATGGGAGCTTGGCTGGAGAAAAATTTGCATGGCGACTGCAAATTATAAGCTTTAGAACATAGTTTAATTGAAGAAATTCCTTTCATATCCTGCGATAATGTTCGCTTACAATAGGGGCGCATAAGAGCATTCCATGGTCAGACTTAAATAGCTTAGGGCAGCTCGTTAAAACCACACAAGGCTGTGGAGCAGGACGAGCTGCGGTCGATAGCGGGGAGGGAGGGCGGGTAGGGAGCGTGGACATCCTCTGGCCGGAGGATAACTGCACTCCCAGGGAACATCTCCTGGCAATTAATTAATACCCCCGGCCAAGTTAATCATATCCTCGACAACAATTTAATATTCAAATTCAATCTAATTAGCTCTCGTCCTCTTTCCGTCTGACTTTGGCGGTAATTTGCAATTGCTCTTGACATTTGAAGGCCGGTGGGAGCCCCTCAGGGGGTGGCAGTAATCACGGGGTGCGACGCCAACAATGAAGCCATTAGCACCCGTTGCAGCAATGCAATTCGCTGTTTCCCTTTATTGCAAATCGCGGTCGCAGTTCAGCTCCCCTCAACCTCTCGAGAACCTTGGGATTTCTACTAAAAGTGCTCGGGAAACAGCTGGAAGGTGTTGCAATACCAGAGGGTACCAGAAGATATCCCAAAAAGGGGTTAGCTGTTGAAGCTTTTGTGGGAAAATCAAGTCGTGTTAACGGAATGCTAGAGAGTGTCTAGAACAGGTGAGTTTCCCTGTAACCCGAGGCTTTAAGCTTTATTTAAAAAGTACATGTATTTCAAGAATTTATCCAAGAGACCGCCAACTAAATAAAAGAGCACGACCGGCAGTTTTCCTTTTAGGAAAACGACGCCTCCAGCAGCCAGCCCAGACCTGGGTCCCCAGGCAGAGGAAAATGCTGGCGATGACTGGGGACTGAAAAAAGTACAAGGAGAGGGCGGTAGGACAAGCCACTGGCGAGTCGTCTCTGCAATTGAATGAACTGAAGACCCACTAGGAGCTCGCTCCGACTCCCCTGCTCCGACTGCTGCTATTTCCATCTGATTGCCGTAATGCGGTTTAGTTAATGTTTCTGGTGTGCTGCTGTCATCCTGCTCCTGCTGCTTATTATCCTGCTGTGCAGAAGGCAGGGGCAGCGGAAAAAGGCAAAGTGCAAAGGTTGAAATTATGGCAAATGAAATTATCGGCACGTCTCGAGGCATGCAATGGAAAATTCCAGGGAGACTGCAGAGCCAACCACTTTAAAGTTTTCCATAAATTTGTAGTCTCTTATTTTCCATCACCTAGTTAGCCCAACAAGGCTGCAGGACTTTTCTCCTTTCTATTTGCTTAGGGTTAACAATGTCAAGCCCATTTGTCAGTGACTTGCAGGAGTTGGCAGTGCCCCTGGCTCGGCACTTTGCTCGCCACTCTTCCACACTGGCTTCCTAGTCCTTCGAGAACAGGGGACTATGGCCTGGGATCCTGGCCAGCTGTGCTTTTCCACCCGGACGGCTATCCGTTTTCTTTTTCTCCAGAGCTTTATGGTTCGCCTTGCTTCCGCCCTTGTTGCTTCTCAAGCCTTTCGGCTTTCTGCATTCCATTCTCGCTTCGACAACTGTAATTACTCAGCGCCTTTTCGTTGATTGCAATTCGGGGCACTATCCTTTCGCTCCTCCTCCCTCCAAGATGCAAATTTTTCGCCTGCGAGTGCAAGCAGAATTTCGTGAGCAACTTAATTAGAGACAGCTGAGAGGAAAGGTGAATTTATGCGGGCTGGAGGTGAACAGGGCGGTCTGGGAGGGCCAACAAAGGTGTCAATCAACGCCCAAATAAAATTACGCAAAACTCACTTGCCGCTCAGGCCTGCACCCGGAAAGTTTCAACGCAATAAAAACTTTGTGCCTCATGGAATCTTTACACTCTGTAATAGCAGGGGCTATTAACGTTTTACTTAAAAAGTGTATAATGCAGTAAAGGGAACAGCTCTATAAAAGTATATCTATGTATATCTTGGTCATAATTAAAGAGATCCTCAGATCCTATATAGATACTCTGATGAAGGATCAGAATCTATATACTATGTTTGTCTTGTATGTATGTCTGTCCGTGTGTCCAATCGAACTATGCAAATAGTGTTTTTGAATCTAAGAACTGAGAATCTAGATAGAATCTGGAAACTTCATTTGAAATTCATATCAAAACAATAGTATATTATAGGTATAGGATATCTACTAAAGTTCTTATTAGTTATTAAAGTTATTACAGAACATATGCAAGTATCAATCATATTATATTATATCATATATATTCTATATCAATAAAAGCAAATGACTTTTTATCCACAAAGGTATACCATGTTCGGCTACACCTGAAGCTCTTGTGTCTTTTTTATTAGTACAGTAAACTGAACCAGGACATGTTTCAAACATGCGAATTGCTGGCAAAAAATTCAATTTTCTTACATTTTATTTTTGCAAAAAAAGCTACTTACAACATAAAGATTTTAATCTTGAAGTGAAAGAGAAAACAATTCAGCCATTTAAAACCATACGCATAAGAGGTTCATTTAATTAAAGGCAAATACCCTCCTTGCCATCATTAATATTTATGGTCTCAACCTTTTCACTCTTCTTTCTTTTGGCATCACGCTTGGTTAACTGCCATTTCTTCGTCTTTGTGAGCCAAGTTTAAAAGGAAATTGAAGATGAAGCGAGGCGCACGGAATTTAAATGTGCGAATTTCAGTTTTCTTTTCATTTTTTGTACTTTTCTGTACCGCAGAGAAAACAAAGGGAGAAATATGAAAATTCGCCAGAAGCCTGGCTCAACCTTGGGACTCGAAATCAGTTTCAACCCTTTTGGTAACGAGAAGAGCCCCCCAACAAGACCCATTTTTTTCCACCCGCTTCGCGTTTCTGGGTCAGGTTTTCAGCCTTTTTCTGGTAGCGTTCGTAAATGCCCGGCAGAACACATTATATGTTGATACTCGGCTTTGTTTTTCTGCAGCAGCATTAAATACACATATAATTTGGCATAAAGGGGCAGGTGGGCGTGGTCAAGCCGGGGAAGTACATAAAAGTAGGCAAATTAACTCCTGCCTCGAAGGGAAGAAGGCAACCCAGAAAGGGTTAAACCACAGGTATCAAGGGACGAACCCGCAGGGCCAATGCATAATCAAACAGAATATGACTTTGTGTAGAAAATTAAGCTTGTTTTTATACACAATTGTATTTCATAAAATAAAATCTAAACATTTTGTTCTTTTTTACCTGAGCTTATCCCAGCTTCTGTTGAGCTTTGAATTCTCGAAAAGTTTGTCGCAGTTTAATTAGTTTTGGGGGATTTTATACATTTTATCGCCCATGAAAATTTGTTGTTTGGCAAACTGAAAATTAATTCTGCTTCCATAACAAAATCTACGCCCTCACACTGAAAACCGGGCTGCCGGTGTGTGTTTTTTTTCCTGTTATATGGGACCCATGGGTCAAATGAAACCACCCACAACCCACATGCCGTTTCAAGGACCGTGCCCGTTTTCTCAACACACCTCTGAGCCAACTCATCTTCCGAGGCATGAAATTTTGGTTTTCAATTAACAAATTGTTTCCGAGCGAGGCCAAAAATCGATATCCTATCCTTTTTTTGCCGTCCTGTTTGGCAGAATACACAAGTTTTAGGCAAATTGATTTCAATGCCGACGAGGTGGGGAAGAAATTAAAAATACGGACCTCCTCACAGAGTTCCAAAGCTAGAAACTCGCAAATTTAAATCAAGTTTGCACTTTGTGCTTTAGTTGGTTCTAGATTTTATTATTCCGTAGATAAATTCAAAGAATTCGCCTGCATCCGATGGGGAAAGGCAGGAAACGGAACGCAGGATGCAGGCTTCCTTTTACTTTGTGCTTGGCAACTTCTTACATGGTCGGTGCTCGAAGACTTTGGCCCCTCATGCAGCGGCAAATCACAAACTTTTAAAGGAAGAACGAGCGCTGTCGAGAACATCTTGGCAGACAAGTTTCAACAGTTAACAAGACAATGGATAGTCTCAACAAATACATAGAAAAACTTCGCACGAACGTATGAAATAGCTTGAAGAGCCCTCGAACCCCGGCGAACTTCGATTTGTAGAGACAAGCTTGAAGCTTCCCGATGTGAATCAATAAATCAAACCGTAGGCTGACAGCCACAGCTAAAAACGCAACAACAGCCAGTCAGCCAGTCATAAGCCGGCAAAATATGTGACTCACCAGACAAAGTTGAACTGGCGAAAAAACTCCCACACAGATAAAAACATTGTACCACAAAAAATATATAGATACTACTTGTGTTTGATTTGGCAAGCAATCGAAGTAATAGACAGACACCACCACGAAAATAAAAAGAAAAGCTGACAAGCGAAGCAAAAAATGTAGATAAATACACAAATTGAATTCATGACTGGCAGATGTTTGCTGCAGGGGGCGTGGCACTGCAGCAGGGTCACCAAATACGAGAGGTTTGAGAAGGACCATAGATTCAAGAAGGACATCGCAAATACTTCAATAAAAAAGTCAGAGACTGCAAAACAAATTAAATAAAATTCATCATCCATTAGAATTGCCAAAATAAATACAGCATAAGATATACCCTCTCTTAGGAAGCGTAATAAATGCTGCGGGCATTCCTACCACATGGGGGCCTGCAAACAATAAGGCACACAAAGGCGATGTGATGGAGTCCAACAAGGTAAAAAGGCAAAGAGACATTGAAAAAATGGTTACACGAGAATCAAGGGGGTTTGTCACTCGAGAGTTCAACTTTTTAATTGCATTTGGGTGTGTGGGTGTATGGGTGGTGGAACAAATAGAGAGCCAGTGGACGGGTGACTGGCTGGCTTCACTGGATGGGTGTTATCTCCGCCCACTTGTGGACTCATTATCAAGTGATAACATTGATGATTCACCCTGTGGCTTGATCGCCTCATTTATCTATGCGAAAAGGCCTCTGCGCACCTGAATATTGTATTTGAACTCGAACCGATTAATAACTAATTGGGGAAGAGTGTAAATAAACTTTTGATCGGAGACCCGTCATAGTATTTGGATATATCGGGTTTGATTCGAATGATATCTAGAAGCCTTGTAATATTCAGATTACTCATTGAATTGAAAATTGCAAAATTAAAACGAGGGGCAGGCAGAGGGCAGGCGCGAGTAAGGTCGCTGGGTGACAACGATGACTCAATTCAAGCTTTTTATTTCTGAACGGGGGAGGCGCGAACTCTGCACTGCATGTTCGACTCGCATTAGAGGCCTGACGATGGCGTTACCCATTCAGCCTATTCAGTTGCCGCTGACAGGAAGCGGCGGGGAAACAAAATGAAATGATACATGATAAACGACACACATCCATAGTATAGAAAACTTGTGCAGATAATGCTTTCATGCCACACACGCAACCGACACGATATCGTGCTCTTCTGAGGGGTCATCACGAAAGAAGTTAGAGCCAAGATTAATGAATGGAGCGGTAGAAAGGTGGCCATAGAAATGGCGGAGCTTAATTCGTGATATAAAGCGAAATCACTGAGAAACATTTCCACATGCTCGTGTGTCTTGAAGCCCAAAAGGGGGAACCTAAAAGCACGAAACAGCAAAGTGTGAAATCACTTACAAAACATCCCCGCAAAAACCACCAGATCTGAGCTTTCAAGTGATTGGGTCAGTCCAAAAAATAACTCGCCACGAATCCTATGAGATCATCGCCGGCCGAGATGCTGTGGTTTATTTCCATAACTTTTCAAATTATTGCACTGGATGCACTAATCAACTTTACTGGGCCTGATCAGGGTATTAAGTAATTAAATATAAACTTTCAATAGACATATTAATTATTCTACATAAATATTCGTTATCTGGGCAATTGTTTTAATGCTCCGCCAGGCCAGAGAGAGTGTGTACTAATTAATGCTTTTTTTAATGACCGTAGATGACAAGAGCCGGCCAATAGATGGGGAATACAGGCAGCTGTGTTGGGGGAAGAACGCGCTGAATGGGAATATTTAATATTTAAGAGGGACAGACTAGTTTAGAACCAGACATACACTCATTTTCTAAATTACATTAACCAAATGTATGTATCTTAAGGGGGTCTTCTAATCAGACAGTAGAATTAAGAGAGTTTTTTATTAATTCACTAAATATAAGCGTTTGATCTTTTTATTACCCATTTTAATGGATACTATGATTCCTAATTTGTCTATTTACATTTAAGCAGAATACACAATAAGGTAAACAAAAAGAATAATAGTTTTTAAAAGAAGTATGCAGTACTAAACGGAGAGAACAAAGGGCGTGTCCTGGTTGACACGAATTAGACTCTTGAAAAAAGAAACGAGGGAGTCGTCTAAATCTTAATAAACAAAAAAACCCGAAAATACATTTTTTGTATACCATAGCGCCTATTAAAACCAAAAATCGATTTTTTCACAATTTGTTCTACTTTTGGAATCATTTTTAAAAATAAAACAAACTTTCTCTTCTATTTTTTTCTGTATGATATAGAAATATTCGATAAATATTAATGACGAATTTCAAAAAATTCAAGAACTACAAATACAAAGAACTTAAAAAAACGACCTTATCATAAAAAGTTGTTTTGAGCAAAAAACGCGTCTTAAGTTTCAGTCGTCCGTCTTATCGGTCTACTTCCACGACACTTCAACGACGATAACTTTAAAATGAATTCTTATTTTAAATTCTGTTCAGAGAGTTCTGTTCAAATTCTGTTCAAAATGTCAAACATTTAAAAAACTAAATTTGTCAATTTTCTCAAATTTATAGATTCGAAGACCCCCTTAAATTCCCTTAAATTAAATTTAATTCCCAGGTGATGTCTATAGTGATGTCATTGGCATTTTTAGGCCGTGATGGATAAAAAATAGGTATACCCCCTCAACAATGAGTATAATTAGCTATTTCTGTTTTGCTTCATTTGTCCGCCAGATCTTGTTTCGCCGCCCCCCTCTCGTGCTCTTTCGCACACTTGAAACTCGAAATGTCACAACACAAAGGGCACGCATTTATAGAATAGGGGACTGGGACTGGGACTGGGCTGGGGAGGGGCGGTGGACGTTGGAAGTTGGAGGACATGAAACGCGACCTTCGACCATTATTCAATGTTGACCGCGACAAGTCGCGACTCGCGAGGGAAACTCCGACGTAGAGAGAGTAATTGCGAGAATTGCCGATAAAAGAATGCTAAATGTTGAATAATTATTGTATATTACTCACCTCGGTGCACGGGAATGGGGCACTGCAGCTGTTTCTCGCTGGAAGCTGTAGCTGTAGCTGTCGCTGGGTAACTGGTAACTGGAAGCGGGAAAGAACTGACGAACTGGAACTGGCGGGGCGGAGTCGCGTGTTACAATTGATTTGTTTATATGTTATCGGGCTTATGGATTGCATTTTGTGGTTGTTCGATACCCAAATGCAGTTTGATTGATTGGCATAATACGAAGTCGGCGTCGATTACGATAGTGGTTTTGATTTGATTTAAACGCGGTGTTGGCTGGGTGTTGTTGTTGTTGTGGTCAAGTGCTGGTTGTTGCTGTTGTCGTGGCGAATTGGGGCATTCTTCTCGTTCGACAAAAGATCAAAAGTGGAAAACGGAAGTGGAAAAAACGTGCACAGAATGCAACTCTGACAGTTGCGAGTGGTGGGTAATCGATAGAAATTCACCACTTGGCGCAGCCCTGTGGTGGCTTTCCAGGTGCATTAACAAAAGGCAGTTCCTACTTAAAGCGAAAGCGTTTCTCCGCGTGTCTTTCTCTCGAGAGTGTTACAATACATTACGTTTTGCATAAATAATATTGCATGGCATTTCTGTGTGGTTCGGTTGTACTACAAATTATTTAATGTATAATATTATGCGGATTACAGGCCTCGATGAGCATGTGCATGCTAGTTCTTGGTGGCTTGAATACTACAATGTGTGATTGGTTTTTTAGCATGCCAGTCATATTTTGTTTATGGGGAGTATGCATATTTGCATTCCGATTGTTAGTTGTTGTGGTGGGGGGGTGGTGGGGCAGGAAAGAAACGAAAAATAAATTAGGTTAATCAAGAAAGAAAAAGCCGTACAATGTGCGTGGCGGGTGAGGCATGAGTTGGCGGTTGGGATGAAATCATAGCAATTGAAAACAAAACCAGTTTCGAGGGAAGTCTGCGACAACCAAAGAGATACGGAACTAAAACTTAAATGTTTGCCGATTAGTGGGAGACTGGGGGGGCGGGGGGTAGGGCGCGCGTGCTCGTGTTGGTGAGGTGGCTGTGTTTACTTTCTGAGTGGCATTCCATCGACTTGCTCAGCTTCTGATCATATCTCGTCTTAGTTTATTTTCGATTTTCGAGTTATCAACTAGTATATATATTTGTGGTGTGTTTGTATATCTCTATATATAATATATATATGCATTCAATAAATATGAACATGTTAAGTAAATAGCATTATAGTAAATAGTCAATATAGTTATTATCTCGCATAATAAACAATCTTTATAATGAATATTCAAAGTTAACTAGAGATTTGTTGCTGCTCCTCCGTCTTGCTCGGTGAGTGGGTGAGTGTGTGGTGATGGGCTACTTTAGGTGAGAGCTTATAACAGGAAACTAAACTATGTAAACAAACAAAAACTAAATGCATCTTCAAAGTTCGAAAACCGAGAAATCAACAGATCTCCCTTTTCTTGCAAGCATTTGCAGTGAGTAGTGTGTGTTATGTGAATGTGTTCCTATCTTTTATTATAATTTAAACTTTTTTTGTTTTTTTTTTTGCTTCGCATTATAACAATAATCAATAAAATTTCATGTTTTCTTTTTTTGCAATTACTTTCAAGTAAGTTTTCATTTATAATATTTCAATTAGCAATTTGTTTACATTGTTTTCACTAAATATTCTGGTAGCTATATCAATTCTGAGTTTCGTGTGTAAGGTGTAGATGTAGAGACTCTTATCATTTGTTCTTCATAATTCGTACAATCAAACTAACCATACAATGTTCTCTATATATATTAGCTATAATTGGTGTAATCGATCCCTAGTTTCGTGAGATTTTCAGGGTCACTGGTTTGCAGTTTACAGATTAGGTTTCGCTTTCGATTTTCATTTGCATTTTCTCTGGGTGGGTTTCGCAACATCCTACACAGACCCGAGATCGAGCCCGATGCGAGTGTTGGGGGTGTGAGCTTGTATATAATGCATGTATATAGTAATGTTAAGGTATGCGGATAATGAGTGTGTGAGTAGTAAGTAATTGCATTCGAGATTTACATGAAATAACTGCTAACATATGAGGCCGCTAAGATGCCCAGCACAGTGAGGCAGATCAGTATCATGATCTTCTTTCGTCGCGCTTTACTCTGGTATTTCAGAGCCTTCTTGGTGTCCTGAGTTGCCGTCTGCACATAGTCCATAGCGTGCTCCACATGGTACTCAATGCGATCGATCATCTCGCCCTGCGACTCCACCAGCATGGCCATGTCCATGAACATGTCGTGCAGCTCCTTGATGCTCGTCTCCAGCTTCATGATGTCCTGGTGGCGGGCCTCGATGTCCGCCAGCGTCTGTTTCGCCTGCTGTGTCTCCATGATGATGCCCTGCGTGAACACCGACGAGTTGCCCTCCTCCAACATCTTCTCCAGCTCGTCGTCGTTGGTCGGCCGGCCGGTGATCTCCAGCTGACGCTGTATTCTTCCCTTGCAGCGCTCCCTGTAGTCCGTCTGGGTGCGATTGTACTCCGTCATCACCTCGACGAACTTCCGGGACAGCGTCGAGTGCTGGGTCTTGCGGATTCGCAGATCCGCCGAGGACTTGTTCTGCTGCTCCTCCTGCTCGATATTCTGCTCGATGCCCTTGAGCTTGCCGCGCACCCTATTGGCGTTCTTCTTGATGTCGGCCATGAGGTCCTCCAGCTCCTGCTTGGTCTTCTCGTCCGTCTGGGGGGCCGACAGTATGGCCGAGTGCTTCTTCTTCACCTCCTCGACGTTCTCCTGCACCTTGTCGATCATGCCCCGGATCTCCTCCACCTGGGCGAAGAAGTCGTCCATGTAGGAGTCATGGCCGTCCACGTTGACGGCCACCTCTGTCTCCTCCTCGTCGTCGGACTGGGCGGCATGCAGAGCGGCTAATCTGTCTTTCGTCATTTTTGTTGCTTTTGCTTAACTGGGTTTTTTTTTGATAGAGTTATTAGATGATTTTGGGGGGGTGTGGGTTTTCTGGGGTTTCTGTGTTTTTTTTTTTGTTGCGTTTGTTGCTCTCGCTTCGTTGTTTTTGTGTTTTTCGCTAAGCTTTACGTAAGCTTTTGTTACGCGGTTTGCGATTAGCAGTTAGACGTTAACACACATACACACACACACGTGCAAGCCCGCGCGGAGTTTGCAGCTTGCTTTTTAACTTGTTTGCACGTTGTTTTTTTTTTCTTTTTGCCTTTTTGCCACTGAGAGACTTTTTATTGATTTTCCGTTGCTTGAGGGGCGCCGCTCTTTTTTATTTTTTTTTTTTTGTGGATGCTATTAAGTATATTTTACTTTTCTTTCACTTTTCCTCCGATGCGGCTGCCTGCACTTGGAAACTTTCGGTTAATATTTTTATTTTATGTGCTGCTCTTGCGCCCCGTTTTCTTAAGTTTTTCGCAAGAGAGACAGGCGGAGAGAGATAGTGAGAGCGCGTGTTTGCGGGCGGCGACGTCGGCTGTGGCTGCGGCTGCGGCAGCACCTCTTCAATGCCAGCAGCTAAAAAGCTAAAGCTGAATGATTTTTGTGACTCACGGGGCGAGAAAACGGCAAGATTGCTGGCAAAACCCCCACACGCCCGATATCACCACAATTAAAATAATCTTGGGCTTCTTTTTAGCAAAATTCCTGGCTACTTTTGTTTGTTTCACTTTCGCGCAAACACGCTCGCCCGCACAAACACCAGCACACACACACACACGGACGCAGAGGCGACTTTGGGGAACAGCAGTGGGAGAGGCTCCCGAAAATCTCTTAAAATGGGCAAAAAAATCGATTTCTGCGCAAAGCTCCAATTCTGCCGTCTGCTTGTGCTGATGCCTCTTCTTCTTCTTCTTTTACTGCTGCTGCTTCGTCAACAAGCGTAAGAGGGGGCGGGGGCTGGGGGTGTTACGGTGGGCGTTATTTGTTCTTTCTCCTTTTTGCTTGCGTTTTATTTTCGTTTCGTTTGTTGCGTACGGTGGGTGGGAAAGGGACGCACGGCCACTTCGCTCGCTCTCGCTCGCACTTTTATGTTGGGTGCCAGAGTTATTGCCGCCTATTGTTTTACCCGCACATTGCTGAACGCGCAGCGATATTAATACTTTAATTTATTTTTTTTTTAGTTAACAGGAAACCAATACAGTCCCGGAGATTAGCGAATTTTTCGTAATTTTTATCGCGGAGCGAAACGCTGATAACTTCGTCTATTCCGTCGACGGTCGTCCGACGTGCGTCGTCCGCGGTGCGAGTTTTATTTTTGGAATTATTCGAACTTGGATTTTTGATACCCTAACTATGCTCTATTGGGGCAGGCACACTGACGCGGTATTTTCTGTATAACGTTACAATGGCCACACTACTAACGTTGCATTTTAGCTACTTTAATACCAGATCTAGCTTTTTATTGAAATTCTACCGCCGAAATTTATACTGCAAATCGAAGTCTTAGTATTTTCTTGTACATCTAGCTTCTAATCGGTCTTAACCGTTTCACGGTTCTAAATGGAGCAAACAAATTTATATTCAAGCTTAAATTGGGGCTTAAATCTTTAAATTAGTTCCGCGTACCTGCACAATATAAATGCCTGAATAATATAAATTTCTTTATAGTATTATGTTATTTCAGCGAAGACCAAAACCATCATGACCTGTAAAATTAACAGCAGGGGATAGAAGGGGCCCGGTTGCGTGATTCTATAGTGCGTGTGTGTGGGTATGCCTGTGAAGTGGGGAGCAAAATTGCGCAGCTTCTCACTATAACTCTCGCTTGCTCTCTCCATTTGTGACTCCTACCTCAGTATTTAATTAAAAGCCGGCAAAAATTAAATTATTTTTTAATCGTTTTTTTAAGATAAACCTGCCTGGCGTCATCTCCGAATTTTTAATTTTGTACTTTATAAATACGTTTATAGACTTCAGAGCCTGACCAGCATCTGAACACTTGTGCAGCTGAAAACTTTCACTTATTTTTGGTATTATTTAACTTAATTATACCTATTAAATGTTGTAATAATTGCAAGTAGTTTTGTTTTTTCTTTTGACCAGCATTTTCGTGTTTTCACTTTTGTTGTCGTTTCTTGCAAAACACCCTAACGCCAGACAAAACCAGTGTTGCAAATAGACGATGTAGAAAACGATTTACAACACTTAGGGGCAACAACAACAACAAGCCATGGTTTGTTTGTGGATTCCATTTGGTACGCGATCCGTCATGCGCGACAAATTTTATGAATGAAACGCGACCGGCACTCTTAAACGAATATTTATAGCTGGAATAATATTTTACTAGCTACGAGTATGACATTTATAATCATTTATATTATAAATAAAATAATTTTTCCCCACGAAATAGGAAATATATTTTGGCGTTTTTCAACACTGGCTGTATTAGGGACAAAATTCAAATTTGGCAACACATTCCAGTACTAATTAAATCACTTTTCGGTAAATATATCCACAATCACTAGTTTAAAGCTAATTTCACTGGTTTAAAAATGGGGTTTTGAGAATATAGTATTTTCTGACCAAAGTGCCTGGCATGGCTTCAACAGAGGGGATTATAAAAAAGCTTAAACTCACCGGATACTTTGTCTGGAGAACTATGCCGCAAATCTCGTCGCCGACGAGGAACTGCTCGCCGAGCATCGCCATACAGACGTTCTCCCAAGCCCGTTCTATCTTGTTCTTGCGGAGCCGTATCACCCACTGGCCGCCCTTGCTGTTCGCGGGGTCCTCCCACATGGGCTTGATACCCTGCTTGAAGAGGCTCAGCTCCCGGTAGGGCTTGAGGGCGGTGGGCCGGATGAGGTGCGAGTAGAGCGACCACCACTGCTGCACGCTGGCGCACCTTCCGACCACGTGCAGCGATTTGCTGTAGTCGGCGGCCGCCCGCTGCGTCCCCTTTCTGGAGAACCAAAGGCAATATGTGTGCTGCAGCCGGTTCTCGCCTGGTCCCACCTCCAGTGGCGGCAGCTTGTCCACGTCTATCTCGTTCTCCACATCGCTGTCGTCGCTGTCGACTATTTCTGGCCAGACTTTCCTGAAAGGCCCGGGCATGGCACACACACATAGGGGAACGGAGTAGGAAGAAAAAAGTTTTTGATTAGTATGTCAAGGGTTTGATTTCAAGATCCATTCACTTCTCACAAGCCCGCCCTAGCAATCAGACAAACGCTGTCAGACTTAGCCGACAATTCGAATAACAAAATTTCTATTTTCTAGAGCAGTCATGAAGATTTCCATTCGCACGCTGGACCAGCGCACCATCAAACTCGAGATGAGTGACTCGCAGGATGTGCGGGCCCTGAAGCAGCGCCTGGGCAGCATGCCGGAGGTGGCCATTCCCGTGGACAGCCAGCAGCTGATCTACGGCGGCCGAATAATGGAGGACGCACTGCCACTTAGCGACTACAAAATAGCCGAGGACAAGTTCATTGTGCTGATGGGGAAGAAGATGCCTCCGGCGAAGCCTCAAGGCACGTCGGCTGAGGAGCAAGTACCTCCAACGCCGCCATTAACCGCAGGTCCCAGTGAAACCCAAACCCACGAGGTGCCTCCGCTGTCGCCGGCACCTGCCTTGGCACTAATGACACCGGCATCGGCACTGGAACCGTCGCCGCCATCGATAGCGCCCAACGAGCAGCGGGTGAGGGATCTCATGGCCATGGGCTATGGTGAGCAGGAGGTGCGAGCCGCTCTCCGGGCGAGCTTCAATCACCCGGAGCGTGCCATAGAGTATCTGATCAACGGGATTCCCCAAAACGCTCCGCAACCGGCCAATACAGGGACCAGCGGGCCGCCCCAGACTCTTCAGCCATTGATCTCTGATCCCCGTTTTGCTCGGGTGCGTGAGATGATACGCCGAAACCCAGAGCTGCTCGAGGTAGTGCTGTCGCGTCTGGCTGAGGACGATCCTTCAGCCTTCGAGGCGATTCGAAACCATCAGGAGGAGTTCTTGAACATGATCAATGGGAGCGGCTCGGGCGTCGTTGGCGAAGGTAGCGAGCTCAGCGAGGAGTCCGAGGGGGACCTCAGCCATGTCCACACTATTACACTGACCAGCGAGGAGGCTGCCGCCGTGGAGCGCCTCGTTTCGCTGGGCTTCCACCGCGACCTGGCCGTGCAGGCGTATTTGGCGTGCGACAAGAACGAGGAGCTGGCTGCCGATATCCTTTTCCGCCAGTCCGAGGAAGATCAATAAGAACGGGACTGAATAAAATAAGCAAGCGCACGTAAATGGTGCCAGAACATAACCTAACAATCGCCCCAAAGATGTGTGTTGTGTGGTGATGCTGGCCTAGTTTCTACGGGGAAGTAGAAGGTGAGTGGGATTACGGGCCGCACTTACGACTCGTACTGCTTGCTGGCTACTTTCTCCATGCTCATCCTGGCGATGGCTTCCGGCTCCGAATCCGTTTGCAAACTTTGTGACTGTTATTGTGGCTATTTCCGTGGCTGTGGTTGCCGCTGCTCCAACCGCTTCAGCCGCTCGAGAATGGGAACGATACTATGTGATTGCTAATGGCTAGTAGTGCTGCTTCTGCTTCTTCTGGCGGAATTCTTCTCTTTTGCCTTAGTTTCAGCTCCTTGGCTGCGCGAGTGTTGCGAGTGTGAGTGTGAGTGCGTGGGTTTGTTTGTTTGTGTGCGCGATGGCTTTTTGGCGATTTTGGGGCCGCCGCTTCTTGGGGAGCGGTTCCTGCTCTGCGAGTCCTCTGGTTACTAGTCAACAATGATCCTGCCTCCGTGGGTGTCCTTTATGTCAGTGGATTTCCAGTAAGTATGCTTATTATTTATTTCCTGGTTCGTTTTGGTTCACTCGACTGCAGTTTTTTTGTACAACATGCGTCCAATTACGGTCCACTTGCATTCCACATTCCACGCGGCGCTGTCAAATCTAGAAATCAGTGTTGAAAAGCATGCGAAGAAAATATTAAAAATATTAATTTGAATTTTCTTTAAAAATGCAAGGAATCAATAAAAACCTCATTTTAAATAATCATTATTTAAACATATTTCAAGAATAAAGCAATAAAATGAATATGTCGAAGAAGTAGTGCATTCAGTCAGACTTGGCAGTCAAAAATAGAATAAATGGCTAATTGGACTGTAAGAGTTTTAAAAATTATATTAAAACGAGAATATTATTGTTTATATATTTTCTCTTTTGTAGGAACATAAATATTCATTTATTAATTAAAATATATACTGTTATCTTTAGCTTATTCGTTGTCCAGATTTTGAATGAAATACGACGAATAAATTTTTGATTTTTCGGAGTCTACAAAATGAATAGATTTTATAAGTAAATTATCATAATTTGCAATAATTCATAAAAAAAATAAATACATTAAGTGTAATTTTAACAATTTAATTACACAATTACATTTTAATTTTAATAAACGAATTTAAACACCTGACTACTGTGCACTTCTTATACAAGTATAAGAATACCTAGAGTATAAGAACACTCTTAATATAAGTGCCATCCCTAGCATGTTTGTGCAGTTTGGTCAGTCTAAAAAAGCAAAAACAAAGTTTTCCTGGAACGAATTTTTGCAATTTTTACCAAAATGACGCAGGTGGCTTTTCTGGACAACCTGCTGAGGGAGTACCTAGTTTTCCGTGGGTTTTCCAGTACCCTGAAGGCCCTTGATTTGGAGCAACGCACGGAGAAGGACCAACACTTTCGGGCGGAGCGAATTCTCGAGCAGTTCCAAAACGCAATCCAGGCCTACGACCTTCAGGCCCTTCGCAGTCTTTGGCTGCACCTGGACAACAACCTGTTCTCAAAGCTTGAGCATACCTACGCTGTGGGTAGGTCCTAAGGGATGGCACTTCAAAGCTATGATTCATAAAACACTCACTTTATTTTAGCTGTGAAAAAACTGGAGAACAGCTTACTAAAGTATTATCTGGTCACGGCATACAGTAATAATCGACACGATAAGGTCTCGGATTTCTTCACAAAGATGGCTGGAGAGCTGCAGCAGCATAGTGAGTGGAAGGATTGGTTCTGTAAGTGTTCTACGCTACGGCCGGGGCAACGCCCTTATTAATTCCCATCGATGCTTTCCAATTCAGATTTTCCGTTCTGCCGAAATGCGGAGGAGTCACCCACGTTTGCTCTGTTCTTCACCAAGCAGTGGCAGGATACACTGCTCCTTTCGCTTCAAAACTTTCTAACCACCGTCTACCAATGTCTGCCGCAACCCACATTTGTGCGGGCCGAGCAGGAGGCGGCTCATATGCAACGCCTCAGCGACGACAATGCTGGTCTTCGCACCCGACTGCTTCACCTGCAACAGGAACTCCACCAAGTGACCCAGCAACAATCGGGAACGGGAGCAGTCAGCGGAAGTTCCCTTAGTGGGGATGCGGGTGCTCGGCGGAGGAGCGTCTATCGACCGCAACAAAGCCTCAGTGACATCTTGCCCTTTGACATTAGTCCACCCGGTCACATCGTGGACGACTTTTGCATTATTGCCTCTGAGGCGAATAGTGTGAGCCAGGCTAGCGACGCCCAGGCCCGGGGACTTAAGCAGCTTATCCGCAACATAGGGTCTGGCGGCTCACCCGTGATGGGTCGCAAGGATCAGGCTGCTGGTTCAGTCGGAGACAAGTCGAGCAAACGCAGATCGGGAAGCGTGGGCCGTAGTTGGATTTAATATAGTCTGTAGAGCTCAGGGTCGATAGTTATGGCATTCCCGACAACATTCCCTAATCAGTTTATATTTCAAAAGTACTAGGCCTGCATCCTTATATTTTTACTGTTATCAGCAATTATGATTTTTTTAAACATTTTTATAATTGACATTTAGTTTAGATAAGTATAATTTATCGTAGATAAGTCTCTTTTATATAAAATTCAAATGAAGGAGAGTAATGCTTTTCGTTTAAAGGAAGATTTGAAGAACATGTAAACCTAATTCCATACTCAATCTATGAAACCCCATGCTATAACCACCCAACAAAATCGACCCAAAGATGTACACCAGTATTGTCAGTGTTATTCAATGTTTATTATTTATTTGCTGGTCTCCCTAGTTCGTAGACGTACAAAACAAAGAGCAATGCGTGTGGCGTAATACATAAATGCAATAAATAACGTAAAATTACAAATAAATATGTTGTATAGGTGTACAGACGATTCGTATTCGTGTATAAAACATCATCCCGATTTATACAAGCAGCACAATTTAAAAAATACAGTTTACTTTATAAAGGTGTTGTATATTTATATATATACCTATATATATATTCTGATATATGTATATGTTGCATAAAGTAGCATCGCTTCTGACTCGACTTCCGCTCTTGTCAATAAATGCAATTTCGGCGTGGCTACGGAAGGGAATTGCTCATTTCTCGATTCTCGGATCGTTACTTATGGAATATGTATATGTATATGTGTATATCTATCTGCCTCCTGGCTTCAGAAGTGGGTTGGACCCGATTCCTCTACAGAGCCGTCTCAAACGATGGCAGCGCTGGATTCGTCACCGGAACCGGCACGCACTTGTTGCTCTCCGCGCTGGCAGCTCCTCCGATGGCCCCACTCGCTGCTGAGCCCGCTCCCGTGGCTCCTACTCCTGCTCCGTTTGTTGACCTGGCAAAGCTCGACTTCAATTCCCCGCGCATAAAATTGTTCTCCTCGGTTTGCAGGAAGAAGTTCCGCCGCAAGTCGTAGGTGGAGAGGGTGGGCTTGGTTTCCCCCGCCTCGGAACTGGCCCTGGAGCCCCCGCTGGTGTTCGAGTTGTCCTCTTCGCTGTTGGCCTCCGGTATGGTGGTGGACATGATGTCCGTCCGTGCTGGCGCCGTTGCAGCAGTCACCGCATTCACGGGACCCCGCATTTTGGGCGCGAAAGTCTTGGAGGGCGAACCGAACTGTCCCTGGCGCAGCATCCTCCGGTTGGCAAACGTCTTGGGGGATCCACTCAAGTCCAACAGCTTGAGGCTGGAGTTCAGGGTGGGCTTTCCAGGCGCCAGTTTCTGGACCGCTGTCACTGGCTTCGGCTGGGGAGGGGGTGGGTTGGCTCCAGCAGACGACTTCTTGAGGAGCTCCACGGCAGAGACCTTGCGCTGGACCGGACTTGCCTTGGCGGACTTGGCCAGGAGCAGCTTCTTGAAGTCCATCAGCGTGGTCTTGCTTTGACCAATTCGGTCGGCACAGGTATTCAGGCGCTCGGGAGAGTCATCGCTCCAGTTCCTCGAGGGCTGCTTCATGGGGGGCACCTGGACGCCGGAGTTCTCTCCCTCGCCGCCTCCCCCGACTAGGCCTCCTCGCGTGGGCGTGGAGGTGAGGAAGGCGCCACCGCTGCGATTCCTTGGCACGATCGGCGATATGTTGGTGCGGTTCCCGTCTCCGGCTGCTGCCGCCACTGGGCGCGGCAGTCGGTCGGCCCGGCGTATGGGCGTGGCATAGAGGTCGTCCCGGCAGGTCACGCCGCTCGTGGGCTGTGGCCTTGGCTGGCTGCGCCGGCTCTGCAGCGTCCAGTAGATGGGCGCACTGCGCTGGAAGGGCGAGGCAGTCTCAACTGTCTCCGAGGGCTGAGTGTTCGGTGCTGGCTGCACTTGCTCATAGATATTAGAGAAACGTTGATACCCTGCAGGGCGATAAAGAAATGGAAACAGGGGATTAGTCATCAACGTTTATACTCTTCAGTCGCTCTTTTTAGGATTAGTAAGCAGTCTCGGGTGCGGCTGGTTAGAATTTGGGCAACCATCTACTAGAAGCGTTCAAGGCAAGCGGTTCCTTACATACCTGGAGGTCTCCCGGGCGACTCGACATTACCTGGCAGCTTATCCGAAGCCCAATCCCACTCCCCATGACTTTTGCGAGTATTTACAAGTGCCGGAATGGTGCTGGGATGCAATTGATGCTTGTGGGTGGGATGGTGAGTGGTTTGAGAGTGTGTCGGGTATTCGTTACCTTTACCAGATGCCAATGATAATGTCAATGCGGGTGTTTTGTTTAGCGATTTATTGTTTGATTGTCGATCGGTGGGCATGGAATGTGGACTGAACTTAGCCGAGAACTTACATACATACATAGGTGGTTAGGGTATGGTGCCAATTCTTTAAACTACTCGTGCTGCTAGTGATTTCGGGGGAAACGTGCAAAAACTACTACTACACTACTCGAGAGGACGAGGACGCAAGCAAGCTCTGGTTAGGATGCAGTAGAAGCCTTTTGCACGCCTCACACTTGGAAATCGAATTTAAAAAATCAGCATCATGGACTTAGCTTAGTTTTAAATCATAACTGAGTATTACAAGACGTGAACGGTGCAAAAAACTTTACAAAAATGTACAGTACAGGCGTTGCATTATGTTAATTACAATTTGATACAAACATTTCTGATTAACATGTAACATATATTATCGCTTAAGTGTAGAGTTAAGTACAGAAACAAGCACAATTATAAACAAAAGGTTAATTAAAAGTCTGGGCCACCCAGAGACTGGCCCATCATGGGACTAGCCGGTCCCTGGACTTGATACACAGCTTGACTTTGGGTTTAAACTTTAAACAATAACTGACAAAATGAAACACTTCGAATTAGTCACAAAGCACGGGTGTTATTTACAAACAGATAGCTGGAAGGGTGTGAGATATTCGTGGTAAATTATAAAAAAAGTGCAAGCTGTGTAAGGAGTTGTGGACTTGCAAGTCAGCGCTAAGAATTCTCTCCTCTTGGCAGAATCAGGAGCAGCATATCTAGTGTCGGCGAAGGAGTCTCGGTGGACATTGAACCCAAGGACAAGTTTCCGTCTTGGCCCATTGAACACGTACGCCCCTGCCGAGGGCCGCCCAAGGGCCTGGCTTCTGAGGGTAATTACCATGTGTTGTTTACTTAGGAGGAGCCACTACCGCAACTTTGGCCACTACCATATCTCAGTCACCTCGAATTTCTGGAGGATGCGCTGCCTTCGGTTGCCGTTCTCGTCGCTGGGCAGTATAATCTTGAACGGACGCAGCAGCACGCTGTCCACAAAGGACTTGTGGTACTTGGCTGGCAAGGACAAAGGCGGGGCGCAAGGCTCGTCCTCCTCCTCCTCAGACTCGTCTGAGGCGTTCTCGTCTGGCTTTTGTTCGGTGGTTTCGTTCAAAAGAGCCGGTGAATCATCAAAGTTCTCCAGGGACTTGTTCTTCAGGTAGGAGGAGTCGTTGCCGGTGGTGAGGGACAGCGAAAACTCGTCCACCAGCCGCTCGAAGGACTTGGCTATTCTGCGCTCCCCGCCAGGTGAGCCCTGGCCGTTGGAGAAGTTGCTGAGATTGCGCAGCCTCAGGGAACTTGTTGCGTGCTGCATGGGGGGCATTGCACCCGAAGTAGGTGCCGCCGCGAGGGTTCTCTCGGCGAGGTTCTCCTTGTTCATCTCAATCTCCCGGAGCTTCAGCTCGTCGTTGGCCAGCCTGTAGCTGTTATTGCGCTTCAGGACAGCGCGAGGCTGGCTGGGATTCGAAACGGAAACGGAAAACTGCAACGCAATTGGGTCAATCGATAGGGGGTGGATGTTGGTGTCGGTGTTGGGGCTGCCAGCTCCCCCCCGAATGTCATTTACTTTCGCCCTCGGCGGTAGGGGTGGCAGTTGCTCCCCCTCGCTGGCGGCATCCCCCTGAATGGTGTGCTGTATGGAACCACCCCGGCCGCCCCCCAGGGGGTTAGTTTCCATTTCAGCAACCCTCACTTTCGACTCGCAGACTTTGGGGCTCTGATTCGGAAGCGGATGCTGCTGCCTCACACTTGATATGCTGCCCGCTGACTTGCTGCCTTCTGAACGGTTGTGTGGCAGGGTGCTCTTAGTGTTGCAAAGTAGCGTGTTATTTACAGGGACAAAGGAACAGGGCTTGGTTGGGACTTGGGTTACGGTTACGGGGGACTCGGTTTGGCAGCCCATCGGCTGGTCTGGATGAAGCTGGTGCTGCGCGGGCTTACCTTCTTCGCCGGAGGAGGAACTGTTGGTGGCTGCGGAACCGGTGGAGGAGTTGGACTTGCCCGAGGGCGAGGGCATCATCAGGCTGGCCACGGGCGCTGCAATGGTCTCGTAGAAGGGGTTCGTTCGGTTGGCCAGGATCTGCTTCTGCTCCTGGTACGTGGCTCCGGCGGCCTGGTAGGCAGCCATGCCGCTACTGTTGCTGCTGATACGGCTGAGCGGGGACTTGGCCACAATCGGCCTCACATTGGCCACCTTTCGGTTGACAATGCCGCCACTCAACAGTAGGAGTTTCGGGGTTTTCTGGGATGCTGCTGCGGATGTTGCACTTTCTCCCGCAACTGCTGGCACTGCACTGTACGCACTTTCGGTTTCCTTCACGTACGGACCAGGTGCGAAGGTGGTGTGTGCACCCTTGCGCCGCTTCAGACTGTCGGAGTCGTAGACCACCCTCCCCTCGGCGTTCGGACGCAGTCGTCGCTGTGCCGTCGTGCCGAGCGGCTTCTCCTCGCTCAGCTCGCCGATTTCCGCGTACATTGGTATACCAGCACCCTCGCCGCCTGCCCCCGTGGCTCGTTGCTGCCGTGGTGGTTGCTCCGGCTGCCCCGCGACGGCGACAGCTGCTGCTGCCGGCGCGCGCTCGAAGGGTGGTTGTGCGCAGGCCCGGCTCTGGCTCTCTCTCGGCGGAGTTTCCGACGAGACTGCATGCCGACGCAAGTGCTGGGGCAGCTCGTTCAACGACACATACTCGGAAACGGCCACTGGCGCTCTCCGCGTAACTATGTCATTGGAATAGTAAATGCCCATTCCCGTGGCAGCCACCTTGGGTCGTTGGTTCTGGTTGTTGTTGTTGTTGCTGATGTCGGCTATGGTGACGTACTCGCCGGCCAAGTCGTAAAGCTCGTCGTTGTTCACGGCGCTCGAGTTGGCGGGCTTGGGGCTTGGCAGTGAACCAGATCCGGAGGTGGGCGAGCTTTTGCCGGGCGCCAGCTTAACCCTCAGCTTTTCGAACATCCCGCTCAGGGCTTTCGTGGGCGTCTGCTTAAGCTCGTTCAGGTTGTGGTCCTTGCTGGCGTTTGTGGGGGTCTTCTGCTCCTCCTCGCCCTCGCCCTCGCCCTCCTGGTCCACTTCTATGGTCAGGGTGCGGTTCAGATCCTCCTGGCCGCGCTTCGCCTGGTGCTCGTCGTCGTCGCTGGTCGTGGGCGTGATGATGCACATGGAGGGTATCCTCTTGGAGCTTATGGCAGTCTTCTGCTTGATGCGCTCTATGCGCTCCACTCCCTCCAGGTCGGAGCTCTCCGAGAACTCCAGCTGCTGCTGGTCCTGCTCCTGCTGCCGCTTCTCCTCCATCTCCTTCTCCTCGATTTCCGTAGATCCACCCTTGGCCGGGGACATCTTCACGTTCCTCTTAATGGTGCCGGTGCGTTCCAGGGTGCTGCCTATGGTGCTGCTGCTGTAGCTCCTTTCCAGGGTGCTGCTGCTGGCACTGGTGCTCTGGCTCCGGCTCTGCCCACTCTGCTTGCCCAGCGAACTGCTACGTTCCGGGACATCCGGCCCGGTCACGGCTCCGCTCAGCAGAGCCACCGTGCAAACCGTGCCCGCCGAGCTGGTGGTCGTCGACGTGGACCCCTTGCCGAACAGCTCGTACTCGTTCTCTGCGTTCAGCACCGTCTGGTTGGACTGGCTGCCGAAGGAGTAGCTGCTGGTGTGCAGGCTGGTCTGGAGCGGAGTGCCGTTCACCGCCGAAGGCTCCTCCTCCTTGAGGGTGCGCAGGCCGCTGTCCATGTGGAAGGAGGTGTAGTAGCCCTCGGTGTCGCAGCTGTAGGCGGAACTTGTCTCGTCATCGAGATGGCCGGGATAGCCTCCAGCTTCGCCCTGGAGCTCCGGAGTGGCAGTTCCCTCGCTTCCGGTCACACTGCTCGAGGCGGAGGTGTTCAGGAAACGCCTCCTACTCAGCATGGACGAAGGCGGGCCACTGCCTGCTCCGCCCGGCTGGAAGCTGGAGACATTCAGAGAGGTGCTCGAGGCACTCGACTTGGGCTGCATGGTGATCTCGCTGCCGATGGAGGCCCGGCCGGATTCCGAGCTGGCACTCCAGTTGCCGCTGGACGAGTGCGGCTGCTCCTCCTTGCCGGCCAGGGCGTGGAGGCCGTTGCGCCTCTGGCGGTTCAGGGTGGCCGTTTCCCGCATCTTGACATGGGCCGCCGCCACGGAGCCCACCGGCTGGAGTCTGCCTCTCAGCTGGCCGGTGCTGGACACACTCATGCTCTTCTCCGAGGAGGAATACGAGGGCTTTCGTTCGTGCGAAAACCGAGATTCACTCTTCTGGGCCACCAAATGGTGCACCACACACTCGTCGTCGATGTCCCGTTTGGGCTTCTCGCCATGTCCGGATTCCCCATGGTGTTCCTGCTTTTCGGCCCCCGAGGAGCTGCTGTTGTGGGAGCTGCAGCCGCTGGTGTCGAGCTGGTCGGCGGCCAGGTCCCCGGTGCGTTGCATGAACTTGAACCGGTTGCGGCCCCACTGCTTGAGGGAGTTGAGCCGGGTGAGGGTGCTCTTGCCCTTGTCGTAGGGCAAGGCAGCAGATTCCTTTTTTAAGATGTCGCTGGACTTGCTCCGGCCGAACTTCTTCGACGACTTCTTGGCGTCCGAGGCCGCGGCGGAGGCGGAGACGGACGTCTGGTGGCTGGAGGCGGGCGCCACCGGCGAGGTGGCGTTCGAGGCATTCTTCGACTCCCCATTGCTGTTTACATTTTGGAAATATTTTGGAATTCGACATATTTGCAAAATATTGGGGGGAACATAAAAAGAAAATATGTTTGGTATTTGGTTAGCATTTCTGGTAATGATGAATGGAACATGTGGGAGGTGTCAGAGGGCAGAGAGTGAGTGAGAGAGAGAGAGAGAGAGAGAGATAGAGGCGAGAGAGTAGGATAGATGCCTTCCTCTATGAACATTATTGTGAGTGAATTTTCAGTCAAGATGTTTCTTTTTTGATTTTGATTTAGATTTGGATTTCTGTTTCTGGTTAATTTCACGCACACACACAAATGCACAATACATGACGTGTTTGGGGGGAAAACTACAATAAAAAAAAAACAACAACAGCGAGATGGAAATTAATTAATGGCACAGTTCAAAGTTTAATTTCCCAGCATACATTAGTACACTTTTCGTTTTCTGGGCTCTGCGAGATTATTACAGGCGATTACAACATCTAAATTCTCGCGAGGGGAACTGTGCCCGCCAGCATGCAAGGTGCTCTGCGGAGGGGAGGCTCCTCCGCCTGGGCACAGGGAGGCAAAGGGAGGCTAAATAAATTGGCGATAAGAAGGCGAGGAGTCGCTTCGATTCTGGGCCAGCAAACAACGTGAATTAAGGGGATTTCTGAATGCCATTCGGTCTGGTGGGGGGGCCTGGCAGCGGTCTGGCAGGGAGGGGAGGCCCAAAGTGCAGTCATTGCTAAAAGATTTCTACTGAATCCAAATAAAACGAACTCACTCCGAGAGGCGGGCGCACACAAGTGCTCCAACAGAAACAAAAATCACGAAATGCACTTACAGTTTGACAGCCACTGCCGGCACATGGGTTCAGAGTTTTTGCCTTGCTCCGCATTTTTTCGACTGCTGATCGCACAGATATTGAACAGCATTGACATAATGCCTCACCCATACCCATACAGAATACTGTATGAGTGAGTCGGGGTTTCGAGTTGCACAAATAAGTAGTGCGACGGGGTATGTAGAACGCAGTCATATGGAATGACGCCGTCTCCGACTTCGGGACTCGGGAGTTGGGAGCCAGGAGTCGGGAGTTTGTGGGCAGACGCCGAGCCAACAAACCAACAAAAAATACAAGATTTATGAAACTTTTAGCAAAAGGCGTCGTCGTTGTCGTGTATGGCGTTTGAAAAGCCCAGGAAAAGCAGCAACAAGGGAACAAAGTTAAAAAACTTATCCACTTTGACAAAAAGAGAAAACAGATACCTAAAGTTTGGAAAAAAGCCAAAAATCTTCAAGATCTTGAGAATAAATGTAATCCAGGAATCTGGTAGTCTTATCTTTTGTTAGTTTTTAAATCAAATCTACAAAAATTTAACTTCAAAACAGATAAAATACAAGTCTATTTCTAATATTCCAAACTTTGCAGAACTTCAAGGGATATTTTCTCTGTGCAGCCCAGTGGTTGCTGGAGCGGAGTAGTGTCGCTGTTGGAATGACTGCAGCTTTTCGGTCTTGGCCAAATCCTACGGAACTCAGTCCTACTCGCGCATGATTTATGCTGATGATGAGCAGGCGGCCAACAGGCGGAAAAGGCTCGGGAGTGGGCCGGCTGACTGACAGACGCCAGAGGTGCAACTCCCAGCCCAATGTTGCTGGTGGCTGGCAACAAATGTTGCCCAACATGTGTGGGCGGTTCGAGAGCAGGGTAGAATGTGCGGGGGTGAGTGTCTTGGATGGATCATGGCTCATGGATCTTGATGTATTGTATGACTGACTGTGAATGATGGTGTGTATGGATGGATGTGTGTATGGAAGTGTTCTGGTTGTGTCTGCTGAAAATCGATTAATTTGTTAGGCTGTTTCGTTGCAAGCGCGCTCTTCGTTACTCATCCAGAGAGGCGGTTAGAGATTCCGATGTCAGAAGGCTTTCAAAATAATATTTCGCAAAGAATATGGAAAATATATAGCTGAAATTTGAGTTTGGCTGGCATGTTTGGCTATGGTTTCTAATTACGTACGGCAAGGCTAATAACACAATTTATTTACAATTTTTCGTTTGTACAACATTCATTTTAGTTTCGTAATTAATCGGTAATTTAGAGACATTCAATCGAGGCATGCAAGTTGTGCGGCTAATCGGGCAAACAATATATAAGATACGATAAAAAATAGTTAATGGCTGAGAGTTCTGATCTGTACAGTCCGCCAGGCGCTTTGTTCAAACAATATTTAAGAGGCAATTAAATACACACGAAAATTAGGCAAACGAAGAAAACTAAACAGCATAACAAATCGTCCAGCTCAGCTTGGCTGATCACAATAATCTCATAAGAAAATGCATTTTCGGATAATAAGTCGGATAATACGGGTGTTGGGCGGCCAGATCCGAGGGATCTCTCCGCAGAGTATGTACACATGTGGATACGAGAATTAGTATGGTCTTATGTACAGTCCGAGGGCGAACGAAAGTGGGGAAAGGAAGTAACAGGTGGCATCTATACATCAGAACACATATAGACATGTACCGGGGGCTAGGGCTATGGCTAGACAGAAAGAGGCGGCTACGTACCCATTGGCCGCGTCCTGGATCTCCTTCTGGTCGATTCCGGCTATGGTGTTCCTCCGCTTGCCGCGCACCTTGCGGGACCTGGAGCGCCGGCTCACGGTCTGGACGTTGTCGTCCAGGTTGTTGCCCTCCGGCTGGCCGCCGTTCTCCGGCGAGGCGCTGCTCGAGGACCCGGCGGCGGTGGTGCCGCCGGCGTAGCATCCAGTGGTCGACTTCCGTGCCGCACACATCCGCTGGAAGTGCTTCCCGCTGGTGTTCACCGAAATCACTTCGGCGGGGTATCTGTTGGGCCACAAGGAGAATATTGTTTAGCAATTAATCATTTCGAAAATTAAACCCCGGCTCAGGTTTGTGGGAATCGCTTTTGGGAGAAACTTGTTTACAAAACCAATGCGGAAAGCGTGTATAGTTCGAATATCGAGCGAGGCTACGGCTCTCCGAAGTGCACTTCTGCGGTTATCCAAACAACAATTTGTTTACGCTTTAATACGCCAGCCAGCCACATTTTTGTGCTCCAAAACCGACGGAGCGTGAATGCCCGGCTCGGTTGCTCTGGTCTGTGGCTGCTCCATTTCGGAGTTTTAAAAACCCCGAACAAATGAGCCATGGCCGCAACGGGCACGCCCAAAGCCCGTCGCCCAATACCAATATAGGCTTTTGGGGGGGACTGGGGGCTGGGGGGCTGGGAAGGTGCATTCTGGGGCCAAGCCGGGTCGGCGACACTTGCATAATGTGTGTGGCCGCATTGTAAATATTCATACGTAATTGAATTAATTTATTTAAGCATTTTTTGCCCCGATGCGCTCGCTGAACGGGCATCTCGTGCTCCAGACGGGCAGGGCAAAAACGCTATCGAACGTCGAAAAAATGTATAATAATAACAAACAACGGATAGCTATAAAAGCTATTATTTCTTTTTTTGTTTGGTGCGTCATGAAAAACAAAAGCAAACAATAGACGCGGTGAAATTTGCATAAAAAACACATTAAAATTGTGTTTAAATTCGAGATTCTCCTGAAATGGGAAATGGGCACAGCCGTTGTAAAACTGTAAGCGGTGACACAGTGCACTAAAACTGTAAAATTGTCTAGTTTTTAAATTTTGAATAATTAGTTAATTTCTTGAAGGTAAATAAAAGGAAATCATAGGTTTTTTTTGTTAAAATCATACAAAGTTAAAATGAATCTTCTGCTATTTTTTTTCATGATTCATTAATTCATAGAACGCTTGCTTGGCACTCGTTGGGAAATTAATTATGATTTTAATAATTCTAGGCTATTAATTAATGCTGAACCGGCTATCGAACGGAAAGGCGAGAAACCCGATCGCCGGAGGGGCCTTCCGCAATACTCACTTTAAGGCAATCAGTTTGGTTTGTTCCTCGGGCGAGGGCAGGCGATGATTCAAAGGCACGTCTTTATTGATATCGTTCGGCAGCAGGGCCTGTGGGTGGTGGTTGCTCCGGGACTGGTGGTGCTGGGAGCTGTCCGCCGCCTGGCTCAGGTTCTGGGCGTACAGGGCGTCCACGGCGTCGGCGGAGAGGACGGACGGAGAGAGGGCCGGGGTCAGAAGGCCGTTGTCGCCGATGGCCAGGGAGGTGCTCACCGAGGTGTCCACGTGGTGCATGCAATCCGGCGTGACGGTGACATCACCCAGCGCCTCGCTGGATGTCCACTTCCGCAGATCCTCGATGGCAGCGGGCTGAAAAAAAAATAAAAAACAGAGAGGCCAGTTAAAACATCGTCCTTAATTAACGCATTTGGCATGCAAAAATATTGTTTTATGCTCGCGCGGGCCGAGTGTGTGAGTGGTTGGGCTTATGTGGCTTTCAGGGTTCATGTTCGGGCGGACAGGTCCTTAATTAGCCAGTGGGACAGAGGAGCCGCCACAACAGCCTGTCACGAATACATCCCTTTATGGGGATACGTGAGCTGCCTCTTGGTGTTCTGTTTGCCCAAACATTTTTCTATGCTTTGCGCAAATTGGGGCAAGTCACGCGATTTTTAAATCTCCCAAATGTGGCAGGCCGCTCAGTGGCAGTGGCAGTTCATTTTTGTTATTTTCCCCGTTTTACAGTTTGTTACGAAATCGAAATTCAATCAGTTTAATTAAAAACAATAAAGGAGAATGGCTGAGAATAGTGGGCAGGGCCGCAGCTCATAGTTAGTTGGGTTAGAGAATTGAGAGAAATCTAAAAACAATCTGGGAATCAAGTCATAAATAATGTAATTTCATTTGTCTGCGCCAGAAACATTGAAATAGTCTGATGTTTTTAAGTGAATTACACTCGTAGAGAAAAGCGCAATATTTTCATTTGATTTTTCGGTTCGACTCTCCAATCAATTGTAATAATTGAAGATATCCAGCAGAGGGGTGGTGTGACTGTCCCCCAATTTCCATTTTTTGGAGCCATTTCCAGGCCACCCACACCACCGAAATCTACATAAAAAGGCACTTGAGCTAGATTTCCAGAGTAAGTGAAGCAGACTCCCGAGCCGAGCCGGGCTGGGGCCTTGTCAATGGCGGGATGAGTGAGCGGACAGGAGGGGCCAACTTTAACGATAAAATATTTGCACATAAATGTCGAGCCGTATATAATAATGCAATTTAAGTGCCGTCAAGACGGCAGCCCACAGGCCCACAGGCCCGTTCCGGGCTGTCTTGGAGATAGTTGCTGCCGTAACCAATAAACCGCAGAGCGCTAATGGCCGGCCTGGAGAAGTCTGCGACTTGGCTTTGACTTTCTGGACCGTCTCTGGGGGTATTGAGTATCTTTTGGGGTGTATCGGAGCGGAAAGCAACGGCCATCTAGCCAGCTAGCCAACTAGCCAACTAGCCAACTAACGTCAAACGCAATGCGAAAAGGATTAAAAGTCATTTTATTAAGGAGCAGACGACAGAATGGAGCTACGGCCAGAAATGGTAGGATGTCTGGCGACAGTACCAGCCAGTGGACTGGGATTGACAGCCGGGGCGCTTGTTTTCGCCAAAAAGAAACTAGTTTGGCAACCTATTGAACAGGGATCCGAGTTGTCGACGTCGCGGCAGTTGCCATTGGCATCCCAGTCTATCCCAGTCGCTGGCTGGTGGCTGCTGGCTGTTTGTCTTTGCGGAGCTTATCTAATGGCCTGGCCAAAAGATAAACAAGCCCCGACGTCAGCGGAGGACAAAGACGCGACACAGACCGAATGGGATGACTGCGAAAGCGCGTTGGCTCAAATTAACTGCAATTTTCTGATATGAGCAGCCCCAGGCTGCAGGCAATGCCATTGTGGAGCTTCTTTTCAATTTTGTTGGCTTAAAGTGGAAGCGATTTGTGTCGAGAGGAAGAACTTTCCAACACAAAAGAGGTAAAAGAATAGCAAAGAAAAGCGTTAGGAAATCGTCCAAAAACTTGTAGAAAGTATTGTAGTTCTAAATGGGGATTATCCTGCAGAGCTATTTAAAGACTTTAATGAACCAGCCCTCGGATTTATGGATCTCTTAGCCCAATTAATACGACAACTGCTGCCAGCACTGAGCCAAGCACGATCCCTTAATTAAGATCCCTAGTCGAACTGTCTGTCAAGATTCAATTGAAACAGCTCCGGCTAACTAGCCTCGTGGCCGCCGAAGCTGCCACAGAATAGCGTGGGACGTCAGTTGAGCAATTAAAACGGGTTGACTAACTCGGAATGATTTGCTGCGACTGGCTCTCCTCCTCGCCGGCCATTAGCCGGCTGCAGATGGCTGATGGGCGACGGATGAGGTCTGTGTGTGGTCTTTGTTGGCTTGTTCCAGTGCTAGTACCAGTCCCGGTACCCGTTCCCGTTCCCATTGCCGTCATCGCTATAACACAGGCACGACCAAGATTGGGCGGCCACACGGACGATGTGGAGCACATAGTTGCCCCAGAGTTGGGTGGAAAGGGGGCGATTTGGCATTAGCTTTTGAGGCAACACAGCTGGCGGTCGGGAGCCACACAGACCACACACATGAGGTCGTCATAGTTTGCGGTATGGTCTGGTTTTCGTTTTGGGTAAACTGCCCCAACAAAAGTATTATTTATGCACGAGGAAGTAATGCTCGAACGGTGCACAGTGTACAGTGCGGCAAGTGTACCTGTGCCTCGTAACTGGCCTCTAACGGTCGGCGAGGCGGGAACCAGTTGGGTGCAGTTAGCCCGGCTAAATGGCACTTTACTCACCAGGCGGATCTCGATTTCGGCGTCGATGCGCGTGCGCAGCTTGCGGTTGGCGTTTCCGAACTCGGAAATGCACAGGAGCTGATCCTCGGCCCCCGCGGAGCCATTCAGCTGCAGGACTTCGTTGTCGCTGGACAGGACCTCGTCGTTGAAGGATATGGAGCGGGGCGGGGTGAGGGCCTGGGACTGGGCCAGGGAGGCCAGAGCTCCGGCCGTGGCCCCGGCGGAGACGGGCAGCTCCTTGCCGGCCTCCGTGTAGAGCTGGCGGACGCTGAGGGGTCGGGTGTCGCTGGTGAAGAGCTCCTTCTGGAATGACTTGTCCGTCTCGAAGTGATGCTTGCGCTGTGCGAAGGTGAGCAGGTCGCTTTCAGCTGCAAATGAGAATAAAAGTCTTAATTATAAACATTGTCTTGGCATTTCGTCTTTCATCTCCGGCCATTTAATCCTCCGCCCACCGCTATCATCGGCGGATAATTACAAAGAGCTTCTCGTGCAATATAATGGAAATAGCCCTCGATACGATTTCAATTTGGGCCACATGGCCATCGAGGCTGCTCCGTAAACAAAAGGGTGAGGCCATAAATCAGCGCGGAAATTAATAGAGTGGAAAAATCGCCACAAAACCAAGGACACGGAAAACACTATCAACAAGAGAGAAAAACTGAGTTATCGCTGCAACTTGCAGCAAAATGAATGCCATGAAAAATTGTAATTAACTTTAATAACCCAGCCACATGCCCAGGCAGTGGCACTGGGACTGGGACTTGGACTGGGACTGGGACTGCATATTTAATTTTCATGACAAAAACAGGGCGGAGGGAGCGAACCGGCGACCGTTTGTCTTTCTGGCTGTCTGTACATTTTGCATTTAATAGGCCGCCGCCATGTGGACTTGGTCGGTAATGAAAACAAGGCCCGAGGAGGAGTCGCTACCAGGAAGCGAGCCAACAGAAGCCGAAGCATCCACTCGTAGATTAACAAGCCCAGAGCAAAGACACTTGACACAGAAGAGGGAGACAGAAAAACGGGAGGAGGCACTGCATCTGGGAGATGGTCAGGATGACAGGGAGACAGGGCCTGGACTGGACCTGGACCGATGCCAGGAGGCATTCGAAATGGAAATGCAGTTGGAGTTGGAGATGGAGATGGGCTAGAGAAACGACGGCAACCTAGCGCTAAATTCAGGCAATTTTATGGCAGCCGGGCCGCATTCTGACGTTTACTGCGCCACTGGAAGACGCATGGCTCTGAATCTCTCTCGGCCCTCGGATCCTATTAGCCATTTCAAGTGCACAGACATTGGCACGCACCAAGTGACCCCCGTTGTCTGGCATTCTGGGAATAAAATGCGAAAATAAACAGTCTCCAATCTGCCCAGTTGCCTGTTCATTTCGCTGAAATGCGAAATTCAATTAAGCATGCTCAGGTGCAGCGGAGGAGAGCTCCTTCTGTTTTGGCCAAACGGAAGCTGACAGGCAGCCGTCCCCGGAAATGGCAAATTAACTTGGCAAAAATTGTTTTTCCTCAAAATATGGTTGCCCGTTTAAGAGGAGGGAGGACCAGGGACCTGGGCCCAGAGGCAGAGGCGTCGTCACGTCTGGGTGACGGCCATGGCCCTGCCATTGCACATAATTTATGACTCATGTACAAGAATGTCTCCTCGCACATTCGTACTGTGTACATGGAGCAGCAGATTGCAATCGGTCCCGGGCTGCAACATGGCCACAAATCCCGTCTCGAGAGATTGCCTTAAACTATTTCCCCCACGCGGCCAGGACGAGTACAGACGGAGATCATGGTCTGGTCATGTAACCACAACCAGGGCTAGTGCCCATCTATATATGGCTATAATCCACTTTTATGGCGATTTAGCCGCTATCCCAGTACAACTGTCAGGCTGCTGGCTCTGATATGCGGTCGGCCTGGGATCGATCGAATATGGGATGCTCTTTCTTGGTTTCATCTTCAGAGGCAGTACTCTTTCCAATTAAATCGCATCTAATTGCCTTTTAAGATTCATAAAGTAATGAGAGCCCTGAGCCAGTACTTCCGCAAACAGGTAGCGTGTTTATGCAAATAGCACGTAGTGTTCTCCTGAATTGGGAAATATTTATTTTTATGGCAGCCCAGCGATAGGGGCATGTGCAAATATTGTATTACCAGGCTGTTTGTAGCTTGGCGCCCGCCTTCTGTTGACATCTCTCGATTGTCATGTCAGAAGCGATGAAATTTATAGGAGGCCGCAAATCAAAGTGCCTCCCAGCCAGCCAGCCTCCCCTCCCAGCCAGCCGCAGTTGATGGAAAACCAATAAGCCCTGAGCCAATATATCAAAAGTGCATTTGCCAAGGCACCACACCAGACCAGACCAGGCCAGGACCGAGCATCGAGCATCGACACGTATGTAATGCGATGTTATGCGGCTGATTCTGATGCCGATGCTGAGGCATTCGCCAGATACTCGATGCCGATGTGGCAAAGCCGCAAATAAATGAGATTTGCACAAGATGTTGGCCAACCCAGCTGGGGCTGTGCGGCGTGTTCGACTCCGAAGCTGGCTCTTTTTAGAACTTACCCTGGCCATAAACTGACACCGAACGAGGCAAGGGTGAGCGGCTGGTGAGAGGTACGTGCAGCATAATAGCAGCTCGCTGGCACGTCGGCAGAGCTGCGGTATCTAGCAGATACAATCTGTCATAGACTAACGCGTTCCGTAGCATAATTTGCGCCAAACGAGTTTCCCGCGATAATGTCTTGGCAATAAATGATTTATAAGCCATCCGCTGGCTGCCTTAATTACGCTGATTGCACCAGGTTAGAGGTCGTTGGCCCCTCGGTTGCCGGTTCTTTGTTTCTCGAGTCTACGTCTTTTTGCCTTTGTTTGCCCAACTCTTCTCTGGCCGAAAACATAATTGCATCGAGTGCAGTTCCTCAGACTGAGCGGAGCTCAGCGCTCCTCGAATCAGTTGACTGGCCACTTTAACTTAATTATTTGAGGCGGAAAACAATTGCAGGCGATGCCACTGCCGCGGAGCCGAATTAAAGACCGAGTCCGCCCTTGGCCCTGGCAATCTGGCTGGCGGCCAGACGACACTCGCACGGATGCTCCCGAGTCCGGTCATGCTGCGCACAAGTATCGTAATGGCATTTAAAGCAATTACGGGTCGCATTTGGGGGAAGCGGATGGCCAAGGTCCTGCGACATCCGCGGCGATAAAATGACAGCCAAGCGATAAATTAATTAAAGCGTTTAAGGGGGGAGAGTGCTTAAGAAATCACAAAAATTGATGGAACAAGACACCTCGGAACACTGAAGATGAAGTCCATCAATCACAGCATGATCTCACCATTCTCAGCACTCATTTATAAGCCTGAGCTCCAACCTGATAACCTTAAAGAGCCCTCAAAAAGCATACAATTTTTTACAAATACAAGTCTCTGTCTGGAAATCCCAGCGCTTATCACCGACCAAGTTCAGCGTTGAGCTGCTCGGATGATTTATGGGCAGCGCTTTCCTCGGCGACAGGAAAAGCTTTAAGCAGGGAATGCCAACCAAAAAACTGCAAAATAAACAAAATAGCCGAATATATTTCTGGCAGCCCACATGGCCATGTAATACGCAATGAGGACCACAACTAGCCAAGTGCCCGAGTGTGGGTCTGGGAGTCACATGTGCTTTATGGCCGAAAAGTTTTCGCTTTTGGCTCTGGCGGAGCGGGGCGGATTTGGGGGTTGCTGTTTTAGCAAATTTTCGCCAAGCCAGGCCAACAAAGGGCCACCGCCGCATTTTGGGGCGCCACAAGAGCATAAATTGTAAAGCCAGCCAACAAAACAAAAGCTAGACAAATTTATGCAATGCCCTGGGGTGGCATTGGCGGCGAGGAGGAGGCCAGGGGCCCGCCGGCAGCAGCCGCTACCCAAAGCAATCAACGGGCAAATGTTGCACGTAATGCGACACTAAAAATTGTTGCCACAACAAAGCCCGAAACGCAGAACGCAGAACTGCAAAGGCAAAAACATAATGTTGACAGCAGAAATGGCGAATAAAATTGGTTTCGCTTTTTGCTCTTCCGCCTGGAAATCTCATTAAGCGGCCCGGCCAAGTCCCGTATGCGTATCCCAGGCCCTCGCTTCCTCCTTTTTCGGCGAAGACAACTTTCCCAGCTGCACTATTAAATCTGATTTATGCCCCCCGACCCGCCTGCTATCTTGCCATCCGATGAGAGCCACACCCACGCGAGAAACGCATTTCGCCAATAAAAATGGGCCAGTCACGTGGTTCTGATTCGCCAAGCCGCCGAACCGCCAAGCCCTCGCGGCCATAAAAGGTCGAAGTGCGACTCGGTTATGGGCTGACATGTAGGGTGGGTGAGCCGGCCCAGGACTAATGAACTGAATTATGTGCCGGGGCGAACTCTTTTCTCATTAGGTGTTGCAATGGGCGATAGCGCACGACTCAATGGGCTCTAAAGAGGATTAAAACGGAGGGAATCACTCGAATAGGACACCTTCCAATCGAACTAATCTCGACCTTAAACCTGCTTTAGAACTGGATTAGTGGGATGATAAGCCACATTAGGGATTTCCAGGAAAAGTGATAGCAGAGTTCCAAGAACCAAGTATTATTTTTGTAATAATTATGAGATATTTCGTGAAAAGATGATTCATTTGCGGGCCATTTGCCTGACCCCCCTAGCCATTCATAATTAAGTTTATTTAGGCCTTAAGATGCCTTCGACTGGCCTGACAATTTGGCTTTTATTTAAATTAATTGACCCCAAGCACTTGTCGTGATAGCAATTAGCGAACGCTTGTTTTTGTCTTTCGGGCCAATTAATAAGCCGCCGAGAGCCGGGCTTGCAGCTTGATTAAGCAAGACTCCACTTCCGCCCCCGAGCATAATGATACAATATAGATATAGACAGCTTTTTGGGGGGCGGGGAGGCCCCTGCTGACTTTATGACTTTACGGCCGTGTAAGGCAATTAAACGAAAACGTAAAATTTGCTGCTAAACATTTGAGGGCCGCCCCCGCTGCCGGTATGTTGCTGCCCCTTGCCGTTCAATTTCAATCATGAGCCGTGTCTATCAATCGATTTTACAGCCCCTGGGCGAACATAAAACGCAGCCAGCCCTGGCCTGGCCCGGCTGGAAATTGAATGAAAAATGCATCTCACCAACTGCCGCCCGGGGCAACTGCTGGCTGATGGCTGCCAGTTGCCAGTGGCTGGGCCCGTTGTTGTTGCTGCTGCGGCCAATAAATTTAAGTGACATGCGTTTTTCAGCGAGTACCCGCGGGATAAGTTAACTTAAAATTCCTAGGGGTTATTCACAGGGCGTGGGGTGGGGGCTTCCCGAAGAGGAACCCGCGATCAGCGCGACTGATATCATTAAGGGAACTCCACAGAGCCACATCCTCAGACAGGCCGGGCGGTGGTAGTGCTGCGGAAGTTAAAAATAAAGGCACCCAGCCCAGCCAGCAGCCTCGGCACCCAAAATTTTATTGGGTTTTGTGTCTAAAATTAAAGTCGATGCCCAAAAATGCTCAGAGGCCCGACAATTTTTCACGCGTCCCTCCCCGCCCGTCCACATGTGGAGGAACTCTTCGCTCAACCACTTTAGATATTGGATGGAGGGTAGGGATCCTCTGCTCTCCGCTTCCCTCACTCCCACGCTGCGACATTTTCCGGCTTTCCACGGCATTTCCCTTATTTTTAACAGCTCATTTAGCGCTGGCACCTTTTATTTTCAGAGATTTCCCCTCAGGCCACTGCCATTGCCAGTGACTGCTCCTTTTGTGGTTTTTATTCAAATAAAAAGTGGCGCAGCTGACGCTGGGAGATTATGGCCAATGTTTGACTTGATTTTGAAATAAAAAACTGAAAGGGAGGAAGTGAAAGCCGAAAGATGCGCCGCATCCGGTTTAGGCTCCAGTCCTGGACCTATCCCATTCCCATTCCCACTCCCAGGCCCGAGACGCTAACTAAGTCGTTTGCTCTTTTCGATTCCCTCTGACTTTCTGTCCGATTGCGAGATCTACAAATCGGGCCAGGAAAACAAATGGCCCTCCGCCCCGAGATCTCGGAGCGGGTGCCTCAATTGCCCTGCCAATTGCCAGATGTAAGTGGAAACGGTTAGGGCCAGCCCGGGGCCAGAGACAGAGCCATGCCGAGCAATTGAGTTAGCATTGAATACAATTGAACGACACTCCGGCCAGGGTCCGAAAGAGGCTGAGACCCAAAACGGGTTTCGCCATTTCGTGGAAGAGTCTTGAGTCTTGAGTCAAGGGCCTCCTCCTTCTCCCAAGTGCCCCCCGTCGATCGGAGTTTGGCTTGGTTTCCTATTTGCTATTCATTGGAAATCATTGCGGAGCGAAAGGCGGACTTACATATGGGCTGCCAACCTTGAACTGTGGCTCTGGACTCTGCTGGAGCTTGAGAACGTGGCTCTTGGGCTCAGCTCTTGTAGCTCAGTAATTTTTCCCTGTGTAGCCCACCTCCGCACCACCTCACTTTTATGTTAGAGTTCTCTTCCCCGAAGCGATTACTTAGCCTGCCCAAGTGTTTTGTAGTTTATGTTATTAACACTTTCCCAGCCGTTTATGCACCTACTTTGGGGCTTTAATGGCTTCTATATAAAGTTTATTACTCCGCAGTGGGGCCTCTTCCCCCTAGGCCTGTTTTGGCCACTAACTCTGGCCCCGCTAATTGGCCAGACACTCCTGAATGGATGTATAGGGTTACCAACTTCAGCGATTGATGCCCGACTCCCATTTGCATCTGAATTTATGCGAGGAAGCTCCACATCCACTCCTAGTCCTAAAAAAACTAATTAAATGCTTAGTCGGTGTGACTTGAGCCTCGAATGTCCTGGCTTCTATTATGCGCCAGCACTTGGCCAGAAGTGGCTTCCATCCAACTCCCGCGGGCCGACTCCGGGCTGTCTGGCAGCCAGGGTTCAAGCAGGCGGCGTAATGCATTTTGCATTAACATTTTTCCACTGGCAACAATGCCGGCCCGGGCCGGGCCGAGAGGGCCTACAGGGACACTTTAGCCCGACTGGCGAGGGGTGGGCTCCGAGGGTATTAAATTCAGGCTTCTGTTCGCAGTTTCTTCGAGTTATTCTGTTCGAAAGAGTTCTGCATTTTTTCCTGACTCCCTGACACGTGCTAAAAAGTTAAAGGAGGAACTTTCCACGGGCAGACAACAGGAAATGCTGCAGAACATTTTGGCAACACTTTGCTCGATGAACCGCCGCTGCCAAAGGTGCAGGACGACGCAAAGAACAGGAGCAGGACCTCCGCTAAGAGCAAAATAAACAACAGCAAAAAAATAAAGAAGGGGGGGAATGGACAAAATCCTGTGGAAACAAAAACCGGCAATATTTCCCAGGCAGGTACACGACAGGAACAGAGGAACAGAGGAACTGCGGAGTCCTTCGGCAAACAACACACGAGATACCGAGCTACCCCCAGTCCCGAGTCCTTTCTGCCTGGGACCTGGGAACGTGAGCATGTATGTATTCCTGTGAATGAAATCCAAGGCATTCCTTTCCTCACATCATCATTCATTTCTCATGTGGATTTTTATGGTTTCCTGCGACCCTTGAAGACGCTCCGAGTCGTTCGAGTCGAGGAAGATGAAGCCTTGCAGGCGATTGAATTACACACTTACTGTACTCTGCCGCTGCCCGGAGGAGGGGCAGGCATATCCTTACTGTCCTCGGCGTCAATGTCAGCCCTTGAGGGGCTGGAATAAATATTTGCATTCGCAGGAGCGCATCCTTGGGGAGATGGGGGCACTGCCATGCTAATTGGTGATTGCCAAAGAAACTGTTTCCTCAAATATATCTCTTCTTTGGTTTTAGAAAGTGGCTCTGCTCTGCTCACGCTGTGAACTTGTGAACCTTTGCGGCCTCCGGAGATATGATCCGATCAGGTGACAATCGACAAGCGCTATAAAGTTAGTCGAGCGTCTAACAGAGAAACCGCAGCGGATCTGGTTACCCTCCCCCGCCACTCGATGTGGCAATGTGCCACTTTTTGCGGACTCCTCCTCGCCGGCAGCAGGCAGTAAGCAGCCGGCAGCTGTTGCGGTTAATTAACGTCCGAGGAGCGGGCTGTCGAATGAAACCAAAGCGCGACATCGCCGACAATTTGTTTATTAGAAAGTTTCCCGCCAAGAGGCCTCCATGGCCTCCGTGAAGGAAAGTCATTAGAGTCCTCCTCCAACCAAGCCACGAGAACCGAATCCAACTTAATTATTTTCAAATCCAGCAACAGCAAGAGCCCCAGTATGTAGTTCAGAATATCTGATAGCCCACTTCTCGGCCAGAATCTCTTTGCGAAAGTTGTTTTTCCGCATCGCGCCCCCGCCCCGCCTGGAAAGACACTCCAAGGAGCAATGTGTCGAGATTGTGGCCATGGAGGACTCCTCCGCAGATGGCCGGGCGACGATTAGCCGAATCTGGCCAACTGGCAAGGTGTTGGCCGTTTCAGCCTCCAGGCCAGATACCCAGCTCCTGGCCAAGTGAAAGGCAAGGCACTGCTCACGGTTTTAGCCCCGAAAGCCAGCCATGTTATTTGTCTCAGAGTCAGTGGGGTTCAAACTGTGTCAACTTTCCCGAGAGGAGCACAGAAATTTGTCCGAGAATGTGAAACGGCTTTGATTTCCATTTGCATAGGGAAACTATCGGGAGGTCAGAGGACGGGGAAAGGCCATGAAGCGAATGTTTATCGTTGCCATTAAATGCAGACGACAATGTCGGAGATAAACGGCAGGCAGACGGCATGGGGGGATGGCTGGAGATCCTAAGCGTTCCAGAGGAGCGACAGCAGGAAGCCACGAGTGCCGAGGCTCCCCAGACGCCTCTATCAAGTGCTAAAGATCTGCAGTTAAGGTGCGTTGACAGGCGAGATGGTTCTATACAGAGAAAGAAAAAGATCCAAATCAGAGTAACTGAAGCTTATGCCTTTTGGTAAATTTTTCCAGTGGAGTCCCGGTCTTTAGCGCTAATCTCGTTCAGCACAACTCCTTCCCAGCCACGTCTGACTGCCACACGAGTGTCGGGTCCTTGAGACGAGCTCCATTTTGCGGCAAGCTCTTCCCAAAGCCCTCGGATGAGCTGCGATGCGGTCGACTATCTGCGGCAAGACAAGCCTTTGTCTCCGAGGCGGAGCGCTATCTCAAACATAATTATTGCCTCATTATGCGACGATGGTGTCGTTAATGTCTTCGGCAAACAACGCGCATCCGATGGAGGGCCGACACAGCCGCGTTAATAATGAAATTGTAAATAAATTGTAAACATTTCGACTGCGCCAAGCGCAAATATTTGTGCCCCAACTTGCCAGTCAGCCAGCTAGGCAGTCAGCCAGTATCTGTATCTCTGGCTGCATAATCTTTGGCTCCGACACATACATTTTCGATTTTATTTCGGTTTTTTCTTCTGTCAGCGAGGGCTGTCAGCACTGTGACAATTTTCCTTTCCCATCACAGCCATGGCAGCCACTCGGACGGGAAACAAACAAACAATAAGCTGATAAACCGGCCGCATCCCATAAAATATTGAAAACAAAATCGAAATTAAGCCGAAAAAGTTGTAATGGCTTTTAAAATATGCTTTCGAGCCGATAAGAGCGAGTTGATGGCTGCATTAGGCGTGGTTTACTGTGGGCCTGTGTGGCATGGAAGTGGCTGGCTGGCTCAGAGACCCGGTTCGCAGCTGAAACCTGTTATTGTCGGCGATTTGTTCAGCGTTTATTATCACCTGCACCGGTGACCGAATCAAGTGGCGATCAAAGCGCCGATCAGACCACACACCCAGTCCCGAGCGGGGATTGCCGATTTCCAAGGCAAATAGAACAAAGCTCTTCTGTCAACAAGATAGAACTGCAGTCAATGGAGAAATTAATTTTGATTTATTGGCCCAAACATGGCTACCAGCATAAGCTTTCAGTCAAGTCGATTACTTTCCCTAATTTCCGTTGCTTTAATGGGGGAAACAGTTGCACTGCCCAGAGCCCCCCATTTCTTTCAATTAATTATTTGTTGGACTGCGTTTTCATTGGATATTATGACATTTTTATGTCCCCGGAGAGATTCGAGTGGGACTGGAGTGGGTCTGGAGTGAGAGGCGCGAGTTATTGAAACATAAATTAGGCAACACATGTCCATAAAACATTTCCAGTCACTTGTCATATCAGTGAACAGTCTTTGAATTTACGACTCGACACACAGGACATACTGTTGGAAGTGTTCGGGTGGAGTGGCTGGACCAGCGTTGATAAGGACACTCGAAACCGACCCTAATGTCCCATTTAATGGCTTTCCCATCGGGCATCTCCAATTCTAAATCAATTTCCAGGCGCATAAATCAGGGGAGAGGAGCGCTTTCTGGGGAAAATCAATAAAGAAAACCCAGGGAAACCGAGTGCTGCAGATAAAACGAACAATCTATTAGCAATAAAACAAACATTAGCGAGTGGACCATAAATTCTGGGCGAAGACCCCCAAACAGAGGAAAATGTAAATCGAGTTGATGCGATAATTAATGAAAATTGAGAAATTTGGGGCTAATCCAGCTGGGCAGGCTTGCCCAAGACGCCATTAGGTATCCGCGGGATACTCTCCACTCCGCGGTATTAGAGTCTTGGGCCAAGTGGGTCAATTGGTGCCAATTATGCTTAGTTATACACAAATGGGATTCTCTCAAATCCGGCATTCTTCGGCCTCTCAAATAGTCTCGAATTTCTCCGCTAGTCGCTAGTCTCAGGGCAGTTCTCACGTCGCTCTTCAATGTCGAAATCCAACAAATCCATCATTCGGCATTGTGTCTAGAGTCTAGAGTCTAGAGCGGGCATCAAAGAAACATTTTCCCAGGGCGTTGGATAACTCGACGAACAAATTTCCAGCATGTTTCCCCCTCCTAGGTTCCCAGTTGGTGCGTTTCCCTGTTTGCCTTTACAAATTTTTGCCGCCACATAAAAAGCAGACCATGCATCTCCGCGAGGCGGAGGCTGCCTCACCCTTTGGCTGGCCTGGGCTCTCCTCCTCCTCTGCCCGTAAATCAATGCCAACGACTCTCGGACGTCTTCTTGGTCTTTTCCGGCCATAGCCACCAAATTGCCAATGGGCTTTCGGAGCAGTCTCATAATAATTAAGAACAAATTCATTTACACTTTCAAACGCCGCCGAGGGAGGACTTCTATATGGTTTGATTTTTGTTTTCGGGAGGAGCTTGCTGGGTGGGTGGGGGCGGTGAGTGTGTTTCTTGTGGACTTGACATGTTTGGGGCTCCGGGAATTTATTTATTGTGGATGTGAGATGCATTTAGTATCGCACATAAAAAAGGCGACAAACAAGCAGGCGGAACGGGGGCGGTGGCAGCAGCCCACAGATCAAATGGGAGTGTTCGATGGATGTGTACACTGGGCGGAAAAGTGTTTAATTCTTTTTAATGATTAACAAAGCATTGGACTATGCAAGAATCAAGTTTAAAAGATGATATGACTTTTTAAAATATATTTGAATAAAGTTTCAACGGATTTCTCACAGTGCAGGAGTCCACGCAGATGCCGCTGAAGCGCTACAACAGCTGGCCCATCTGCGGAGATTTCTGGGGAGCACTTCTGGTGCGGTGGGTTTATTGAACTCCCGGACGCACTCCCCCAGCCCGGCACTCGAAATTGCAAAACAATGCAAACTGCCCGGCCGCCCCCTCCGAGCGGCCAGAAATGGGTCAGCGGGCTCATTAAAATTGAAGCCGTGAACTTTCGCTGATCTCTGGCGTTCGTTTATTGCCACAATTTGTTGCGTTTGGACTGCTTGAGCAGCAAACTGGGCGGGGAATGGCTTCATTAATGCAGTGCACGCACTTATTCTGCTGCCTCCGATGTTTACTGACCCCTCGCCGTGGCTCGACTCTGTTTTTTATGTTTCGGCCCATAAATGGGAGGCTAAACTGCTCATTAGACTGGCATTGTGCGCACTTCGATTTCGAGTCGAGTCGAATTGAAACGAAACGCGCCAGGTTGCATTTCCGGTTGTGACAGTTCTGCCTTATTTCCAATTGAAGCACCAAGCGCCGCCGGATGTGCCAAGTGGGCAGGGACTCGTTGAAATCCGAGGGAAACTCTAAACAATATTCGATGCTAAACAAAAATTAGGGCAACTGCACTCGAGTCTCGGAGGGTTGATGGATGAGGTATTAGGAGTTGCAATTGATTATTGTGCTGCGACGCATTGTTGAGCAATTATGAGGCATTTCTCCCCTGCCACCGCGCAACCACACAGCTGTTTCACGGCGGTTCTGCAGATTCCCCTCCAAATTAAATCTCACAATAGCCATCACCAGGAATTTGACCCAATTGAACGGCCCGAATGGTCTCTTAACTGTTACTCTGCGAGGCTGCACCCAGCCGACTAGTGGTGTGTATCTCTCAGATAAATAATCGCATTCCCCCCGAAGACTTGCATCTCCGTCTCCGGCCTGTCTCTCGTCGCCATATCCGCTGTTGGTTATAACATAATTTACGTCTCTTCCGCCTGCCAGTCAGCTCTGAGCCGGGCTTTTCGATTCGGCCCTAATGTCAGGGCATTGTAATTGCATTTCGTGCTGAACTTCTGGTCCTACACCGCAGACATCAGACTCCGCAAAGGCACAAGAAATAAGAGGGACTGCTCCAGCATCCCAAACACGATTTCCAGCTTGGGAGCTTTATTTTTTGTGTTCTTTTTTGCTTTGTGGTTGCTGTGTAGTTGTATCTGTGTCTGTGCGATACAATGGCCCCACAACGTGGCCAGTATCTAAGCGTCGGCATCTTTGGTGGCCGTCGGAGTCGGAGTCGGATTCAGTGTCTCTCGTACTAGATTTCAATCTGCCAGCTTTGGTTTTAATCGCTTGGGATGGAGATTGGTTCGGTTTTCGTGAAGTTTATGGAACCTTGAATGAACTCGGACCGGAATGTGGCTCGAAACCGCAACATATGCCTATTGCGGCCTATCGAGTCTCTCGGATCTCTCCGATTCAGAGCTCACATCTGTCAGATGTACGCAGTACCACGTGCGGAGCATAAGTATCTGTATCTGCTACTTGAAGTGTAGTTCTATCTGGCCCTCGGCTTAAGCGCATTAAAGCAGCTAGACTATAGATTCCAACCCCTAATGGCGCAGCGCCCCTAAGCGAGCCTCCAGCTGCCGCAACTCGCAGCTCAACTCTCAACTTCTGGATTTTCGGGCATAGACAATCTAATTACTGTTTCCAGTGTGCATTCGGCGTAAATGATAGCCCGGAGGCACACACTCGCACATGTGCCTAATTAATCCCGGGCCGGGCAAGTTCCTGCCGCGACTCCACCGAACAAAGAGTGGAAAGCGCCGCCCACACCTTCGTTCGTTCCACCTGCCTTTCCCCGGCAGTTTGTTTTCTTTTTTGGGAGAAGCTTGCAACAAATCGCAGTGCGTGGCCTCCCACTCCCGGGAATTCAGCTCCGATTCCGGCTTCAAATGGGGCAGCCATGACTCGGCATCCGAGCTGAAAATGGTGGGGTCCCACGCACTTTTCCAGAGCCGATCCACTGCAGCCTCCACTGACTAACTAACTGAGGGAATGACTGACTGACTGACTGACTGGCTGGCTGGTCGGTTGACTGCATGACGCGGCTTAATTGGCCATTACGAGAGGCGGCTGCATAAGAGGCTCTGTCTCCGGCTTTCGGGCCTTGTCTTGCGCAAGTTCCCCCACCATCCCAGTCCACTCGAAATCCCCAATTCTCTGTCGCGTTTCAGGTTTTCCACGGTTATGGAAAATGATTTTTACCGTTGCAGGCACTTTGGTTTCTGTTTAAATGCAAATCAAGTGAAAGCAGCAACAAGTTATCTCAGCAAAAGAATGTATATTCCTTTATTGGCACCGACGTGGGTCAACGCACTCGGAAGAATAGAACTCTAGCCTTGGAATGGGTCCAAGCCAGGCTAAGAGGCGAAAATAGCTCTTGACCCGTAGCCCATTCCTGGATTAGAACGGCCTATCCCTCATGTCGTATTCCGGCTCATCTCGCCACAGTTGTTAACATGAAGAGATAAACATCGGAAAGCATGTCAGTCAGCCTGCCTGCCTGCCAGTATCTGTATCTGTATCTGCCGGCCTGCCCTTTTCCATCTCAATCTCCACGCATTCCCCCAAACATGCTCTTGACAGAGTCGTGTAAAAACTTATTCAACAAAAAACAGACAGAACCGACACAGAGACCGAAGACCGAAAGCGAAGCTGCTGGCAAAGCTCTGAAGCCCTTAGTAGTTTCAGATGTTACATGAACGGCAATCAGAGCAACGTGTTTTCCATCTAATGAATTGCGACTTCCATTGTTGGAGTTGCCTCTGCCTCTGTTGCAAGAGTTTCTCCTCCTGCCGCCATCGTTTAGCGCACTAACTGCCACGGAGGTGGCAAGCGCTCTATGAATAAAACATAGAAACCGACGAATTAGATCACGCGATTGTTCTGCGGAGCGCGGGAATGTATCTAGGGGATGCATCTAGGGCTCTACGCAGGATTTCCTGCTTCGGAGGTGACAACACAAAGGAGGCACCCCTAACCGATCACATTGTATCCGCTGGCCTGCTTAAATAAGCGATTAATAAATGGATTTCGAGTGTTGCAGGGCCTATCAATGGCCTGAAATCTCTTTGGGAACGGGGATCTATAGATAGACCCAAAGCCATTTGAAATTATTCGGCCTACACTTGAAATCAATACGCTGAGCCAGTGGACAGTATTTTTAGACCCGTGCCTAGTACCAGGTATTACAAAACGTCAGTCCACCATAGCACCTTGGCTGCGGCCCTATCGGAGGTGTGTGCAAACAAGTGGCCCCGATAAGAACGCTATCTGGAACGCTGCCAAGAACGCGCACTTATTATGTCACCCGGTCTAGTACCAGGGAATCCGATGGAGGAATCTAAGGTCAGGAGGCAGCTGCTCAATCCCAATCGCATTTATAGGCCTGGGAACACACCCAGTTTTGATTAATTTGCATACGACATGAGCTGGATCTGATCACCGCATCAGCTGTGGTGCCTGTTCCTGCCCCTTCCCATGTCCCTGTTTGTAGCCTTTTTCCCGGCAGCCCTTCCCCTTTATTTACTTCCCCTGCCCAGCCCGAACATAACTTGTTTTTGTGCCACAAACAAAGCAATTTTCGCACTGACGCTTCTTTCAGCCATCCAGGTGAGTGGTATTCACCCCGGCCGGCCCTAAAAGGGGTAAATTATGAATGCAGACCGCTTTAAGGGTGGAACAACGGGTTGCATGCAACGCGGCAGCATTGCAGCATAGCCTGGCAGCGAGGAGCACATTTTGGCAGGACCATTTGCTCACAGTTTGCGGTTTACGATGGCCGGAACGAAATGCCTACCTGGGCCCGGCAACGAGGCCCAAAGCGGTCCTGGTCCTCATCTGTCGCCCGGTGTTGCGTGATGTTTGCCTGATGAATGAAACACGCGCTGTTGCAATCAGTCGTCCGGAAATCAGCTCAGACAGGCAGTCAAAGAAAAGGGAAGACTTCCAGGCGAGACAGTCAGACAGTCAGACAGGCGGATATTAAGGCCGCATTATGAGACCCGCAATGGGCGACAAACTGTTTCCAGTTCCCCGCTTTGTGCAATTTGTGTTTGCGGCAAACACACTCGCTTTACGTAATGTCCGGAGTCCGGACCTCTGGGCCCCCGGTGCCCTGGCTCCCGGACTCCTCCTCGCGAGACCTTAAAGCTGCCCAAAACGAGAAAGGGCAGAATATAATGAAAAATACCAGAGGAATGGAGGCAGCAGCCCTGCACACTTGAAGTTCTTGGGCTGAGAATTCCAAGAAACAAGTTGCTGCTGAGAAATTCCGATGGTAATGCAAGGTAATGGGCCCTGGTCTTCCCAGGGTTCCTGGCCCGACCGCCTCCTGCCTCTCTCGCCGCTCCTGCAGTTCGTGCTTGATTAGTGCCGCTGTTTACCTGCACCGGGGACTGGCTGGTGATGGTGCTGATGCTGTACAGGTTTGTGGAACGAATCTATAAACTCATATCACACGCTGACTCCGGACTCTGGCGAATGGACTGGACCTGGCCCTGGCCCTGTGTTTTCCTGCAGTTTGTGGATGGAATTTCCCGACGCATTTTCGCTTTCCCTGCTTTGGGTTGCTTTTGTTCTAACGCCCACGTTTATCCACTCGGCATGGCACTCACATCTGTCTGGCCGGGTCTGCGGAGTCTGGTATTTGCAAACACGTTTCTCTGGCCGGGAAATTAAATTTAAATGCCATTTAATATGTAGGAGATTGTGAGGGGAGCCAGGGGCCCTGGGCCTCCTCCATTCACGTGGAGATTAGAAAGTCGTGCTCGATGAGAACCACTTGGGAGCTGGGTGGAGAACCATAGTAATAAAAGTCGAAATGCGGGTGCAGCGTTACCAAAAGGTGTTTACGACTCGGCCGGTGAACTTGAAAACCGAAAGAGGCTTCCACGAGGCCCTGGGGCTATTAATCAAGGCCCCTCGAATCGCATCCGCTGCACCTCGGCGACACAATCGTTACCAAAAAAACACCAAGAATTACCTGCCCACGGCCTCGCACATAAACACTATATCTGTAAAAGGTATATGAGGTGGACAGACAAAGCCCAGACAGACCCATTAATGTGAAGTCCATCCCATTCTGCTGGCGGCTGAGAATCGAAAATTGAAAAGCGCTGCGCTTCAAATCCGAAGCTAGCCGATCGTCTTCGATCTGTTGAGTTTCCAGCCCACCGATGGGCCCCAAAGTGGAAAGGGGGGGCAAGCAACGGTGGAGTGGAGCCAGGCCAGACCAGGCCAGGGCGGAGGCGGTGGAGGGGCCTCTCCACTCCAGTCGTCGAACGCATAGCTTAAAGTTCAATGACTGAAGGTGCGTTGTTGTTCTGACTGCGGCTGTCGTGCAGTACACAGTGAGAAAAAGCTTAGCTCCTTGGGGTTTAACCATCTAGAACTTGGATATTCCGAAAACACAAATCCTAGAACTAAAAGATACTTTATAGATGGAAAATATTTATCGAAAACTGAACTAACTCGTAAAAGCTCTAGCTTTTTGTTTGTAGATATTTTCTTTTATTATTGGTTTAAAAATTGATAAGGTACTTCCTTGGTTTTGTTTACTTGGGGTATTGGTTTATTTAATTTGATTGTTTTTTATTGGAAAACACATATTTGTGTGTTCTCGTTGTGTTTTCTGTGTGCTGTTGCTTAGGAATCCGTCAGCAACTTTGACTCGCAACCCATTTATATTGGCCATTCGGCTGTGGTTTTGGTTCTCTGCACTCGCTGGCCAAACGTGCAACAATGCGGCATAAACAGCGCCCGGCAGCGATCGGCAATCAATCCCCAGATTCCAGCCGCCCAGCAGACGCATCTAGCAATGGCCCGCCAGTGGCAGACTCCAGAGGAGGCACGCAATGGCCATTTTGCATAGCTTGTGGCCCGTATCTGAGATACTGAGAAGTTGAGATACAAGGTATTACTTCAGGAGGAGACTACGACTATTTTTGCTTTATTTTAATTGAAATTTAAGGAAAATAAAGGCAGCATTATTTGCCATCTCTCAGTAACAAGAACTGGGATTCTTGCTGAGATCGCGTCTGGGTTCGGGTTCGGGTTCGCGCCGAGCTGTTTACTTGCTAACGATGACAGACGCATCTATTTATCTGTATCTGGCTGGATGGCTGGCTGGCTGGATGGCTGGATGGCTGGAGGACTGGTTGCTTAGTTGGTTTACATTTCGGTTTTGCGCTTCAAGTGAGAGAAAAATGTTGGGAAAATAAACAAAAGGAGCCAACCAGCCAGCCATCCATCCATCCACCCGTCCAGCCAGTAAGAATTCCGACCGCAGCCCAAAGCAAAAGTGAAGTGGAGTGGATTGGCCCCAAAAAAAAGAAGAGTGGGGCCCCTGGGCCAACTTTGGCTGCAGCACAATCAAATGCTCATCAGCGCACTTGAAAATAATGCGTTGCTGTTTAAGGCCCAAAGACAGACGCACAACGCGGCACAGTATCTGTATCTGTATCTGTCGGTTCCCTGCGAGTACCAGTATGTATCTTTTTTCGGTTGGCTGTGTAGACGAGGCATTCTGTGGCTGGCTGTATTTTTCGTTGGCTTGTTTGTTTAGTTTTCGAGGCGGCACACTCACACTCGCACAGAACGAGACACGGACACGCAATGTTGCAGGTGGGAACAGGTTTTTGGCTTCGTTTTTTGTTGTTTTTTGGATGCGGGCCATATCTCTGGGTCTTACGAGTGTCTGTACGTACGTACATACATGGTCGTAGTACCATCTCGCGTTATTTATGCCCCACTGTGGCCGTAATTACAAATGCCCGTTTCCTGCAGAAAACAATCTCCGGGCATGTGTGCGCTTCGTTTGTATCTGCGTATCTGTGGGATGCCCACGCACATGTGTCCTCCGACTGGGCCGGGATCAAGAGTGTCCAGCGGGCAAGTGCCTCCTAAGTGGACAGTCCTTCTTCGGACTGTCGGACTCTTCAAAGTGGACTCCTCTTTCGCGAAAAGCGCCTGCTGTGCCTACTGCGCCCACTGCTTCCAAAATCCATGGAAAAGTAACATATTTTCCTGCTGCTCTCCATGCCAGTCACGTTGCACGTTGCTCGGTGGCAACATGGCCGATCGATCGGAGCGGAGCAACCCGCGTAACTCGGCGTAGCCCAGCGAACGGTAACAGACATGGAATCGGACTTGGAATAGGAATATTAACCCTCCTCACGCTCGGCTGCACTCGCAGCACTCTATGGTGGTTTGGTTAGCATTTTGCCCGCAAATGGCGCGATGTAATGGCATTTTCTAATATGGGCACGCATTAATGGCCCTGGCCACAGGTGAGCGGGGCTCGGCGAGGCCGGGGGCTGCCAATTGCAAAATTAACAGCCCATGTACGAGCCCTGGGCCGGCGCTCTAGTTCCTGGCAGCTTGCTCCCGGGTTCCTCCCGGGCCTCAGTACCTGAGCAATTAGTGAGCGACGTCCTCTGAAAATACCAGCAGCTGCTGCCGCTTCGGCTCTTGGGCAGCTGCCAAGGAGCAGGGAAGTAAACAGAGTCAGCTCTTGCGAAATGACAGCTGACAATGAGTTGCCACGTTCGGTGCCTCTTGTTCAGAAATGGCAGCGGCTAAGTGCACAGCGCAGCAAGAAAAATAATAATAATTGTTGGCACAAGAATATTGAGCTTTTCTGGCGAAAAACTCGAAACCTGGCTGGCCAGCGAAAATCCGAGCGGTTTGACAGCCACTGGCTACAACCTGTTGCTGTTGCAATGGCCCCCGACACTCCGGCACTTGCCACATAAACGGCCATTCGTGTTGGCCATTCCGCTATTTAACACAAGGCCGCGAACACAATGGGCCAAACGACTTTAGCCCGCTTATCTAAGCTCAGACGCCCCAGCCGTAATTGTAGGAGAGTCTCGGCCAAGGAGCTAATTGTGTGAACAGGCCCTTTCAGCCCCCTCCTGGCCGGGAAAAGTATGAAAGAGGTCCAGAGTCCACAGGGCGGGTAGGCGACAAAGTAAACAAGGTGTTAATTTTCACTGCCACGCTGAGAGTCCCACTCGCTTCCCTTCCAGGCTGAGGGCAGTGGAGGGTATGTGGCTTGGGGAGATGGGTTTGTTTGCCTAAAATTTTAATTAAAGCTCAAGGTTTTTTATACTCGAATTAGAGTACTTAAGGTACACATTAAAACACAGTTTCCTTAGAAGAGCTTGCTTGAAAAGTTACAGGCCTTGAGTTGGAGTTTACAAGAAAGAGATGTTCGGGGAATTACTAGAGTGGTTCGTAAGAAATTGTACTTTTAAGGTCAGTAAGTAGAGAAATAAATAGTAAACAAAAGTACTTTTATAAAAATAAACTAATCATTTAGGAAACTACTGCCATTTTAGCTAAATAGTCCAAATAATACATGGCCTATATTAGACTAGATATGTACATATGCTAGTGTGACATTGGTGGAAAGTTATCACCCAAGCAGGCCTGATTAAGTTTGTAATTCTTAAGATTACTTATTAAGTTAATTAATCAACCCTTCTATTTGGTTAGGGTATCTCTCCATTCACTCTTATCCGCCTCGTCCCCTGCGCGCCTCCGCAAATTGAATTCCCCCGCAAGAGCTGGCAGTCGCGAAAAGGCAGATAAGATTGGAGCACGTTCGCATTCGCATTCGCGGCCGCCTCGTGGGCCACAGCCCCACCTACCCACACAGAAGCTCCGCGCATACAAAGCGCGGAAGATGACGGAGATAAGCCCTGCCGATAAGGCACTTGACTTGCCAGGGGAATGTGTAATGCGGACCCCACTCTCGGCTCTCATTATGCATTTTGGCGCTAGGAAGTGGGTGGTACTTACGAACTGTGACCGTTTTCGGGTCAAAGGCACAGACGCGTCGCTCCACCGCCGCTATCTTGCGCTGGACGCGGCCCGCCCGCTCGCCCACCGCCTGCAGGTCCCGCTGCAGGTCGTCGAAGATGTCGCTGGCGATGAGCACCAGGCTGGCCAGCTGGCGCAGGGCGTTGCTCAGGGTGATGTTGCTGATCGAGTCGAACTCGTGCCCGGATATCACCTTGGAGGAGGCTCCGCCGGCGGTGGGCGACTGGGGGGCGCTGGCGATCCTGGCCAGCGCCGGCCTTTGCTGGCTGGGGTGGCGCGAGTTGGGCAGCGACTGCGACTGGACGCGAGTGGGCGAAGTGGAGAGGAACTCGACGTGTTGTTTCAGCTTCTTCATGGGCGCGGCGGCCGGCGGCTGGGGCTCCTCCGCGTCGTCCATCCCGTTGTGGTGGTTGTGGACCAGGGCCCGGGTGAGGGAGGTGGGCGACCCCAGGGCGGTGGTGGCGGCCTCCGCATCCGGGGACTGCTTGTTGATGCAGTTGTTGTTCCGGCACTTGCCCGGCGTGCAGTGGAAACGGCCGCCGGCATGGCCCAGACTGGCTGCGGTGGCCTGGGCCACGTTCACCGGCTGCACCACGCGCTGGATGAAGGGCATCGCGCTGGCTCTCTCGCTCTATCTGGTGGTCACTAGCTGCTCCTCCTCATGCCCCTCCTGCGCTCCCTCGGCACGGGTAATAAAAACACAAAACAGACTAAGCCGCGACACACGAACGCACACAATGACGACTCCGAAAACTGGTCGAGCAACTTCTGGAGTTGAATCCTCGCGCTGCCGCAGCCTCCTAGCTATTGTCTGCTTGTCGGCCCAAATTCCTTTCCTCTTCTGTATATTTTTGGCTATTCCCACACGCACATACACAAACTAGTTTAGATGAACTGGTTTATCGGGCTCTGCTCTTTGGCTCAGAACTACTATTATTATTATTTTAATTTTAATTTTTTCGCCCTTGCACAATTAGCACGCCGCACTCGACTTCGGGGTGCCGGCTTGGCCGTCGTTACGTCGTTCGAGCTTCGATTCGAAGGTGTGTTTTGCCGGTACGAAGAGCCGACGTCCGCGCACACGTCTTTCTCGTTCGCCGGTCAAAAAAAATTTGAAATTTCGAAAAGCCGCGCCAGCTGGAGGTGTTGCCCTTTGACTTGTTTCGAATTTCGAAATTGTGCCGTGCTGCGCCAAACGATAGCTGGCCACACTACCAGTCTATTCGATTCACCTAAGCAATGACACCAACCGATAAGTTTTGATATCGCCAGTGTTCACCTACTCAAAATATTATTTCAACGGGGGGTCACATTGGTTGCGGAAAATAAAACAAAGTCAAAATATTTTCGATTCTCCGTAAAATTAAATAAAATAGTACAATGCCAAAGTACTATTGCGACTACTGCGACACCTACTTGACCCACGACTCGCCCTCGGTGAGAAAGACGCACTGCACCGGCCGCAAGCACCGCGACAATGTCAAGTTCTACTACCAGAAGTGGATGGAGGAGCAGGCTCAGCACTTGATTGACGCCACCACCGCCGCCTTCAAAGCTGGCAAGATCACAAACAATCCCTTCGCCGGAGGTCCCGCGGCGGCGCCTCCGAAGCCAGCGGGCGTGTCCATCCCACCACCGAATCTGGGCGCTCCGCCACGACCGGGCATGCCCGGAATGCCGTATATGCCGCCGATGATGAATCCCATGATGACGGGCATGCGTCCGCCACCCATCCTCAACCCCATGGCCATGATGGGTCCGCCACCGCCATTGGGCACCATTCCCGGTGTCCGTCCGCCAATCATGAACGGACCCAAGTGACAGAACGACGTGCACCTAATAGGATGTCCTAGTTAAGCTGTATCACCTAAGTAACTTCAATTTCTACCAAACCAATTATATAAATTTATATAAAACGTAAATCGTCCTATAAATTGTAGTATTTAAGGGGGGTTGAGTGCACTTTCACCTTCCACGCTTGGTCTTAATGAAACACATGTTTTCCTTTAAAAATATACATTTCTTTCAAACAAAACTCAATGCATGCCTTTAACATAAACACTCACAGTTTTTATTACAATTATTCGCTTACAATCTAGTTTGTGATAAGAGAATATAATTGGGATTATAATTGTTAAAATTAGAATGCGTTTCATAGTGGTATTGAAGTGTTAGTGGGTAGTCCCCCGCCCGCTCAGCTAGGAGCTCCTACGATTACATTATATTTTAGGTCTGTTACTAAACACAATTAGGTACGACAGGAAAAGTTGTTCGTCAGCAGTGGCGGTTATCTGGACATCCGTTCGCGCTTGCTGGGCGAGACCAGGACTGGTGATGGTTGATGATTTCCCGAGATGGCGTCAAAGATGCTGCTTTCCGATCGCTGGTACTCCGAGCCAATGTTCTCCAGATTCAGATCGGCGTCAAGTACAATAACCTTGAGATCCCGAGAGAAAATGGTATTAGTTTTAGACATTTAGGACCAATGGAAGTCGTACCTTGCAGGCCTGCGGACGTCTCTTATATATTAGCCAGTCCTCGTGCAACTCGTGCAGCTCCTGGAGGTACTGCAGCGGGACACAGCTCTCCTCAGAGCGCGCCCGCTCACGAATCCGTTCGTGGGCCACCTCCGGGGAGGTTCGCAGGTAAATTATCAAGTCTGCCTGGATGTGAATGGATTCGTCAATGAACTTGTACCACTCCGTCAGTGTGTTGTACATGCCGTCCTCCAGGGAGCCGTTGCGGCGCATGTTCTCCACAAAGCAATAGCTGAAAGAGGGTGCACAATAATGATCTGACTAAACGAGTTTTTCGCACACTCACCGTGCGCTAAAAATGGAACGCTCCATTATTTTTAGCTTCTTGTCCGTGGGTGCAGTGTGGGACTGCAGCATGGTGAGCGTGACATAACTCTGAAAGGGCATGGCCCACTTCTTGGGGTCCTTGTACATCAGCTCGAGGAGATTCACTCCATTTACATTGCGCCACTTTTCCACGGGTTCGGTCAGCAGGCAGACGTCGTTGAACTTCTCAAAGTACTTCAGGTACGTGGTCTTGCCGCTGCCAATGTTTCCCTCGATCAGCACGGTGAAGGGCTGGGTGCCCTCGGCGTATTTTCGTCCCTGCCGGGCACTGGATGCTGCTGCCGCCATTAGATTGGCCAAGCTGCGGTCTGCGTGTGAAGATTGAAAGAGCGGATTAAGTGCCAAGTACAGTCAAACAGTTGTCAGATTTCGAACTCCCGATGAGCTGGAGGAGAACTGTACATGGAGATGGATAAACTTAAAATGAACCACCCCACGAAGAGCAATGGAGCGACCGTATTTTGCCGCCGAAACGGAAAAAGAGCGGGAACTGCTTTGTGTTGTTTGTTTTTTTCGGCCAGCTGACCGGCAACATTTTGTACATATGTATTTGTCATCGGAATGATCAGGTAATGTACATATGTACGTATATACCAAACACATATAGATTCCAGTTTGAATTACCAATAAACGAGACTATATTCCTTCTCATGATTAAATGGGTGTCTTCGGTCATGGATATTTAAAATGCATTGTAATTAGGAAAAATATCAAATAATTCCCCTCACAAACTTTATTGATCGAGTGGGTAATATTATTCTTTTATTTTTCTTCGAATTTCACAAAAACGCGTTATATGAGGTTCGATCAGCTGTTGCGGGCGACACAGGCCGATAAATATCGTGATAGAGCGATATTTTTCTACTGAGCGATTAACATTTAAAATCTTAAAAGAAACATTTTTCTGGATATATTTTATCCATTTAATTTAATAAAAATGAATCATTTAATATATCATTGCTAGTTTCATATAAAAATACCTTACATTTTTATTTTACAAACACGAACATTTCCCATCTCTATTGTAAATGCAACTCTGGACCGGCTGGGACTTCAGGAAGATTTCCCTACTTTATTAAAAACATAAATAAAATATATTTTAAGCATACCTTTTAAGCAAAACGTGAATAAATATGTCTATAGAAATTGAATCTGCCGAGTAAGTAAATAGAATTAGGCCATAGTTGAGTCAGGAGACTAATATCCGACCCTTCCAAAGTGTTATTCGGCTCATCCAGCAATACCTCAAGGAGTCGAATTTGATGAAGACCCTGCAGACACTACAGGTGAGTTACTGGAGTTCATCTCAGTAGCATTTATTCTATATTATTCCTTTTTAGGAGGAAACGGGTGTGTCCCTTAACACAGTCGACAGTGTGGATGGCTTCGTGCAGGATATATCCAATGGCCACTGGGACACTGTCCTAAAAGTAACGCAGTCGTTAAAGCTGCCGGATAAGAAACTGCTCAATCTTTACGAGCAGATCGTCCTGGAATTAATAGAACTCCGTGAATTGGGTGCCGCTAGGTCATTGCTGAGACAAACAGATCCCATGAGCATGCTGAAACAGCAGGAGCCAGAAAGATACATCCACTTGGGTAAACTATTATGCTCATTTACATATATGTATATCTTATATAGTACCTTAAATTGAAGAAAACATGTTGCAACGCGCCTATTTCGACCCAAGAGAAGCTTATGCGGAGGGAAGCAGCAAGGAAAAGCGTCGCACTGCCATTGCCCAGGAACTCAGCGGAGAAGTGCATGTTGTCCCTTCGTCCAGGTTACTGGCTTTGCTAGGACAGGCCCTGAAATGGCAACAGCATCAGGGTCTCCTACCACCTGGCACCACCATTGATTTGTTCCGAGGCAAGGCTGCTATGAAGGATCAGGAGGAGGAAATGTACCCCACGCAACTGTTCCGCCAGATTAAGTTTGGCCAAAAATCGCACGTGGAGTGTGCCCAGTTCTCGCCCGACGGTCAATACCTGATTACAGGAAGTGTCGATGGCTTCTTGGAAGTATGGAACTTTACAACCGGCAAGGTGCGAAAGGATTTAAAGTACCAGGCACAGGACATGTTTATGATGATGGAACAACCCGTACTGGCACTAAACTTTTCTCGAGACTCCGAAATGGTGGCTTCCGGCGCCCAGGATGGTCAGATTAAGGTGTGGCGGATCATCACCGGCCAATGTCTGCGCAAGTTTGAAAAGGCTCACACCAAAGGCATAACCTGTCTTCAGTTCTCACGTGATAACAGCCAGGTACTAAGTGCCTCCTTCGATTTTACAGTGCGTCTGCACGGCCTCAAGTCCGGAAAGATGCTAAAGGAATTTAAAGGCCATTCATCGTTTGTGAATGAAGCCACCTTTACGCCAGACGGCCACAGTGTTCTAAGTGCCTCTTCGGATGGCACAGTGAAGGTTTGGTCCCTGAAAACTACAGAGTGCGTGGCCACATACAAACCGCTGGGCAACGAGCTCGCCGTAAACACTGTTCTCATCCTGCCCAAGAATCCAGAGCATTTTATTGTCTGCAATAGGTCCAACACGGTGGTTATCATGAACATGCAGGGCCAGATAGTAAGATCATTTTCTTCGGGTAAGCGAGAAGGAGGAGCCTTTATATCCGCCACTCTGTCGCCCCGCGGTGAGTTCATCTATTGTGCTGGGGAGGATCAGGTGCTGTACTGTTTCTCCGTATCCTCAGGAAAACTGGAGCGTACTTTGAACGTAAGTTTTGGATGCTTGTCCTTCTTTTGAATGTGTCTTTCACAAAATTGGATTCTTTAGGTTCACGAAAAGGATGTCATCGGACTGACGCATCACCCACATCAGAATCTGCTGGCCAGCTACAGCGAAGATGGCCTCCTGAAGCTTTGGAAACCCTAGATCTAAGCAATATTTAAGTAATTGACTTTCACCCTCCTAGTTTTAGTTGATAGGCTTTGGTTTTACTACCAAAATATAGTATGCCCCCAAAGATTTGCACTCTTGGGTTTTCTCATGCCCTCACCCATTCCTCACATCAATAGCTTCAATCATGTCCCTATATAAAACAAATTGACTTTAATTAAGCATTATGCAAAGCGCCCCAGCCTCTCAGAGCGCTAATCCGCAGAGTTTGCCTCAATTGCGGGATCAGAGCTTAAATTAGTCGAACAACGACACTCGGCCGGTACACTTGCAACTCGAGAAGCCATGAAGAGCGACGAGATCATCGAGAAGATACGCAGCAAGTTGAAAGAGTCGGATCCTGCCCGGCGCACTGTTGTCAACACCTTTCAGTTCAACTTCACCGACGCCGATGGAAAACTCATAAAAAGCATGGGTGAGTGGGAGTTGGACCTACTGTTGGTCTCCCCGTCGTTGACCGTCTCATCGTAGTCTTTGATTTCAAAGCGCTGGACATCTACGAGGGCAGTGCTTCTGGCGCCGATGGGCAGGTCACCATTTCCGATGAGGATTTCTACCTGGTGGGCACCAAGCAGAAAACTTTCCAGGAGATTCTACAGCAAGACAAGGCCAAAGTCGATGGCGACGAAGAGGCAATTAACAAAATGCTTGAAAAATTTCGCATAAATACTCAGAACTAGCATGCATGGTTGAGTGTCCTTTAAAGACGTGTTTATTCTTTGACGATTTAAACAAGTTGATTTATTTTTGCTTTTAGAAACCCTTTAATGACTGCTTTTGAAACAAATAAAAATGTATTAAGAAAAGAACTATGTGAGTTTCAAGGGATAGGAAAAATAAATGTTTCAAAGAATATGAATATAAATTTAAAATTAAATTAAAGTGATTATGCGCCCCTTTATTTAGCTGTGATTTAAATGTATTCTATTTAATTTGGTTTTAGTATTCATTTATTTAATTACCTTTATTTATATTTAATGTTAACATGGAATTGTTTTTGTAGGTGTTTCCTTTTAATTTGAAATTTTGTTTTGCATTTTATTATTCAACTATTTTGTTATTCGGATTTCATTATCTTCCCTTTTGGCAAACGGCGACGAGTCGTGTGCCAATTAGTGCGCCCGAGATTCGCTTTTCTTTCGACTCTGTTTCTGGATTTCTTCTTCAATTTTTCGAAAAACGTTTCTCAATTCAAACGTGTTTTTTGACTCTCCGTCGCGTGGCTTATTCATAGGTTTAATTGTATTTTTAACATTTGCTCTTTTTGGGGTGTTTTAAATTTAACTTTGTGTTACTTTAGTAAACGCTTGTTAGTTTAGAACATTTTTGGTTATTGGGGTAGGGTTTTGTGGGGGAATCGCTTTTTGTCGAACATTTTAGTACTATTTTGTTTTCGCTTTAAATTTATATTTAATTTTTTTATTGCTAGAACACAAATTCCGAGTTTTATTAACTAATTGAATTGTTTGCATCTGATTTTCATTTTGTTTTTGGTTTTGGTTTTAATGTAATACAACAACAAAATTTGTACACTTAAACTAAGGTTTATTTTTATGAATTAATTCTTAGGAGTTACTTGATCAGTATGCTTTTTTATGCAACAATTTAACAACGTTTTACTTCATCAATGTAATTGTATTTATTTTGCTTTATTTATCTTTTGTTTTTATTTTATTTAATTAATTTAGCATTTTTGTAACACCTACATACGTTTATTATAAATGGTTTTTACGTTAAACGGGTTTAAGTTTCCTTCGCTGATTTAAGCCGTATATTTTAATTTCTCAATTTTCTTTTGCAAAACGTACGTGCGCTATGAAACCAATAATTATTATTTGTTTTACGAAATTTGGAAAAATTCATCGTCCAACTCCAACACGGAGGAAACTGATATGAACTAAAATCGTTATTGAAATTACAATAGGTTTAGGTCGATAACAAGGTAGTTAAAATAACAAAAACTCATATTTGATACACAGGACCACCAAATACGACTTGGCACAACAAAATTTGAATTAAATATTCGGTTCCTTGTGTTTAGATTCTTGCTTTTAGTTTCTTGTATAATTTACTTTATTATTATCGTTCCCTTTAGCGTATACATTTTTATAAATATTTTTTTTTCGCCTTAAATGTTTATAAAAATGTGCTTAAATAGACAAAAATCTTTGAATTATTCCGTTTCCATTTCTCGCTTTCATTTCCGTTTTTAGGGGCCTCTAATTTATTGAATTTCCTTTTTACTCTCATATAAACTTTTCGATTTAGCGTCATTAACTCTTGCTTTTATTCTTTGCTGGAAGATACAGTTTTGATAGTCACTAATTCTTTTATTATGCATTATTCGTCCTTCGCCTCCTTTGCCATTTGTTGTTTTACGTTTGATTTGTGTAGCTTCGAGGATCGAGGATGCTTCTCTTTCATTTAGTTTGTACAAAATGTGTAAATAAAAAGTCATGCGCGTATGTAAAGGTAGTAATTATTATTGTTTTATGCCCTTTAGTGTGTGTCTGCCGTTAATCGGTTATCCGTTATCGGTTTATCTGTCGGTTTCTGCGAATGGGTGTATTGTTTTATTTACGCTTCGTCCTTCCTCCTCCTGTTGTATAATTAATTCAATTTACGCTTCCCCTAAATATTACTCGTATCAAATATAAAAATCAACAACTTTGTTTTATTTCATCGTCTTGTCTGCGGTCTCTTGTGGCTACGAAAATGATTCCTTCTTACTTCCGCCCGCACTATCGGCTGGCTTCCGTTTCCGCTTTGGCCGCTCGGCTGCACGGCCTCACATTCGCTTTTTATTACACATTCGCCTAGTGCCCTGTGTTTTTACGCTGCCCTCCCGCCATACGTATTTCGCTATGTGTATAATATAGTTTATTAAATGTAGCTATTATTTGTTTCTTATTGCAGCCCTCTGCTGCAGCGTTCTGCCCATTCCTGCCCACGCGAAGCGCTTCTGCCTCGTCGTGTTATCGCAACTACAATATGCACGCCCTACTGTACCTATTTAGCTTTGCTTACGCTCTCCCATCCCGTTCTATCAACTCTAAGTGCTACTACCCAGCCCCTTCGATTCTATTAAATTTATGTCTTAATCAATTCGCATTTTTGCATAATTTCTTGTCTTTTAGGTATTGTTAACTTTTGAATTTCTGTTTCTGCTCTTGTATCGCCTCTTCCACCATCTTGTTCTGTATCTGTCAGTTTCTTCTGTATCTGTGTGGGTCGCGTGTGTCCTCTGTGTGCGTGTGTGAGTGTATTCTACTGCATTTGCCCTGCAAAGTGGCTCTGTTTTCGCCATTACCTAGTTTTAGCCTTAGCCTTACTCTAAATGCGTTTTAAAACCGAAACTGAAGTTTGCGATAAAAGTGCCTAAAACTGCTCTTAACCTTTGTTAGACGTTCGCCATTTGGTTGACATGATCGATGTTGTCCTCATCGAAATGCACATCGTTGATGAAAATGTCCGCGTCCAGCTGGTCCTCGTCCAGCTCCAGGTCGTCCTCGTCGTCGTCCTCCCCGTTGGACATCAGTCCGTGTCCCATGTCCACCCCGGCGATGCAGATGTGGGGCGGTGGCGGCACACTAGTGGGCGGCAAGGGAGCGGGCGGTATGATCAGGGTGCCACTGTTGATTCCATGCAGGCTGCCCGCAATACTGGCCCCGCCACTCTGCAGATGCCTCCGACTGGAGCTGAGACCCGCTGAGATAAGAAAAGTGTTAAAATTCATATTTTTGATAAAAGTATACATTTTTTTGTTATTTGGATCTGTAGATCTCAGAAGTCTTAAAATAAGTAACAAATTACCTTTAAAAAATCAAAAAGGAAACTAAAATCAAAGGAAACCTAAAATAAGTTTCAAACAAAAAAGTTTAATGTTACAGGACTTGAAGTCTACTAAAAATTGAATATAATTACCCGTTGCACTGGTCTGGGAGTCGTAATGCGCATTCCGATGGAGACCCAACTGGCGGACATGGTTCCTACGGCTTCTTCTGGAGTGACAGAGTATGCATAGGAGACAGATTAGGGACGAGGCGACGAAGAGTGTTATTATAATTAGAACGTCGTGATCCTCCTCGGCCGCTTCCGTGGTACCTGTTTTGATTTGAGTTAATCGGGAAATAGAATGGGCATTCGTTAACAACTTGTAGCTAAAGTGGAAAGTTAAATAATCGATTTTAGTTAGGAGTGAGTGTTGATCTTTGGACGGTTGTTAGCTGATCTCATGTGGGTGAGTCTAAACTTAATGTTCTGGTTTTGTGTGTGTGCTGTGGTTTCCGTTTTCGGGACTTTTTATACCTATTTTAGCATTACAATAGATTAAGGGTAGACATTTTCAGTTGAGTTTTTTAAAGGCACCGGGAAGGTATACATTTACATAAATATGTGAACTAGACATCTTGGAGATGTGGTGCACATGACAGGTAGTGGTGGAGGGGAAAGGTGCAAGAACATAAAGAAGCCAGAACCAAAAACTGAGGCATGCTTTTCAAATCAACTCTCAAAATGCACTTAAAACTTAGAGATGCAACGTAAGATAAGTCTCAAAAGGTATTATTTATTTGACTGAGATTTGTTGTTCAAGCTACTGGGGCTGGGGGCTTGAGTTGTCTAGACTTTGGGGTGACACTGTGTCTGAGGTGATCGCTGTGCATGTCATGAGCGAGTGGGCGTGGTGGCGTGGAGTATTGAACGATTGTAGACAAGCTTTATGCAGGACTCACGTGTTTATTGTGACCAAAGAGTTTTGTTTTTAGTTACTTAAGTATTAGAGTTAATAGATTTAGTTTTGTTTTGTTGCTTGGCGTTGTTGTTTAGAAAAATGAGTACAAATTCTCGCTATTAGAATGTTTCATTTATGTTAACATGTTTACTTAGAAGTGCTTCTCGCTTATAACTTGGGTTTCTTTCGTTTTGATTCTCGTGGCAATTCCAATTCCGATTTAAAAATTTTGATTTTTCGAGCTTTGATCTCTCGTGACTCTCGTCATGTGATTTAGTTGTACGTATTTAACACTAATGCCGTAATTGCTAAAACAAGTGTCTGTAGAAATGTGGGCAAATGCGTGGAGTTTGCGTCACCTGTGCCATGGGGTTTGGGGGTGTTCGATATATCAGATTCGAGGAGGGGGTTTATATAGTTTGTAATGTTTTTACAGTTTCACAGTCGAGTAGTTGTAGTAAGTGGAGACAAAAGAAAGAACAGAGAGAAATAGAGGGAGAATTAGACAAGTAAGAGAGAGAAAGAGAGAAAGATGAGTTAAGATGAGTGGCTGGCGGAGAAGTCCCCGAGACTGGATACAGGATATATGCGTTTGATCTGAATCTGATTCTGAATCTGTGGCAGTGTGCTGTTTAATGCCATTCGAGGTGAGAGTGAGAGGAGTAGACGTATGCAGAATGCATTGGTGGGGATCAACAGGATCAGCAGGGAATGGGGATCACGGGATGTTCCCTATCGTTAGACTATCGAAGAAGGTATGTACAAAAAGGATGTCTGGCCATCGAAATGAAGAAGAAAAACGATAAAAGAACATCTAGAGGACAACATACGAGTACTTGTAAGGTGCAAAAAGACTTAGAAAGAGATATTTATTCAGGTTCACCCTTTTTAGTTGGTTCTTTAGGTTAGTATGGATTATTAGAATAGTTTATCGATATATTTAATGATTAACGGTTTGCAAGTGTTTCGTCGGGTTCAAGTTTTCAAATAAGAATGTAATGATCGCTGATCAACTCAGGAATACCAACAAAACCAAGAAAATGAAAGTGGAAAATGTGAATTGCTTGCCCCACAGCGGACGCTGCGCACTGGAAACACAAACACGAAAAAACTTAACAGTATTCAGTAAGAGTTAGACATTAAAAACTTAATCGAAAAGAAGGAAAATAAAAATTGAACTGAACCGTTCGACTCACTCACGACTCACAGTGCAATTCGTCAGTATCGTCGCCGGGCCCACAGTTCTTGACGCCGTCGCATCTCAGCTTGTCCGAGATGCAGTATCCGGCTCCGCACTGGAAGTGGTACGTGGACTCGCAGTGCAGGCCCACGGACGGCGGGCCCGGACCGGAGTCTTGTATCTCGGTCCACACAATGCGGAAGCCCTGTAATGGTGGAGAAATAATTAGGAAGTGTTGAGTGTGTAGCACATTGGAATCCTTACCTGAGCGCCCACTGTCTTGTCGCTGGTCGTGAAGCTGATCCGCGCCGTCTGGCCGGTGGACGTGTAGTGCCAGTGCTCCACGGGTGGTTTCTCTCCACACAGCTCCAATGGTGGCTGGTCTGAGTCCACATTCATCCACAGACGCAGCACTGCAGCAGGACAGCCGCGACCTATTTGGGTTTACACAACAGTTAAGTTTTCTTCAAAACCAAAGAACAGCTCTAAGAGTACTTACTTGCTGGATCTCCTTCCAGACCGAACTGCTCAAAGTGAATGGACAGCTTATAGCCTGGTCGGGCGGTCATCACCCAGTTGCAGGCGTTGGAGGCCATGCCCCGACCCGGAGCCTTATAGCCAGCCGGCCAGTTGGGCGAGGTGATGATACCCGAGTCCTGATTGCTGAAGTTGCCGCCACAGTCACCGGCATCCGATTTGGCCGACTCGAAGAAATAGCGGGCCTTGAAGCCGCTGGCCACGCTCTCCTGGTCCGTGTGCAGGGTGATGCGCAGCCCCACTGCTCCCCGCGGGCTCTCGACGGGTCCGGGGGCGGTTTGCCCGCAGTAGCGTCCCAGTAGGCGATCGTTATTGTCCCGATAGACAACATACATCTCTAGCCAGTCCTCGAAACAGGCGCCGGAGCTATAAAATTAGTGTAGTATAAAAATATAGTATAAAAGGATAATCCCTTATAAAATCTTACCCATATGATCCCGCTGTGGCATTCACATTGTTATCAGCCTTGATCTTGAAGTGATCGAACACGATGGTCACCTGCTCATTGGCCTCGCCCAGGAACAGGTAGGAGCAGTTCGTGTCCGACGGATAGTTGGAGGGGTATCGCGGACTGTTCAGTTCGCCGCGTTTCTTAGAGCTGCTCACGTAGGTGAAGCTGCAGGTGCCGTCCGGAGCCGCCGTGCCCGGGATCTTGTACTCGGTCTCAAATGTGTACTTGCCCTTGAAGCCCCGACCTTGCAGCTCACCGGAACTGAAGACCATGGCCAACCGGGGCCCCTCGCTGATCACGCGTTGGGTTTCGTTGCCACACAGTTCGTAGTCGAACTTGTCGTAGGCATCGGCCGTCTCCTGGCCCTTCAGATAGATCTTCAGATAGCCGTCCGTACAGTTGGACCTTGGGTAATACAAAAATTAATTATGCTTAATATTAAGGTAAAAGTTTAACAATATAGTATAGTCTTATAGTTGAAGACCATATTTCCGAAAGGGTAGAGTAACTTACTATAAATTAGGTAAATTAATTGTTTTAATTGTAAAATTTTTATTTCTTTCTTTCTATATCTAAAAATTGTTATATCAAAAAATGTTACTTACTCGCTCTTGTCCTTGTGCTCTACTTTTGGAATATTGAAAGCATTAAACTCGAGACGCACACGCTCCAGATGCTGGGCATCCTGCATGCCATAGATGAAATATCTAAATGTTTGAATATTAACATTAAATTTGATGATATACAGATTAGAGTTATTTTTCTTTGAAATGGTACTCACCTACACACAGTTTTTGGTATATAGGGATAGGGATAGTTGGGTGAGAGCACAAAGCCAGTAGACTCCTTCTTCGATAAAATCTTTTGATCACATTCTGAGCCACGTATGTGAATGCCATCATTTTCACCTGATGGGGCAAGGGTTTGTTGTTGTTGTTGCAAATTGCGAGGTTAGTGGGTAATTTCGATAGAACAGTCGGATCAGATGGGCCAGATAGTAGTATCACCAGATAGCGCAGAAAAGTGTATTTTTTGTGATTTGGTTCGTTGTGAAGTAAATAGAGAGAGTGTCGAGAGGTTATAATTTGTATGATGTGGTTAGAAAAAGTTGGAACAGTTGGGTGGAAAATAAAATTGCATCAAAAATCAACAAAGCCAGTGGATGGGTTGGTTCAAGCACATACAATTAGCTTTCAAATGCTATTCGCAAGGACAACCATTTTATGGCGCTCAAAGGTAGGCAATGCTTTTGGCCAACATTTTTTGGATGGATGGGCCACAAAATGGTTGTTGATGCGTTTGTAACATGGTCAACAACTGAAACGACAAACGAACATTTGTAGACAACAATTCACAGTACTTACGTATAAAATCTAATTTAACAAAACTCTCGCTAAATTCATAAATTCCTTTAAAGCCACGATTTTGGGTATTTGCGGTGCGCGGTAACGTATAAAAATGAACAAAAAGGCTCGACTCGCTCGAATACAAAACTAAGTTTCTTTGCTGCCCGCAATATGTACCGATTAATGCTGACGAATTATCGGGACCATCGTACACCTTCACATAGTCAAATGGGCAGCTGTTTATATTTCAGTGTGGTTATTGTAGTTGTTGAAATTTTGCAGATGGGATAGCAGATTTTTGGGTAGAGAAGAATTGGTTTTGTTTTGTCAGAAAGATTACAGAATAAGAGTGTATATCGTATGTGTGTGTGTGGATGAGGGTGCTGCCAATCAGAGCAAATTTTTGCCAAACTTGCTTTGATCTTGACTTGTTACCGGTTATGTCAGTATTCGCATGTGTATGTTTTGTGTTTGTTTCAACTGTGCAGCATTAGAGGTACTCACTGTGGTCCACCAAAAAACAGATCAAAATCACGAAACTCTAATCTAACTCTCTGATTCGATTCACCAAGAAACTGATATGTGCATGACATATCCTTCGGATAGGCACCTGGATAGGTTGGCGATATGAGCGCACCAGTTTTGTTGACGCTCATGCTTGGCGTTATCGTGTAGGAACATGGCGATCCCGCAATGGGAATGCCAATTTCATATTCCGCTTTTGGATTGAATAAAAATTATAAAATGGTTAATCATTCATCTTACTATATGGCAGCAGCTGGATCTTTTTCACGTTATAAGGCTACTTACATGCATTTATAAACCTAAAAGTGCCCTCGAACAGATCCGTAGACACGTTCTTGTTGCTAAAAAATGAAATCGCAACTGCCCGGTACATGGAAATGCGACGACGCGGCGGTATTGTGCCGCAGTAGCGACCCCCGAATGGCGAATTGATCAGTTCCGCTGGCTCCGACGACTGCACCTCCGAGTAGATATCCATGTACTCATGAACACAGCTACAACACATCAGTAAATAATATATATATTTGATTCGACAAATAAGTAAAGAGTAAAGATCGCTTACCTTGGTAATTCACCGACGGCCGAACCACTGCAAAAATATTACGAGAAACAAGGAATGATAGTCGATTATTTATGAAGCTCTAAATGTTACTTACTCTGGTGGACTTCCTCTTAAATTAAATGATTTAAAAACTACTTCGACGCGCTGTCCAGGTCCTGCTAGGAAAGTGTAGAGGCATTGGCGCGAATGATTGCGATGGTTATGCAGCAGCGGGGCCGAGAAGCTGCCATTCTGGGGTCCGCCGATCCGCGACACGAAGGTCTGATCACACTCTGCAAAAAACGGGTGGAAGGATGGGGAGAAAGCAGCACAAACGCAAGGGTTTGCATTGCGGTTGGGCATGATAAGTCAAAGGATACTTCATTTTGCCAATAGGATAAGACATAGACACACATAACAATAAAGAACACATAAACAGAACGTAGCATCGAAACAAGAGCTTTCAACAAGGCATCTCGCAATCTGGCAAGTGTGTGTGAAAGTGTGGGGTGTACAGAGAGAAATTTCCATCAATTTTTGGGGTTTCAGTGAATTCTTTTTGAAAACGGATCGTTATTAAATTCTTTAATTGAACATGCAATAACCTATTTAAAAGGTTTATACCCGTCTTTGATTTAGTTTCTTCTCTGTGCTCGTGTTTTCTGGTTGCTGTTCTGTTTTCGCAATATTTATGTACATCTATTAAGCGTTTGAGTTTTTGTTTTGTCTACTGGGGCAACTCGAACTAGGTACTACGGGTGGACACTAAAATGTAACTGTTAACTACGGGCGCGCTGAACGGGCACACCACGCACACCAATTAAAACAAATACACACACGCGGCCCAAGGCGATCGAACGCACACACATACACAACGATACACATCGAGAGCGTGGGCGGAGGCGTGGTGGTGGTACTGGTGGTGGTGACATTGTGTGAGTGTGTGTAGGAGAAATATAGGTAGAGAGACAGAGAGAGAGAGAGAATAGAGGAAGAGGCGCCACCTACTTGGCGATTTTGTGGGTCGCGACGACACCTCCAAATAGGCCACCACCGGCTGCATCCAAGGCTCCCCATCTGCGCCGGGCGACTTTAAATGAGCAGCGCCTGCCCCTGAATTGGGTTGGGGGTGATTGGGGGCGTGGTTAGAGGTTTGGTGGGTGGGGTGAGCAGGTTGTTCGGGGGTAGAAATGTGAGGGGGAAGACAAATACACAGTGTTAATGATTTTGATTTGCATGTAGCTCTGTAGTTCCTGCAGCTCTATTTAAGTCACAACACGATAACAAGGAAATGCGCTTCCCCCGACTTTATGACAAGCTGTCTGTCCGTCTGTCCATTTATAACGTTTACGTTTAGCTGCTCACAAGCTTTCGCTTTCGTTTTCGTTTTCGTTTACGTCTATCTATCATCCAAGGTTCGGCTCTGGGTGGGGGCCTGGCGATATGGGAGCTCCATATCCCACTGATCCAGTGCAACTCAAAAAGGAAATCCATGTACTGTACTCGACTCGTGCCGGCAGCCATGGCGTATACGCAACGTGTGCGCCAAAGCCAGCGGAAATTATTAAGAGCTTTTCTAGACACACACATCAGAACACACAGCATACCCACACCGAGGCATTGTTCAAGGTGATTTCAGTGGAAGCGGCTTCCACTTGTGTACTCTCTTCTGGCTTTAATCCTTTAATTACTTTCTCTATCAAAGGGATTGATTTTTTTAAATAAAAATGTATCTCTGGAGAGGTTCTAGAAGTTCCTCTTTAATGATCAGTTTATAAAATGAAGGGCAATTGAAAATCCTATGAAAAATTTAATACTTTATGCTCCATTGATGGATAGTTATTTCCATCTGGAACTTTAAAATACGCATAAATGCTCGCCACTTTGGCTGAAAATTTACCAATGCCTTGCGGCTTTGTCTCTAATTAAATTCATTTCTGGTACATAATAAATGAGCCGGCCAAGATGTGTTTGATGTTGGCCAGGATTCTTGGGAGGGGGGTGGTGAGGGCCTGAAGGAAAAAGGGGTCAGAGGGCTTTGGGGGAGGGCATGCTTTGTGTTGGCTTTTGTGGCAGCCACGCAGCTGCAGCTGCGGTCTAAAGTTGCTGTAACTGTAGTTTGTGTTTTTCGGGGCATGGTGCGGCAGCGGAAATCAAATTCGGGCAAATGAATGCCTCGGTCTCTATGCCGTCTATATTGATTTTATGATGTTACACACCAAAATTCCCTGTCAACATTTTGTGTTAGCCAAAAGCCCCAACTAAGCCGTTTACATAATTTCCACTTAATTATTCACGCAGCCAGAATAGAATCCCTTTAGGCAAGCGATCCGAGCGATTATCCCCGTTTGTCGCTTTTGTTGGGTATTTTAAATTAATTTTCCGAAAACCCCGCTAACACGCCCACACAGGCACACACACACTCTGACAGGCAGAGGCAAGCGCTTTATCTGAAATGCAGTTTACTAAACAGCAAATAAATGGCGCCCGAGAAAAGTTTGCTCATTAAAATGAGAACGGATTTGCATGACACACACATGGACGCAGCTACAAGCTCGCACACACACTCGAGTGGGGTGCGTAACAATGTCAGCCGCCACACCCACCCACCATGCACCTGCACCTGCACCACTCCCGTTTCGCCACCGCAATGACAATGCGCAGTAAAGTGTCAATAAATTTTATGCAGACGCCATTTGCATTGCCGTAAATATTTTTGTTGGGCCATGAAGCACGACGGCGTTTGCTGTTTTGCTCCGGCATTTGTTTTTCTGGCCCACTCAGGCCCCGTCATTATGTTAATTTACACCTTTTGTATTTTCAATGCCAAGGGAGCTCGGAACAATGCCTGCAAAAATGCAGCAGCATTTTAATTGCGGCTTCGTAAAACAAAATGGATGCAATAAAATGGCTGCTAAATGACAGAATTTCCATTGGGGGAAACAAGCTGCCTGCTAAACGTGTTTACCGCTCTGCGAACAGGTGTAATTGTGGCAGCATCACCTGTAACGGCACCCCGGGGAGGCCTGCCACTAAATGCTCCCCGACCGTAACCAGAAACTTCCAGTGAAACTGAAACCGAGACGCGTAACGATGCCAAGATGCCCGCGATAGTCCCCAAGACACACGTAACGTAATTTCTCTAATAAACTACACAGAAGAATATTCAAAAAAACATTTTGAAATCCTTTGATAGTCCTTAGAACTTATGATCGCTCTACTTAACTATTCACTTAGTTTGTTTTATTTAAACTTTACATACTTTCGCCCTCAAACTCAAACTCAAACTTTAAACCATCTATATGAACTTTAGCCAGATTGTTGGGTGAAAGTTTTAGAGACTTTTAGTTTCATTTATAAGTTATAAGCCAACTAGCAATAACTACGCTTCCGAAATCAAATTTTCGCCTAGTTTGTGTTACCAATGCGACACTTTTGTCGCCCTCCAGTACCCATAATCTTTAGTGGCTCTGTCTGTCTGTCGACAGCACTCTTTCTCCATCCTTAAGATGTCTGCCAGGTCTGGGTTTCCTGCTCGAGTACACACACTTCTTGAAAATTTAATGGCTGCCACTGCTGTTGGCACTTACACTGGCACCACCACCCGCTGCGCTCCCGGCCACCAAAAAGCTCAACCCAACCACAGCACTCCCCTCGCTGCCGTAGACACCTGTCGTGGGGAGCTCATGTTACAGACAATTTGCGTTAAATTTACAAGTAACACCGCTCGCCAAATGCCAGGCCCAAAACCAGAGACGGCGCAACGCCTTGCGTTGCTTTATTGGTGGCTGGCATGCCGTTCAGAAACAGCCGACACCAGATATTTGGTGGGTAGAGCACTTAAAAGAATACATGGCTGTCAGGGCCCTACCATCTTAGGTTGTAGCTCGAAATTTATTTATCAGAAAGTTGCTATTTTTGTCAGTGTATTACCACTGCCTGCCTAAATGCCATAACCACAGGCACCCAGATGGGGAAAAACAACATCTCAGCAACGGTAACAGCAATTAAAGTGGATTTTCATGAAAATGAGTTTTCCTAATAGTTTATTCTGGCCCGGAAAATAAAATCATGGCGATAAAATGCGTTGATTAAGACGATGGCAGGTGGGCGACACGGATGTGGCAGGAAGATGATGAGTCCTTGCGGATCTATGGATAGGCATCTTAGGCACAGCTGCTGCCTGAGCACCGGTTCGTTTGGTTTCGGGTTAGTTTGGCCGGTCGGCTGGCTGGGTGGTTGGGGGATTGGGTGGCAGGCATAATTATGCATATTATGTTGCAGGGTCTTAAGTGCATATTTGTGTTAGCCATCAGGTAAATTGAGTCTAATATATTGCCAATTACCAGGGCTATTAAATTCAACTGTTTATACTTATAGCTCATTAATAGCCTGACTGGCCTGAGAGGGGTTATGTTTATAATAAAGATCACGTATACGCCCCCACGGACACTCAGTTCCGGCCAGTTAAGAAGTTTGTAATTCATATTGCCTTTCAGAATCCTCTTTGACTTTTTACTGGAGAGTTCTGCTTTCGACCTAAGCTATTTTGCATTTATTTATGCACTTCGCCCAGAAAAAGACCCAGAACTGCAGTTGAAGCGCCCTTCTCAACTTTGAACTTTTAACTATATTGAACCAAGAACTTTTTATATTTATCGATAAGTGGCAAAATAATAAAATTGGCTGTGGCAGCTACTCACGATTGTGGCCGACTCTTGTGAACGTACCTGCAACGAGAAAGAGAAGCGCAGAAATGTCAATATGATTTAAACGTTATTTTGCACTCAAAGTAGACGGGTAAGGCGCTGAATGCATCTTGGCTGTCGGTCGACAGGGGTTAATAAGGGGTGGCAATTAAATTGCAGATCGGCAGTGGTCTGGGGGAGGCGCTGGGTTAAATTGACATAATGGAAACGAGAATGCTGGCGGCAGTCAAAGAGATTGAAAGGAGAGTGGATAAAAACACCGACTGCCACCACTCGAGCTGCCTTCTCGAGCGCCCTGCTTGCCTTCGGAAAGGCACGGCGATTCCAAAGATACAATGCAATATCATTAACAGCCAGTGCTCTGTTGGTGGCCATGGCACGGAAAATGCAGCAAAAATGCCAAGGAAAGGCAGGCAGTAGAGGAAGGCAGCCAAGCAGAGGCAAAAGGCAGCCAAAGGACTCAATTCAATAAGCGCCATATTATGCTGTCTAGTCGGGTTTCAGCTGAAGCACCTCGTGTTGCATGCTGCTAATCAATCATGGCACTGGCATCGGTTGGCCAGGTACACAGTAACCAAAATGTAGAACCTTCAACCTTTTAATACCTTATAAGATATAATAATATAAGAGAAATAGATCTATTGAGGACTATATACATCTTTAATAAAGCTTATAGTCTAAGAATTGGGATGTCTGTTATGTAAATCACACTATTTGGGATTCCCAGTGCAGTGTCTGGTTCAGCAGAGTCCTCTTCCAGCAGCTGCTCTCAATGGGCAATTATTGATTGATGCCAAGTGCACAACGATGATGCATAGAAAGGGGTGTTCGAGGAGGCGTGGCCAGGGAGGCGTTGGGAACGGGGGTGTGCACTCTGCTTCTGAAGTGCCTGCGCTGGCTTGTAACCCTGATCTAGTGGCCCTTTTCTGCTGCAACACACTGCCACACTTTGTTGCCAGCATCTGCTGTCAATGTTAAGATTTTAGACATTGAAATTATTCTTTTGTGGCGCCCTGAAGCTTAAAGTTGTAATTTGTTGTTTTCCTTCCTTCCTGTAGGTGGAAAGTTTACTTTTTGGCTTTCGTTGTTCAAAATGCAGCAGCACTTCATGGGATTCTCATTCACCTGTATGTGGTCTTGAGGTTTCTGCGGCATTATCAATGTTTGTTTTCGAGGAACTCTCATGGAAGAAAGTCGGAGCTATTGCGGGGGGCTCTTCTAGGACTTCCAGAGCAGAAATTAATAAATTTAAACGCACATTTCCATAATGGCAAGTCGATGTGCTCCTAGGCCCTCCTCCTCCGCCCAAAAAATATGCTACAAAAATTATTTTTCTCAGATTTCTGCCCAAAAACGTGTTCCGCATGCCAAAAGTCCACAGAAACCAAACAAATTTATTTAAATGAGTCAGGAAAATTAAGTGGAAATGCGTGTGGCACGTGGGTGTGTGAGTTTGGGTTTTGGGAAATGAGGAAAATACGCGAGATGTAGATAAGTCGAATCGGGCCACATTTTAATGCCGCTCCAGCAAACCTTAGACAAATAAAACTATAAATATAGATGGGTGGCTGCTGGGGGGAGTGTATTTACATAAGTGCCCTGTGACTGCCGCACGTGTTTGATATTTCTTTTAGTTTTATGTCAGACAATGTCATACTCCGCACACATCCGACCCGTTTGATAATTCAATAAACTAAACAAGATTCTGTGGGAGATTTATGGGTACTCTGAACCCGCACTAACAACTTGTGCCATTTTGGGAGTTGACGAAGCTGCTTGGAGCCTGGGGCCTGGGCCGGGCCCGGGTTTATAAATCTTCATTTCAGCACAAAGACCTCACCACATCACACACACAAGCTCAAAGACAAACACCAACACACACTCCGGCACACACAGACTCTTAGTCGCTTATTAAAATGCCATTTTAGAGTGGGGGAACTGGGCGCGGCTGGTTCATAAATTGCCAACACTTATGCTCAATAAATGGCCATAAATCTGTGGACCGACTCGTTGGCGGCATTAAAATGCGTAGCGACACGGCCGAATCGGGAGGCCGAGAACAACAAAAACATGGGAGCAGGAAGTGCCACAAAAAGTAGCTCGGCTCAGGCACACAAATGCCACAAATGAAAAATATGCCACGGCTCAGGACAGAATCTCTGTTTGTTGTCGAACCATTTCCATGGAATGTAATTTGGTTTTAAAAACGCCAACATTTGTTACACCAACGCATCCTGTTTTTGTGTTCTTAACGTGGCCACATTAATTTGAGGGCCTGGAACCGGCTGGAGGGCTGGCTAAATTGATTAATTGACAGTTGAGTCAGCAGTCCAGTTTGCGTTTCTGGCATGACTGGTGGGAATGCGGTCAATATTCGCAAAACTGCATTAAATTTCGAGTCATTAGGCAGGCAGTTTACTTTTCTAACTGCCGCCTCTGCCCGGACAGAGCCTTCCGCTGCCTCTAATGTCCTTCTGATTTCTGACTATTGCCAACATTGGCTGGACATCTTCTATCTGGGCTTTACACATCGCTGACTGCAATTCTCGAAGCTATCTCCCATCTCGCAGCCATTGTGGGGCGTTCATAATGCAAATGTTAGGAGGAATAATAAAAAAGCTACTTCTACTTATGCACAATCATCGAAGGATGAGAGAATGGCTTTTAAATTCTACAAGAATTTTAACATTTTAAAATTGTACTTTCCACTCTTCCATTCTCATTCAGATTGATTCTCCTTATTTAAGATTAGCTTCTTTATGGGTTTGTTTCTCTGCCTTAATCCTACTTATGCTGATATATCCTCAGATGGCCTTCTCTTCTTCCATCTGTTCTGTTATCCTTTTTGTGTATTTTAGTTGGCTTTCGATTTGGACTTTCTAATTGAGCAATTTCCTTTAGATAATTGCTTTTGCGCACTGACGGATTTCGCATTTGGATTTGATTCGGATTCCGTTGCTGATTCTGTTTCGGATTCGCATTCGCACTCACATTCCGATACAGAATCAGAATCCGAGTCCGAATCAGAATTATTTCCCTTACGGTGATTGCCGCGCCCACCAATCACCCGCCCCAGCCGCCCACTAATCGCAAACAAACAATATGCTTGCCCTGGAATTGGGCAATTAATTTGTGTTAGTAGCAATTCATAAACAAACAAATTGAAATTGCAAAGAGCGTCTGGCAGGCGATGGGGCATTTGCATAATGCTGACTAAGTGAGGAGCTAGATGAGCACTCGAGCGTGCTGGGCGGATGCAGCTCACACTCACACTCGGGCACAATCGCACTCCAGCACACACCTCGACCCACTCGAAGGGGCCATACATGTTGATATGCAAACGCAGTCATAAAACGTGACATTTGCCGTCAGCTTCAATTTGGCCAAGGCATTGAATGCCCATAAAGGTTGCCTCTATACGAGTGTGTGTGCGTGCCAAAAAGGTAGCGAAAATTCAAAATGAAATGTAATTTGCATACAGGGAGCTAGGGGCGGCGTTTTATGCACACTCACTCACACGAGTCTGCTCGTTGAATGCCAGAAATCATGGGGCTCAGGTGAAAGTAAGGCAACAGTAGAGCCAAAGGTACGGCATATCTAAAGCTAAGGCAACTTGCCCTAATCTGCATAATAATAAACCACACAAGCACACACCCGTGTGAAGGACAGCCGAGTTCCCCCATTCTGCCATACTTAATGCTGTGTAAATTGAATTTCCATCACTTTATGATTACTTGGAGAAATTCATCAAGTTGACTTTTGTTTGCCGCTCTGGCTTCTGCATTCAGTAGTCTGGATTTCGTTTGCAACCAAATGTGGTCCAAGGCCCCCAGGGAGCTCCGCTCTTATCCTCACACTCGGTAACTCGGACAACCGGCAAAAGTGGCCATATCAATTTTAATCAAGTTGACAGGCGCCTGCACCAATATAACTTTATTACCCACTCTCGCAGGCTACAAAAAACTGGGAAATAATGTCGATAGGCGACGATTTGTAACTGCTTTTCAGACTTGAAGGGTTCTTGGGCATTCAAATTGAATTTTATTGTGTTTCCCTCCCTGGACTGCAACTGAAGTGAAAGTGGGGAATATTCCAGGAAATCACCAAGAACATCCTTTAAGCTTACCTTTCTCTCCGTTTCTGTATTGCTGCCAGCCATTGTTGTTGATATTTATATTTAATTAATTTATTTATTAATTTATGGTGCACACGAGTGCTGGGTTCTCTGATTTTCGCATTTGCATTGAATAATCATATTTAATTGAGTGAAAGTCGGTTCTTTTCATTACAGCGCACGTACGTTTTGCATTGATTTAATTTGGGACTTGGGTTTCGGGGCTCGAAATTTGTTTAACTACATTCAATCGGTTATTTAAGTTCTCATATCGAATATATTTGGTTATGTCCATTTTTGATAACGGCCTTATCATTTGTTTTTTGTATACACAAGAGTTAGCTACGGTCTAGGTACACGCACACATAAAACTTATCCAAAAAGTTGTTTTGTTTTGTTTTGTTTGATATATAAAATGCATATCTCCGCTATATAATTCATATCTCCTATGTATACGTAGATATATTTAACTACTTAAGTCCTCCAGCTCCTGCTTCGCCTGCTCTCCTCCTGTGCAATTAACAAGTGCAATTGCTGACTGCTTTCCGCTCCTGATATGATCTAAAGGTATATATCGTATATATATTAAACAATTGAGCTCTCCGGTTGCCTGCCTATTGTCCTGCTTCTGTTCTGTCCTTCGAATAATCCTTTTTCTTTTCGGATTTCTTTTGGGATCTCTGCTCATCAATTTTGACATCTCTGGACATTTAATGTAAACTTATTCCACTGGTGTGTGAGTGTGTATACGTTATATTCAACATCAATAAAACATTAATAAAAATCGGTTTTGTTAACAACACTTTTATAAAAAAGAACGCAACGTTACGACGGTTGGGTTACACATATTTCTTGCTTGTTAAACGGTACGTATGTATATAATATATTCAGATATTCATATAATATATTCATATTCATATATATAATTTGAATGCGTGTATATACATTTATATTAACAACACTTAGTAGTCGGAAAGATGCTACATGAAGATGTTCGGGATGCGGAATGTTCCGAAATTTAGTCGATCCGTGTTTGTGTTGATTTCTCGATTGATTCTATTTATATTTTTGCTTCACAAATTCTAAAAATTTCACATCACAGCCAATGGATACTGACGATGGGACGCATTTCCTTCTGCCACTGTTCCGGCTTCTTGCTCCTTTGGTTCCTGTTTCTCCTCCTCTCCCTCGGCTTCCCCTTCCTGTTCCTGTTCCTTTGTCACTTTCTTTGTTCCTGTCACCTCCTTGTGTGTCGGTAAATTTCGATGATATCGCCAAGGTCATGATGATGGAGGCTCGGGGTGGCGGCAACTAACAATTTTGAGGCCTCTGTTATCCATCTGGGAAGTTGCCAGGTCCCAGCTGGAGCATGTCTCACTTGGGCTCCTCGATCGTCTGGCCCACCACTATGATGATCACAATGAAGACGGCCAGCAGGACGAGGATGCAGCAAATGGCCACAGCCACCATGGCGCTGTTACTCATGCGGGCTGTTTTTATAAAGTTTTCGTGCGAACTACTGATTCACTTTTCAACTGCGAGTCTGTCTGGTTGAGAAGAAAGGTGTGAATGTGGGAATTTACATATTGCCGTCTCTGTAGTGCACAGTTGAGATTATCGGTCTATCCACTGGGCCGTCACTTGTCCCCCCGACACTGACAAATGCCCTTTCAGCCATTCAGCCGAACTCCCACCACCCACCAATACAAATTGCCTGCCATAAATTGCGAGGGCTGCCTATCAGTCGCTCGACTGTGCATGAAATGCCCGACAGCCTGTGGACAGCCCAAAACTTGTCGCCTCTGCCGCATTGTGTGCGAGTGTGTGACACTCGAAACCCGGCCATAAACCACCCACACAAACAGCCCCAGTCCCGTGGCACTCACTTCATCAGAAAGTGTCCCTCGAGTGGGAATTTGCCCAAAAATCACAACCAATAAGGACCCGGGCCTTTTGTCTGCCACTGACAGATGATTAATGCTGTCCGCCGGAGTGTGGGCCTTGCACTTCCTGCCATCGAGGATCTTGTAGCCCTCCGACAGTGTGTCTCGGAGCTGAATGCAATTTCAAGTGTCTATTATCCTGTCTAATAGTCCGGCTGCCGCTCATCTACTGCCCTCTTGTCGCTCTGCCGATAATTGCCAGTGCATTATGAGTCCTGACATGGCAGGCTGGCGCACGACACGTATACTTAATTATCGGCGGTGCTGTTCATCCGCCCCGTGGTCGTGGGCTGAAGAAAATTCAATTACATCGAAACAAAGCTCGACAAGCCGTCGAAACATCGGTTCGATTCAATGAAAAACGAAAATAAACCATACAAAAATAATAAAGTGATTTCCAAAGAACTTTGAGCATCAAAGTCGACAACAAAATGCTCTGAAAAGTATATTGTTGTTGGAATACAATTTATTATTACTCTTTAAAAATCTTTCAATCTAGTTGAAAGAATCAAAATACTTGTATAATTCTCATTATTAACAAAATCTATGATAGAATCTGTCCCAAAACCCCTCTGAAAATAGTAGCAATCCCTAAAATATATTTGACAAGAATGACAAAATAAATTCAGCTTTAATGACAACCAAAATTCGCCTTCGCCTAAGGTTACAACAATGACAAAGTAGATGACAACGACAATTTTTTTATTTTTATACCAACTCTGTGACTAGCAGAAATATTTTCTGTAGCTTTTTGAAAGAGTATGAAATAAAATCGTCAAATGAATTTTCTTTTATTTTTTTGCAAAAGTGAAAATGGCTTTGCCCATTGAATCGCTGCTGACATTGCTGGCCAAAAAAATAAAGAAAACAGGAACCAGACGGGAAACTTTTGATAAGTTTTTGCAGTGCCAAATGGAAGGTGAACGGAATTGAATATAAAAACTAATGCAGACGCCCCCAGTGGGTCTCGCACAAATGGCCACAGCTGCTGTTCATCGACATTATCAATAGAAAGGCAACAAAAATTGAAAGGACTTCGGAAAAGACTCGGAACATAAATATGGAAGTGCTTTAAGCTAGCACTTATTATTTTATATACCCGAAAGGTTCTCAAGCAGAAGCCTTTTAATTATGCGGCTCACGAAAAATATCTGTTGCCCTTTTTTCGGTGGCATTACGGCCAGGCCTTGTCAATGTTTGTGACAGTTTCCATTTTTCCGTTTGATTTTGCTCTCCCGCTGCGAGCTCTTTTTAACAGCTTGGCTATTTAAATATTTATCTTTATTTATTTGGGTCCATTTGTCTGGGCTGTGTCTCCGCGCGCGGTTGAAAGGTTATAAATAAGCCGGCAACTAACTGGCTTTTGGCTTGCTCTTGCGGCCTTTATTGCCAGTTCATTTTCGTGACTCAATTGTTCTTTGTTGGCCGGTCCTGTCCCTTTGAATTGGTCAATTAATATTAATGAAATGCCGCCCTCCTCCTTTACGCTCATAAGCATTTTACCTGGCCCCAGGAATAAATTATGCTTCCCTTTTGAGTTCCTGGCGCTCCACATACGTCTGCAAATTTTGGTAAGCCCACAAACAGAAACAGAACTTAAAATGTGGCCCTGCGGCGGTTGGTTGGCGAATTAAGTTGTAATAAGTCAATTTATCAGTTTTATTTTTGGCTTACACATGTAAGCCACAGCCGCGGGGGCATCAATCAAATTATGTTTGCCGAGCGGCAGGCGTAAAATTAAATGAAATGCAGCCAACGCGTCGTATACGCAACGCTGTGGCCGAGAGAGTCACTTTACTTGACTCGATTGCGTGTGCTTGTGTTTTATGGCTATATGGCCATAAAAGGCGCACAGGCCGAGAAGGCCGAAACGATATTTTATATTTGTTTATTGTTCTGCCTTCGAAAATATTCGAAGTGAGTGGGCGGGTGAGTCACTTGAATAGATTTACAACACATTGCACTGACACATATTGCCGGCTCGTCAGACAGTCCTCTGGCTCGGTCTATGAAGCTTAATTAAATTAGCGCCAGAAGGCGACGGGCCACGAACACAGATAAACGGAAAGCCGAGATGACAGGATACCAGCAACACTCATACAACAGCCCCAACACAGAGATTGTGTTGAAAACAAAACAAAGGAAACGCCAAGGAAAGGAGCTTGTCACTGCCACGTCGTGTGTGGTGTGTGGTGCTGTGAAATAAAATAAATTTTTGCAATTTCGTAAGTTTTATGCGCACATTTGCAAAATTTGTTTATGCTGTGATGTCGGCGGCGGGCGGTGTGAGAGGTCATAGAACAAATGGGCCATGACGTGGCCACCATTCCGAAAAAAGGGGAAAGCCCAGGGGATGGGTTCGGTTGAGTATTCAAATGGCCCCCCGGAGTGCGTAGGCATCCACCAACGCGCCACAATGACGTTGGCAACATTTTGCTTTCCCTGCGATCGCTGTGCGCTGAAACATAAATTCAATTTGTTTCGCCAGCAGAAAGAAACGTTGAAGGGTTAACTTGGCGGGGAAAAATATGGAAAATTGCTGCTGGCCTCAAAGCTCAAGGAGCAGGGGCAGAATGGCGAGGAAAAACGTTTATATGAAATTGCATGCAAAATTAAAGCAACCGCCATGGCGAAAGCCAAAACGAAAACGCATGAATCCTTTGTCAAGTTCAACTGGATGACCTTGGACGTGATGCGACTCAAGGAGTCTTCTCTTCCGCCAAGTGCAACCTGCCTTTGGTTGTGTCGGTGTGTGTGTATGTTGAGACAATGACAGCATAAATGCTTCAACAGTGCTTTAAGCCTCTGCCACACTGCCTTGCAATGTCAAAAGTCAAAAGTGCATTAAAATAATTGCACTTGTTTAGGAGGCACACGGCCAATGCCAGCCAACATTTGTGATTTATAATCGCGTACCAATACCAAGTCAGGTGAAGCTCCGCTTTTTAAACACTAACAAAAAATATGGGATATAACATGACAAGCACAAATCCCAACATTAATTTGAGTCCAAAATGGAATTGGTTATTTAACATTTATAAAACTGTTTTCATGTCATTGGTCATGTTCGATAAAATAAGAGATGCTTTAGCACAAACCACAACTGTCAAAACTAATTCATATAAGTAAAGGATTAACGAGTTGTGGAGAATTCCTTCTAAGTACTTCAAAGCTTTAAGTCAAAGTTTTTATAAAACTAATAACAATATAACTAAATAAAATAGTATAGATAATAGATAACTATATAAAAACCTATCAAGCTTGTAAAATCTTAAATAATACCCTTTTTTAACGTTTTCAAAATACTTTTTCCTATGAAAGCTTTTCCCCTAGTGTATTCCTGCCTAGAGCGAGCATCGTGTTTCCGCCTTCAACTGCACTTAAACTTGATTTCTGTGTATCTTTTGTCTTAGTTGTGGGACAAGAAAGCGTCTGGGCCTCATTGTTGCCCCACATGAATGGAAGATTTATAGCAAGTGTGTGTTTGGGTGTGCGTGTGCGGGTGGGTGCAACCTCGACACAGAAGCCACTGGGTTGACCTTCTCCCTGGCCCGCTTCCTGGCCCAGCTTGTTGCATGCTTCTCGTTTGACTTTTACGAGAAAGGTTTTTAAAGCTTACACAAAGATGTTTATTCGCCTGTCGCTTCTGGTCTTTTTATATTCACGTTTCGCCACAAAAGACATATTTTAATATGCCCAAGAACGTGCGACAGAGATTAATGAAATTCCAGTCTTAAAGAGTCGTCTTTTTCGGGTAAGTGAATTCAGCTTGTTCCACAATGATTCACAATTTGTTGCGCAGAACGAAAGCCAAAAAACCCTGCCATTACTAGGAATGCATATTTTGCGAATTTCGTCAGGCCGAAATGAAATTTCCCGGAAATATTGAAAATTCAAATTGGGTAATCAGCCATAATGGCAGGCATACTGTTCTGTTTGTCATTTATTGTACCTACTACGAAGAGTACATTAGCAATTCGTGAGCTATTTGAATTGGCTTCCTGTTGAGGTTTATTTTGATTACGGCGGGCGCTGTTTATTTAAATTCGATTGGAAATGTGTTTTTGCCAAAAAGAAGTTCACGGCAGTGGAGGCGCCACCTCGTTCCATTTTATGACTGCCCATTTTGCGGTTTGTTTATCCAAGATATTTATTTCGAGTTTCGTTATTGTTTCTGGATCTGTTTAGCTTAATTACCCCAACATCTCATTCATATTTAATGTATCGGAAACTTTTCCCACTCCGTGCCGAATGCGAGTGGTTTTAGAACCTCTTTGAGTGCTCGGTTAATGATTTTTATTGAAATCGGCACAGTTTTCGCATGGCTTTCTCCATAAATTCATAATTCAGAGGCAAAAGTTTTTCCCTGGCTATTTGCTCTGCCCAGATTGATTAGGCGATTGATGGATGAAACGAAAATGACTTCCACTATGTGGTAATTGATTGACTTGGCCAATTTGTGTCAAGTTTAGAGCGGTAAGAGTCCGGCCTAATTAGTGGCCAGGCTAATAAGTCCCCTTTGGAAACGGAATTTCAACACAACGCAGAGGTCGTCGGACATCAAAAGGCGCAGTCCTTTTTTTAATCAGCAAACTCATTAGCATCGTCCGCTAACTAAATACAAATTAAAGAAACAGCATCCACAGCTGGTAGGGCCCGCTTTTCCCCCTTTTCCAGCCGGCTGCTGGGTGAAAACTTTTCACTCGGCAGCCGTCAAGTTGATGTAATGAAAAAGTTGCAGCGTTTCTCTACAATATTTCCCATCTCATATCACATGACGTGGACACGCAAAAAGCGTAAAGCCTTCAAAACAACGAGCACTTCTGCACAGGGCGCTAATTAGTTTCGAGTTGGAATCTAAATAAAAAATATATACGTACTATATACAAAAAAAAACTCGGAATATACGCAACGTTGGTTTGCGACCATGGGGTATTATTATAATTTTCGAAGCAAACTGCCTGAAAACGGAAACAGCTAAATAGAAATGAGAGGTTTTTTTGCCGAATGCCGACACAAAGGCCCAACGCTCAGGAAATAATACAAACAAAAAATAAATAAACACTTTCAGCGGAAAGCTGCCACGCCTTCCGCCCGTCTTAGTTCTCCCTGCCACCGCCGGAAAAGCGAGGAGGAAAAGCCGAACAATGGAGCTAGGAAAAGCCCCGTGTGAGTGAGCCAAAGGGTTTTCTTGGCCGGGAAGTCAGTGCAGCTCATTATAAAATAGCCAAAGTTTATCCAAAAAAAGTCCTGTTTTCGGGAAAGGAGCGAACGGGTCAAAGGTGCCCGAATCGGTCTCGAAAAATTCACTTTGAGGCCCAGAAAGAAATTTTAATGATGCATATAAAAACCCGGCAACGGCAAATGAATAAATAATTTATGCGTGAGGGTCCTAAACACTCGAGTGGCTGCCGTCAGGGAGCAGAGGACCACATTATTTGCGAGTTTACTCAGCTCCTTTCGCTTTTATTTTATTTCATTTTTTTTACACATTTTCCACACGTAGCAAATTTTATCTCTCTATTACCTGGCAGTGGGGCCTGATTTAGGGGCCACCATAGTGGTGGCCCAGCAAGGAGAAAAGGGTTGAGAAGCCGTAGCACAACCCCTGACTTGCTAGTCCGCTGGGTTCTGTTTGCTTATCACCTGGTTGCTCTCGCAAACAAAGTGGAAAACGATTGCTGGCTCAATGTTTGCACATTTGGCACGATTCAATCTCGCAAAAATAGCTCAACTGCATGCAGATTGCAAGGGGTATCGTATTGTTAATTTATTCGAGTTTTCTTTATGACGCCCACCTTTGCGAGAAAAGTGATAACCTGCAGATGTATCAGAAAACAAACCAGCAACGTTTTCAAAGACTTAATGGGTAAATATTCTGCAGATGAAACATAAATAGCATACTTTCCTGGGGACATAATGGGTTCCTAATGGATATTTATCTTTATAAGGAATAAAATTTAATTATGTGTTGAACTTCAGATAGTATTACTAGAAGTACTATTACTATTAATACCTATTATAGGTACCTGGGTGGTTGTTTGATTACTATTTCCTCGGATATTTTTGTTTCCCAATAAAGCAACCATTGCAAAGTTGACTTCTACTCCTTAACCTCAAGCTTTTTTTTATCCCCTTTTTAAACATCTCAAGCAAACTAATATTTATAATAATCCCAAAATTTTTCAAAGCTTGTTCCGGAGGTAAATGGAGGGTGGACCTTTCTCAAAGTTGACACTTGTCAGCGACAGAAGTGTTGCAAGTACGGAAATTGGAAAGTTGGTCCCGACATTGACTCCAATTTAGTTGAGGAGCAGCTGAGCACCCTTTTGTCATAACTGCCATGGACACATCTATCTTTCACAATCTCGGCCTTTCTTAGGCCTCCCCTCCTCCCATTTTTTCCAGTAACTATAGGGAGTGTGTGTAGGCGGGCTTTTATTGCAGCAATGCAAACAATTCGAGGGAGAGCAGGTTGTAAATCCCTCAACAATTGCCTGTCTCCGATTCGTTTTGCAACCTTTCGCAGCACACACAGAATGTTATCATGTGTCCTGTGGAAGGACGTTCCAAGGAAAAGCATTCAGGGTCAGCGATTAGGAAATTGTAGATGCTGTGGGTGGAAAACTAATAACGCATCTATATCAAAGGGGCGGCGAATGAATGTGAATTCATTTTTATGTTTGAGAGGTAGGCTTTGAACTGAAAGCATCGTTTTATTGTTTGTTAAAAAAATAAAAAGAAAAATTTAAATTTTTTTTTTTTTCCAACCACCAAAAAAATATAAAACCACTCTTATTTACCTAATCTTGCGGCCATTCTCGGGCAAAACCAACTTAATGGGCTGGCAAAACCCTCCCAGTTCCATCAAAATCAAGCCGCCTTCGAAAAAGAAAGCCTATTCTAATTTTCAAGATGTCGATTCCAGCGACTCCGAGCATGGAGAAATGAAGCGGAAGTCTGCTAAAAAACCCATTATGGAAGACGAACCTACCACCAGCGAAGCAGCCAGAGCTGCACTTAAAGCTAATATTGAAAAAAATTATTATGCAATTCTTTCTGATTTAGACGATGAAGATCGTGTCAGCGACATGGAGGTTGACGTTATGAAGAAAAAAGATGATAAGAAAACCAAGCAATCTGCGGTAAAAACGGCGAAAATCATCAAACCGCCCCCAATTTTTATCCCGGACGTATCCAGCATCAAGGGCCTTTCCAAAGACATTTCCCACCTCTTAGGCGGGGATGTTGAAGTGACCTACAAAGCAAGCACTAACAACACAATTCGCGTCATGACTCCAGATAAGGATACTTACTCAACTCTGAAAAAGTTCCTGAGCGAAAATAACCATCGATACCACACATTCCAGCCCCGAGACGAGCGCGCTTATCGGATCGTCGTTAAAGGCCTCCACTTCTCCACCGACCCGGAGGATATTAAGGTGGGTTTCAGCAGCCATGGACACAAAGTCAGGGATATACACAATCCTATGCAAAAAGGTACAAAGAAGCCACTAAACATTTTCTTTATTAACCTCGAGCCAGCCAAAAACAACAAGGAGGCCTTTCAAGTCAAGCGGCTATGCAGCACGATGGTTACGGTTGAGCCACCAAAAAAATTCGACGATGTGCCCCAATGCCATCGCTGCCAGGGCTTCGGTCACACGAAACGGTACTGCCATCTGGAGTACAGATGCGTAAAGTGTGGAGATAGGCACCCATCGTCCGAATGCACCAAAATTGCCAGTGAACCAGCAGTCTGCCTCCACTGCGACGGATCACATGCGGCCTCTTACAAGGGCTGTCCAGCCTACAAAAAGGCAAAGAGCACGTTCGCCCCCAAACAGGCTGCCCCAAGACGCCAGCAACCTCAATTCAGCAAAATTAACCCTAACATCAGCTATGCTAGCGCAGTCAAAAACGGAGCACCACAGTTTGACTCCAACCCCAATCCCGATCCCAGTCTTTCAAGTAATCCAATGGACGCCCTAACGGCTAGGATGGAATCTATGTTTGAGCGCATGATGGAGAAGGTCTTGAGCCAAATAGCCCAAATGATGGCCACCGTTTGCAAATCCTTGTGCATACGCAATTAAATATAACCATATGGAATGCTAACGGCCTGGTAAAAAGAAGGCCAGAGGTCGAGCTATATTGCAAGACCCTCCAAGCAGACGTTCTCCTCATATCAGAAACGCATTTTACCAACAGATCATACTTGACTATTAGAGGATACGACCTCATTGCCGCTAACCACCCGAACGGTAGAGGTCGCGGGGGCGCGGCCATCCTTATTCGCAGCTGCATCAAGTATGAGGCACTTCCAGCCATGTGCGAAGACTGGGTACAATGTGCCCAAATTAAAATCTCCACTACCAACGGTGACATAACAATCGCCGCAGCATATTGCCCCCCCAGGCACAACATCCACGAACAGGAATTCGGCTTGCTACTGGATTGCCTCGGCCCCAAGTTCATAATCGGAGGGGACTTTAATGCTAAACACCCCTGGTGGGGCTCCAGGATTACAAACCCAAAGGGCTCGGCCCTATACAGGCAGATTCAGTCCCGAATCTTGAGCTGTCACGCAACCGGTGCACCCACATACTGGCCTACGGATCCCCACAAAATCCCTGATGTGCTAGACTTCGCCATCTCCGGAGGACTGGATTCTGCCGGAATTCAAGCGAGAGAAGTAGAAGACCTCTTCTCGGACCACAGCGCCTTTGCCGTGTCACTTTTCACCCCAGCCTTGCTCAGGTCAGCCCGCAAAAAGCTGATCTACAAGACAACAGACGTTGACAAGTACCAATCCTACCTGAACAACGTTACCGACCCCAGCCCGACACTTGACTCCCCGGTTGACATCGACACCGTTGTAGAAGAGTTAACAGCCCATATTCAGGCGGCAGCTTCTGAAGCAGCACCAAGGCCCTCCAACCGCCCAAGAGCCACTGACAGGGACATCCATTTTTGGAGCCCAGAAGTCGAAGAACTCAAACTTGAAAAGCGACGACTCCGAAGAGTGTGGATGCTCTCAAGGAATCCTTTGGACAAAACCGCCTTCAATAGAGCGACCAAATGTCTGACAGAAACTCTGGCAAGACTAAGGAAGCAGGCCTTTGACGGGTTCGTCGAACAACTCGAGCCAGGCGACCCTCAACATAACTTATGGCGAGTCACCAAATCTATCAGACAGCCGCTGAAAAGGATCCCACCTGTACAAAGAACCGACGGCAGCTGGTGCAGATCGGAGATGGACAGGGCCAACGCTTTCGCCGAACACCTCGAAGGTGTCTTTACGCCTTTCGATCGCTGCTCACCGGAGGATGCTGCTGAAACTGCCCGTCTGCTAGCCGAGCCTTCTAGGGACGCCGATCCAATACCACCAGTGACTGAGGAGGAAACAGCTGAGCTTATAACCATCATGAGCAACAACAAGGCCCCGGGCGATGATGGTATCAATGCAATTGCATTAAAAATGTTACCACCTCCAAGCATTCAGCTAATTACGAGGATCTATAATAGATGCTTGGAGATAGGGTACTTCCCGTCCACATGGAAACGTGCCCAGGTAACTATGATACCTAAGCCCGGGAAACCCGAAGCAAACCTTTCGTCCTACCGACCAATAAGTTTGTTACCAACGCTCTCCAAAATACTTGAACGAGTGTTTTTAAGCAGAGCACTGCCAGTATTTGACGAGGCTGGACTGATCCCTGACCACCAGTTTGGCTTCAGGCGGCGACACGGTACGCCAGAGCAGTGCCATCGGGTAGTGCAGTGCATCCTGGACGCGTTTGAAACCAAGAAGTACTGCATGGCCGTCATGCTGGACGTGAAGCAGGCGTTTGACCGAGTCTGGCATCCCGGTCTTCTATATAAATTAAAGACTGGCCTACCCCGACCATACTTCCAGTTCCTAAAGTCGTTCTTGGAAGACCGTAAATTTGCTGTTAGATGTGGCGAGGCCATCTCCGGTATTAGAGAAGCTCACGCTGGTGTACCCCAAGGCAGCGTTCTTGGCCCGTTGATGTACAATGCTTACACGGCCGACCTCCCTGTTCTTCAGAGGCCTGACCTGCTCGCAGCAACCTATGCAGACGACACCGCCTTCCTTACCACCGCCGATAGCGCATTGGGGGCAGCCGATACGATGCAATTGCAACTTGACTTGCTCAGCGACTGGCAAAAGCGATGGAACATTGCCGTCAATAACGAGAAGTCCACTGCCTCCACATTTTCTCTCTGCAAAGGCAACTGCCCTCCAGTTAACCTTAACGGCTCTCCAATCCCACAGGTAGACAATCCCAGGTACCTGGGATTCACCCTAGACAGGAGGCTCACCTGGAAGCCCCATCTGATTAAGAAGAGGAAACAGGCTATTCAAAGACTTCGATCCTTCAACTGGCTTATGGGTAGGAGATCGAAGCTGAGAACTTCCACTAAACTCCTCATTTACAAGGCAATAATACGCCCTATCTGGACGTACGGCATACAGCTCTGGGGAACTGCGAGCAAGACGAATGTCCGAACTATGCAAGCTTTTGAAAATAGAGTCCTTCGAATCGCCACTGGGGCCCACGTCTATCATGACAATCGCACTATCCACGAGGTTCTCAATTTCCCTTGGGTCAAGGACGAGATACAAAGAAGCAGCGCACGTTACATGCAGAGGCTTCATAATCACCCGAACCGGTTGGCCAGCTCCCTGCTGGACAGCAGCGAGCAACCCAGAAGACTTAAAAGGACACACCCGCTGGACCTCCCCTTACTACTCTAATTTTTTTTTTTCTACCATATTAATATTTAAAAATATCTATACGTGAAGTTTACGTGATAAAATTTAAAGGTTGTCCCTAATGGACAGTTTTAAATAAACATTACCCTGCTATTACAAAAAAAAAAAAAAAAAAAAAAAATTTTTATGTTTTTCATCCAATGCAAATAATCTCTGCTTTTCAGAAAAACTTATTTTGTGGTAAATTCCAGAAACTATAGATGGTTCATGAACAAAAATACAATTCTTTGAAGCACTGCAACTTGAATCACTCCCTGGTTTTTTCATTATCAATCAAGTCCCCAAGTCGATTACCCTCTCTTTGACTTTTAAACAACCCAGAAATTTATCTTTAAATACAACCCAAATATCTCAAGTGTGCACAACCAGAGCTGCGGCAATTTCAAAGAATATGCAAATCGAGTTCCATTTGAATATTTACGTCTTGCTGCCAGACAGGGCTATCTCTCAATTGATTTGTAATTCACTCTTGTCGTACAATTCCCGCTTATCGCCGGGACTGGGAGCTGGGAGTAACCTTTTGACACCGAAACGAGATGCTTAAGCAAAAGTAAATATTCAAAACTAAAAGCACCGAATCGAAGCGATAAAGCGGAAACACAAAGCCGTAATCAGAGCTATCCGGAAAAGTGCGCGCGTTGCTGGGAAAGTATGTTTGGGGGCCTGGCACACGATGCGATTAAGGACGCGATTCGACTGTAGAAGCTGGCTGATTCTGAAGAAAGTTGGCTAAAAACTGCTGGCTGCAAAGCGAACTGCGTGAGGGCGGCACGGCCGACAGAAATCGACTGAACGGACTCGGCCAGTGGCACGGCACTTTTAAGAGAAAATCTGCTCCGGCTCGGGAAAATTTGGGAGAGAAAGCTTTTCCCTAACTTATCAGCTCGAGGTCTTGAGGCGGCAATACAAGTGAAATAAATCAAATTGAATTTATGATTTCTGTTTTTTCCTTTTCATATTATTCCTGTTTTTTTTCTTGGATTTATTCTGAGGTGCCTCCTTGGAGTAGTGGGCGGAGGATTTCATTTCGATTCGGATAACGCGGCTCATTGGGCCGCAGACTCTGTTCTGTTTGTTCGAGTGGCCACCTTGAGGCACTCGAGACACCTGCCGCCAGGTGGCAGCTGGAAGACGGTGGATGGCAGTTGGCAGATGGAAGCCAAAAGCTGACAGGTGAGAATCTTGTTTGACTTTGGCTTCCGCTCATTATGCCGCCAGCCCGGCTGTCTGGCAGTTGTAACCCAAAAATTTGTTTGCTCCTTGGAAGGATAATTACCGGGCCCGCCTGTTTGCTAATTTAAATTGCCCTAAACTTCGGGGTGCTTAATTTTCGATTTCATTTAATTTGGCGAAAATCTCATTAGAGCAACGCGACTTGACAAGATAAATGTGCGAATGGGCTCGGAGATGCTTTGACCTGTGCCCCGGGCACTGGCTTTCGACTTCTTTCCGTCTCGGGCCCCCTCCATTGATATATCCCCAAGTCAGCGATTTATTTGGGGCCAAACAATAGCCGGATAGCCCCATAACCCAGTGAACATTTGCCTCGCACTCTTGCGGGCTGATAAGAGCTGTTCTTTTGGCCAAAGTGATAACATGGCCAACAGGGAGGAGCGCAGGCGCGAGCTTTCGCGAGAAGAGAGTGAAAGTTCCAATCTGTTGGCTGAACTGATAAGGACGTGCCGCTGCCTGCATCTGTGGCTTCAATTGTCTTTAATCGCTGCTCAAACGTCGATGATGATGTCCTGGCCGGGGCAGCAGGGGACCGAGGTGGCATGTCCTGGGGCGGGTGGAGCTAGCTGGGGGACCTTTAACGAATTGTCATTGATTTCTTTTGAAATGGCGCCGCTTTTGTTTGCCTTCGCTTCTGCCACATTAGGCAGCTGAGCAGCAACGAGGCTTCCCCAATTTCCCGCTGATTACTGCAACTCCTGGCTCCTGGTTATCGGCCCATGATCACAAATTGAGTTTGCTCCGGCGTCGCCAGATTGTCCCAAACAATTATGGGCGCATTTAATTAATAAGTTTGCAGCCATAACAAAGGACAGGCCCAGTGACTTGGCCTGCAGAAGGGGCTGCCCAGAATCTGTCATTGTTGTTGCTCCGAAGCAATTAAGACATTGTCTTCCACGAACTCAACCTCGCTTGACCCTAAAACTTTTTAATAATTTGGCTTTTGAAAAATGAGCATCGGAAAATGCAAAACCCGAGTCTCAAAGAAAATATTTAAAAAACTGTCACACAAAGAGTTGCAAAGGAAAAAAGGAGAACAAATAAAAAGAGGAAAACCCGGCAGTCAGGGGGTGTGGCTGGGTGCCGGATTGTTTCCTTCCTGCCGGAGGATGGTCATTAAATTTTTTTCCCATCGCCTTTGGCAGTCAATACATATTTTGTAGCGTACATAAATAATGAGCTCAGTTGTTGCCCAGATTTGCGAATGTTCTTCGACAGTTTCAATTATTTATTTACCAACCCGATGGGAGTACAGTAAGCCCTCGTGCAGGATAGAGCGGAACCCTTCAGACTGAGCCAATTAGCGCTAAAGGTGAGTGGCTATGCTCGAGTTACTACTAGAGCTTCTGTTCAGGATAAAGCAGTGCTTTGTGTTATTTACAAGATAAAGATACTCAGATACAAGATACAGTTGGGACTACTATTCAATTAAATATGTAAAGTTCAATGTTTTGTTAGTTGATTTGATATATATTTTGAGTATTTAAATGGTAACCACAAGGATGGGCTAGTTAATCGTTCACTAGACTATAGCCTAGCCTTGGATATTCGTTATTTTTTTTCATAAAAATCCACTACACACTAAGACTTGTCTTCCGGAAACACAATTCTATCTTTTTTTTCTCCATCACTACATCCATTACTTGCATCAATATATTTTTTAATTTTGTATTAAAAGTAACAAATATAAACTCACCTGCATAGAACAAAGGCAGCAGATTGAAGATGATAACCAGCGGAAATATAGAGCGTGCAAACTTTTGCATATCCGTGAAGATGCCGACTCCCGAAGTCGTTGAAGTGAAAGCATCAGAGTCCCTTGCGGCACCTTGTTGTTGAAGGAGTCTTCGTTGCGCTTGTTGTTGTTTTGGTTGTGGCTGTTGCTGTTTTTGTTGATTGGTAGAGTCTTGGCTGACTTTGGAAGATAGACGTGATAGGCAAGTGCTCGTGGTGTGGCGGCAATCCTGCTCCGAAATCCCTGTAGTAGCAGCAACAGTAGAAGCAATGCATTGCTGTTGCTCAGTAGCAGTAGCAGCAGCAGCATTGCAGGTTGCAGCAGCACTGCTGTATGCCAATGGATGTTGCATCCTTGGGTGCTTGGTAGCGATCTCATCTGTGGTCCTTCTTGGCCATTTTGTTGTTGCACTCGCTGGTGCATCATCTGTTGCTGGTTTTGATGTTGCTGCTGCTGTTGATGTTGCTGCAGCGGCTGTTGCTGGCGTTGCTGCCGCTGCTCCAGTTGTTGTTTCGGGCCATGCTGTTGCTCCTCCTCCGACTGCTCCGGTTGTTGTTGCTGCCACCGATTCGCTTTGTGTTTGTGTGTGCCACAGAAACGTATCGTTTTGAAATTGCTTCCGCTTGTTGTTTGTGTGCTTCTGTTGTTGTTGTAAAAGTTGGCGTGTCGTTGTTGTTGTTGAAGAAATTGTTGTTGGTGTGTTATAGAAATGTCGTATCTGTGCTGAGGCCATGTTGTGCCCTAAAATGAGATTTCAAAAGCCAAGAAGGACGTAAAACAAACATTAAAATGCAATAAGTTTATGGTGATGTCAAATTGAAAAGGACACAAAGGATAGAGTTGACCAGTTCGGATAATCCAATCGCTTTGATTATCGATTTCGAAGGATTACACGCCACAGGAAACAAAAAACATTGCGAACCATTTCGGGTTCTTGTCGTTTTAATCAATTTCCACTGGCACTCCCATTCTGTTAATGCCTCTGCCAGCGGACAGTCCTTTTTTTTGGGTTTCGTTTTTTCAAGCTACAAACAAATCCCCAACCCCTTTTTTTTTCAAAAGGGTCCCTATAGTTGGTTTTTTCTCTTCAAGGTTTCTCGAAATTAGTTCATTTTTCGTAAAAGAAGTCAACAGTTAACATAAACAGTTAAAGTTTTAAACAAATAGACTATTTGTTTCTTAGTATTCTATAAACAAAAGTATAAACAATTTGTTTTGACTAATAGGGCCATGTAGTTCTCATATTAAGTATACGCCGTGTATTATGGCATGTAACGTACATATATTTTATAGCAAACCCTTTAGAGCTTTTATTTTTTGTTGTATCTTGTAAAGCAGGGAAAGCTTTGAAACTGAAGCTTACGGCAGGATTGTAAGCCCTACATTGCGTATACGTAACTTTACTGTAACGGGAAAAGGAAAGCTCTTACATCCATGTAAATGTAAATGTAAGTAAAAAGCATCTCAGGATACAGTCCAGTGTACATACCAAAAAGGATAAACTCTCATAACAAGAAATGATAACAAGTTCTTTACTTTTTCTAATATGTAACACTTTTTTAGTTAAAGGAAACACAGGCGGATCCCTTTAATCCTTAGAGGATGAGCCTCTTGGTCTGTGCCCAAAACACATTCCTCATTTGCAAGCCATAAAAATTTGTGGCATAATCATAAATAACCTAACAAGTACACTAGATAAGCGCTTGGCACAAATGCCACGCCCATTGGGTCAGGCCGGGCATTTATCAAATTTCCGCCACTCGAATTGTTTTTTTGGCCGCAAAAACAGACGCCGACTGAAGGGGCTGCTCTGTTGCTTTTGCTGGCCTTGTTGTTTCGGCTTCTATCATTGTTGTTGCTGTAGTGATTACAGACGCTGATAATAAAGTAAAAATTGCAACAATGAACGCATAGGCATCATGTCTCTGGCAGTCGGCAGGACAGGCGAGCAACGCCCACACGTAGCACTGAGCCATAAAGTGCTCGTAATCAACGTGAAACTGCGACGCACGCACACACGTTTCGACTCTCCAATGCACTGAGAAAAATTTAAGGAGTAAAATGGAAATCTTATGTTGAATGCAAAAGGTTATGTTGGTAAAAAAAAGTAATATAATTGCACCTAAAATTATTATTACCCAATACTGTCTTATCATTTTGGAAACATTTTTTTTCAGTGTCTGGCCCCTAACCGAATTTCGGTCACCGGTGGCTGTGCCGTAAACTGGCCGCTGGTCGGTGGCTTTCCCATTTCGCCAACGAAAATTGTCTGCAATGCTGCACTAATGTCATCAGGGCGTATGCGTAACTAGGTGAATGTCGAGTGCGGAAGCTACCGGAGTTGGATGGCCGAACTCTTCCGGCCGAGGGGGATAACCGAGGGAATGGGATAACCGGCTGGCTGAGTGGTGTTTTCTGTTACGTTTCAGCTGTATCCATTAATTCCGGGCAGCTGGCAGCAAAGGATGTGTGCTCATGTGTGTGTGTGTGTGTATCCTGCTGAATAATTAAGGAGACTGGCTGGTTGGCTGACTCAGCTGCCTCGACTGCCTGCCTGGTGGAACTTCGCTGAGTTGTCAACGTTGCGAATACGAATGCGAATGCAGAACCATGGATGGGTGGCCACATAATTGGAAATTATTTGCTGCACCATGACACAACTATAAAATGCTAATTGCAGTCAAAAGTAATGGGTCACCGCAACAGTAACAAACATGGCCAAATTGCAACTTGTTTTTTCTGCCTTTGTCTTCGGGTGCTAGGTAATGTTTATTCAAATAGTTTTCTCTATTTTCACGTACAGACACCTGTGTAATTGTGGCTGCGGTTGACCTGTTTCTGTTTTTCTCGCAATTAGTCAGTTTGTTCGGTCTCGGGATACTTTGACCCGTATCCTTGCGGTCCTGGTAATTGTGCACTTGGCCGGGCAGTTTAATGAGTGAGCTACTCTCTCCGGTCTCTGCTTTCAGTTCAAAAGACAGCGAATGCGAAAATAATAAAGCCGAGAAAAAATTAAAAGCCAGCCGAAGCCAATTAGAAGCAACTAAAGAGCAGGAACCACTTCAAAGTGGGCAAAAAATGGCAAAAGTGGAAAATAAAAAGAGGACAGCCGCAACGAGACAGCCCTTCTATTTAGCAGCGATGGTCTTTCGGGATATTTTGCGGAGAGTATATCAAAGGGCATGCCACCTATTAGAACTCTTTCGTGGCAGGATTCCCATACAATAGTTTATAATAACTTTAATAATATTGATGGTTTTTACAAGTTTTCAGACTTGGTATTTCAAATTTAATATTTTCTAAATTCAGCTATTTTAGGGAAGCTCCAAAAACTCCACAATAGTTATTAGGCCCTCGCCAAGGGCCACAACCGCCAAATGGGTGGCTGAAACAAATGGCGCTTGCAACAGCAGCGCAAAAAGCTCCCATCCCCAGCAGTGGCATCGTCATCATCAAAGGCAGAGGCAGCAGAAAAAAGGCACTTGAATGCCACGAGTCGGTTGCATAAATTTCGCCTTTCGAGTATTTTGTATCTGCAACTCTCTACTCCAGATACAAAATGTACAAAAGCCTCCATGGGACTACAACAAGATGCATTCACTGGGTTGATTAACACTCTGTTTGAGTTTAATTTTTAAAGTTTTTTGTGTAAATATGTCAAAAGCACCAACAAAGGCGCTGTCGCACGTTCTGTGCTCATGCATTTTGTTGCATATTTTGTGGGGCGCGGCGAGCCTTTGCCTTTAGTTGGGGGGGAGGGGTGTTGTGGCAAGGGAACTTCATCATCGTTGTGGCCCCAACGTCAACGCAGCGCAGCTGGTGGAATGGAAATTAGCCAGCCCCACACCCGCAGCCACAGCCAGAGCCCGAGCTAGAGCCAGAGCGAGTACCAGAGATAGAACCTTGGCTCGGTGCAACCGCAGTGACAAATTGCAATTTAAATTCGGCTTTTGATGGTGCACCGAGCTTAAAGGGTGTGGGTGCGTGTGCTCATTACGAGTCACAATTATTTGTAGTTTTTAATTAGAAAACTTAGCTCGTCTGTGTCTATTTCTGCTACCCTCTCGAGTGCAGCAAGTAGCACTGCAGCGTGCTCTCCAGCGCATCAAAATCATTCCATGAATATGCAATGCGCTTGTTAATAGTTCTGGGCATATGCGGCGTATACGCAATGAATGATTTATGCGCATTTCCGACTATGTGTGTATGTGTGTGCGGGCAAACACACACGTACGGGGATATGTGTGAAATCCTAAACAGAAAGATGCATTTGAAATTAATCAGCCGTGAGCCAAACTTGTTGAGCTAAGCTCTATGGCAAACAAAAGTGGTTTTTGCTTATGAGGCGATAAATTGGCTTGCCACAGAATCTTAATACTAAAGGATTTAAGCATTTTATGCATCTTAAATTCTATTAAGGGTCCCTTAACTTACCATATCGTCTGCATTTAGAGCGTTAGGGTACAACACGTCCTAATCACGAAATCTTCTGAGTTTCTGCAACGGGAAGAGCGTTGGGAAATGTTACTTACATGGTGACAGACGGGTGGGACTTGGGTTTTAGTTTAGACTAGTTTCGTTTCTGGCATGCAGTTCTTTATTTTTCCTGAAAGGAACACAACCAAAAGCCGGGCGGACTTAGGCAAAAGTTACGGGCCTTACATTTGCAACTGCAGCATTAATGCGACTTCAACAGAAAGTTGCAAACTTTGCCTCCGTGGCGTGGGCGTGTCAGAAAGATTGCAAAGTACACACCCAATAAAAAAGGAGTAAAAAACAGAAGCAGCAGAGGGAACTTTGCAGCAAATCAATTTCGAAGCAAACTAAATTAAACAACGACAAGCAAAAGCAGCTGCCAAATAGATAAAAATGCCAAACACACGTGCCAAAAGGGGTGGTGTGGCACGACGCCCGGGGCAAGGGGGAGTGGCAACAACAAGACAAGACAAGCGAAGCCGCAAACAAATTGTAAAAAAATGTTGAGAGAAAAGCAAGGCATTGGCAGCGCCTTGAGTCGAGTCCCAGAGCAATTTATCATCTCTATGTTTAAAATTTATTACATTTATTTTATGTTGTTTTTGTGCGTTACGTATTTTTTGGTCGTTTCCTTTTTGTTTACTTTTAACTGTTCGCCCTGCCGCTGGCTTCTAGCGTCCTAGCCCCTCTTCCCAGCCCGTAGCCCTTTTCGGCGAGGCAGGCACTTTAAGAGCCAAGTCGAGTGGATAAAGTGGCGAAGGCGGCAAAGACGGCCCGGCTTCTGCCGCTGTCAGTTGAGTTATAGCGCTCGACTTGGCCCCACTCGGCTCTTGTAATTGAATTTATCGCTGTAGCAATATTCATCAACGTCAGTGCTAGTGTTGGCCTCAGTGCAAGGAGCAGTTAGAAGCCGTAAGGAGCAGCCAGGAGCCAAGGAGCAGGACTTCAGCTGGCGTCGAAGACGTTACAAATGCCTGGCGATCAAATTGAAGTGGCAAAGATTATGTTCTCGCCTGCAATTGCGCATACGCACCGTGTACCGACGCTCTGAAAATTGAATTGAATGTCAACCATAGAGGACCGTAATCCACCCAGCCAGCCCATCCATTCCCCCGCAACGCCCACAACCATCCCGAGTAAGCCCGTATCTCTCATCCGCAGAGGGCAGCAGTGCCAAATTGCTTTCGATATCAATTTCCTGGCAAAGCTTTGTTTCTCTGCCAGTCCCGGCCGCAGCTGCAGCGAAATCCGATTAGAATTCCTGCATAGCCCCTCCGGTTGCCCCTAACTTTTCCGTCCATCCCCTAATCCCCTTTCCATCCATTGCCCTGTAGTCCTGTGTGTCAAAATCAAATTGTTTACGATTGCCACTGTTGTTGCAGCACAAACCCATGAAGTTTATTTTCGGGAGTTGCCTTTTGTAATACCCCTTGGAAATATTTCCCAGATTTTCAGTTCAAATTAAATATTTTAAAAGAAAACAACGAAGAGAACCACATTATTGACGTTATACATGATTAAACATCAGAAACTCTTACTCATTATTTAAAATACTATGCACCTTGTTAACCTATAACCTATAATACCTCTGAACCTTCACAAGTTCACTGGGTATGAAAAGCCAAAAAGTGGAAAGCCAAATACCAACGTAATTCCATTGCCATGCAAAAATCAATGGCTCAGCGGAAGTGGCTGTTGGATGGACCTGGACCCGTTCCTGGGCCTGGACGGGTCAGAACCCGAAACAGTTTTTCGATTCGCCCTGCTCGTGGAATAATAATGACGAAGTTGACTGCACATAAAATATGCATATGCTGCAGTGCCCCACAACCAAAACCGAAACCCAACCGAATCCGAACTCGATTTACCGCCAGGACGAGGCAATTACCCGCTGCCAGGACTAATGAATCCAATGCGAAGTCAGCGAATTGAATCAACTTTTTGCGCAACTATACACGGCAGCTTCTGGGTATTCAATACGGAATCCTGGCCAGCTAATTAATAGAAATGATTTGATAAATCACTGAATTATGTGAAATGTCCTGTAGAGCAACCAAAGAGATGGTCCTAATTGACACCCTTTGGCAGCTACCTGTCAGGCTAATGAAACAAAAACAAAGCTACACCTAGCCCCGTAGCAATATGTAAATCAAATCCCGAATCAAGAGCCAAATGCATATCGATTGCAGCTTTCAGTTGCAGCAGCTGCCGGACAAGCAGGGAGTGGCAAGTGGCACATGCAATGTGGCAGCGAATGATAAATGAAGCCCCGTAATGAGCGTTATTTGGGCGGCAGTGTCACTCCCATTGACCATCGATTTATACGGGCGATTAGGGCAAAAAGCTGCCTATAGTCCCGATTCCCTACGCATCCTGATTTCATTGTTTTTTATTTCGTCCTTGGTCAGCTGACAGAGCGTATGACAGGCGATGTCCAATTGAAAATGAAACTGAAGCCCCGTAAAGACAAGTGCGTGCTGCCTTGTGTGTGTGCAAGTGACATATGGGTTTGTGTGCATGTCCTGTGTGCTTGTCTGTCCTTGACAGTCGGCATAATCAATCCATTCCATCCTGACACCATGTCCTTTGTGCCGAGCATTCGTGAAAATTGAAAAATGAAAGAAAAAGAATAGTAGTTTGCACTATTCCCTCCGCCGGCTGGATGACACCGGAATCCTGAGCAAAGGACGAAGGCACGAGTGATATATGCTGTTGGCCACCGTTGCCACCGCGCCTGCAACATAAATTATCAAAGTGCAGGTTGCAAATTGCTTGGCCTTCAGCCTGTGGCACGGAATGTGCACATAATTCCAAATTTATTACGAATTTACGTGTCGTGCGATATGAAAGGGAATACCCAAAACCTTTCAGAAGAAGTGCTTCTCGCTCGGAGAGGTGCCTGGTGGCTGATATTTCCTGTGTTGTTTGCACTGAAACCCAAATAGGTTTTTCCTGACGATGATAACCCTTAAGAGGTAATTTATATCTAAGTCTCCTGTCAACATATTCAAAATAGGATATCCCCACTGCACCTTCAAATTTAAGAAACTTGTCAAAATGTTTTCTCTTTCGTTTCATGCGGTTTTTGTTTGCAGTGTCTGGAAACTGCACGGCTTCCTCATGTTCAGGTATCCATGGCACGTTGGGGGCGTGTGTCACATGCAAAGCAGGTGACACCCATACACGCCCCTGGACTCGTTACCGCTCAAGACGCCCCAGCCTGCAGCATCCTGCAGCGGAGAGGTGGCCAATGCTTTTGTGTCAACTTCCAGGACGGGTGTGACCACGCCCAGGTGCCGCACCTTCGTTTGTTGGTCTCTAGTCCCTAGACCGCCCCTTGCCTCGTCTCGATTAAATGCATCATTTCCCCACATTTCAGATGCAGCAACATCACCTAAAAGGATCTGAAAGGAGCCACAGGAGTCGAGGCCACCGCATTTGCCATCCTCATTGCGCCTGGCCAACATGATGCCCAGCGGGCTAAGCTATACGTTCCCGTCTTTATCACAGTACACTTCCAAAAAAAATGAAATAAAAACATGAGGAAATTGTTTTTTATGCATGAGTAAAGGATTAAGTCAAAGATATCCAAAGGATAAACAATTTTAAGTTAGGGTTCTTCTAAATTAAATATTTCCCCAACTTTCTGACAGTGCAACCAGTAAAGAATGTTGTGCATTTGTGTTTGGCTTTGTGGCGCTGCTCAGCGCTGTCCTCGCTCCTGCTGGGTCCTGTGCTATGCTAACAATCTTGTACTTGGGAGCCCGCTTGAGTTTAACTATCGGCGCTGTTGTTGCCGCTGTCATTGCCATTTTGCCGTTGTCCCCGGTAATGTTACACGGCTTTTTATACTCCTCGGAGGCAACGGCAGCAGCAACGGCAAAGGACGACGACAACGCCAACAATAAAGCAGGTGAAGGATTCACATAAAAGTTGTAAAACTGATTTTGGCCAAGGCACATACATATGAACACACATAGAGATTGACACGACAGGGCACAAGGATATTAAAAATCAAATCAAATTCCAGCTTAAAATTTAAGGTGCTTGGAGATGACATGAAAATGATATCTCCTGATGGCTCCCAGAAAACTTTTAATCCTGCCTGATTGAGAGAAAACTATGACAGCTATTGACGCGTCAGAGGATTCGTCAGGATTTGATGATTAAACACTCTGATTCATGGGGTTACACAACCAGAGGAGAGCAGTGCAAAGGTGCCTATAAATCAATCTAGTTTTTGGCACTTGGATCGATGCACTGCCGCTCCTGCCGTTTCGGCCATCAAATTACCATTTTTGGGCCAGGCAAATATGGCCAATTCCTTTGTGCCAAGATTCTATTTGCTGCCGATTCAATAAGCTTTTTTTCTCTACGAGCCTCTGCGAGTCCTCCGGCTATTTGGCAAGTCTGAGCTGCATTTCATATCAGTTGATTAGTGGTGGCGGGAAAGTGGGAAAAGCGAGCACAATGGGGACGCTGCCAAGGAGAAACTTTAATAATGTCCGGGACAGGATGGTCGGATGGAGGGACGGATGGCGGACAGACTGCAAATGAAATGTGAGACGCCAAATTAGTGCCAAGCAATTAGATGGCAGCCAAATTGAAAGCAAATGAAACGCCAGGACCGAGGCCGAAGGACGGAGAACGTAGAACGGAACCTTACAAAAGCCAAGATCCCGACTCGAGCAATTAGCCGCGACACCCAGACCCCATTTTAGTTCTCCATTCCCTCAATGGCGCTGGAGTGGAATGGTCTTACATTCCTCGTTCGCATTCGCATTTTAGCATTTTAACATTTTCTTGGTTTTTGTTTCTGTACTCACGTTTATGCTAGTTGCATCGCATGGCATTTGCTGTTCCAGTTGGGCCATGTTCTTTCCCCGGCTACATTTTCAGTTAATTGCTTCAGCTGGGCGACGATGACGAGATTCTCTTCTCAGCGCTGCAACGAAACCATAGAAAGCGGGAATGAGGTTACTGAGTTCTAAGCCGGTGTTTTTCATAAGTAATTGCACTCGTAGGAAATCATATTTTAAGCGGATGTTGGGCTCAAAATAATTAAAAAAGAGGAATAAGAGGGAACTGCATTCATACAGAAAATATTGAGATGAAAATTTAATTTTTATTAAAAAACATTGCTAAGACTATATAATACTTATTTTAATAAACAATTATTTGTTGTTTGTTTTGCGCCGCGGCTACCTTCAAACATCATCAATTATGTATTTGCAATTTTGATGGGACTCGGGCACTGCATTCCCGGGTATGTGGACTCCACGTGCAGTAATCCATAAAACATTAGCTCCGACTTGGCCCGTACGAATGCCAATTATGCGGCTCACGTAAACTTGTGTATATGTGTCCATAATTGGCCTATGACTATGCAAATTGCGACCAGCCGCAGAGTGTGGCATACAAATAGTTGAACCGCAAATGGCATTAAAATGAAACACGCATCAACGAAAGTTAATTGGAAAGCTAGTAGAAAAACCGAAAGGAAATGGCAAAGGAAAACGGGGCCAGAAAGCAAACAAAGCCCTCCCACAGGCTCCGTATCAATCACAACAAAGCACACAGCCAGATACAGATACAAAAACAGGCACAGATACAGATACAAACCAGAGGCGCACAGGAATAGGGAGGCAACTAAATTACAACCAATTTTTATTGCTGCGAAAACAAAAGGCGCAGCATATTATCACAAACTGGCGCTGGCAGGGGGCGGTGCGGCTTCTTCTGGGCGTGGCAGGGCTATATCGGCTTCTATCTGTGCCAAGCGCACGTTTTCACACAAAAGACACAATAAATGATAACACATAAATTCGCACACACAAGTTTGTCTTGTTGCGAGCCGCATGTGCCGGAGTGTGTGTGCCAGTCGTATCGTTAAAAGTCAATTGTAAACTTGCGCGCCCAAAGGCAGGCTCACTTACAATCTACAACTATTGGCACACGGCAAGAAAATTATTCAACAGAAACAGTGGAAGAGTGTACTCACAAATAAATGACAACATAGCAAATCGAAATTTATTGTAAACATTACCACTTAAGCAAATTAGTTACTGACATGAACGGTATGTTTTTTGGTTTCACAAACTCTAAATATGGATTCTTTAGATATAACATTGAATTTATTGCTTATCCTTTTGCATTATAAAAGGACATAACATTATTTATTCTTGACTATATACACTATATACATGAAGGTTATTTTTTGAAGTAACCTTTGAAATGTGATGTTAACATACATAACATATTTCGATCCTTCTCTTCAACAAAGGTTCTTCACTTCTTCAATAGATAGATATAATATCTTCAATAAAATAGATAGATATAGATTCTCAAGCTTATTTTGGAAACATACTTTGGCTGCGTTGGAATAAACCACTGAAACAAAACACTATAAAAGTACAATAAATGACTTTTTTATTTTATATCTATAAAATCGTCTGATTTGGCAGAATTTTATATTAAACCTTTCTTAGGATTAGGTATTAGGAACAGATCTAAAATATATCAACGCATTCAACGCAAAGATAGATCTTTGCAATAGAAGATTTTCTTGAGTGAAGTTTTTTAGAATTAGTATCTATAATATTTGGTTGGTTATGTCACAGAAATTTTATAACGCAATGGACTCGATATATACTTTATGGGATTTAGAGATGAATCCATCACCCGAATCCATCACGAATACAATATATCCTTGTGTACTCTACCATTACAGGGTATAACCAGAGTTTGTAAAAGCAAACCCTGCAACTGCCAAAATCATATTTTATATTTTCTGGGCCTGTGAAGTGGTCGCAGCATACTTTAGCAGAGGCATTGTGACCAAGGCAGATCAAATTATAATGCAAAAACAGCTCCACCGCCGCACCACCCGCCCCTAATGCGTAATGCCACCTTATCAGTGGCATTCAAATCAGAGCATAAACACACACCCTAACACACAGGACACAATCCCGTCGAGCCCTGGCTGCAGCCAAAGGAAACCAGTGAAGCGGCAGCTGGATAAAAGTTACATTGACATTGCCCACCGTTCTTTGTCCCTTTCTGTGTGTGGGTGACTGTTCTTCAAGTGTGTGTGTGAGCGGGTAAGAGAGTTTATGGGAAAGAGAGAGAGAGATCACGCCTGCGCCTGGTGGCGTTCAACAATGAATAAGAGTCGCTGGGATAGACACGCAGAGAAAGGATTTTCCGTTTCCACTTATATTTTCCTCTCCAACGCTGAGCCGCCCTTTTTTTGGGGGAATCTTTTCTTTTCTGTTTTTTTTTTCTGTTTTTGGCCTGGCTTGTTGTTTACGCTTTGCCGCATATGTCGCTGCCAATGTATTTAATTGTGAACTGCGCACAAAAGTAGGCAACGATAATTTCTGCTTACCAAGCCCACAGTGCGTATGAGTGTTCGTTTTGTGTGAGACTCGTGTGTGTGCTTGCTTGTGTTGCAGAAGTGTGTGTGCGTGTGTGATTGTCTTTTATTTATTTATTTTGTTTGCTGTTCTGAGCCTTTTACTGGCAGTCACTTAATGACGTAACAATTATCTTTGGACGCATGCTTATGGCACTCATGGGTGCGCTTACTGCAGCCTGAGGTTGCCAATTGAAATTGCCACAGACACACACACCTCCCCTTCCCCCACCCCCACATATGTCACATTATGGCTTAGAGACCTCACATTATACTGTATGCCTTATTGAAAAGTTTTTCAATTATGTAGCAACTCCTTGGACCCAAGGATTCTAGTCCATTAGCTACCAACGGAAGCTTAACTCGATGAAACTCTCTAATTGACCACCGCCGGCCCCTCCTAGTCATCCCCCACCCAACGCACCCTTTTGGGCTAAACGTTTTGCAAATAAACTATTTTTTATTCATAAACAAGCAACAACAGCGCGGTACACTCTAAACGACCACTTAAGTGTGTTCTCCCAGCAAAAGCAAAAACAACAAGCACAGCAGCCGAGCCAGCATCATCAGTGGCAACAACGATGTGGCAAAGATGCAAGCCTTACACAGGAAGAAATATATGTTTATAACTAATATATTAAGTAGATATAGTGTGTTTTTAATTATGGGTGATACAGATTAAGATTAATACAGATTAAAACTGTCAACATTTGAAATAAAAAGGAATAAAGTCAAAAGTTAAGATTTCAAAAACAAGCTTTTAAGAAATGCTATAATGATTTTTTAAGCAAAGTAATAAGTTATAATAATTGTGTTCTCCACTTGATGCAATTAATGTCCAATTCCAGTCAAATAAATAATGTAATTTGATTAAACCTATTAAATTGTCAAATTGTTACAATCAAATTGTAATTTGATTAAAACCTATTAAATATTATATAAACATAAGAAAGTTTTATAAAATTAAAAGTAAAACTACAACTTGTTGGGATGGTGCACTTTCTGAACTTTTCCCTGTGTAAGACACCCCCTGGTGAGACTCCCACACATCCGGCGACGTCGTCCTCCTCGTCCAGAGCGCATGAATGGATGAATGAATCCCTGAATCGCCAGTGGCAGCCAGACAAGCCAGCATGTGAGGGGCGTGGCCAGCTCTGGTGGCTGTTGGCCATTGTTGCTGTTGTTGCAGCTGTTGTTGGGCGGGTGCCGCTGTCATTACTCGACCCGTTGTTTCCACTGCTCTTTGTTGTGGACGCTGCTGGTGCCGTCGTTTTTCTCTAAGTGCATGCGAAGAGCGCTCCAAAAGTTCTTTCTTTCCCCATTTCCCTAGTGTGTTTGTCAGTTGGTCTGTTTTCTTTTTGTTTTTTGTTTTTCTGGTTTTCTGGTTGTACGTACATGTGAGTATGTGTGCGTTTGTGGGGCTGAGTGCATGGCTTGTTGCTGCGGGATGCTGTGCCATTTGCGCTTGATTATTTTTGCATGTCAGTCGGGGGAGCAGGAGCACCTGGCCCATGACTAAGAGATGTCAGCGAGTCCTTTGTCTATATTCTCGGGTATTTTAATATGAGACCAGGCCAAGCCAGTCCGGGCCATTTGCAGGCAATTTATCTCAAGTGCGGTTTTGGCCCAAAACGCTGCTGCATATCCTCGGGCCTTTCACCGACCACCACCACAAGCCACGCCACCTTGACACATTTAACAGATCGAAACACGACAACGTAATGGGCCTCACATCAACCTTGAATGGCCAAAAAAATAGTCCGAATAAAAGGCATTTAACGCCCATCGATTGACAGGCATCTGGGGGATCGTGGAGAGCAAGGACATGGCCGGAAACAGACAACAAAACATTTGTAATTAAGAAAGTTTTCAGCTGAAAGGCACTTAAATGAAATTTTAATTTATTTCTAAAATGCTGCCCTCCACAATAGTCAAGGGGGAAAACAAAAAACAAAAGGCAAGACAGCTGAAAAAGTTTCCCAAAGTGTGTCGCAGCAATGACAGAGACGGCAAGAATAGGAGTAGAAAGAGACCGAGACAGACAGACAGATAGACTGACAGACAGACAGTTGTCGCTGGTGAAATTTTTTGAAAGGCGGAGAGGAAGAGTTGAAGAAACCGGAAAACCTATTAAATATTTAACCTTATCGCAGTCATTTCCACGGCGACGAGGAGGAAGTCTCAATGCGGCCAAGAAGCCATTGAAGCCTTCTTGCTCTGCAATTGCCAGCAGCAACAACAATGCCTCGCAGGACAACAATTGGCGATGTTTAAAAAAGCTCCTCCAGGACACGCCGACCACATTATGGCGCCCCATGAAACGCTTAAGCCATCAACACAATGTTCGGTAATTAACCCGGCTAAATACGATACGACGGCCAAATTATGCCAGGCCCAGGCCAAGACGAAACGTGTGCTCCCTTAATGTCCTAGGCACAGGACCTGACGAGCTCGGCCCGGAGGGCAGGGCCACCCCGGCCCCAATCTCTCAGTAATTCCACGTATTTATCTTAACCTATGTATCTCCCTTATTAAATAGCAACTACACTATCTATTCGTTATAATGAGCATCCAGTTTCGGCAAAAACGTTCGTGAACAAAGTGGGACTTACTGGAGGGAAATGTATTATTTTTTACATTAATCTTTAAAAAAAATCATGCTAAGGACTCGCAAAGAAATATTTCAAGATATGGCTGAAGTCAGATGTAATCTTCAAAGCTTAGATAAGAAGTCAAAGGGCCTGTTTTTAATTTAAAGTTAAGGATGCTATGTATTTCCACTTTTTCTTGTTAAGTATTAAGTTGATTAAGTTAACTCCATTAAGTTATCTTTTAATTTTTTATCACCATATAAGCAGTAATCATCGTTAATAAAAATAAAATGTCACGTATAAACGTTTTAATACAACTCTTATTACAAACAAAATTTAAGTTTTTTCACCATGTTATCATGGATGTATGTTTGGGTGTGTCCTGTTTATTTTTTATCGACTTTCCGCACTTTTGCGATTAAAATGTTGCAATTTTAAGGCAAGTCATCGCCAGCTTCCAAGCCCATTAACAACTGTGCAGCGCTCTTATCAGCCACAGGATGCACCCCCACTACTCGCACCCACGCCCACGCCCACCACCCACTGTCTTGCCCCTCAGGCGCTACCCACACAAGCACAGCGCCCCACAAAGAGAGAGCATCAAAGAGAAGGATTTTAATGTCGGAATTTAGAAACCAAAAGAGGCAGAAGAGAAAGCGGGCCGACGCAAGTGTGTTAGTGTGTGCGTTGGCGAATTACCACAAAAGTGAAAAGTGAGAGACGGTAAACAACAGACTCTTGACTTCTCGCTGTGGAAATGGCTCTCTCGCGATGGTGGGGAACTCTCAAAGACGAAGACCGAAAATCGCCCATTATCCATTTTTATTTTATCATCAATTTTATTACACACAAAATAAAGAGGCGCAGCCGAGCAGCAAGTTGATGATGTACCAGGCCATCAACATCAATGAAAAACGCCAAAGGCAAAAACAACAACAAAACTGCGAAGGAGAGAAAGTGCGAAGCACACGCACACACACACAAGCACTCAATATATATACAAAAGAGATGCTGAGAGACAAAGATACAACACACGCCCTTTTGGACGGAAAAGCTGACTGGCTTGGGAACACTCGGCGGCCGACTTAGTGGCTATGCAAATGCTAATTGTAGTTAGTCTCGTACTTACTTAGGGCTGCATCTGCGGCTGTAACTGTATCCGTATCTGTGTATGTGGACTGCCTAGGCTGCAAGTCTGGCTCCTTGTCTCCTCCGATCCTGTGAGGCTTGTTTGTTGCTGAACACTTGTGCTTATTTTCGTACTTTATTTATCCAGCTTGTTGGCAAATTTAAACTCAACTCTTTGCACTCTTTGGGCTTTTGTTTGTTCGCACTCGAGACACTTTCCTGGTTGAGGGCGGGTGGGGTTTAAAGAATTAAAGGATTTCGCACTTGATTATTTATCGGATTTGGAAATCTCCTCCGCACGGCCAACTCGACCGACCAACTAAAAGCAAATCACCTCATCTGCTGGCGGGCCGTAAAATGTCTTACGAGTGCCGAGCACCTAAGCAAAGCAAATTTTCCTCAATTGACCGAACAATAAACTCAATTTGCATTGAGACACTTGTCATTGTGTGTGTGTTTGGGCATTTGGTGTCTGTGTTTGTGTTCGCTTGATTGAATCAACAGCAAACAAGTGAACAGATTTAGTTTAGGACTCGGACACTTTAACTAGTCGCCCCGGATTAGTGCGCTTAAGTGAGGAGCTATTTGCTCTATTTGCCACTTATTCAATTGAGCCGTTACATTTGGGGACATTTTTGCGCTGCACCACCAGGAGCGAGTAATTACTATTGGCCAGAAAGCAGGTCCAGCTAATGACAAAGACCTTCAAGGGAACTAGGTCGTCTTACATATATTCTATATATTCTATATGTATGTATAATTATTTTATTCTTGTTAACGAATATGGTAAACATTTATAAAAAGCTAATAATTTTCCAAGTTAAGGAACTCATTATTTGTTTTTTATTACAATTTAAATACCTCACATTTTATGATATCAAATATTAATTATGAATAAGGCCTTATTGAGAAACAAACAAAAATTAAACGCAACTATTTATGATAAAAATAAATTAAAAAATAGTATATTTTATAAAACTCCTTTTGTTTTAATATATTTTTTGTTTGGAAGGACTTTTATTCCTGTTTCTTTGTCTGTTGTTGTGGTTGCTCTTTCTTTGTGGCCACATTCTTCTTCTTGTCTCCTGCTCTTGTTGTTGTTGGTAATTTGGGATTTTTTGGGAGCGGCTCATTTGCCTTTTCTCTTAAATGTTTTTCTTTTTTCTTCTCGCCAAGAAAAGTGCTGCTTTTCGTGGTTCACTTGATTTTTTATTTTGGAAAAACCTACAAAAATTTCACGCCTTTTCTAATAGAAACTAAATTGTGGGGGAGGATACCCAACAAAAGCACTACTCCCACATTTTTCGGGGATTGATTTTTCTGATTTTCCGGCGAGGAAGTAAGCGGAAAATGATGACATGCTGGGGGTTACATTTTTTACTGGTGTTTATTCTTTCTTTGGGAAAATTCTTTCTTTGTTTTTAAGCCCTTTCTCGAAATTTCATTGGATATTTGGTAGACCGCACATGGAAAATGGAAAATGCTCGCAAAATGACACACTGACCACACATAAACACTCGCTCGCACGCACACCAACACATACAGCCACACGCACACGGGGATTACATGCTGGCTGAGGCAGCGACAGCTAGCATGACCATTTCCATTTGCCTATTCCGCTACTTTAGCTCTGGTGTTTGCTGTTTTTGTTGTTGGTTTTGTTTTTGTCGAATTGGGAGCAGTTACCGAGCCAAGTCCCTTTGAGCCGCCGTCGCTCTCGAGTCGCAAATTCACACTGAGCCGGAGCCGGAGTTGTGGTCCTCGGGCGACTCGGATGCTGCTGCTGATGCTGCTGCCACAGCGGCCAAGGACTCGAAGCGGCGGCGCAGGACATCGGCGCAGAAACCGTCGTCCCCAATTCTCTTTGTCCGGCGTTGAAGAGCGCCCAGCGGACTCGCGTGGTGGATTAAACACTTGAAAACCGTGGCGCCGCACTTCAGCAAATGTGTTCTAAATGCACATTAAAATTACGTTTAATTGGCCAGCTTAGTACGCAAATCAAGGAGTGCGTTTTTGAATTACCTACTCAAGTTATATGCGAAATATTTTCCAACTTGATGGCGGAAAACGATATAGTTTAACCAATTAGGGTACTTTTTAAATATTTTTTTTTTAATGATTCCACTTTGTATATAAATATTAAATCATTATTATTACTGTAATTGTACTATAGTATATTGAAATCTAAAGCTTTAAAATGTAAAAAAATATAGCTTCTTTATACCCACATACATATATATTAAAAAATGTTTTATTAAGGAAAGATTGGCTTTGATAACGAATTATTCTCCAGAACAAGTAATCCTTTGTTCCAGCCACTATTCTAGTCAATTTGAAAGAACCTAACTTTTTTAAAATCCAAGAAAAAACAACGTGAAAGTAAAAAGTTTTTTGACAAAAGAACAAAAAACTCCAAATATTTATTTATCATATACATAATACGTTTACTTATCAATAATCAAATAAAAAAGAAACAATCAAAACATAATTATCAAACAAGTCGAGTTTTAATTCCTCATCGATAATATATTAGCAAGCCATAGTAGCAAAAAACTAGTAATTGGTAAACAATGAAAAAATCCAAAAGCTCATTGTTTTGATGTGAATAAATTTAAATATAAAATACTTTAAATAAAAACCAAATCAAAATTTAAACAATATAGTAATGTTTTTTTAAATGTTGCGGCTATCTTTGAGTGTGACCGGGCACTGGCAACAAACATTTTGGATAAAAATACCAAAAAATACGAATATACATTTTCTTTCGATTTTCGCAAGCACTGCCACACTGGTCTATTGCGTATTTCTCGTTTCCTAAATTTATATAACTTTGTGAGTGTCAGTCCCCACACATAAACAAATCAAAGTCTTTAAAAATATTAAAATTTTGCAGCGTTTTTTAGAGGACGACCGTTTGGCTAAAGTTTCAAAATTCGCTGTGGTTGGAGCAAGGTTAGCCAGTGCTGAAGTGGCACCGCAGAACTAGAAACAAAATAACAACAACAGCTGGATAACACAAACAACCTGTAAGACCTTGAGGGGATTTTTTCGGATTGGATGAGCGACAGACAATCTAATCTAAATTATTCCAGCAGGTGTTGTCGCGCTCTTAATTAGTATTCCTGTTGGTTTTTTCAATTAGAAGTTAATAAAGCATCATGTCGATCCGCCGTGGAATGTCATCTGTGGCCAGCAAAGAGTGGAGGGATTACTTCATGAGGTTCGTAAATAGCTTATGGTTTTGGATAATTAAGTAAATTTAAAATATTTTGTATCCCTCAGCACTCATTTCTGGGGACCTGCCGCCAATTGGGGTATTCCACTAGCTGCTCTGGCCGACACACAGAAGAGTCCCAAGTTCATTTCGGGTAAAATGACACTAGGTAAGGGATATCTCTAAAACAATCTACAAAAAATGGGGCTAGCATCGAAAGTTTCCGTCGGAGATGTCGTAATCAAAGCCACTGTGATATGGTTTTAAAGCAAATCACTCCCGACTACTGCCTGATAAGCCAGATACGGAAACTGTCGAAGCGGCTGCCGATAAGACCTCGCCGAGGAAATGAATGTGTGCAGCATTTCTTTAGCCCCAGATTCTAATAATTTATTGTTTTCTCTTCCAGCACTGACCCTGTATTCGTGTGTCTTTATGCGCTTCGCCTACAAGGTCCAGCCCCGAAACTGGCTGCTCTTTGCCTGCCACGCTACCAACGCTACCGCGCAATCAATTCAGGGGCTCCGCTTCCTGCACTACACCTATGGCGAAAAGGAGCAATCGACGTAATCCTCCACTCCCTGGGATCGGCGCGCGATGTTACTTCAAATATTTACCCAACAGCAGCGACAGCAATTTACCGCCACCACACGCGACGAAAATCTAGCAAATTGCACTGCCCCGATAGCACCCGAAAGACAATGTGGTGGGGTAATTGCCGTAAACCACACACGCACAATCGGCTGAATCTCGAATTGCGAAGCAACGTCATCGTTTCTGCTGGTCTGCTGTACCCTATTCCAAAAGAGTCTAACCCCCAACAGCCCTCCCACTTGTAAAATAATTTCCCTCGGCAGCTGATCAAAATTTGAAGTTTTGGTGCAATGTAATCGTTAATTACGAATAAAATATTTTTTATAAAATTGGCCTGTATGTGGATATGGTTTAAACATTAAAGTAAAAATACAAAAAACTGTGAAGAATAAGAAACGACTCGTGTTTTGATTTTTTCATGCTCCTTGGAACATGTGTTTTATTAAAACGATTACGGTTATATGATACATTCATATCAATGCTCCTTAACAAATATGATTTTTTTGTTGACATTTTTATAACTTTTTTGTTTTCAATAAGGGGTTAAAACAATACAAAATCGTAATCATTACATAAGTTTTTTTTGTGTGCTTTTCTTGTTTTTCTGATATTACACTTAGGACAAAACATATAAGTTGGGTAAAAACCATGTAGAAATTTTTAAGTTTTCTCAAACATAATAAAAAATACACTTAAAGTTAAACGTCTCGCGCTCTGTAAGGCGCCCTCCTTTCTATGCCTAGAACGTGGCTTAAATTGTTTTATGTTTTACATCAATCGTGCAGGATTGATCTCCAAGTACTGGAAATTGGATCTTCTTCTCGACTTCTTCAACGACAACTTAGATGACTAACGAATGGATGACGAGGGATGTGTGTCCTCAGACTAAGGCTATGCACCGCAATATGCGACAATTGGTAGTAGTGTGTAACGACAGTTGATCTAAATTATATGGCTATGTGGCTGTGAGAATCTCAGTGCTGCTCCTTCTTGACGTAGGTGCTGTTCTTTCGCTGGCGCTCCATCAGGTACTTCTTGAACTTGCGTTCCGCCATCATCACCTGGGCGTGATGCTCGTGCAGCTGCTGATTCTCGGCCAACAGCTCGTCCTCCGCCTGCTTCTCCTCCTCCTCGCGCTTCTTCGTCTTCCGGCGCGAGATGCGGCTGGCCTCGTTGTTCTTAATCCTGTCCTGGTAGGCCTTCAGCTCGTCGCTGCTCATGCGCGACATCAGCTCCGGATCGGGTCCGTCGGCATGCTCCTTGGCAGGGCGGCCGCGTTTCCGCTTGCCGCTGTTGCCGGTGGCCGATGTGCTGAACTGGGAGGTGCTGGCCACGGAGAAGGCAGGTGAGGCGGGGGCAGTGAGGATTCCACCGAAACTGGAGTGACAGGTGGGCGCCACGCTGCTGGAGCTCGCTGAGTAGTTGCTGTGCGGTGTGTTGGGCGCCGAGAAGTCGGTGGTGGTGTCCTCTTCGGCGCTGCGTAGATCCTCAATGATGTTTTCATGGCTGATGCTGGTGCTGGTTAGGGTGGTGAAGGTGGAGTTGGTGCTGATGCTCGGAGTGGCGGTCTCCAACTGTAAGGTCCAAAGAGTATCCTGATTGGTACATGTTGAATGGGCCTTGTATAAATATTGACTTACCGAATCAAAGTTCAAAACTTGCTCAATGATTTCAGGCGTGTTGATGGCCGCTGAGTGGCTGGATTCTTGGCTGATCTTGAGTACCAGTCGGCTGCGCTTTTGGGCAACCGAGTCGACCGCCGGGGCCGAGCGCTTAACACCGATGGGGATGTGAACAGGGATGGCCACGGCGACGTCACCGCAAGCAACAGCATGGCTGCCGCTGGGCTTGACGTCCTCCTCCAGGCCGAAGCCGAGAGACTCTTGGCTGCAGCCATAATGGCTGCTGGCGTAGCTGGTCTCCTCGGAGATCAGAGGCTCCTCCGTGATGTACTTGGTCTGGCTGAATGAGGATGATGATGCAATGGGCTGGGACTGGGAAAAGCATGTGCCCAGCATGGGGTCCTGAGAACTGGTGAGAAAGCTGGCGAGGTCGAGCTCCTCGTGGTTGAAGTCAACGCCGCACATTTCCGCCATATCCAGAGTCTCCTCCTCGCCAGCCAGTTGCTGGAAGTCATCCATAAGTTGTGTGTCGTCGTATACGTTGTCGTTGTTCATCTCGTCCATCGCCGAGTTAAAGGGATCCATCTTCTTCTCCTCAAGAAGTTCAAGTTGATCCCCGGCAAACATGTTTATATCAAAGTCAAGTATATCCGTTTCAGTAAAAATCTCCTTTCCGTTTTCGCTGGGGCAAGTCGATGACGTTGCTTCTATATCTTGCAGGTATTCTGTGGCAAAAAAAGGCATTATTAGTAAGGAAATATTAAAGTTTTAAAATTGTTAGATGAGTGTGTGTTAAGATTTATTTAATTCTAGGTACCCATTTTTTTTTTTTTTTTTTAATATTTGTGTTTTAGTGTTTATTTTTTTAACCAATTGTTCAAAATTATTTGATGATAATTGGAATTTAATTAATACAATCAGTTTCAAATAACCATACTTTGTGTGAAATTATTCACAGGTATTTACACAACTGTTATCTACACCATATTTACTTTACCTAACAACGTTACTCGACGCCACACTCAGTAAACGGTGTTGCCACTCGCTAATTTTACTCGACATGATCTGCTTTACACGCTATTACTTTTCTACACGCTTGTATGTATCGCATGTAGTTTGTTTTCGGAACTACACACCACCATTTGTTGTGAAATTAAAAACAACGAAAAGTGAAACCGCAACAAGAAAATAAAAATCAGGAGAGGAAAAGGAATAATGGAATAAAAATAATGAGGAAAATGTGTCTAGCCGGCTTAAATAACACTAAGGAATTCAATTGAATACATATTCTCTGACAAGAAAAAACAAACCAAAAATATATTTGGCCGTGTATGCCAAATAAAGCTAAAAAAAAATATATGTGTATATATATACATATACATATATGTATATAAATAAAAATATAATTTATAAATTTAATTTAAAAAAAAATGTTATTTATTGCCAATAAAATTCTAAACATAAAATAAATTGTTATCCCTTTTAAGATTTGGACAATTTGACATCCCTTTCAGTTTTCCCCCAAACACACACTAACGTAGAAAACGTATTATTTTCCGACATCAGAACCAGAATGACGCATTCGCCCCACCGGCTGACTTCCAACAACAAACACGTAGGAAATTTGAACAAGAACGATCGTGTTCGAGTTCTCATCCAAATGTGCGTATTCGTGTGTGAGCCAAGTTAGGGGATGTTTAGAGACAAAAGTATAAGTATAACATAAATATAATTATAGAATTGAAAAAAAAAAAAACATCTAAATAATGGAAGAAACAAAAAAAATAGAAAAAACAATTTCTGAATTTTATAGAATTTATGTTACTGCTACAATGCTTTTAAGCAGAAAATATTCACCTTCCGCTGGTTGTTTGCCGCGCTATCAATTCGGTTTATCCGCTATGATTTTTGATCTGAAGATGCACTTCTTACCACGGCGACGGCTTCAAACTAACTGTGAGCGACTTAGAGGGCCAGTGTTGTTTCATAGCCGAGCCGGCCCTACCAACAGCTGACTGCACAACAAGTGATCGCGTCGTCTTGCCATCTCGCTTACACACATGAGCTGACGCCGGTGGAGAGAGCGAGAGGCTATTCTCTCTGCCCCCACTGTACACGTATGTGCATGTTTCTGTGTTGGTGAGACTGTGCGCAAACGATTTATTCCTTTTGCCAATTACATAGATTTTTGACCGCCCATAGGCCGTCGAAAATAAGTTAAATGTTTGGAATGCACCAACACCAATGTCACAATAATTTCACCAGAACGAAGAAGCTTCGCGAAGAAAAACTGTAACCTTATTTGGCAGTCGGCCTGAAGTGTGTTTGGCTAGTAAGGGATGCACCATAGGATCCCAAACAAAAAATTTATCGAAAAAGTGTAATAATACCAATTTTTTTCTTTAAAACGAAAGTTAAAAAAATTAAAACTATGAAAACTACTGTCAACAAAAACAAAAATGATATGTAATTCTAAAAATTAAAAAATCTAACAAATTTTTAACCGCAACACTGCGTATACGCGATGCATTTTTGCAAAGAGACGGAAACTTATGTTATGCGTGTATGTGTGAGAGTGGAGGAGTCGAAACTCGCTGGCTCTTGTGTTAGTGAAACACCGGTAAGTTGCTATCTTTTTCCCGCACCCGCTTTTTAAAGCGGAAATGAGAGATGAGAGCTCGCGCATCGAATGTGCAGGTATTTGTGTGTGGGGGGCACACTACTCCACATGTGTGGATCTCTCTCTCTCAAGAGTTCTCTCTCAATTTTCTGCAGATCATTCTTATTGAATTTCACAACAAACAAAATAATATGACCGTGGCAATGCTTCGCCGGTAACATAACAGATAAATAATGTAAAGTTAAACTGGGCGGCCATATTTCACATTAATATTTAAGAAAAATATTTAATAAGTTTAATGGTAAACAGTCTATCATATAGTATATGCTGGTACATACGCAGCATTGGATAGTTAAACTTGCAACTGCCGGCTAGCAACACGTGCTATTGGGATTTAGGTCATGAATCAGCTGAGGGGCCTGTCTCTCTCGAATAAAGCGAATTGCGCCGCTCCCACCCTCTTGATACAAAATCTTAACAAACTTGTGCGAAAATAGCAATAACCTTTACACTGCCGAGACACCCGTTAAATCGCATATAAAAAAATGCCCATCTAGGGAAATATAGAGTTTATTGAGAACTACGAAATGGTCGTTATTTAACATGCTATTATTCATTTTTATAAGCTGACTTTTTCTCTAAAAATCATAAAAATGGCCTTAAAAGAACTAAACTGCACTTGTGATTTTTGTAAATTAAAGATTCAGACACTGAAATATAGAGATTGTTGCTGGATATTGCAAGAAAGTGCATATTTATATTGTCCGTATACATTAAGATACGTATTTATCTTAGACTTTTTTTAATCATGTGACGACCTTCATATAACTTTAGTTATGTGCATTTGTAAGTACATATGTACATAGACAGGCATGTATTATTCAATATCTCCCAACTCTATAGAAGAGCTTGACGTTCCATTTCTTTTTCAAGACAAAGGCTTCCAAGATTGAAACGATGAGATCATCGAGAGTTAACCCATAGGTGGGCCAATTACAACGGTATGAAAACAATAAATGGGGTGATTTGAACTCCCTCTGATTGGTCATTGAAAGCTAACAGATACAAAGATATTATATGTGCACTATATATGTACATATATAGTTCTTGCGCTTATCGCAAATTTAGCCTGGTAGCGATTATATGCATGTAAATGTTAAAAAATAAAGTTGAAACTGCGCAATTAATTTAGAAGATGGTGCCATTTCACAATGATTCATAATCACAGCACCGAGAGTCATTTTAATAAAAGAGTATAACTTTAATAAAGCAAATCAATCTTAAGGGGTGAAAATTCTACAAGATAGTTTGTATCTACACATTTTAAAAAGATATCCATCGGATAAAGGCTTGGAATTTGATAGGATTAAAAAATATAATAGGCTGTCTATTTTTGTCCAGGAATAAAGAAGGAAATTTTCTTTAATAAGTATATCTTTAATTTGAAATATATGAAAAAAATTGTCCAGAAAAAGGGGGAGCTTCATAAAACAACCTTCCGAGGTTGGGCTAAAGTATCTATACTAGAAATGTATGCTTCTGATAAAAGATATCAGACACATAAATATGGGAATCATAAAGGAATAAGCGAAAAATAGTAGATTGGAGAGCTAATAAAATCAAAAGATTTGTTTTAAAAAAAGTGACAACAGACTGGCTTTATCGATTTTGCTATAGATACTTGAGGAAATTACCCTAAAAGGCTTGTAACAATTATGAAACCAAGTATACTATGTTGAATTATATCTTATACTGAACTATAATACAAAGTTTTAGGGAAACATTTTGGAAAAAAGAGGTCGATAAATGGGAAGTACATAGATCAAATATCGATCAGATATCGGACATACGGATTATTACGTAGCCATTTACCAACAACGGGGGGCGAGGCTGTGTTCTGGGACCATAGACCACCACCACGCCCCCCTCAAGTTTTCCACTCGTTTCTTCAATGGGTCATTGCACTGTGATCTTTCGCCCATCGACCGCCAAGCGGTGAATGTACCTCGACGTCCTTGGCAGAGCGCCGGCACAGGTCCCCGGGAGTGGGTGGACTGCCGGGATCCTGGCCGCGCTCCATGCCTGCTATCTGACTCTTTCTCCAACTGATTGCATTTGCTTTCTTCCCGTTTTCGAACAGTAATGAGAGAGTGCTGGGTACTTAGGCAACACACACACAAAACACAGTACTCACCATCAATGAACACCGGAACGTCTATCTCTTCAACTGTGGCAGAAGGCATTGCCCCACTCAAATCCTGGCGGGATGGCGGCTCGTCCGCACCTGCCAGCTGCAGACCGGCCATGGAGGCCAGGGTCTGTGTCGGAGGCGCGCTCGAAACCGGGACCGTTTGGTTCACCATTGCCGTAGTCGGTAAACCTGCTGCCACTCGGGATACTGGCTGGGATGTTGCAGTCCCAGTCATTGAGTAAGTTGAGATAGTGGTTGGCGTCACCGAATCTATCGGATTTACTAAAGAGCTCGTCGAAGGCGGAGCCTGGTTGGCTGGCGGACGAGTTGGTACCGACCCTGGTAAAAAGGGTATTCTGATAACGCGAGTTCGAGGCGCCCTGTGCTCTGTCCCGCTTGGACTCTTGTTGCTTCTGTTGTTGCTGTTGCTGCTTGTGGCCACCCTGATCAGCAGGATTCTGGGATTGGGATGGCTGTTTATCACAATCGGTATTGTGGTGATCGTTGTGGACGTATGCGAATCCGTCGTAGGCGCCGTTAGCGTTGTTCTCCTCTGAGAGCAACAGCAATTGGGCCAATAATTTGTCGCGCCAGCCGTCTGATCCTGGGACTGTAATGTTCGGTGCTCCACTTGCTCCTGCTGCTCTACTCGTGCTGGCTCCCGGATCGTCAATATTATATCTCTGAGATTTTCGGTTCTTCTCGGAGTAGGATTGGTTCGAGTTCTCGCCGCAAATACGATCGGAGTGGTTGTTGCTCTTGGGGGTGTTCTTGGGGGTGCTGGAGTTGCACTGCTCTTGTGGGGTTGCGTTGCTGCTGTTTGATTCGCTCTTGGGCCGGGCTTGGCTGGTATGGGCTTCGACAGAGAATGCCATTTTGAACGTGGCTGTTGTGTTTCGAAGACGTGGCAATATTGGCAAGTTGGCAATTCAGGTGTACGGTTCGTTTTCAATCGGTTTCGGGCAGGTTTTTGAATCGGCACAGGATTTCGTTGGATGAGTGGAGCAAGCGCAGTTAAGAGTTTTCGTAATATTTGTTTTTGATTTTATGTGAAAGAAAATAGACAAAAGAAAAAAGATTTTGTTATTACACAGATCGACGGACGGGCCAGGAGCACGAGGCTCCGGTCTCAAGGATTCATTTGGTGGGTTAGCAAATGTACATGTTCTGGCGAGGGGCCCCGCTGTGAGGGGGATATCAAGGATCCCCTTGGGGGCCCCTATTTTAAGCGACATTTGAACAGCTTAGCTTGATGCAGTGTTTGGTTATGGTTAGGTGAGCTGTGGTTGTTTTTTTTTGTTGGTGAATAATGTTTTTTTAGGCCGTTATTTTTAGTTTCTTTTATATTTTTGGGCCTTTCCACCATAATTTTTCCCATTTTTTCTGTGTTTTTAAAATCTTTTTTTCTTTTTTGTTAGTTTCTTTTTTTTTTTTAGTATTTTACATGGATTACTCCTTTTTTCGTTTGTAATTTTTCTTTTTTTGTTTGGAATTTCTCCTTTTTTGAATGGAATACTCCTTTTTTGATTGGATTTACTCCTTTTTTAGTTGGAATTGCTCCTTTTTTAGATGGAATTACTCCTGTTTTCGTTTTTTTTTTTTTTTTTTTTTTTTCTTTTTTTATAAAACATTCTTAGAGGCTAGGTTGTGGAGTGCAAGGACTAGAAGGCATGACCATGAAAAGGATCTGTTATACTCACTTTCAATTGACCGTTAGAAAGAAACAATGAAATTGTTAGGGTCCCTCTAAACAAGCTCTAAAAGAGTCGTCGACACAAGTTCCCTTTAAGCTGTAAGCAAAGAATTGGAGAAGGCGCATTACTTATAGGCCCCACAGCTGGTTTATCGTAAAAAATGATTTATAAGTGCTCTTCAGTTACAATTAGAGATAATGCTATTTTTCGCTACCCAAAAAGTTGCTTCCCTATTCGATAGGGCTGTTTGATAAGAGCCCCGAAAGGCTTCACCAAATTGTTGTTTTTCGTTCTTGCTCTTGCCGCCCGAAAGCTTTTCTGAATTTCACAACAGGCCGCGGCAGAGGCAGCAACAACAAAATGGAAGCCCCATCAATAGGTCTCGGCGTCAGGGTTTGGGGCTGGGGGGCGGCAATCAGTGGTTGGCAACTGCCCCGCACCCCACCGCGCCCTTATATCGCGGTTGTCGCATTTAGATAATTGAGCCCTCGGCTCGTGTCACTGCCTTATCTGCCTCGAATATCAGAAAATCGGGTGGTCGCTAAAAACAACACCAGAAAGCAATTACCGGCTTGATGGAAAATTCCCCCCAAAAAGCACACGCGAGCTTCGGCTAATTACACACTAATAAATGTCACACGACACACACACTGACATCCGGCATATAATTAAATGATTAAAAAAACAATAAAAACCCCCTTGTAGCCGATGGGCAAGTGCAAACCGTAGATTTCTTTTTGCATTTGTATCTGTGTCTGAGGTGTGACGTCAGCAACGAACTAAGCGATTCAATATGGCGGTTTTTCGAAGAAAAAGCTCTTTTGTGAAACCTATACTATATGCACTTTGGGTACTATTCTGTATGATTTTAACTCGACTCGATTGGTTTTTGACTACTTACATAAACTTAGTGAATGTGTCTTCAAGCGCGGTGGTCTGGTTTTTAGAAAACCCGACCAAAGTTCACTTGTATTTCTTGCTACGCAATAGGTTGGGTGGTTCCTCGCACCACCACTTGGTTATTTGGTCACGTCCGGCCGTTGCTCGGATCTGATGGATACTTTTCCGCACTGACAAATGTCCAGTTGTTGCTCCGTAAAGAACAACAACGATTGCAAAATGTTCTGTTCACTGAAATTCCTGTCGGCAGGAATATTCGCTTTACTATTGTGGTTGAGTCCCAATACTATATGGGCACTTGGGTGGCAGAAACTGAGTTCACTGAGTGAGTCAACCGACCGCTTGTAGAAGTCACTACGAATTGAAATACCTAAACCGACGTCTGCAACCTACAAGCTACAAACAGAATCGAAACTGTGCGATACCAGACCCAAAGTGAATTTCATTTGTTGTGAAATTCAAAAAGCACCCCAGAACCGGTTTGCCATAGCCAGATACTTTTGCTTATCGGTGTGTCGAGCTTTCTACACACAACCTCACAGATACAAGCACATCCAGATACTTTTGCTGTAGAGCAGGATGGCGAGCATAATTTCCCTGGGCCAGCTGGCCTCTTTTTGAAATGTCTTCACAAGTTGAAGGTCTCGGCAGCGCCGGCCGGTGTTTCTTTTTAGAAAAAACCTTGTCAAAGTTCTACATAGTGTAGGAATTTGTATTTAATTTTATTTTGAGGAATATTCATATTCTATTGTTGGTCTCTTCGACATGAGTCACCGCTTGTTTGGGTTTATAAAAATAAAAATTACGGAGGAATAGATACTTGTTAACTGACCTAGGACAAAATTAATTAAGGGAAGAGATAGAGGAGATCTAGATATCCAAACAAAAATAAAGATAAATATGCATAAACTTTAAAACTTTTCATGTAAAGTAAAGAAGTTGCCAACTTTAATTTTTAAATAAAATAGTGGCAAGTTTTTAAAAAGATTTAATAAATCTGACTCATAAAGTGATATCTCGCTCAAAAACTTTAAATTATGACATTATTTATAGACTTTGTAACATAATTTGTCTTTATAAATCATGATTATATATAAGTATAATACATACGTAGAAATATTGAAACTCATTTAAGCATATGTATTTATTTTTTAAATTTTTTGTTTCCCTCGTCTCAAAAATGTGTTCTTGAGAATCTTTTTGTTTCTTGAAACTTTAATTCCTGGTTTGCTGAGGGGGTGACTTCTGACTTTGATAGATGTATGTATCAACTGGCAACCCCTTTATTTGAATAACTTTGTTTCATTAAGGAAAGTCATATAAATCCAAAGACAATTTAAAATACGTTGTGAATTCGAAAAGGGGATTTTTTGTATCTCCATCTCTGTTTAGTGAAAAACTGCATTCCCACACAACCAAAAGCCGGAGCTTTCCTGTCAATGTATGAGTTGCGTAAAAAGCTCAGATAAAAGCTCGGTAAATTCTTGGAATAATATATATTTACGAATATTTCAACCATCTGTTCATACATACACGAGCTTTCGGATTGATAATTAAAGAAATTCATGAGTCATGCTGAAAAACAGAAATCACCAAAGTGCAAAAAGAGCTTCAGCTTGGAGCAGTTGGCGAACAAACTGCCATCATGTGATATTTGTAATGGGCCCCAAAATACCGACAACAGGTACCCGGCGTGGGTTTTTCATGTTTGGGCCACGTATGAGTTAAATCCGCCAAAGCTAAGCGGCCTAATTGCCATTTTATAAATACACACATACGTGGGTCTAAAAATTCGTGGAAAATTTCCCCCCAAAACGCGCAGCCACACGCAGACTTTCAAATGCTAATCTTCTGGCGCCGAGCTAGCACAGGCTGGCACGAGATCTTGGATTCGAAGACCCACGCCAACCATGGCCGGTCTAAGTTGGCAAATTACCAAAAAATATACTCTATGGTGTATTTGTGCAGATGACCAAATTGCTAGCCGAAGGTGGGAATACGAGGTGAAGGCAAACGCCTTTTAGCCTTTTCACAATGACTGCGCAGATTAGACCCCAAAAGGTTTGATCAGATAGTGCTCATATGTATAGCTAAGTTATCGGCGCATAAAGCGTCTTCCTTGTTCGATTTTGCTATCTAATCTTTAGGGTTTCTATATGCCATAGGCTCCTTCAACATATATGTATGTACATATGTATGTATGCAATTTAAAATATATGACTAAGAGTGTGTAATTTTTTTAATGACTAATATACGCTTATTCCATATATGGTATTTATTTGATACCATATTGGTGCTCTCGTTACTAAAGGCTGCTTAAGAATTTTTTGAGCTTAGAAACGGTTAAAAATAATGTATGTCCCTCAGAATAACTACTAGCTATGTACATATATATACAAACAAAAATATACTTAACATTTTGAAAAAGTTTTGAATTAAAATTGTATAAAAAAAAATATTAAATTACATAGAATTATTGCATTTATCTAAGTTTGTTAATTATTAAATTGAAACACACCACTATGAACAAAAACAATAATTTGTTTAATTTAAGTAATGTACCTCAAATCTCGCCCTACCTTGCCCTATCAAAGTGTAAGCCTAATAGGCCTCATAAAGAGGGCTCGTCAGTGGGTGATAGGCCTCAATGTAATTTGTAAAAATGTGGGGCCAATGTCAATGACACTGTGGGCAACAAGTTGCTAGTGTAAGTGTTGCTAGGCTAGACAAATAGTATCTCAACATTGGTAACTGAAAGATAATCTATAGGCTATATAGGTATATTTTGGTGCTTACCCTCCATCATGGTGCTGCCCTGGTAAGCAGGTTCCACTGATGAGACTAAAATTCACTGCTCCTTGATGTACACTCTAGTTGGTGGCTCCTCTTTTTCGGCGACTACCTCAAAAACGATAAAAACCACAGCGGTGGCGATAAATGGTGCCCCGAATAATGTCGTCGCGCTTCTTCCGTAGCAACTTGGAGCGCTTCAGCTTTAGCTTGAGGATCTTCGTACTTGTAGTACCTGTCCCGAGGGTCGAGGTGGTAGTGAAGCAATTGGTGCAGTGAATCTTATTGTTATGCCAGCGACGCATACGCATACACATCAAATTATTGAGCATGGGAACCTGCTGCTGCGACTGTTGCACACACATGGGGGAGACGACAGGCGAATCTTGCATGACGGGGCGCAGCACGGTGAGACAGTTTTTCTCCTTCCTCGCTGTTATTGTTGTGGTTTTTGGTACCGCAGACACAGCGAACATAATATTCGGCAACGAGCCTTTGAAACTAATATTATTAGCACGATAGCACAACCGGGTGTAGCTACAATGTTTTTGTTAAGATTCGCAAATGTTAAACACACGCTTATCTATACAGCATCTAGATACAACTCTTATCTCAGATACTGGTATAAAAGTATATAGAAATGGATTGTTTTTTCACGAATGATTTATTGCGACTCTGGGCAATTTTTCGCTTCGCACTTTGCACTCAAAATGGAGTTTTGATAATTTCCGGAACGAGTGGAAATTATTGTTCTATGAATAAGAAATCTTTATAACGATGTTCAGCTTTAGATGCCATTAAGAATCATTAGGTTTGGTTGGGTTTTTGATGTTTTTTGTCGATTTAATTTGGAAACGCACTATTTCACAAATTCCACGCTGATTTGCAAACACGAAGAGGCTTTCGGATTTCGATTGGACTGACTGACTCAAAATGTGTTGTTCTGTTCGTGGCGGCCGAAGTATTGTTACTAACTGACTCGACAGTGAGAGCTCTGGACGATTGTCGTCTGTCCGGGGCTGATATAAAAATTTGCTGACGTCGTTTTGGTTTCTCTACTCTAGCACCCCTCTTTTCTATATACCCTTCTCTTGGTCTATGGACCAGTGGGTCGGTCTCTCACAGCTGCCGAGTCTTTTCAGTGGCCGTGCCCCCAAAACATGGGATTCTTTTCCTATTTTTGATTTTAAGGAGTAGGCCACATGAACATAATCAGGCACCTTTTTAGGTTATTTGAAATTGAAATGTAAACTGGCTTCATTTAGTTTTAAGTGACAGAGAGAGGCGTAAAAAATCCTATCCTATTAATAGTTAACTCACGAATTTTTTACACTTATTCATACCTAAATAAAAATATAGTCATCTTTGTATATTTAAAATATTTATATAATATATAAATTATTCTATATTTATATAACCCAAAAACAAAGTTTATTTAAATATATACCTTATATGTTTATAATGATCATAACATAGTGTGAATATCACTGTAAAATTATTCCTAACCCTAAACACTGCCCTGGCTCGTGCCTCAGGCGGTACGGAATAAAGGCATAGATAACGTTTTGGCCACACTGAGTCTTATCAAGTTCCGCCAAAAACAATCCAGATAAGAGGCTCTAAAAAAAAGATTAAAGACGCCTTCATATTGTGGATTTTGCAAATATCTGTGCAATATTTGTAAATTACCCCGAACTTGTTTTGCTTTCAGAAAATGGCTGATAATCTGGAGAGTTTAACGAACGATGGCGAGATGATGAAGTCGCCTATATCCGACCTGAAATGTGTAGGGAACTTGTTTGGCGGCTTGCCGAGGGAGGCAATAACAGCAACAACAATCGGCGTGCAGCATTCGCAGCTGTTTCTCTCTTTTCTGAACTCGTTGCTACTCTCACTCTCTCCGCAAATTGGCTGATGCAACACCTGCCACGTATTGCAACAGCTGATTCGCGGCAAAGTAAGAGGAAATCTCTTGGCAACATGTTGCCAATCTGTATGTCACGTGCTGCTGAGGAAAGTGTAGGAAAATCCACAACATGTTGCCAAAGATTTCATTTTCCACCGAATGTTCTGGCAAAGTTACCCAAGCAAATGTCAACAAGAAATGGGTGGCACGAAGGGGTCAGAGCCTTAGCGTAACTGAGCCGGCTAAAATTAGTCGGTGCATGATTCATTTCGAGGGGTTGTCCGCTTACATAATGCTCTAACGCTGGAGCTTTGCCATTATTCCACATAATGCCATACAGAGTATACGAAAGGCACATCCTATACAAACAGATACACTTTATATGCACATGTAGTATCGCACTTTGGGATTGGCGTAGGAACAGAGAATGACGTGTTTGCACTGGGCACTGGGCCTGCTTTTATCTTTTCTGTGGTGGCACGATATCATCTGAAAGGCAACGTGTTGATCTGCTAATGGCCAATGACAGCAATATTTAATTTTAATGCACATATGATATGTTATGGAAGCTTGTCAAAACAAATAGGCTTTAAAATAGGATTTTAAAGGACCACATTTAGATAAATTACAACCTTGGTACCCTAAGCATAAGTTAAGATTTCGAATAAGAAGAACTCAGAAGTTTTAATTCAGATTTGGAAAGGGTTATTACCAAGTTTTACCATCTACTATAAATGGTGTTATTTGATTTTAAAAAAATACTAAAATATTTAATATATAAAGCCAAGATTTTGTCGTTTAAAGTATTCATCGAAAGACCATAGCTTGCATAGGATATTATACGTGCCAGTTTCTACGTCAACTAGTCTCTCAGTTATAAAGCTACCGACTTAAAATTATGCACAAATCCTTGTTTCCTTTTAACGCAGAGATCGGCCGACTATATTCTATAGCTGGCATCGGAAATGCCATAACTTTGCTGTTTCTTAACTTAGAAGGTAAGAATTTTTTTTAGCTCAATTCCATTAGGATCGATCGGCTTTATCCCATAACCGCCATATAACTGAAATTATATCATATTTTTAAAGATAGAAGCTTGGGACTTTTTTGAAGAATTTATTACATAAAATATTGTTTTGATAATAAAATTCTCATAAGGATCGTCTAATTATCCGATCCGAAATAATTTACATCTTAATTTCAAGGGTACATTAACTTTGACTTTGAAGATTTTTTTTATTTACTGAAGGTATGTTCATAAATATCTATAGTCCATCCTTCTATAATGATTTTAATTTAAACCAAAAACTAATTCGATTCGCTTGTAGGTGGGCTGAAAAAATAAAAATATAATAAACATAAGAAAATAAATTCTCAAACCTGCATTTGAATGACGATCCCAAACGATAACAAACGCTCAATTACAAATATTTCCGTGTACTGCAATGTGGCACCTATATCGGGTTTCTCCTGTAGCCAAGTCTCTTGCATAGAAAGTCGCTTAAAGTGAATGTGTACCTAAACCGCGCTCCCGCTGAGCCATTATTGAGGTGAGAGCGTCGGAATAAAACTGGAAATGGAACTGAGTGCGACTTAAGCTGAAGCGGAGAAATGAGAGACACGGCCTGGGTTTACTTAAACAGAATTGGACTCACCTAAGCCAGACTTCAGTGCGGTGACGACGTCGAGAGGAATTGCCTGGTACTCTGGTTCCAGCTCGGGTTCGTGTGTATTTGAATTGGATTTCTTGGATAATTTATTTACTGAGGATGGGGTTGCTTTCGTGCCTGATACCGCTTCTGGCAATTGGAGCAGCCCACTCTACGCCCCGGAATGTACTCCTCCTCCTGGCAGACGATGCGGGCTTCGAGGCGGGTGCCTATCTGAACAAATTCTGTCAGACCCCGAATCTAGATGCTCTGGCCAAACGCGGATTGCTCTTCAACAACGCCTTCACCTCGGTGAGCAGCTGCAGTCCCAGCCGCGCTCAGCTGCTGACCGGCCAGGCCAGTCACTCCAGCGGCATGTACGGACTCCACCAGGGCGTTCACAACTTTAATGTTCTACCGGACACCGGGTCATTGCCCAACTGGCTCCGCGACCAAAGTGGCGGCCGCATCCTGACCGGCATCATTGGCAAGAAACATGTGGGCGCGGCGAACAACTTCCGCTTCGATTTCGAGCAAACCGAGGAGCAGCACTCGATCAATCAGATCGGCCGGAATATCACCCGAATGAAGGAGTACGCCCGACAGTTCCTCAAGCAAGCCAAAGATGAGCAAAAGCCCTTCTTCCTCCTGGTGGGCTTCCATGACCCCCACCGCTGTGGTCACATAACACCACAATTCGGGGAATTCTGCGAGCGTTGGGGCAGTGGTGAGGAGGGGATGGGAAGCATTCCCGACTGGCATCCGATCTACTACGATTGGAGGAACCTGGAGGTGCCACCTTGGCTGCCGGACACTGATGTCGTGCGCCAGGAACTGGCTGCTCAGTACATGACCATTTCCCGGCTGGATCAGGGTGTGGGTGTGATGCTTAAGGAACTGGAACAGGCCGGCCTGGCTGGCGATACGCTCGTGATCTACACATCCGACAATGGTCCACCTTTCCCCGGAGGTCGAACCAACCTCTACGAGCATGGAATTCGATCGCCTTTGATTGTCAGTTCCCCGCAAGCAGAGGATCGTCGACATGAAACCACAGCCGCCATGGTAAGTCTCCTGGATATATACCCGAGTGTGTTGGACGCCCTGGGGATAGCGCAACCAAATGACACAAAGGTCTTTGGAAAATCCGTCCTGCCTGTCTTGAAGGAAGAGCCTCCTGTAAAGGAGGGCGATGCAGTCTTCGGGAGCCACAACTACCACGAGGTGACCATGGCCTATCCAATGAGAATGGTGCGGAATAGGCGATATAAGCTGATACACAATCTCAACTACTGGGCGGACTTCCCCATCGATCAGGACTTCTACACCTCGCCCACTTTCCAGCAGATATTAAATGCCACCATCAATAAGACACCGATCCCCTGGTACCGCTCTCTGTTGCAGTACTACCAGCGCCCCGAATGGGAGCTCTACGACATCAAGGTGGATCCTCTGGAACGCAACAATCTGGCCGATAAGCCCAAGTACAGTGGAGCCTTGAAGCAGCTGCGACAACAGCTCTTCGACTGGCAGGTGGCCACCAAGGATCCTTGGCGTTGTGCCCCGCACGCTGTGCTCCAGGAGCAGGGCGTGTTCAAGGAGCAGCCTGTCTGCCTCACTTTGGGGCACGAAGCTCTGAAGACGTACCAAAAGCACCCTAGGATTCTAAGTCAGTATGAGGAGTATGTGCTGGTCTAGGCTTCCTATCCTAGTTCTGCTAAAGTATTCTAGAGATAATGAGTGCTACTGTCTTATCGCACCTTCAATAAAAAACACCCTTAAGTGCTGATAACACAAGTATTTCTTTGTTATTCATTTCCCTATTGATTACAATTCTGGGCGCAAATATAGGAGCCTTGTAGGTAGTAGGGTCAGGTTCTTCAAGTGTGCAAAAAATAAGACTATCCCTGAATTACTTTAGTTGGCGGTGAGGTACTTATTACTTGGGTACTTTCTACAGTGAACCAAGTTGATGAACTCTGAACATACATATGTATGTATGTTAGAATTTAAAAAAGATAAAGTCTTTTGGAAATCTAACTTTTTGAGGGTGAGTTTTTGGCGAACTTATAAAACTATGTCAATATAAATAGAAGAGCACTTTGGAAAATAAGATTAAGGCTAATTAAAATTATAACAATTTATTAAAAAATAACTTTGGTGGATGTATCCTGAGACCTAAGACCAGCAGTTTACATATGTCTGTATATCCTTCACTCCAGATCTCTTTTTATGATTATCTAAAGGCTTTCAGATATTCAGGTATTAGCTAACTGATCCATCAAGATTTCTAAAGTTTTAAATATAAAAAATTGAACAGCGGTAGTGTTTTGCATTGCCTTGCTATATTTATTTGAATGCATTTTCATATAATGCCTTTTGAAAACATTGACGGAAATTATGACAAATTCGCACAACAATTGCATCAGCCAGAGCATCACTTTCCCATGTCCTGGCACAGCATGACCTCAGCCACTTTTGGGGTGGAATCCTTGGGGTGGATGCGTCACGTTTCAATGTCATGCCCATTGGGGACACAAAGAGGGGGAAGCTGCCGCTGGCTTGGGGGTGGCTCTCGCTTTAGTGGCTCCTGTAAGTGTGTGTGGCTGGGCGGAAAATCGAAAATTTCAATGCTTCTCGGGTTTATTGGTGGCGCCGCTGCTAAGCCCAACTCCCCAAGGTCTTGCAGCATCCCAGTCAGTGTGTTACGAAACACAGACCAAACGGCGAGGCCAAGGCTGTTGAACGAAGTGGGGGACACTGGAAGGTAAGTGTAAATAACTATTTAAGGTCAGCGTGCAAATACCAGAGAGTAAAACGCAAGATTTCTCATTTATGACTTTGAACGAAAGACACATTAAAAATTAAATTTATTAATTTGGTTTGCATAAATTAGGTTCATCAGTTTTAGCGTAATTGTATTATATATGTGTATAGTTAATAATGTATATTATTTAAGTTCCGCCCACACAAATGCATAATTACAATTATTATTGTTAACAATTCTCTTCCTCGCCGATGAGTCGAAATGTGTGTGTTTAAAGATAAATAGATAGTACAGCCGATAGATACTGAGGGCAGGCCCTCTGGAAATGTTCGGGACTGTATTTCTGTTCTGTGTCCATCCACGAGGCAAATGTTTTTTATCTTCGGTCGCGAATATAATTTTGTAAATTTTTTTCTTTCTTTTCGATTTTTAAATTAATTTATTATCAACACAAATTGCATGGATCTGAATTGGGGTTCGCTTCATACGTAAATACATATTATTTGTTATTATTGTATATATCTTTTGCCATAAAATATATACAATCGTATATATATTGCATAGCTGTTCCGTTATATGCCAACATGAGACTATTTTAATCGTTTATTTGTTTCTTGTTTATTTATTTGTGTTTCGTTTTGGGTTCCTCTTTGAATACATAATATTTGATCTAGAGTTTGTGGTTAGTAAACGCTTTAGTTAGTAGGTTTCATTTGTTTTCCAAGAGCTGCTATGCTTCGATTGACTTGACTGGCTTTGCATCTTACAGTATAGAGTTTACAGTTTATCAATTATTATCAACATGTTTTCTGGAAATCGTTTAACTAGTTTATGCTTGTTGGTATTGTTTAGGAGGATTCTGTTACTTTACTTGCCGCTAGTTCTGGTTTATCATCGTTTTCAATACGTTAATATATTGTTATACGTTGCTGCTCAGTATAATTTATAATAAATACATAATAATAAATATACATGTAGATAATACGCTTAATAAATATATTTATATATATTTGATTTCTTCTTTTTCGTATATATATAGTTGTTATGTATATAATTAACAAAAAAACAACACACATAAAAAGGAGCAAAAGTAGGATACAAATCGCGCTTCGTCGCCTGCTTATCCTTGAATCCTGAAGTATCTTTACATTTTACAACGAACGAACATCGAGAACGGCACACTTTCGAGTGCCATTTTGAAATAGAGTGTGGGAGTATTGTTTTTGCACAAATATACGTAGGTAGAGTAGGTATTCTTATTCGGGTATACAATAAATATATATGATGTATATGTGGGCGAGTGACGTGGATAGGTATTGTAGCAATTATCCTATAGAGAGCCCACTAAGGTAGGTTTAGGTAGGGTTTGAATACACAACGATGAGACCGGATAAAAGTCAAAGGCAGGATTAAAGTTGGGAGTAGGAGTAGGCGTTGGAAAAGAAGGTACAACAAATGGCAAAAGACGGCTAAAAAATACGCACTTCCCGTGGGTGAGCCTGTAGGGGGGGTAATTGTTTAATTAACTAGAGAGTTTAGCTTCTGTATCTTTTGTTTTTTTTTTGCTTTTTATTTTTAATACATGTGCAAGAACGCTAGAGCTGCTTCTGCCGACCTATTGCTGATTCTGAATTAAATATATATAACTTCTTGCCTTGAATTAGTTTTCAGTTTAGCACTAAGAGGTTGCTTCGAACGCTGACGTTTTAGAATTAAAATTGGAAACGCAAGGAAGTGTCGCATTGCATTGCGCGCGTAACATTTTGTAAATTTAGTTAGTTATACGTACGTACATTAATTTAACTCGTAATTAATTTGTTAATTATTGTTTTGCCAACTGGTAAAATTTTCGCACATAAAATTTAGTTAGCTTGCTTTATGCTTCTATGGCCACCATGAATCAATCTTCTGTCGTGCTGCTGTGCTAGCTAGCTAAGCCGTAATATCTTTTTTTCCGCAATCCGCAATCCGTAACCGTAGTAACCCGCCTCTAATTCAACTATATATATATTTATATATTTGCATATGCTGCTGCTGTCCAACTGCGCCTCTGATGGCGAAACCAACATGTAAGGTTATTGTTCTCCAATCTGCGATCTACTACTACTACATATCTCATTCTTCAGCCAGTACGATACGATTTTTATATGGGATATATGGGTCTGGGGGACGTGGGATAGGGGGTAGCATTGGGAGACCGGATCGGGATTAGCTTAGTTGGGCAGCGGAACCTGCACCTGGACGTAGGACTGCGGGAAGTAGCCGGTGCGGCCATTCACGGAGCCCTCATACCAATTGTCATCCACTCGATTCAACAGCGTTATGATGTCGTTCTCCTTGAAGCCCAGCTCTCCAGGATTCTCTGGCTCGAAGTCGTAGAGCGCCTGACAGCAGGGCTGCTGTTGGCGCTGAGGGGTCACGGCCTGCTGCATCGACTTGGCGGGCGAACGCATCGGCGAGGGCAACGGCGAGGCGCTCGAGCTGATGTGAGACGGCGTGCCGTCTTCGTTGAGGCCGCCGCCACCGCCGTCCAAGTTCAGATCGAGCAGCGTCTTGGGCACGAACTCGTTGCGTGGCCGGCTCTCCGCCTCGGAGCGCTTCTCCTGCAGCGTCTCCTGCAGGCCGCGCAGCACATCGGCGCACTGCGAGTGAAAATCGTATAGTGCCTCGGCGAAGGTGACCAACTGGGACACATGCTCGGTGTCGTTCTCCAGAAGGTTAAACATGCCGACCTGCGCTAATTGCAAGGACTCGCCAAATTTGTCCTCGGCACCACGAATCTCATCGTCCTTGGCCTGCCGGCGACGCTTGCAGTCAAAGTCCAAACGCCGGCCCTGCAGCTTCTTGCGATGATGCATTACCTCCTTGAGGTCTTTGGTCTGCATATGATGCAGTGGCTCCAAAAAGTTCTGCTTGATGTTGTCGTCCAGCGAATACTTGACGTCGGCCATCTGTTTTAGCGCCTCGCCGAACTCGACGAGCGCCTGCGCGAACACGCTGTTGTCCTCGCCGAGCTTCTTCCCATAAGTCAGCATGCACTCCGCCAGAAGGCCCTCCGGCTGCGGATATGTATTCGACTTGGCCTGCCCGCTCAGCTTCGATATGCCCTTCACAGCTGCCATTTTAGCCCTGGCCGTGGGATTCGGTTGCAGGAACTCCTTTGTCTTCAGTTGCAGTTCCTCCACCAGCTCCACGGTCACATCCGTCTTCCTCTCCATCTCCATGAAGTCCATGTCCAGCTTGGTGCCCTCAGCACCGCCCATCTTCTCGGTCATGTACTGGTTGGCCTTGTTGATTTGCTTTTTCAGACCAGCGAAAGCCATGGTGATGCTGAATCTTTCCTACTCCAATTAACGTGAATGAATTAAGGAGGTGGTGTTGGTGGTGTCGGGTGGTGGTGCCTGGGTGGTGCCGCGACGCGTTTGCTGTGAACGGGTTGGTTGAGTTAGTTGACTTGCCAATCAAGACTCGGTTTGGGTTTCTTTTTTTCCACCGATTTTCAATGTCAATATCAATTGACGACGATGGCGTTGCGTTTCTATTTTTAACGTTTGGAAGACTTACGCGGCGTGCACTTTTCCTCTGCTGCTGCTGCTGCGTGGGGGTGCTCCTCTGATGGTGCTGCTGCTACTGCGGGGGTGCTCCTCTGGGGGTGCGCTGCTGCTGCCCTGCGCGGGTTACGCTACTTCTTTGGTGTTTAGTGTCACGGGGTAGCTGTGGCACAAATGGAAAATTAGTGCTCCAATTCTACTTCTTCGCTGGCACTTTCACTCGCTTCGCTTGCTCCGCACGTTCTGCCTTTTGGCGTTTCAGCTGCACGGCAATCTTCGATTTTTTCTTCCAGAACCTTGGGCGATGCGTAATGTTTGAAGGACCGTCGCGTTACTACTACTATATGTACATACGTAAGAGTGGCGCGCGCGCGGGGGTGCTCGGTTGCTGGTTTTCCTCTCGGCTGCCTGCAAAATCAATATCTCGACTGTGTACAACAATTTAGTGGGCGTGCTCCCTCCCCCCGAAAGTGAAAGTATTTTCTTATGAGTGTTGAACGGCCACACTGTACATTATTATTTGTTGCGTTATGGGCACCCTGTTTTGGCGCAATTTAAAATTTGAAAGGAACGTCACTCTAAAACATGATATTTTTGCCGAAATACTGAAGTTCAACATATACATATGACTACAATTTTAAATATACCTTTGCTGCTTTTGAGTCTACATCAACAGCCATGAAGGCACCATAAATTTATTTCTGTAATATTTCAATTTTTATACATACATTCATATGTAATTTTACAGGACGCAGTGTCTGAATGTGATATACCTTTTTTTAAATTTAAACATACGAAATAATAAATATCGAATAAGGGTCGAATAAGATTCCAATTGTTTAGCTTAGTATTTTCTGATCGTTTGGTATTGTGCCCCTATGAATTAATCGGGCACACTAATACTAAGTTGGCGCGAGTGGTGAGTTTGTAGTAGAGGTGGGCACGGGCCGGGCTTTTTTTCGTGGTCCGCGAGCTTACACAGGCCCGGGCCTTAAAATGAAAATTCGAAACCCGGACTAGGCCCGTAAAAGCCCGAAATAGACCTGAAAACAATTTTGATTTTATCGCGCGATTGTTTTGGTTTTTTCGAATTACAACCAGTCAGTTGCCTTCCGGCAATTGGTTGGACTTTTCTTGAACCCTTCTTATGGAGAGATGAATTTCCTCTCAGAGGAAAAAAAGGAAAATGTGATAGCTACGGTAAAAGCAATGCTCTGCTAATTTATAAATCATGAAAAAAGTAGTTTTGATAACCTAACTAATAACATAGGCTCAAAAAATTCCGAAAATGGAATGTTTGTTGAATTTTAAGATCTAAGTTATGTAAAAAAAAGAAAAGTTGAGAAAAACGATATCGACATAGAGTTTGAAAAATATTTGGCCTATCCAGTAGCTCCTGGTACACATATTTTAGAATTTTGGAGATATGCAAGGGACTTACAATACCTTCTTAAATTAGCTAGAACCATTGTGGCTTTTCCAGCCAGTTCGTCTACGAGCGAAAGGCTTTTTTCTACATCGGGCCATGTGTTACATAAAAACGCACTACGCTAAAAAGCAAAAATTTAGAAAAAAATGTATTTTTAAATAAAAACATGACTTAGGTTTAATAAATATGAAATTATATGTATGTATAAATATGTATACGTGTATAATATACATAAATATATGGGCATTTCCTAAGGTCGCGAACGTACGTTCGTACGCAATTAGTGCCAAAAAATTAAAGAAAAAAACATTTTCTGATACTTTTTTTTTTTGTTTCCGATAGCATTTAGTGAGTTCTTTTCTTAGTGTAAATTATGATTCTAATGGATTTTTCATTTATAATATATTGTCAAAAAACATGAGGTCGCGAACGTACGCGAAATGGAAGTCGGTTTTGGCTTGCTCTAGCAAAATCAAAAAATCTGCGAATTGGAATGGAATATTTTAAGGCACCTTATCACCTTGTGGGGTCCAAAAAATCGATTTTTTTTTTTTGTCTTATCGTGTAGATATATGTTCCAAAAATGTGCTGTAAAAGTTTCAGATCGAAATCTGAAAAATTTCGAAAGTTATAGCCCGTTACATAGAGCACTGTCGAGCACCTGCCGAGCGCGCTTTGGCGCTCTCCCGCGGTGAAACAGACTATTGAGTTGGCGGCATTTCTGAGTGTTATCATTTTCAACGATGGATGGACGTCTATACTGCGAGTGATGGAAGTTATGGGCGTCGTGATCGGCCCCCAAGCAAAAGCAGCTGCCGATGCGAGGGACCACGTTCGTGTGCAGCAGGCGGAAATCGCGCACACCGCCGCATCAAAAGAGGAGAGACTGTCACGAAGAATGGAACGGTCGGCCCTGAACGAGTTTCTTGAAGAGGAGGAAGGTGGATTGTACGGCCCTGGTATTGCAGATTAAACGTAAGTGAAGAAATTAAAAAAAAATGAAAAAAAATTTTTTTCATTTTATACGTCAAATTGTTTTAAAAAATTGTTTAAACAAACTAATTTTGCAAAAATAACGCCGGATTCGTGATCAGCGACCTGAAAAACCCCAGAATGTAAATTTTCATGTCATTCCATCATTTTTTACGATATTTGTTCATTTCTTTTTGAAGCCAAAACTTTAAACGCGTTTTTCTCAGAACCATGTTTTTGGACCTTACGTGCAGGATTAAAGACGCTACAATGAACCAATCGTCACCAAATTTTTTTAAAAATGTTCCTTAGGGTTTTTTCTAACAAATGACCCGTGACCAGCCAAAAATATTGGAAATTGTTTATTTAAAAAAATAATCAGTACAGAAAAAAATGCGAAAATTGACATTTTTTTTTCAAAACCTCATAACTTTTGGAATTTTGATTTTTTTTTCATGATAGAGGGTCATTTGATAGATGATACGATACTAATTAAGAATGTGTTCGGTTTTTTTGTTTCAGATCACGGGTTCTCAGCCAATCCTGCACGGGAGCAAAATGCATGCCGCCACCAATGGGCGCCCCCTCCCCCCCCTTTTTGGATTTTTTCAAGTTCAAAATTTGTATTCTTTGAATAAATATATGTTTATATTCTGACGAAAATTTCAGCGCTGTATCTTTAACCGTTTTCTCAAAAAAAATTCCTAAAAAAAGAGCACTTTTTGACCCCACAAGGTGATAAGGTGCCTTAATGCAACAACTTTACTTTTCAAAAAGAGGCATGTAGCTTTCAATCAAGTCTATTCCATATTAAATATCTCCATTAGTTTTTTTTTAAATTAAATTAAGTACGGGTCGCGAACGTAAAGATTTTCCACATATAACATTTTTTTTTTTTTGGTTTACCTCTTTTTTTTATAAACAAATTTATATTTTCTTAAAAAATCATGTTTCACCAAATTTTTTTTTTTTTTTAATTAAAAATTAATTTTAATTTTATTTTTAATTTTAATTTCATTTAATTTCAATTGTCACTTCTTTTATCCATCTAAAAATATTAAGCTTGTTAAACAAAAAAAAAAATTAAAATTAAAATTAAAAATTTTTTTAAATAATATTATTTTTTATACGTACGTCAGTACATATGGTCGCTAACGTACGCCACTTTAAAATTCAATATAACAAAAAATTCTTGAAGAAGTGATTTTTTTTTAATTTCAATAGTTTACACTAAAATGACAACACATGAAGTTTTATCCACCTGCTTTCACTTAATGCGAAGCAATTAAAATAAAATTATGTTTTGGGTCACGAACATACGACTAGAACATAGATAAGAATCAAAATACAAATTAAGAAGTAATTAAACATTTTTTCGCTCTCTTTGAATTTTTCTCGTCTTATTAGATTGTTATTAAGCGATTTAGTACAAAAAGAGCAAACACATCATATGTTTTTCTTGAGAAATAAATAAACATAAAAATGTCTTTAAAAGTAAAAAAAAAGGGTGAAAATTACATTTTTTCATTTTTTGGTCTTTTTTTAAAAAAAGACCATCCTGGTTGACCATCCGCCGGAATAGCCGATATGTATACATAAATAACATGTCTTTAAAATTTCCTTATGTGTGTAAATAAGTTGGTCGTAAGTAAGTTGGCGTGCCGGTCCGGGCCGGGCCCGGGCCTTGGTGAAAAAGTTTGGTGTGCGGCCGGGCCGGGCCTCTCCAAAAAGATTTTTTTTTCGTGCGGGCCCGGGCCTTAAAATACAAGCCCGCGCCCACCTCTAGTTTGTAGTCAAAAGTCATTCGGCATGCGAATAATTAGTTGGAAGCATAGCTTGCAAATAACTGTTAACCGATTCGTGCGGTCTCAAAATAAGTGTTCGTCACTGAGACTTTGAGCAAAAAGTCTGAGAGCAACCGATTGAATTGCTCGTATACAAATTTTGCTCGGGATCAGCCGAAGAACAGTTTTTTCTGTTTTCGTTTGCTCTGCTCATTCTCGGACCGTTTGCTCGCGATCGACGATTCAAAAAGTCTTTTGTGCATGTGAAGCGTTGCGGCGAAAACAAACACATGAAAAACGGAAAAAATTGAAAAAAATTCTCCCGACAACGAGAGAGAGAAATTCTCCGGACAACAAGAAATTAAATGTTCTCACTGAAAAGAAATGTTGGAAAAAATTTGAATTGAATTTCTTGGGTGCTGAAAATTGAAATATGAAAGGAAACAAATTTTAGAAAAATAGTATCTATATATTTACAATTAATTACTATTACTTTTAAATGAAATACAAAATAAATACTATTACTAATACTATTACTATTATAAATTAAATATAAATTAATTATAATCGGGCTGGGAATAGGCAGTATTAGGAGTAGGAGGAGTATTAGGAGGAGGATTAGGAGGAGGATTAGCGGGAGGATTAGGAGGAGGATTGAGGAGCCCTTCCCACAGGGCCCACAACTCCCTCATCTTGGGGCCGGGAATGTATCGCACACCCACCTTGCCGCAACATTTTTTAAATTTAAGATGCATTGAGAAGGCTTCTCCTTTGTAAAGGGGCACCACTGGCAATAGTGCTTATTATTATTATTGGTACTTATCGTGTTGTCGCTCCTCCTATTCGATATTAATATCGATGGGTATTCGTTTCCAAACATCTATACATCGGTAAACATCGATATATCCTCTAGTGTAGAAGAACTTGCATATAAATAGACCAAGCAATCGTTTTCTGGTCAGTTGGTTGTGAGCCTTGCGGCTAACATCAGCTCCCAGAATGATAATTTATTTTTGAATTTTCATTTTAACTTTTAAATATGTTCTTATATAGTTATTTATTTTTTTTTTTTATTTTAATAAAATATTTTAAAAATAAAAAACAAGAAATGATCTTTATGCCCTGGAACACCAGCTACCACCTGTTACTTTTGGCATTTGAATTGGTAGTTGAATTATTTCTTTATTTTTTATGGGGGTTTGAAAAATCAACATATTTTAAATATTATACATATATAAATAAGGTTGACGGTTAAAAAAAAAAATTTGAAAAAAATTCTCCCGACAACGAGAGAGAGAAATTCTCCGGACAACGAGAAATTAAATGTTCTCACTGAAAAGAAATGTTGGAAAAAATTTGAATTGAATTTCTTGGGTGCTGAAAATTAAAATATGAAAGGAAATTTTGGAAAAATATTATCTATATATTTACAATTAATTACTATTACTATTACTATTATAAATGAAAAACAAAATAAATAATTACTATTACTAATACTATTACTCTTATAAATTAAATATAAATTAATTATAATCGGGCTGGGAATAGGCAGTATTAGGAGTAGGAGTATTAGGAGGAGGATTAGGAGGATTGATGAGCCCATCCCACCGGGCCCACAACTCCCTCATCCTGGGGCCGGGGACATATGGCACACCCACCCTGCCTTTACATTTAAATTTAATGTGCATTGCAAAATTTGCCTTATCTTTTGTGTATGGGCACCACGGGCAATGGTACCCCTTGCCCTCATTGAGGCACCCCTCGAAATGCGTTTTTAGGGCCCTCAAGCTCCTAAACTCCCTGTAGCAATAGGGGCATTGCTTCTCTGTACTTGTCCAGATGCCCCCTTGCCCGTCGTTGTGCCAGGTGGGCATGGCGGCACCGCTGAGATTTAAGTTTAATTCGCGAGCGGGCACTAGCAACATCAACGGGCGCGGGGGCGGGGGCGGCATCGAAACTGGTGGGGGCGGAGGCGTCATCGAAACTGGTGGGGGCGGGGGCGTCATCGAAACTGGTGGGGGCGGGGGCACTGCCTCCTCCTTGGTGATTTTGATATGGTTGTCGGCAGTTTTTCCCGTCGACTCGTCCTTGTTGTACACAGTCATATTCTGCGAAAAAAGACTGTTAAATTATTTAATAAACTAATACTAAAATAATACTTACACCAAAGTTAAAAATTTGAATCATGATTCAACCTTATGCTCAAAACCTTTATGTTTCTAACCTTTATGCTCAAAAGTTTCTTTTTAAGGTTATGTTTTCTATTGATTTCAACTTTGAATGTTTTGATACATCGATACTTGCAATCGATGAATCGATACTTGCAATTTTGATTTTCTTTTCATTTGATTAATCTTTTCATTTGATTTCAATTCAAATGATTAATCTTAAATATAAGCAAGTAAATACATACATGTAAATATTCTTGTTATAAACATTGATTTTCTGGCAAAAAACTAAAAAAAAAAACAGTTAAATTACTTACTAAAATACTTATGAAATACTTACACCAAACTTTATTATTTTAATCATGTTGATTTTTTAATTCACTTTTCAATTTAATTCACTTTTTAATTTAATATAATTTAATTCACTTACTCGATACTCGATACGATACTTGCAATCGATGAATTTTTTTTAAAAGAATAATTGCCACGTTGGCAACCCTTTAATGACCGAATATTTACGTATTTGGCAACCTTGTTTATAATTTTGTTTTGATTTTGATTTTGGCGCAACTTTTTTTGCAATTTGTTTTTTATTTTGTACTAGCTGACCCGGCAGACTTCGTACTGCCTCATCGATAAATAAAAGACCTAATCTTTTGTATAAAATGATTTTAAAACAAACAAATCGAATCCGTATTTAATAAAAAAGCATTATTATATTATTTTCGATACATCTTACTTACATGTTGCTTACTTACAAAACAGAGTTTTCCTGAAATACTGGCTATTTATAAGGTTTAAATTTGATATTCACAGACACACACTGTTAAAATACAGTCTGTTAATTAATTTAAAGCTTTCTCATAAACTATATTTTTTGTTTTGTTTTGTGGTGCGTAAATAAACAAAGAAGACGGTTTTCCGACGCGCGAACACGCGACGTATAATTGTCCATGCGCGAAACAGGGAAACTCCAAGTTGATTCCACAAACTTCTAACGACTGTCCTTGCGATTTATTTATGGTCATCGCAAAGGCCAGACGCACTGGAAATTGTAACCGTTTAAAATCGAATGGTAAGTTCGTTGGAATCATCGGTATCCGCGGGATCAAGACATCCTCTCCTTTGTATTTTCCTTTTATGATTGTCGCCTCAATGACGTTATTCATCAGTCTTTTCACAGCCAGTCTTGTTCCATTGCATAGTCGAGGTTGATTAATGTTACGCAGCATGATGACAACTGATCCCACTTTTAACTGCAAATTGTGAGGTGGTAATCCAGGCAATTCCAGTGAATTTAAAAACTCAGTGGGATAGTTGACTAAGTCATCCTGGTTCATTACGGTGTCGACTGATTTGAAGGAAACCAACTGTCCTGGAAGAAAATTCTGAATGGTCGGGGCGGGGCGGGGCGTGTGGCCGAGAACGAAGTCAAAGGTGCGCCAGTGCAGCCGGTGGGGGAACTTATGACCATCGTGTCCAATTTCCCAACCTGGCAAATGAACTTAAAATATACAAAAAGGTGACATTTCCACCTGGCATTAAAAAGAAACAAGAGCCAATAACGTAGCATGGACGACAACGGGACGACAATGACCCTAAATTTAACCAAAAAATCTTCTTGAGAAGCATTTCAAAAATTGCATCACAAAACCCAAATTATATCACAAAGCCAAGTTTAATACTCTACTGAGTAGAGTAGAGTCTACTCTAAGGAATTGCCGAACTCCAACATGATTCGTAACCTACACAAAAGTTTCTTGGGTGAAGGGGTTGCAGATACCAGCAGCGGAGGTTGATGGGCCAGAGGGTGTGGTGACCCCTCTGTTGCGGTATAGTCTATCCCATTGCGCCTGTATGTATAACATAACTCCTGCCGGCTGGTATCGCTTGCCCTTCACCCCCGAACATTGTTTGTGGTACAAATGCATGCCGAAATTCGGCAATTCTTTGGAGTAGGGGCAGAAATCACAGTGGTATAATTTGGGAGTTGTTAAGCAAGTTAAGAAATGCCTCTCAAGCTGATTATTCGATCTGAAAAGGCGGAAACAATAAGGGCATTGTGGCCCCTTTGTCGCCCATATCACGCCATTGGCATCTGCATGCCAAGTGGAAATGGCACCTTTCTGCATATTAATGTTTAGTTAACGGGTGGAAACATTGGACACGATATTTACAGGTTCCCGAACCGGCGGCACTGGCTTACTTCTTACCTTCATGACATTTTTCAACGAAGGCTTTTTCTTCGCCACCCGCTCCACCACCAATGGCCGCCCCTTAAATAGCTCATCCAGGTCCGGCCCAGACTGAGACGTAGACGGTTGGTCTGCCTCAGTCTGCGGCTTACCTGGTTTCGCCACGGCTTTGGGTTTCGGTGGTTTCGCCACAGTTTTTCGCTTGGGCGATTCGGTGTCCGACAGCAACTCCTCAATGTCGGAATCTTCATCCTTTGCATTTGATCGGCATATAATTTTATAGATCTGCAAAGGAAAAAAGGGTGTTAATATATTGCGTATACAAAAGTTTCTTGGGTGAAGGGGTTGCAGATACCAGCAGCGGAGGTTGATGGGCCAGAGGGTGTGGTGACCCCTCTGTTGCGGTGTAGTCTATCCCATTGCGCCCGTATGTATAACATAACTCCTGCCGGCTGGTATCGCTTGCCCTTCACCCCCGAACATCGTTTGTGGTACAAATGCATGCCGAAATTCCGCAATTCTTTGGAGTAGGGGCAGAAATCACAGTGGTATAATTTGGGAGTTGTTAAGCAAGTTAAGAAATGCCTCTCAAGCTGATTATTCGATCTGAAAAGGCGGAAACAATAAGGGCATTGTGGCCCCTTTGTCGCCCATATCACGCCATTGGCATCTGCATGCCAAGTGGAAATGGCACCTTTTTGCATATCAATGTTAAGTTGACGGGTGGGAATATTCGACACGATATTAATAGGTTCCCGAACCGGCGGCACTGGCTTACTTTTCACTTTCATACTTACGTTCTTCAGGGAAGGCTTTTTCTTTGCCACCCGCTCCACCACCTATGGCCGCCCCCTAAATAGCTCATCCAGGTCCGGCCCAGACTGAGACGTAGACGGTTGGTCTGCCTCAGTCTGCGGCTTACCTGGTTTCGCCACGGCTTTGGGTTTGGGTGGTTTTGTAACAGGTCTGCGCTTGGGCGATTCGAGTAACTCCTCGATGTCAGAATCATCATTTCGATCGCCACTGGATCGGCATATAACTTTATATATCTGCAAAGGAAAAAAGGGTGTTAATATATTGCGTAGAAAGATGCATATTAAAAATATGCATACATACATACAGTCAGCACAGAAATTATTCGGACACTGAAATATACTTTGAATTATTATACTTTGAATTGAATTATTGAATTGAATTAATTACTATTGAATTAAAATTCAATATAACAAAAAATTCTTGAAGAAGTGATTTTTTTTTAATTTCAATAGTTTACACTAAAATGACAACACATGAAGTTTTATCCACCTGCTTTCACTTAATGCGAAGCAATTAAAATAAAATTATGTTTTGGGTCACGAACATACGACTAGAACATAGATAAGAATCAAAATACAAATTAAGAAGTAATTAAACATTTTTTCGCTCTCTTTGAATTTTTCTCGTCTTATTAGATTGTTATTAAGCGATTTAGTACAAAAAGAGCAAACACATCATATGTTTTTCTTGAGAAATAAATAAACATAAAAATGTCTTTAAAAGTAAAAAAAAAGGGTGAAAATTACATTTTTTCATTTTTTGGTCTTTTTTTAAAAAAAGACCATCCTGGTTGACCATCCGCCGGAATAGCCGATATGTATACATAAATAACATGTCTTTAAAATTTCCTTATGTGTGTAAATAAGTTGGTCGTAAGTAAGTTGGCGTGCCGGTCCGGGCCGGGCCCGGGCCTTGGTGAAAAAGTTTGGTGTGCGGCCGGGCCGGGCCTCTCCAAAAAGATTTTTTTTTCGTGCGGGCCCGGGCCTTAAAATACAAGCCCGCGCCCACCTCTAGTTTGTAGTCAAAAGTCATTCGGCATGCGAATAATTAGTTGGAAGCATAGCTTGCAAATAACTGTTAACCGATTCGTGCGGTCTCAAAATAAGTGTTCGTCACTGAGACTTTGAGCAAAAAGTCTGAGAGCAACCGATTGAATTGCTCGTATACAAATTTTGCTCGGGATCAGCCGAAGAACAGTTTTTTCTGTTTTCGTTTGCTCTGCTCATTCTCGGACCGTTTGCTCGCGATCGACGATTCAAAAAGTCTTTTGTGCATGTGAAGCGTTGCGGCGAAAACAAACACATGAAAAACGGAAAAAATTGAAAAAAATTCTCCCGACAACGAGAGAGAGAAATTCTCCGGACAACAAGAAATTAAATGTTCTCACTGAAAAGAAATGTTGGAAAAAATTTGAATTGAATTTCTTGGGTGCTGAAAATTGAAATATGAAAGGAAACAAATTTTAGAAAAATAGTATCTATATATTTACAATTAATTACTATTACTTTTAAATGAAATACAAAATAAATACTATTACTAATACTATTACTATTATAAATTAAATATAAATTAATTATAATCGGGCTGGGAATAGGCAGTATTAGGAGTAGGAGGAGTATTAGGAGGAGGATTAGGAGGAGGATTAGCGGGAGGATTAGGAGGAGGATTGAGGAGCCCTTCCCACAGGGCCCACAACTCCCTCATCTTGGGGCCGGGAATGTATCGCACACCCACCTTGCCGCAACATTTTTTAAATTTAAGATGCATTGAGAAGGCTTCTCCTTTGTAAAGGGGCACCACTGGCAATAGTGCTTATTATTATTATTGGTACTTATCGTGTTGTCGCTCCTCCTATTCGATATTAATATCGATGGGTATTCGTTTCCAAACATCTATACATCGGTAAACATCGATATATCCTCTAGTGTAGAAGAACTTGCATATAAATAGACCAAGCAATCGTTTTCTGGTCAGTTGGTTGTGAGCCTTGCGGCTAACATCAGCTCCCAGAATGATAATTTATTTTTGAATTTTCATTTTAACTTTTAAATATGTTCTTATATAGTTATTTATTTTTTTTTTTTATTTTAATAAAATATTTTAAAAATAAAAAACAAGAAATGATCTTTATGCCCTGGAACACCAGCTACCACCTGTTACTTTTGGCATTTGAATTGGTAGTTGAATTATTTCTTTATTTTTTATGGGGGTTTGAAAAATCAACATATTTTAAATATTATACATATATAAATAAGGTTGACGGTTAAAAAAAAAAATTTGAAAAAAATTCTCCCGACAACGAGAGAGAGAAATTCTCCGGACAACGAGAAATTAAATGTTCTCACTGAAAAGAAATGTTGGAAAAAATTTGAATTGAATTTCTTGGGTGCTGAAAATTAAAATATGAAAGGAAATTTTGGAAAAATATTATCTATATATTTACAATTAATTACTATTACTATTACTATTATAAATGAAAAACAAAATAAATAATTACTATTACTAATACTATTACTCTTATAAATTAAATATAAATTAATTATAATCGGGCTGGGAATAGGCAGTATTAGGAGTAGGAGTATTAGGAGGAGGATTAGGAGGATTGATGAGCCCATCCCACCGGGCCCACAACTCCCTCATCCTGGGGCCGGGGACATATGGCACACCCACCCTGCCTTTACATTTAAATTTAATGTGCATTGCAAAATTTGCCTTATCTTTTGTAATGGTACCCCTTGCCCTCATTGAGGCACCCCTCGAAATGCGTTTTTAGGGCCCTCAAGCTCCTAAACTCCCTGTAGCAATAGGGGCATTGCTTCTCTGTACTTGTCCAGATGCCCCCTTGCCCGTCGTTGTGCCAGGTGGGCATGGCGGCACCGCTGAGATTTAAGTTTAATTCGCGAGCGGGCACTAGCAACATCAACGGGCGCGGGGGCGGGGGCGGCATCGAAACTGGTGGGGGCGGAGGCGTCATCGAAACTGGTGGGGGCGGGGGCGTCATCGAAACTGGTGGGGGCGGGGGCACTGCCTCCTCCTTGGTGATTTTGATATGGTTGTCGGCAGTTTTTCCCGTCGACTCGTCCTTGTTGTACACAGTCATATTCTGCGAAAAAAGACTGTTAAATTATTTAATAAACTAATACTAAAATAATACTTACACCAAAGTTAAAAATTTGAATCATGATTCAACCTTATGCTCAAAACCTTTATGTTTCTAACCTTTATGCTCAAAAGTTTCTTTTTAAGGTTATGTTTTCTATTGATTTCAACTTTGAATGTTTTGATACATCGATACTTGCAATCGATGAATCGATACTTGCAATTTTGATTTTCTTTTCATTTGATTAATCTTTTCATTTGATTTCAATTCAAATGATTAATCTTAAATATAAGCAAGTAAATACATACATGTAAATATTCTTGTTATAAACATTGATTTTCTGGCAAAAAACTAAAAAAAAAAACAGTTAAATTACTTACTAAAATACTTATGAAATACTTACACCAAACTTTATTATTTTAATCATGTTGATTTTTTAATTCACTTTTCAATTTAATTCACTTTTTAATTTAATATAATTTAATTCACTTACTCGATACTCGATACGATACTTGCAATCGATGAATTTTTTTTAAAAGAATAATTGCCACGTTGGCAACCCTTTAATGACCGAATATTTACGTATTTGGCAACCTTGTTTATAATTTTGTTTTGATTTTGATTTTGGCGCAACTTTTTTTGCAATTTGTTTTTTATTTTGTACTAGCTGACCCGGCAGACTTCGTACTGCCTCATCGATAAATAAAAGACCTAATCTTTTGTATAAAATGATTTTAAAACAAACAAATCGAATCCGTATTTAATAAAAAAGCATTATTATATTATTTTCGATACATCTTACTTACATGTTGCTTACTTACAAAACAGAGTTTTCCTGAAATACTGGCTATTTATAAGGTTTAAATTTGATATTCACAGACACACACTGTTAAAATACAGTCTGTTAATTAATTTAAAGCTTTCTCATAAACTATATTTTTTGTTTTGTTTTGTGGTGCGTAAATAAACAAAGAAGACGGTTTTCCGACGCGCGAACACGCGACGTATAATTGTCCATGCGCGAAACAGGGAAACTCCAAGTTGATTCCACAAACTTCTAACGACTGTCCTTGCGATTTATTTATGGTCATCGCAAAGGCCAGACGCACTGGAAATTGTAACCGTTTAAAATCGAATGGTAAGTTCGTTGGAATCATCGGTATCCGCGGGATCAAGACATCCTCTCCTTTGTATTTTCCTTTTATGATTGTCGCCTCAATGACGTTATTCATCAGTCTTTTCACAGCCAGTCTTGTTCCATTGCATAGTCGAGGTTGATTAATGTTACGCAGCATGATGACAACTGATCCCACTTTTAACTGCAAATTGTGAGGTGGTAATCCAGGCAATTCCAGTGAATTTAAAAACTCAGTGGGATAGTTGACTACGTCATCCTGGTTCATTACGGTGTCGACTGATTTGAAGGAAACCAACTGTCCTGGAAGAAAATTCTGAATGGTCGGGGCGGGGCGGGGCGTGTGGCCGAGAACGAAGTCAAAGGTGCGCCAGTGCAGCCGGTGGGGGAACTTATGACCATCGTGTCCAATTTCCCAACCTGGCAAATGAACTTAAAATATACAAAAAGGTGACATTTCCACCTGGCATTAAAAAGAAACAAGAGCCAATAACGTAGCATGGACGACAACGGGACGACAATGACCCTAAATTTAACCAAAAAATCTTCTTGAGAAGCATTTCAAAAATTGCATCACAAAACCCAAATTATATCACAAAGCCAAGTTTAATACTCTACTGAGTAGAGTAGAGTCTACTCTAAGGAATTGCCGAACTCCAACATGATTCGTAACCTACACAAAAGTTTCTTGGGTGAAGGGGTTGCAGATACCAGCAGCGGAGGTTGATGGGCCAGAGGGTGTGGTGACCCCTCTGTTGCGGTATAGTCTATCCCATTGCGCCTGTATGTATAACATAACTCCTGCCGGCTGGTATCGCTTGCCCTTCACCCCCGAACATTGTTTGTGGTACAAATGCATGCCGAAATTCGGCAATTCTTTGGAGTAGGGGCAGAAATCACAGTGGTATAATTTGGGAGTTGTTAAGCAAGTTAAGAAATGCCTCTCAAGCTGATTATTCGATCTGAAAAGGCGGAAACAATAAGGGCATTGTGGCCCCTTTGTCGCCCATATCACGCCATTGGCATCTGCATGCCAAGTGGAAATGGCACCTTTCTGCATATCAATGTTAAGTTGACGGGTGGGAATATTCGACACGATATTAATAGGTTCCCGAACCGGCGGCACTGGCTTACTTTTCACTTTCATACTTACGTTCTTCAGGGAAGGCTTTTTCTTTGCCACCCGCTCCACCACCTATGGCCGCCCCCTAAATAGCTCATCCAGGTCCGGCCCAGACTGAGACGTAGACGGTTGGTCTGCCTCAGTCTGCGGCTTACCTGGTTTCGCCACGGCTTTGGGTTTGGGTGGTTTTGTAACAGGTCTGCGCTTGGGCGATTCGAGTAACTCCTCGATGTCAGAATCATCATTTCGATCGCCACTGGATCGGCATATAACTTTATATATCTGCAAAGGAAAAAAGGGTGTTAATATATTGCGTAGAAAGATGCATATTAAAAATATGCATACATACATACAGTCAGCACAGAAATTATTCGGACACTGAAATATACTTATACTAAAGGCTTATTTCTGGGAAAAAATGAAATTCCTGGCAGTGTTTTTATGTTTTTCTATTAAAAACTGATTTTTCAAAACATATTATAAATTTCATATTAATTAATTAGTTAATATAAAATTTATAACATGAAATTTCATTTGTCATTAACATAAAAAAATTTCTTTTTTTCCCTTAAATTTAGAATAGTTAAAAAAAAATTTTTTTTTCAGTGTCCAAATTATTTTTTTTGCCGACTGTATGTATATGTATGTATGTATGTATGTATTTATGTATATGTATGTATATAAATCAGGGACCGTAATTGTTATAATTAAACAAAAAAAAATTAAAAAATAAAAATTATTTGTTGATTTTTATGACAAAAATTGAAATATAACTCTTATTTTCAATTTTTATAATAATAATTAAGAATGAGAATTATTTTTCAATTTTTATTTAAAAAAAAAATAAAAATTATGATTAAATTTTTATTAAAAAAATTGAAAATAAGTGTTATGATTCAATTTTTATTATAAAAATTGAAAATAAAAATTGAATGCGAATAACTTCTGAACCGAGTGGACTATTAAAAAACCGCTTACATATTTATGATCTGTGGCGCAGTACCTTTCAAATGATGTATCAAACGTCCTCAAAGGACATAATCAAGGATTCTTCAATTATTCATTTTATTTAGTTATATTTCTAGTGTGGGTCAACCATGTAAAAGTGCACATCAGGTTAACACTGTTATTTTAAGTATGAAATGCTTTGGTTGGCATCAAATTGTCGTTGATTTTTTCTTCATTTCATTTGGGTGCTGATCGCGATGGGACGAAAAACAGATTTAATTGACCGCGAGTTTTTTAATTTTTCATTAGACGATAATGTGTCTAAATATAAAATTTGTGGTCGTACCTATAAAGGGCACTACTTAAGGGGTTATATACCTTTTTTATTTTCAAAAAAACGAAAATTTTTTTAGTGGTTTATCTTGAAGAACAACTCCTTGAGAACATTCTCCCATATTTTCATAGAGATTGGAGCAGTAGAAAAAAAGTTACAGCGCTCCTAATCGCACGCCTTGTTGCGGCCTTGAACTGAACTTGAAACTTTAAACGCGAATATCTCGAAATGGTGTTTCTTGAAAAATGACTTTGCGGTGACATGGATTGGCGGAAAACTACTGAACCGATTTACTTCAAATTTTTTTTAAAATGTTCGTAATGAAATTCTCTTGTGCTTGAACGATCGACTTTTCACGCGCAAACTTTTTTTTCGGCGAAATAAATTTTTTAGTGAAATTTCTAGAGACCAAAACTTTCATTTTTAGCATAAAACGCTGCCATATCCAAACAAAAACAAAAAATTTTGAAATCGATCGTTCAAGCACAAGAGATTACTCTAAACTAATGAAATATTTTTACTTTTATGGTTTAAGTTGACCTGTTTGACCTGGGGAACTGTCACCGCAAGGCTCTAAAAAAAAAAAGGCCTCTAAGGGAAACAGCCACCCCTTAAAAACTATTTAATATTTTTCCACCAAATTTTGCACAAACATTGTTAATAAAGTGTACTATCAAAAAATTAAAAAATCAGTGTAATTAAATAATTGCTACATACCTAAAAAACAATCCGAACTTTGCTCATTTTCTTCGACAAAGAAGGTATATAACCCCTTAACGAATTTGAGAAGACATTTGCAGGAGGTGCATCCAGATAATTATAAACGTGAACTGGAAGAAAAAAATCCAAACGAGCCTCAAGCAAAGAAGAAAAAATTTTCCATTGCTCTTTCTTCTTTTGAAGTAAAAGAAGCGTGTGTGCAACTTGTGACCGAGGAGAAGGTTCCTTTTGCTTTGCTGGATTCGGCTCCTTTTAAGAAGTTGACGGAACTAATTTTTTGTGGCTTGGACATGAGCCCCATAACATCTCGCAACGTTATGAATCATGTAAGCGAAAAATACCACAACATAAAGGAGACTCTTTCGAAGTTATTGAAGGATAGAGTATTTTCGCTTAAAATTGACATTGCTTCGAGGCATAACAGGGGTATATTGGGAATCAATGTCCAATACTATCGAGACCACCGCATTGAAGTAAAAACGCTTGGAGTGATTGAGCTGCATAAAAGGCATACGGGACTGAATTTAAGCATGGAAATTGAAAATGTGCTGAACGAGTTTTTAATGAGAAAGGAGCAAGTCTACACTGTCACTTCAGACAATGACAAGAATGTCATTAAAGCGATCGACTTCATGAACAAAAAATTGAATTCTGAATTTTGTGACGAGTTTGACGATGACGACCTTATGAAAGATATTCGCGTTCACTCTATACATTCGATTAGATGTGCCGCCCATTCCATGCAATTAGCTGTTTATGACTTGCTAAAAGAGAGGGGTCGGAGATTCCTTGTCGATAGCGCGCGATCCATAAAAAAAACATTGCGAACTCCGACTTATAGGTAAACAAATTAAATGCATAACATTACACTTAAAAATTACAATACTATTTTAAAATTATGTTTAGGCTGGCCATTTCTTTACAAGGGCTACCCCAACCTCTACTGGATGTGCCAACAAGGTGAAACTCCACGTACACTATGTTGAAAAACGTATGCGTATTCAAGGAGTTTTTAGAAGAAAATCTAAGTGAAACCTTGCAGTTAACGGAATCAAATTGGGAGGAAATTAACTTTCTGTTGGCGGCACTAGAACCGATTTTTATAGCCACTCAAAAATTGCAAAGCGACCAATTATATTTCGGCGAATTTTATAAGCTTTGGCTTGAAACGAAGTTATCCATTAAGTCTATGGAGAGCACACACTCTAAGAACCTCGTCGAACACTTAGAGAACCGAGAAAAAAATCTTACCGAAAATGAAATTGTTCTGTCCGCAATTTATTTGGATCCACGGATTCGACGGGTTTTAATTAAAAATGATGATCCTGAATTAAAGTTGGCTATGACAGAGATCCACACATACTCTCCTAAGCAAATTGGACTGCAGGAGAATATAATGGAATACTGGGAAGGCAAAAAGTTTACTTATCCTCGGCTCTACCAACTAGCAAAAGTGTTGCATAGTGTGCCCGCTACCCAGGTTTCGGTAGAAAGAGCATTTTCTGCACTTAAATTAGTACTTTCGGATTTACGGTGCAACTTATCATCGGAGTCCATAAAAAAACTGTTGTTTTTAAAACTAAATAAATAGAAAATTAAAAAATATACAACAAATATTTCAATATAATCGAAAGAATCTTAAGAAACTCGGTGTGTACTTGAAAATGGGTGGGTACAGAGTTGAAAATTTCTAGTAGAAATATAACTAAATAAATTGAATAATTGAAGAATCCTTGATTATGTCCTTTGAGGACGTTCGATACATCATTTGAAAGGTACTGCGCCACAGATCATAAATATGTAAGCGGTTTTTTAATAGTCCACTCGGTTCATATCAACTCAGGAGGTGATCCTGATCAAGAATATATATACTTTATAGGGTCGGAGATGTCTCCTTCACTGCGTTGTACACTTTTGGACAAAATTATAATACCCTCTGCAAGGGTATAAAAAAATGAAGTAACAAAAACACATAGTTTCACCTTACAATTTTTATATGGTTGTCTTAAAGTGCACTTTTTTTAATATTTGGATTTTTAGGTCAGACCCTGAGAGTCAGCAACGATAAATTGTTCGATAAATGGAAATCAGCTGCTACGAAAAGCTGCAATAATGTATTTGGTGTGCTATCAGGATAAAAAATTAATAGTCAAAAGCGAAAAATTTTGATACCGTTTATCGCAATAGTGGAAAAAAAGTGGAAGTTGCAAAAAAAAAAGTATCGGCGTTTAAAAGAAAGTGTCGTGATTTGCTTTCTTCGCAGACGGTTGTGCATATAGCGGACTGTCTTCATTATCATTCGCGCCTAAATGTTACAGAACGATAAGAAGGACAGCATCAGGTCTTGCTACTTGCATGACAGAAAATGTGGGTCTTCTAATACAATCAGCAAGTGTAGAAGCGCGAAAGGGGGCAAAGTTGATCTCGCTTTTGATAAAACTATTTGCTAGAAGTCCGGAAAGGAAAAAGGTATCCGAAATCTACTAGATAAGACAGCAAATTTCCAAGCCTGAGAAAGTATCGACCGTTGAAGCTGTAGCTCTTCTTTTGGATGAGAGCCTAACAAAAAAACAATACTGTTCAATAAGGGAGCTAGCTAAACATAACATTTTTCCTCATACAAGGAAGTGGCTAATAAAAAAAAAAGACTGCCATCCATCTGAAATAATTGTCTCAGATCGGACACATATGATCCACTCATTGCTTCTGGTAACTTATCACTTATAACTTATACTTCGGCTACATTTGGACATTTTAAATTATCAATTTAAATTTTCCTTTGATATGGAACTACAAACCGAAGAACAAATATAATGACAATAGAAATGAGGTACTTAAACATAATATTTTTATTATTCTACATGAATTATAAAAACAATTATTTAAAGCTAATCAAGCCTGTGATGAACGCAAATGGATATTTTAAAGCGTTTATTTATTAATAAATATATTTAATAAATAAATATATTAATAAAAATTTATTTATTAATAATTATATAGACAATAAAAAAATATATTTTTATGATTTTTTTACGGAATTTTATGTTGAAATACTAAAATAGGTAAATATTAAAAAAAAAAGAAACCATCGCCCCCCATTTTCTCAAAACAAATTCATTCTCTAAACAATTAATCATTAAAAACATCATTAAATAACAAAAGTTTAGTGAAATGTACAATAAGATGATAATAAAAAAAAACTTTTAATTTAAACAAAGAACCATTGCCCAAGCAAATCGGAAACTGATTTGTCTAAAATGGATTTTTTGCTTTTAAATATTTTTACCGATGTTTCGAAAACATCGATGACATCGATGTTGGCATCGATGTTTCTTCTCCTCTAAGGTCCATCGAAAGTGGAAACTCCAATTGAAAATATTTTCCAATTTTGGATGTTCTTTGGAGCATTCTGTAAAAATATATTAATTAGTATATATGTACATATATATATATATAAAGTTTTACAGTTTAAAGTTTAAAGTTACTTACGTTGACTTTTTTCATATGAAACTCATCGAAGAGTAAAAAAAATGGTTCGTCTTCCTCAATAATTGCCCTGAGATTGCCCTCAATAATGACGAATCTGTTCTTAAAGGATTCTTTACCATTTTCTAACCATATCATAGCTATATCTGATAGGTTTCCGCTAAGAACATCCAAAGTTTTAAAGTACTGTATTTTCACAACTTTTTCACAAAGTAAACAAATTAGTTGTTGGCGCCAATAAACATAGGGCTGCCAATGTATTAGCGATAGTATCGTATGTCCATACATCGTATGTCCTTCAAACGCACAAAAATCAAGAAATGCAATAAAAAATGTTTCTAATCGCTTAAACATCTTTTGATTTTGCTTATTTTTTGTAAGAGAATAAATCAAAAAAAAAACTTCTGTAAAAATGGATTTTTCAACATACGATACTTAATTTTTTTTTATACGATACTATCGTATTTTCATACAAATATAGATTTGTTCAATTTGGGTAGATGTAGTTTAGAAAATTGATCATTTTATTCCTAAAAGTGTATAATATTACAAAAAAAACTTTTTAAGTATTTCATTTAAGTCGAAATTTAAAGACAAATCATTTGCATTTATCATAATTAGGAAAAAATAGATTTTTATGGATGCGCAAATTTGAGCAATCAACATTCGAAAATTTATCCTTTGATTAAAAGGTTTTAATCATCACTAATTTTCATTGTGAAATGACGACGCGTGATAACGGATTTTGTTTCGCATGGAAATCGAAGCACACCTGATCTATAAAAAACATCATCTGAAACGGATCTTATTATAAACAAATATGTTTAAGTGCAAATTTTATAACTGCAAAGTAAGTAGTTTGATATATTTTTTATAATAAAGTTTGATACATTTTTATAACTGAGGGTATTATAAGTTTGTCCAAAAGTGTGCAACGTAGTGAAGGAGACATCTCCGACCCTATAAAGTATATATATTCTATATATGTCCGTCTGTCCGATCGGCCTACTATATCCTATATCTGTCATATAACTGAGTGATTGAAAATGGTATTTGGTAAAAATACCAACTGTGGTATTTTTGAAGATAAAACCTTGGGACTTTATTTTAATTTTTTATTGTAAAAATTGGGTTATATTATCATATTCTCATAAGGATCGGTCAACTTAATCCGATGTTTGCGATATATATCCGGTTTTAACTGCAAGGGTATATCAACGCGACAAGGCGACAGAGAGTTGCCCGGCCACAGCCGGTGGCGGAGTTAATAACGCAGGAGCCGGTGACGAAGTTAAACTAGACAAGCTTCTGTTTGTGATGCGAATTAAGTCCTTCATAGACCGAGAGTGTGTCTGCTTGTGTTTGTAAATATGTGCACACGTTTACCTGAGAGTGTGTGCGAAGAATAATGAGGCCTCCTTTGCTCTTCCTTGCGCTGCCTTTCGCGCCCTGCCTTTGTCTCACTCCAACTCGATACCCTGAACGAAAATATTTGGCAAATTTAATAAAACTCGAATGAGTTCAATTTGTGTTTTTAACATTTGGGAGGGATATTGAGTCTAAAATTGATGTTATGTTGATAAAATTAAAGAAGTTTGCTTGATATTTTAAAACTCAAGCCAAACTTGATACTCAAGAGGTATCAGAAAACCAATATAAATATATAAATATATGTATATATATCTGTAACAAATTCGAGCGGCGACTTTTTTAAAGTTCCAAAATATACAAAGAAATTATTAAATTAACGACAATAATTGAATTAAATCTCACAATAACCCAAATTAATAACAAGTGCCTGAAAAATTGTAAACAAAAAAGGTAAACAATTCCATCAGCTGTTTTCGTGTCTTCACCCTCCCCCATTCCATCGTTAGAGTAGGCATGCACAAGCCTCTTGCAGAACAACAAAAACTTAAAAGCAATCGGCGCTTTAAGTGACTCCGACTTAAATATACTCTGACACTTTCTCAGTATATTGATTTTTAATGATTCGTAAAAATATATATACACAAAACATTTTACTACTAACACTTAATCTTATTCCTAAATAAATTAAAAATGTATGCTGAAATAATAAAAAATATAATATAAAAAATAATATAATTTCTTTCGTCATTTCATCAAATAACGAATACCCGAATTTGGTTAGGGTAGCAAGCCTGAAAAGTAAGAAAAATCAAAATTTTGTGCGCTGGCTTCGAAACGAAATCGCACGCACACATACACCCGTGTATGTGAATGTGTGACACGCATACATACGAAGATCAACCGAAGCGCAGGCCAACCTTCTTCATCGCGCTCCGTTTAGAGACTGAGAAACAGAAAAAATTTAATGAGAGAATGAGCGTAAGATGAACGAACGATGAGCGTAAGAGAGCGTAAGAAATCCGCTCTGGGGCCTGCTGGGGCCTGTCGCAAGAAATTTTCGCGTCCATTTTCGTTGTATGAAATGGGTTGTCTATATGCTGTATGGTTAGTGGTTAAATATAGTAGTGTGTTTTCTGAAGCTTCTCATGTTCATTAAACAGCAAGGTATGTGAAACAAAAGAAAAGTTTTAGCGAAGTGTAAAACAAAATATTCAGAACCAAGTTAACAAAAAAAAAAACAATCTTCCAATGAAATTATTCCTTATACGAGTTTTTACAGTAGGTGCCAGTATTTTCCTTGCCTTGTTTGGCAAAATATTACCCCAAGAGAGCCAATCAGGGTTTAGACCTAGAACTTCTTTAAAGAAAAATTAAATTCCATCAAATTTTTGGTGAAAACAGCTTGTTGCCATGGTGAGCGTTAAGAGAGGTTATAATTTTTATATTCGGCTTCAAGGGCAGACGCGACGGATTTCGTTTCAATTTTGTTGCTTCAAACGAGGGAAGCTCTTCTAGGAAAAAAAAAATTGTTTTCTTTTTGTAGTGGAAAAAGTAGTGTGCGTTCTGAAGCTTATATTTTTCACATTTAACATCAGGGTAAGCATAAAATCAAAAATTCTCAGGAAGTGTCGGAGTTTGTATTGAAAAAGCCTACGGTTTTAAATAGTTTTTGTTAAGCTTATTTACTTTAGATACATATTAACGCATCAAACCAATTCCTATTGAACAAAAAGTCTGCTATGCTTATATTTTCCTGCTTTTCTAATGAAAAACGACAAGTCCCGAACGGCGCGAAAGTTTTGCCTCTAAAGAGGCCACGCTGCAGTCACCAACACAAACATAATGGCGCCATTTTTTCTCTGCAAATTTCTTGCATGGTTGTGTGTGTGCTACTGAAAATTTTAAGAGTTTTTGTACTCTTATTTATCGTCAAAACGTACTCTCATTTGTCGCCTCGCCACGCACGCGCAAACGCTTTCCACTTAGTAATTTTTTTCAGCCGCTTTCAGCTATTTAGCGCTTTAACCTTTTCCAATTGAAAATTTAATTAAATGTTGGTTCGAACAACAAAATACTACTTTTCTGATTTCTAAAACAGTTAAATAATTTTAATGATAATTCATTTGGTGGGTGATGCAAGAGGATTTGTGTGATGCTTCATTTCTTAGAAAAAGGGCAACAAAATGTAGCGCCCGTACAACCGTACCCTTCCACGCACTCCCCTGGAGTGACGTCAGGGCTTTTATGAACAACTACAACTAGGCTTAGGTGTTTTCCCATCTCTAATGTGCTCCCACCATTTTTATCGATAGTGAACACCCTGTAGCTGTTCATAAAAGCCCTGTCGTCAGTGACGACTCGTCACTCCAGTGGAGTGCGTGGAAGGCTACGGTTGTACGGGCGCTACATTTTTTGGCGCAATCCAATTTATTTGGACAATCCAATCTACTATTGATATTTTAGGTATTCTGATGTTTGGTTCAATAAGTTCTTCACAATCGCGGTTGCCACTTTAAAAATTTATAAAGAGCCCAAAAAAGATTGAGCCAATTTTATTAAAAATAAGCCAGATTTTATTTTATTAATTTTGATTTTTTTTTTATGAAAAAAAAATAAAAGACACTAAAAAAATTTAACATTAAAATTTTATCATTACAAATTAAAAACAAAAAAAAAACATGTTTTTCAATAAAAAAGCTTAATATCTAAGGCTTACGTTTTTTTTTTTTTCTCATTCAAGAGTTTTATCTGTCCGCAATAAGGGACAATAATTAAATGCTATGTGAGAACCTTGACAAAAGGAATTTGAGAAATACAAGTTATAATGGTCCTAATAAAATTAATTTTGATACATGATCACATTCTGGTTCCTCTCGATGTCGTAGATCTAACCTTACTTTCGGCCTCGCTGTGCCCCACAGTTGGATGCCATACGTCCAAACTGGCTTCACTATGGCCTTGTAAATCAGTGGCTTTACCTTCAGCAGCGTGACCGCGCCGAACCAATCGAAAAATACTACTTTTCTAAGAAAAATATACTAAAATATACTACTCCGATATGCACTAAATACTATAAAAATACCATACTAATTTTCGGTTAAAACGCCTAGAAATTTGAATATAATTTCATATTAGAATTTGAATAATACAAAAGAATAAAAGATATAAATAAATCAATAATAAAGGACTTATTATTTAAAAAAATAAGAGTGTTTATTTATTTCATTGTTTTTTTTTGTTTTAAAATTATTTAAGTCCTTAAAAATAAAAAAATAAAGAAAAAATAAACAGAAAATTCATTTAAGTCCTTAAATCTAAGCAAGTGGGTAACAATTGAGTATCAGGTTTCCTTGAAATCTTATGCTAATTCTAATCTAATCAGTCTGCCGATAGCATATGTCTATTTGGACTAAAATTATTGCAACCATGTTCTAATGATTGCTGTATATGCATAATATTTGCAACGTTTTCGTTTTTAAAACGATTACGATTTTTAGTTTTAATTAAATTATGATTATGGATGATTATGATTATGGATTATTATGAATTATGGTTATGGATGATTATGGAGAACACAGGCCTTCCCGCCTGAGAAACGCACAGTTTCATGTTAGAAATCAGTTGCTCCGGTATTCCGTGGTTCTGCATGAATTTGATTGTGTCCATATTGGCGGCACATTTATCGGCTACCGCACCGACCAATGTTCTGGTAAGCCGGGTGCTTGTTTTTATTTTGCCTAGCACCATTTTAATTCCCTCCAAAATGGCAGCCGATCCAATTTTTTTGATGCCACTTGACGCCTACAAAAAAATGTAATTAATTTCATTTTAATAAAATTAAGTACTTATTGTACTTACCGCTCGCAAATAAACAATTTTCAAGTGTCCCGCGAAATTGGACACCGCAATGGAAAATAATTTCCAATTCTTCATGTTATTTGGGGCGTTCTGTAAAAATATATTAATTAGTAAATATATATGTATATATAACAATTTTTATACTTACATTGACATGTCTTAGATGAAATTCATCGAAAATAATAAAAAATGGTTCGTCGACCAAAAGGAAATTCAAATTGCGAAAATGGATTTGCCATTTTCGAGAGTTTCTCTTCTGTTATTTAACCATTCCAGAAATGATTCTGGAATGTTCATATCACAAACAATTTTTAATTGTTTTACGCACTGCATGTTGAAATTCTCACTTTGCAATGTTTTGTTGGTGGAGAATTAGTGATGGGAATTTGGGACGCGTCATTTTGGAGCGTTGCCAATTAACCATAAGAAAGATAAAATCAAGAAAGAATAAAAAAGATTTTATTTGTGGCTACAAACACCAAAGTTTGCAAACTTGCATCAATTAAATAATTTACAAATTATTAAACAAACTACAAATAAATAAACAAAATGAATAATAATGGCACAGTAAGTACTTAAGTATTTAATGCTTGCTGAGGTATTATAGTTTTGATCAAAAGTGGCCGAAAAAGACATTTTCAATATTTTTTTTTCTCCAGTTCCATATCAACACGCTAAATCAAACCACAATCATACAACCAGCCGTTCGGATCCGAGTTGCCAAGTTTCCGAGATCCCAGTACGCTCCCATATAGCTAAAAAATTTCTATAATTTTTATGAAAACATGAATTTAATATAATATATCTGTTACGATATTCATAAACACTCATCAGAGAGAGAGAGAAAAAATGTTAATAACATTTTAATTTTTCGTCTTTTTCGCACAGTAGGTGCAGAAAAAACGCGCGCGACTTTTCTGCACCTACTGTGCGAAAAAGACGAAAAATCGTGCGAAAGAGATGGAACACGATTGAATGGAGTGTTGAAAAACGGTTTAAAAATAAAATCAAATTGAAATTTGAAATTTTTTGTTATTTTTAAATTAAAATTTAAACCTGTAAACTATATATATTTATAAAAATATTAATATTAATAATAATAGCCCGACAAAGGAAAACAAATCGCAATATAAGCCAATATTATTGCAGTATTATATTATATTATATTATAGCCGCATATTATATTATATTATATACAATATTATAGCCGCAATATTAGCTAAAAGAAATTGGAAATTAATCCCTAAGAAGATTAAGAGATAAGATTTGTATCTTATTTGTAAAATGCATATTTGTACCAATATCGGCTGCAAATGAGTTCTCAGTTCAGTTCTCAGTACTATCATTTGTGGACCCGTTTTTTATAATTCTTCCGCGAATAAATATTGTGTTTATTAATTAAGTGAATAATCGAAATTTATTTATTTATTTACATTTACTCTATTTAAATCTATTTATTTACATTTACTAAAACTATTAATTATTACTAAATTATTACTATTAATATTTACTAAAACTAAATCTATTATTACATTTACTAACTATTCCTATTCTAAATTTAATCTAATTAAAAGTAGGAGTTAATTTGGAGTAGGAGGATTAAAATTGGGTTGGGAATAGGAAGGAGTAGGAGAATTGGGAGGAGGATTGGGAAGAGGATTGGGGAGAGGATTAATGCGGGGAAGATTTACTAGCCTATCCCACCGGGCCCACAGTTCCCTCATCTTGGGCCCGGGCATGTAGGGGACACCCACCGTGCCGCAACATTTCTTATACTTAAAGTGCATCGAAAAGTTAGCATTCTTCTTTGTCAGCGGGCACCATGGACAATGGAAGCCCTTTGCCTCATCCAGGCACCCTTGGAAGTGCTGGTTAAGGAGCCTGACACTTCTAAAATCTTGGAAACAATAGGGGCACTGCTTCGGTTTATTCGTCCACACGCCCCCTTGCCCGTCCAAGTGCCACGTCGGGATGTCGGCGTGGCTCAAATTCAAATTAAGCTGCCGAGCGGGCACTTGGACCACCAACGGGCGCGGGGGCGTCGGGCGCGGGGGCGTGTGGAGCGGGGGCGTCGGGAGCGGAAGCGGGCCAGAGCGGAGTGGCGTCTTCGCAAGTGGCGACGGCGCTGGAGGGGGCGGGGCTGTCCCTTCGCTCGACTCGTTGTAAACAGTCATAGTCTGCGACAAAAAAATTTTAAATTATTTAACAAGAAAGAAAAGCTAACTTCCGGCGGTGCCGAAGTTGATATACCATTGCAGTTAAAACCGGATATATATCGCAAACATCGGATATAGTCGGCCGATCCTTATGAAATTTGGTAGGTCGGATCAACTGACCAAATATATAATCTGTACCAAGTTCCAGCTTTCTATTTTCAAAAACACGAGTTGGGTTAAAGTTGGGTCATTTCCGATCGTTCAGTTATATGGCAGCTATAAGATATAGTCGGCCGATCGTTATGAAATTTGGCATGTCATATTATTTTGCCAAAAATAGCTCTCATGTCAAATTTGAACTCTCTAACTCTAAAAACACCAAAGTTATACCATTTCCGATCAATCAGTTATATGGCAGCAATAGGATATAGTCGGCCGATCCTGGCCTTTCTGACTTATATACTGCGTGCAAAGGAAAGAAGGGTGTGTGCAAAGTTTCAAGACGATAGCTTTAAAACTGAGAGACTAGTTTGCGTAGAAACAGACAGACGGACAGACAGACGGACAGACAGACGGACAGACAGACGGACAGACAGACGGACAGACAGACGAACAGACAGACATGCTCATATCAACTCAGGAGGTGATCCTGATCAAGAATATATATACTTTATAGGGTCGGAGATGTCTCCTTCACTGCGTTGCACACTTTTGGACAAAATTATAATACTTACACCATAATTGAAAAATTGATACATATTGATATTGTTAAAAAATACAACTTTGTATACCACTTTGTATCACCGAAAAAGTTGTCACAAAAGTTTGCAAAAGAAAAGTGTGCAAAAGAAATGCAAAAAAGTTTTTTTTTTTGCATATGTTTTGATTTTGTTTTCATTTGGTAATACTAATTTTATGAAAATTCAAATTCAAATTCAAATTAATATTAAACCATTCATTAAACCCACTCATCTGTATAATCGCATCTTGTTGGATTGGGAAAGAGAATATAACTCTTTTTGTTTAGAAAGAAACAAAGGTTATTGCCTATTATTTCCGTTTGTTAATGCAAAACCTTGGTTCAAAGACAAAAACTGCAATTTAAACATCCGTTCAAATTTCCCGCTTCTATTAAAATATGACGATATATATCGGTTCTTTGAGCACGAACCAATAACAAATTACTCCTTTATAACTAAATTTTTACGTTCAGCAAAAATAGACTTATGATCAACATTTCATCAAATTGTATTAATACAATGGTATTAACTTAATACAAAAAAAAAAAAATAATAATAAATCACTTTTTAATTTTATTTAATTTAATTTAATTCACTTACTCGATACGTTGGAAACCCTTTTTTACGTATTTGACGTATCTACGTATTCGTATCTACGTATCACGTAAGATACGTGACGTATCTTCTTTTGAATTTTGTTTTGATTTCGATTTGGAGCAACTTTTTCTGCAATTTATTTTTTATTTTGAATTTCAAAACAAAAAAATGAATTTTATAAATACTTTGTCGCTTAACTTGAAATTAAAAGAAAGTTTTATTGAGTGGATAGGAAGGAGGGCAGACACGCTTCGTCAAGGGTTCACCATGATGGAGAGCAATCTCCGCTTTGTCATGGTGGACGAGCCCTTCTTCCTCATCTTCGACGAATTTCACTTGAAGTGCGTAAATGTAAGTATATAATAATATTTTATTTATTTATATTTTATTATATTATATATTTTATACATATATTTTATACGGTAAATGGGATGACCAGTGCATTCCAATCGTGCGTCCTATGACTTGGCATTATATTTGGGTTCATACCAAGCACTTTCCATGTATGAGTAATTGAAAAAGAGGTTGAACGCTTTAACTATAGCTTTATTTGTTCTTAACTTAAACCGATGTAGCTTATCAACAAATAAACCGCAAGCGTAACAAAAGTTATTGCGCTTATCACACATTCTTTAAAAAAAGGCGACGGCGGGGGCGGGGGCACTGCCTCCTTCTTCGTCATTTTGAGCATAAAGGTTAGAAACAAAGGTTTTGAGCATAAGGTTGAATCATGATTCAAATTTTTAACTTTGGTGTAAGTATTATTTTAGTATTAGTTTATTAAAATAATACCTTAAAACTAAACAATGTGTTAAAACTAAATAAAAAATTCATTTAAGTCCTTAAATCTAAGCAAGTGGGTAACAATTGAGTATCAGGTTTCCTTTAAATCTTATGCTGATTCTAATCTAATCAGTCATCAATTCGTCATCAGAGCCTAAATTAATATTTTTTATATCTGCCGATAGCATATGTCTATCTGGACTAAAATTATTGCAACCATGTTCTATTGATTGCTGTATATGCATAATATTTGCAACGTTTTCGTTTTTATGGAATGTTCCGGGATGGTCTCCCACTCATCGCGATACTGTTGTTTGCTCATTTCTTTCAAGATAATTTGCAATATAAAAAATGCAATCTTCAAAGTTAGTTGTCAAGCATTTGTAAAAGTGTGGCTAAACAGAAAATACCATGGAATACCATAAAATCGAGCAAATATACCATTATATACCAATATACCAAAAATATACAAATATGCCAAATCTGAGCTGATTATATACCAAAAAGTATATAAAATACCATATTCGGTCACGCTGACCTTCAGCTTCAGGTGTGATCTTCGTCCAATCAGCCAGTATAGCTGCCGCAGCTTCTCTTGCACTGGATAGTTGAGCTCCTGATAGTTGTAGAGCAGTCGTGGCGAATTTAGGTCCACCCAGTCCATGTAAACGAAAAGATCCAATAAAATTTGCTAATTTTGGATCAAACTAATGCAGCTCAATCCGCAAAAGTACCATCAACTTCCATCCAAAATAAACAAAATAAAATGTAATAACTTAATAACTTTATTTTTACTTTTTCATATTGGCACCAAATTGTTCTTGGGAAAAATTTGAAAGTGTTGGGGATGATGCGGTGGAAAATGATGATCCATTTTGCAGCGCGTCCCACTCCTCCCACAATTGTTGCATTTTGGAGCCCGGGGCATACTTTACAATCACACCCTTGCAATTAAATTTTAAATGCTGTGAGAAGCGTGTTGTTTTTTTTGCTGTGAGGGCACCACTCGCAGTGGTGCACCTTAGCCTCTTTTAAACAGCCGAGGAAGTGGCAATTAAGGGCATTAAAGCCCCTGAATATTTCGAAACAATATGAAACATTCTCTCCCACTCGTTGTCCATATGTTCCAACTCGCATCTTTGTGCCAGGTGGGCACGGTGGGATTTGTTAAGTTTAAATTGAGCTCCTGAGCGTAGCTCACGTCCATCACGAGCGGCGTCTTCGGCGCGTCCATCGGCCGCAGCGGCTCCACCGTCATGGGCGGCGTCTTCGGCGTGTCTACCGGCCGCGTCGGCTCCTCCTCGTCAATTAATTCCTCCCAGGTCATGGGAGTCTTCGGCGTCTTTGGCTTCTTCGGCGGCGGCTCCACCACGTCGTCCTCCTCGTCAATTAATTCCTTCAGGTCATGGGAGTCTTTGGCGTCTTCGGCTGGTTGGTGGTAACGATAGTAACATTCTAGAAAAAAACAAATTAATTGCAATAATTACAAAATAAACATTAAATACTTACGCAGTTCTTTACATTAAACATATTAAAATGAAAATTATATAAATAAAAATGAACTGAAAATGAAAATGTTGCATTTTTAGCAATTTGTAATTTCGATTGCAATGACAATAATTTTAAAAATTAAATAAATTAAAAAAATAAATAAAAATAAAATTAAATAAATTAAATTCTATTACTAAAACTATTACTATTCAAAATTAAATCTAATTAAAATTGGGATGGGAATAGGAACTATTAGGAGTAGGAGGATTGGGAGGAGGATTGGGGAGAGGATTGCGGAGAGGATTGGGGGGATTAGTGGGGGGACGATTAATTAGCCCATCCCACCGATTAATTAGGCACCACTGGCAATGGTACCCCTTCCCCTCTTCGAGGCACCCTTCAAAATGCTGCTTAAGGGCTTTGACGGTCTTAAACTCCCTGAAGCAGTAGGGACATTGCTTCTCTTTGCTCGTCCAAACGCCCCCTTGCCCGTCGAAGTGCCACGTCGGCATGTCGGCACCGCTGAGATTGAAACGAAGCTCCCGAGCGGGCACTAGCAACATCAACGGGCGCGGGGGCGTCATTACTGTCGGAAGCGGAAACGTAATCGGGAGCGGAGGCGTCATCGGGCGCGGGGGCGTCGCGAGACTAACGAACAGCAATTGATTTTTATATATATAGATATGTCCGTCTGTCCGATCGGCCTACTATATCCTATATCTGTCATATAACTGAGTGATTGAAAATGGTATTTGGTAAAAATACCAACTGTGGTATTTTTGAAGATAAAAGCTTGGGACTTTATTTCAATTTTTTATTGTAAAAATTGGGTTATATTATCATATTCTCATAAGGATCGGCCAACTTTATCCGATGTTTGCGATATATATCCGGTTTTAACTGCAAGGGTATATCAACGCGACAAGGCGACAGAGAGTTGCTCGGCCACAGCCGGTGGCGGAGTTAATAACGCAGGAGCCGGTGACGGAGTTAATGACGCAGGAGCCGTTGCCGGAGCCGGTGCCGCAGGTGTCCACTGAACTAAGTGAAAAAATAGGAAATATTGCGAAGGACACATGGCACAAGGACGGGACTGATAAAATATGGACGACAAAGGGGGCGCCGTGTCCCTATTGTTTTACAAAATTCAAAACGTGCCTTAGCACTCCCAAAATATATCACTGCCTTTGGTGGCCGTATTCCAAGGCGCTCCCAAACTTTGGGATGCATTTGAGGCACAAAAAATTTGATTCTTCTTCATTTAATTTGGGTGCTGATCGCGATGGGTCGAAAAACAGATTTGTCCACGAGTTTTTTAATTTTTCATTAGACGATAATGTGTCTAAATTTAAAATTTGTGGTCGTACCTATAAAGGGCACTACTTCACGAATTTGAAAAGACATTTGCAGGAGGTACATCCAGAAAATTATAAACGTGAACTGGAAGAAAAAAATCCCAACAAGCCACAAGAAGAACAAATTTTCCATTGCTCTTTCTTCTTTTGAAGTACAAGAAGCTTGTGTGCAACTTGTGACCGAGGAGAAGGTGCCCTTTGCTTTGCTGGATTCGGCTCCTTTTAAGAAGTTGACGGAACAAATTTTTTGCGGCTTGGACATGAACTCCATAACATCTCGCAACGATATGAATCACGTAAGCGAAAAGTACCACAACTACATTGCGAACCCCGATTTATAGGTAAAAAAATTAAATGCATAACATTACACTTAAAAATTACAATACTATTTTAAAATTATTTTTAGGCTGGCCATTTCTTTACAAGGGCTACCCCAACCTCTACTGGATGTGCCAACAAGGTGGTACTCAACATACACTATGTTGAAAAACGTATGCGTATACAAGGAGTTTTCAGAAGAAAACCTAAGTGAAACATTGCAGTGAAACGTTCATTAATGCGAAAAATACTAGCCCCTAATAAAAAGGTAATCGCGTATTGTAAAAGTAATGCAATAATTATTCTAAAATAATTTATATTTATTTTTAGGACAAAAAAACTACTATTTTTTGTAAAAAAAGAACTGGAAGTTTCATCTGAAAGCCAAAGTCCGTCGTTAAGTCAGATTGATGGAGCATCCCAGAGCACATGTTCTCTACTGAAGGATTTCCTTAGCTTCATTGAGGTGAACTCGGAAAATGAGGAATCCGATGATGATCCTGAGTTCAAGATGGCTATGTCGGAGATCCACAAATACTCTCCTAAGCAAATTGGACTGCATGAGAATGTAATGAAATACTGGGAAGGCAAAAAGCTTACATATCCTCGTCTCTAGTGTTGGGTTGCTCATGAGTGAGTGAACAAAAATGAGTTCTCAACTCAACTGAGCGAGCGAACATGTTCCTTCCTTTTTGTTCTTTTTTGTTCACTTGCTCATTTTTGCTCACTTGCTCATTTTTGTTCACTTGTTCACTTACTCCTTTGTTCATTTGTGCTTAGTTACTCTTTTTTGCGCATTTTGTTCTCATTCAATAAGTACAGAATTTAAACCGAAAATTTTCAAAAATGAGCAAGACGTTGCGCAAAAATGAGCAAGTCGTTGCGCAAAAATTAGCCTTTTTGAATTCTGCTTTGTACTGTTATTGTGCTTTCTTTACTTCAACATTTCTATTACCGCCAAAACTGTTTATAATTTAAAAAATAATAATATGTCGTGCATAAGAAAGTTTAGTGAGATTTGGAATCATTTCGATGATTTGGGAAACCAGCAAGCCAAGGGCAAATTTTGCAAGTCCATTTTAAGCTCCAAATCTAAGAGCACTTTGTCCAGACATCTGAAGAGCAAGCATCCAGCAGCACTTGAGCCCGTCGCACGCCAAATCGATGACGACAATGTGGTTGCTGTGCAAAATGCCCAGCCAAAGATCTCCACATTTGTGCACAGGCCTGTTTCGCAAAATAAATTGCAATGCCTCGACAAGCAAGTGGTTCGTATGATTGCCAAAGGTCAACACGCTTTGTGATTGGTAGATGAGCCGGAGTTTAAAAAGCTGATTACTGACGTGTCGAACTGCACTGGTTACAAGCTGCCCACAAGAAAAACTTTAACCAATGCTTTAATTCCAAAACTTCAAGATGAACTCAAAGAAACAATAACTGAGAAGCTTCGAGAAGCACAAGCGGTTTGTTTGACCACAGATGGATAGACATCTTTAACAAATGAGAGCTATATGACCGTCACCGTTCACTTTATTGACAAGGAGTCAACAAGCCTCAATTCATATATGTTAGCTTGCCGATCATTTCCGATCAGGCACACATCTGAAAATCTTTGCCAATTTTTGCAGACCATCATTTCAGAATGGAATATCAAAAACAAAGTGGCGGCAATTGCTTCAGACAATGCAGCGAATATTGTCAGAGCCATTCAACTAGGCAAGTGACGACATATTGGGTGCTTTGCTCATATATTAAATCTAATTGTCCGGAAGGCTCTAGACGGAATTGGCAATGTGAGGGCAGAAGCAAAATTAATAGCTCAATATTTTAACAGTAGCTCAACTGGATTAAAAAAATTGGAGGACATGCAAATATTGTTGGATAACTTGAAATTTGATACAAATACAACTATTGTCGAATTCGTAAAATGCATACAAACTGATATGCATACACGATTTCAAGATTGTGAATCGAATGTTTTGTATGCTGAAAGCACCATTTTACATCCCAGATTCAAAGGAAGAGTTTTTAAATCTGAAGAAGCATAAAAAAAAGCAGTTCATGATTTAAAAACAAAACTGGTATCTTTTCATTCGGCTACTCCTCATACTGAATCTGTTCGGATGGATAATGCCTGCCAAGTAAAGGATAATGAAAATGACAACGACCTAGATAAATATCTAGCCGAGAAGTACATCCTGAGAACAGATGATCCATTGGTCTGGTGGGATCAGCGGAATCCCAATATTCGCTGTTATACACATATATGCTGAAGCGGCTTTGTATAATGGCCACATCTGTGCCTTGTGAACGAATATTTTTAGGTGCAGGCGAAACAGTTCGAAATAGACGTTCACTGCTTAAATCATCTAATGTAAAAAATCTTATGTTTTTGCATATTAATTTGTAAGCAATAAGGTATGTATAATTAAATTTCCGAAAAGTGCATATTGATAAACGTTCTTCTCATTATAGCGCGAACTCATTCATCCATAAAGGAACTTATTTAATTATTTTTATATGCCCAATGAAGGGAGCAAAAGTTTTGCCACAAATTAAAATGCAGAGATATCGGTAAGTTTAAAAATTAAACATGTTAAATTTTAATAATAATAATGATTTCATTGCTTGTAGCATATTAAATTTATTTGAAAATTCAATTATCCATGAAGGATTTCGTTTAACTATTTTTAAATGCCCAATGAAGGGAGCAAAAGTTTTGCCACAAATTAAAATGTAAAAGTATCGGTAAGTTTGAAAATTAATTATGAAACATAATCTATTTTTGAAAAGTCGTTGAGATGCAGTGCTCATTGGCTTGGTAATGCACTGAACAACCAGTGAGCAACTGAGCAAGTGAGCAACTGAGCAGTGAACAGTGAGCAAGTGAGCAATATGAGTGAGTTGACTCTTTTGAAAAAAAAGAACAAGTTAACATGTTCACCTAAAAGAGCAGTATTGACACAACACTACTCGTCTCTACCAACTAGCAAAATTGTTGCATAGTGTGCCTGCTACCCAGGTTTCGGTTGAAAGAGCATTTTCTGCACTGAAAGTGGTACTTTCGGATTTACGGTGTAACTTATCATCCGAGTCCATAAAAAAAAACAGTTTTTTTTTAAAACTAAATAAATGTTCTTCAGGAAAAAAATTGTCGAGCTAGAATTATTTTATTCTAGTCTGCCGAAAAATAGACAAAAAAATTTCAATATAATCGAAAGAATTTTAAGAAACCCGGTGTGTACTTTTACATGGTTGACCCACACTGGAAATTTTTTAGTATAAATATAACTAAATAAATAGAATTATTGAGGAATCCTTGATTATGTCCTTTAAGGACATTCGATCATTTGAAAGGTACTGAGCCACAGATCATAAATACGTTACCCGTTTTTTAATAGTCCACTGGGTTCAGAAGTTATTCGCATTCAATTTTTATAATAAAAATTGAAATATAACTCTTTTTTTAAATTTTTATAATAAAAAATAACTGTACCTATTCGCATTCAATTTTTATAATAAAAATTGAAATATAACTCTTTTTTTAAATTTTTGTAATAAAAAATAACTGTACCCTTGCACGCTTCGCTGTGGCATATTGTGGTATGCCACATTGAAGAAATAAGAAATAAACAAGAAAGGAAAGCTAACTTCGGGGAGATAGCCGAAGTTGATATACCCTTGCAGTTAAAACCGTATATCTATCGCAAACATCGGATATAGTTGGCCGATCCTTATGGGAATATGAATATATAATCCAATTTATTACAATACAAAATCTAAAAAAAGTCCCAAACTTCTATCTTCAAAAATACCAAAGTTGGTATTTCTACCAAAAAACATTGTCGATCGTTCAGTTATATGGCAGCTATAGTTGGCCGATCCTTATGAAGTTGACTAGGTCGGATTATCTGACCAAAAATATAATCAGTACTAAGTTACAGTTTTCTATATTCAAAAACACGAAAGTTGGGTAATTTCCGATCGTTCAGTTATATGACAGCTATAAGATATAGTCGGCCGATCCTTATGAAATTTGGCATGTCGTAATGTTTTGCCAAATAGCTCTCATGTCAAATTTTAACTCTCTAACTCTAAAAACACCGAAGTTATACCATCGCTCATATCAACTCAGGAGGTGATCCTGATCATTAATATATATACTTTGTTGGGTTGGAGATGTCTCCTTCACTGCGTTGCACACTTGTGGACAAAATTATAATACCCTCTGCAAGGGTATAAAAAGAATAATTTTCAAATTCATTTAATTCTGTAATAATTGTGGGTATACAATATTCTTCGTTTTTCCATTCTCCGCGTAAATATAAAGACATTCTGGTTTTCCGACGCGGTAACACGCAACATATAATTGTCCGTGTGAAAAACAATCTGCGTCCAAATCTAGACCACACAACTCCAGAGATTGACCTTCAGCTTTATTAATGGTCATTGCGAACGCCAAACGAATGGGAAACTACAATCTCTTGAACTGGAACGGTGTATCAGTCGGGATCAGAGGAATCCTAGGAATGAGGACATCTTCACCCTTGAAAGGACCAGTTATGATCGTTGCTTCTACTACGTTCATCAATTTCTTGACTGCGAGTTGCGTAACGTTGCAGAGTTCCGGTTGATTTATATTCATATATTCCGGAGCATGATAATCGGCACACCTATTTTTAATTTCAATATGTGTGGTGGCATTCCAGGCAGATCAAGTGAGATTAGAAATTCCGTAGGGTAATTAACTGCTTCCGTGGCATGACGTCAAGGGTCTGACCGATCCCCCTGCCGAGACGTTAAGGGCCTGGCCGATCCCCCTGCCGAGACGTTAATGGCCTGGCCGATCCTGCCGAGACGTGCAATGCCCGGCTCATCCCCGTGCCTCATCATCATAAAAATTTAAAAATAATTCTTATTCTTAATTATTATTATAAAAATTGAAAATAAGAGTTATATTTAGATTTTAACAATAGAAATCGAAATAAAAGTTTATTGTGTTTCCGGATTCACCGTTAAAAATAGGTATATGTGTCCTTTTCCCACTCCCCGCAAAGGCTTTTGTGTGGTTCAATTTGTTTGAACTCATAAGTCTTATTTGCAGTCCCCGGTTAATGCAGAAAAATCCTGTATTTAAAAGAGCGTTTTCCAAGATGCCTCCTCTGGCATCAAGCGTGTTGTTACCCGAAATACTAGATATGGTATTAAAATCGCCACCTATAATAGCAGTACCGTTCAGTTCAGACGCAATAGAAAATAAATTCTTTTGAACAAGATTCCAAAGATCTGTGTCAGGATTGGGTGCGGTATAGATACTAAAAATGTTTATGTTGTTTTATAGATTGGTTGTACAGACACCAGCTGCTTCAATATTAATTTAATTTTCCTAAAACGTATATGTTTTTTTAAATAAATTCCAACGCCTCCATACCCGTCGGCACGAGCATGATACAATTATACATAATAATTGTATCATGGTACTGTTCCAAATCAAAGTAAAACGAATACTGTGTTACTCCATTTGAAAATTATACTTTAATTTTACTTTTACCTTTTTAGGGGGTACACAAATAAGCACATTTTAAAAACAACAATTTCTACAATTGACACCAACAAACACTTAGTACTAGAGGTTCAGCAACATCGAGGTTTAAACACAGCGATGTTTTCGATATTTTTCAAGCATCGATGACAATCATCGATTTTTTTTTTAAATTTAAGTAAAAATTTTTAAAATGATTGATATACACATTCATGGTTGTATTAAAAATAAAAAAAACAAAATATTTTTTGTGCTTTATGCACTAACTTAAAATATAGATAATTTGAGATCAAAACCGTCTTTAAAATAGTCCAATGGACAATGATCAATGGTCAACAGTCAAAAAATTGTGGTTTTTGTTAATAAACATAAGTTTATCAACAATATCGGGCTTCAGGCGAGTCCTGCGGACAGAAATTATTTGCCCAGCATTGCTAAAGGCCCTTCCTGACTCGCAGGATATGGCAGGCACACACAAATATTGTTTTGCGATTTCTTTGAAGGGCGTTCAAAGATTCTTGAAAGTATAATTATATACGTACCATATAGTATAAAATACGAAAGTATAGTATATAATTCCTGAAAGAATCTTACCTTCCAATATTGTAACGGCTCGCAGACTTTCGGCTCGGTTATTGATTCAGATCGCGGTGTTGTGTTTTGAGCTTGCAATTTTGTTTGCAAATGTTTAAAAAAGCTCGAAGGCTCCGACTCGAAGGCATTTTCGACGCAGAAAACTTAACTCAAACTTCAATTAAAATTTCTTAAACTTAATAACTTAACCGCTCGTTCCAGCGGGTTCCACTGCTGGAACCCGCCATAGAAAATTTTTCTTTGTATGAGATGTCCCATCTATGTACTGTATAATCTTTGGTTCGAGTTATGTTTCCGGTTATGTTTTTCGAGTTATGTAAGGCATCGCCGCAGGATGGAAAATTTCGACACTTTTACCAGACTCTATCTTAGGGTAAGTTATTTTTAAGACCCTAAAGAATTTTATCAGATGTCCCCCCTTAAGCCTTAAAATTTAAGGTAACGACGTTGTTAGATCCTTTTTTTAAGGACTTTTAAAAAATGGCTTTTGGCCACAAAAAGTGGTCGGTGGCCCTATAGTGGGACGTAACGGGAATGCAAAGCTGCTTGTCAGCCCTTGAAGAATTAAGTGTGGGAGATTACTCGATGCTTATCTAAAATTCAACACATAATCGATCGAAATACTTATATATAACACATAAAAAATACCTTTTTTTAAAAAGCGATCCATATCGATTTTATTGTTTTTATTAGAACAACCAGGACACAAATATAATTTTTTTTAGCAATGTGAGACGCCAACTATGATGTCTCCATTCAACAACTATTAAAGGTGTCTGCTGCTATCGGTGGTGGCAGCCAATCATCGATAGTATTTTTAGAGAACACAGGGTTTTTCTTACACTTTCTTACCTTTTTTAAATTTAAACAGGAAAATACGAAATTCGTATGAATTTGTATTACCTGATATAAAAATTTCCCGCTAATTTATTTAAAAAAACTAGTGTGACCAGGAATTTTATACCTAGGGGATTCCCTACCTTGGAATGCATTACCTGGTCACACCCAAACATTGGAGGAAATTTTTTACGTTATACATCTTACATTTTACATTTACATTACTCGAGTAGAATTATTATGCTTTCAATTTGAAAGTTTGAAATCGTTAACCGTTTCGACACAGCGTTTTGTGGGCAACTTTAGAAGTTTCATATTTAATCTAGGGAATTAAAAAAATATATTTGTTGACGTGTGTCTAACATATTATAAATATATTATTGACGCGTGTATATATTACTAGAATCAATTTTATTTATATTATTGAGGATTTAAGTTTATTTTAGTAAGAACTTAAATTCTTTGGAAACTTCTTTTTTGGCAAAGAAACAACGCACCTAGTATAATATGTTAAAAATAAAATTTATCTGCAGAAATTTAACCCTAAATTAAATACTTATAAAGTTTATTAACAACTAAAGGAATAAGTTTATCAAATAAATTTAGTTTTAGTTTCTGTAACTTACACTTCTAGTTTCTTAAAAAATATAACAAAGGCCACTGATGTCTTATGGCTTTATAACTTTGTTGGTTAGATTTATATTCGTATTCTTCTTGGATGAATCACACTTCCTTCTGTAATATAAACATGTTTTCGCACGGTTTGAAATCTCCAATCACCATTACTGCACAGTAGCCTAACAAAACAAAGAATTTTATCTGGCAGATGCCAAAGATATTCCACAACCGGAAAGGTCCCCGATAAGATTGTATATATTTTAAAAAGCCCGTGACGTCACTGCATGAAATGGCAACTTTTTCCCAACTACAGGCGAGAACCAGCTTTTTTTTTTTTATGTATATCTATATCTATCTTAGATAGCCCCCGAAGTGGGCTTAGCACCGGTAATTGCCATACAAACAGTGAACAATGTAAATCAGTTCAATCGTGGTTGGGATGCTGAGATAAGGAGACGGCCGTGTGTTTTTAATGGCGTATATAAGTCCCGCACCACAGCGGTTCTGGCAATTAGTCTCGACCAAACCCCAACGACTGAGCTTCCCGCAATCTCAGAGCACAAATCCAAAATCTAACAATGAAATTCGCAATTGTTCTATTGGTAGCCAGCATTGTTTGCGTTAGCAGCCAGGTGAGCCGGAGGAGAATTATTTGTGTAAAAAAGGAAGCTAAATAATCTCATTAAACAGGCTTCACCGTCGGGTGGCATCAACCCGTTCGCCGCTGCCAATCCCTACGCGGCCGCCTTTAATCCCTTCCTGAATGGAGTATTCGGCGGAGCCGGCACCGGAGCCGCAGCTGGTGTTGCTGGCCCAGTGGCACCTGTTCCTCCCTTCGGTGGCGCCTCAATTTCCACCTTCTTCCAGTCGGTGGTGATCCAGCGCGAAGCCGAACGCCTGCTGGCCCAGCCCGACTTCCCCGCCGATCTGTCCGAGCGCGTCCAGGATGTGGTGGCCAACTCTCAGGAGGCCATTGCCAACTGCAACAACGCCACCTTGCCCTGGCTCCAGATCCGCTGTGTGAAGCCCCTGCTGACCAGTGCCAAGAGCCAGCTGAAGACCATCGACGACGAGTGGCAGGCGCGCCTTGCCGCTGCTGCCACCACCGCTGCTCCGGTTGTTGCATAGAAGATTGCTGCACCACCACTTGCCCTCTCCACTTCCTGATCCTGCTGTTTAACATCCGATATTATCTTTGACTAGCTAGCGGCGACCATCGACCAACAGAGATGCAATAAAATTTAAATAAGCTCAATGCAGGAATTCCCTTTTCCTTTGTGTGTGTCCTGGGTGGGAGTGTCCTGACCTACGCCAGGACAGGCTTTGATGTGGCTGGCCGAGCTTTGCATTCCGGCGCTTTATTAAATTTCCCATCGAGAATTACAAATTTTGATGTTGCCTCCTTGACTTGCCCTTGCTTTTCCGGGAGATTTTTGGTGGGTGGCGCAAATACTTGACTGCTCACGTCACCACATAGAATGTGCCAGTTATGGGTTAACAAGATGGCCAAAATAAAAGGCTAGAGCCAGTATTAGTTAGGGTTTTCGAATGTAACTCATAAATAGAATTTGATAAGTTGGAAGGAAAAAACGAGAATGAATTTATAAGATGGTAAGCACTGAATTTCTTATAAAAACATTTTCATAAGACAGAACTTAACTTTCAGCTGTATTTAATAGAAAATAGTATGAGAAAAAGGCTAAAACCGGTCACCACTACCTCCGCATACTTGAGTCGATCTGGGCATCGCAGGAACATGACGCATTTTCCCCAAATATTTGCTCTACGTTTGACTTTGCCCTCCTCCACTTTGGAAGGGTTATGACAGCCCTTTTATTTATCCTCCGATTGGCACTGGCGAATTGTTTCCAGTGCATGATTTGGCTCCCAATTGGCCCTCTGCGAGGGTGGAGACCGCTCAGTGAATTGCAGCGCCAATGTTGATTTATGTGGCAGGGCAGCTTCAATTATCCAACAATGTCCTCCCAACGTCCTGCCATTTCAATTCGATTCGATTCGATTTGATATGGCATTTGCATATGAATCAAATCCGAATGCCAAGCCAGGGCCTCTGGTTATTAAATGGCCTGCCCTGACGAGTCAGAGACTGGCCATAAATGGCGGAGTGCCGGATAAGCCAGCTACTGGCTGTTTGGATTTAAATTCAGATTCAAATATGTAATTAAATGTAAATTTCAAACACACGCACAAGACACACAGTACCCCCGGAGCCTGGAAGGAGAGCAAAGTTGGAGCCACTTAATTGAAATATTTCAAGATTGAAACTTGAGAAACAGTGTTGTCATTATTACAACAACCAGCCGTAGCAGGAGCGCCGCAACTTTGAAAAGTTCCGTTTAGTGTTAGCCGCGAGCCTTTCAAAATACCCCGCCCCTACAGGCCCAACCTAAAACCAACCTCCCCCAAAACTAAAACCAAACTCAGCCACCCCTAAGCCCTGTTTTGGTAATGCAAAAGTTGCGGCATTTGAAATTCACGCAGCAAAAAATGGTACTGCCGAGGCACAAAATAAAATCTCGCCGCATTCGGGCTGCCCAACTAAATATATATGTACATGGGAAGGTGTGTGTATATCCAGTCCAGAATTGGTTGGCCAAAACAAAAAGAGAAAGGCAGTGGGAACGGGGACCGGGAAAGCTCTGAAAGTGCATGTATGTAAATTTGTTTTGGGTTTGCGGCTTTTGTTTTTATGCAAAAGTTGTGAGTGTCCCCCAAAGTAGGCAACACAATTTCTGCGGCTTTTCCCTCTGCCAGAGTTCGTTAGTTCACTCCGTAAAATCGGTTTAAAATCAGTGCAGATCCAAATCGAATGGTGATGAATCACCGCCTGACCTGTTGGTGTTTATCGCCGGTTTGCGTTTAACACCCTATGAGCCACTTGGCTACTGTTGTTTGATCTTCAGGTGCCACTTCCGTTGGGCGCCGATAAGAAAGTTATCTAAATACGCCCAGAATATATGGCTTACAACATAAAACATAATTAGGTTGAGGCTATCGAGCTTTGTTGCATCTCTAGATAACACAGATAATGGAGGCTGTAAACTATATCGGGGTACAAACAAGATAAAGCCCGAGGAGGGCTAAACAAAATCTTCGGAATTGTACTTCAGTCAACGAGTTAAGGCTTTCAGAAAATGTCTGCTTCCACGGTGATCGCATTGTGCCTCTTGGCTGTACTGGTGGGTTTTCAAAATATTATAGTTGGACTAACTCTTAACTCTTGTTTTTCGTCCAGACTGTGTATACCTATGGTCAGAGTTCCCCCACGGATTTGGCCCTCCGATGGGCCCAGGAGGAAGTGAACACCTTTGAACTTATCGCCCGAGAAAAGCTACCTCCAACAAACGCAGCTCAAAGTGAAGCAAATGATTTGGTGGATTCGTTGAAAATGGCAGTTTCGCACTGCAATATTGCACTTCAATCCAGTGGAAACTTGACCCAGCACGAGGCCTGTGTTAAGTCTGTGACAACTTTTGCGAAGTCATCTTTAGGGGAGTTGGCCAGCGAGCATTGGGCCGTTTATGGAGCAAGCTCCGGGGCATCGCGAATCCATTTGTTTTGGTAGATTTTCAAAATTAATGAAATTTATAAGCCATTGGTTTTAGGACAATTTTGTTAATCAAATCGAAGTTGTCATCAGAATAATCAGTTTAAACATTCAAAATAAACTAAATGTTATTATAGTTTGTTTTTCTGTGGGTCGAGTTTAAAAGAATTTAATAGCTTTTTGTGATATTCTGAAGTTTTTTGGAATATAAACCTATTAAAAACACATACACACACTGTATACAATGAGTTGGCTGTCTTTAATTTGTTTTACATCTATTATGCCATTTCTGGTGATTTGGGCCTCACCTCCGCAATGGGACCGCCTGGCGTTGGAAATGGCCGCGGAAAAGAACATTACCACTGAGTGGCGCATCCAGGAGGCATGGAAGGCAACCATTGCATCGGATACACAACTACATGAGTACTACAATGAAATGAAAAACACAGAGAAGGAGAAGGCCGAACGCGTTTTGAGACATGCCTACGATGAGGTGAACAGGTGTGTGTACGAGTTCTACATGGGATGGCCGATGGAGAGGTTCACCGATTGCATGAGGCATGCCACCAGCATTCACCTGACCAGGTTGAAGAACATCCGGAAAGCTACCGACTACTTAGCCAAGCGGGCGGCTAGCGGAGCGAGCAGACTTAAAATCTGGCACTGAATTGGAAGGCTATGGAATTGGCTCCTGGTTTCGGTTTCCCCAATCGCTGGCGGGCGACAAGTCTGTTTTCTTTGTGCCCTCGCCCCTGTACTACTGTGGCCTGTACTACTTTAATTAGACAGTCAACTCGGGACTCGTGAGTGCAGTCTCATCTCTCTGTCTGGGAGGTTGGTGTGGATGCTATAGTGGGTTGGGATAGTGGGCGGCTCCTGCTCAGAGCCAGTCTAGTGCTCATTAGGCAAATGTGCGCCAGTGGGCGGGTTGGGGCACGAACTGTTTCGTAATTATAATCATTAGACGCGAGACAAAACAGGCACAAAGCAAATAGCGACATTAGCTGCGTGGAAATGTGTGTCAATGAAGATGAATCGGGCCGGCGTCCTGGGCCCAGGCACTCTGCCGTGGTAGGGCGCTCCTTGACGAGGCAGAAATGAGCGAGTTTTGAGGCGCTGGCTAATGAGAATTCTTGGTGTGAGTGTCGAAAATATGCAAATTTTCATTTGAAGGTTCAATAGTTTGGCACAGCTTTCATTGCTCATTCGAAGGATTACAGACAGTAGAACAATATTGATTGTGATTTAATTAAACTGAACCTATAGTTATTAAATGAGTATCTTTCTAATCTGCTACCTTTGGGGTTTTTAAAAATAGTTTTTTAAAAATAAATTTTCTTCGAAAACTAAATTTTTGATTTTATTTTTTTTTTTACATTTTTGCATCAATTTATGATGGTTGCACCTCTCGTTTTATTTCGTATTTTTGTGCCTCTTGTAGGCATTGCTTTAGTATTTTGGTTTCTGGCTTAAGCCTTTGATTCTGCCTCAGATGTGGTTTCCGTATCGGAGGCAGGCGCATCCGGTTTGGGCTCATCCGTGTTGCCGCACACACACATGGGACACTGTCAGGACCAAATGAAAATGAAAATGCATATTAAAGTATATAGGGACTCATTCAGGATCTCACCTTTTCCTTCAGCACAAGGCGGTACTTGGGATGGCTGGGTTGGAAGAATGGGAAAATATTTATTTTTGGTAAACTAAACTATGTAATCAATATTCAGGATTTGGATAGCCCATTACTTATATGACATTAAGGTAAAAAATATGAAAACTCGAGACTCGTACTTACCTAATTCCATATACTATAGGATTGTAAACCGCGCTCGTCTTGGCGAAAGTGGCTCCCCAAATAGTAGTCAGAGGCGTAAGGCCGTCGATTTTAAACAATCCAAAGTAGCAGATGACCAGATACGGCGTCCAGGCCATAAACCACAAGGAAATGGTGGTCAAGGCGACCTTGGCCAGTTTTCCCTCGGCGCTTTTGTCGCAGTCCTCAGAGCTGCGCAACGATTTCACATTCATCTTCTTGGCCTGCTCCCTCATGGCCTTTTCGTGGGCGGCCACGGCGGCGATAATGAACCAATATGAATAGCAGATCATAAACAACGGGGTGTAGTAGACGAAAAGCGAGTACGTTATCAGGTAGGATCGCGGGTTCCACTGGCGCGTCATATAGTCGATGCTGCAGGCAGTCAGATTTCCCTCCGGCACGTAGCTACTCCAACCCAGAAGAGGCATTATGGTCCAGAAAACAGCCATCAGCCAGATGAAGAGGATTTTCATAATGGCCAGTTTGATGGTCATGGGTGTGCCGTTGATGCCCTTTACAATCACATTGTATCGATCAAAGGCAATCATGCACATAGACCAGATAGAAACGCATCCAAACAAGGAGCCGCAGGCCGCATAGATGTCACACCACAACGGCCCCAGGACCCAGGTTTCGTAGTAGAAGTTGATGATCATCACCGGGGACTGGGAGGCCATCATGCAGAAATCGGAAAAGGCCAGATTCAGGACCAAAAGATTGGCCGGCGTGCGCAGCGACTTGGTTCCGCCGAAGATGTAAACCACCACTCCGTTGCCGCAGCAGGATATAATCAGGATGCACAGGGTGAACAGGCCGAGGATTTTGCTCATGGTAGGGTCCATCGGGGCGAAGCGACTCCAGTAGGGATTTACCAGGTGTGCCATGTCGGGCAGCACCTGTCGGCAAATTTCAAAAATATGTTTATGTTACACTTTGATTTCAATAATTTTTAATTTCAATTCTAAAAAAACTCATTTAAGAATTTTAGATGGATTTGGGATTATTTGAAATTTATTGTTTAAATAATAATGAGAGTATCCACAGGTCACAGGTGCAGATATAGAATAATCTTAATTATTAATTTATTTAATTTGATTTAAGTCAAACCACACTGAAAATTTTACAAATCCAATGACACAAATGAAATTGTCACCTGAATAAAAATTGTAATTAATAATCGATGGGGAGCTATATGGATTGTGGTTTTCTTGAGGGCTTTTCACGGTCATTGGGTCATTTCACTAGTCTTCAGTAACTCACATTGTCCAGCACGGATCCATTGCCGCCCGACTGGGCCTGAAACCTGGGCCCGGAAAGGGCCAAAGTCAATGGCGTCTCTGGAAAATGAGTGCTCTCCATGCTCAGCTACCGGCAACTCGCCCTGCCGCGACTCGATTGCTCATCGAACTGTGTGGGAACTCGAGAGCCCGACTTGAATGGCCTGCTTTTATAGGCCTTTTCTAAGCCAATTAGACGGGATGGTAAATCAGTAACCGAGACAAGCGGACAGCTGCCAGATAAAAGTCATGTTTATTTTCAACCCACCGATTTACGTTATAATTTGTTTGCGACATACTATGATCGAAGGTCAAGGGCGCTGTGTAGTCAACCAATATGTAACCGAAAGTTCAAAGCGCTGCAAGGAATTTCTGACCGCATTTTTGGCACAACTTTCGCTGCGTACCACGAGGTTGTTGGTTGCAATGAATGGTGTTGTCCATGTTGCTGGTTTTGATGTCGGAACATGCCACCGCTCCAGGCTGGTAGGTCGAGTTTTGGGAGACGTTCGTATACGAGGAGCACGGAGCCACTTGTCCGCCAGAGGACCTCGATTCCGGGGTGACGATGTACGTCCCACTGTCTTTGGTGGTCCCCTTCTTTGCGGCCCGGCTCTCCCGGGATCCCTCATAGTCAGTGGTGTCTCCCGATGTCTTGAGTGCCTTTCCGACGGCGGTCGCCGCTTTTTTGGCATTTGAATCGTTGGGGGCGGCGGCAAAGTAAAGATCATCATTGGAGCTGGGCAGCTCGTACCTAAAAATATCCACCTTTTGGCTGAGAATCAGCTGCTTGCAGCAATCCTTGATCTGGTAATAAGCGGTCCGGAAGTTTCTCAGCTTTCGAGTCTACGGAAGTTTAGCTTAACGGTTGGCTTATTCCCAATTTCGTTTCCAACTTACCGGGGAAAGCGAGTATATCACGGCTGGTTGACCGTTTTTACCGAAAGCACTCAGCATCAATATTTCGCAGTTCTTCTCAAAAGCGCGGTTCACTCCTCCCCAGTATAGCAGTTCCTTGTACACAGCCTCGTCCATGGCCACCACGTAGTCGAAGTAATGAAAGTCGTTCACAGCAAACTGGAAGATAATCTATAGAGACCTCTTCACATGAACTGATCTTTCCACTCACCTGGCGACAGAAGTGATCGGATCGCAGGCCGTGCTCACGCAACGTTTGAAGGCAGCGCTTGTGGGGCTTGCGACCCGTGTTCCAGGTCCTCAGGCCGGCACTGTCAACCTCCCAATAGAGGCTAGTTTTGACCATTAAATTCTGCATAATGGCCTCAGCCATGGGGGAGCTGCATGAATTGCCTATATCAACAAGATTAAAGATTCTTTGAAAACCGCTAAACTCTTTAAATATGTAGCTTACCCATGCACACAAACAGCAGCTTCTTAAAGGACATCGTTTTTACGTTTTTCAGGTATCGGGTTCGATAAGTTACAAGCTTCGAACTATATCTAATAAATAGCAATTTACAAACCTACAATTTTTATAATTTATACACGACGTTTTGCCAGATTTAGTTATATTAGAATGAATTTTTGAAAGTGACCGCACCTTCATGTCCGGACCCGAATGGCTGAGACTACTGAGTTTAAAGTTTAAACTGACTTATCGACCCGGTGGCCTGCTTAGGTTAACTATCGTCAAACCCTCCGCTAGAGTTGCATTAAATGACCATTTCCTTAGATTATCATCTGCACTAATGTACTTTTTACAGCACTCGCTCTGCCCGGCCCACCCACTAGATTGAGGTACCTGGGTGGCGACAAACAATAGGGTTTGGCCCAGGACTTGTTGGCCACGCCCAAGTTGCACCACCTCCTTGGTGCAAGGACCCGTGGGGTAGATAGTGTCACGTGTCTGTCAGGTGGTGGCCACTTCGGTTCACGATCTGAATTCGAAATTAGTCAACAAGTTCAGCGAACTGCCGGCGAGCCAGGACGGTGAATTGAAAGCGCCAAGTGTCTAACCCCATACCCGTAAGCTAAGCGCCTTAGAAACATGCACTTTGAAGAAAATTTTATTTAAATTCAAATCCACTTCCAGCACTTTAAATAGAGTTTGTAAATTCAAAAGAAAAACTATGCATTTTGTTTATTAGAAGTGTTAAAAACATAACACTTCAGTGAATATAACCAGAAAAGGTGTTACTTTGTTTATTGAGATTTGGCCCATAGAGTTCGTTAGAGCTAATCCTTATCAAATGGCTGCTATCAAGCTTTTAATAAAAAATTTTTTTCCTTGTGTAAACATGATTGGCGCAATCCGCTTTTATTCAGATGTCGTGTCATAAAGCTAGGACGACCTGCAAACAATGCAGCTAGAATTCATTTTATTTCAGTCTCAATTAAGCGAGTTCCTGTGTGGACGAGTCCATTTTGAACACTTCAAAGGGTGTATATTGGTTATACCGCCATTTTTTACCTTTCCGTCCATCGGTGGGAACGGGGCGGGCTTGTAACTTGGCCACTGGCAATATCCAATTGGAATTGCATTGAACGACTAAATTGAAAATGCAGCTGAAAAAGCATATTTCACTTATCACTTTTCACACAAAACACACAAGCAAGCGAGCAAAGGCCAAAACAAAGCACTCTGGCCAGGCCAGAGCCAGAGTCAGAGTCAGAGCCAGAGCCGGAGGGACTGAAACAAAAAGCGGGTAAAATGAAATTGTAAGCGCAAAAGTAAAGCACAGCAGCAACAGGAACGGAAGCGACACCAGCAACATGCTGCAGTTGCAGCAACAGCAACAAGTCACTCAGTCACTGGGTGAGTGGGAAATAATATGTGAGCCTGCATCGCCGGTTCGGTAGTGGAGGCGGTGGGTAAAACGAAGGTGGAAAGCGGGTTAGATGCCGGACGGAAGTGTGGCTCTGGCATTGCATTGTTGTTTTAATTAAAAACAAACCTCCCGAGCTGTTGGCCCCGACAAAAACAGAGCGCCAGACAGAAAAAGTACGGCCAAAGTGAGCAACCTGAGAGGCTAAATGGAGGAGGAAGTGTTGAATATTTAGTGCAAAGCATATAGCAGAAATTTCAGAAAAAAAACAACATCCAAATGCAACAACGGCAACGGCAAAAAATGTAACACGAAAACCGCTCACAGGAAGAAAACCCAGAGGATATGTGAACTGTATCCTTTGGCTCGTACATATGTAAGTGTTGCCGCTTATGTCTTCCTTGTTATACCCTTGCAGAGGGTATTATAATTTTGTCCAAAAGTGTGCAACGCAGTGAAGGAGACATCTCCGACCCTATAAAGTATATATATTCTTGATCAGGATCACCTCCTGAGTTGATATGAGCATGTCCGTCTGTCCGTCTGTCCGTCTGTCCGTCTGTCTGTTTCTACGCAAACTAGTCTCTCAGTTTTAAAGCTATCGTCTTGAAACTTTGCACACACCCTTCTTTCCTTTGCACGCAGTATATAAGTCGGAACGGCCGGGATCGGCCGACTATATCCTATAACTGCCATATAACTGATTGATCGGAAATGGTATAACTTTGGTGTTTTTAGAGTTAGAGAGTTCAAATTTGACATGAGAGCTATTTTTGGCAAAATAATACGACATGCCAAATTTCATAAGGATCGGCCGACTATATCCTATAGCTGCCATATAACTCAACGATCGGAAATGACCCAACTTTCGTGTTTTTGAAGATAGAAAGCTGGAATTTAGTACAGACTCTATTTTTGGTTAGTTGATCCAACCTACCAAATTTCATTAGGATCGGCCGACTATATCCTATAGCTGCCATATAACTGAACGATCGGAAATGACCCAACTTTTGTGTTTTTGAAGATAGAAAGCTGGAACTTGGTACAGATTATATTTTGATCCATCCTACCAAATTTAATAAGGATCGGCCAACTATATCCGATGTTTGCGATATATATCCGGTTTTAGCTGCAAGGGTATATAAACTTCGGCTCCGCCCGAAGTTAGCTTTCCTTTCTTGTTTTTATTATACCCTTGCAGAGGGTATTATAATTTTGTCCAAAAGTGTGCAACGCAGTGAAGGAGACATCTCCGACCCTATAAAGTATATATATTCTTGATCAGGATCACCTCCTGAGTTGATATGAGCATGTCCGTCTGTCCGTCTGTCCGTCTGTCCGTCTGTCTGTCTGTCTGTCTGTCCGTTTCTACGCGAACTAGTCTCTCAGTTTTAAAGCTATCGACTTGCAACTTTGCACACACCCTTCTTTCCTTTGCACGCAGTATATAAGTCGGAACGACCGGGATCGGTCGACTATATCCTATAGCTGCCATATAACTGATTGATCGGAAATGGTATAACTTTGGTGTTTTTAGAGTTAGAAAGTTCTAATTTAACATGAGAGCTATTTTTGGCAAAACAATACGACGTGCCAAATTTCATAAGGATCGGCCGACTATATCCTATAGCTGTCATATAACTGAACGATCGGAAATTAGCTTTCCTTTCTTGTTATACCCTTGCAGAGGGTATTATAATTTTGGTCAAAAGTGTGCAACGCAGTGAAGGAGACATCTCAGACCCTATAAAGTATATATATTCTTGATCAGGATCACCTCCTGAGTTGATATGAGCATGTCCGTCTGTCCGTCTGTCCGTCTGTCTGTCCGTCTGTCTGTCCGTCTGTCTGTCCGTCTGTCTGTCCGTCTGTCTGTCCGTCTGTCTGTTTCTACGCAAACTAGTCTCTCAGTTTTAAAGCTATCGTCTTGAAACTTTGCACACACCCTTCTTTCCTTTGCACGCAGTATATAAGTCGGAACGGCCCGGATCGGCCGACTATATCCTATAGCTGCCATATAACTGATTGATCGGAAATGGTATAACTTTGGTGTTTTTAGAGTTAGAGAGTTCAAATTTGACATGAGAGCTATTTTTGGCAAAACATTACGACATGCCAAATTTCATAAGGATCGGCAGACTATATCCTATAGCTGCCATATAACTGATTGATCGGAAATGACCCAACTTTCGTGTTTTTGAAGATAGAAAGCTGGAACTTGGTAAAGATTATATATTTGGTCAGTTGATCCGACCTACCAAATTTCATTAGGATCGGCCGACTATATCCTATAGCTGCCATATAACTGAACGATCGGAAATGGTATTTGGTAGAAATATCAACTTTCGTATTTTTGAAGATAGAAGTTTGGGACTTTTTTTAGATTTTGTATTGTAATAAATTGGATTATATATTCCTATTCTCATAAGGATCGGCCAACTATATCCGATGTTTGCGATATATATCCGGTTTTAACTGCAAGGGTATATTAATATTATACTTCCCTCTCTTTCTTTCAAGCGAACGGTCGTGTTTTTTTGTGCGCACTGCGTTTTTGATAAATATTGGTAAACCGGTGTTTACATACTTTGTGAATTAAATCTTGTGAATCATAACAATCTTAAAGCCTAAACCGTATCGCTTCGCGAGTGCTTTGGTATATTTGGAATCGAATTAATAATTTGTCTAAATTCTATTCCAAGCATAGCTCAGCTCTGCTTCTTCCCCGGCTTATCTATATTTTCTGCATTTCTCTTGTGCACTCTTTCAAAGCTCCCGCTTCGGCTTCTTGTTTGGCACAGTGGTTCAAGGTATTGTGTTTTTTAACTTTTTAAATATTAATTTTTGTCTTATTAAATTAAAAAAAAAAAAATAATAATAATAAACAAAATGGAATTTAAACTGGTCTGTGCCATTAAGTCTTGCAACAAGACGATTTCCACATCCCAGCCTAGTATCCATTGCTGGTTATGTGAAAACGTCGTGCACGCCAAGTGTGCCGGTTTCACTGCATCAGTTTCGGATGCCATTTCCCGTAGGTCTGGGATACATTATTGTTGCGAAAATTGTCGTGCTGTGCAAGGCGAAATGAGGTCGTTCATGAGACAGACCAAAAATGGATTTAAAGAGCTGATCACTGGTTTTCGTAAAATCAATGACCAGCTCTGTGCGCTTGACACTCAATTTAGTGGCCTTCAGCTGCTAAATGAGTCCCCTAAGCGTAAGAAATCCGCTGTTTCTGATCCGCCTCAGCCTGCTCAGCCGACATTAACGCAGCCGCTTATAACTCTGGCCACCCCAAGGGCCTTAACTGAGAAAAATTCGTCAGAATTTCTCAGGGATAATGAGCAATTGTCCGATATGTCCGCCATGGCATCCCTTCAAGTGATGCCACAGGTCCTAGGGAACGAAACCCCCATTAGGGTCACCCAAAAGGGTATTCCACAGTCCGGACCACCGGCACCGACTGATGCTGCAGTTCTTGTACCTGCGACACCAAAACCCTTACAGGTGATTCCTCCATCGAAACATATATTTGTTTCTCGGCTTGCCCCTGATACTTCAGAGATTGATATCTCGGCTTATATCAAAGCCAAAACTAAAGCCGATATAAAGGTGGAGGACATACAAAAATTTAAATACAATTATACAAGGCGCACGTCTTCTTTCAAGATTCGTGTGCCCGCGCTGATGTTCAAGACGATTTGTTCTCCCAGTTTTTGGCCAGAGAATCTTTTCGTCCAAGAACATCAGCCTAGTTCCGTTAAAAAAAAAGTTAATAAACCAGTGGGAGTCAGACTTCCCAATATCGGAACCACTGACCAACCCTCCACCTCTTCTTTGGCCTCTAACCCAAAAAACTAATTTCCTCACTAACTCTTACCTATCAGAATACTAGGGGGCTACGTAGCAAACTCCCCAAGCTATATTCTGATAGTTCTTTCTTTGCATCCCATATAATAGCATTTACAGAAACTTGGTTAAATCCGGAGATCTTTAGCTCCGAAGTTTTTCCAAGTAAGTACACCACTTTTAGACGGGATCGATCTCAGCGAAGAGGAGGTGGAGTCCTCATTTCGGTAGACTCTACTTTTGCTTCTGAAGAGGTGAAATCCCAAGAGTTTGGTGACATAGAATTTATTTGCGTTAAAATCACTATGTCCGTGAAAGCTTTATACATTACATGTTCATATATACCTCCTATGGCTGAACCGCCCACATATTGGCAGCATTTGTCCGCTATTCGATACGTCTCTAATCTTATGACGGATCGTGACCAACTCGTAGCGGTGGGCGACTTTAATATCCCAGAATTAAAGTGGTCCAACGTCGATAACTCACCATCTTTGTCACTTATAACTTACCATGACTTCACCGCGGGCATGTTTGACATGTCCCTAGGTCAGATCAATCATGTTAGAAATTCGCTAGGTCGGCTCTTAGACTTATGTTTTGTATCTGATCCGGATGGTACCGCTCTCTCCAGAGCTTTTCCCCTTTCAACCCCAGAGGATCCATATCACCCCACGCTGGAGGTCTCAATCGAAACCACTCCTGGTATCGATCAGATGTCTCCGAGCGTGGTAAATAAGATTCGCTGTTTCCGTAAAGCTGATTTTCAAAAACTTAATAGCCTTATCGATACATTTGACTGGTCTGATATTCTGGCGTGCACTGATCTTAATGTCACTTTAGAAAAATTTTATTATACTTTAAATACATTTTTTGACTCATGTGTGCCTTGGAAACATCCGTCCGCTTCAACAAATCCTCCTTGGTATACAAGGTCCCTCACTAACCTAAAAAATAAAAAAAATAAGCTTTTACTTAAATATAAAAAAACCTGCAGTAGTGTTGATTTCTCAAGATACCTACTAGCTCGGTCGAATTTTACCGTGCATAACGCTGAATGTTATAGGAATTATATTGACCGCTGCCGGATTCAATTTACTCAGGATCCAAAGCAGTTTTATAATTTTGTAAACACTAAGCGTAAACACGTATCTTTTTCACCTCTGCTTATGTTTGAAAATTCCTCTGCGACTTCGGATCAGGCCATTGCCGATCTATTCGCAGAATTTTTTCAAACAACTTATTCTCCTCCTAAATTGACTGATCAGCCTTATGCATATAACATTCAAGCAGCAAATCTTATTTTCTGTCCGTCTTTTTCTGAGAACAACTTATTATCTGGTCTTTTAAGGGTAAAACCCATTTATTCGCCAGGCCCCGACGGAGTACCAGGCTGTGTGCTAAAATACTGCGCCAGGGCTCTGTGCAAACCTCTTCTAAGACTTTTCAACTTATCTTTGGAAACCTCGATTTTTCCCCTTAAGTGGAAGGAATCATTTATAATTCCCCTACATAAAAAGGGGAAAAAGTCCGAGGCTGTCAACTACAGAGGCATCTCTAAGTTGTCGGCAATTCCAAAGTTATTTGAAAAATTAATTACCCCTCATTTGCAACACCTTTGCTCTTCGATCATCACTCCTTGTCAGCATGGCTTTATTAAGCGTCGCTCCACCACCACAAACTTATTGGAGTTGACATCCTTTGTCATAGACGGCTTTTGTAAGGGATATCAAACCGATGTAATTTACACAGACTTCAGCAAAGCATTTGATTCAGTTAATCACTCACTTTTGTTGAGTAAACTGAATATGCTGGGTTTTCCTAAAGACCTCTTAACGTGGATCTCCAGCTACCTAGATGGAAGGACACAAAGAGTCTTATTTAAAAACATACAGTCCCGTCTGGTCCGTGCTACATCCGGCGTCCCTCAAGGAAGTCATCTTGGCCCGTTATTATTTACGCTTTTTATAAACGACTTGCCCCCTGCTTTAACGAACTCTCTAGTTCTTATGTATGCAGATGATGTAAAGCTTTGTCTTCAGTATAAATCCATCTCTGCCCAATGCAGTCTTCAGTCTGACCTTGATAACTTTCAAAAATGGTGTTTGGCTAATGATCTAATACTTAATGGATCAAAATGCAAGCATATGTCTTTTTATCGTTCTTGCCCTCTGCAAGCTACGTATTCCATTAATGGGATTGCCTTAGAAAAATTAACCCAGGTTAATGATCTCGGCATCCTATTAGACATAAAACTTAAATTTGCCGACCATATTTCCTTAATGGTTAATAAGGCTAAAGGAGTCCTTGGTTTTATTAAAAGGTGGTCAAAAGAATTTAATGACCCCTATATAACCAAAACTTTATTCATTTCTTTGGTCCGTCCGATACTAGAGTACGGTTCATGTGTCTGGAGTCCCCAATATGGAGTACATAAGGACCGCATAGAATCCGTACAAAAGAACTTTTTAATATTTGCACTCAGAGGCCTATACTGGGATGCAAATCTTCAGCTTCCATCCTACAGTAGCAGACTTTTACTTATTAACTTACCTAGCTTAACAAATCGTAGGACAATGCTCGGTGTAGTTTTTCTGCATAACCTTATCAACGGGGATGTAGATAGCCAGCATTTACTAACACGCTTAAATTTCAACATTCCTAATAGAAGGACTTCCTAATAGAAGCCGTTGTAGTTCGACATATGCACTGCATGACCCTTTTAGGGTATTATGTTCGAACTACAATGGTCTCTACTCTATTACATCTCTTTCCTGTCCCTCTAATTTAAAATATAGAATTTTAAATTTCCTTACTAACTCCTCTTAGCTTAATAATTAACAAATAACTTAATATACTCTAACAAATCGTTTCTTGAGCGCCCCTCGGTCGTCTGGGCCTCTAAGCTTTATGATGAATACAGGAATGCTAGCTGATGCTCTTATTGATGCACAAGCCATTTCCAAATTCTGAAAGACCGCGAAAAAAAAAAAAAAAAAAAAAAAAACAAGAAAGCAAAGCTAACTTCGGGCGGAGCCGAAGTTTATATACCCTTGCAGCTATAACCGGATATATATCGCAAACATCGGATATAGTTGGCCGATCCTTATGATTACATCATAATAAAACCAATTAATTACAATAAAGAATCTAAATAAAAGTCCCAAGCTTCTATCTTCAAAAATTCGAAAGTTGATATTTCTACCAAATACCATTTCCGATCGTTCAGTTATATGTCAGCTATAAGATATAGTCAACCGATCGTTATGAAATTTGGTAGATCGGATTGACTGACCAAAAATAGAATGTGTACCAAGTGCCAGCTTTCTATCTTCAAAAACACGAAAGTTGGGTCATTTCCGATCGTTCAGTTATATGGAAGCTATAGGATATAGTCGGCCGATCCTAATGAAATTTTGTAGGTCGAATTAACTGACCAAAAATATAATCTGTACCAAGTTCCAGCTTTCTATCTTCAAAAACACGAAAGTTGGGTCATTTCCGATCGTTCAGTTGTATGGCAGCTATAGGATATAGTCGGCCGATCCTTACGAAATTTAGCATGTCGTATTATTTTGCCAAAAATAGCTCTCACCTAAAATTTGAACTCTCTAACTTTAAAAACACCAAAGTTATACCATTTCCGATCAATCAGTTATATGGCAGCTATAGGATATAGTCGGCCGATCCGGGCCGTTCCGACTTATATACTGCGTGCAAAGGAAAGAAGGGTGTGTGCAAAGTTTCAAGACGATAGCTTTAAAACTGAGAGACTAGTTTGCGTAGAAACAGACAGACGGACAGACAGACGGACAGACGGACAGACGGACAGACGGACAGACGGACAGACGGACATGCTCATATCTACTCAGGAGGTGATCCTGATCAAGAATATATATACTTTATAGGGTCGGAGATGTCTCCTTCACTGCGTTGCACACTTTTGACCAAAATTATAATACCCTCTGCAAGGGTATAAAAAAATATCAACTTCGGCTCCGCCCGAAGTTAGCTTTGCTTTCTTGTTATACCCTTGCAGAGGGTATTATAATTTTGGTCAAAAGTGTGCAACGCAGTGAAGGAGACATCTCCGACCCTATAAAGTATATATATTCTTGATCAGGATCACCTCCTGAGTAGATATGAGCATGTCCGTCTGTCCGTCTGTCCGTCTGTCCGTCTGTCCGTCTGTCCGTCTGTCTGTCCGTCTGTCTGTTTCTACGCAAACTAGTCTCTCAGTTTTAAAGCTATCGTCTTGAAACTTTGCACACACCCTTCTTTCCTTTGCACGCAGTATATAAGTCGGAACGGCCCGGATCGGCCGACTATATCCTATAGCTGCCATATAACTGATTGATCGGAAATGGTATAACTTTGGTGTTTTTAAAGTTAGAGAGTTCAAATTTTAGGTGAGAGCTATTTTTGGCAAAATAATACGACATGCTAAATTTCGTAAGGATCGGCCGACTATATCCTATAGCTGCCATACAACTGAACGATCGGAAATGACCCAACTTTCGTGTTTTTGAAGATAGAAAGCTGGAACTTGGTACAGATTATATTTTTGGTCAGTTAATTCGACCTACAAAATTTCATTAGGATCGGCCGACTATATCCTATAGCTTCCATATAACTGAACGATCGGAAATGACCCAACTTTCGTGTTTTTGAAGATAGAAAGCTGGCACTTGGTACACATTCTATTTTTGGTCAGTCAATCCGATCTACCAAATTTCATAACGATCGGTTGACTATATCTTATAGCTGACATATAACTGAACGATCGGAAATGGTATTTGGTAGAAATATCAACTTTCGAATTTTTGAAGATAGAAGCTTGGGACTTTTATTTAGATTCTTTATTGTAATTAATTGGTTTTATTATGATGTAATCATAAGGATCGGCCAACTATATCCGATGTTTGCGATATATATCCGGTTATAGCTGCAAGGGTATATAAACTTCGGCTCCGCCCGAAGTTAGCTTTGCTTTCTTGTTTTTACGTTATTATTATTATTATACCCTTGCAGAGGGTATTATAATTTTGTCCAAAAGTGTGCAACGCAGTGAAGGAGACATCTCCGACCCTATAAAGTATATATATTCTTGATCAGGATCACCTCCTGAGTTGATATGAGCATGTCCGTCTGTCCGTCTGTCCGTCTGTCTGTTTCTACGCAAACTAGTCTCTCAGTTTTAAAGCTATCGTCTTGAAACTTTGCACAAACCATTTTTTCCTTTGCACGCAGTATATAAGTCGGAACGGCCGGGATCGGCCGACTATATCCTATAGCTGCCATATAACTGATCGATCGGAAATGGTATAACTTTCGTGTTTTTAGAGTTAAAGAGTTCAAATTTGACATGAGAGCTACTTTTGGCAAAATAATACGACATGCCAAATTTTATAAGGATCAGCCGACTATATCCTATAGCTGCCATATAACTGAACGATCGGAAATGACCCAACTTTTGTGTTTTTGAAGATAGAAAGCTGGAACATGGTACAGATTATATTTTTGGTCAGTTGATCCAACCTACCAAATTTCATAAGGATCGGCCAACTATATCCGATGTTTGCTATATATATCCGGTTTTTTTTTAGCTGCAAGGGTATATAAACTTCGGCTCCGCCCGAAGTTAGCTTTCCTTTCTTGTTTTTCTTTATTTTTGCTTGGCTGCTACCTGCACTGGCTAATGGCAACCGTAATGCTGTGGCATTTCTTTAAATTAAAGGATGAGTCAGACAAAAGCCGCACCTAATGGCAATTTAAATGAACAAGAAACCCCTGCCCAGACTCGCACATATGTATGTGCTCTGTATGCAGATTCAAAGGTTTAAAAAAAGAGGCCTGACCTGGCTGGCAAATGCTTTTTGTCGACCACAAATGCAATTTACAGCACAACAATCAGCGGTAAACGCACTGGCACTGCCAGTCTCAGTCCTGCCACCAGAAGAAACTAATAAAACACACAACTTTATTGCTGACCAGGCCAACTACATTAACTGGCCAGCTAGGTGTAGCGTTGGGCCACAAAAGCGTTGGGTGCAACTGCAACACAAGCAACAATGGCCACATCAACAACATCCTCATAGTTTTGGCCACAAAAGCACATACAATTAGACTAACACTAGAGGTGGAAATAATATAGCAATAGCAATATAGAAGTATTTTTAAATTATTTTTAGAAGTTACAATGAAATAATGATTAAAGTTTCAGGTGCGGTTTATATAGCAGGCAGATTAAAGATTGCTTAGAAAATCAACACTCATTGCCAAACTCTTCTTAAGGAAAATTATCTTAGAAATTACTCGAAAATAAATATTTATTTCTCGCTAATTTTTCGCCCCCAGGTGTAGGATTTTCACTGACCCAGACAGAGGTGCGCCAGGTGTGTTAAGCGGGAAGATTGGGCAAATATGGGGAGGCGGAGAGTGGTGCAGATAATGCTGCTTTACCCTCCGTGTTTTGCGCCATTTCTCGCTGATTGAGGTTCAGCGTACGTACATACATATGTATGTACATATATCCGGGTTTGCTTTTTAAATTAAATTTGCCCAAAGCGTACGTGAATAAAAATATGTTTATATATGAATGGGAACTACTCGACTAGTGGTCTTCTGGCTCGAGTTCTCATTAGATGGCTAAATAAATGCGGATAATGGCCTTTTTAGCTAACATAAATGAAAGTGCTTTTGGCTAATTTCACATGAGGACTTGGCTGAGAAAGATAAATATTTATTGTTGGCTCGGCAGTCTGGAAAAATTACAATTTAATTAAAAGAAAGCTAGATAAGGAGCTATCTATTAGAAGATTACGAAATTACTTGCCAACGACTGTCAATATTTAAAATAGATTATAACAGTTATGGAGTAATCTTTCGACATTTAATGGCTTTTATTTATTTAATTTAATCTAATGGCTGTAGACCGTAGGGCTTTTTCCCAATGTACTTCCATAATCTTATCTGTCAAAAATTTTCAAAACAGATTTCAGAGTCTCCAGATACGACTACTGCCTGCTTTTGGGCTTCGGGGTCATGTTTTGAAAAATGTGTTGGGGAAAACATTAACAAATGATGCTGGGAAAGAGCGGAAACTGACCCGAGATAGATCGGAGGAAGCCCAAACACACCGAGGCTCATTAAAAAGCCAATGCCGAAGATGGTCGAGCGTCTTGGCAATTTCCGCAACCAAAAATTTCGACCCCATCAATAGCAGTGGGGGATAGCCAGTTGTTGCAAAGTCGTCTGGCCGAGATTTTTTGTGGCCGATAATGCGGCACGTAGCGGCAATTCAGCAAATGATGCAAGAGGGCACGGACCACGTTCCAAGCCACCAAGTCAATCGTCTGCAGCAGCGGCATCTTCATCTTCTCGCCAACGGAGCTCCGTAAGTCATTTACCATTTTGAGGTACATTTAATGAGCCAAAAACTTTTTGCAGCACATAAATTAAAAGTCTGCCGACCGGTCGGCATAACCTGGGTCTGCCAAAGCCCTCACCGTCCCGACGGGGAAGAATTTCTTTGGCAGGGTCAGGGTCAGGTGTCCGGCTGACCAGGCAATGGCTCTATTAGCATGCCCATTAAAATTAGACAAATGGTTGCCATTGCCGTTTGCCGTTTCGCATATCCGCAACTTTTGCCCAGTCCGCAGATTTATGGCTATATATGCCAGGCCGAGGGGTTGCTGGGAGCTTGGGTCTGGTCAGGATTTTGGGCCGACTTTGCCGCAATCACACACGCCACTCGGGAGAAATGCGATGCAGCCTTCGTTATGATAAATGATTTAGTTTCGCTGCCAATGCAGGGGAGTTTTCGCGGAAAATAAGCCTGTTCGCGAAAGTCTTTCAAAGACACTATAAGCTTTTGCTCTAAAACAGAGCTACTGCTACTAGATTAGGGCTATAAAATAAACCAAATATAAAATAAAAAAGCCGTTCAAAAAATAATTCATTCTTTAAAGACACTTAATAAAACTTTCTTAAAAAATATTATAAAATAAAGTTGGTTATTTCCAGAATTTATTTCCTAAACTTTAAAATACAACTTTCTATTCGCTTTAAGCAGCCGACCAACACTCTTTTATGAAATGGGATTTTCCGTCTTGATTTCCTTTGCTGGTATAACTCTTTTGTGTATTTCTAAGCCGCTCTTCCACTTGGCATTTTCTTTGGCACAGGACCCAAGACCCCCGGCCAGGTCCCTGGCAAATTTAACCCTTCACTTCATTAAACGTACTTGCCAATACCCCAAGGGCACACAAATCACTTTGGCCGCAGATACAAAGGGCCTCTGTCTCTAGGATTGGATTGGGTGTGGCCATAGAAATTCGACATATAGCCAAACAAAAGCCTAATCGTGCAGCAGCCTTCGCTTCTGTAGCTTTTTTCTCTTCCCGGGCCCAGCCTGCCCTTCTAGCCACACCCACAATGGCTTGAGGAGGAAAACTGGTGATGCTGCCGCCTTTTGGTTGTAATCCATCAAGCGGCTTCGGTTTTGATTCGGGGTCCCACTGTCACAACAAATACAGTAAACAACGCAGAAAGGTGGGTCCTGCTGTGGGCGGAGGCGATAGGGTTGTCCGAGGACAGCGGAGGGATACTTGGGGACCGGGGGTATAGATGGAGATCTGCCACAAAGAGCCCAAACGTTGCCAGCAAATTGTTTTCCATTCTTTGAATTGTAGCCGGTTTGTCGGTGCGTGTTGTTCCAGCTTCCGTTTGGTGTTTTTGGTATTTAAGCATTTAGTCACTCGGCTGAGCCTCTTTCACTCTCCGGTCTATCAGTCATTTCAGTTGTCATTTCATCTTCCTCAGTATCTGGTCCCCATTATCCAGTATCCTGTCCCCCTGCTTCCAATTATCCTTTGTGGATGAAATGAATCGAATTGCGGCGAATGCATATGACAAATTTAGCCTTAAGGCTACTTTTAGGGGCTGCTTCATAATGGTTCAAACTTTAAGCTTTAAGATAGTTTTTTTCAGTTTTGTAGTATAGTTCTTAACAAGAAATGAAATGATTCCAAGATAATCCTAAGCCACATTTTAATATAAATTTTAATTGGAAACAACTCTTGTGAGCTTTATTTATCTAATAGCTTCTATAACAAACTTTAGCCAAGAAAATTGTTCAATAAATATTTTCTTAGTCGTCATGAAATGCTCCTCCTAAATTCACAAACTGTCAATCATTTTGATGAATGGATGCATTGAGGATTGAACAAACTTTCTGTATGGATTGCAGCTGCGGTGGCATTTGCAACGCTTCTGGTTTCCAGATATTTGGTTATATCGGTCTTATTGTTGGCGCGTCAATTTCAATGCCTCACGCACATGACTTGGCCACGAACTTTGTTATTTGGCCATGACAGTAGTTGGGCCAGCAACTAGCCGCAAAACCACGATCCTGGCCGCCTTGAGAACCAGTAACAGAATCCTGAGAAGCGAGCCAAGAACAGCAGCTGGATAAAGTTTCCTGCACATTTCGGAACTTGCAACTTTTCTCATTTGTGCGTGTGCATTGGTAAGTTGCACACTCCTTCTTGCCACTTGCTCTGTTGCCGGCAGTGCTGCGAAATGATGTCCAACTGCGGCTGTCGACTTCACAGGACGCCTCTAATAGGAGGAGCACGAAACTAATCCGCAACATGGCGAAAAGAAAATTGAATTCTTGCAACTGTCAAATTGAATCTGCCTGCGTCCTGACCCTTCCGGCTGCCTGCCATCAAAACTTCAAGCTTTAGGCTAAAAGAGAATAAGCCCAACTGGCGGCCATTGTTTCTGAGTGGCCAAAAACGTGATGAGATGGGTAGGGAGTCCTCATACTTCAGTTTTAAACACTAACTTTTTACCATGTCTATGTTTAAATTTATTTTTTAGAGGTTTTACTTCCCTTTTAATGTTTACCAACAGTTTAGAGCGCCAGATTTTGGCCAAGAGTGAAGTGCTGTTATTGCCTTCGCTGACATGTCGCCCATTGTAACTTTCGCTTATTGACTTGCCCTGACACCCGACTTAGGGCTCGTGATAATGACAGACTTCATCGATTACGCGATTATCGCTATGTCACTTTAGAATTTTTCCTCGAAAATTTTCCTCATTTTGGGGCGGAAAAGCTTTTAGCCTGAACCTCCGCCCACACTTCGTCATTTGGCGAATGAAATTGCTGCGCTTCGAGTGTAATATCACTTAAGCTCTTAAGCAGTCAACATGAAACTGGGTGAAAAAAAAACACCCAAGAACCCAAACCAACAGCCGCTTCAATTGCCACACTTTCAGCGCTGCTTGCCCCTGCCTCGGCCCCTGTTGGCCATATACTCCCGGACTGTCTCATCCAGAACGAAAATAAAATGTCTCTAATGTGTTGAGCTGTTTAGCGCTAAAAGGATTTTGCAGTTTGAAATGCAGTCACTAGCAGCAGAAGCAGCGGCAGCGGCAATCAAGGGGCGAGAATAATTGAACAATGACACAAGGAAACATTTTGTTTGCTTTTAAAATTTTATTGGCGGGCCATGAAATTCACAAGCACTTACGTCAGACAGGTGAAATGCGTTTTTATTCTGCCGGTAATGGCAAATAAGCAATCAACAAAAACAGAAAATTAGTCACCTGCCTGCAGAGTCAATAGAAAGTGACTGACAGGCGAATGCAACGGCGGAAATTTATGCTGCAACTGCAGCAGGCAAACAATAAAATAACGAGTTGTCTGTGTAAGCAAATTGCATCAAAAAGGGGGACACACACAAGGCACAAGACACAGGTCCTGGCAGGGAGCGAGCGAGTTTGTTGCACGTGGCAAGTCAAGGCGGCAAATGTCTTACGCTTCCCTGGCTCGCCTAACAAACGTGGCAACGACGACACTCAGACGCACTCAGACAACCAGGCTAACAAGGCAAACCAAGGCATTGCAGGAGTGGCAATACCAATAATACAGTAGCAAGTAGCAAGCGGCAACAACTGCAACAACGACAACGACAACGAGGCATGCAAAATTTGGCGCTTGTTTGCATATTCTGCTACTGTTTGTTGCCTTTGTTGGCTAAGGTGCCCCGGCAACAAAGAAACAGGCTAAGAGCGGGGTCACAGACGGCAAGAAGCACTGCAAAAAGTGTATTTTTGAAACATGGATAATTATTTTAGTTTTTATAAATAAATGGCATCATCAAGTAGATGTATTTTTGACACTGATGGTAAACATTTGATCAACTATGGCTTTTAAACCCTCTGCCATTAAAAATACAAATCCCTTTTTAAGTAAACTGATTTTCTTTCACTGTAAAACACTCAGACAAACCCGAAAAAAAGTTCCTTTTTGCTTTTCAACAAAAATTGCCAACGAAGCAAAATAAAAGTTTGTTCAGCCATCGCACCGACACAATTCGAAACCCCAACTGGAAACCAATCGACAAAAATAACATTCACCCGATCAGATTTTGTAAATCAATTATGGTACACGCTGTCCACAACTGCCTGCCAAAAACAAAATAAATAAAAGTTTGCAATTTAATGGCGAAATTCTGCCCGGAATCCAGGGGAATTGTCCAAACATGTTGGGCCTCATTAGGCGAATCTAATGCCTCGTGCATGTTTAATTCAAAGCTCAAATCGAAATTCTGCGTGACTTAATTAAATTGCAATGCTATCGGGGGAGGGCTGGCCATATCCTTTGTTTCCCCAGACTCTTCCGAAGCCCCAACCAAATGCCAATGCCACGGGCAATAACAATTTAGATAAACAATTGAGGCAGCATGTGGTGCGTGATATGCAAACGTGCGTAATTAACCTTTTGAAATAGATACCCCAGCCCAGGTGTCGCAATCTGAGGAAGCAACTTTTGCCAGCCATATACAGCTCATATCCCTGGGCTAATCACCAAGTGCAACCGATCCAAGGACCCCGCCCATTCCGGAAATCAAATCGACAAATGGCATTAGGCATAATTATCAGTTTAATGCAACAACTGGCATCAAGGGCAGATGACTTTGGAGTCAGAGCCGCAAGACCCACAGGGCCGGGGTTTGGTTTCTTGGCCAACTGTCTTCATTGTCGTGGCCATTAAAGAGACTTGCAAATGGCATTCGCAATGTCATTTGAGCCCTCATTCCAGGACACTCCACAGTAACCCCAACTTGCGTAAGCCGAAGCCTGAAGGATAACGCGCTGGGAGTGTGACTAATGTTGACTTGATGATGATTAAGTTGCCGCGTCCCCAGACCCCCAGTGTGCGTGTTGATTGAGGGTTGATCTGTGGGTGTGGGTATGTGAGCATTGCCTCGGAGGAACTATCAAGAAAAAGGCCACATCACTCGGAGGACAGGCAGCTAGCCCCATCTCACTTTTGGACGAAGGTCCCAGTCCACGGCGAACGTGATTCAATTAGAAAAGAAAAATACTGCACCAAAATAAAATGAAATATTCTTAAACACTTTCTGCCAATAATCAGTCAGTGGCACCGCAGGGGATTGCCACGGGCACCTTTTAATTATGTTGATAATTAGTTGGCGACGTGACGGCTCTGAAGCTGAGTCACCAAAAATAATGATAGATGGAACATCTTCTCGAGGTGTCTTGTATTTCACACAGCAGTACCATTTATTTTTTAACATGGTTATAAAATATATCTATAAAGAGGATAAAAATTTCCATATTTTTATAATCTAAAAATAAAACCTGCTTAAAATATTTAAAAAAAAATTTAAGTAAAAGATTTCAAACAAATTCCAGTTAATGCTCCAAATCTCAGCCACCTTAAACCCTGCTCAACAATTTTATTTTTTGCCAGTGCCAATCCTGGTGACAGTGAGCTGACATCCTTTAGAGGGAAGATGGGCGCCCTGTGCGACGACCATCAGGTGTAGACGAGAAAAATTGTCAAGTTACAGAGAGGAAGAATACGGTTGCATTTCGGACATTCGTTACTAGGGCTAAGCCCCCAACCTGAACTGCCAATCATGCCGAGCTCGTGCCGACAGCCTCGATAACAAGATGTCCTCCAACTCTGAGTCCTGGCTGAATCCTGGAGTTTCAGCCCGGAATAGAGTGACAAACACAAACTGTGGGATAAATTCAGCTCGGCAATGCTCTCATTCGCAGCCTCATTCCTCTATTCCTCTGACAGCAGCAATTCGAGTTTGGCACTGGGATTGGAACCCGTTGTCCTTTTGCAACTGGCACAGAGGAGGGGAGATGGACCTTTGGTCCTGCCACCACCACCACATTGTCGTGTCTGTGCGTCTTTGAATGCTCAATTAAATTTTCGACTGATTTGGTTTTGAGCCCCGGGGGCAGAAGCCGACCAAATCGGATTGTAATTGGGATTTTTGCGTTGCCTTTGGCCACTTAACAGGGCCAGAGTCTCTGGGCCCTTTGACCCGACTGATTTCGCTGAACGGCATTATGAACTGTTCGCAGGCAATCGAGGAGCGCGCAACTTCTAGTTTATTGAAATATCGGGCCGAAGCTATGCATTTGCGCAAAAATATTGGCAGTCCGTGGTGTAAGTCATGTTTACAAAACACTTACAAGTTCCGCACACATATCCGGAGACGATTGAATGACTGACTGACTGGCTGCCTGGCTGAATGAAGTTAATGAAAGTTTATTGAGCACACGGTGCAGTGATTGAGTGGATGGGCGGCCACTTCGCAGGGCTCTAATGAATTTTGCCAGTTGAGCGGAAACGGAAATACAGCGCCAAGAAAACACTTTCGGGAAAGAGTTTCCCATCCCTCCTCCTGCTGTGTTTATGTGCCAATAAAGTTCCACCCAGCTCTGCATTCGGCTCTCATTTTATCTAGAACTCGATCAGACACCCACCCACTTTCTGGGCCCAACTTAATCATTTGACTTTTGTCTAAAGTTTCTGTTATTGTGTGCTCGCACTTTTTCTTTGAGCTTTTTGTTCTGCTATTTGTATTACATTTGTGATCTTAACAACAAATTTACATGCAAATAACTTTTTCAACTTTGGCACTTCAAGCCCCACCCGAGATACACACGCGTGTTGTCTCAATTGCCACTTATCAGCTCATCGATGAGGTTGGCCAAAGTTTCTTATTTTTTCCATTTACTTTCCGCCGGTCCCAAATAGGTTTGGGGCCCGAAAACTTTTGCACTTGTTATTGCCAATTCTGTTTGAGTTTTGTTGTGTTTTATTGAAATCGCTAAGGATCCGTGAAACAAATCGCAGGCCCTGGCATTAATCTGTGATTTTAATGTGCCGCCATTAATTCAGCCTAAGCTGAGTCCTTTAATAGCCGTAAAGTGTTGACGACCCACCCGGAATGCCGTACGCAGTCCTATGACAGCCTTCCATTGGATGGGGTGGTTCCGGTAGTGTGGGTCCTGAGGTGCCTATAATCATAAATTACGACCGAGACCACATGCGGTCGCCTTTTGCAGGACATCCCACTACTGACAGAATGGCTGGTCGGGGGCCGGCCGGGGGAATCCTTTGATGCAGTGCGCGGACTTAACGTGAATTATTTGCATTGCGGTCGGGTGACCACAGCAGCGGCCACGGAAATAGTAGACCCGGCCACTTCAACTTCAGTTACAGGTGCCCGGCCCAGCCAAGCGTTGACCTTTGGCCCGCAGGCACCTGCATGCTTGCGTATATATGTACTGTGTATAATTGAATTTCTTGGCCGGTTAAATATATACGCACAGCTGGCTGGATAGCTGACTGGCTGGCTGGCTGGGGACGGGTAATTAAAATGCATTTCGCTGCAGGATTTAATTGTGACCCTGCCGCATTTAAAATGCATGACATGCCTCAAAATTTTGCAATCGCTTGTAAATTAACATTTTCTCCGAGCTTTCACTCTCCGAGTGCAGCAATCATTTTGAATTTACAAACACCCCGAGTTTTGTTTTGCTTCCGCTTTATTTATATGGGTTACTGCTACGCCCTCTGCACTCTGCCCTCCAGTTTTCGCATTTGTATTTGTTAATTCTGATTTCTGAAAATGCTGCATTTTCAGATTTTCCCTGCATGGTGAGAAACGGAAAATTGATTCCGTTGGATATGATGTTTTTGTTCCGCCTCTCTGTTTGCCAACCAATTTTGCTCGGCTTCGTTTTTTGGCAAGTAAATATGCGTTTAAGCAAATATTTTAGCTTGTTGAGTGTATCGCGTTCTTTTTTGTTCTCCATTTTTTTTAATTTTGTTGGTGGCAAAATATTTGCTTTTAATTCTGAGCTGAGGGCTGGCACTGCGCCATCGTAAGGACGATAACAAACTGGTGATGGAATTAAACGGTTGTGGGGAATTGGCACGCCTTAAATAAGGGATTAATGACGGATAATACAAAAAATCTATAAAATAAATAAAGCTCTTATAATTAATATTTAAATATCACAAATGACTGTTACAACTATTTAAATTCAAACAAAAAAGGATACGGTAACTTCGGAATGTTTCGATTCTTCTATGCTCTTGATAGAATGTCGATTCTATCAAGTTTTTCAGTAGAGGCTGAAAGGTATATCGTAAGGCCATATTTTACCACGTAGAAACATGCCGTTTTGTCAAATTCTTACAGGATTTTTAAATTGTTACGAAAATATTACGTTTACGCCTTGATTAATTTCCGCAAGTTACCTAATGTTCAATAAAGAAAGGAATAAGTCTATCACACCTGTTTTAGTTTCTAACAAAAACCAAAAATCGAATCTGATTTTGAAAATTTTTCCCCCGAAATAATCGCATCTAACTTGCACTGCTATAAAACGGCTTGCACTGCTTTCCCCAAAATTATGATACAGTTTGAAAGGGTATAAAAATATATCAGTTAAGGATAAAAGCCTGTCATCACGTTGTTTTTTAGCAAACTAGATAGCTTAAAGCTTGTTAGCCAAAGGCAAAGCTAACAAAAACGATTAAACATAGTTAATTGCTTGGCAGAGAGCGGTAAAAAATATATATTTATTCTTAGCGCCCGAAGGGGAAATAAAAATTTGCTTTAATTTAAATTTTAAATATTTCAGAAGGTCGTGTAACCAGAAATCTGCGGATTTGGCTTGGCCACATTAATTTGCCGTGACATGTTGACAATGGAATTTTCATTTAAATTTTCAATCCGCATTTTACCAATACAATTTTTGCATTAATAGTGGATGAGATGGGATGCTTTCGTGCCGTGCCGGGCAAAGTGCGTGTAAAGCGGAAGTTGCCAACCGGAAATCCCATTGACAGAAACCTCATGAATTAATGCGGCTTGTTTGGTGCTTTGTTGCTTTTGTGTTTTGTGTGTACATGTGACATATTATAATCCCACCTCTCCTCCAGGTTTCAAGATTCCGCTTCGCACTCCTTTATCCGCCATACGATTGATTTCCGACCAGCCGATCATAAATAATTAATTTTCAATAAAAAGTCAATAGGCGGCTTAATTTTGGTTCTCATGATTAAGAAAGTGGAAAATGTCAAATGAGAGCTTTAAAATAACGAACAGGTGAATAATTTTTGACGATAAAAGGTGTATTACCAAGAAGAGACAAGGACATGTCCCTGTTTAAAATCGTGCAGAGGGCTCTTGTGTCATGACTGTCTTTTCAATAATTCGCTGTTGACATTTTCGTTGTACACATTCGTGATTGTCTGTCCCGTCTGCTCCATTTTTCATTGGTTTCTTTTTGTGGGCGAATTTTATTAAAATTTGCTACCATTTGCCATAATTTGTGTTATTTTTTCCGTTGTCACACATACCCCCCAGTGCCCGGGAGCCCGGGGCACAGATGAGTTTGACAAGCAAATAAGATGGCAAAAATAAATGTACACAAAAGAGTCTGGCGTGCAGGACCCACACATTTATGAAAGTCCTTTGCCCCCATCCTCCCAGACAAAAGCCCCGAAGCACCATTTGTTGCAATCAAATGAAATGCCAGGCATCCTGAGAATTACCAGACACTAACGCCCCTTGTTTGGTCGGGCGACAGTGCTCTGGGAGGGGAAACCCCTATGCATTTGTGGAAAAAACATTTTTAATTAACAACGAACGATCTACTTTATTAAGTTTGTAATCCATTCAATGGTAAATGAATTTATTCCAGTCGCAGTGCATTTATTTTTCATCGAGTGTTTTGGAAATCAAATGAGAGATGGCGAGTGCGCGTGATTGAATTACGGGTATCAACTAGTCCTTGTGCCACACTTGATTTGGGTCTGAATGATTAATAAGCCGAATTTCAAGCCGAAAGACGAGAGCTGAAGTCAAGACGGCAATCATTTATTAATGCTAATGCATTTCGCATTAATCCCGGGATATGTCTCACAGCAAAAAACCAAGCCGAGATGCAAGCCGAGAGGAATGAAAATAAATGGCTGAAAATTAGTTCAAACGCATTTGATGCCTGCTCCAAGTTTTGCCATACAAACGTATATCCGAAGGATAAGCCGAAGGAAGAGAAGAGTAGTATACTGGCAACATTAATAGTTATACAACAGCTGACATATTGATAAATGAGCGCATTTTCCAAAATGTAGCGCAGTGCCTGAACTATTCCTGTGCCACAAATGGCTCAAGCCAAACTTTAGGGGAGCAGCATGGGTTCTTGCTGGAGCGGGTGCTGGTGTTTGGCGGGTTTTCGGCGAAAAATGGCTTCAGTGCCAAGCGTGAGAAATTCCCAAAGTCGCACACGCACGCACACGAAGGACGCGAAGGATACCAAACAGGGGGTGCCAAACAAATGCTTGTAAATATTTCTGCAGCTGTGATTCCTTTCCCTCGAAGACAGCCAGCCCCTTCCAATGTTCGGCAATGAGTCAATTTTTTAACATTTATTTGACAGAAATTTTCATTTATTTTTGTCGGTACGAAAAAAAAATTTAATTAAAATGGAATTAATTTGACAGGATATTGCAGGCGCCACCAGACTATTAATAATGCTCCATGTGAAGCGGGCATAGGAATGTGTGCCCGTATCCGTTGAGGGGGTGTGGGTGTGGGCGGCCGGCTTTGGCGGGTGCGGGGCCTGTGTGCATGTGCGCGACTCCTGGCGGAAGACAAATGTGAGCCAAATAAATTCTCATGTTGCGCTTTTGAGTCGCGTCAAAATTGCACAGAGTACAGAACACAGAGCAGAGAAAGAACAGAATACCGAAAGCAAAATGCTGAACAGAACAGACAGAATAGCGAAACGAATCATTCCACTTACAAACGGGGCCCAAGCCCCACACCAGCCTTCTTTGGAGTTCTGTGGAATGGTCATAAATCATTGCATACATTTCGAAGTACGTTTCGTATACAATTTTCCAGGCAGCGGCACATAATTAATTAAATTTCACTTTTAAGCGCTTACGTTCAGCCATCCAAAACAAATATCACTCATACGCACTGTGTGGCTCGTCGAGGCTGCCGGCCTTGACGGCGCCACCATTTGGCATTGACATACGCACAAATAAATAGACGCTATAAATTCAATTCCCATTCTCGCGGTTACGCGAATTCTCCGCCAATCCCAATACCAATACCAATGCCAATACCATTCCACATCCGAATCCAAGTCCGATTCCCAATCCCCTATTTGTTTGCTCATTGAACAAACGTGCCCGAAATACATATATTTCCATGCAAAACTTTCGCTTAGGTGTGCTATAAATTGCGTGTTCTTTCAGTTGAGTTTCAGTTTCTGTGCCGCTTGACTGCTGACAGCCCGCACAATGCTGTTTTCAGTTTCCAGTTCCAGTGATTCCTTGTTCCTGAAACCCTAGGCGTGGCATATCATTTTAAGGATTGCGAGAAAAGTGCCACGCAGGAAAACGTGCTAAAGTCAAATAAATAACAAAACATTGGCGGACAGCGAATGAATTTATGGTCTACGAGTCTAAGGCGAAAAAAGTGAAAAATTTTCCAGCAATTGGATTAGGAAAAGGGCCATTGGGGGCTTTGTGGCTGCGGGACTGAGGGGCGGTGTCTCCAGTTCGCCCATCTTGATTCAAACATTCGCATTGGCCAGAAATGAGATTAATGACTTTTTAAATGTCCTGAATCCTGGATCCGCTTGGGGAATCCGAATTCACTCGGCTGACTGACTGCCGCAGGGACTGGCTGAGGACTGTCGGACTGAAGGAATGACGGACTGAGTGACTGACAACTGGCAGCGACAATGATGGAGAAGTCGTCGAGGATCCCGTGTGCACATCATTGGGCATTAGGTATGCATGCCGTTGTGCCTCTCGCACTGGGAAAGATGTTGAGCAATGCGACCAGAGACAATGGCTACACTCAGAAAATATATTCATTAAATTAATTAACAAGAATCTGTTTGGAGTAAAAAATTGATATTCTTTAGGGAAAATAATTCAAACATCTTATTTAAATAAAAATCAAAATGTAGTTATTTTTCAGTAATTAAAAGTATATTTTTTGGAAAACACTTGTATTTTTGAGTGCAGAACGATGCGAAGGCTTCGAAGAAACTGGTAGCCGGGTTCGATAATGAAGTTAAAAATTCCATACATACAAATACACACAGACAGGCTCAGGAAGAGACCTAGAGGATTACGGAGTGGGTGCGAAAAAGATAGGGAGCTGCAGTTGTTGTTGCCTTTGCTGGCGCTACTGCTACTGCCGCTGCGGCATTTGCCTTTGGTATTTATGAGTACGTTGTCCTTGATATGCCTGCGGAATTACTAAATGTCCCTGACTTGACACTAACTCACACGCACAGGCTAACACTCACACACTCCCAGCCATCCTTACACACGCACACCCGCACTCACCCACGTGCATCATCAGCCATTCACTCATTCATTCGCTCTGAGCCCGGGCTGTTGCTTAACTCTGTCAGCAATATGTTGGCTGCCACGCCCTTCCTCCCCCAAAAACACACACACCCTCACACGTATACTACACTACACTACCTTCTTTATTTACTTTTTTTTCATACTTACTTATACATATATTTTTATCTTGTACGTGCAGCAATGGACCCAAGGCGAAATTTAAATAGAAATAGCATGTTGATGTTATTTGGAGTAGGTTCATATTTAATTTAATATGCGAGTCTCTTCCTTTGGTGCGCTCGTTGGGTTAGTGTCCGGATGTGTTATAAATATTTTAATTTATTTGTAGAAAAGCTGGAGGAGCAAAGGCTGCAACTGAAAAACACCATGCATATGTATGCATAAAAACAGTGGAGAGCAGCAGGATACGGTCAAATGTGAAAACTTTAAGGTCTTAATCCAACTAATGATCCTTTTAAATTGAGTCAATAAAAAATGTTTTAGATATCTTGAGTAAATTTGAATTTATATAAAATTTCGATCATAAAAATAAATGACTAGCTTCCAATCAAAGTGGTCCAATTTGTGGTCTATAACACTGAAGGCGAACTACATAACCCCATTTTGAAGAGAAGGAGTTCTAATCTTATATTAGTACTCTACTATTGAAATCCAATACTATAATTTCAACTGCAATTGTTGTCTTTAAGCTACCATAGACGATTGCTTCAGAGCTGCTTGAACATAAACACTCGAAATCCCGGGTTGCCACACTCCTCGTAAGCTGTGCAGGACATGAGACAATCCTGCCAAGCAACTGCTGTTCAATGCCTTTTGGGGGATAACTAGACTGCAGTCCTTGCAGCAGGATGTTGTTGTTTGCTCTTGTCACACACTTCGATTGCGTGAGCACGCATCAGGAGAACAAAAATTCCACAATACCAGCTAGATAAATAAATGCGCGCCTTGGGGAATGAGGTGAGGGGATTGGGGACTGGATACGTACATATATCCTGGAGATAAGGCCACGCCGTCAAAGAACGAAAGGCACAAGAGTGGCAACAAGTGTAAGTGGGCTGATCGTCCAAGTGCAGATAACAAGTCAAGTGGCCTGAGAGACCCAGCAGCTGGCAAGGCGTTGCTCTAAGTACAGGTACAAATGCACAGGGAGAATTGGGTCTACACATTTTTTTAACTAATCTTAAAATTATAAAATAGTGTTTGTCGATCGAAAAGTACATTCTTCTAATTAAACACCATATTGTGTTATTGTCATCTAAATCTGATTAGATTTTTTTATGTGTTTGCTTGCTAGAGTCTACTTAAGTATTGGTTGCTTGTGTACCCATATATGTGGCACCTGAAGCACCTCGTCTCCAGATTGTGCATGAAATCAACCAGAATGAGAAACCAATTTGGGTGGGAAACACAAAGCGGCAACAGCAACTACCACAGCGGCGAAATTAAATTGGCCAAAGGGTTTAAGTTTAGCCGCCGCAACCCTCACCCCTCGCTTTTCAGCAAAAGTCCGCGCGTTCGGGTGGTGAAGTCAGTGGAAAACATTGCTGAAAGAAAACTTTTTATAAGTCCCTATAAAGTCGATGGCAATAAATTTCATTGGTAACTTTGTACGTTCTTTCGGTTTATTTTTTGTTCATTTTCAGGAATTTTAATTCAATCTCGCAGAAAAAGCAAGCTCAAGATTTCTGGGTCCAGGGTCGGAAACATAACTAAGACTCAACCGCAAAAAAGTACCTCCGGAATTATTTAAACGGAAAAATAGTTAAAGCTAAAATGCAGAAAGTTGCTGGGCGCTGTGTGTGAGTTAACCCGGTCTAAATCACACACACGCACACACAAATGAAGCCTCAAAGCCCCAATGGGGGAGACCCGACCTGGGTGCTTGGGTGTTTGGATATTTCGCTCCATGGCCACTAAACGTGGCCGACTGCGGCTGAGTGTGCGTCGCAGTGGAAATGCACTCGAATAAACACAAAATTTATATGAACACATGCAAGACAGATTAGGGGACGAAAACTAAAACGAAACGAAAGGAAAGAGATGGCTGAATAAAGCAGAGAGAGAGATGGAGCGAGAAGCACAGGCACAGGGACCGGCTAGAGCTGGTGGACACTCTCTATCCCCGGCCTTTGTGTACTTTTTGTGTGGGAGCCCAAACAAAAGCAATTTTTGCGTTTTATAAATTCCTTTGGTTCATGGCTTTAGTCTGCTTTATGGCATACTTCCATTTATGCAATACGAAAACAGTCAGGCTAACAGACAAACAAACAAACGGCCAAGCGAAACATTTCAGTTTTCCATCTAAGCAAAACATTTAGCATAGCATACTTTTGCGAGCATTGTCAAAGCTCTGCAGCTCTGGCGCGGGCTGGGACTCGGGCTCTGGCTCGTGCTCTGGCTGGGCTTTGGCTTTGGCTCCTGTTTCCTCCATCAGTCTGGGAAACTTTTTGATTGACCAAAAAGTACGATGCTGGCATTGGTTTTATGGAAGTGCAGCTTTACAGTCGCCCACCCCGGACAACGAAAATGAAAACAATTCCGGAAACCAAAACACTCACCCGAAATTTCCATTTCATCATCATCATTGGGCTTGGCCCGTTCTCGCCCCTTCTACGCCCTCGCCCTATATTTTGGCTGACATAAAACTCAATTGAGTCGTTAAATGTACAAAAATGTGATAAATAATCAAATTACACGCATTTGATGTCTGCCCAGATTTTTTCGGGGCCCTTACATTTTTATGACGTTGATATTCCATTTTTTCCGGCTCATGCATCATTTACGGCGCAATCGCTGATTATTCCGGCTTTGAGATAATGCCGACTGGATTTGCCAGTTTTCAATTATAGCGCTCAAAAGTGGCCTTTGTCTGCCGTGTGCGTGCGTTTTAAATTTCCAATTAGACCGGAGAGAAAACTAATTTCATGCAAATTGCTGACGAAAAAAATTTCCACCAGAGGGGCTTTTCTTTTGCGCGTTGCGAATTTTTGTTCTTCCTCGCCATTATGCGGTGAGTAGTTGGAATTTGTCGAAAAACTGAACGGCTCGCACACTTGCTAATAGTGTCGAAAATTGCCAGCATCGGACAAGCGAAGTTTTGGCACATGACTCGAATGGATACCCATTGGTAAGAACCAGCGTTTTTCTCCGCCGGGCTTTTGCCACTTTGAGAGCTGTCATTTAAACAGATTAATGTGCTGCCATCAATGGCATGTCATGTTGTGCATGTCGTCGGTGCTATTATGCATTTGATTGGCATTTGTTTGCGCACACAGCAATCACCCTCCCCCACACGTGGCCAGAAACAAAGGCCTGTCAAAACCCAGTCCGAGCATGCCGGCATTGCAATTAATTCAGCCTGCTACCACCTGCCCATCTACCCACCCACCGATTAAGTCAACAGGTAAATGCAAATGTAGCTTTAGCATTTTAATTAGCCGTAAGTCGATAGCCGCAAAAAAGGGCCCCTGCTGACAGCGTGTATACTTTGATGTTTCCGACAATGGCCATCTGGCGGTTATCAAGCAATTTTCCCCTGCTTTTTCCCCTCCCCGGCAAAGTCCAGTGGCATCGGTGGCATCTGGGCCAGCCGGTGATCGGAGTACGTCAGCATCAGCATCTAAATGGTGGGCATTAAAAGCTAGCGGAATGGGTGGCAGTCACAATCTTGGCGACACTGTCAGTGCCATGTCAGGAGGCTATTTGATATGCCACTGACAGTTAGCACATTTGCCGCCCACTTTTTTCTCCCTCGGGGCACTCTTTTCTTCGATTTTCGGTTTTTGGTTTTCGGGTTTTGGCTTTTTATACAGCCCTGACAGTGAGCAAAGTGCCGATCCACCTCTGACAGCTTACAACATTTGAGTTTCTATTTTTGTGGCGGCATTTAGTCAAAATCCTCTTGATCAAAGGTAAAAACACTTAAATACTTTCTAGCTACACTCTAAGAAACTAAATTCAAGTTGAATGACTTTGAAACCTTTAAAGAGCTCTATATGTGTACAATAATTTTTAAAAAAGTTTCAAGAACCAAATTTTTGTTTTTAAACAAGAAAGCAAAGCTAACTTCGGGCGGAGCCGAAGTTGATATACCCTTGCAGCTAAAACCGGATATATATTGCAAACATCGGATATAGTTGGCCAATCCTTATGATTACATCATAATAAAACCAATCAATTACAATAAAAAATCGAAAAAAAGTCCCAAGCTTCTATCTTCAAAAATACAAAAGTTGATATTTCTACCAAATACCATTTCCGATCGTTCAGTTATATGGCAGCTATAGGATATAGTCGGCCGATCCTAATGAAATTTTGTAGGTCGGATTAACTGACCAAAAATAGAATGTGTACCAAGTTCTAGCTTTCTATCTTCAAAAACACGAAAGTTGGGTCATTTCCGATCGTTCAGTTATATGGCAGCTATAAGATATAGTCGGCCGATCCATATGAAATTTGGCATGTCATATTATTTTGCCAAAAATAGCTCTCATGTCAATTTTTAGCCCTCTAACTCTAAAAACACCAAAGTTATACCATTTCCGATCTATCAGTTATATGGCAGCTATAGGATATAGTCGGCCGATCCGGGCCGTTCCGACTTATATACTGCGTGCAAAGGAAAGAAGGGTGTGTGCAAAGTTTCAAGTCGATAGCTTTAAAACTGAGAGTCTAGTTTGCGTAGAAACAGACAGACGGACAGACGGACAGACGGACATGCTCATATCAACTCAGGAGGTGATCCTGATCAAGAATATATATACTTTATAGGGTCGGAGATGTCTCCTTCACTGCGTTGCACACTTTTGGACAAAATTATAATACCCTCTGCAAGGGTATAAAAATGGTAGATTCGGTATATATGGAAGATGTAAGTATGATACAACTCTTCAAATATTAAAACTACCACATTAGAAAGTCCTTTGGCGGGTTTTTGATCTTTACTTAACTTAAATATACTCATACAAATTTATAGACTAAACACAAATGGATTAATCATCGGCGCAGCGGGACTCGCAGCTGTCCTGCGAGCAAAAACGATTCCTGTTTCCGTTGCATCCCTTGTAGGTGAAGGGTCGACAGACGCCTTTGTCAAAGTACCAGCGGGTCACCGCTTTTGTCTGATCCTTGCTGTTGCAGAAGTTTCCCTCGTTACGGCCCACATAGCAGTTTACATTGTCTGAAAATTTTGGAAAGTCAGCTACAGCATCATCTTATTAATAGCCCTATGGACTAGCTCCAAAATACGGCTGGCCTCATTAAGCGCAATTACCTTTGTCTCTGATGGTTTGCTTATATCGGGCGCCGAGCCTCAAGGCACAAGGCAGAATATTTCATAATTCGTGGGGCACGTTTTTAGTCATAAGCGAAAAAATAGAACAATTTCGCTGGGCAAACAGACAGACAGATAGCCGGTCAGAAGAACGCGGACAAAACTTGGCAAGTACCTACTGAATATTTCATTTTTAAAAATTCCACACGCCGGCGAATGGTGTAATTACTATTTACCTTTGTCTTAATTCCATAACAAAATAATGGGACTTTTACTTTGTGTTTTAAAGGCCATTATTTCGCTAATAAAAAGATAATTTTTCTGGGAAAAATTAATGTGTGAAATAAATTTCAAAAGTCTGCTTTACATATGCTTTCAAAATAAACACATGAAAGTGAGACACAATTTTTGACACTAAATTGCACATTTATTTTCTCACATTTAAACAAAATGTATATAATTTAACCATTTCTGTGGTTTTATTGTTCTATAATTTTTATTGATTACTAAGAGAGATTGTGTTCGAAATTTTTTTTTATTTAATTACTGAATAGGGTTGAATAGAAAAACGGTTGAAAGACTGCAAATAAATTGGATCCGGATAAAATTTATAAAATTCTGTTGCAGACCTTCTGTTCCATTTGAATTCAATTGTACGTTGATTACTTTGCACTTTGTTGTATTTGTTTTTAAAATATAGGCAAACAATAAGGCCTTTGAAATGGACGTTTTTTCTGTTGTCCAGTCAGGTACTTAAACACTTTAATGAGCCATCTGTAATGGGTTTACATCCGACACTTACTCAGCTCTTTGCATGACGCCGTTGCACTTCCTTGCCCCGAGGTGGCACCGCCTCCGAATGCCTCAGTTGAAACGGTCTGTGTCAATAGGATGATGGACAGGAGGCCGACGAGTGTCGCACAGAGGAACGTCAGATTGATTTTCAATTTCATGTTTTTCGCGCGGCTGGCAGATGCGGAACGAGGAGATGCGGCGTTGACCAAATGCGAAAGGAGAATGTCGAATACCGCAGAATCCCAAAATCCGACCCGTAGAAATTCTCAGATTTGGCTGCTGCTGCTGCTGCGACGGCTGTTCCAATTTTTCGGTTTTTGGTATTTTTAAGTAATTTGCGCTACTTTTGAAAAACGTGCAACCGAACCGATACGATGCTGTACGAAGAACTACACCGAATTGAGAACTCACTGGCTGTGGCGCATTTTCATTTTCAGTTTTCAGCTTATATACGAAATGCCGGAAATTGTTGCTAACTCGAACACCCGAAAATTTTCGCTCGGGAAATATTCTGAGCATGACAATCGTCTGGTGTTCCTCTAATACGCACATCCATCCATCCATCCGTTTATCCGTCTGTCTACCCAAGCCGCCATCCATTTATCCATTTGTCCATCGCTCCACTGGTCCATTCCTACATTATTCCATCCGTTCAACGGCCCGTGTCCATCAATGCTAAGTAGGAGAAGATATTTTTGGTCAACAAATGTTTGGCGTTGCCCGCCGCCGCAGCCCAACGAAATTTGTAAAGGCGTGTATCTGATGGATTGGTAATGCGGTTTGGAAGCGACTGGCTCTAAAACTGTCGTGAAGAAAACGGGTAGGCTTAGGGACTGTTAGTGGCAGCGCTCTTACTCAGCGGGAGAAATGGGTGGAGAAATTTTTAACCGGGTACACTCTGCAAAAGGAAAAAAAAAGAACTCCCGAATAGCTGGTCCTGGGTTCCCCGTATCACTCGCCTGGAGGTTCTTTCTTTTCACATCGAGACTCAGACCAGTGCAGTTGAAAGTGGTAAAACTTAATTCGGAAAAATTTGAAGCAGAGAAAAAAAAGTGAAAATTTGGAATTTAGTCAGTTGGCACTGACTCTGGAGGTAAGCGTTTGGGGGACCATTAGTTATTATAAGAGAGGAGATTTCCTAAGTCCGCGTAATCTATTTTGGCTAGGCCTGCAACAACATCGCTCCCAAGTGCAGAGCAACCAAGCGAAAGAGGCAAAGCTCTGGGACCAGATCAGTCCGCGGTTCACAACCATCGAAGACGCGACGGAAATCGGCGAATCCCCTGGTGCGGTTGCAGGGAGGTCCTCGGCGGAAGGAGACTCCAGTGTCGGATTTTTTTTTGTTAAACAATTTAAATTAAGCTAAGTCAGTTAAAAAAGGGAATTTTTTTTCTAGAGGGTTAGTGAGAATATGTGACCCCTAACTAAACCTAACCTCAACCCCCACCTAGCTCAGAAAATTTGGTTAGCTAGGTAACACCGGGGCTAGGTAATATCTAAGTAGATATAAGCGGTTAAAGACCGAGCTAAAAATTCAAACAAAGAAAAATCCCTGGATAGAAATCTCTTCCATTCACACCGGCTGAAGTAAAATCAGGTGATATTGGTGTGATATTGGTGTCCCGTTCACAAGAAGAGAGGCGAGAAAAAACTGCAAGTTCAGGCCCCCATTCCACGTTGGGAGGAAGGAGTAAGCGAGACGGACGGAGTCGGTGCAGTAGCCCCGTTGCAGTTTTGTCACCCCAAAACGAAATAGGTGATAGCACGCTGTGCTTAATCTCGGGTGTGAAGGTGCGATGGAGCATAGCTCCCAAATGTCCCCCAGAGGGTTCATTGAACTCTAGTGAGAGAATTGAGAGGGATAGAATAATTAAGCAGGAAATATTTGTATGGAGTTTACTTTTAAGTTAATTTTTAAGGGGGGAAATACAATTAAAAATTTTTTATTTTCGAAAAATTTTTTTTTGTCTTAATATACTCTAAATATATCTGAGAATAAGCCTTTAAAAGCATAAAGCTGTCCGGTACTTATTTTCAAAGTAATACGCAATTTAGTGAGTGCGTGTCAGTGGTAAACTTTAGTGAGTGGTAAACTTTAAACGCTTCTACTGAAAAGTCGTGTTTTCAAAGTCGCCGTGCAATGTACAGGTCAGAGATTTCATTTAAATCGAATGCGGTTTTTTGCTTTATGTTTGAAATGAAATTCTCCACAACATGAATTAAAGAATTTTTCATATTTATTTGTTATAACATGTTTTTTTGACGAACAAAGTCGAAAAAAAGTGTGTTTTTTTTAAACATTTTTTTTCAATTTCAAATTTTTTAATGGAAAAACCATTTTTTTACATATGAAATAATTCATGTTGTGCGCTGTACCTCTAAGTTTAATGCCCAGTTGCTGTTTTTTGTTTTAGACGTGATCCTGGGCCTGGAGACTGCACGGCGCAAAGTTTATCCCCCAAAACACGACTCCACATTATTGATCATAAATGGGCTTAATTACAATATTTTTCGAAAAACTTGACTGATTTTTATTGCCCAATAATTTTCTAATACCATGCAAAAAGAATCGCTAAGATTCATTCAATTCCCTACTTGCATTTCACTCCCAAAGATAGGCCTCATTTTAGGCCTTTTAATTGTATTTCCCCCCTTAATGTAACCGAAGAGAAAAATAATTGAAAATTAGAGTATAAGTGTAAATATGGGTGAAAAGTGAACGGAAAAAAGGTTAAACGAAGAAAATTTTCCTCTTTAGGAAAAAATCATTTTATTTGATAAAAATGAAATTATTATTTTTTTTGCATATTTTTTTTCTTGTTTTGTGCGATAAAGTTTTTCTCACAGCGCAGCAACCAGCGAAAGCTTTCGGCGGTGGATGCAGAAAATAAAACACAGTGAGTTTGCTTAAAACCAAAATAATATTTTATTGAAGTATCCCATTTGATAATTCTTCTTATTTCTATGTTAAGTTTTCACGTTTTCCCATTTTACCACATGTACCTTTAATTGATGATAAATTATATTTTTCTTTGTCCTTTTTTTTATTGAAAACCCAATTTTTTTTATATTTAAGTCATTTTCATACCCCATATTTAAATATTTATAAAATTTTTCCGCCTTACTTAATTTTCCTTAAAAAAATATTAGATGTAAAGAACCACAGCGAAACCCAGAAAATTTTATTATGTCCATTTTAGCTTTAATAAACTATTTTATAATGTTTGCGTAAAATCTTGATTTTTGATTTCCTAAACCCGCCTCATTAGCGCTTGCCAAACAAAGGGATCGTGGAAAATTTTAAAGTTATACGGAAAACCCATGATCAAGGAAGGGTGGGCCTCGTTAGCTCCTAAAACATCAAGGAGTGGTACATTGTCCGATCGCACAAAATTTGTCTTCTTCGTTTTCTATCCTTTCCGTGTCCTAATTTTCTCAGTTGTCGGTCATAGCTCCTCCGGTAGCTTATTTCGTCATCTCTTCTCGCACGTTTTTTTGTAATTAAATAATAATAAGTCCTAAAAAGGCACCCGTGATTGGCCAAACAACCTAACACCACGCCACCGACGAGCCAGAGCCGGAACCATCGAACGTGCGGGCCAAAAGCGGGAGTTCAACATCTAGCCTGATATTCGTTACCCATTACAGTAATGAATAATTATTAGTAAGATCTTATTAATTATTTTGGCGCCCAACGGTGAAGCTAGATTTTATTTGAAATTTTTGAAAGGATATTAAGTCTAGGAAACTCACTACAATTTATACCGTAACTGTTTCTTTCTATAACCTAAATTTATTTAGTTTTCTCCTGATCGATTAATTGGGGCAGGTGTCAGTAAAGTAAGCATCACTTACTTCATCGGCAACTATCTAGTTTCTTGGTCGTCGTTTGTCATTTTTGTTTCTGGATCGTCATTTGGAACACAGGATGCTCAGCCTTAGGCGGATATCCTGACCGGTGAGATGTGGGTTCGAAAGTGACAATTGGTGGAGAAAGAAAAGTGGTGGGCTACCTGAGACATAAGAATTGGAATCAGTCGCTTAGCTGCTAGCAGCTGGCTATTGACCACTTAGCCTCAGTAATAGCTCCCCATTAATTTTTATTTCAGTTTTCTTTTCCTCTTTTCATCCTAAATGTTTTGGTTATTCTTCAAGAGCTTAAGACGCTTGGAATGCGCGTTGACTCTACGTTTAGGTGGAGCTCGCGACCACGGATAAAGTTCTGATGAGAACCATTTCCTTGAGTAAATCGAGCAATAGATTTGCATGGAGAACATGAAGATTCATATTTACACATAAGGCCTCATGTCCACAAATCATTGCTTGATTCAAGTCCATTTTTTTTATTTTTATCAACAATTTTGTGAAGACGGTCGTAAATAGGCAGCGTTGCTAAGTGCGTGGTGGAAATCAAAACTACTTTTAATTTGGGAAAAAAAAAAAAAAAAAAAAAAAAAAATAATAACAAAATTTTTTATTATATATTTTAAAAAGTTATCCTTTTAGTATTACCTCATTCATCCTTAGTAAAAGAAAAAAAAAAATAATAATAATAATAGTAATAGGTAATAATTATACTTAGACATTTATGGGTCTGGATCGATCACCTCAAAAAGAGGGACCTCCTCCTAGTTCTGAGTGTAGCTTATGTAGCTCTGAGATTAGGGCAGTCGATAGCTATAAAACCAAGTGTCAGCATGTCTTCCATAAAGCGTGCTTAAGGACACATTTGGCAGTCAAGAGAACTTGTCCGATTTGTGATTCGATCTGTATCGATCAACGAATTTCACAACCTCCGACGTCAGCAATTCAAACCAGGCAGCGGACAAGGCTCGAAACTATTTCGCGTAGTGGAAGCGAGGTGGACTTGTCAGCTTCAACCAGTCAGGAGCGGTCAAGGCAGGATCAGAACACAGATGCTAATACACCAGCAGAAGAAATGAGCCAAATAACTACAGAAATTTCTGCAGCCGTAAAGGCAATGCAAAACGAGCTACTAACTCAGCTCACGGAGAGGATGGCAAACCTAATACAGACAAATGTAGAAGCGCAAATAAGCAATATAGACCAACAAAGGGCAACAGTAAATCCTAATACAAGTAGGAATTCCTCCCTAGAGCAGGTTTTGGGAATTAACATGCCACACGAAGAACGGTATACAGTTCCACAGAGACCCAATAGCTCCAGATCCCTAAGCTCGGATTTAGCACAAAGACCCGACAAAGTGGGTCACATTTTATCAAACTGGAAATTAAGGTTTTCGGGAGCGGGCGACACTATAGGGGTAGATAGTTTCATCTACAGAGTCGAGGCTCTGACACATCAGACATTAGAGGGGAATTTCTCACTTTTATGCGGGAATGCAAATATGCTATTTGAAGGAAAGGCCTCTGATTTTTTTTGGCGTCATCATAAGACCGTAGGAGTGGTGAGATGGCAGGAGCTTTGTGCAGCCTTAAGGAAGCACTTCCGGGATTCAAGGACCGATGTAGATATCCGTCAGATGATAAGGGACAGAAAACAGAGAGATAAGGAATCGTTTGAAAGCTTTTATGATTCCATTTTAAAGCTTACTGACCGACTTAGCCAGCCCATATCCGACGAAACACTGGTGGAAATAGTACGGCGCAATTTACGTCCAGAAATCCAGCATGAGATTCTGAATTTAAATTTCGAGTCCATGGAGAATTTGAGGGATACGGTTAGAAAAAGGGAATTCTTTATAGAAGAGATGCGTAAACACCATGGTTACCAAAAACCACTCCCTTTAAGAAAGCCGATAAGTGAACTTTGCGAAGAGGTGGAAGGCGACGATGCATTAGAATTTGGGGAAGATGAACTTCAAGAAGAGATAGGAGCATTTTCCTTGGTATGTTGGAACTGCAGAAAGGAAGGGCATAGATACCAAGACTGCGCATCAAAAAGGAAAATCTTTTGTTATGGTTGTGGTCTTCCTAACGCGTATAAACCCTCTTGTGAGAGATGTACAAAAAACTCCCACAGGAACACTGCAACACCGCGTTCCAAAGCCAGTGTTCCCAACCGACAGTCAGGCTTGGAGGACCAGCATTAGTTAAAGGAGAGGGAGCGCTTAGTGTAGAAAATTCACCTTCCGGAGATTTAGGATTGCAAGTCTGGCATACTAAGCTGGAAAAGTTCCGAACATTAAACTTGCCAACACTGAAGCCCGAGGCTAGGTCTGTCTCGCGAAACAGTCGGCGACAAAAAAATTACTGGAAAACAATAAAAGAAATTGCTAGTATTAGAAAAAATTTAGGCGACAATAGGCCGTACGCAGAAGTTATTTTACTAGAAAAGAAGAGAAGAGGGTTGCTAGATACAGGCGCTGCTATATCGTGTATAGGTGGGCATCTGGCTGAGGAGTATATATGCAGTAGAAAGCCTTTTAAAAAGGTTTTAGCTGGTGCGTGTACTGCCGATGGAAACAAGCAACAAATAATAGGTAAATTTAAGACAGAGATAGAATATAAAGGAATAAAAAGAGAATTAGAATTTCATATAATCCCCTCTCTAAGGCAAGATATTTACTTAGGAATAGATTTTTGGACAGCTTACGAACTGTTGCCGCCGACCCTAGCTATCTCAGAGATCTCAGGAGATGCGGAGCAGCACTCGTTATCGAAATGGCAGCAACTTAAACTAGAAAAAGTTATTAAAAGCTTTCCATCATTTGCGTTATCGGGACTGGGTAGGACCTCCGTTTTAATGCATACAATAGACACGGGGTCAGCGAAGCCTATTAAGCAACGGCATTTCCCAGTATCGCCGGCCATTGAAAAATTGCTATATGCCGAGGTTGATAGGATGCTAAAACTTGGGGTTATTGAGGAGTCAGATAGTCCCTGGTCCTCGCCAGTAGTACTGGTCCAAAAGCCAGGCAAAGTAAGATTGTGCCTCGATAGCCGTAAGGTTAACGCAGTAACGGAAAAGGATGCATATCCGCTTCCCCAGATCGATGGCATACTTAGCCGGTTACCCAAGGCAAATTTTATAAGTAGCCTTGATTTAAAGGACGCGTTTTGGCAAATCCCTTTGGATCCTCTATCAAAAGCGAAAACTGCATTTACTATACCAGGGCGGCCTTTGTATCATTATAAAGTTATGCCTTTTGGCCTCTGCAACGCTCCACAAACTATGACGAGGTTAATGGATAAGGTAATACCTGCATCACTTAAAAACGAAGTTTTTGTATACCTGGATGATTTATTGGTTATCTCAGATACGTTTGAGAAGCATTTAGAAGTTTTGGAGACTGTAGCTAAACGGATCCAAGAAGCTAACTTAACCTTGAATGTGGAAAAGAGCAAATTTTGTAGGCGAACCGTAAAATATTTGGGCCACATAATAGGTGAGGGTGGTATTCGAACAGACCCCGACAAAGTCTCGGCGATCTCAAATTTTCCATTACCAACGTCACTCAAAGCGTTGAGAAGCTTTTTGGGATTAGCCGGGTGGTATCGGAAATTTATAAACAATTTTGCGTCAGTATCGGCTCCTTTGACCGATCTCTTGCAAAACAAGCGAAAATTTGTGATGACCCAAGAAGGTAAAGAGGCTTTTGAGAAGTTGAAGGCTATGTTAGGAAGTGCGCCGGTATTACAGACACCAGACTTTGAGAGACCGTTTTATATACACTGTGACGCTAGTAAAACTGGAGTAGGAGGAGTCCTAGTGCAGAAGTCTATCACCGGGGATGAATTACCTATAGCTTTTGTTTCTAAAAAATTAAATAAAGCCCAAAGGAACTACACAGTGACAGAGCAGGAGTGCCTTGCGGCTTTAGTCAGTATAAAAAAATTCCGGTCATATGTCGAAGGACTGGAATTTACCGTCATCACGGATCACGCATCCTTGAAGTGGCTGATGTCGCAGGGTGATCTAAATACTAGATTGGCACGGTGGGCGTTAAAATTACAAGGGTTTCGATTCGCAATCCAGCATCGAAAGGGGAAGTTAAATGTGGTTCCCGACGTTTTGTCTAGAGTCGAACAGGAACAGATAGCGGCAATAGATTTTAATAACGGGTTGCTGGTGGATATCGACTCAGAACATTTTAAGTCTTCTGACTATATTCAGTTAATAGAGGGAATTAAAAGTAATTTAGCTAACTTTCCGGATCTGAGAATCGTGGATTCCTTGGTGTATCGACGCACCGAACATTCGAAAGGCGAACTACTCAATGATGCGTACGCATGGAAATTGTGGATACCGAAGGCATTGATTCAGGAGGTGTTAAAGAAATCGCATGACGATCCATTGGCGTCTCACGGGGGTGTCCACAAGACTTTGGAGAGAATTCGGCGATATTATTTCTGGCCAGGAATGGTGAATGATGTGAAGGACTACATTTCAGCCTGTGAAACCTGTAGGATGACTAAAGCACCGAATAGGGCATTGAGGCCACCTATGGGAAAGGCAGTCGAGACGCAGAGGTTTTTCCAGCGTCTCTACATAGACTTTTTAGGCCCTTATCCTAGGTCTCGTAGTGGGAATATAGGGATTTTCATTGTGCTGGACCACTATTCGAAATTTGTTTTCCTTAGAGCCGTAAAGAAGCTTACAGCGGACGTTGTTCTAAAATACTTAGAAGAGGATCTGTTTCACACATTTGGTGTTCCTGAAGGCATTGTTTCCGATAACGGGTCGCAGTTTAGATCCGATAAATTTCAAAGTATGCTTCGGAGTCATCGTATCACGCACACTTTAACGGCGGTGCACGCTCCTCAGGCTAATGCTTCGGAGCGGGTAAATCGATCTGTGATTGCTGGCATTCGTGCTTACATTCGCAGTGACCAAAAGGACTGGGATGAAAATCTCAGTAAGATCAGTTGTGCGCTGAGGTCAGCCACTCATTCCGGTTTGGGATCCACACCTTACTTTATGGTTTTTGGGCAGCAGATGATTACCTCTGGTGCCACGTACTCCTTATTGAGGAAGTTGGCGATGCTAGAGGACAAAGCAGCTACTTTTAGCCGAGAGGACTCGCTAGAGATAATTAGAAAGAAGGCAGCTGAAACATTGGAAAAACAACATGTGAGGAATGAACGAAATTACAACCTTAGGGCGCGTGAAGTATCTTACAAGGTTGGGCAGGAAGTATATAGGAGGAACTTTAAACAGAGCTGTTTTCAGGCAGGTTACAATGCTAAGCTAGCTCCCCTATTTGTAAAGGCTAGAGTGAGAAAGAAGATAGGAAGCTCAATATATGAACTAGAGGATCTGAGTGGAAAGCTTGTCGGCCGGTACCATGGGAAAGATATTCGCCAGGCTTAGCTACAAGTGGTCAGCCTTGTGGGTTGAGAAGATTAAATGCACCCCCAAGCCTGATTTTGGTCGGGGGGGATTTTGTAAAGGCGTGTATCTGATGGATTGGTAATGCGGTTTGGAAGCGACTGGCTCTAAAACTGTCGTGAAGAAAACGGGTAGGCTTAGGGACTGTTAGTGGCAGCGCTCTTACTCAGCGGGAGAAATGGGTGGAGAAATTTTTAACCGGGTACACTCTGCAAAAGGAAAAAGAACTCCCGAATAGCTGGTCCTGGGTTCCCCGTATCACTCGCCTGGAGGTTCTTTCTTTTCACATCGAGACTCAGACCAGTGCAGTTGAAAGTGGTAAAACTTAATTCGGAAAAATTTGAAGCAGAGAAAAAAAAGTGAAAATTTGGAATTTAGTCAGTTGGCACTGACTCTGGAGGTAAGCGTTTGGGGGACCATTAGTTATTATAAGAGAGGAGATTTCCTAAGTCCGCGTAATCTATTTTGGCTAGGCCTGCAACAACATCGCTCCCAAGTGCAGAGCAACCAAGCGAAAGAGGCAAAGCTCTGGGACCAGATCAGTCCGCGGTTCACAACCATCGAAGACGCGACGGAAATCGGCGAATCCCCTGGTGCGGTTGCAGGGAGGTCCTCGGCGGAAGGAGACTCCAGTGTCGGATTTTTTTTTGTTAAACAATTTAAATTAAGCTAAGTCAGTTAAAAAAGGGAATTTTTTTTCTAGAGGGTTAGTGAGAATATGTGACCCCTAACTAAACCTAACCTCAACCCCCACCTAGCTCAGAAAATTTGGTTAGCTAGGTAACACCGGGGCTAGGTAATATCTAAGTAGATATAAGCGGTTAAAGACCGAGCTAAAAATTCAAACAAAGAAAAATCCCTGGATAGAAATCTCTTCCATTCACACCGGCTGAAGTAAAATCAGGTGATATTGGTGTGATATTGGTGTCCCGTTCACAAGAAGAGAGGCGAGAAAAAACTGCAAGTTCAGGCCCCCATTCCACGTTGGGAGGAAGGAGTAAGCGAGACGGACGGAGTCGGTGCAGTAGCCCCGTTGCAGTTTTGTCACCCCAAAACGAAATAGGTGATAGCACGCTGTGCTTAATCTCGGGTGTGAAGGTGCGATGGAGCATAGCTCCCAAATGTCCCCCAGAGGGTTCATTGAACTCTAGTGAGAGAATTGAGAGGGATAGAATAATTAAGCAGGAAATATTTGTATGGAGTTTACTTTTAAGTTAATTTTTAATGTAACCGAAGAGAAAAATAATTGAAAATTAGAGTATAAGTGTAAATATGGGTGAAAAGTGAACGGAAAAAAGGTTAAACGAAGAAAATTTTCCTCTTTAGGAAAAAATCATTTTATTTGATAAAAATGAAATTATTATTTTTTTTGCATATTTTTTTTCTTGTTTTGTGCGATAAAGTTTTTCTCACAGCGCAGCAACCAGCGAAAGCTTTCGGCGGTGGATGCAGAAAATAAAACACAGTGAGTTTGCTTAAAACCAAAATAATATTTTATTGAAGTATCCCATTTGATAATTCTTCTTATTTCTATGTTAAGTTTTCACGTTTTCCCATTTTACCACATATACCTTTAATTGATGATAAATTATATTTTTCTTTGTCCTTTTTTTTATTGAAAACCCAATTTTTTTTATATTTAAGTCATTTTCATACCCCATATTTAAATATTTATAAAATTTTTCCGCCTTACTTAATTTTCCTTAAAAAAATATTAGATGTAAAGAACCACAGCGAAACCCAGAAAATTTTATTATGTCCATTTTAGCTTTAATAAACTATTTTATAATGTTTGCGTAAAATCTTGATTTTTGATTTCCTAAACCCGCCTCATTAGCGCTTGCCAAACAAAGGGATCGTGGAAAATTTTAAAGTTATACGGAAAACCCATGATCAAGGAAGGGTGGGCCTCGTTAGCTCCTAAAACATCAAGGAGTGGTACATTGTCCGATCGCACAAAATTTGTCTTCTTCGTTTTCTATCCTTTCCGTGTCCTAATTTTCTCAGTTGTCGGTCATAGCTCCTCCGGTAGCTTATTTCGTCATCTCTTCTCGCACGTTTTTTTGTAATTAAATAATAATAAGTCCTAAAAAGGCACCCGTGATTGGCCAAACAACCTAACACCACGCCACCGACGAGCCAGAGCCGGAACCATCGAACGTGCGGGCCAAAAGCGGGAGTTCAACATCTAGCCTGATATTCGTTACCCATTACAAATTGCACTTAGTTTTATCTTGGGGCGTTTACTTTGCGCTCGTTTGCATAATTTCCAACTTATTGAATATTTTCCACATAATTAATTTTAATTATTTGTGTTTCTTTCAGGCATTTGAATTAATTTAGATAAGAGGCAGACGCGTTGGGTGGGGGTGAAGTACCTTCAAAAAAAGTGAAAAGGGTCGCGCACTGCAGTCACAAGGGATCCCTCTCGTTTCCATTGTCTCTAATTACAATGGGCAGCATTTGTTTTGGGTTTTCGTTTTTTCCCCTCTTTTTTGCCTTTGGTTTATTTCTTTTATTTTTTTTTTGGTTTCTTGGCCCATTTTCCATTTTGTTGTTGCCGTTGCGGGTCGAGAGCAAAAATCAATCTTCATTTAAAATTCAATTTAATGCGCTGCGTGCATAAAAGAAGTTTCGCAGCCCCTTCATGGCCCATTTCGCCTTTTGGCTTCTATTGGTCATCAAGCGTATTGGATTCGCTGGGAGAAAATTAAAAAATGAAGAAAAGCGAAAGGAATTGTGAATATTTTAGACGCTCTGACGCATCAAAGAGAATCCACGAAATGGTGTCGCATGACGCGATTGCCTTCCAAAGGCATCACGCAGACAGTTATTTTTTTCAAAAAAAAAAAATATAAAAGTCTATATTAATGATTCTTTAATTTTAGATAAATTAAGCTACATTTATTCTATTTTAGATTGGTTCCTGACATATTTAAAATTTTGTTAAGGAAAAACTCCTGTCAAGATTTATTCTTATAGGTCTTAAGAGAACCCTTTTTTGAAAAAAAGAAACCAAGAACCGGTGATGGGGAAATCAGCAAAATTACAGAAAACGGAAGACTCAAGCTCCGAAGGGGATGTGCCCCGAACACAAATCGGAAGTCTTAACTAAAAACGGTAGAGCAGGTACACACAGGGCCAGTCAAGTGGAAGAGCTGATGGGGAGCCATCATCAAACTCAGTTCACTTCAGATTGGGCAGCAGTGCGTATACGTGATGTATCATCGGGAGTAAATCAATACACAAATGCGGCTACTAATCAATCGGTATCGGGATGGCAGCCGAAATATAAAAGGAATCTGCCAAAAATAGCAAAAAATCTGGGATGAAAACAACAAAAAACCCAGCCAAGAGTGGTGGTGGTCCCATCGAAGTTATGCTCTTGGCCACGTTTCGGTTGTTTCGGCCACAATTTGTGATTTTCCACTTGTTTTGACCAATTTGGCGATTCTGTGATTTGTCGTCTTTAATTTCCACACAATTTTTGGACGCACTCAAGCAGGAATTATTTAATGGCTGCACTTGAACGTGCCGAAGGACGAAACCAGTTGAAACGAAATAGAGAGATTCGATGGAAAAAGACAGACTGCGGCAGTTTGAAATTGAGTGAAAACGCTGACGTTCGTTCCCGACATTCTGAGAATACTTTTTGCATAGATTTCACCTTTTGTTGATGTACCTGCCTTCCGTTTTCTCCCCGAGAACCCCAAATCCTTCCTCAACGCCTTCCGATTCTCCCAATGCACTTTTTGTGCCTGCTGTGCTACTTCGGAATTATATTTTTTTCTCAATCCGCTTTCCGTCGCTTTGCTTTTCAGAAAAAGATTTCTCCCTGCCCGGGCCAAGCCTCAAATTGAGGAAATGAACCATTTCAATGATTTGCTTCCGGCTTTTCCTTTTTGTGCCAACGATTCATAAGCAAAAAAATAAAGACCGGGAGTGGCCGAGGAAAGAGTTTTGTTTATTACCTTTAAGATGCTTTCGGGCGCAGCTTCTTGACCGACGTTCGCAAAAAGTTTCAACCCTAATAAATTATTCAAATTACAACTTTGATCTGTTCGAGAGATGCACAAAAGTGCTTCTGGAAATATTATTGATTTCAATGCCATGAGAAGCAATTTCCAGCAAGGAACATTGTCACAGTGACACTGAACAATTTTTTGCGCCGACATTCTCCAAACAATGGGGCTAAAAACTTTCGACCATGGCCATAGTCATTTTTACTGGCTGCGTTCCACTTTTGTTGTATTTCTTTTTTGTTAGTTCAAAATTTCGCAATTTGCAATAAAAATTCCAGTTTTGCTTTTCGGAATTCAGTTGGAGGGTAGTCTAGAGCTCTCGCCTCTTGCCTATCGCCTCTGGCTTGCGGCCTTGCGGCTTTTGAGGCTAAAACTCAAGCTGCCGCCCAAGGAGGCAGGGTCTGGGGCAGGCGAAAGGATACGCAACACATCCCAGCGGGCTGCCGGAGCTATCAACCGGCAATTATTATGCGTCCTGAACTGCACGTGCCTCATATAATCTGGCTGGGAGTGGGAGTGTGTGGGAATGCTGTGTGTGTATGTTATGTGTTGTTGGTGGCTGTTAGGGCGTGCCGACAATAATTTAATATCAAAACATATTTTACTTGCATGCCGAAGAAGCTGAGGAATGCGCTCAAAAGCTTAACGGAGTCGAGCCAGCCAGCCGGCAACGCGAACGAAGGCGATGAAGCGTTCATCTTGTCCTTTTCCTCTTCTCGCACCTCGGCGTGCTCTCCCTCTCTTTCTTTAATGTGTTTCCGTCTCGCTTATTGTGTGTAACGTAATTATTTTAAATCCGACGAGGCGCCTTGACATTTCCAAAAAATAAATAAAATAAAATATATAATTCAGCCTTAGCCAGAGAAATGCTTCTCTTTATGTGAAGTTATGGAATGATTTGCTGCAGCAGATGCTTGTTTCTACAGCGAAGAAAAAATTTGGGCGTGGTTTATACCTGGTCCAAAAGCTTGCAAACCTTAATAAAAGCAGATTCTTTTAGTGTACTTGCCTGAGTGTGGGGATAAGGATAAGCAACGCCAGTTGTTGATTTCGCTTATTTCCGACTCAAATGGATTTTGATTGTCTGGCCTGGCCCCGGATTTGGTTTTGGCCAGCATGGAGTTGGCTGACTTGGCTGTGTTGGCCGTGATGCGCTCTACGTGTCTGCCATTTGTCTGCGCTCATTTCGGTCGGCCCGAGGAACTCTGCTCCTCCGCAGCCAAATGACTTTCTTTTCTTGGCCATTGGCCCGTTTGGCTGTTGCTTCGGGCCCATTTAGTTTTATTGTAATGATTTCTATTACCACACGGCCGTAGTTGGCTGCAGCTGCAGTCGCCCGCCGTCGTCCGTCGGCTCCCAATGGACTGTTGGCCGTTTACGTGGTCATCGCGCTTAATGAGTAGTTATTTCCGCTCTTATTTCTTGATCAAGTCGTGCTTAAAGCTAATGCCCAGACACGTTCGCCATTAATTGCTGCCTATTGTGTCGCTATTGTTTCATTAACCTGCCGCCCTAATTGAATTTATGCCATGATTTTTTAGTTTGTCCATCATTTCTGACCAATAAATTTAGTTGATAGTTATCATAGCCATTTATAAACGCAGTGCCGCAGCTGTCACAACACAAGATACAGTGTTAACGGTTTACTTTATCCCTGGTCTGGAAAAGGGAAATGGAAAAGCATAATTAATTTTAATGCGCTTTTCCGCTGCTGTGTTTTCCTTGCTTATCATTTCATTATGCAGATATGTCAGTTATGAAGGAGAACGATTTCCAGTGAAAACCCTAGTCGCAAAATTGTCGTTGGCGTGGACTCTGGTTGGGAACAAATTGCAAAGCAATTCCCGTTCCACACGCGGCTGATGATTATCAATTTGCGAAATTCGTTTCGGTTCGGAAAATTGTTTACCCGCTTGGCAGGCGAAAGGAGCGCCATTCGATTGAAGCCAAACAGCCACCACTGTATTGCCCCCTTTGTGGCGAGTAAATTGAAATTGCAAACAAACAAACCGAACCAATCCGCCAGCCAGGGAACACACATGGAAATTGAAGTCGTTTAGGTAAGGAATCGCTGGCTTCCTGCTTTCCTGGCTTCCTGACTGGCTGACTGCCTGCTCTGGCGAACGCGGAGAATCTCGCGTCACGTTTCAGAATTAATGGTTGTGTAATTTATTGAAGTTTGCCAATAAAAAGGGGTGGCAAAATTCAAATTAAACCCATTCAAAGTCCTCTCTGGCAGTTCTTAATGGCAAGTGCATTTCCCCGAGATTTCCCCTTGATTTCCACAGATTTCCGCAAACATTTGTTGCTTGTCAGCGAAGAACGAAGCGTTTGCTGCTGCTCGGAGGGGGTTTCTATACCATAAAGTTGGCCAACTAGTGAATGCTATAAAAGTTGCTCAAGTTTTAAACGCAAACTGTTGGCAACACCAAGAGGAGTCGCTACAGTGCCAGTGCATCGGAGGACCAGAGTGCTGCCGAAGCAACAGTGGAAAGTTATGCAAATTTAATGCAACCAAGTTGTGCGCTTGTTTGCCTGCAAGTGATTTATGTGGCCAGAACCATGACCGCGCCCATTCAGTGTGCATAATGCGCTACTTAATGTCGCGCAGCAACAAGCCATGAATGTATCACAATTGCAGCCGAAACAACACACCGACCGGCGATCCAAAGAGTTTGCTCACATTACGCATACGCCCCGTGTGCCCCGGTGAGCTGTATTAAATTATAGCCGACAAATTGGTTGCCCAAAAATGGTGAAACTTGTCTCTGCATTCTCGGATCGGAGTGCTGCTGGCGTGAAACTTTCAATCGAATTTAATGCCAAAGTGGTGTAAAAGCATTCCTGCAAATGGCCACAAATGGCCAAAACTCATGCGCATGTCATTGATGGGGTTAGGAAAGGGAGAAAGACTAAAGGGGTTACAGAGAAAAATTAAAATCAATGATTATCTGATTATATTCGGTTATAAAAGAATTTAGATTATCTGTTCTGTCAAAGGAAAAGCTATTTCTGAAAGCTTGTTTCACAAAAAACTTCCATTAATAGGCAGTTTTAATTTTTTTTAATTCTACATTACTGAGAAAGTAACCAATAAACCATATAGTTGTTCACATATTATTCAACCTCTTGATTTTTATTAAAATAGTTTCCCAGGGTTTGGTGCATTTATTTTGCTTAACACAATCAAAAATTAAGTAAAACTTTTCGAAAGTTTTGAAGCTAAAAACTCGAAACATAAAAATAAATATTTGCCAGCCAAAAACCTAGCCCAAGTGCTGTTGTAAAAAAGTTTACAGAAATTTCTCACAGTGGCCTTAAAGGCCGGAAGCATCTCCCTGCTGCTGTTAGATGTGAGATATGCAAATATCCAAAACTTGTTAATATAAGGTTGTCAAATATCTCCCTTCCGCTTTTTTGCTCTTTATTCAATGCTTTATAAAAAGTGTTACAGTGATCCGATTTAGTTGAAATATGCGCCGTTTTGTTCGATAATCCGTTTCCATCTAGACGGCAACTTCATAATACCTCCCTCGTAGAAGCCCCCCTCCTTATTTGCGAAGAACTCGGACAGCCACTTTTCACAAGCCTCTTTTGAGTTCAACTTTACACCACCAAGGGCGTTCGTCATGGACAGGAACAGGTGGTAATCACTTGGCGCTATGTCCGGGCTATATGGTGGATGCGATAAAACCTCCCATCCGAGCTCCCGTAGCTTCTGACGAGTCATCAACGAAGTGTGTGGTCTGGCGTTGTCCTGGTGGAACACTACACCCTTCCTGTTGGCCAATTCTGGACGCTTCTGGTCGATCGCCTGCTTCAAGCGGTCCAATTGTTCGCAGTAGATGGTAGAATTAAGCGTCTGGCCATATGGGAGCAGCTCATAGTGGATGATTCCCTTCCAATCCCACCAAACACACAGCAAAACCTTCCTGGCCGTCAATCCCGGCTTGGCCACTGTTTGGGACGATTCACCGGCCTTCGACCACGACCGTTTTCGTTTGATATTGTCGTATGTGATCCATTTTTCGTCGCCAGTCACCATCCGCTTCAAGAATGGGTCGAGTTCGTTCCGTTTCCGCAGCATATCGCAGGCGTTGATTCGGTCCACAAGGTTTTTTTGCGTCAAATCATGCGGCACCCAAACATCAAGCTTTTTTTTGTATCCAGCCTTCTGCAGATGGTTTAAAATGGTTTGGTGACTAACTCCCATCTCCTGGGCGATGTCACGAGAAGCCACATGCCGGTCTAACTCGATGTATTCCATGATTTGATCGGTATTTGTCGGCGAAAAAGGCGGAAGGGAGATATTTGACAACCTTATATATCGACACTATTTGAGTCCACAATGTAGACTCCACATGTAAGAATTTTAAATAAAATTGATCAAGAATAAGTGGATTTTAAAAGATCAATATAAGTGATAGTGCATATATGCTTTAATATTATTCGCAGCGTTAGGAAGTTCTGTTTAGAATTTTCACTAATAATTATCACTATAAAACCGATTAATATCGATAACTTCCAAATAGTCCGATTACCCACCATCTCTGATAAGCACTGATACGGAGGGCTGGTGGCAGGCAATGCGAATTGGTTTCGACATACACACAATTTGCATAATTGAAGTGAGCGAGAAATTGCAGCGCATGTAAAATGAGAATTTTCCCTTTTAAGCGAAAAACATCATTTTCATACTGCAGGCCACCAGCATGCTGCACCACACTCACACACACACGGGGAGAGGTGTTACGTTAATGTTGTTGTTGTCCTTTCTCGATGGTACACAAAGACATTCAGCAGTTGCATCTGCATCCACATGCCACATGCCCACATCCCCGACTGCAATTGCAGTCATGAGTCGCAAGGTAGAGCCAGGAACGAAAGCGTCTGTCACGAATCGCAGTGGAAATTGATTTTCTTTTAACCGAGTTGTGAGCTGGCATTGCGTTAATAACCAAATTATGTGTAAACAATATTATCAGGCAGCAGATTAAATTCATTGTGGGGACATAACTTAAATATTGGGCTATTTGCAGAAATTGTTTGCATTAAACCTCACAAGACAATCCTCATAGCTCTTACCGATTTCTTCTTGGGAAGGTATTACTCAACAGTTAGCAGCAGCATCTTAGGGTTATTTTAATTAATTCCAGGAAACCACAAGGCAATCAATTTGTGGTGAGCCGATCTTCCCCGGGCCAGAGCTCTCCACCATCAAATATTGATGGGGAAAACTCGGAAAACTCTCTCTTTAGCGGCGACCAAGCGTAAGCAGCTCAATTTCGAGCAGCTAGTCAAATATTTCACACTCCAGGGGTCACTCAGTCGAGGAGGGGTCAGAGGTCAGGGTTCAGGGGTTGGGAAAACTGTTGTATTGTTGCTCAGCTGTTGCCCTTGTTGTTGTCGGCAGTATGTATGTGTGTGTATGCTTTTATTGCAGTTTGGCAACTTTTATCCTATCAAATATATTGGCCAACAGGAAGGGTGTAGTGTTCCACCAGGACAACGCCAGACCACACACTTCGTTGATGACTCGTCAGAAGCTACGGGAGCTCGGATGGGAGGTTTTATCGCATCCACCATATAGCCCGGACATAGCGCCAAGTGATTACCACCTGTTCCTGTCCATGACGAACGCCCTTGGTGGTGTAAAGTTGAACTCAAAAGAGGCTTGTGAAAAGTGGCTGTCCGAGTTCTTCGCAAATAAGGAGGGGGGCTTCTACGAGGGAGGTATTATGAAGTTGCCGTCTAGATGGAAACGGATTATCGAACAAAACGGCGCATATTTCAACTAAATCGGATCACTGTAACACTTTTTATAAAGCATTGAATAAAGAGCAAAAAAGCGGAAGGGAGATATTTGACAACCTTATATTTTCGATAGACATCTCTAGTTGCTTTCGATTCGTGTCTGTGCTTGTGGATGGCAAAGAAAAGCGCATCAGCTTCGCCATCGGGATGGTACATGCAATTAACATCATGGTGACAGCTCAACAGACAGATATCCTGATAGCCCGGCAAAAGCAGCTACAGCTATAGCTTCGCTATGCGAATGGCAGGACGAACCAACCAACCAACCAACATATATGTATGTATGTATGTATGTACGAACAAGGGAATCTTGTCCGAAAAAAACTTGATGCTCGCCGGAGAGAAAGAACTCATTATAATTTTCTTCGTTTCAATTTTCCATTCGGCATTCAATTCAGCGATGCGAAGGATGTGAATGTCCTTCCGCTAGCCTGCCCGCTTGTAATTTAATTTACATGAGCTGAGCTGGGTGTGTTCTGCTCTGGGCCACATCAAAATTATCTGACGCAAAAGTTTTTTGTCCGTCACATCCTCACTGCTTTATTAATTACTAATGTGAAAGTTTCCTCTGCGCTGTCCCTTTTCACCACTCCATCATCGGCTTCAGCCCTCTCGTTATCCTTATCCCTTGTCGGACATATCCTGGCCGAGTCCGGCTCCGAGTTTTGGGGGCAATTATGAGTTTATTTTGTAGCAGAAAGCCCGATTTCTTGGCTGGTGTCCAAGGGAAGCAAAGTTGGCAAGTCCCGCTCCCCAAGCCGAGTTGAGTACCGAGCCAATTTTGTAACTTGGCCAAGAAGTGTTAACTCAATCAATGTGTGCAAATATTGATGGCCGGGCGAGACGTGGCGAGGCGGCTACTGTTGGCCAAATTAATTTAAGTTTAATTGGACTCCGAACCCAGAAGAAGACGGAGTCGTGGCGTATTTAGTTAGCATTTTGCCCGGGTCTAATTGGCTTCGCCCTTTGAGCCGCCTAACCCCGAAAATCAGGCCAAGCTGTCTGGCCAGTGGCTTTGGTTTAATCAGCTCCAGCTCATTTTTAATGCCACCCGAGGTCTAAGTATATGTACACTATCTTCGGCTGGTCAGTTTGGCTGACATTAAATGGGTCAGACATGGACCGGGCCACTCGACTGCATACAAAGTGCACAGTGGCTGCCAAAAGTAAACTTTGTGGGGGACGGCGGCCATAAAACCTAAACGTGGACCACATTTTTAAGCTTCAATGGAGCGCACACGTAGAACTAAGCTCTAATGTTGCATCAAAAAGTTTGCTCGCAAAAGAAGCAGAGAGCAATTCAATTTAATTAGAGTACATTTGCCAAAGCAGGAGTCGGATTCGGATTTGGAATCGGGAGCTCCTGCCCTTTGGCAGGCTTTATATTTATGTGCCAATTTTATGGCGTCAGTTTGCCTAGCTCGCTTCTTCTCGGCCAAAAAGGAGAAAAATAGAGAGCATCAAGCCCAAACCCCAAAACCCAAAAATCTCACTGGCATAGCAGTGGCATATGGCCCAGTCATGGCATATTTTGGATACCAAAAAGTAAAAGAAATGCGCATCAATGGAGAGAAAACTTGCAGGCGCAAAGCAAAGCAGCTTCTTGAATTGAAATCAGGCTAGGGCCAGACCCAAATTTGATGGATCACCGAGGGCAGTCAATAACCTTCACTTCAACTCCAGCTCCCGGCATTCCTTCTGCCCATCAAACAGAAAATAAGAACCTTGGTGCCTTTGGGGTAATATTTCATATTTCTAAACTGGCAGCTTACATTTCCTCTCCATCGATTTGATGATGGCCTCTCGGCATGATTTTTGTTTTGCCAGCTCATTATTTGTATTTCAATTTGGTGCGTTGCCATTTCCACGAGGCCCTCCGCCGCCTTCGATTCTCCAGCTCACCTGATATGCCTTTTACTTTTCGGATTTTGTGGTTGGGCTGCCACTTTGAATAACAATTCTGGGCTAAAAAAGTTTTCTGCGGTGGCTTTAATACTCTACGGCACATATAGTATGTATGTAGATGAAGACGCAATAAAAAAGTTACTTTATTCTATGTCTACGTGTGCCTGGCATTTTAGCTCCCGAGCTCTTGTGAGTGGAGGACGGGGGCTAAGTGCGCCCTGTTGCGGCTGGGAAAATGTAGATTTGCTCCTCGTGCTTTCTTTGCCACTGGCTTTGACTCTGCCTCTGCCCCAGCTATTGGCTATTGGCAGGGTCTCGACCTGTCTCACCGGATTGCATGTTGGCTTGACATTGGCAGCCAGTCCCTCGTAAAAGCCACTCTCAGGCACGCCGGACGAGAGCGGCGAGTGAAAAGACTAAACCTCGCAGACACACAATCGTTTATCAACATCCAGATGCACTCAGCCAAAAATACCCGATGAATGCCACGCTTTCACAGAATTTAACTCTAAAACTAAAGCATTTTACTCTTTAAGAATGGATTTTTTCTATGAAGACTGAGGGTTTAGCTCACAGGGTTTGTTAACGTCGGTTCATCATCTAGATTCTAGAATTTTACAATTAACCCCAAAGTCTCAATTTGGGCAGTTTCTTTTTAATTAAATACAATCTTAACTAGCAAATCTACAAATAAAATGTCTCCCTCGATTTTTTCAGTTGGCCAAAAAGGCTTTATTTCCTCAAGCCCCAAGCAAAGTGACCAATAGGATAAGCTTTAAGGTGCTCTTAAAGAACCCACAGAAGCAAAAAAGGAAAAATGCTGCGCCCAAGTGTAATATTTGCATTTAGCCAACAATTTGTCCGTTGTCTTACATCCGGTAGGCGGCTGGGATGTCTGCCACATTTCGGGCGAGAAGTCGGCCTGGTTAGCATCTTAAATTTTTATTGCAAGGAAAGCGGAATCTTTAGTAATTGCTCTCCTGGCGCCCATAAAAAAATGTGTAGTCAGGTAAGCAGGAGAAGTTGTTACGAGTTTGGGGCAGAGGAAGCACGCAAAATACCCTAGCACAAAACTATTACAGGCTTGTCTAATGTTTCCTTCACAGATATGGAGGAAAGCGAAGGAATGTCCTGCTCCAAGGATGTGTTTGTGTGCGCTTGAAGAGGCCCTTGAGAGTTGCCTGCTCACTTCCATGCTGGCAGGGACCAGAGCAACCAGAGCAGGCCAATCTGTGTTTGTACCTTGTACCTTAGCCCCACGGTCTGAAAAAGTGACGGGCTACGGGCCAGTGGACTATCAGACAGTGGGACAGACTTTCGGCACTGCAGGTGTTAACTGTCAGCCAATGCAGGAAACCCGAACCGGCAAAGGCCACTTATTTCTAGGAGCTCTTGATTCTCAGACGGCGCCTAATTGCCGAATGCCTTTGAGCGGCTCTGGGTGTGGGAAACAAAAACAAGTCCAGCGGGCAGTTTATAATTTAGAGTGCCAACTGCTGGCAACAATTGCAAATTGACAAGCTTATTAATCGCTTAATCGGCCTGCGAAACTTTACAGTAAGTCTATCGCATTAAAATACGCTCTGTTTTCACTCTCGGTTTCGGCGGCGAATAGAGTCCTTGCCGGCGAGGGTGGGTGGCTGAAAAGTTTACTCGCCGCCCGGCCTGGCTGGTAAAAACTTTTTGATAATTGCGCTCGAATGGTCTGGAAAGCCTAAAAGGGTTGCTGGCCCCTGATTGAACCGAAAGGAAAAACAGCTAAAAAGTTTCTGCTCCGGGTTGCCTGGCAACTGTGCGTATGATTAATATGTATGAAAGAAACACAAGACAGTAAACTTGGCCCTGGCCTGTTGTTTAGCTTTGGGCTTAGCTTTAATGAGCACCGAGCTCTGAAGGAGCACAGCAGCCTGGCAAAAAGCGCTTAATGACTCGAACATATCACAGGCGGACTAGCTTATCAAGCCCGGGGCTCCTTGCCGCGATTTTCCTTTGCTTTTCCAAACACCCAAATCTCTCCGCATTTCGGTTTGCATTTCACAATCACATAAATAGGAATCAGTCCAGACACTAAATGAGACTTGGCCTCGGATGCGGACTTCTGGTGTGGAACTCCCACTTCGACTTGGCTTTGCTGTTGGTCTTGGAGTCTTGAGTACTAAGTCCCGAGTCCGATTCCCATTCCCAATCAGACAAGTTGCATTCTGCAACTGGACCAGCGCAAAGCAATTTCCACTTCTCAGTTTCTGTCATTGTTTTCCCACCCGCCGCGCCGGACAAAGTTCTCGGTTGCTGGGTAGGTGTGGTCGGCAGTCGTTACGGGTTTAACTTTCACTTAAACTCCTCTATCTTATGGCCAACAAAGACCACTAAACCGATAACAAACCCAAGATGTTTCCTGTGTTTTTTTTTTGTATTTTTGGGGGAGCATTAGGAATTTATAAGGCTTCCGCTTTGAGGGGGGTTTTTGGGCCAGATTATGGCGCTCAGCTCCGATTCAATTAGAGTACTTAGCGTGCTGCCAGTTATATTCAATATCCTAAGTTATGTAAATCCTTTCGCCGGCTTATAGTTCTAATCAAAGCGCCATCAAAACTAAGTTTCCCCGCCATCAATGGCCATTTCCAATTCCAAAAGTTTTAAGTCTCCGGGCGAATTTATGGAATCTATTTGCTTGTTTTAAAATTCTCTGTACTTCGATAGTGAAGGGCAGTGAGCAGAGCGCAGTGAGCGGAAAAAAACAATCAAATATATGCAAGTTATTCCCTTTGCCGGCAACTTTGAAGTTCCTGCCAGTGTCCAGTGGTGTTCACCTAAAATAATTTCTGGCGAAACTTTACCCACACAGTTTGTTATGCATTTTTATTTTTTTCGGACATCAGCTGGCTGGGGGATTTTTTCCGTTTCCGGTAGATAGAGGGGCGGTATAGCCGGCGAGGTGTCGCTCGGATTTTAATATTGTTTGCACAACAACGTCCTTTTTCCAATATATTGCTGTAAGCATATTTTCCAATTTTCCGAGGGAAAATATACCTGGCTGATGACTAAAAAATGACTTTGCATTTTATATTAGTTGTTTGCCAGGGGAGCCATTCGGGCAACGAAGATTATACCAAACCGAAAAGTTTTTATTTTGGATTCCAGAATATATACCATATTCTACCTAATCCTTGCCCATCACGTTCCACCCTTTGTTATACATAGCCCCCAACAAAATAGGAATTTCTTTTCCTTCTGAAAACCTGTTATAAAAACCATTTAAATGAACCCGCTGTCGGAACATTTACGCTAATCAAGTCGATTAAGCGGACAGAATGTTTTGCGCTTTTGATTAGGGAAAACCCGTGCGTGAATATGCCATAATATGCTAATGGACCAGCACAGGGGCTCCCGAATGTGAAGCCACGCAGCCGTCCAGCCATCCGGACACCCAACCACCCAGTCGCATATTATAACACCCACACGGACACTATAATCCAGACACAGGCAAAACCGAGTGTGTGAACAAATATTTGCTGGTCCACAAAATTATTGTGCAAATATTGAAACTGTATATGCGAACAGAGACGTAGTTGGGCTAACTGGAAACCTATTCCGTTTAAATTGGAGTTGGCTAAAGGAAAAGAATTTAAGAGATACACGAATACGTCTCACTATGAGAATTCTTCGATTCACCCCAAGAGACATACGGTTTTAATTAAAACCGATTTGTATTCGGAGCCATGGAGACCAAATCTGTTAGTGAAAAATCCGCCTCATTACCCCGGTAGGCCTTTGCTTAAGTGTGATTAATGTTAAGCATGCTCTAAGATTGATACCTGGCACGCCCACAGGAAAACTGATTTCGAATTTGAAATTCAAAGGGGAAAAGGTGGTCCTTAATAGTTTTGTCAACCACCGCAGACCGAAGCAATCAAAAGCATCAAGTCCTTTTTCGGGCCCAAAAGGGTTTCAATTTGATTTAATGACGCAGTCGGGACAAATTCAACGCAACGCATTCGCGGCTGGTAGCGACTCCTCTCCAGGACTCCCCACTCTAGGACGCAAAAGTCAATTCCATCAAGTTCCGGGTGCTGCATTGAATATCAAATAGTTTGGCTTAGATCCAGCCACACGTTAAGAAATAAATGATTACTTTTGAAGGTTTATTATTTTCTTTATTTTCTTTTCTTAAATTTTATACAGTGAAACCTTGTGTTAAATATTTATTTTATATATTATTTGGTTGGAAATTTTTGGAGTGCACAGGCTGCAGATACAGGACACAGAGTCTGAGCCCGAACCAAAGGCCTTCGCCGCAGCCCACTTAAACTTGTGAGGAGAGCTGAAGGACTGGCGATGAGTGGCAAGGACTACGGAGGAGGGGCCGTGGCGGATGTTACGTTACAGTGAAGCGCCGTTGGCGAGGTTTTCATGTCAGCGTAAATTTCCGTTCGTCTGCCGCAGAGGGGCGGAGGGCCGGGTGTGCAGAGGTGTGTATGTGTCTGGATGGCTTTGTCCTGCAGGTGCTAGACAGTCTATGACTTCATGCATAATAATGAGCTCCTCAATACCCACTCAACCTGAGCTCCAACCAGGCCAAATCGAACCGAAATCCAACGCCGGACAGAGCCAGGATCCGGATGAAAATCCGTAACCCAAAAACGACTGTTGCTCGCCGTGGGGCAGGACAAGACGATGGTTGATTTTTGCTCGACAAAGCCTTGACTCTTTGGTGTGTATTTTAGTTTTGGATTTATTGTGCGATATTGCCTTGTTGAACATGCGAGAAAGACAAGAAGCCTCAAATATTGGCCAAGGAAATTGTGGGCAACGTTCGTGCCTGGCTTGGCTTAATTTGTTTGCCTGGCATTTCGGGGCTAACATTTTTTTGATATTTTCCATCTCGAGTATTTGCTTTAGTTGCATTTTATTCTCTCGGTTAGTGCTTGGGCAGTTGCAATTTTTGCATTTGCGTTTGCATTTAGATGTTGGCCTGTCACAAACACAATTTATCAACATAAATGCCGAAGATTTCGTTTTTCAGCTATCAATTTCAATTAGACCTGGCATTTTTTCCAGCCAATCAGAAACCTGGAAATCGAGTTTCATAATGCATTGCAGCTCTCATAGTCTCTTGCAACTGGGAAATAATAATCTTCTTTCTGCCCCAAATGGAATCGAAAGCCAAAACCGTTTGGCTTTGAATGCACAATTAGAGGCCTCAATGAACACTTGACTTTCGATACGGACGTACATATACATACTTATATTTGTACCTCCCGAAATTGCCCGACAATTGGAATTAATGAGCACTTTAATCAAATTTTCCGCGCAAAAGCAGGTTCATTAATTTCGTACGCAATTATTACTCCTTGGAACGCCTGGTGGGCGTGGACCCACTCCACTCTGCCCCGAATTACGTCCACAAACAAAATACGCACAATCAAGCGAATATAGCGCAAATTACTTTTCATTACAAGTGTACAAGCTTTGGCTGACCGGCATGGCAAGTGCCAAGGACCTCTCAGCACCTCGAACTTGCACGAGCTTACTGCTGGCACTCCCACTACTCCAAATCCTATTCCTATTCCTATTCCAATTCCAAGTGCCAAATGCCACCGCAGCATCCGGATCTGGCTGAGCGCTGGCCGGGCATTTAAGGACAACTTCATCATCATTAGCACTACAATGGCAGGGCGAAAAATGGAGAATAACATGACGGGCATATAATGCTGATTATGGCATATAAATACGGACACACGCACACTATCTCTACAGAGAGAGAAATTAGAAGTCACTTAGTCAGTAGCGATACCAATAAAAAGAAACTTGCTTGTTTGTTCATTTTCGTCTAGTTTCTTCTCAGTGCAGAGATACAATATGTCAACATTAGCGGCGTTCGCCGGCTTCCTCCTGCTGTGCGGTAAAATCATATTGAGTGTAGATTAAATGGCAGCACGTCGACCTCTCCTCCAGGGCGGCGCATAAAAATCCATTAGAAGCGGAAATTTGCAGCGAGTGTGGGCAGGCCGGGGCGGAGGACTATTACTGCGACTGCGGCCAGGACTAGGAGGAGGTCCGATGTGGTTTAGTAATTATCACAGTTGCAAATGCTTCGATAGCTCCCAACTATGTCAGGGGGTGGGTGAGTATGTTTATCCGAGAGCACTTAACAAAACGTTCACGTTTAATTTAGCCTTGACTCCAATATGCCTGCACCAAGGGCCACCCACTGCTGCCGCTCATATGGGTATGTATTTAACCCAATTTTTGTTAATTTCCCCACTAACACTGTGTGTGAATTTCATCCTTAGACTCTGAGGATTCGACTGGCTCTGAATTCTGTAATTAAAACCCAAGTATTTGCTTTTCTTAGCTTCTCGAGACGTTATCTTCACAATGCTGGCATCCTTTATTATTTGTTATTTCCATACAGGAGTCTGCAATTGGCTTTTGTATCTGGAGGATACAGACAGATAGAATAGTGATGAAAATGAAATAGTTGTTAAGATATAGGCAGATATTTGATAAAGGATTTCATCATTTTTTTAAGCCAACTCACTCTTTTTCCTTACGTTCTAACGCTATTTTGACTGTCAGTTGCATAAAGTTAACTTCAAGGGTTAGTAGTCCTTTAAGAAACATTTTTCACATCTCTCAAATACTCATGTATCTGAGACTGACATTCATTTCTTAGGCCAACAGGCAGGTTGGGGGAACTCAGACTATCAAGAGCATAAGCCTGTGAATGCGGCTCAAGAGATAAGACGACGCACATGTGCATCATCTTGTGCCAGAAACTTTGCACCAAACTACGAGCACTTGACTTGTGACCCCGTCGCCGACCCGGCTCGATGATGTCGAACCCGGGGGCCGGAAGGGCTGGCCGTGCAGGGCTGGGCCTGCACTATGGGGAATTTGACCAGTTTTTGTGACAAAAACCCATTTTCTGAAAGTCGGAAAATTAAAATAAGTTTCACTGTAACGTATTCCAAATTCACCAATCTTCAGTGGTGCATAACAAAAATTTTGATAGAGGGCGCCAAAACAAAGGAATCAGCTGACAAACACAGCTGTTGCAATTGCAAAGCACAGGCGACTAAAACATTAAGTTTTGTTAACAAAGTTTGAGAGGCTAGAATTAAAAATCTAAACAATATAATAACTTTTTTTTAAATGAATATCATTCTGTGTGGCTTGTATTATATGTTTGTGATCGTCATTTGTAGAATAAAATCGTGTTGTCCCCGTAATCGAGCAAAAATGTAAGTAGCCTTGCCACTCCATATTTTGGATGAAGTCTCATGTTCCATAAGGGATTTAAAATGAGTCTAGAAGAGTCCATCGACGAAACCTATTGTATGTTGTAGAGTATTAAATTCTTGTTCGAATAAATGTAACTTTAAATACCACTTTTTTCCGATTATGCGAGAATTTTTCATTTTTAGAACATAACCTTAATTTGGCAAACACAAATTTTTTTTGCGAAATGTTTCGAAGCAAAGGAAAAAGTTGCAGAGGAGAACGCTGTCTTTAATTTTATTAAAGATTCCATCTCAGGAGTGAATTTTGAAGAGTATAGCGATATCGTAGACCAAGAGAGTAAAAAATTTTGCTACCGCTTGACGCAAATGTGGAAGAGGTGCTCTTCTATCTTAAGTCAGTAGCGCCGGAATCATGCAGTTTGGCTGAATTCAAAAACTATTACATTTTCCGAAAACCAAGAAGCCTGTAGGCCAACACTGCCTTTTCATTCGAAGGGAAATATATCTCGCAGAAAGCACGCTGTAGTGCCTCCAGACTTGTAGTCCAGACGTATTTCTGCGAGCTACAGGTCCTTCTGATCCGATAATTTTCGCTAGTGAATTTAGATAGAAGAATATAGCAACAGAAAATGTGTCTTCCATTTGAGGTTTTGGGCCTATTAGAGGGCTAATCAAATCCCGACGACACCACGGCGGGTGAGGATGAAAGCTCTTTTGATAATGTGAATATTGGACATCAATATAATATTGAGTTGGAGAACGAAGAGCTGGACCTTTGTCTTCTATACATTATTAATTGTCTTTCATTGCAGGGGCACACGATGCTTTAGATGGATTTTCTTCTTAAAACTGTAACCCATTGTTAAAGGCGTGCCACGCCCACCATTTTCTATGAAATACAACAAAATACTGTCACAGAACTAGTTGATAAGTACTCTAAAAATCTGCAGAAATTTACATTAGCTAACAAAAAAAAGTGGAGGTGCCACGCCCTCTATTTTCTTATTGGTAAAAGATATTGGTCAATGTAACCCCATGCAAAAAGCAGAAGTCAAATATCTTGCTCCGATCTTGAGTTATTAATTTTTGTCACAAAAATTGGTCAAATTACCCATAGTGGCCTGGCCGGAGATGAAAGTTTTTCTACCGAGTGGTGGAAAATTCCTTGCCAGCGACAAATAAGTTTGAAAAATTTTATGAGCTTGCAATGGGGCTTGTCAATTATGTTCTTTGCGCTGTCCCATAATGTCACAGACTTTCTCTGAGAAATGCAGAAACTGTCACTCCTTTTTCTCCATCCATGACTTTGCACAAAGTTTCGCCGGAAACTGAATAAAAATCAAAAGTCACCTTTCGAGTGCCTGGGATGCTGGGAGTTCTGTACTGAATATTTAACCGCATGGCGAATTAATGACAATCACAGGGGGCGAGGCAGGCCCAAAGGGGTGAGCCGGCGGGGGGAGTGGCACGCCCTAATGGTGCTGCATTGACCTGAATGCTAATGGAAATTGCCGGCTGAGTGGGGATTTGGCCTGCAAGGGGGATTACGCTAATGGCGGCGCTAGCTGTGTGGCACACAGAATGATATGTTGCGCATACGCCGCGTGTGCCGGCCCGCAAGACGGCTGAGCGGGAGGGCGGCAGCACGGCAAGCTGGCAAGCAATAACTCAAAATCTTAGACTCGTAAGCCAATTTTCGTTGATTTAGTTTATCTGCAGTGCTTCAGCATCATCAATACAAATGCCTTTGCGCCACTGATTCCCATTTGAGTGCTGTTCGCCCCCAACTTTGATTTCGTTTGTTGTCGTCTCGGGAGACGCCCGGAGTCGATCGAGTTCCTCCTGGGTGCCAGACACAATTTGATTTATTTCGCACAAATTGCGTTCCATTACGATATCGCTTTGAGTGCGTATACGGTATGCCCACTGTATGCGTATCCTTGCACAAACATGGTTTGTTTTTTGGGAATCCAAAATCCAAATCAAATGCTTAAGCTTCACCTCCGGCTTCGGCTTGCAAATCACTTTCGCTTTGACAGTGCACTTTTCAATTACTTGATGGGCGGATACATTTTATTCTCCCGATGCAGGACAGGCTATTTGTCAAATCTGGCTCAGGGGAAACTAATGGATTTGGCCAATCTTGTTTGCTTTTGCCCAATTTCAATTTGGTAAAAAATTACCATGCACAATAATTCAGTTTTTATTAAATAAATTTATGTCAGAAATCTTATTAGTCAAAAAGGCATCAAAATACGATATTAAATACCCATACACATATTGTAATATTAAAAATATTATTTACCTTTCAGAATCATTTGCAGTGCATTGTGACCCTTGGCAAGATTTAAAATCAAGTATTTATAAACGGCAATAAATAAAATCGGAAAAGGTTGAAATAATTGCTGGGATATGTAAAACAGATTTCGGTATTGGGCGTCATGGGAGTTCATTGCGCAGGCAGCCGGAGATTCTATCAGGTCCTGCCGGATTATTTAGACCCCAACTGGACCTGACCCAACTCCTGACCAGTGGCCCCTTTGGCCTTTGGGCCATCTGATATCAGGAATTGCGACAGGTGTCGGATTGGGGCAGATGCGCTTGATTTGGGTTGCCATCCAGCGTTTTTCGGGTTTTTGTTTTTTTTCGAGAGTCCGTGCAATCGTGCGAAGCGCTGTGCCATTTAATTGAAATTCAAGCTCACATTCCGCATTCGAGTGCCGCTAATTAAGACGTCTATGCAATAATTCGATAGTTCTCAGTGCATTCCGTCGGAATTTAATTAAAACTGACAATTTAAATGAAAATAGCCGGCGGATTTCGATGGAGAGCACTCAACCGAAAATGTATGGCCGCCGGCTCAGCAGGTGCAACAAAATGCCTTCTGAGTTTCGGCATAAAGTGAATTTGTAAGCAATTTGGCGCACTTAAACTGGCTAAAGTAAGGCCCAGACGGCCGACTTTTTGTGGGCTAGCTGCAGAAGAGGGCCGGCAGAATTGTGCATTCTTTGGCCGACAAAATGGGCAAACTTTGTGCCTCCCGCACTCGAACACACTTTTGCATAATGGTCCTGGGCCGCTGCTCCGAGGCCTTGTGGTTGCCAGTTGCCAGTTATTTTGGTAGAGTTCCATTGAGCTGGAAAGTCGCAGCCAGTACCCCCATTAATTAAATGCGGTTTGCGGCCTGCAGCCTGCAGCTTCTGTGGCTTTCAACGCTGCCATAATGAAAGCCAATAAACAGCAAATTCTGTTGCTCATAAAAGTCCATTCCGGAGTCGCCCACCTGGCCGGGACTCTACCCACCCACCTACCTGTCCAACGCTTTTCCTACCCAAAAGAAATGACCGTGCCCCAATTAAGTTTCCTCACGTTTCGCATGTATGCCAAAAGAAAAGTTTTCCTTTTTGGCCAAACGAACTGAAAGTTTAACTGAATGTTGCACCATGGGAAACTTTCCGGTCAATTAACTCAAAAATAAATATTATTTTTAATAAGCTCGGTAATGGGACCTCATAACAATATAGGAATTCCTGGCACTCGCATTATTCACAATTGTCACAATGTTTATTATTCACAAATGTTTAACTTTTTTATGAAGCCACTAAAGCCCACAGTGCCTTGCCTAAAAAGACTGTTTCACTGTCATGCCATGGCTTATGTTTATGTTGTTTTTGAAAAACGAGGGTTAATCGACGCCAGGAAGTTCATTAGATGAAGCGGCCTGTCCATTGATAACGATGTGTGAGATGCGTTATTGAAAAATGGCCACTTCACCGCAAACCGCTCCGATCTCTGATTGTTATTGAACGGAAATGCATTTAGACTGATTGCAACACAAATGGCATAGTTGGGCAGAGCGAATGCAATTAAATTGGAACTTTGATTGCATTTTTGTTTGATTCGCCGACTCATTGGTATCAATTTCGAATAACAGCTCGTCAAACATCGCAGTTATTTAGAGAATTCAATTTTCGTTGCGTTTATTCCGCACAAAGGGCTTAAAATTGGGAAGAAACTAAAAGCTCACAGCCAGCAGCCCACAACCAATAATTTGCAATGTTCGTAATGTGGCCAAACATTTGTTCAATTGCAATGGCAGCCGATGAAATTGAAATTTGTGGCCCTTGAGCTGACTGCCCCGCAGATGCATTGGAGAACATTGGTTTGCAAACTTTCAATAATGAGAATGAAGCTTACAAAAGTTTTTTTTGAAGTCAAACCATTAAAAATTCATGTGTTGGCGAATTTCATTCGTTTTATATATCTATGAATAAGGTTCCTTCTTCTTAATCCTGTTTACAACCCCGATTTATGGCTGTTCTCCGTACCAGTGTGCGGTTTGCGACTTCGCCTTGGGATCAGGGATATGGCTAAAACTTGGACTGCCGGTCTCTATGGCTGCGGGCTGGCTGAAAGCTTTTGCAGCTGATTAAAGTGACCTGGGCCAAATGAGGCTTGAGTGCCGGAGTGTCAGAGTACTGGCCAGCAGTCAACCGGCAAGGCAATCTCAGGTTTCGCATCAAGGTCGCAGTCGGCGCTGATTGAAAATCAATTGCCGGCAATGACGAGGCAGCCATCCATCCATCCATCCACTAATCTCCTGGTCAGCGATGATAGCTGACTTTATGGGCGTATCTAATGGCCATGGTTTTATCTCTCTGCGACCACACCCATTGCCATCCACTCACACACCCACTCTCTCTAAAAGTGCGACAGCTGGAAATGTTGCATTTAATGTTGCCGCTTGTAATTCCGCATGTTTTACAATGCACTCACATGCCCGCTTCCCATGCAATACTTTTGGACTATTTGTTATGCAAGAGTTGCAAAAAGAAGGCAAAAAAAAACCCCAAATGCAAATATTTGACAGTGGGCGGGGCTGGTCGTAGAGGGCGTTGGCCTTGAAAACTGCTCCAGGGCAGCGGCTGGTCAGGCGAAACTCTCACAGATGTCAGTTTATGTAAATGGATTCGAAATTAGTTTCAGTTTTGTCCGTCCTTTCTCCCGAAAAATAGTAGAAATGGCAGCCCTTTGTGTCCATTTGGGCAGCATGTGTGGTCACAAAATTGATTACAAAATGTTGAAAACTAAAATAAAGGAAATGATAAGGCCACGATATTATAGCAGCGAAAGAGAATCTGCAAATCGAATGGAAAAGGATTAAATACCGGCTTAAAATGTATGTTTTAATGCAAAATCGTATCCAATTCAGGCATCACAGGTAATTAGATGAATAAGAGCCACTTGCGGCCTTACGAAAAAAAAACAAATGCATTTCATGTGTCAGCGCTACGTCAAGGGGCTCCAAAAGCATTCAATTGAAGGCAACCGGGGGCACAAACTGCGTCTAACCATGTCAGCAACATTAGTAGCAACACAAAATTCTAATTAAGTCATGGGGTTTTGTGCTTCCTTCGGCGCTGCGGGCACTTTGTGTTGCAAAAATGTTTTGTGCAAGCTTCCAAAAATTGGCATAAAACAAGCAAACAAAAATGCGAAGGGCTTTGATGGGCCAGGAAGGGAGAACAGGGCTCACAACAAAAGGCCAAATGCAAAGATCACTAAGAAAAAGACTAATCAAATGTATAATTCGGTAAAAATTATAAAAATTAAAATTAGATTGTAGAAACTGGCAATTAAGTTAGAATTAAAAATTAAGCTTATGTAAAAAGTATACATTTCAGCTATAGTTTTATTTTTTTCACTGACCAAGAAAAGGTCTGGTTTGGGAATTTTGTAAAGAGTTCGTCTTTGGCTCGTCTCCCTTCACAGCTTCCCGACGCTCTGCTTTATTTGCAAGTCCAGCCTTGTTCATGGCTCGCGGTGCGTTTGCGGAACAAAGCCACCTGCCTGCCACACACCAGCCAGCCACCAGCCTGCCGCCCTTCAGCTCAACCCAAGCCATCTCCTTCAACGGCCACTAACTGTTTCCAGCTCATGCCCAGCATTTGTGCCGCGCTGCCTTTGTTTGGAACTTTTCGTTTTGCTGTCGGCGCAGCTAATTAAAAGAATGTTGCAAAAGTGTAATATGTAAGCAAATTTCTGCCGAGCCACATAAATAATCCCGATTATTTTACCTGGCCTTCCGCCCTTTCCACCGTACCTCCGACTGTATTTTATTTTCTCTTTTTTCAAACGCTTTGTTTATTTCGTCCTGTTTCGCATGGGAATTTAGATGAACATTCAGGGCATTAAAGTCACTGCGAAGGACCTCGTCTTTTTTGCGTAAAATACTTAGTTGTCCAGGAATGGGTCACTGGCCATGGAAATATGAATATAGCCCAGACTGGAGGTAAATTGAGACAAGAGGGTAAAAAAGGAGGTCCTTCCTGAGAAACGACCCTGACTCGAGGCTAAACCTACGAAAATGGCGCAATTAGCTGCACAACTTGGCCGAAGAACGAAAGATTAATGACAGTCCTCGTCTTTATTTTGTTTTTCCTTTTTTGTTTGGCACAAGAGCCTTTTCAGTTTGTCGCTGCCTTATTGACTCAGTCGCGGAGCCAATCGGCCGTCGTGTCAATAAAACGCTCGCTGTGTACATAAAAATAATAAATGACATGGCCGCCGATGGGTCCATCAAAAATGGCAAACAAAAGTTCGAGCAAAAAGTGCAAGTAATTAGACGCATAAATTGTATGTCAACTTTGGCCCCAACAAACCATGAAACTTGGCAACAAGCAAGGAGCCGGGGGGCAGGGACTGACTAGGATCCTTCCTCAGACCAGGCCCGAGCTATGCACTTCCTGGGCCCATGTCGAGAGCAAATTTCCTGAATGTTCAGCCAACTGAGCCGCACAGAACATGTGGGATCAGGGATTCCGTTCTGGGGCCGGGCATTGCCGGCACATGTTGCCCCATGGTGTTGGGATTTTTGGTTAATTGCCGGGCAAGGCCATTCTATTAAATGCCTTTGACGCAGATTAAAACTTTAAATTGTTTGGCAATAAATGCCCCGAGGCGAAAGGTTGGCAATTAATTTAATTTTGTAGCGCATTTAACGCCGGCACGATTGCCATTTCATTTAACGCCAAATGCGAATTGATCCCAGGCATTTATTTAAGCCGAAGCCAGGGCCATGATAATATTTTCTATAATATTTGTGCTATGCTCCGATGTTGCTCCACTCCGAGCGGGTACATAAATAATTGGTGCTGACAGCTTGATAAATGGCTTTTCAGCTGAGTTAATGAAACTAAAACACGGCAAACGAGCGACGCGCTTTGAGTTTTTAAATAAAGATACTGCAGGTGGTAGTGCCCACGGTGCGTATGAGTAGCGTAATTTCCTGTCTGGCTGCCATTTGCCATTTGTTTCGGCAATCCCTTCCAGGCCCCTCGGTTCGCTCCTCATCAGTTGAAAATCTTTTAGCAACAATTTCGCCGGCTAATGCGAATGATAAGCGCGCATAATATATTTGCCGCCATTAGTGGTAGCTGCAGTTGGAGCATTTACGCCAAAAATGCGGCATTAGCTGCTGAGTCTGCCGCGCAGTTCTCACGACCTTAACCACATTTTGGCCCATTTTGGACCGTGACAGAGTGCAGCGTGCCTTTGAGTGCTCCGATTTATGGGACTCGTTGGTCCAGGGCTTTCCCCTTTCCACGGCCCACAAATCCGATTTCATTATGTAAAACGTGCGGCGAATTAAGAGTGGATTTAGTGGATTTAGCCCCGAGCTGCACAAAAGACATGTTCCAAGGACATCAATGCAGTCTGGAGCTGGCGAATCCTCAGTCGTCGCCTTCCATTAGGCAACTGCAATCGGCAGGGAAGGAGAAAGAAAAATGGAGTTAGACATGAAGAGCCTGGGGGCGAGGGCGAGAGCGTGATGCACGGAAAACTGGAAAATTGTACAAGCAGCTCTGATATATGGGAACATAATTTAATATATGCGCATTCGGTGCACTGGCGTCTTATCTACGGCAGCAGTTCTGTTATTTTCTCGAAATTCCAAAACCCACACTCGGCAAATTTATATACCTGTAATTCATCATGCAGCAGAAGGCTTAAATCGCTTGCCAAAGAAACTATTTTAAGCTGCGACGAGTTTCCAAATTGAAGATAAGAAAAGAGTTTCTTAAATAATAAAGAACAACTATCATTGTATAAATTGAAAAGGATTTATGTGACAATAAATTATAGTAAAGAGATTAAATTATATAGCTATGATGAGCTATAAACAATTTGTTTAGAAAGTTTGGGTTTCTTTTTTAAATTTTATTAACCTTAAAAAAATAGCCTCCTTAACCATAGCATCCCATGGGAACAAGCCCAAAAAGTCTATGAGTAACACCAATATGACTTATGACTTATCTAAAAACCTATCTATCCAAGAATACTAATGGTTCTTTAAATCAGATTTGGATCAAAAGTTTCCCAAAAAACTTTTCCGAACGGGCGCTAAAGATTTTATTTTTGTTACACTTTTCTACAACTACTCTACGAGAACCGGGTACAATAATACTCTTGCACTATTGGCCACTTCTAAATCAGTATCCCGGTATTACCGCAATAACGGAACTGGAGCGCAATTATTACCAAAATCCATGCACACGGGTCGTCTGGTCATTGGGCGCTACGCCAGATAGGTGTGGAGGAATTATGGCCATGATGATTACCTCTCTGTTTCCGGCCATGATTCGATCAATACCGGACTTGATTGAAAATTTGAAAGCCATATAAGCGTGAAATTAAAGCAGTTAACCTCTTCGGTAGCTGCAATCTATTATTCTGATAGACCAAGGAGAGGGTTTCGGTTGTCAATTATTTAAATATGAGTGTTACTTGGAGAAAAGCGCATTAAAAACTTGATTATAATGTACTTGCTTTGAAACCTTGGATTGCAGAGCCCAGTCGCCGAGGAGAATTTTTCATGAATATCTGCTGGAAATGGAAGTTTTTTCCATCGCTATCCGGAAAATCTAGGAGCACCTTCGCAGGTGGTTAACATAATCAGAGCTTGACAAGCAATCTCTTAGTCCATGCATTGAAGATGAGAAGTGCCCGCTGTCTATTTGTTGCCGCTGTCGCTTGTTGTTTCCGGAATTTGTCACCGTCTTGAGGGTGCGTGGGTGTATGCTCTTCACAGCCCGCCCACCTGGGTGTGTCCTAGTCTCAGCTTGTTTGTTGTCAGGCGACGACCTCCACGGATTTATTATGTTGATGCTAAAACCTGGATGCTTGATGTGTGCTGCGTGTAATTTGAAATTATGCGCGGCAGGGTGACGATGTATGCTTAACATAATTAAATAACTCATACGCACCGTCTGCACTTGATGAACAAGACAAGAAGCAGGTTCATCATAAAACGTAAAAAATGAGAAAAAGGACAAGCCTCTTGGCTGTTTCATTATCATAATTTCTAGCTGATTTCATTGCGCCGGCAAAGGCAACCTGTTTGCCCGATTGATACGCTCAAGTTCGCTTTTCAATTATGTGCCCAGAAGACGTGACTATCGCGCATAATGTGTCTGATATGTTGGCGTTGCCTTGGCTTTTCCTTTTCAATCCACCCGCACACCTTCTGCGGATGGATGGCTTCATTATGGGATCCTTATTGGCCACCAGCCACCCCCCACTTCCCAGGGGAAAAAGTGAGAAGTATTTAAAGGCCGACTCGAAACCGGCCAGCATTTGCCGTGAAAACAGGGCCCCGTATTTGGGTTAAAACGAAAATGTAAACAAAAGGTAGCATCGCACACACACTGGCCTGGCCAGCAGCAACCCTTAACAAACATATGTGTGTAGAAAAAGGAACTCACCCCTTACCGCCACCCATGCCACCCACCGAAATGAAAAACGTGAAAAGTGCTGCCACAAAAATAAGTTTCGGTTTTTGGTTTAGGGCACTGGGACAAAGGCAAACAAAAGCATAACAGAACGGCGAGCCGAGAATGTAGAGAGAGAATTTCCCGCGAGTCGCTGAGAGAGTGAAACGTATGCCCGGCCAACATGCACTTGTGGAACTTAAGCCTTTGCGATTTGGTATCGAAAGTGAATAGTTTAATTGATTTTTAATCGCATTTCAGTGCACAGATCATGGAAGTTCAAAGTTCCTTTCAAAGCTCAACTAAATTTTAAATTGTATTTATTTCACTAAAAATTCATAGCAACAATTTTTCATTGTTTGCAGTTTTAAAATGAAATATGCAAATATTTGGACCATTTTGTTTTTGGGCATGAATAAATAAACTCAATTAAATTGATTTCTATGCATAATACTGTTTTTTGTTTTCATTTGAATGTTTTTCCAAAAAATTTTATTTTATTAAAATATAGTTTCAATAATACATTAAAAAACACATTTATACCTCTACATTTTCACATGTATTTAATTATAAAGTAACATGAAGACAGGAAGAGTTACATTTAACAGAAGGTAGATAGCGACTTATGTAGTTTGTATCTAGATGTACATATGTATCAAGAAGTATCTTTAGAAGAGTTAGCATTAAAAATGATTTAATGGTTTTAATGGTTTTTCTGTTCTCTTATTGTAATGAGAATATTTGTTGAATATAATACTTAAGAAGTATTTTTTTTATTGTGAGCCTTTTTTAATTTGTTAGAAAGAAAATTTAATTAATCTATTAAAGAAAATTTAAAAAATGTATTAAACTTTTTATTTGGTTGATGTAAAGTTAAGGAATTCTTACTGAGTATTGTTTACTTATCTTTTTATCTTATCCTCTTGTAAAATAAATTTGAACAAAATACCAATATTTATATAAAGTTACTATAAATACAAAAATTCTGATTTAATTAAAATGCAGTGTAAATAAATATAGACGTCAAACTCCGTGTGAAATACCTTCATTTATCATCAAACCCTATTACCAAAGGAATAACATGTTAAGCCATCTAAAAATAGAGAGAAATTGCTATATTCGAATTACAATTTGACAGACAGTCGATAAAAGCGGGCTTCTACACACCCACACAATACATATTCATATTTCAATAGCCCGTATCTAATCTGTTGACATCGCGACACTTGTCCACAGGTAAACAATGGACTAACCAATGCATCTGCGAGATACTTAAATCACAGTCGAAGAATTGAAATACACGAATTGAAATGGAACTCGCAGTGGCGATGGTGTTTGGTGGGAAATGAGTTGAAAAGGACAGAGAAGGAAAATTGAGAAAATTTCCCAAGACATTAATTCCGAATAGAACCGAAGTACGAAGCAAATTTTCCGAGCGCTCGTGACTCTTCAAACATGTTGCGCTTTGCAAAAATTATTTTCCCTAAAAAAAGCGGAATTATACCACAAAATTAAAAAATAAAACCCTTACAAACACAAAAAAAAATCATAACAAAACTTAAAAAGTTGTAAAATGTATTAAAAATTTTGCCTCGAAATTCCACTAAATATGGTTGAATACTACTACTTTTATACTACTTTTCTACTACTACCTAATTTTTCAACGTTTTTCAGTCGAATTTGATTCGCACCTAACATAAGTCGAAAAATCGCGCGCGCGTTTTTCTTTGCAACACGTTGTGTGGAGCGAGAGGTCAATATAGCCACCTCTCGCTCACACCGAACCGTGTTCGACACGAAGCGAGGGCACGAACCACGAAACACTCGAAGAAAAGTCGGCTAAAACGTCAAATAAAGTTGGCCAAAACATCACATCTGTTAGTGTCAAACGGGCGCTCAAAGAAAAAGCATCAAAGCCTCGGAAGGCGATGAAAGTGTGGATACTTGAAAATCCGCGAGTATTTTTACGTGATTTTCAGCTAGGATGTGTAGTTCCAAAACAAACAAAAACATAGAAAAAGGAAAAAAATAGCGAACCAAAGAGTTGGCCGGAAACGGCTAGAAAATATGCCAACGCCTGGTTGAGGGCCTAAACGCGGGTCGCGCCTTTTTAGTGTAAATAAACAGAAGGAAATAGAGTAAAAACCAGATCGACCAAATCTAGGCCAGTTCTAGTTTGCGGTTTCAGTGAAAAGACATTTGACGGCCATTCAATTCGATTCAATTTAATTAAAAGCCAAAACAGTGCGAGGGCAATGCGTCAGGGGTCTGACTGATGGACCCGTAACGCATACGCCATGTGAGCCCGAGCCGGATCGATGGGATCGCTCTCCCAACCACTTGTATATAGCACTAGGCAGCCTTTTCTATCGTGTTGTTGTGTCGGCCGCGTCCACCGCCAATGTACATACTGTATATGTGTTTTAGACTCTTTAATTGATTAAACAGCAAATAACAAAAAATAAAAGTAAAATAAATAAATATACATAGCGGAGCCAGAGCTCCACACGCAAGTACGCAAACACACAAGTTTCGGTGCAAAACGGGTATACATAGTCGAAATAATATGCTAAATATGCTATTAAGGAATTAGCTAAATTATTAGATTTAAAGAGCACTGGAATTTCGCGCGTAATCGGATTAATTATAAACAAATCGAGAATCGAGGGCAGCATGGGACCAATCAGACTCATCTAGAAGCTAGCCACCCCAACGGAACAGAATCTAAAATCACAATGGACTACAGCCGGCTGAATGCCAATATCAATACGGGCAACATCAGCACCGATGACTTCTTGGCCGTGTTCACGACCAGCAAGCCGGAGAACGCCACTCTCAATCCGCCCCTCCTCGCCGTCGACGGACAGCTGACCTTGCCCACGCCGGGAGTGGGCCTGGGCCTCGGCTACATCAACGTGAACGACACCATCTACCTGCTCAATGGCAGCTACTACAACAGCAGCCTGCTGCCAGGCGGGGGGTTCTACAACCAAAGTACTACTTCCGGCAACTACACCAATCCCAATCTCACGGAGATACACTGGGACGGCCGGTACCCCAGTGGCTACACGCTCACCCACATAGTGATTGCCTCGATTATTGTCACCATCCTGATGATCATTATCGTGGTCGGCAACATGCTGGTTATAATCGCCATAGCCACGGAAAAGTCCCTAAAAAACATACAGAATTGGTTCATAGCCTCGCTGGCTGTGGCGGATTTCTTTCTCGGCCTCATCATAATGCCCTTCTCGCTGGCCAACGAGCTGATGGGCTACTGGATTTTCGGCAGCTGGTGGTGCGACATCCACTCAGCCATGGACGTCCTGCTTTGCACCGCCTCTATCATGAACTTGTGCCTCATCTCGCTGGATCGGTACTGGAGCATCACCAAGGCAGTGGACTATCTCAAGTCCCGGACGCCGGCACGGGCCGCTGTTATGATCACGGCGGTCTGGATTATGTCCGCCCTCATCTGCATTCCCCCGCTCCTCGGCTGGAAGGTGAAGATGCCGGAGGGACAGCTGCCCAAGTGCGAGGTGAGTTTCGTAATCCATTGCATAATAATCCAGAGTGTTGCATTCCATATCCGTCTATACCCGTCCAAGCGAAATTAGAACCAATTGAAGGCAATTGACGTCGCACCACTAACTATCGAACAATAGATTGTGGAATTCTATCAAGAAACGGTTTTCTTTTATCATTTGAACTATGTACTTTGGTTTTAAATTTCATTCTATAAGTCATAAGCAAATACACATAAATTAAACTATGAAACTTAAGCCAAAATCAAACCTTATTAAGTTTAATGCAATCAATCATTGTAATCCAAAATAATCAACACCTTTAACTTGCAAGTCCATTATGAAATTAATTCCATTTGGTCGAAAGAAGCCATAATTTTAATTTATATTCTTTACTTTATAGTTTCCACTTCTGATAGATGAGAAGTTTTTTTTTGCATATTTTCGTGCCTAATTTAGCTTTAGCCCACTTCTTGTCAGTCAATAGAGCCAGCCCGCTGAGAGCTCTCATATTTGCGGAGAATAAAGCGTTGAATTGCCATAATGCTAGATAGCAACATGCAAAGCGCAAAATTGCGGCCTCTTTCTATGCAAATTTTCAAGTTGCCGGCACAATTGTCAGATCGTGCGGGGCTTCCTGCCCCTCCTGCCTTTCGCCACAGCTTGGGTCACGCAGCGAATAAACGCAGAAATATTTATGCATATGAGTGGTGGATACATTCCGAGAGTGTGTCTAATTCCGCCAGCACCCGGGCCGGGTAGAACCCTAATAGAGTGGGGCCGGGCTCGCAAAAGTAGACTATAATCCATAGAAATATGCACATTATCATGCGGGTCTGCCAGTTGCCGAATTAGAATTTGAATTTCGAGGGGTCGTCGGTTCTGGGAAGGGAGGACGTACAGCGTAACAAACTAGTCGGAAAATTCACAAGAGAAATTCCTGGCCAAGAGCAAGGCAAGGAAGGCTGTGGGACACACATGTAGTAGCTGAGTTGCCACAAACTGGCGCACTTGCTTACAGCTATTTGGCTGCTGCCAGTGCTGCTTTTTGGAAAATTCCTTAAATTGTGCCACAAATTGAAAACGTCCTTCAAAAGGGAATCGATGTTTGCCATCAACGAGTAAAGCATTCAATCACAGTGACTGGACTCTCGACAGGACCTCTCTGTCAGCCATTCCCCAGAGGGCACAGAGAATCTTCAGTGTTCTGGATTAAAGCCCTGTCGTTTTTGGCCAAATTTGTAAACATTTTTAAACGTTTAAAAAGTGGAACGCGAAACTGAATTGTGTGGCAAAAACATTGGTCAGCGGCGGTGGGTTAAGCCACAATATTATTTATTGCAATCATGATAAACAGAACGAAGAGGAAAAAAACTAAATGGAAAATGCAAATAGCCCAGGGCATTCCCCTCCATATCGTCCGTATCTGTATCTCGCCTGTCTCCAGAATTTTTGATTAATTTTTTTCCTCCACAAGGGCAGTGTATAAAAAGCCAGAGCAGAAATAATAATAAAGTGGAAAGTGGAAAGCGTCAGTAGAGCAAAATAAAGTATCTTAATATAGAAGAATGCTTACGTAAAGTTTGCCATTCAAATTAACCTTGAGACAATAAAAGCCGGGCCAACAGCGAGAGGAAAAGCGATGGCAAAGCTGAACATTGTTTTTTTTTTTTTGCTTATTTACGATGGCCAGAGTCCAGTTGCTGGCACATTAATCAGGCCTAAGTGGCCCGGATAAGGTTGCGAAGCATTTTTTTGGCCTAAATTTTGAACAAGCGAAACAAGCGGGTCCAGTGACAATTTATAATGTCAAAGTGTAGCTCAACAAGCATCGATTACCTCGCACTGATGTGCGTGGTAAAGGTGATTCTTAGCTGGATCATTATCTGCTAAAGCAGGGACATATCTATCCATCATCTACGGTTTCAGTTCCAGGCACTCCAATTAGCTCGCAGGCATTAGCATTCGGGCCCAAACAAATGACACAACAGCCCAGCTAACCGCCAAACCAATCAGCCAACTACCCAAGCACCCAACTACCTCATGGCTTTGGACCAGCACCCCGACCCACGCCTCTGCCCAATCATTAAACATGTCTCCTGGCGAATTTTTCGGAAAGGAAATGCCTGTAGGCGTTGGCCTTGTTCGGGCGCTGGCATGTAAGCCCTGCAATTTGCAGGCCGACAAGCTAGTGGGTGAGGGGCGAGGCATATGGGGTATATGGGCCATAGCCTGGTGAACATTTTAATTATGACACCATGTTGACATGTACAAAATTGTTGTTCCTCGTCGCCGACAACAGACAACAGCAGAGGCAACAACGCCGACGACGGCACATTGAACCGCAATACATGCCGCAGGGGGCGGCGAGGCGACCGAGGCGCTGATTTGACACTTTCCTGCTCGATTTAATTAATAAAATAACATTTTAGAGCGCGATGACGCTGATTTGGGGACACTCGAGACAGTCTAGCCGTATAACTATTTTTAGCCTCTATTTTTTGACTTTCCAAGAGCAGGGTTTGTAAGAGTGCACTGGGTCATAAAATTACTAATAGGGAAAACATTTTGACATCATTTTGTATTCTATTGAAAAGAAAGTTCTCTAAAAAAGACTTGGAATAAATTGAAACATTTATTGATTTATTTTAATAATTTATTTTTTGGTTTAAGTACTGTTGTAAAATAGTTATGCCCATTCCTTTTTCAAACCCATACTTAGGACCTTAAATACTTAAATCGCTCATTTTCCTGGGGGTGTAGTGTGGTAGTGGGAAAATATTATGACAGGCGCATTTAATTGAGATCAGCTGGCGGTCCTGATTAATGCCGAACCTAATGAGGTGTATCTTAATACGTAGAAGTGGGCGTACGGGTTCGTGTTATTTTTGGAGGCACAAGCATAATAATAAAGCCCGCTGTGCCGCTGTGGAACCTACCCAAATCATGGGGTATTGTTTGCCTGCCGCGTAATGAGTGCAATTTTGTCCGGAAAGTGCCTGCTGTCGAACAAATCTACAAATATACTCGTACAAAAGACCGCTTATTGAATGGAGTGGCTATGGCGATGACGATGACGACGACGACGACGACTAAGAAGAAATTCTAATTCCAAGAAACTACATTATTCAATGCTTTTCACCCGCAACTCTGGGCAAACTCAACTCAACTGGGCTCGGTTCGGAGGCTGGCTGGGAGCTGCCATTGTGACGATGCTCTGGGGTCCTTTGGGTCGCACAATGGACCTTATTATAATCCGTAAAGGGGCAAACACTTTATTGAAATATTAATCGAATATTATATACCATTTTACGGAACACGCACAAAAGCCAGCCATCAGGCACCAGGCATCCTCACAATGGAGCAACAAATGGCCGGACCAGGATCAAAAGGCCACCAAGCCCAACGCCAAAGGATCAACTTCCAACTAATTCATGCAAAAGTTTTGAGCCCAGAAATCAAAACGGCTGAGACAAAACCTAGGCGGATGAGGGCCCTCAAATGGCTGGGCCACACTGCGTATGTGTAATGTGATGAGATGCCGCAGCACAATAACGACTTAAGTCATTGCCTAAGTAGCTCATTAGCGTCAGTTTTTTATGCAGGCACTTTAAAGGAAATTAAGAGAAAACTGCTTTGGAAGCGGGAGACCATCTCGCCCATCTCTCGGTTGCCATCCTAATGCCCGGTTTTTGCACAACCTCAATGTCGTGGCCGGCGGCATTTGATATGCAAGGGAGCTTTAAGTTGACATTGAGCCCGGGTCCAGGGCCGGGTCCAAAGTCCACACACTAGAATGTGTGCGTGAGCCTGGGCACTTTTGATATTTTCTCATTATTTCGCAGGCAATGTGTAGCTACGTAGCTACGAGCTTGTGTGGCTGTAATTCTCGTTAGGTCTTTGTTACATTTCATACACTTGACTTGCTCAGCTGAAGACTTGCTCGGCTGAAGACTTGCTCTTGTTGTTTCTGTACTTACATTTGCCTTCCTAGATGCCCATGCTTACGTCTCTTATATCTGTGTGTGTGGCCCCCTAAGCAAGTGTGCGAGTAGCCCTTTACGTTAGCCAAAGTATTTTACATTTTTTTGGTAGCATTTTCATGCAAAAGAAGGCAAAGAAATGCCAGAGCCCGAAATGCAAAAGAAAAAAAGGTTCAACAACAGTGAGCTAATGGGCTTAGTCCTTGAAATACCTCTCTGGGCTGTGTTTGTATATCTTGTCCCTGCACTGGGGGAAAAGTGGCTGGTAATTCTAAGGAAATATAATTTCTAAATTTCAAGCTGCTGATAGGGTGCTCTAAGTTTTTTACACTGTATATTCCTAGCTAAAGTGTTCACTATATGGGCCCCATACCACGTTTCCACATCGTTGGAAAAGTTCACTTTTCTCGGCCATTACAGCTTGCGATGGCTTTTAAGATCATAATCAGTGGCATTTATTTTGAAGCGGAGACCGGCAGGAGGAGGTTTTTCGGCAACATTTACGCATTGAACTGCGTTATTACATCCTTGATTTGTTTATAACAGGAAATTATTAAAGAAAATATATACCAGAGAAAATCAACACAAAATCAAATAACAAGCATAAGCCCCGTTTACATTCGTCTCGCGGAGATTTTTTATATTATTCTTTTTTCGTTCTGACTGCCTGGTGGGCGCTCGAATCGTTTGCTAATTTCCGCTCGCCGCGCACTCATCGCCGCTGACATTACGGATAGGATGTTGTTCGGTGGCATGCGGCATACGGAAAAAGGAGCTGGAAGCAGAAAAACAACGAAACAGCAGACATGCCTTTGAATGGCCGCCAACCACAAGGCATATGCCTTGGCACTTTATGCGTGGCATAGGCAAATATTGACATTTTAGCTTATGGGGCACGCACCACTAACTGGCGCCCGCCATTCTTTCCCCAGTGCCGCCCCAACTCCCGGGGCCTTTGGTTAAATTAAATTACAGAGCAATTCTTTCCGGCTGCTTTCGGGTCTGTCCCGTTATTGTGAGTGCTGCACGTATACCATTTGTGGTCTCCCCATGCCCCAAAAATCCTTACCAGCCCGCCAGCCCGCCATCCCGCCCAGCTCCTGCCCAGTCCCTATCTCTTTAGTAACTGCCATATGCAGTGCAGCCGCTCATTGGCATTTGTCATGCTCCGGCAGGAACTTAAAGTCGGCCCAGGCTGAACTTCATTTTGGCCCAGTTTGGGTTCTCTACCCCTGCCCGCCCCCTGGCGGCTTATCCCCCTTATCTTGGTAGTCGCGTATTTCGCCAATGGCTTCTTTTCATTCGTTTTTCCTCCGCAGCTTCCGTTTTCTGTGTGTGTGCACTGAGAAAAATAGATTTTTTTATATGGGAAACCGATTTCTTCCAGAGGCTCTTTTACTTTACCAAGTACTCCCTAATTTCTTTAGTTACTTTTTTGGAAGTGTATCCCCTTTGGGGTAACTTTTCGTGCCTCTCGCTCCGTCGGTTTGATTAAAATAAAGCCAAGTTTCTAAGCTCAGATTAGTGTCCGAATTATTATTATTTTTTCAGTCTTTCAGACATTTCCTTCTTTGTATTTTCCTTTGTAGAAGAAAACGCGTTTGCAGTCAATTGTTTGGCTTTCATTGGCTGTGGGGCTCTTGGCTCAGTCAGCTGGCATTTATTTATTTATTTTGTTTGGTTCATTGCGGTCGTTGCTTAAATCCTGCTTATGGAATTTGCATTGCATACTCTTGAAGGCTGTCTGAAAAGTTTTTTATTGCATTCCATAAAATGCAGAACGAATACGTAGAGTCGGGGGCTCATCTACATTTTCCCCAGAGCAACAAACATGGACCAAGTCTCCGGGCCGTAACTCACATTTGTTTTTCTGTCTTATCGCATCAAGTACTTTGCCCCGAAAAGTTTGTTTCAAGATACAAGATACAAGCACACGCAGATACTAATGTATAGAAATGTATATATACAGCCAATGCAACGCTGGCTGGGTGAACTGGAGCTGATGTCATCTCGTATAAAATATAATTTCTTTGCTAAAGTTTAATATCATTATTTTTGTTTCGACTGCTCTCGGTTCTCGGCTCTCGGCTTGTGCGAAAAGCCCTTGTGAGATTCGCACGCGTATTAGCTTTCACTGCCAAGGCAACAAAGTACATAAACCGGCAACAATGCCAACTGAAGCAGATTTTCTATTTACGAGCCTCCTCCTCGGATAACATTCTCGCCTCTATCTGTTCTGATGCCCGAGTAAATTATATTCGGCGAAATAAATTGAAGAAAGCAGGCCGGAAAAGCAGAGCTGTGGGAATGGGTCCGAGATGAAAGCAAAACTCTTTTACAATTGACTTGCGCTGTTCTGATGCTAATTGAATTAAAATCCATCGGAAAGTTGCTCGCCGGCCGGCCCCGAGGAAAATAAACTGGAATAAGAGAAACTCGATTGGTTGGCTGATGACAACCAGCGGCTGAAAGGGTCAAAGTTAATTTATTGCCGAATGAATTGAGCAAAACGGGGGCAATCTGTCAAAGTTTCACTGCCTGGCTGCTGGCCTCGCGGACTTTGTGGGGACACTGTTTGCAATCGTAAAGTCAAATGGCGCCTAATTGGCAAAACAAGCGGAAAATCGCAAATTAAAACAGAATCTCACCAAGTCCAAGCTGGAAATAAACTTTGCTTTCCCCCTTTTCGCGAGTCCCATGAAACACAAACAAAACAAATTGCGTATACGCCCCGCAGCCTCTTTACTTCTGGCCTGTGATTATTGCCGGCGAGCGCAGCTTTATTAAAGAAAGCCAAATAAAATGAAAAGACTGACTCGTTCCCTACTCAGTTTGAAGGCAGAAGGAACCCGGCTTCCAACCAGCAATTTTCCCACAGAACTGTGCTCTGCCCACAGAACTGGCCAGATGCCAGCAGGTTTCCTTATGGATCCCGGCCGCAATTAAAGAGCCAACACCAATCGATGTTAACCCAATACGACCATAAATATTTTTTTTGGCGAAACGAAAATTCGCTTGACATTTATGACAGCATTTGCACACATGAACACCATAAATTAACTTCGAGCAAAAACTTTCCGCCCGGCTCCGCTGTCACAACAATGTCAAAGCGTAAATATTGACAATGCCATTGACATCGACGACATCGAGGAGCGTTCCCGTGCACTGCTCTGTTTAGCAGCGCTCAGCTTTTATGGCTACGCATAATTTTTCCATACTTTCAGGATCTGTCTCCTCGCCGAAAAAAATGACAAAAATCACAGAAAAACCCTTTCACACGCCATGGGCTCGACAACTTCGGGCTTTTGGTTTTTGCCGGTTTTAGCTTTCACTGGGCTGGCTTTTATGTGCAAATTGCGCGCAGTAAATAAAAATAAATGAGTATGAAAATTTTTTACTCCTATCAGCAGTATTTTTTTATTTGTTCGCCGAGTTCAAGACTCGCTGCCACACACATGTCGTACGTATGTGAGTCCTCCACTGGATGCCCCTCCACTGCGTGGCACCACCTCCATAATAATCGTAATGAATGGCTTATCACGCCAGCTGGCGTTGTCACCATCGCAGTGATGCCATTGCCATTGCCATCGTCTGGCGCCTTTGTTGGTTCGATACAGGACTAATGCACAAGGAGAAATATTTTATAAAATATTAAAAATATGGTGTGTATATCTATTCACATGGTTAAAGACTCGAAAAGACAGGCATACCATTTTCTGTCTTTAATTTTGAGTGATTTATGACAGTTAATTTTAGGAACTATCACTAGTATCGCTATTCTATGTTTATAAAATTTCTTAGAGTGATTTTTAGTCATTTTTAGCTGGTGAGGGTATGTGTGAGGAAAATGGTTAATAAACGAAAGAGTTATGCAGTTGGCAGTGGCGGAAGAGGTAGAAGTATAGTACACTCAAAACTCGAAGAAAGTCCTTTGCACGATCCGACAATAAAATGAAATTTAGCAATTCAATTTAATGCGTTATTTGTCGTAAATTTATACCGTGCCGGGCATATTGATTTACTTCCACTTAAGTGCAAAAAAATGAAACTGGAAAGCTGAAAACTGGAAAGGCGAGATAATTGCCAGTTGAGTCAGCACACATGGGACCGCAGAAGCCGCCAGTCAGTTGGCCATGTGAAGATTTATGGCCAAGCCGAAATCAAACACCAATTTCGCCATTCATTAAACTTTACTTTTAAGTGGTTGTGCGCTTGGCTTTAAGACATTACCAGACTGACTGGCTGGGCGGCATTATCAGCATTAGCCAGGAAGCAGGGCGAGGACGCGAAAAGGATCGCAATAAGAGGGTTGTGGGGTGTTGTTTCTTCATTTTCCGTTGTAGGGGCCTTGCCACTTTGTCGCATAAACATAAACACTTGCAAATTCAGCGGCAAAAACGAGTGGGGCGTTCGGGGCAAAGCCATGAAAAAAAACAAGACCAGCCGACATCGTGGGCAAAATGGTGGAGAATTATTTTTTGTGTTGTTTTCTTTTACTCGCAGGCGGCATAATCCATTTTGAATAAAATTCCGAATGAACAGTCACGGCAAAGGAGCCGAATATCCTTCAAGAGGGGAAAACAACACAGAGGAAAAATATTAAAAAATTAAAAATCATATAGCTGAAACTATCAAGGTTTTTGTTTTCGCAGGGCCAAGATAACACTTGTTTTTGGAATTTGGGTTCATATATTGGTAGTCTCAAGTGTTTTCCATCAATTGATTAAGCTTCCCTTTGTTCTCAGTGTTGACGTAGCAGGCGGCAGTTGAAATCCGGCCGCATCCTTTGTTCCTACGGTCGGCGTTTGCCTTTTTTCGGCGTTTGTCGAAGGCGATGCCAACACACTTAAAACATGAGCACGAAAAACATTTACATAAAATCGTCTTAAAGTATTTGCGCGCCTCATCGTCGTGCCCAGAAAGGAAAAAAAAGCAACAAGAACAACAACCAACGGGCGGTATGAAGGCAAAGGACTGAGGACTCAGGACTCGGGACTCTCGGATGCGCCCGTAGGCCAAATAAATTACACAAAATGTCGTCAGGGCCCCATTTCTGTGGGCCATTTTATGCTATTAAATACGGTGAAGTGGGGCGAAAAAAAAGGCTGGCTGAAATAGCCGAATAGGAGGGCAAGGCCCGCCAAAAAGAAATTATAGAAATTGCATTTATTTGGCAAAAGCATGAATAAGTTTTTAATTTGCAGGGCGCACTTAACTCAGTGTACCATAATCCCGCGCTAAATGCGAACATAATTACCCCAAGCGGCGTGGCGAGATAAACTTTCGTTTTGGGTGAATTGAATTAAATTTGCCAACTGAAATTGCATTGCGTAAATGAAATTTGTAGTTTAATTTGCTGTCTACCTCCCCCCCTCCGATATGAAGGGAGCGGAGTCCAACTCTCAAATCAACTTTTTCACTCGCCGCACATGTCGTTCGGGGAGCCAGTTGCCACCCGGCCACCAGAGAAATCAAAAAAGTTTAAAATTAAATGAGACAGAAGAGCACGAGGGCTGGGCAAGGCCGGCCAGGATGTGCCAGGACCTTGTTAACACACTAGCATACACACAATGCTGCTCAGCCCCCTTCGTTGCAGCATTGGCCCTGAGTATCATTGACTCAATGGGGGCTGTGATTCAATTTAGCATATATGAGTTTAATTTCGACATTCATAAATCCAAACCAAAGCCCCGGATGATTCATGTAGACTGCTTCCTAAGCACAACTGCGCGTCCAGCCCCTGCCCGCCTAATTATGCAAAAGTTCGGCCTGTTCCATCTCGTACTTTTTATTGCCCGGGCTACTCCCTTGGGTCAATTTTAATTACGCTCATTTTGGAGCCTTTTAATGTAAATGAAAACAGAAAAAAGTTGAAAGAAAATACAGAAACAAAACACAAATAAGAGAAATGGAATTGAGGAAATTTTAAATTAAAAACAACAAGCCGTAAAGCAGGGCGTGTAAAATTTGACAGCGGCAACGAAGTGAAAATTGTCGGAGCATAATTGAGACAGAACCCGCATCAGCCAGTTACCAGCTACCATTGCGAAGTTCACACTTTTCTTCCCTTTTCGACTTTTGTGCATAATTAAAAATATGCACATTGACATTTGAGGACAGGCCATGTTATAAATATTAATTTCCGGCCTCTGTTGCCTCTTTTGGTGTCTTTTTCTGGTTCTTTAAAATTCCGTTGGCATGTTTTGCGTGCTTTTCGAGTTTGGCTTACCTCAGCCTGCATATTTTACTGTGTGCCTGTGTCCTGGTTGGCCTTATTCCGTTTTGCATGTCAAAAGAGTGAAATCCTTCCCAGAGTTTATAATCGTCAATCATCATAATTCGGAGCACTTGGCCCACACGTTGCGCATACGCCCCCATGGCGATGGCTCATTTTTACAAATGAAGCGCATTTTACAGTTCACTTTAATGTTGGCCATAAAAGCCACGAGAAAGAGAGACCATCCAAGTCATTGGCATTGCCGTTGCTGCCTTTGCCTTTTTCTTTCATTAACACGCTGGAACGATGAAGACGAATGGCGGCATAAAGAAGGATATCTTGGCGGGAAAGGAAGAGGCAGGGCGAAGAGCGAGAAGAAGCTGGTTTTAGCCAACACTCCTTGCATTCATTTGAGCCTTGTCTGCGACTGCCGGGCGCCAAGATTTTATTGAGTTATTGTTGCCATTGTTGGCTCTGGTTCTGATCCTGGCCCCGGTGCGGGCAAGGGTGCTGGCTTTTCCCATTTGCCAGCATCCCGCTGTAGCCGCAACCGGAAATGGCGCACTCATTCCGAGGCTTTGATGATTTCCCCTTTGCTCAGTGAAGCTTAAAACTGCATTTGGAAAGTGCCTGATTTCTCCAAAAAATAAAGAAAAAATACCCCAAAAATACGGAATTTCTTCTGCACTCGACTCTTCCATTTTTTTTTTCTTTGGTTTTTGTTTTTTGTCGGGCCACATGTTGAGACCGCGATAAATTCCTTTGCCCATATCCTTTCGTTTCGCCTGTCACATCCCTTTTTGCTGTTCCACTCTGCTGGCATTTTTATTTCATTTGGCTTTATGAAATTAGTAAATGCCAGGCCTTTGTTGCCCTTGTTGTTTCTCCAAGGAATTTCATGCCATCAAGAGGAGCAGTAGAAAATATATATACAATACATATAGAAGGACCAGAATGGGATAGACAAAGTTGTCGGTGGCTGCCTTTATTGTTGTGGGAATAAACGTTAAAATATGATTTGATATTATGGGCAGGACAGCAGCCATGTAGCTTTGCCATTTGTTATCCTGGCTATGAATTCGAGAGAGTGCCCTGATACCACAAAGCACGCACCCAAGATGAAGTGCCTCCCATCAATGGTATTTTGATTGCGAATATTAAGACATTCGACACAATCGAAAGTCGCAATTGAGTGAGAGCTGAAGCATATTTTGAATGTAAGACAACAGGTGGCTGGATTTGTAGACCACTCTTCAAGGAATGGATTTATTAATAAATATCAAACCTTTTCATAAATTGAAGGTATTCTTGAAATATTTGATGTTTTTAGTTGTACAAGATGACTGATGAAGTGGGATCAGCTCAAGGAAGTCCATTGTTTGTTATTTTTATTTAATGTGTCTCAATTCATTTCGACTTCAAACAGTCTTTTGAAAACTGAAGACTCTTAAAATCTTTTAAAATTAAAAAAAGCCCCGCCATCAGTCAGCAGCAGGAAGCACCTTGATTTCCTCTTGGCCTGTCCTACAGCCGTGATTCTGGCCGCCTTATGTTCTGCGTCCGTGGCAGTTTCCGATCATAAACTTGCCGCACACACCAAGACCCGCACTAGAATATAGGCAAATAAATAAGACGGTGGACGGTGGCAGAAAGAAGCCGTGGCAACTCGACTCGTGACTGGGGCCCAAACCCAATCCCATTTGCGGCACCTTCAACCTATGCTTTGCACTTGTCTTCCCAGGGCACAGAGAACAAGTAGAGGCTCACAGGACACCCAGAGCACAACACACATATCATTTGTCTGTCTGTCTCTCTGACTGGCTCTCCCTGCGTGCAGTATCCTTGTGTGTCCTTGTGTATTTTTCTCTTATTGCTGCTGTCGCTGTCGCTGCCATTGTATTTGTATTTGTAGTTGTTGATTGTAGTTTGTTGCCGCCTTCGTTGTCGTGTTTGTGGTTACACTTTGCGTGCTGTGTGTGTGTTTTTGTGCACTTTGCCTCCCCAGCAACCGCCAACCCAAAACCCATCCGGCGTATACGCCATTTTTTCAGCCCTTCTGCCGTGTCTGGGGTCGGATATCTGGCCATATGTGTGTGCTCTAGCCTATTGTGCTAATAGGCAACACTATCGTATTTTAACAGCTTTTATTTACATGTATGCCTTCTCCCTTGAAAGAAAAATAACTTTTACTTGTTTCTTACGGTGGTGGGGCCCTGCAATCTCTTCTTTAAATATGAGTTCAACTTGTATAGCATTTATAAATGTTTATGTAGCATCCGATTCATAATCGTAATTTGAAGATACATTTATTGTCAATTTGGACATAAATGAATGTATTATTGGGAAAAAAGCCTTCTTGTGCCTTCTTGTACCCCACCGTAAGCTTCTTAAAGCTTAAATTGCCTTAAACAATTTGCAAGTCGATTCGACCCTGTTACTGCAGTTGCAAGCTGATACTCCTGGAAGCAGCTTAAAGGCCTTCCCATTCACTTTATGAATTAAAAGTGACCTGTCTGTCAGGCATTCACTCAGTGAGCCAGACAGTCGCCCACTTATCCACATGTCTGCCCTGCAGAGTCTGGCGGTGGCTCTGCTATCCATCCTGATCCAGAAACTGTGCTCCCGGTGCTCGATTTTAGCCTGGTCCCTACATGATTGGCATTTTCAAGCATCAGCCGCCCGCTTTTCCACTCTCGCCTCTCGTGTGTATCCTTTGTTAACACATTTCCTTCATTCCTCAATACCCGTTTTCTTTCTTTTTTTGCACACTGATAAAAATGGTGAAATGACAGGTTTTATAATTGGCGATAAAATGCCATTAACAAGGGACATTGTAAGTCCTATCCGTCCCTGCGTCCGAAATGCCACACCCACTGGCCAGTCACGTGTTTGCCAGCCACCTGCCCAACAGCAAGTTTTGAGTGGCATGCCACACAACACTGCATACACCAACATACCTACGGATATATTTGTATACAAAAACAGGGAAGGATGAAAGGATATAACAGCCAGGATCCACATCAACTGCAGCTGCTACCAGCTGGCCGAGTGGTCTTAAAGCTTTTCTTTAAATTTCCCATTTGGGGAAGAGGGCCAAATAAAGTGATGAGTAATAAATGGCCTTTTTGGGCTGTTGAGCATGTGAAGTCAATAAAATTTTTAATGGCTCCATACCACTTGGTCTCGGCGTCTGTTTGGCCTTTAATAACTCTAACCGAGCAGTGCCAGTGAGGCGAATCGGAAGTTATGCTCGCTGTTGAGCGAGTAATTCAACTAGGAGCCGGGTGGGGGGCAGAAACCGGTTTCCGTTTGATATTTTCGCATCTAGGAGTGGAAGTGGCAAGTAACAGTGATAGGGTTGTTGGTTTTTGAAAAAATATCGTATTGATGATATTTGCTGTGAAAAAAATATCAATCGATAATATTCAGAAACATCACCAAAAAAAATCGATATATCGAGTATTTTCGATATTTTTTATAGTCAGCTAAAACTGAAAAAAGGTTATTTTTAAATTTAAAAAAAGGTTTTAATATGTGTTGTCATCCGCCATGAACTACAAACAAGACATATTTTTTATTTAAAAAGTGAATTGAAAAAACAACAAATATTTATACCCACTCTCAAGCAACTTTTATTTAAGTTCTTTGAAATAAAAAACAACAAAATTATTAAGGACATTGTATTCAAATTTATTTAAAAAAAAGTTTAAAAAAACTTAATACAAAAAAAAAAGTTTCATGGAATTCATGGAATATGTACTTAATAATGCTAATTACTTAATTCTCTTATTTAATGCTCTTAATTACAAAATAAATCTTTCTTCAATGATTTAAAAAAAACTCTTTCGGTTATATGCTGGTATGTCATTCGACTACGGGAGTCACAGACAACACATTTAATGGCAGAATCCAACCGTTCAGATGGAACCGAACTTCCAGGCGTGATAAGAAAAGTTAAAGCAACCTTCGCTAGAATCGGGATCGTTGAAATTTGTGAGTTCCAGAATTCCAACGGATTTGTCTCCCAAATACAAAATGGCATACTCAAGTAAACCTGCATTTCCTTTCTTTCGCAACTAATATCGGAGAACACCAACTCAAAAATATTATTATCGACTATTTTTGCCCAAAAAATATCACGATAATAATATTTTTTTAAGAGAAAATATATCGATATATCGATATTTTGATATATTTCCGACATCCCTAAACAGTGACTTCCGGCGGGGAGGTGGGCGCCAGTAAACTGTAATAAACACTAAAACGTGGAATGGCCTGGCCCGGAGTCAGTTTGCCATTTGACTGACAAATGTGGCCAAGGAAATGGCAAGGAAATTAAAACAAATATAAAATGCTGGCAACTAGGCAGGACCTTTGCAACAGGAGCTGTGTAAAAAATAAACTACGAAAGCAAGAAGGCACTGCAAAAAAAATTTCATAAAAGTGGCTATATTTTTTAGGAAACATATTACAGGATATATAAAGACCTACTTCAAATTTAAAATAACTTGTATATATCCGTGAAATATTTTTTTGTTCAGTACCATTGTTCAAACTTGCCAGCAGAAATGAAAATAAATAAGCGGCTAACTTTTCCGCTGAGAGGGGCAGGGTACCGGACAGCGACGCTGTTGCGCTAGTCATTTGCCATAAAAGTCAACAACTTTCCCTGGCGAAACACTGATAAAGGCCGGCGCAGAACAGCCGGGTACCTTTTCGGCTTCTGCCCCGGCAACGCCCCTCGCCAGCCATTTCGATTGAATTACGCGTAATCGTCGCGAGTGCTTAAAAATTAAATTAAAATTTTATTTACTCTGGCGGCTCCGTCGAGGGAAGCCAGCTGGGACTTGGCCAGAATGGGCGTGGCGATGGGCTGGCTCACCTTTAACCTTATCTGCGGCCCGGGCACACGCACACGCCCATCGAAGGGCAATAACGTACCGCATCGGGTGATAAGAAATCGATTTGTCACCGGGACGTGAGACTCAATTGGCGCTTAAACAGAAGCCAAAGCCGCGAGGGCATAAATCAGCCAACTTGCCACACGCCACACACGCTCGTATTCGCTCGTATGCAGGGTGAACGTGTGGTGTGTCTATCCTTTGTGGGGCCCTAAGTTTATTACAGTTGTACCAGCGAGTTGTTTTGAATCAAATCCCCTAACAAAATGCTTACAGCTTTGGTGGCAAATGTGCACAGCTTGGATTTTCCTCCCCCTAACTTGCAAAAGAAAAAATAAAGAAATTGAAACAAATTCCGGAGGAAAGACATTGTCGAGCCTAACTATGAGCCCCATGGCTCTAATGATTATTAAGTTGCAGGTGCGCTGCCATACTGTGATTTATCCCCCCGATTTACGAGTCAATCCTCAAGTGAAATATAATTTCCAAGTGTTTATTTTTCTTCTTCCGCTGTTGGCCTGAAAAAATATTTAACCGAATCGATTGAGCGATGACAACAATTGGAACATCCCGTAGAAGAAAGCACATGTACATATATCTGTTATATACTACATATATCTGAGGGAAATCCCCTTTAGTCAGAGTAAAGAAAAGGGAATACGTGTGTATGCTTCTGGAGTCTTTTCTTAGGATCTCTACCCTCAGTTGGCTGCCCGCTTTTCTTTTATGGCTCTGCGCTTTCCCGCACCGTTTTCCCCGATTTTCCAGCATTGAGGTCTCAATGGTAATGTTTTCGCCTCAGTTGCACGTCGAATATTTTCAACGATTGCCTTGGAAAAGCCGCAGAGTAAACAAGCGCGCTCACATTAACTTTCACTTACTTTCCCGGCACGAGTGTGTGGGTCTGGGTGGTTGTGTGGGTGCTTTCACTCACACACAGTCTCTCGCAATTTAAACGCTTCATTTCACTTTATTTCGACTGCGATTTCAATTTACATTCCATGGTATTCCATTTTCCTTTCGGCTGCTGGTGGCTGCCGATGCTTAAACATCTTTTACTTTGGCTGCTCTGTGGCTTTTTTGAGATTTTCCACAAACCCAACAGCCTCCATCCGCCATCTGCCTTTGTAAATGAGTGGATTTTGGAGATTTTAATTTTTAATTCTGGACTTTCCGTATTTTCCCTTTAATCAAAAATGCAGTGAATAACATTTACCAAAGCTTCAGATTACATTTTTCGGTTTACTATCTGACTTAAAGGTTGATTGGAAAATCAATTATGTCTGTAGCTCACTACAGATTCCTCTCAATCATTTTAAATAAAGTTTCATTAGAACTTTTCCAGAGTGCAGTCGCGGTTTCCAATCGGCGAAGGCAAATGTTGAAAGCTGGAATGTTTTAATTAACTTTTGTTTGCCTTTGCCCCAAAGTTTCCAGCGAAATATTTTGAAACGCCCCGCCAGCTCGCTTTGCATGCACCCGTTGTAAAATCCCCAATACTTTTTGCAAGCCACACTGAGTCCTGTATCCTGCATCCTGCATCGGGTACACTGTACATCCTGTATGCTGAGACTTCAACGAGATGCAAGTCCTGATTTTTGACTGCGGTTGACATGGGAATGGGTGAATAGGGACCCAATATGCACCCACTCGGGTGCATACGCATTAAAATAGATTGCTGTTTACTTTCAATTTAGTGGTCCGCCATCTTCATCTCAATCTCAATCCTTTGCAGATGCGTGGTCCCTCCGTCCCTTTGCTATTGGCAAATATTTGCCTTTTATTAAAATTTTCCGTGGGACTTGGCGGCGGGTGGCTTTCCGTTGTTCAGTTGATTCGATTGCATACCTGTCACCCAGTCCCTTTCCGAGCGTTTGAAAATATTAACTGGCATATTTCAGTGGCATGCAACCAACTTGCCTGCCCGTCAAATAACTGAAGCTGTCACCGACGCTCTCCTTTCAAATTCCCCGCGCAGCTGCCTCGCAAAAAATGCACTAAAAAGTGCCCCTGGCCAAACGCATTGTTTCGTTTTAGGGCTTGCAAATGTCACTTCACTTGGGTTCACTTTATTCCATGGAAAGTTTGACATTTTTTTAGCCCAGCTCAGATGGAATTTTTTATTTGGAATTTATTTCATTAGCTTAATGCCTAAAGTGGAATGTCGGGGCTTTGGCCAAAGTTGTGCCATAGTTAATGAGCAGCCGGGAGATTCCTTCTCCGTCCATCGTCATCATCGCCCCGGATGAGTGTCAAGCTTTTCGGAACTTGACCAGGTGAAAAGTTCACTCCAGTGGCCTTGTCTGGCTTACGCTGAGCGCACTCTAACCTCCTGCTCCCGCCTGGGTCCTCCTGACCTGGTCAAGCAATCAAAATTATTACGATCCGGAAATACGCAAAGTTGTCGGAGGGTCAACTATGAGCATGAGGAACGCAATGAACTTACTTCACTTCTAGATTCTTTCACTGAAATTAAAATATGAATGTATTTTTAAGAAGGGACTTTTATCCTATACTTTTTATCCGACAAAATATGCAATTTGTACCCGTTTTCATTTATTCCAACCAAAACAATAATATATTTCTAATTTAATAAGATTTCCCCCAAGTGTAGAGGTGGCTGTTGGCGTTGAGAGGCCATTATCACAGCGAGGCGACAGGAGGAAAGGACGATAATGCCGTAAAGAGATGCGGCCATCGTGCGACCATAAATGGCTTGGTCTGGCCGGGAGTTGGGGGTCTTCGTTTTAGGTTGCAAGCAAACTGACAGGGACAAGCTGTTTCAGCTCCAGTTGCTGGTGCTCCCGCAGCTCCTGTGTCAGGACACTCCTGCCCCTGTCGGTGGCACGCAGCAGCAACAACACTAGAGTGGCTGTGTAGCAGCCACCACATAGATAAACAAGCTTCTGGTGCTGTTGGTGCTGTCATAACCGCATATATCGCTCATAAACGCCGTCATAAAAGTGACACAGACAAACACCGAAAACGGCCAAAACAAATATGTGATAAAGACGGCCTACAGTCGCGATATGGGGAACTACACGCCATTATTTGGACCTCTGTTGTTAACGGACTAAGTAAAAACTTTCGTTGGGCATAAAAGCTAGGAATTGTACATCATTCAGGGTCCATCATGCTTGTTTTATTGGATTTCCGTGGGTGAGCTCGTTTCAAAATTCAACCTCTCTCTGGTTTCACGGGTCGTATACGTAATCTGAGTCGCACAGAGCCCGGCCTAATTTTAGAAGTTTCCCCTAATTAAACGCTGCAACAACAAGAGGCATAAGAGAAACTGAAAACAGAAGCAGGGAAAACTAAGGGATTATTGCATTTGTTGGGCTCCGTTGTTTTGTGTGTTGATAAACGTTTAGTGTCATTAAAAAGGCAGCAACAAGGACAGCAAAGGATGCGCCTCAAAAAGGATGTCTAGCAGGGAATCTAGCAGGGCCTCTCATGCAGCCTCGACTTTCTCCGATTGTTCCTACTTCTCGCAACGATGGATGAAAAAGAGTCCAGCTTAGCCGGGAGCAACTTTGGCAGCTGCAACTTGCCACACAGATGCAAATCTTCACAGACACTCATACAGATTCAGATACGCAGGATGCAGTCTTTTTGTCCTTGTTGTTTTTGCTCTTCTTGTTGCCGGCCATTGTTATCATCGCTGCCACGTTGAAGGACCAACAACAACATCAGCAGCAGATGCAGAAGCAGCAGCAGCTGAAGGGAAAAAGAAACTAGGCTACGTCGTCGTCAGGTCCTGTTCAAATTAAACTGAAAATCTTGTCCGCCCCCCCCCAGACAAGCCGGCCTCCGTCTTCTCCATCTCCTCGGGCTGCCTTGTCTGGAAAGTCCTTTCCAACCCCGCGTCCCAGTGCTTGCTTTTCCCTCACTTGTCAAACATTGTTATGAGCCAAAGTGGCAGGACTTTTTTAGGAAAATTCCCAGCCCAACTAGCAAAAACCCATTGCAGTTGCTTCACTCGGAATAAAACTGTTTAAAAAGTCTATTTGATATTTAAAGTCTTAATTTGAGGCAAACTACGAAACTGTATACTCAAATATTATCTTTGGAAAGGATTAAGCATTAAATTTAATTTATTTTTATTTAAAAAATAGCTTCCTTTAAAAGCATAGTTTAAAATCTGCTCCTCAATCTAACCATTACTTTTTACCATTTACTACAAGAATTATATATGTTTTTGCCAATTTTTAATTATTTACTTTTCAAAATGGTACACTTTATTTTAAAATTGTTTTTTTTTTACAGTATCTTCATTTTTTCGAGTGTCTCCCACCAATTTATTTCTCCCCCATTTTCCTCTCCAGATACTGCAAGCTTTTTAATTAAACTTAAGGAATAAAGCAATGGCCCAAGTTTGGGAATTATTTTCAGCAACCCAAAATAGATAGCTTGAATAGAAGGCAAGCAAAGTGCACAAAAAATTCGTTCAACAAAAGTCTGAAACAAAACACCAAAGTGGAGGAGGGCCACTCCCTTCCTGCCTCGGCTTCACGGCCAATCGATGGCGGTCTTCAACTTCTGCCCACCGACTTGGCGACTTTGGCACTGATGGGTTAAGCTTGTGCCTAATGGCCACCTAAGTTGACACAGCCAGCTCTGAATAATGGAATCAGAAAAAATCAACAACCAAACTGCGCGGCAGGCGAGGAGGCCAAACTTTTATGTTGATTTATTAAATTAATTGCTACCTCATGGCAACATGGCTTGGGAAGGGCATACCTCGCCGTGGCAGCATGTGAGCTAACTTTTATTTGTCTTTAATTTATACGAAATTCTGCGCAACTTTTATTTCGAAAATCGGATTCAGCCGGTTGAGTGAAACAACTTTTCCATTCTTTTTATTTTTAATGGAAGCTCTTGGTTTATTCCGTGTGATATAGTGGAAAATAAAGATTGCCTAGATGATTTATTCGCAGAATTCACGCAATGATAAAAGGTGGAATGGTGAACCGAAATGAATCGAAGCTCTACGTGTTGCTGTTCCACACAATTTCCGGACAAATATCCCGGTGGCTACCCGCCGCGTTCCCGCCTTTTCCGCTTTCGCCCCTTTGACAGCTCACACTTTATCACTCAGCCCGGAGCTCAGCGCACTGAGGACATCGCATCACATTTCGCAGACATTTTGCACTTGATTTAATGTGGCAGCCCACAGGCAGAAGTCTAAGAAGTCTGAGGAATGTTCCAGGAACACCTACCACCAGCTTCCTATTTCGGGCGCGATTCGATTTGTTGCGTTTTGCCAATTTTCCAGCAGCTAATGGTGTTACAATTTGCCATTGTTGTTCCTAGGTGTTCTAGCTGGGTCTACCATACACGGAAATAAAAAAAAATACTTTTTTCCCGATTTCTTATCGCGATAGAACGACAAAAAGATACTTACATGCAACCCTTTTTTGTAATTTTTTCATTTGAATGTCTATTAAACATTAAAATACTCTTAGACCCTAGAATTAAAATGCAATCATTGCAGAATATTCGACTTATTTTAATGCTATTAGGGATCAATTGTATTACCTTTTTATTGTGTATCCATTGGCCTCTCCCTCTACGGAGGGTCGGGAAAAATGACGCCACAAAACCCTTCCGTGCGAAATGCTCATTTATTTCTGAAAAGGGGGAAGCCCTGCCGATGGAACCTCTTAAGGGGAAGTTAACTGCTGCTGCTGCTGTTGGTTCTGGTGTTGCCCCTGCTATTGCTGCTGGAATATGTTGCACGTTAAGCGTTCGCTCCAGAATTTATTGCTGGGCGTCTGCGTGGTTGACTGTCAACCCATAAAAACTTCGACTCCCAACCTGGGCGCCCGAAGGAGGAAATGAAAAAGCAGAGAGCCGGAGAAAGTCGGGCGAAGGGCAGAGGCAGAGGGTGGGCCTCTGTGGGGGTGTGGCCGTTTATTGCATTTACAGTTACTTAATTCTTTTGCATGAACTTGCCACACAAACAACAATTATTGCTCACCTCTGCCTGCCACGTCCCCTTCATATTTATTGTGGCAAAGATTGCCGGCGTGACACTTGGCTAAAAGGAGGTAGGCAGGCGCGAGGGCAGGCAGCCAGGGCCAGCCAGGCACTCAGGCAGGTGGTAAAAACCATTTTGATCGTTGAAAACTTTTCGATGCGACGACTTTAAACGGCGCTCGCAAATTACAGCTCAGCGTTTTTGGAGCGAACAGGCTGTTGTTGCTTTTACGCGCATTGATTGTATTTTGAGTGACGGGTACCGCAAAAAAGCTTTTAAGTCATTAATTTCATTTTGAGAGCCAGCCATCCATCCATCCAGCCAGCCAGGCATCCTCAAAGGATTTTGAAGAGTACATTTTTCGCTGATGACGCCTGCAATGGGTGAACGATTCCGGGCGTATGTACTCTGCATGGACGTTGATGGGCTTAGCCGCCAAACGCTGTGTGGAATAAAGTCTCTCCAGCTTAAAATTCTAGTCGTAAATGGCGATGCTCTAGCAGCAAGTACGTGAAAATGTCTAGCGAATATAAACTCACTAATAACCGAGATTTATGCATACAAACGCAGACCAATTCGACAGTACAGAAAGAGAACATTTAAAGCCGGCCCAAATGCTTTTGGCCCAGAAGATAAGCCCTGCCAAATGGAGGCTATAAATATGTGAGTGAGCGGGTGTGTGTGTGTTTGTGCGAAATCAGAAAACACAATCTGCATCTAAATGAATCAAATAAATTAGTTTGGCCAATTTTGAGGGCAAAACCAAACCGAAATGCTAGCAGCAACGAGCAACGGGGCGTATGGGAAGTATTTCCAGCCGACTGCGAAACTGTTGCTCGGCTCGGCTGAAACTTTTTCGCCCTTCATGATTTGATTAAAATAATTTCCACTTAACCTCCCGCTCTCGGCCGCTTTCGGCTTTCTCGGCTAGACATCCTGACACAAAAAGGCAATGTAATTAAGAGCTCCCGCCGAGGCACGCACACATGCAAAACTATCTGGCAAATTAGTATCGCAAAACTTAATACACACGCCGGAAGCTAAAACCGAAAGCCAAGCCAAAGCCAAGGAAATAAAAGGTATCTGGAGCCGACTCACAAAGAGCCCAGCATCTCTGACTTTTGCCATAAACTGTTGGCATTGATTGTCCCTGCCGATGGGTGTACTACTTATATGGTATATGCTTTTCTATTTGGGATTTCCTGGCGGTGCTTAAGTGTGCACATGAAAAATACGCCATCGAGGTTCTTTCGCCGGAGCATTGGTATCTTTCTGTCCTTTTACTTTCTCTGCACTTCTCGAAATTTTACACAAACATATTTCTGAAACCCTCTAAGTTAGCTTATCTTAAGAGCAACTGTGCTTCATAATAAAATGTAAGCTATAGATTTTTTTTCTTACAGTGCATGAATACACTTGAAATGAAGTGGCCCAGCGTCTGTATGTTCTGACAGTAAGATTTACAATGTGGCCACGCAGGCACGCATGTGTGCGACAAGGAAGCAAGGACTCTGGGCCAAAAGGATCACACTGGGCCAAGAGAAAGGGAGAGGGGGAGAGAAAAAAAGAGACAGAACGACGACGGGTTATAAATGTCTAGGTGGCGCCATTTGGCTGTGAGCTAAACAAAACCGGAATGGGGTTAGTCCTGCCAAATGGAATCGCTGGGATGGCCAGGACTCGAGTGGCAGAGGTAGGGGGAGAAAGGAAATGGAACAAGGGTTCGCAAATTGTATTGTTTTTGTGTAAATTAGTTCACTTTGTGCGTGTCTATGTGTCGGCTTCAGCTGCAACTACGATGACTACGAGGACGACGACGTGTTTGGACCTTTTAATTTGCATGTTTTATGTTCACTTCATGAGATTTGAGTTGGCCGGGCTGAGTCGGTTCTGCGGCTTGGGTGTTGGCATAAAATATTCAACTGGCCACATGTGTGTGTAAGCCGTGTGTGTGGCATAAAGTTTAGCTGTGATCATAATTTATCGTCGGGCCATGTTTTTGCTTGCCACGGCAAAACGAAAACGAAACCTAAACCCAGACCCCAACCCTAACCCCAACCGAGTTTCAATTTGACTTTCGTCTAAGCAGAAGCCGGAATCCCAACAACCACAACCTCAATTCTCTTAATATTTTTCTCTGCCTCCCCCGCCGGCTTTTGTTATTTATTTACGTGGCTCGGTGAAACCACTTTAATCAGTCCAGTCCGCTCATCTGGCCTGGAAATTAAGTTCTCTAGCACCACCTTAACATAAGCTATATTCCCAGTCACACTCTGGTCCGGATCCTGTTCCTGCTTCTGGCCAAAGAACCTCCTCCGGGCTGTCGTCCATCGCACATTTCCGTATAAGCCGTTTTAGTTATAAGCTGGCAACACGCACGCGCTTAATGACGAGCTTTAGTCAGTCAGTTTGGATGGTCGGCGAGTCGATTTTATTTATGGACACATTTTATGACACTTTTATCAAAGCCAATGGCGCCTAACGGTGCAGAAGCAGGCCAGGGACTTAAACAAAGCTGCCAGGTGTATAGTTTGAGGTTTATATATTTACTGAACAACTTGCAGTCGAAACATTTTCACATGCTGTTAAGTTGTTCGGCTGGCAAAGATTTCTTAACTTTTCAATTCAATTTTAATTAAGAAAACATAGCACGATACAATTAATTGTATTTATGAACTTATCTCACTTTGCTTCAATTTTTTACATTTAAAATCATAATGCTTTAGTTATTTTCAAGAACATATGTTTTTAAAAAAGATTGTCATCCTGAACAGACAAATACTGACTAAAAAATCTGTATTTTTTTCGCAGAGGGTTTTTTTAAATCAAAAAAATGCATTGAATTATTAAATATACATATATTGTTTCTAACAAAACATTTCCATAAACAAACTATACAAAATTTAAAACACGTAATAATTTTAATTTAATACATTTAGAACTAATCTGTTACATAATTATTACTTAAAAAACTATAAACTTTAGAGCCCCACGAACCTAAATCCCAAACATATTTAATAAAAAAACATAAAGACAAGCAAGAACCCCACCCAAAAATGAGTGAGAAAAGCAATTACAAAATCGTACACAGAGTAATTTAACTTTTTGCAACAACCGAACATGTCAATAATTGGGAAAGAGGACGGAGACTCTTGCCAAAAAAGGCAGGATGCCGAGGGCTAGGATGAAGAGATAAATTCCATTTGTAGTTATATATTATAACTGGATTGTGTACGTGATGCCGCAAAGGACGGAGAAATATGCGTTGTGGCAGGACCAAAACTCAGAGCCAGGACCAGGATCAGGGCATGGACAAACCAAACCAAGCCAAGCACATGTTAAACTCTTTACACGGACATAAACAGCGAGCGGATATACGTGCGTAGAATCCATGCTCGCTGGAGTAATTGAAGCCACAAATACGGACGGATATGGATCCGGAGAGCTGTGACTCGAAATTGATGGAAGCATAAAGAAGGATATCTCGATGGGACATGCTGCAACATACCGTGCGTCACATACCGCAGACGAGTAGCATATTACATTGTGTGCGGCGGCGGTCTTTGCTTTCATTCGTGTTTGTTTTTTTGCCATTTGCTTGCTTGTTGCCGAAAGGACAGAAACCCGGCAAGAACAGGGGAATTGTGGCGAGCAATCAAATGGAAAATGCACCAACAATACGCAATCTGTTGACATGTCGCGCGAGTGCCAGTGCGAGTGCGAGTGCAGTTGAACTGTTGTCACAGCCAAGTTGAAGTTAAATCTGGAAATGAAACTGAAACCGAATCTAAAACTGAACCTGCTGCAGCCTGCAGGATATATGCAGCAAGAAACTCACAAAAAAGTAAACAAGAGGTTGTAACAGAAAAGAGGACGAGACAGTGACATTGAGTCCTGGCGTCGAGGAATGTCATACGAAATTTCAGTTATTGCCTGAAACTCAGATGCACTAAAATAAAATTCCTTCATAAAAGAAATAAAACAGCAATTATATATAATTATAACAATTAAATAGCTAGAAGGAAAATGAAGTTTTGAAAATGGCACAAAAGTAAAATAATTATGCAATCTATAGCAATCTATCAATCTATGCAATATAATATATGTATATATATTATTTTTAAGAGTGCACCGCTTGAGATCGAATTGAATGGCTCGGACGGACACTGGCGATTCCCACCATAAATCTGGAAATGAAATAAGTGTGTGCCGTTGTATATTTGACATTTGGTCACTCACCAACGCAATGGCAGTGAACGAGTGTGTGAGTGGGGGTCCTTTGGTTTCGCTTGCTTGTTTGTTTTGCCTGTTTGCTGCGTGGTCAGCAGCAGGAGCAGGCAACACGAGCACAACACGTACACACTTATCTATATCCACAGAGACGTACATTTAAGCCCTCCCCTGCTGGCCCCTGCTCGACAATCCATCTTCGTCCTTGTTGGGGCAGACGGGGCAAAAGACCAAAATGAGTATAAATGAGATATTACCAATTTGTATTGAATGCCCTAAATGACATAATGGAGTGGCTTACACGAGAACCAGGTCCTGCATGTCCTCCCACTCCTCCTGGGCGTTGTGCAAACACAATTAGGAAGCCAGCCAAGCAAATACTCGCCAGTCATTTACCGTGTCAAAGGCGTTGCCAAATGCCAAAGCAATTATCAAGCATACGCCGTGTGGGCATGCAACCAGGGTAAAAAAAAAAGAGAAATAAAAGAGGAAAGCAGGGAAAACAGCGAGAAGCAACACTCGGCGGATCAAGGGACACATAAACGAGAAAAATATGTCAAACAACGTTTCCCATTTCCCTTCGAAAATGGACAAAGCATGTGCACCCTGCCGGCGGATGGGCGAGGCCCTTGATGGCACGAATTAAATGGACTACAAAACAACAACAAAAGCAAGCAAAACAAAGGCTGTCGGCGCAAAAAATAAAAAACCAACGAAGGCAATGCGGAAAATCGTAAACCATCGGGGCGGAGGAGAAGAGCCGGGCGTCGCACAAATTCGTACACAAATTGTAAAGAAATAAAATTTTAGTATGCGCATATTGATTTTATGATCAGACATAACTACGCACCGGACGGGGCTAGGCGGCATCTAGGACACGCAGAGGCTACATTCGGAAAACTGCAAAGCAATCACGACTGTCGAGCCCGACCGGCAGAAATAAAAGCGAGCAATCGCAGCCTGTCGATGCCTGTGGAAGCCCAGTAAAGTATCTGGCTGGGCTGACAGTTGTAATAAATTTCTGTGTTACCAACGAATTACAGTCTCGTTTCTTTTTGGTTTTGTTTGGCCTTTGTGTTTGTGAAATTATGCCGAAACATTTGCTATGATTTTCATCTGCAAATATGTTTTTGCTGGCTTGTGTCTCTTCTAATGCAAAATTGATTGAAGCCGAAAAAATGTACAGCATAAATATTTATGCTCACGCTTGATTGCATCGCTGAAGTGCCAGTTTTCCGTTCGAAAGTTCATGGCCAACAACTGACCGACTTGTCAGTTAATAAAAAATGGCAGATCAAACTTTTAATCTCATTTGCTCAGATTTCTTAGATTATACGCTTCATGAAAAATTCTTAAATCCGCTAAACCCCTACCCAGCCTGCCGGCAAAGTTCAGCGAAATAAAAAAATGGAAACACGACCAGAAAGCCAAATAAACGAGCAACAATGTAAGGGAATACTTCAAGGCAGACACACACCAAGGGCAGGCCAATAAAAAGAGCACAAAATAGCTGGCCCCCAACAAAAAGGAAGAAAGAAATAGGCTGCTTCTGTAACTGAAACCGAAATCGAGATGAGCCAGAAGCAAAGACGTTGCCAATATATAAACCAAATCCAGATCCAGCCAAGAAACAACAACATGAGCAGGACAGGCAGCGGCTGTCCCAAATGTATGCCACAAAATATTGTTTACAAATCTCTTCAGCAACGCCCACAAATTTGTATGCGGGGCATTGTTATCCTTGTTGTTCGTCTGTCATGCGGGTCAGAGGTTGTAGATTTCAATATTTACTCTGGCCCCTGTCTGCCCCTCTGCCCTGCTGGCCCTTCTGAAGAAACTTTCTGCTGAGCCTGCTGCCAGCCCCAAAAATGAAGATGGCTTAAAGTTTCTTCATCTCTTGATTAAATTACATAGATGCGGCAGGCAGGCAGCCCAGCCTCCCACCAGGGGCCGAGTTTTTTCTTCCTTTTCTGCTGACATGCGAGTACAATTAATGAAAACTTTCCTGCTGACCGGCCCGCCAGACCGCCCCCACATACATACATAAATCGCCGGTCGAGTGGGGCCAAGCCAAAGGCACAGGACTGCCATAAACTAGAATGAACCAGGACACTGACACAAGCCGGTTCTAAATAGCATACTTTTATAATTAAAAACCTAATGCCAAAAAAAGGGATTTACAGTTTTAATTTTAAAGTCATAGAAAAAATGATGCCATACCAACAGGATAAATAGACTACCAAAATTGTTGTCCTTTTCTTTCAGTGCAAAGTATGACGCCTTAGCTCATCTCTCCGGCACTTGTTCTCAGTACTTGAGGGACCAGCCTCCTTCATCCCAGCATGTCCTCAAGGAGCCTGCTGCTCCGCTTTCGCGCTGCGCAAGAGTGTGTGTTAACAGAGCAATAATTATGTCACATTCTGGAGTAAATCGATACTGGGATCCGCAGCTGACGCACATTTTCGCAGTAACTTGAACTTTAACTTGACTTTAAATGCGGCCAAAAGAGACAAAAACACAAAGGAATGAAAAAAGACAGAACTTTTCCCTCCTTTCTGGAGAAGGGAACTTGGTCGAGCGGCAACGACGACCGCCATTATTGTCCTTTAAATGACATTTGCCATGACTGCAGCGGACGTCGACAGATGCCGAAGCAGAAGGAGGTGGAAAAAATCCAAAAAGCATGAAAAGAAGGGGAAATGGCAAAATAAAACGAGGCAAAAGCTCTGTGGAAAAGTGTCAAATAAGAAACTAAATCGCATGTCGTCTGTTGTCTGCTGGCTGTTGGCCGCTGGATTCTGGGATTCTTGGATCCAGGACCCTTTTGTGCGCCATGTCGGTCAAAGCATTTGGAAATTTAAAGCTTCACCCGTAATCCGGCGCTATCGGGAAGTTGAGGGGAAGTGCTGGAGGTACCGAGGGGATTTCCCTGATTTCAGTGGTGTCGGCTGACGATTCCATCGAGGTCGCAGCCGTGGAGCTCCATGCTCCATGCCCCAGGGCAGCATTTAATTACGCTCGTGTTGCTTGTAATGAGGCAAATTGCTTTTTGCTGTCAATTAAAGTAAAGTTTTCGCATTTGGCCGCCACCCTCCACCCGCCGCCTGCCCTCATTTACGGGCCAATCAAAGACGCTCAGATATCCCTGCCCTCCATTCCATTCTATTCCTGGTTTTAGCGGTAATGTCGGTTGTAAAATGTAGTCTGTACCGCCTCTTATTAGAGGCTTTCTCCATTCTTCTCTGCAGGCATAGCTTCTGCTGCTCCTTCTTCTGCAACTTCTTCCGCTGCCGCTGCTGCTGCTGGCACACATCCGTTTCCGCTGCTTCCGCAGCAGCGTTCTAGTTTTTCGCCAGTACAAAAAACTGGCAGAAAATGCGTGTCATTACACTGGAAAAAAAGTTCATTCAATATTTTAATACTTTTGTATAAATTGAATTTAAATTATATTATTTAATGTCTCTAAATAATAATAAATAATAATAAAGTGTTATGATTATCTACCATTCATCCTATCATTTCAATAAATATTTATTTTTATTAAGCACCAAAAGCTCACCAAATTATTTCCCTCTGTGCCGCATGTGTGCGTGTGAGAGCTAGGGGGTGTGTGCAGTGTCTCAGAACACGTTTGTAAACATCTTAAATGTGCTTTTAATGGGCAGCTTCCCAGGCTTCGAGCGACAGGCAGACAGACATGCAGCTGCCACACGTTACACTTCTTGCCACCCCTCCCCCGGATACTGCTTGCCGCTTTACTGACGACTCCGCCATTGCTGTAGTTTAATAACGCTAATTAGTGTTCCAATTAGTTGTAGCCTTAGTTCGCCTTAAGTGTGTGTGCGAAGAACATGTTTTACGATTTTAAAACACGCAGTCACCCAAGCCCACCCCACACACCAGATCCTTGTGCAGTCGCTTAATATTAAGTGGTTCTGAATATGCAATTGCCCACAAGCAGCTCTCGTGCAAAGGAGCGGCGCTTAAAAATTAATAAAAAATTAAAATGAAATTATTACAGGAATTTCGAATAACAAAACGTATGCTTCTCGTGTCTGACTTTCCACCTTTCCTTCCTGGAAATGTTGCGTGCGCCGAACACATTTTGTTGCAACACAAAATGGCTGGCAGGATGGTTGGTGGCTGGCAGGTTGGTCGGTTGGCTGACTGCCATTGCTGGCGGACCGCGAAATAAAGTTGCAATTAATTAGCCATTAATGAAATTGCACTTGCAGAGCACGGCTGGATAATGAAAATGAATGCTGCCAATACTGATACTGTTGGCGGTCGTAAATGCTGGCCAATAAAAAACAATCACTTGGAAGATTTAAATTTTAAATCCTCGAAATCAACTTAATCAAGTTGGAGCGGAAACTCTTTACTTCCACTCCATCAACCTGAGCATTCGGCTATCCGGCTAAAATCAATATTGTCTAAGGTTTAAGCAAGACCGCATGCAGGCTTCATTTCAATTTTAATTTCAACACAACACACAGTGCGTATACGCAACGCACGCCCGTAAATATCACGTATACGCAGCAATTACGAATATTGAAATGCAAAAACACACACAGCGCAATGTTTAAAAGTATTTAAAACCATAAATAACAAGCATAGGCACCGGAACACAGACGAAGCAGCAAACAAGCCATGGAAAGCTATGGAAATTGCGTGAAATGTGGGAAAACTGTTTTGCTTGTTGAGACTGCCGGGGGTTCTTGTAGTTTGTAGTTTTGCGTCGTGCTCCTTGTTGTTGTCGTTGTTATCATGGCTGTCCTGGCTATCAGCTGCGGTTGAGTCTCACTTGGCCCCCGGCTCCCCAGGCCCCCCTTTCATCCCCTATTGTCCCACCCCTCAATTGACTCGGCCCGACTCTGCATGCATGCCTTTTAACCAAATCCAATGACCAATGCCAGGTTGTCCATGGCTGCCCCGGCGGCTGTTCATTTGTCCAGCCCGGGCCGACAAGTGTCATGCTGTTTGCTTTACCTCTCCGCCCCCTGGTTCTGCAACTGCCTCAATAAACCTACACTTCCTGTTCCTCCGTTTTCCTCTGTTTGGATTGTGTGTGTGTCAATAACCATTAAGCGTTAAAATTTGCGAATCACTGTTGTTGCTGGTCTCTGCCATTGCTGTTGCACAAGAGCATGCCCCACACACACATCTAGGATTTGTTTGCCTGGCAGCAGCACACTAATTATTTTTGCCCGGCCAAGTCCGGCCAGTTGGAAATTTGGCCAACTGCTTCGGCATAAACACGTTTTAGCCAGCTTTCGATTTAGTTACATTAAGAGGGCTGACCGCCCAAAGGGCGCCGCGACCTCAGGAATATATATCATTTAAAATTTCCAATTGGCTTGGCAGCCAGCCACTCACAAACACCAACATTTGGGCAGTCCGTTTTGGACTTTAGTACACTTTTAAAAAAAGATTTAAACGGGATAACTTGTGAATGTAATTGGGTTGTTTTAAAAAATAAACAAGCTTTTGTTCTGCAAAAGCTTGTGTTTCCGCGAGATGAGTAAATTATAAAAGCCCATATTTTTTTTATTGGTTTTTTGTAGAGAACGGTATGATTGTAAGACGCAAAATTGTAAACCAGAAATAATAAAAGTTTAACGAAATCCTTTTCTAATTGAAATAATTTCAAAGTGTAGTGGCGGTTGGTTAACGGCCTGACGGCTATTGGTCTGGGCTTGAAACACGGCTCAATGGCAGATTCCGTAGAGCCGTTGCGAAAAGACCCGTATTTAATTTACTGTTAAAATTAACGATGCCGTTGCCAGTTTCGGCAGCACTTGTGTGCAAGTTTGCGGAGCCTTAAACAACCATTTGGCAACAATTTGTTACAACTGGCAACTGCAGATGATTAACAATGCATGCGACATTGTGGTTAAGGGGCATAATATTATCATACAGTTAGGAGCAAATGTTCCCCCACACACATGTATATATATGTGTGGCATGTTTGTGATCCAGGAGGCTGAGAACGAAAGACACCCCAAAGCCATATGAAAATTAATTTTCTGCTATTTTGCGTTACATCCTCCATGGTCTGAACCGAAAACATTGGCTTATTGTGCTATTTATGTGCTTGCCATTATGGCAAGACAAAAGCCCATATTAATTACACAACTCATTTGTGTTTCGTGAGCACCGAAAACCCCAATGACACAAAATCAATAGGTACTATTCTGAACGGAATCACCAACCACTCCCCATTCCCTTGTTCGGGCATTTGGAATAAAGTCATCAAAGGGGAGGGAGGGCGATTGGGTGGGCGTTCTGGCCGCACAATAAGCCCGCAACCGGTAATCAAATAAAACGCAAGTCAAATCGTGTTGCATAATTATAGTCATCTATAACGCCAAACATCAATCACAAATTGTGGTGGCTAAAGACAAAGAGGCCAAAAGGTAGGAAAATATTGGGTAGAGTGCACTCGTTAATACCCTGGAAGTCAGTATATTAAAAAAATATATTTTTAATAAGCATGTCCTGTAATTGGCACATGATTAGCTTAGATTAGCTTTACATAAGCTTTAGATTCTAAACTTCTAAGCAACATTTTTAAACGAATCATAAAATAACTACAACTTCTTATCACCCTTTCAATAGGGTATCGAGCCCAAAAGGACTCTGTATTGACCAAGGCGGAAAAGTGAGAAAACAAATTGCCGTGGACTAGGTCAGGAACCTGCCACTCCCCCACCACCACTGCCACTGGCTCCACCCTCACTCTGCGTGTCAACAAGCAATTTCCGTGGTTGTGGACGATTCATAAAAATAAAACAACAAAACCTCAGTTGCCGCTGCAATAGGCTGCCACAACTACAACAATAATATAGAGCAACAGTTGCCGGTGCTGAGTTGTTCTGTTGCTATTTTATTTTTACGATAACATTAAGCCTAAGCCGGCTGGCGGGTAGGCCAGGCTGGCAATCAGCATAAAGTGGTTGCCATTAAAAATATCAGGCCGCATAATAAAAACGCCGTTTCACAGCGGATACACACACAACATGCCCGGGACAGGAAAAGAGTCCTGTCAAGGTCCGGTTGGGGTGCCGGTCCAGGTCCTGGTCCTCCCCTTGAAATCAAATAATAAAACCATAAAACTGGCCACAGCAATTAAAAAGCCCACAGCATAATTCCGGCCGATTTTTTCTTCTCATCCACTTTTGTTCTTGGCTATTTTTTATTTTATTTTTTTATCACAGCATCAATGCATTTGCAAGGCTTAGCAATCGTGGCGAGAGTCTGAAAAATTGCAATTTAATGAAGCATGCCGTCAGCCGCAATTAAGCGGCAATAACAAATCGGCAAGGCCCGTGGCTTAAAAAACACCCGGGGGCCTGGTGTTTTCGCCATGGAATTGATTAACCGAATTGAAATGGAAATCAGATTGCCCCGGAGGAAACCCCCCAAGGGGTACTTCAACATGCATACATTTTTGAAGCGGAAATTGTATTGTTCCTAGTGAAAGGTTTATTTAAATGTAGGATTCAAAAAATATGGTTGAAACTTAAAAATACCAAGGCATTGAGATGTATCTATTTATATAAAATTAAAAAGATAAGATTTCCAAAACGTTTACTTCCCTGCAGGAAGTAGCTCTGCATCTCTTGAAAGTCCTTACTGACCACTCTCTAAAAGCTTTTAATTGCTAAAAATTCGCTGTCAGTGGCGCGTGCTGGTCATTGTCGTGGGCTAAATGGTCCGAGGAGGACCGGACAGGATCCAGGGAATTAGCCCTTATTTGAGGGCCACTTCTGAGTGCCGTCGCTTTGGGCGGAGGAGCCACTTGATTTACGTTTATGGCATGTGCGGGCAAGCGTTAAGTTGTGGAAATGCGAAAGGCGAAGGCAAATAAAGTCAGTCAGCAGAGTCGATGCTGGGAAGGATGAGGACATGGCATGAATCGAGTGTACACTAATAGAAAATAAGGATTGGCATTGGCGAGATGCAAGATGCAAAATGCGAAAGGCGAATAGCGAAATGGCAATGGGAAATGCAGTCAATTGAAATAGTAGCTCCCGGGGAGGTGAAAGTCAAAGTCGAAGGAAAATTCCATGTAGAGTCAAAGCGAAGACGAGGAGTGAAAAGAAAAACTACTGCCAGGCAAATTGGCTATGCAAACTGTGCAAAATGGCTGCTTCAGCGAGCACCGACAAACAAGCGGGCCAAAACGAGCTGGAAAAGGGGGTTCTATTTGGTTCCGAACCCCTTCAAATATTGACAACATTGACAAAGAGGAGGGAGTGCACCAGGGCAGGGCTGCCATGTAGCGTACATTTCCCTGTTTTTTTTTAAATCACACAAAAAAAACTACTCGCCGCCTGCAGTTGCACTTCAGATTTATTGTTTGCCTCGGTGTGCGTGGCTGCTGCGTCCTTGACGTGTCCGAATGTGTCCTGTCGCCCAGTCCTTCGCAGTCTTGGCTTATTGATGTTGAGAAACTTGCACAAGCCCCGACAACAATCCTGATGATGACAGCAGCTACTCGGCGATTTTTTTCCACACTGCAAGGAGTACTTGTTTTTTTTTTAGTTAATATAATATAATATAATTTGTAAGTGGTGTTTCGAACAGATAATCACAGTTAAATAAAAAACAAACCGTTTTAAAATAAAACATTCTGGAAACAAACAAAAAAATCAAACTTTTATTATAACCTATTCATTTACAATTTTTTATTTTATTTAAGATTTACCAAGACTACCACTCTTCCGCCAATGCATTTGTTTATATTCACTATATTTTTCAAAGTGTTTCACTTTACACACACACTTGCTATATAAATATACGTATTTATTTTTCTGTACTTTTGTGAGCTTGACTCAACTTTTTGTTGAACATCGTGGATATTTCAGTTTTTTTTATTTTTTTTTCCCAAGCTCGCTGGCAAACTTTCTGCAGTGCAATGCGGATTGAAATTCTTTTGTGTTTACAGCGGAATTTCTTCTTTATTTTCTTTCATTACATATTATTTGCGATTGCTGGCAGCTATTGGTGGCCGTAAGCCCCAGAGCCATGCGGCTAGTAGATTTACCTTTAAAGCATCGCATCATTCGCCGGCCGGACGGGCCTGGAAATTTAATATTTTTAATTACGCTCATTTCGGCTTGCTTTTCCATGTTTACATTTCAATAAATTTCCAGTCGGGCTCCATCAGCCCTTTTCATCATGGCTTACACTCTTTTTGCGCTTTCTGGCGGCTCCTCCTCCGTCCCATCCTCCTGGCCTGGTACTTGTCATCATCAACACTTTTAGCTGTTGCTCTCCTACCGTTTTCCATGCTTTCCACCGCTGCTCCACTCGACTAACGAATTTGGTGGCGCATAATGAGTTTTTGTTTCCATCAGCTTAAGTTCCCCAATGCTGGGTCCCGGCAACAACAATTACCATTGCCATTTAATTAAAAATTGCAGAATAATTATTTTTCTTTTGCGTCACGCTTTTTGTTTTCTTTCGTTCGCTGCCTTCCCACGCTGTTCTCCTGCAACTCCTTTTTCCCCATCTTCATTCGTCCTTCTTCCACGAAAAACTTTTAAATAAACAAAAGCGCCCTCTGCAATTTGAAAATCTGCAAATTAGCACAAATGCAGCTTGTGGATGGATTGAGGGGATCCAGGATGCACTTGGAGAAAACTAATGCAATATTAATGAGCCAGGATCCATTTGAGGCCCGGACGCATTAAATTTGTATTGCATTTTAATTGATCGAAAGGCTAAAGCTCTTGGGAGGCTCGGTAATTTATTTATTTGTGTTTTTGTTGCGGAAATTTAAAATAAACACACTGTGTTTATTCTAAGAAATATTAATAATATTAAACGCCACCTAATTTAACCAAACAGCTAAATTCTATTTATGCTTTAATAAACAAGGCTTGTACTGTGAAGTCCAGTTGGTGTTTCTATAGCATAAACTAATTGAAACAATTTAAAAATAATCAAAAATTGTAATAGCGAGTATTTGAACAATATTAAATGGAAAATTAAATGATAAAATGATACTTCCGAGGATTTCTAATTTCGAAACTAGAAAAATCCCTACCCCAGAAAAACCATTTTCCCGAGTGTAAATACACCGGATTTAAAGAAAAACTGAATGGAAATGGGTTAAGGGGAAACGGAAAATAGGCTAACGGGAAGCAAGTGAACAAGGGAAATGCAGCGACAAAGTGAAGTTTTCAATTACATTAAATCCGCTGCGCAAAGTTATCGTCACGCACAGTTGACAATTTATTTGTTCGTCCACTAGTTTCCTCCCATCCCGTTGGCAACACGTACTTTCCCAGCCTGCCACAGCTTTAGTTGTACATAGTTTCTGCCTCCTTTTTACGCCTGTACAAATGTCAGTTTAAGAGCTTTGTTCAAATGCGTTAATAAAATATTTCCCCAGCCTTTCGGCCCGACATCATTATCAGTGTGGAAAAGTTTCGTGCCTCGTTGTTGCTACAGGTGTTTCCTCGGAGCGACGTGTGAGCACGTCGCGTATGCGTAACTTTTGGGCCTACGAGCAAAAGTTTTTGGCAGCCAGCCCCTGGCTTTAATGCAATCGACCCAAAACTTAACTAAAAGGTTTTCGACGGAATGATTACAGTTTCGTTTCAGTTGAGCGTGAAACGCTGACAAATGCTGTCGATATTTCAACAGTAAACCGTAAATGATGAGATCATTTATAATGGTGCTGCAAGGAGAAGGAACAACAACTGGCACATTCAGTTGCAACTGCAGGGCTTACACTAGAATGAGTTTGGGGGAACTATTTAAAGCAATTAAAGCACCTTATAAAATATTTCTAAAACTTATTAGACCTTGAAATCGATACATTTAATAAAATAGCCTTTGGATTTAGTTGCCCCTTGTAATTGCCCCATCTGCCAGGAACTTTTCAAAAGTTTTGTAAAACATTTATTCAAGTGCACTTTGCGTGCTGCCTCTGTGGCAGGCAATAAGTTGAAAACCGAGACAGCCGAGCCAACGTCAGCGTTCAAGAATCCAGCTTAAGTAGCTGTTGGTGGCTGCCTCTCATCTCCGTGGAGTCTCTTGTGCCGTTCAACCTGCCACTTGATGTATATTTCGGCAACATTATACCCAGCGCTTAATACTTTATGCTTATTTTGTTGCCGCAACCGACTCGGCTCAGGCTATGGCGGTGTCCATGGGGATGGGAAATTTATTTTCTGCTTTGGCAGCAGGATAAAGTTGTCTAGCTCAGCCTGTTTCTGCCTGCTGCCTGCTGCAACTTCGCCTGCGGCTTATGATAAACTGGGCTGCACTTAAGCTGCCACTGCCAGGGGCTCTGGCTCTGGGTCTGGCTCCGGCTCTGCCCCATCGAAGTGCAGCTATTTCTACGTGCTCGTATTTACAGTTCCCGGCAGTTTCTCTGCAATTCAATTTAAGTATGTGTGTATGTGGGTGCACACCCATACCGGCCACATAGGGGTGTAAGCAGCTTAAAAGTTAAATAAATTTCGTTTGTGACGTTGCAAAGAATTTTGTATAAATTGCCAGTCGATTTTTTAGCCAACTACCATAAGAGAATCATCGGGCTTAGGTTGACCAGCTGATGTGGGCAAGGATCCTGGGATTTTCTCTGAAGTACTGGAAAGAGAAGCTTCATTGAGTGGCTTTAAAATACCGAGAGTACTGCGATTTTCGATTCATGTGCTTATTCATCTGCGTGCAAAATGATGCATTTCTCAGCTAAGCGTGAACAAGGATCGAGGTGAGCCAGGGGCACTGGGAGCACAACAGGACAAAAGCATTTCATTATGCACGCCACTCGCCGGCGAACAACACGAACCTGAAAACAGCAACTCAAAAGGGCAAACTGCTCGGGCAATTCCCTCCTTCACAGCCCCAGTTTGTACCCCTCCATGGCTGTCAAGTGCACTTTTTTTTGTGCGCCTTTCATCAAAACACTTAATTTACATAATTTTTGTGAAGAGAGTCGGGCGGCCGGGCCGCTGCCTCCGGAGCAGAAAGTATAAGGCGATTTAATTCCGCCAGCTTTAATAAAATGCAATTGCAACTGCCTGAAAAAGTGGCGCACGACTCGCAGGGCCACAAACTTTTGCTGGCAGGTGGAAGCCCTTTGTGGCACGGTAATCTAATACTTTTACTTCATTTACCGTTATGAAATTTCATGCACTTTGCATTTTTGCCGTAAATGCTCTTCGGAAACGAGGCAGACAAAAACCTTTTTTCTGGCACAAAAAAGAATGAAGAGAAAAATGCACTTTATAATAAATCAGCCTAATGCACTCAATAACCCACGCTATCAGGCCAAAAAGGGGAGAATATGGTCGAAAGCAACAAGCCCGGCCACAACGGCAAAGAACGAAAAGCTGAATTTCAAAGCGGATGTGGTGCACTAAATTCAATCTAACAAGCGATAGTTGAGGTAACAGGATAAGGGTTTGTTCTGAGCTGGAATAAATAGAGTAAAGTTCATTAAGAGCTTTATCAATGAGTGTTAAAATAATACCTCTTAAGTAAATTCTTAATAAGCTTATTTTATTAGAAGGCAAAAAGAAAGGAGTGTTTTTTTTAAGTCTTTCAGAAAATAAACAGAAGAATATATGGACCTAAAATGGATTATTATATTTCATTATTTGATCTTAGCTAATACTGCTTCAAAGCATAGTAATTATATTGTCCCCCAAACCCAAAGACATACATTAGACCCCACTGACTACTGACCACGCCCTCTCGTGTGTAATTTGAAGCCAACCCATTTAACCCTCTGAACCTATTGACCCTGTTTTTTCTCATTCCAGCTAAGCGAGGACATCGGGTACGTGCTCTACTCGGCGCTGGGATCCTTTTACATACCCAGCTGCATTATGGTCTTTGTGTATATACGAATTTATTTTGCCGCCAAGGCGCGGGCGAGACGAGGCATTAAAAAGCATCCCCGCAAAACAAACAACGAACAGGTGGGTAAATCTGATTATTTATGATTTTGAAACCTCCCCCGAGGATAAGGGGAGGTGTGCCTAATGAACTTTGATGAGAGCACTCCCCAATTGCACATTCTGAGTATTAAATGCGGTAGCCCACCGATTGTGGCAGCATTGTAAATGGAAATTTTGACGATTCAATGAACAAATGTAATTTTTCTAAGCCACCGTGTGGAATACGCGGCGTATGAGCAATATGTTCTCACCCCTTTACAGCCCTTTCCCGTCGACTCCTTTGGCTAAAAAGTAATTGTGCATTACCCTACCTGGTACTACCTGGTACCTGGTTCCTGGTAGGAAGCTGCAAATTGAGCACACATGCTTCGCTTCAATTTCCCATCAACAACTTGTGGGCTACGTGTTGGATTTCCCTCCCACCAGAATGCCTCCCGTGGCACTGCCAGTGCATTGGAAATTGCTGTTTGGACAGGGTCGGTTTTGTGTGCCAACGTTGCAATTTTGGCCGCCATTGCCGCCTGCCACGTTGGCCACGTTAGTACAGGGAACCGATTCTGCAGCCATTATGCAGGCTCACTCCATGGAATGGCATTTGCGAACCTGGCTTTTGTTGCAAAATTATCGCTGAAAATTTAATCGGAGCTCCGCCCCCAAATCCACTGATTGAGTGAAAAGTCTCTAATGATCCTCAATTACCTGATGCTTGCAACGAGTGCCATACGCAATTTGCATTTTCAATTAACTGTATGCGCAATGCACACAGCTGCTGAACAAAAATAGAGAAACCGACAGGCCCGGACACTGGAACTTGGCTGGTAATATCGGGGCGACACTTCTCGACCATTTTGTGCAAACAAATTCGAGGGCAGCGGCCCAAACGAGCGATTAACAGCCGGGAGAGGTTCGGTTGTGATGGCGAAGGAAAACAGGCAGGGGCAGTGGGAAAACAGTGGAAAACTCAGCAGAGGCGAGGTGAGGAAAACAAAGAGGGCCACAAGGAAAATTCTTACACATGCTGACAGCACGTTCTGCTCGAATCATTGTGTTTGTACCTCCAAGAAGGGTATGATAAGGTCAGGCATTAAATTTATAACGGATACTAAATAAAATATGTATATTATAGTGGGACATTTCTCATTATCCCATCCTATGTCTTTATATCAAAGACTTACCTCTAAAGGGTATTTCCATCTTCGATCAGCAATGCCAACACTTTGTTTTCATTTTCGTTTGGACGCTCTGTGTCTCTGTTAATTGCCCGGGGTAATTGTTGCTGCTTTTCGCGCATTGAATATGTTCAGCCCCCCGTGGCGCATCACCCCCCAACACCCCAGTTGCCCAGCCACCCAGCCCACCCCCTCAGCTGGCATCGTCCATCCTCCCATGTTTGTGTAATCCGCGCGCTCGGACGCGTTTCTCTCCCGCCTTTTGGCTTAAACAGGATTTTCGAAATGGAAAACTGTTGTAGCAAGTGTTGGGCCATCTGTCCCTTTTTCCAGCAGCAGTTGCAATTGCAGTTGCGGACCTAATTTGCAATGCCATGAGCACGGGATGAAATGGGGTGGATGGCTCTGATTCTTAATCACAGTGCCTCGCAGTGGAGCACTTGCCCCAACAATACTGTTGAGGAAAACAAGACAAAACTTAATCATTGTTAAATTAAAAGCTTAAAATTATTTCCCCTAACATTAAACTTTACATTTTTATTTTTGGCGCAGGTAACGAGCTTCACCACCGCCAACAAGAAAGGCACCATACCGATGCCCTCCTCCAGCGGCGCAGCGGCCTTGCAACTGCACCAGCAGCGCCAGATAGCCACCATCGAGACGCCACCGAACAGTGCCACCTTGCCAATGCAAATTCCCACGGTGACCATGGACCTGGCCTCGGACATATCCACATCGGAGGCGGGTGAGCTGGAGGCGGTGGCCGCCCAAACGGTGCTGGCATACGCCAATCCCAACGGATCTGGGGCAAATACGGTAACCGTTGTGACAACAAGTGCAGCCGGAGCACCCTGCTCACCCGCCTCGCCCAAGGAGACGCTGCAGGTGAGCACGATAGCCACTGGCCGGGTGGGTCTCAATGTTCCCGTGCCACCGTCCATGGGCAGCACAAACTCCATTAATGTGCTTAACAACAACAACGGCAGTGTGGCCTCCGAGGCGTCGCCAGTCGGGGCCAGTTCTACACCTAATATTGGGGGCAATGGAGCCACCGTTATTGCAACTGCCACTGCTCCGGGAAACGAGTTGCGCGTTTCGCCCATTGCCGGCCGGTGTCGAGCACTTTCCGTGGGCGTGGACACGGACATGGTGAGTGAATTCGATCCATCCAGCAGCGACTCCGGGGTCGTAAGCCGATGTGCCGTCGTAAAGCCGCTCAAGTTTCGCCTTTGCCAGCCGATCTTTGGGCGGAAATCGAACCAGCAGCGCCGAAACGAGGCCAAGGCGGTGGCGGCCAAAAACCAACATCAGCAGCAGGGCAAGAACCAGGATCACCAGAAGCAGCAGCAGCAGGAAAAGCAGCAGGTGATTAAGGCGGAGCTGGAGCCGGCTATTCCGAAGACCCCGAAGCCCCGGGATCCGGAGAAGGAGAAGCGTCGGATTGCGAGGAAAAAGGAGAAGAGGGCCACGCTGATTTTAGGCCTCATCATGGGCAGCTTCATAGCCTGCTGGCTGCCATTTTTCTTCCTGTACATCCTGGTGCCGGCCTGTAGCAGTCACTGCAACATACCGGAATCAGCATTTGCGATCGCCTTCTGGCTGGGCTACATGAACTCGGCTCTCAATCCGGCCATCTACACCATTTTTAACAAGGACTTCCGACGGGCGTTCAGGCGCATCCTGTTCAAGTGATGTTTGGCCTACGTGTGCTGTTACAGGTGCGTTTCGAGGAGCATCGAGAAGGCAACCGAACGTGCCATGGGCAGCACACCCATGGGTTATGGTCATGGCATGTATCAGCACTACAGGCGTTAGATTTGCTTCGTTTTGGTAAACCCCTCATCGTTTCGACCTTGCATCCATTTCGTCCCACTTACCTATTTTTTTGATTTTGGGAATAAGTAAAACAAAACAAAAGAAAAAAGAAAAAGTAACGAACATTGTAGCTCATTTCAAAAGCAATGAACGGCTGTGAATTTGATGGAATCTCTCAATTTCAATTTACGCATTTTTGGTTTCGTTTGGTTTCTCTAGTACCCTTGAACCCAAGACCCCCCAACCGCACCGCACACACACACTTTTCACACTCGACGAGCTCATAGAAATGCATGAGCTGGGCAAACAAGAATCCGAGCTCGGCAAACATCTATTATGCTCCCCTGAATGGGATGTGTCCGCCTGCGACGTCTATGGCCATTCAACTTGAAATAATTTCGCAAATTTCCATTTGCGGCTGCATGGCCAATGCTACCCCTCACCTTTTCTGGGCCAAGTGCAGTCGGCAGGAAACCCTTTAGTCGCAGTGCCAACCAATATCGAGGTCAGCAATTGCTACAGTCAGAAGGTACATTAATTTGATTCCTTCTTAATACGAGTATTTCGGCAAATACTTCTCCGAGAAAGACTACATTCCACAGTTGGCGTTTGGCCAGATCATTAATTTCATGTTCACATAAATGTAAAGTATAATCCAGTCAGGCGGCCACTACACAGAATTCGATGTTACAAAGTGAGCACACAGAAATATGCCAAAAAAAAACAATTTTGGGGAAGAAAACTGCGAGACAAGGCAGCCGCAGTTTTATTCATTCACTCAAAGATATTTCACTCAGCGACACAGAAAGTGGGAGTACAAAAAATAAACCAAATATATGGGTGGGAACCAATGCCTAATGGGCACACACAGATGCAAATTCAAATGGTTGGGAGCTACACTGAAAAAATCGGTCTATAGGATAGCACAAGCCATCAAAAATGCTCAGGTTGAATTAAAGCATTCTGAGTTTTAGGTGCATATTGAGTATAAAAAAGGATTTTAAATATTAAAAATTAACATCATAAATTTTATATTAGTGATTTTATTTTGCATAATGAGGTTTCTATATAGTCTTATATTCCATATTTTAAATGATCTTAAATATCATTACAATAATATCAAAAAACCATTTTTATATAAAAGTACTTTATTGTTAAAAAGAATGTTTTTAATTTCATTAAAAAAAGTTTATTTTTTTTACTGTTTAACATTCCTTTTTACAATTTTTAGATTTTTCTCCGCCATTTCCCACTTTAGTTTTTGGCCATGCATCAGCAAATGCATGTGCCCGGCCGAGTGGAATAGACAGCCCGTCATTCAGTCAGTCGAACGGACAGACGGACAGCGGACAGACAGTCGTCACTGGAACGCTACAATGACACTGAGTGAGACGAAGGCGGAGACAGAGGCAGATAGGCAGGGCCAGAAAGAGGCAGAGGGAGCTGGCTCTGTTTTTGGCATGTGGCCCAGAATGGCTCTCCATTTCGCTTGGCTAGTGCGGCTTGGCTTGTTTTGCCAGCCAAAGCCAAAAAATGGAAAGCAAAATATATACGAGTGTATTTGTTAGAGGAGGTAGAGGACTTTGACGGGTCTATGCATAAATTTTACGTCCAATTTATTTTACTTCCCTGTGTGATGGCTTTCTATCTGGGATACACTCGTGTGTTTTTTCAAACACTTGGTGGCTGACAAGGTGAAGCTGAATCTAAACTTTATCGATCGTAATCTAGTCAGAGCAATTAGTAGCAACTAAAATATAATCACCGTGTTATGTGACATCAAATTTATGACGCTTTTAGTCCCTTTCGCCACATCCTAAGATTTATAGCCCCCGGTCCATAGGCTAAGTGCTTGTTTTGGCCACCAGAAAACATCTTAAAATTGTTTAAGAACGCATAAATAATAGTGTGTGGTTTTCGCTTTTTCGGGAGATGGAAAATGGAAATCGGGGCAAGAGCTATGCGGGTGTTGAAAGACAAACATCGAAAGCAATTTCTGGCTGAATTTTTTATAGATCACAGCTCTGCATCCGGACGTACGTACGTACGTTTCGGCATTGTCAGCAATGTGTGTACAACAACTGCACTCAAATGACAATTTGAACAGCGACAGAAAGTCCAACAATAAAAGCAACAAGCTAAATGGCAGGACAAAAAATGGCAAAAACAAGAAAGGACAATTGAAATCGACAGGAGGGTTCTGGATGGTGGTGGTGCTGCTGATAGCGGTGCAACAGCAGCAGGTGGTGCAGCAGGCACATTAAAATTCGCGACACACACACCTACACCTACATCTGCGAAACCCACCACCCACCGAACACACACAGCACTTAGCTGCACTTAGGTGCGACAGCCAGATGAGTGTCGAACGGCATTGTTTTGCCAAGCACACGGGAAAGTCATTTTCACTTAGTGCGTGAAAAACCAGCTCGGCATTTTAGACCAGCAAACCAGCCCGGCGTATACGCAATGCCATCCTTTGTCTCCAGCCGGCTGTTTGTTGCTTTTTTGCCGTTTCTTTGTAAATTTTGCAATTAATGTCACAATTAGCAATCACCATAAATTAAATGTGTAATATTTATCACTTTTAAAAGCAAACAAAAAAGTTGCGAACGCTTTGCATAATTCAAAGCCTTTTAAATTAATTCCCTTAATTGAATTATGAGATTTGCGATGCAAATTGTTCGCGCCTGAATTTTTAGTTTATTTGTCCTAATTGGTGAGTCGAGTCAACAAAGGAGTCTCCCGATTTTCGGGTAAATAACATAATAAACTCTAAAATATTTATGATAATAACAAAAATTCACCCTGGGGTATAGGGTTCTATTTTTGGCATAGGCGAGTTTTTAAAGCCCCATCAACATTTCGTAGCTAGTTGCGAGTGCTGACAAAATTTAATTATTTATCGGGCCAAATGCGAAAATTAGAATTTGCATTTCTGTCATCATCTATTTCAGCCCCATAAGCCAATTTAATGCCTGATTAACTTGGCAAATTACAGAGCAAAAGGATCAGTGGGCCCTGGAGTGGCTAGGGAGGCTTTGGTTTTAATTGAAATTCTGTTTGCGGTTGCGGATTGTTCAAAGCATTTTTTGGTCCAAAAGTTGATAAATATTTGAACGAATTACGATCAGGCTGGCAAGGAAATGTTTATTAATCCGTGAACATTACCGTCATAATAATGGCCAATTCTTTTGAAAACGCCAAGTAAATTACGCTTTAAATCGAATAAAAGTGCAATTAATCCATTCTGTTTCATTTATACGACCCTCCCACATGAGGAACACGTGAAAATTGCATTGTTGCCGAAATGGCAACGTGTGTACACAATTCAGTTATTGATTCACAGCGGGGGTGTGGCGCCGCATATTTTTGAGGCCCTGTGATATATGTGTTTGGATTTCTCTAGGAGCAATTATCGTGACCAGGTCGGACGGCAGACGCATGAATCAAATGAAAAATGCCTGCTGACTCGTTGGCCTGCATATTAATTAATAAAGTAAAAAAGCCATAAATGTAAAACTCATAACGACAAATGTTGGACCATAAATATGCACTTAGGTATTTATGCGCATTGACAGCATGAATATTTATGAGGCAATGACGACACAACGATGGCGGCCATTAAACTGTGCCTGCTTCACTTACCCATGCCTCTTCCCCAATTCCCCCCCGACCCGACCCCCGTTGATTAATTGGAAAAGTTCTGGTGCTGCTGCTGGTTCGGTTCAACGGGTCGTATGCTTGATTTTGCGTTTCCTCATATTTTTGCATGGTACCCGAAAATTCCGGCCAAAACTAAGCAAATCCAATGCCTGTGTTCGGATTGAAAAGTAAAGCGAAGATCAAAGGAATTTATTGTTTTCCATAAGAAAAGCCATGCGACCATCTGAGTTCATGTTTTGGGTCCGTCTCTCCCAAGCTAAGCAACAAATATTACAAATAAAATTTAAAATGACTGAAACGTTTAAATGAAATTATTTCATTATAAAAACAAAAACTAAAACCAATTGCAAGTAACTTAGTGTAATTTCAATATTTAAACTTAAACTTTTTGCTAATTGTAAACTAGACACAAATATATAAATACAAATATTAATATTAATGATAAATAAACAGATATATATTAAAGTTGAATTTTGAAATTAGATAAACGCCAAACGGCGAATATTCGAATAGTTCATAAATAATATATATAAACTACATAAAAAGAGAATTAAAACGTTTACTCATTTAATAAGCATAGCCGACATTTGAACTCAAAACTCTCATATGTGTGTCTGTTCCACTTAGTTGTGCGCAAAGGTAGATCAAATACGAGCGAAACCAAAAATACCACCAAATATATGAACAAGCCATAGAGATACTTCAGGAAAGATGAAGTATTATGTGTGTATATTAGGCAGGCGGTTAATGAAAATCAAATTTTTGGCATTGATAACTTATGTAATAAATAAACGAAAAATAAACTACCTACCTAAATTTTAAGCGGAAGTCTTCCACTACAATTACGCTCTATCCACTTGCATTGTACTTGCGTTATCCGACTTCGACTCCTGTTTTCGGGCAGACTATGTAACTAATTGTGTGTATATTAAGTAAGTGAATGTATTTCGAAAGGTTTCTTCCCAAAAACACAAAACAAAAATCGGAAACACAAACGGAAAGCATTAAACAGCCATAAACCAATTAAGTGTAAAAACAACTTAGAAAAATGCTGCACAAACTCTGCATGTTAGTTGCCCTAGACATGTAAGTAATTCATAATAAACTGTAGTTAACAATGGGTAAAATACACAACAAATCTAAATGAATATGAATAGGTAAATAAAGTTTAGAACTTGCCATTGTCGTTGTTGCTTTTCTGTTTCTTGGCCTGTTATAGGAGAACATAGTCTCATTGCATTATTTCTAAGTATTTTGTAGTATCCACTTAGCTAACAACGAAGTAACATGGTGCTATGAGTTACGAATCGCCTCGGTTCATCATCCCATGCACCCCTCTCCCTCAGGGTGGTCAAAACGTTAAAATCTGAGCCCCTTTTAACGTCTTGGTTGCACATGCATGCACATGCTCTACATAGAGCACCCCCTAAAAATCGGAACAAAATCCACAAAAACTCACACATAGCAAACACCCCAAGAAGAGAACTCGAAATCAAAATTTAAAGTTAGTTACGCGTTTAAGAGGAGCATTTCAAACTTACCTAGCCAAATAAGCATTTGTAAATAAAATACCTACTAACTACGCCATGTTATAGTCTCATGATTCTTAAACTTTAATATGATTATGGATACGATTAGGATTACGAAATGAAATGTAAATTGAGCAACACAAATTGCAAATTGAAGCCACCAAAGAATTGAATTTTCGCATGTAAGTCGAAGAGGTAAACTAAAAAGTATTTAATTATACCAAAGCTAAGACTAAGTGTAAACAAACTAACATAACAACATAACAAAGCCCAAAAAACCAAAAACCAAAAAACAAGAACAAACTATCGGAAACCCCGTTTCTTACCCCCACAAATAGTTGACAACTTTTAGCATTTAGGCAATCATATATGTATCATAGTTAAACTAAACTAAACTAAAGGAAAATCCTCACAAATCTACACTGTAAACCAAGAACTAAAATCGCATTTAAAACTTTCGGTTCTGTTGCCCTTCGTTTGGATCCCATTTCAATCGCCCCAAGACACCAGTTGAGTTTGAGCAAAATGATACATTTTCCCATTGTATGGGTCAACTTGTTTTCCTAAAATCTTCTAGTTGTAAGCGAAACTTATAAATAGAAAATACGATATATGCAACTATAAAACTATTAGCTAAGTGAATACATATGTCCACTAAAAGGACAATAAAGATTTAATTGAAATTATACAATACGATAACAATTACAAACTAAATAGTAATGCAGACGAAAAATTCCACAAGAGGCTCCCAACTTGAACTCGAACTCATCAGAGACAAGCTACAGCTAAAGCTACTAAACAGAAATCATTTTAAAACTTAATCTCGTCAAGTGAGTCAGAAACAACAAACAGTTTGGATAAACAGAAATCATAACTGATTAATAAAAACCGAAGGTATTCTTAAATTCTTTAAATGCATTCGTCTTGTTCATTCATTTCTGACACCTGGTCAGGTGGCAAATATTTCAGGGTGGTACGGCATTGCAGGCGTATAAGGAAATAAATTCCCGGTAAATTCTGAAAAACTTCGCTCGAGTGTGTGGGAATGCGTAAGTCTAAAGGGAGTGCAAGTAGGTAGCTCCCTGGCATTAAATGGCATTTTAATTTCCTGTATGCGCAGACGCCGCCATTTGGGCTCCTCAGCTTATTGATTTTTTCCCACAATGGTTGTAGTAGCCTTGACATTGCAGAATTGTCAAGCAGCTGCCGCCCATTAAATTTTCAGTCTAACAAAGGTAAGACAGCTTCGGTAAAATAGCACACTTCTGGGGATGGGATTGGCCAGGTAAGTGCTACCAGATTTCATAGCCCACTTTCAGGCTTAAGTGCCATTTTAAGACTGCGATGTTGATACTAAGAATTTTGTAACACCTGTATTTAATTAACTTTAATAAATATATAGATGACAAAAATCGAACCTTTATACAGCCACTTGATGTGTGGTTGATTAGACATACTTTTTCTAGGTAAAAGAGAAATAAATAAAGGTAATAATTACGCTCATAGTCAATTGATTTCCAACGAAAGGAAAAAGAGGAATGAGTGTTAAAAAGCTTAACAACGTAAAATCAAACGTATTTTTCTTAAAATACCATAGAAATAGACAATTTCAGATCTACCTAATGTGATACCTAATTAGTTAGTGATTTGAAAATCTGCTGAGTTATTAATAAACCCCAAATTTGATGAAGCAGTAACTTTTACCGTCATAAGGGCCATCCCCCAAACCGGATAAATCAATCAGGTTTTGCCCAATCGATCCCTACCCATTCATTAGTATGATAAGCCCTCTTTTCTTTAAACTCTAAAGCCAACAGTTGCCTTTGTGCCATCAATTGTTTTGCTCACCCAATTAAATAATTAGAGCCAAATACGCGCTTTTAACGCCACGAAGCCGCAACAGTCTCATTAATCAAAGCGCGCCAGCAGCATGCAAAGTTTGTCAAGCCAGTTTGTTTGCCCCGTCTGCGAGTCAGCCAGGTGCTAATTACACACGTGAGGTGCAAAAACTGGGCTAGCTGTTCGCCCAACTTTCGTGCAGCCCACGCAATGCGCTACAAGGAATGAGACAGAACGATACGGACCAACAGAGAGTGGAGCTTGAACCTGCGGGTTAAGTCTAGATGCCAGCGACTGTGCTAATTGTTTCAGTTGTTGCTGTTGCTTCTGCTCCTGCTGCCGCCCGAAACTTGTGCAACGTTTATCAGCCGGGTCACAAGTCGGTGGAAACATCATTTTCCAGCGGAATTAGAAAAAAAGGCGCAAAAATTAAAAGCACCCACGAATAATTGTCACGAAACAAGACAGAGACCGAGCACTATGGAAAAAAGAGACGGCCACACGAGTTGTGCAAGTTTTAATTAGTTAATTTAACGCCTGGCACCAACAGGAGTCTCGTTGCACGCTGCGTATGAGTAATGAGCTGGGCTCACCAACACACATGCTCACAGACACACAAGCACACACGTCGCACATGTCGCACTGGGGATGACTCCTAAATAATTACAGAGAGAAAAATGCAGAACCGTTTCCTGATCAATCAGGAAACTTATCATAAATGATTAAGAAGCAAATTTTTCAAAATATTGGCCTATTGTATATAAAAGATTCTTTCATACATTAAAAAAGAAACTAAGAGAAAGAGGAGCTAAATAATTCTTATTATACATCACCATGAAAAAAAATATAATAATTTAGAATAAAAATTCAAGACATTAGAAAAAAATTTTAATTTTTAATAGAATTACTGCAAAAACGATCGTTTTTTTTGCGTGATGACTGTATGAGCCAGATACCCCTAATGCGAATGTCTTGAAGCTGTCAACATTTTGCTAACGCTTGAACTTTTGCGCCAAACCCAGTAGAATAGACAAGGAGGTGGCTGGAGAGGATGGGGAATGACAGATAGGAACTGGAAGTGGGATTTGGATTTGGAGAGATTGGGGGTGGCAGGATGAGCGGCATAGAGGGAGAGACTTTTGCGGTTGGCTTTGCTAAGTAATTTCCCCTTGCGGATGCAACTAATTACTAAACATTTCGCATAAAATTCTCAACTTGACAGCCTCTAACTGCACGGCTAAGGACCCGCGCCCAGCCCCTCAGGATAACAACAAGCGCCTGTGTGTGTCAGTAGGTGGGGGCGGAAGGTTGTGCCGGGGTGTGGGGGAGTCGCGGTGGTGGCATGTTATCAACAAATCTAACATGCGGTTTGTGCTAATTCACTGGCACAACCAAGCCAACCGCCAAACAGTCGGCCACCGCCCTGCTTAGCGGTCATAAAGTAAACGGGAATGGCCATAGCGAAGGCGGGAGGGAGATAGTCGATGATAGAGTGGGAGGGGTCTACTTCCGGTTGAGATGATTATAACCGCTACGAACTCCACACCCCCGCACACACACAGGCCCGGGCACCACTAGGCCCAGGCCAAGAAAAATGATCATAAAATAGCTGAAATTATTTAACACTGTTTTGTATTTAATGCAAAAACTTTTGCTTTGACTGTGTGTGGAAACTGTTGCCGGAAGTTTGAAAAAGTTGCAAAGTCTGCAACATGCAACTCGTCCCGAATGCCGGCAACTTGAACGACAAACGAAGCGATTAATGATAGGTCCACGGTAAACATAACATTGGGGGAACTTTTATTAATTAAATTTATAAATTTATTAAGATTGTAATTGTTAAGGAAAACCTCTTGGGATATCTGTGAAATACTTTTAAAAATAATTCAAAACTAAATAAAGTTCTTCGAACATTTTTTCTATGTATAGTTTTCTGTTACTCCTTGAACCTGGCACATAAACCGGCATTTCACTATGACTAAGTGTTTGGTGTGTAATTAACGTTTAGACTATGAGATATGCGTCAGAGCCCCCTAGGAAATTCCCCCGACTCTAGTGCCAGAAAATTACATTTTTGCACTGCTCATGCCCTGCACTTGACTATGACCCACAACCCCCAGCAACGGCCCAGCTCCCCCAGCACCTCCACCCACGTAATTGGGCAAAGGGCAGCCCGGCAATTGTTGTTTGTTTATCTACACGTTGGTTGTTGTTAAAGTTGTTTAGCGCTCGTTGCATGTGTTAATTATATCGCGGCGTTACGTTGCCATCTTTGCACTGGCTTCACTCTTTTCGGCTCTGTGTCAGTATTTCCAATTGGCAGCCGAACGATGCAAATGCACTCTGTGCAAGCAGAATATCCAAAGCTCGTGGCTAATAGTGGTGGTCAGTGGATCGATTGGAACGGGCACTGGCGATAAAAAAAGTAAAGAAAAAATTTTATAAAACCGGCTCTGCAGCAGCGGCAACAGCAGTGCGTAAACAAATCCACAAAACACACAACCCACAAAAGATCTTCGCTCTTTTTATATTTTTCAATACGCTTGAGGGGGACTTTGGGACCTGGGAGACTCAGATGCTGGCGGTACGCCCAGCAGAGCTGCCAGCGTCGACTGCGGCTGCTGCGTCAGCGTCACCGTCAGCGTCGCACGAACCTTCCGCGACGAACAAGATCGCGCCAGCAGAGAAATAGCGCCGCCCAAGAGGCAGCCGCGCAACTGGCGATGAAAACAAACCCGTCGTGGCGCTCGCAGATACAAGACGCAGTTCCGAATCGAACCGATCCGAAACGATCCGATCCTATCCTCTTCGCGTAGCAGTGAAAATTTTTACCCTGAAAAGATATAAAGAAGCACCAATATAAATCAAATAAAATAATAAACTAAAATAAATCAAACAGACAACGACAAAACGGAAGCTTACACCAATCTACTCTTTGAAAAGTAATTTTGTTTGTGATTTTAATTACCAAACCGTAGACCAGACCAATTTTTCGTAGACCATCAATTTTTGTGAAAAATGTACAGATTAAAAAAAAACGCTCTGAGGCTTTGAGCAAAAAGATGTTTCAAATAGGCAGAAACAATAAAAAAGCCACAACCGAAAAATTATTTAGGAATAATTGCTTTATAAAAAACAGTTTTTTAATAACTAGCTAACTAGAAACCACAAATGTTTACTTATTTAAACTAATCATAATCAGCATTTTAATAGTTTTTTATATAATTTTTTTTAGTTTTCCAATAAGTCTCGATGAATTCTTAAAACTTGTATCAAGAAATGTTTACTTTGAAACATTTACTTTCCATCTTAGCGTGCATTAATAGCCCCATTACCGCAACAAAAGCATTTCAATAATAATAATACTATAAAAAAATGTTCAAAAGGGCGATAAACGGAAAATTGATTGAACAAGTTTGGCATTATCTGAGGGCTCAGCAATCACGCGATACGGGTAAACCGAAAGTTCAATCAAAATCGAGGCATTATTTACATAACCCTTTGAAGGCCCGTGGGTCACTCGTGCGGACGTGACAGAAATTTTTGATAACGAAGGTCGTCATATAGCACCTACCTGCCACCCCCCCAAGTCGACTTTGGGATGTGGAAAATTTTCTGGGCACACATATTTATGATTTCGAAAAATTGCGCGACAAAACTGACAAAATTAAAAGCGGAAAATTTCCCCAAAATATCACCAAAAAATAAAATCCCCGTTAACAATGAAATTTATTTTCTAACGATAATTCAAATGAAGCGGCAGTTTCGATTTTTATGGCCCGTCGTTTTCAGATTTTGATAAATTAATTCCATCTGCTAAATATTTACAAACTTTTCACATGACCAGCCATAAATTCTTGCCCGAGTCCTCATTAGCAATGCAAACGAGCCACCAAAAAAATGGGAAAAGATAATATAAACGATTTTTAGTCAAACTCTTCAAAAATGCCACATTAGGCACATATAGTTAACTGGAAACATGGAACAGGTTTCCCAACAGCCAGCACGCCACTAATTAATTACTGATTGGACTTGATATTTTATAAAATAGATTTGTTTATGTAAAACAGCGCCGAAATCGCGGCAAGATCTGTCCAAGTTTTCCGGTCCATTCTCAGGTGGCAACGAAATTGTTATTATTCCGATCTGTTTTGTTCGGGGCAGAACATTTACCAACCATCTAGTATATTCGTATATTGTGTGAATATGGAAAATTAATAACCACTAACAATGGCAGCGTCGGGGGAAATCAGGCCCGAATCGGGGGCGGGCCTTGAGCTTGAGCTGGAGCCCTAGTAGCTGGGTGCAATTACCTGGCCCCCAGTTTGCTGTGTCACAATTTCCGCAAATTATATTAGTCGCTGGCAGTCGGTCGGTTGATGGCTTATCCCCCCCATCCCAACCGTATTTTCAGTTTTTTCGCTGATCTGCCCGGCCAGCCCGACCCCGCCCTGCCGTCCAGAAAGAGTGAAAATTAATTAGTGCTGTTATAAATAAAGCATAAGCATCGAACGGCCAAATCATTTGACATTCAGTCCCCCAGCCGACCGAGCAGAAGTGCGCGAAAAAGTGATGAACGCTAGGCCGAAATAAAAAAAAAGCAAAATTCGCCACAAGAAGAAAAAACTGAAAACAGAAAGCGTAAACCGGAATCAAAACAAAAAAGTTAAAAAGCTTAAAAAACGCGAATCGTTTGGCGCCGGTTGAGTTATCAAATCATTCCCTAGTCACGTGATCACTGTTGGCCGGGTTTCTAAAATATTTCGGTTGGGAATGGTTTCCAGAATTAGCATTCCCAAAAGCATTTCCCATTATAAATGATCATAAAAACTTGGTTAAAAAAAAATAGTTTCATAGTGGATGGAAAGTAATACTTTTAACCTTCAACCCCAAAACCTTTACTTTTTTACCTTGAATTTATTTTCCTACATCACTGTCAGGTTCTTTAAATTTTGTCATTGTTCCTTGTTCTCGGTGCACATGCTTTGTTTAATCGCTTAATGCACAAATGACAAAGATACAGATACAATATGTACATATGTATCTATAAAAGAAAAAAGATTCAAGGGGCAGGGGACTCGAGAGTGTCGCGTGTGGCGGCCATTGCCACAAGAATTAAATTCTACGAAGGAGAAACTGGGCAGATAGCCAGCTGGTGGAGACTCGTAAACAGATGAAGAAATATGTATAAATAAATACGGCTGAAAAATGATTTTATTGTAACAATGATTGCGGATATACATGGGATCTTGTGTGTCTGGTGAAATTTTCACAAATACGATTATTTTTGGCTAAGAGTATTTTTATGTCGTGCTAATTACAAATCAAACTTCTTCACCTTCTTTTTTGGCCCAGAAGACGTAACGGATCTCGCGTTAATTAAATTTGGTGACACTTTCCATTGAGGATTGATAAAGGTAAGTGTGAATTGATTTACTTAGAAATAGGATTAAACAGACTACTGTGATTCATCTGCGAAGTAAATCACTTTTCTTTTATGGGACAATGGGGAGCGGCACGGCCCTCTACGATGGGGATGCGACTATTTATCAGTGAGTGGTTCCACGGAGGTTCGTCGGGAGGGCCGTGGGTGCTAAACATGCAAACCCCCTTTGGCAACACTTTTTGCCGACGCGTTTGTCATGCAATTTTAATCGCAATTGCATTTTTAATTTTCCTTTTCCACCTGACGGCCATGCAGAATCCCTCTATCCTTCTTTTCTGCTCGCAAAGAAAAATGTGCGCGGCAAAGGGAAAAGGGAAAATAAAAGCAAATAAATATTAAATGCAATACACTCAATACCCAGACAGTCAGACAGGACGACAGACAGACAGCAGGCAGCGAGCTGGCAAGCGAACTGAGCTGACAGTGGGGAACTCGAAGGATACTTGAGGTTACACTCAAGACAATATGATACCCGGTACTACCTCTAAACATTATAGCGATTTTATAAAGTTTATATTTATATTCAATAAATTATATAAAGTAAAAAACAATCCCCAATTTAGTTTAGGCTTAAAAACTCTGATATAAAATCCAAAAGTCTTTAAAGAGCGCTAGCACCTATTTATTTTAGAAGCAAAACCAACACCTGTACGAACATAAAATACCCTGGTATTTTACGAGTTATCCAGAATAAAAAGGCGGTTAGCTGGGGGAGGGGAAAATCGCCTGGCGGGCTACTAACACATTGGCATACAGAGAATGCGAGCTGGGACAGGATGCGAGCGAGTTCGCTATGCGTCCCATTTGCATAAATCTACATTTTAACTATTTTTTTTGTACCCTCCCGGGCCCCTCCACCGGCTCTCGGCCATCGCATCTGGCTGGATCGTCTGCTTCTGCGTTTTTTACCCGCCACCAAAGACGCTGTTGTTAAAAAGGAAAAAAAAACGAGGAGCGAGAGGACTATGAGACTAGGAGACTAGGGTAACTTGATAAATATTCGCGCAATGTTGGCGTGAAATATGCAACGATATTTCTTGTGCAACTACCACTGCAACAGGAGTACAGCAACATAGCAACATCCAAAGCAAAAACAACTGTCAACCGAGTGGCCAATGTATTGGAATTCGAATTGGAATTGAAATTGGTTTTATTTTTAGTTCTGGCCGCCAGCGACCAGCGACCAAGCCATCTGACGCTTTTAAATGAGTTGCTGCGATTGAAAAGCTCATATGTCAGGATTTGTGACAAACATTGACTAATTAAACATGTGCCCGCATCGGACATTTTGTCAAACTGGTATTAACGTATTTCGCCCAAAATAATAAGAACAAATCCCAAAATTATTTAATTATTTAATTATTTAAAAATTTAATTACCAAAAATGAAAAGTTTTATATAGAGAATAAATATAATTTTTTTTCTTTTAATTATAGTTTCTGATTTATTTCTGAATTAAATTCTCAAAGTGTTTCCCATAACATTTTCGTTGCAACCGCATTGACCACAGCCTGCGATCACACCGCAAGCCGGGTAATGAAGTCAAATCCTCACATTATACGTATACTTGATGGGCATATTTCATGAATATTTTATCGAGACAGTTAACATGCCGAGAAATCATGAATGAAAAGTATTCTCCACTTGTTTCTCGCTGCGGATTACAATAATTTAACAAAGTATTCAATTAGCATGACAACAAAAATCGCGTGTCAAGTGCAAGAGGTGCGAGCTGCACATTGTTTATTCAGTCAACTCTTTAGAGTCTATATTATAGGCATTGTAACATATCTTCCCAACATGCAACGAAGACTATTTGTCTAAATAAACAGTAATCGTTAGTACTGGAGAGTGCTTCAAAAGTGTAACCTCTTACAGAGCCGTCTTTCTTTTTGAATTTCACAAAATTATATAATCTCTCAAGGGTAATGACCACTCCCTTCTGTCATGAGTATCCAATGCTACAAAAGCGCTATCTCTGCAGCATTACAACAATTCTCCATTGCAATCAGGCAGTGGAAAAACATCACATGCTCACTATATCAACTAGTCGGAAAAACAAACCAAACCCGATTGCCAAACCACGTGACTGAACCGATACCGGTTGCGTACAAACTGCCGAGTGATTTCCAGTCTGAAAATAGATTTTCCAAGCGCACCCAAAAATAACTTGTCGCTTTTTACACTTAAAGAGAACGCCGAAAACGCCTCGAAGACATTAAAAACAAAAATATTGTCTTAAGGTGATTATTTTAAGGTTTTAAGTACTTGACATTGACACCTCAGCCAGTGGCCTGGATAAATACGAACTCTGTTTATTCGGTTAATTATTTAGTCGGTGCAACAGGTAAACAGTGTTAAGTATACTTAAGCCGGACTTTTGTGAGTCATGTGGATATGGCAAGGTAAATTTGCATCGCTGATGCAGTGGACATACTTTACCTGAATAATTGCACTAGGCCACACCGTGTCTGCCAAAAAACCAGCAGCAACTTCTGGCTCTTTCGGCAATAGCCGGCTGATTAATTGGCATCACATGACGCGACTTAACTATTTTTAAATCGATTTCGGCGACCGGCTAAAAGGTGTCATAAAAACGTAAAGACAAATAAAACTAGATACTTAAAAAACGAGTTTCGAACGTTAGTTTTTTCCTTTTTGGATAATCAATACAGATCGATGGCAGAATTCGCAGACATTTCGCACAAAGTTGAACGACTTGACGGCGAGTTCGGTTACCTTTGGGCCAATGATTGCATATGACCCAAATTGGATTTAAGTCGATTAGAAGGTGCACCAGCACAAATACTGCATACTTATGGCACCGGCATGCAATCAGAAATCGAATTGCCATCGAACAAACAACAAGCGACCGAAAAGGAGCAACAGCCAGGGGCATATGCATGTTGCAAGGAGCATTTATCAATGAAATTCAATAAAAAAGGGAGGAGAAGCGAATACACTTTACAGGGAAATGGTTCGTTGAACTCACTCGCTCGCAGGACAAGCGACGTACCTGAGCCATTTTCTTTATTTTGGTCTGAATGCAGAAATCAGAAATCAGCTTTAAAGTGAAACTTTACATCTCGCCCGCCCCGTAACTTGACCTGCAGCAAGTTCTTGGTTAACACAGCCGGAGTGCCGAGCTGACGAGGGGGTGTGCCCCGCAATCCGACAGCCGTGATAAATGCGACAACAACAGGCCAATAGGCGGCATCCAGCTGGGCATCACATCCCATTCCCCAATCCCATTTCGCATCACAGGCCATTCCGATCCACTCCTTTCCAGTTCTGCGACTCTCCACACTGAAAGCAATCAGAGTTAAAGGGTAATACAATAGACAATATAAAATGAAGAACAACTGATTTCGAAAACTAAAATTTATTGACCATGTTGTCGATTAAAATTTATTATGGCTATGCCATAAATTAGGATAATAATTATTCTATACCTATTTTAATTTAAAAAATTCCCACAATAAATTTTAATTGAATTTAAATCCTATTCGATTGCCGGTTTTGGGCAGTGGCCGGACAGCCCAACCCATTCGACCCCTACCCCTGGCCACAATGTCTTGTCATTTCAATTCCATTTGGCCAAAGTTGAGATCCAGTCAGTGTGCTTAAGTGCAGGCCCAGTTCCAGACCCTTACCCAGGCCCAGAGCCAAGTCCAGACCCAGACCCAGCTCCAGCTCCAGCTCCAGCTCCAGTGCTCGTCTTAACGACCGTCGACGTCGGCGTCGTCGCCTCTCGCATTTCAACTTCTGGCTAATTGTTGTTGGCAAGACTACGGCGACGATGCCGACTGAATATTATTCCCGGCTAATGCGCTGCGCTCCGGCTATTTGAAGTTGAATCGATCGGCTACGTGCATAAAATTGCGGCGATCTTTTTCTCTCTAATCATAAGCTCGGCCATGTCTCGCATTTTAATTGCACATCGATTGGCCAAAAAGTGTCGCTTTAAACATTGTCGCTGCAATGCAATTCAATTTTGGGAATTGGGAATTGATACGGCAATCGAATCCCCTCGTGGATGGATATCAACTATGCTTCTTCGAGAGCTCTTCATATTGAATATGAAATTGCGCAAACTTTCCACACCCTTTTGCTGGGTCCCTGATTGCCACAATCAGAGGAGGAGCTCGCCGGCCTTGTTGCATTGCTTGTGTTGCAAATCAGTCCAATACACAAAACACACTCGACCAGAAGAGGAATGAAGAAAAATCCATAACAAAGTAATCAATGAAAGTTGCATGGTATGGGCAGCCTGGTGTGGCTAACCCAGAAGCCAAGGAAGCCAGACGGAAGCCGAAAACAGTTTCTTGTGGCTTCTCCCAGTTTCAGTTTTTGGCTAACACGCTAAGCAGTGAGCGGAGAAACCCGAAAGTTCCGACCAAGTCGACCGAAATGGAATCCGGAATCCCTAAAGCTACCCTTGAAAAAATCTAGTCCTTAGTTCCAAGATGTGGCTTGTAATTTTAGCTCTATGTTATCCTCCAATTCTTAGAAGAATACTTATGGAAGTAGTTTATATAAATAAGATTTTTAAAATTTTCCCAAGTGCAGTTTATCCTGCCCGACATTTGGCTTCCTTTTCACCAGCTGCTTCTTTTTCTGTGGATTGAACTCCACGAAAATGGTACAAATAAACAGCCACATCCATGAAGTGGCAGTGTTGTTGATAGTTTTGTGGCAAAGTTTGTTTCGTTGAAAGCCAAAAACCCCCCTAGATATCAGACACTCATTTGCTTTGCTCTATTTGGCGGGGGGCATCGTGATTGCCGCTTGCCATTGGCAACTGATCGAATTGCTTTCCACATGCCACATACAACGCACAGAGAGGACCAAAACAGAACAAACACAGGCGGAACAGAGCTCAAATGCTGTATTCAATTTTCTGTTCCTCCTCGTGCCGCTTTGTTATTATAGGGCACAATTTTCAATGGTCTGGCACACGGGGCGTATACTGGATTTGCTTGGAGAGAGCAAGGAACATGCTCCCGGCACGAATAAAGCAATTTAAATTATGCCCGTGCTGGGCATTAAATCACAAAACACTGAAACTGAATGCAAAGCTTGCAGTCAGTCCACTTCCTGCCATCGCCTCGGCCGGCTGACGTCACGAGATCAGGAGCTGGTGTGGGAACGCCTTGAAGTATGCTGCAAGCTCTGCCCTCGAGTTGCACGCAACATGCTCGTAAAAATTAGACCTCCTAAGGCTGAAGCCAAGTCCAAAGCTTAGCTGAGCCAGGCGCGCTCTTCAAGTTGCATGCAACATCGCTATTTATGAACTCAACAACGAACAGGACGTTCTGAAAACGCCCCCATTTTCATTTTCTTGCCATCTGGAAGTGTGTTGTTTTTGTCTTTTCTTTGTTTTTGTTGCTATTGTAATTTTTTTTGTTTGTTGTTGCACTGAGTGAGTGCTCTCGACATGGGCCCAAAACATGCCCCATAAATTGCCACAGATACATTTGGTGTCCTGTTCTTTTGATTTCATGTAGATAAATTGGGTGTGTGAGACTTTTACACTAAATATAAATTATTATTTATCTTTTATGCAAAAATTAGATTAGGTTTAACTATTAATCAGTTCAAGAATCAACTATTCAGAGGACCTAAACTATTATGACACTGATGGAATCTTTAAAAACATAACAGATTCAGAAATGCACAAGAAAGTAAAGAAAATGATTTTTTAAGTACGACCCACAAAGTGAAACATCTAGAAGCCTTTGAAGTGTATTGAACTTTCATCCTTCGAAAGTGTTCGCATTTGTCTCCGACGTTGTAAGTGCAGCAGGCAGACGGGAAGACCGACAGGCGAGGTAGTCGGGCGGCGGTCCTGAAACAGGCTGAAATTGTTTTCATGCTCCTTGACCAGCCAACCGACCAAACCGGGCCACAAGCGACCAACCAACAGCCAACAACCAACAACCAACAACCGACAACCGGCTAACCAACCAGCAAGCCATTTTATTTATGTCAATCTCTGTCCGTTGCCCCTTTTGGCCCAAGAAGAGCCCGCCGGATCATAAATCTCTGGCCGGCAGTAGGCGCTGAAACTGCATATACAATATAAATAATGAGCGGGTGTACTCAGTATCCACTGCTCACTGTACATGCAGCCAAGGACCACGCCTTATTCCTGGCCAGGCATTGTGTGTTCTCGTATATGCATTTAATTATTTATGCATAATATTTTATAGTCGTGTTGTACTGCTGCATTGCTGCAAATTCCTCCTGGCCTTTGTCCTTTTTCCTTTGAGAGATTTTCCCATCGGCCGTGTTTGTTCTGTGCGGTTTTTGCAGTAGATATTGGTTGATTATTTAACAGCAGACTGTGCATTGGCACAAACACAAATTAATTACATTCTTAATACGCTGGTAATCCCGAGTAAATGCTAAATAATTTTGTATAATCCGTGTTCAATGTTCAGAGTGTGGTGCAATGCACCATCGTTTTTCAATGCCTATTCGCGATCACGTGCCTGGCAATTGCAGGAGACAAAATATTCCACGGCCGGTAGATAAAACAAATATTAAGACAGCTGGCCGGAGGGGCTGAGTCAGAGAAATGGGCTGGGGAATCACCAAAAAAGTATAAAAAATTGCGTAGACAAGAATCACATGACAAGTTGTTAAACAAGAAAGTTTTTTGCCGAGCCATCACTCGCGCAAAAACACAAAAAAAGGCTATAATTGTGCGCATGTTTATGATTGGGAAAACCAAATTGAACAAACAGATTAACGTGTAATCTTTAAATAAGCAAATAATCAGCATTTTCAATTTTAATATTTGCTTAACTCACAAACAGAAGAGTAGAAAAACTGCCACCAACTTATAAGCAATTTAAATTAAATCATTTTTTAATGTGTATCGCATTGTTGCTCGCCTTTTTTCGGCGTCTGTCCCACTATCATTGCGGGAGTCATTAAAATAATGAATAATGAATGGAAAAATACACTTTTATTGCGCCAGAAATGGAAAATTGAAATTGTCAGAGTGTGGCAAGAGGTTGAGTGAGTGGCAAAATGAGTAAACACCCAAACAGACCAGATCCAGATGCTGCCAGAGCCGCAATTAAATCTACAGTCTGCAGGATGCAGGATGCAGGCTGACAAGCCAGACCCTGCTGCAGCATTTACCAATTTATCCCTTTCGTGGCAACGCACTTTAATTGCTTGTCAGATGTGTGTTCCCTGAAGCTTTACTCATTGTTGTTTTTTGTGGGCGAGGCGAGGCACTTAATTTGCACAGCATGCACGCGTGTCACAATATCACAATCACTCAAGTGCAATGCTGAGTTCTGCACTCCATTCGTCAAACAAATAACACAGCCAGTCAGATGCCACTAAAAGTTGGCCTCGGCCGGATCCTTGGGCGGATCGCGGTCAGGAGCTGCCCATGACAATGCCCTGCGAACGCCACAAGTACTTGCTTGTGTGGCTCTCGGCCAGAAGTGCGAGCATCACACCACCGCCAAACAAGGGAACTCAATTTGTTGATGAAAGTAAATAAAACAATTACCAGATGTGGTGTCTGCAGCTGCCTGAAACTTTAACACGGAGAAGATCAACAGTAAAGTCTCCGGAACAGATAAGACAAGCTTCCTTATCAGGGTCTTGTGTAACAAAAGTGCCTTGAAAAACGTGAATGCAAATTCCTGATAAAACGCTTGCACAATGGACCTTTATTTACTTGAAATATTTCATTCCAGACTTTTATAGATTACAAGATATTAAACTAGAGTCTTAAATTAATTTTCAAAATATCGAGTTGAAACGATCATTTATGTCTCAAACTGGGTACCTATTAATCATCCCATTTAATGCAACGAGCGCTTCTCTCATTCAGTTTCTTGGTAATCATAAAAAGCTAATGACTCCCCAATTCTTTCTAAATAATAAATGATGCTAGGGCACTTTTATCTTAATAAGCTTATTTACTCAAATATTAATCATTCCAGACAATAAAAGTATTAAGCATGAATAAATAAATTTAAGCATTTAATTCAAAGGCCAATCGTGAAAAAAACAAACACGTTTTGAGACTTTTATGAGAGTCAAAATATTGGTACTTCAGATTGTTATTTAAAGTTTATTTTGATTCCCCATTGACGTCTGTTGTCCCAGGTGTCAAGGTCTTAATATTTAACCAACTTCTAACAGTTCCAACACCTGTTATAGTGTTTTTCGAGAAAGCAAATGGTCCGTGAGTTGAATGAAAGTCATTTTATCTATCAAGTCGTTCAGAATAATAAACTCGATTGGTCACGTGAAGCGGCACATCTTTTCTATTTTTGAGGGCTGTTTAATTTTAGAACTCTTCTTGAGATAACAGGCCCGTCAAAACGAAATTCTGATTGATTTTGGTAATTAACAAATAGATCTAATTAGTCAATGATATTAGAAACCTCTGGGGGAAGAACAAATCGAGACGATCGAGATATTGGCTATCAAAATTTTCAAGTGGAAAACAGAACATAAGTTGATACAAAAATAAAATTCGAGAGATAGGTAAAGTGTTTTTGGCCATGGCTAAATATTTTTAATTTGCCAATCGAATAATTAAATCAAAAACGTTTTCCGTTCGCAATCTTTGAAGTGGTACTCGTGACTCACAAAATTTCATTCAAATCGGAGCACTTACCTATCTCCGATCAGTGATAAGGCCCAAAAACCACAAAATTGATTTAAAATTAAGATGGGAGTAGTTCTGTCAGGAAAAAACCCCTTGAACTGAGTATCTAATTAATTTTCTATCAGGCTAATGAGTCAGGAAGTAAACTGATTTTAATTTCACAATATCACAGACTTTAATCTGAAATTGAGAGCAATTTGGTGTGAAGTGCATAGAAAAAACGGCGGTTTAATGGCGGTTTGTTTTATAATTTCTAGGCGGGTGGTGTGCCGACGAATACTCGATTTTCGAATATTCGATGTGTGATATTTTACACGCAAAAACACCAAAGAGAATGCAGATGTCTGATGGCTGATATCCGATTGCCGCTGCTGAATGCCGACTGCTGGCTGCTGATGGTTTTGGCCAGATAGCACCACTCAGCAAACCAGGTTGATTGCTTATTGTTTTCTGGGCAGTAGAGGAGGCTGCTGTTGGGACGGTGGGTGACTAATACCATTGTCATGGCATTTTGTTTGTTTCAACTAATTGAAAAAGTTGCCTCTGCTCAGCAAATAGATTTAATTTGGCTGACATTTTTGATTACTTTAATTCGCCCAGCCTGTGGTCAGGTGCCGTTTATAAATACATACACATAATTTTGAACTAAACTTGGCTGTGAAATCTAAATGTGCAACCAGTACACAAGGTAGTCCAAGTCGGACTCCGAAAGCAATCAATATTTGTCCACTCAAGTTTTAACAGTGGCAGTATCAGTGTCGGTAAATAACTAAACAGTGAACAATATCCATTCAATATGCCGACATGGCTAATCGATGGTAATAATACCAACAATTAGGTGGCAAACAACAAACGCTCCGCACAATAGCCACACCAGAGGCAGCCAAGAGGCAGGTTAATCATCTCTAGGCTCCAGAGAGCGAGGCGCCACCACCGCCATCCTCTGGAATTTAATTAACTTGGCAACGTGGCGCAAAATTAGCATAAATCATTTAATTAAAGGTAAGTGCTGAGCAGAGCGAGCGTTTTCCGAGATTCCTCCTAGAGGCCGTACTACGGAAGGTTGTCTACGAACGGTAATCATGTGTTAATTTTTTAATGACGTTTGATAAATATTTTAGGCCAAGTCGGCTTTTGTTGCCTCTTTAAGTTAGAAGGCTTGAATTGAATTAATCATGGGAGCGAAAAAGTTGACTTAATTGCTTTATCGTGATTTAATTGTGTGGAATTGCATTTAATTTTGCCTAAAAAGTTTGGGCAAGCTCGTTTTAAATGCAAACAATCCAGTGGCATTTGGCTTGGAATTCATCTTGAAAATATTCTTAATCGTGGGCAATCAAGCAAATTTAAGTTCAGAGAATTTTTACAAAATCAGGTAATAACATTGAAAAGCTTTTCAAGCAAAAAATTCAATAAAAAATTCAACAGATGCAGAAATTAAACTAAAAAGAACAACAACTAGTCACTAAAAAGCATTCAGGCGAAATCGGGCTATAGTTTCGCTGGATTCCGATGTTGTTGCTGCTGCTGTTATTGTGGTAAATAAATAAAAACCGCATCAAACTATTGTAATAAAAACATTTTCGTTCGCATTTTCACAATGAGCGCAATTGCAAATTGATTTGTGTGGTTCTACGAAAATGCAGCTCTTCAGCCGTCGTAGTTTCTGGTCGGAAACTCGTCCATGGAGAAGAAAAAATAAATAATAATAATACAGAAAACAAGAACACAAACAGTGTAAAAACAAAGAGAGGCATAAATAAAACCAACGACAACAAAAATATGCGGCAATGAATTGGAGATATTTTTGCAAAAAGCTTATGAATTTTTGATAGCGATTTTCCCGATGAATATTTAAGAAGTAAGCAAACAACTGGCTGCTGCGATGATGTTTAAATTAACTGTGTTTAATCCAAAATATGCTTTCACTTTAATAAAGTTAACATTTGCACTCGGCTGGTTCAAGTAAATATTGTTCTCATACAATGGGAGGGACGAAAACCCGATATAAAACATCAAAAGTTTGCTATTCAATTAAAAATGTAAAAACCTTAAGCTCGATCAACCTTTAAGCTTTTGTTATTTTATTTTAAATAACTTCGTTGGAACTCAATCCGCAAAGTCTATAGAACCCTTAAGATTTGAGCAGTAAACTGAAGGCATAAATTAATAAATACTAAAGAAAAAAGCGCTTCAGTATATATTTCAATTAGTTATCCATGTGAAGAAGGAAAAGTTTGTTTTACATTTTTGTTTTGGATAAGCCGGGCAGCCAGCAACAGCATCCGCATAAATTTTGCATATTTATAGGCACATAAACCCCAACCCCCCACCGGACATACATATACACACCGCACTTGTTGAAAAGGGCGTCGGGAGCACCTTTTGGCGATTGCCTGGCTTTGGTGTGAAAAATGAAACATAAATTAAATCTGCCGCCGCTAACACAACACCAAATTCAACCCACAATTCCGGGGACTCGGGATATACTTAAACTGCCTCCTTTTTTTCACTTTATGATTTCAGCCAAATGAAAATTTATGAAGCAGATGGCACAACACACAACCTGATGCCGATGCAGAAATCCAAAAGCCAAATCTAAAGCCACTCGGAAGAGCTCAAAATATGAACTTGAAATTTGTGTGGTCTCCCAAAGTCGCAAAGTTTTTTGTGGCAAATGAAAATTATGCCTCATTAAATAACCAAGTGCTGGCAATAAATTACACTTTACATCGCTGTAAAATCTCCTTGCCAGGGCCTCCAGGATGTGTCCGAGTCATCCCACATATTTCATGCAAACGAAGTTAATCACGACTGCAGTCGTTAAAGAAAAGAAAAATCCAAACAAGCTCAGGAGCTCCTGACTTTTGGCCGTGTGCCCTAGTATTTTCCCTTTGTAAATTCGCAACTAGTAATTAGTTAGCTGGAACAGGGCAGTGAATTATGGCTCATTTAGATAAAATTCTCAACTGCGTCTGAGAAAACACTTCCGATTAAGTGCTCTAGGTCGAGGCAACTTCCCACCCACCCAGAAGTCTGTCCGCCGTCAACTTATCGCCCTCCACTGACGTTAAATAATTATATGATTTTATTGTCTGGCAAACATTTGTGTCTGCCGAGATTCGGTTTAACTCAATATTTTGAGTATCTCAGCAGCCTAGCACGTTCTGCGGAAAAAAACACCTGCCGAAGCAGCCGACAGCCAACCTAGTATTTGCTTTGGCCTTTCATACTACGTAGATTGATAATCGGGCTCTTGGCATATAAATAAGGTCCACAGGGCCACTAGGTGCTTGCATTTGCACCCAGTTCTTCGACGAGGTCGGACACTAGCTTTGGTCAATCCAATCAACTTTCCTTACTTATTCCACTCGGGAACTCATCAAATTTCACGTGAGTTTAAAGTTTAAACATATGTGTATAACATTTAATGTGGAGCATTTAAAGTTTAAACAGGTGTGACCCAGCTTCTTTTTTGTTCTTTTTGTTTGTATTTAATTATTGTTTTTTTAGCCTGTAGAATTTAAATTTTTTCGGCATTCGGTTTTTTATTTTTGCCCAGTTTCATTGCGACTGTGATCGGTGTCGTAACTCTAAGACATTCAATGCTACACACCGCGGAATATGACATTCCACCGAGTCGAGTGCTGCTTTCCGAGTAAGCCACACACATAGCCATATGTAAATTTGTCGTTTCGACTGCTCAGTGCAAGTGTTGTTCCAGCTTCCAGGGCGGAAGCTTTGCCTAACACTCGGAAGTTGCCAGACAATGTTCTTAATGAGTTCTCGGCAAGTAGACAGCACAGACTGCCTCAGCATAAACTCTATGCAAATTGATTCACTTTCGAGCGACTTCATTTGAGTTCGTTACGTATGCGGCCAGTTGGCTGACTTAAGGGTCCTGCAGAGCCCAGGAGTGTAAGCAGGCTAAGTAAGCTGCCTCAGTTATGACAAAGGACAGCGTTTCAAGAACTCCAGAACACAAGATGTTCCGCCCACTCACGCTAACTGTTGGCTAATAAATGATGTGGCAACTTTTTGGGGTAACTAAGCCACCTCATCTACAGAGAAAATAAAATCCTTGAACTTTTCTTTCTTTGAAAAGGTATTTGATAAAAGTTACAGTTACAGAGATCATAAATTTATCTTAATGGCTTGCATTTTAATTGTAATTTTTCCAAGTGTATCTGCCGCAAGAACAAGAGAGCTAAATGTTGTAGTTACTGTAGTCGTTTTAGCTGTTGCTGTCAATCAAGACAAGTAAAATTTTTGCGACATTGTTGCCGGACAAGCTGCTGCCAAGCGTGTTTACTTTGTCCTTTTCGCCATTGTTACTGGCTGTGGCTCTGACTCCTACTCCGTGCTCTTAGTCCCCCGCTCCCACTCTGGCCGTACCATGTCCCTTTGTCCTCCAGTTGGTCATGTAATTGCTGTTACAGTTTGGGCCAAGTTATTAAGTGATTGTTATTGTTGGCACTGTGAGAGCCGAGCTGAGCTGATGCAGCAGCATAATCTAACGATTATGCGGAGCTTCAGCTGGCTTGGCACAAATGTAAATTGACTTGTGTCGGATCCCGAGCGGAGCTAGGACAGTGTTGCCTACTTTTTGGGGAGGCCGAATTAATTTCCATTCTGGCGAAAACACTGTCGAAAACAATTTGCCAAATTACCGATTGCAGCATGTGGTATCTGGCTGCCGCAAACTGTTGCAACCGGCGCCCAAAACTAATTGCCTTTAATTATGAATGAAGCGCACTGGCTCACAATCCCACCACCCCCAGCCGGCCATCCCACAGTCAGCCCCCGAGCATATATGCCTGTCAGACACGGCGTATGAGTAATGACTGTCTAGGTAATAATGCATTATCGATTTAAAGTGTCACACGATACGAAAAGTGGCGTTTGCTCCGAAGTGCAGACAATAACTAATTGCCGCCCCCCACACGGCTCCCAGCTGGAATATTTTCCTGTCAATTAAGCCGATAAAATGCGGACAGGAAGGGTAATAGTAGTTGAAGAAGAGCGGGTCGTATTTATCTGTAAATATCGATTACATGACATTAATTGCGTATTGATAGTGTTTGCACAATTGTTTGTCCTGGCACGTTTTATTTTCCGGCTGTTTGTTTGATTTGTTGCCACTTGCAACTGTGCAGGGCTCTTCCGGCTACCGGCAATGGCCCTCAATCAATCAATCAACCCATGCATAGATCAATCATTTTGGAAGTGCCTCTCCAAGCCTTAAAGTCTTTCGTTCCGACTGCCCCCGAAAGTGTTTGCGCTCTCCTGGCTTGTCAGGGCACTTGGCCCTCCAGTTAGCTGCAATTTGCGACTCATGAATATTTATGAGCGCGATATAATTAAATATGCTAATTACAACTGATTGTACGTACAATCATTTGAAATTATAATTCTCGAGTTTACTTCCCGCGTCGCCGAAGGCGCACCGCGGAGGACAACACCAACGCGGGATAACACGCACTCCGAAACTCCAAAACTCTGAAACTGACAATTTTGCATAAATTCAAATGAAATCAACACAAACGCGCGAAAGCTTAGCAACTGTTACCAGTTGGGTTCAAAATTGCTTTGCAGCGTGCAAAAAAATTAAAAGTATCCAGGGGGCTAGGGAGTTGGGGGGAAAATTAAATAAATTACATTGTTGCCAGCATAAAGTTGACGCTGCCAGCAAAACAATTTGTGCAACGCTATCAGGCCCGCCCACTGCTCTTCAGAATTTCTAACCCGCTGGCAACATTGTCGTGTCGGTATGGGACTCCTGCATATCTTGCACCAGCATCGCCTCCCTCTCGTCCTGTCAGGGGCCACCGGATGAGCTAGAGCCAATTTTTTTATGCTCCCTCTAAGTGAATTTAAGTTTTAATAACTGACATTGACAGCGTCATCCGGTGGCCATCAAAGCTCGAGCTGCTGCCCCAAACAAGGTTTATCCGAGTTAATTGAAAATCCAAAAAGGCAACAGGTCAAAGCAATTTTAATTGCAAAAACATTATGTTCAGCAATTCTTTGAGCATCAAGATAAAATTATAAAATATATCAAGAGCAGAAATTACCTTGGATGTATTTTTTCCATTTCACGGTTAGTTTACAGGGACTCTAGACCACTTTATACTGGTATAACTTAAAAATGTGTTCATCACAGATCATTTTCTATATTTTTACATCCTTTAATTTCCACAAATAATACAAACAAACAATAAAATATTTAAAACCTCTGAAAGTCCAAGCAAAGATGCTCTGAAATATTCACAAGAGTCGAAAAGCCAGCACAAAATCCTCCGTCAATTGAAGAACATTTTAAAGGCTCTGCTTAAGTTTAAACGTCAATAAATAATTAAATAGTTGCCATATGCACACTCATTACATATATATGTAATTAACCAGACTGGCCAACGACATTATTTCCCCGATTGCCCATAAAGAGCCCTTGGATCCCAAAGATAGCCGGTCACTTGAACAAATCGCCAGCACGTGGCCAATAAGGGGAAGGACTCTCCGCATGTGTGTGTGGGACCCACCTGAGAAAGGTGAAAATAGTTTGCACCCAAAGGGGCAGGTGTAGCAGCCATAAATATCCATTTGTAGCATTTCCATGGTGACAAAAATGTATCCAGTCTAATTTATTATCAACAGCCTTTGTTCAAACAAAGAGCCCGAAACAAGCTTTTTAATTTCCACAATCTCGCCAGGCTACGAAGGACCTGGGCAAGTCCTGCAAGGGCATTTCATTAGTTCAATTAGCCGGACAGGTGCTGGCTGGATGTCAAGTGGTAGCTTTTTAAACGATGATTAGTGGCTTTTCTTTCAGGGGCAGTGTGGGGCAAAAACAAGACAGACCGTCGTTTGTTTAGCCTTTGACAGGACTCGCTTGAATACAAATTTATGTGCTCGAAAGGACCTAGCTCTGTCAGTCAACCATTAATTATAATCGTTTTTTGCCAATGAGACACAACTAAACAAAAAATATCAGAACTGTTTATTATTTTCCCATCATTATTATTGGCAAAAAATGAATATTTTTAATTATATTTGCTTAGACATGTTAAGTCGCTTATTTAATGTTTAAACAAGCATCCAACGCATTCGTGAATTTTAAATATTGGTTTATAATTAAAACCGTCCTCCGTTAACTGGAATAACTCATCCGCAGCCACAGGTGGCTGACCAGCAACGAGCTAATGTCTCACCAGGAGCTGAAAGTGTTGAAGGGGTGGCAGAGAACACAAAGAGAAAAAAATTGGCCAACAGACATTGCACCCGGACACTAACTAACCCAATTATTTGTAAAATGCGAACACAGAAAAATAACCGAGAAACCAAAATGAAAAGGAACCGCAGCCCATTGTTGCCGAGGCAGGTGGAAACCGGAGACACAGAGTTTTCCGGGGAAGGAAAAGGCTTCCAGGGAACTTTTCACAGTCTGCGTAATGAAAACTTTGTTAGGGCATGGCAATGCGGAAAGGAAGGAAAAAAGAGGAGAGGGAAAAAAAGGACATTGGAAAAGTGGGGAAAAGCAGCTCTTCCTGCTGGTGCCCACTCGATGGTGTCGAGTGCTGGGTGCTGGTTCTGGACATGGAAGTGGCGACAACGTGAAATTAGTTGTGCATGCTATCGCAAGTTGCAACAACGCAACTTGCAACGCAAAACCCCGAGCATTAGCCACGGAGCTGCCCTAGATGCACGCTCTAGGTCCTTTGCCAGTTCCCAGGGCTCATCCCTGGGGGTTGACCACTAAATTGCCGGGATGAAGTCGCCGGTTTAGTGCCCGGGTTGATGTTGATCAAATTAACAGCATGTGGCGACTGGCAAGTGGCTGGCGGCCGCTTTAATGCCTTGCCGACTTCATTCCCGGCTCTCCAACACTCTTGTTGCTCTTTTTTAGCATACTTTTCAGCGACCAACAAATTACTTAAGCTGTGGGCAAGGCTCCAGGACAAGAGTGGCAGTCCTGTCATCTTAGCCCCGGCCAAGAAAAACATTTCTTGCGGTGGAAAGTTTACAAAAATGTTTAGCCATTAAAGGGTATTTGTTTAAATATTTAAACACTTTTAGGAATATTTTTATATTAATATCTACATTTCACATAGTTGAATTGAGACTTAAGAAGTTTATTTAATATTCAAAAATTCCGTTTCAAAAATTCCATAATCATTGCCTGCCAACACTGAAGAGAGTAAACAACAAGAAAGGAAAGCTAACTTCGGGCGGAGCCGAAGTTTATATACCCTTGCAGTTAAAACCGGATATATATCGCAAACATCGGATATAGTTGGCCGATCCTTATGGAAATAGGAATATATAATCCAATTTATTACGATACAAAATCTAAAAAAAGTCCCAAACTTCTATCTTCAAAAATACGAAAGTTGATATTTCTACCAAATACCATTTCCGATCGTTCAGTTATATGGCAGCTATGGGATATAGTCGGCCGATCCTAATGAAATTTGGTAGGTTGGATCAACTGACCAAAAATAGAGTCTGTACTAAATTCCAGCTTTCTATCTTCAAAAACACAAAAGTTGGGTCATTTCCGATCGTTCAGTTATATGACAGCTATAGGATATAGTCGGCCGATCCTTATGAAATTTGGCATGTCGTATTATTTTGCCAAAAATAGCTCTCACCTAAAATTTGAACTCTCTAACTCTAAAAATACCAAAGTTATACCATTTCCGATAAATCAGTTATATGGCAGCTATAGGATATAGTCGGCCGATCCGGGCCGTTCCGACTTATATACTGCGTGCAAAGGAAAGAAGGGTGTGTGCAAAGTTTCAAGACGATAGCTTTAAAACTGAGAGACTAGTTCGCGTAGAAACAGACAGACGGACAGACAGACAGACGGACAGACGGACAGACGGACATGCTCATATCAACTCAGGAGGTGATCCTGATCAAGAATATATATACTTTATAGGGTCGGAGATGTCTCCTTCACTGCGTTGCACACTTTTGGACAAAATTATAATACCCTCTGCAAGGGTATAAAAAGGACTTTGGCGAAGTTTTGAAGAAAGAAGGCTGCCTAATTGTTTGACAGGACAACTTGTAAAGCGGAAAGTTGTACTTTGAAATGCGACAGGGCCACAATGACAGGCAACAACAAGTTGCAATTGTCACTTTTGTTGAAACTTTCGCGAAATTCACAAAGTGTGTGGAAATGTTCTTTTTTACTTAAGTTGTTCCTCCTGCTTTTTTATTTGCAAAAGTCATGCTCCTGCAAATAAATTATAAAAATGTCCGCGGAAAATTATGTTTTCCAAAGCGAAAGAGAAATGTCAGCACCGGATGGAGGGGATTTCGATACGGCTCTCTCACCCCCCGCCCATTCCCGCTCCATTATAAATGATCGCAATTGAAAGTTTAACCCCATCCAGAAGAAGAGGGGGACTAGTTGAAAAATTGACATTATTTTCGTTACGTCTGGTGGCAACAACGAACGGTCAGCGAACGATAAATAAGCGGCAACTTAAGTCGAGTATTTATTTTTCGGGCATCGCTTGATAAATGACTTTGACCTGGCCCGAAAGTGCAAGCCAAACGAAAGCCGAAGGACCTCCACTGCCACTGCCACCGCCACCGCTACAGGCAATGCCACGCCCCCAATGACTTTTCTCATTAAGCTTGGCCAAGGCGAATGTGGTCGAGAAGAAATCAAACTAAAGTTTCGCACAAAATTCTCGGGTCAAAGGGCCCCAGGGAGCAGGGAGAACATGTGTAAAGCGTCGAGCGGTTAAAGCTAAACAAACAATTGCCAAATGCAATCGGGGAGGGATGCCTCACCCAGTGGCATGAGGGAGTGGGCTGTGATGGCGACTTGGATAGTCGAGAACAGTTGCATGTTGGCGAATGGCAGGAAGAAGTTTGCCAACCGCATGCTTCAACTTCAATTTGCTGGAAGGATTCAAAGGGGAAGGAAGTGAACAGAATAGAGCTGAACTGAACAGAACAGGATGGGGAACAGGAACAGGGATCGCTGCTTACAGTTTGACTCGTATTTCATTACTCGAACTGGTATTAAGTGGCAAACTTTTGTATTTAACAACTTTTAGCAGCCGAGCAGCAAAAATGAAGAAGATGAACCGACCAAAGTTTGCAGCGCAAAACCAACAAAAAAAAATTGAAACGTTTCAACGAAGAACAAAAAAGTGAAATGCAGTCACTTGACTTGACTGCAATTTCCTAGAAGTACACTAAAAGAAAAGTCTATATAAAAAAAATATATTGTTATTCGTGAGTCCTAGAACAGAAAATCTATTCTGATTAAGTTTCACAAAAAGCAACTTCCCTTAAATGGCAAATAAATGGCAGCAGTTTGGCCAAAACTTCGTTCCCAAAAAGGTAATAATAAAGACATTAAAATATCCCCTAAAATTGGAACAACATTTTGCACTTTGCGATTCTCTTTAACAGCCGCAGAAGTTGCATCCTTAGACCGAAAAATCTGTCACATAAAAGTTTGATTGCCACGCCCCCGCCGACGAGCCCGCCATCAACCCCCGGGCACTGAAGGCTTGACTTTGCAGTGCATTAATTAGCAAATGCAGTAAGGGGAGGGGAACTTTCGGGAACTACCGCGAAATGCATGCAACTATGTTGCAACTCGCAAGCCCCGCGCATAAACTTCAAGTTGAAGTGCCACATAAATTGAGTGCGCCGCACAAGTGCCCATCTGCATATGCAACAATGTGTCATTGTATTGTAATTTCCACATGCATAATTATCCTGGCAATTTCTGATCATCAGCAGAACAGGTGCCGCACCCGTTCTCCGGCCAAGTCTTGCGAGGTAGCGTGGGCGGCAAAGTTTTTCATACGTTCTGGGTCTCTGCTCTGAATGGGAATGAAAAGGCAAGCTCCACTTGCTGGCCGTAGTTGGCTCCTGGCCAAAACCGGGCCTGCACTTTGGCTAAATTACACTTTCAATTTGTCAGCTGGCATGGCCCTGCAGGCCATTAAATGGCAAATTAAGTTCAGCAACGGCTCCTATTTTGTTTGCTCTGCAATCTTTGCATTTTTCTTTCTCTGCCCCAGACTGGGGCTCAGTTTTCAGAGCAAATGTGTTTTTGATACGTGTTTCATTGTCTGACGATCTTGGCGCATTATCATGGCAGATTTTCGGCTCTGGCTATCAGGAACATGTTGAATATTTCATGAGAGTCATAAATCTCCTTCCGCCCGGACCAGGGAAGGAGTGTGCAGCTCGGGAAGTTAAGTCAGGCGCTTACGCGGTCTTCAGTTTTGCCGGCTTTTTATTTTTAATAACTTTCCATTGTGGCTGCCAGAGGCACCCACACAGCCACACACACGCAGCTGAAACCCAAATACACACACGTGGAAATGCCAGGACTTGGGCCAGGACATGTCAACGGCTGGGATGCTTGTTGCTTTTGTTGTTTCTCCTTCAAGCTGCTTTATAATTTATGATGCTTGGCATCGAAGACTCCTCCACATCCTCCGCCTGCCACTCCCACACACATGTCGCCAACTTTTGTATAATTTTTCCAAAAAAAAGGAACTGCATGAATATTAACTGCAAGTGGCAGAATATGGCGGCAGCTTCCCTCCCTCATCCCAGAGCTGTCCCATCTTGGCTGCCACTTTTATTGTGTGTGAGCCTGGGCCAAAACTTTCAAGTGCCAGCTTGTTCCGGAAGGGGCGACCACGCCCACCTACTAACTTATGCATACGTGTGGCTTAGTCCCTGCTTCCTCTGGCTTCTAGATTTCCTAGTGATTTTGTCAGTTGGTTTTTTTTCTGGCCAGGTTTAACATACATATTTGATGCAAATGTTCGCAAATTGTCGTCGCTGTCTATTGGACATTTTGTGGCCACATTTAGTTTCTGCCACACATCAAAGGATATGTGGGAAACACTTGAAAGTAAACAGTTTGTGGGTCTCTCAAACTGTGTCCTGCATAAGGATTATTGAGATGATAAAATCGCAAATGTATTCTCCTGAATATTATTATAAATATTAAATCTGTAAAGCGACTTTTCTTTAAAGAATGCATGAAACTCAAGTATTGCTCCTGCATGACGGCATGTGGGGTGCAGGTGGCACTCTCGTAAGGATCATGGATAATTTGCTTAAGCTCAGCAAGCAGAAAATAACGTTTTGCACACAACCTAGCACGCACAATAGCTCCGGAGGCGGGATGGGGACCCATGGAATTGTCCGTCCTGACTCCTGGCTCCGGTGGCTCCTGCCATTCGTGTCCTTTGTCTGCCCTGGCTTATCACTTGGCCAAAAAAGCGAAGGGACAAAGATGAGAAAGCTGGCTAGGTAGCCAGGCTCCCGAGCTCCTGGATTCCCGCCACTACTGCCACTGTCAGGCGGGTGACATGGCAGCTGTGCTTTAAACAAAGCTAAGCTCGGGCAAAAACAACATGACTAATAGTTTTGACAGAACCAGGCAAAACAAAAGCCAGACAGCATGTCAGATAAAAGCGAAATGACTGAGAGGGCCGAGAGGGCCAAGAGCGGGGCCAAAAAAGCGAAACTGCATGCTAAATGTTGTCAATTAGTTGAACGGAACGACCGAGATGATGACCGCCGGATGACACTCAAAAAAAGAAGTTGACCAGCTCGGGGCAATGGGGCGAATGGGTAATGCGGGATTTGACCAGCGATACATTATATTTAATCACATGACTATGAGGGAGCTCAGAACTTTATCGGTGACTTGCGGAATCGTAGACTTAAAGACCGAACAAATTTTAATACAAAAGCATCAGACAGCCAGACATTTAATTTTCAAACGGAATAGCTGAACCGAACACGTGACTGGCTGATTTTTAATAAGCTGTTTTGCAAAACAAAATTAAATTAACGTATATTTGTTTTATAAATGGCACCGTCCAGCCAAGTTCCATCATAGATAAATCACGTTGAGTTGATTACTGAAGATCGCGGGTTTTCCCAGGAAACTATCATTCAATTCATGGAAAGCTCTTGAATAATTTAAACTCTTCTATTGACAATATAAAAACTGGTATTGAGTTTTGCGTTTAAACTAAAAATAACTGCCAAGTCAAAACTTATAAGCCGATGGAACATTTGTTCCAATTAGTTTTTCCCCTTTGTCCTTAAAAGTTTTTCTTTGAAGTCTTGGTAACTATTTGGGGAAGCCAGGTGAAGGGTGAGCCAAATCCTATATCCTTTTGGCTTTGGGGTCCACATCACAGGCAACTCAACAGTTTGGCTTTGCTATAAAAACACAAAGTCGCAGCCAAGTCGCACTTAAGCTGACTTCTTACCTCGGGTAACACACGCCCTTACCCGCTGAAACAAAGTACAGTAAAAAGTCGCTTTGGAAGAACGCCACACAAATGTCAGAGCGTGAGTCCATAACTGTAAATTTCCTTTGCTTAAGTACAGTGAAAAAAAAGTTACATCTTTGTTATCGTTTAATAAATCTTAAAAATTTTGACACGCCTAAAGTTCCTAAAAGATGTTGCATTTGAAAATTTCTTTCTATGACGGACTGAAGTTTTAAATTATATAAAAGGGCTATAAAATATGTGCCCAGTGTTGGCCCTTTCTGGTGAAAGTTTGGTACAGTAGCCGCTTTTTGCCGGTCATTAGAGTTGGCCCTTAGTGGGTGAAGTTAGAAAATTGGGCGGCCAAGGGCACTGGCAGTGCATCTGTTATGATGGGTGCAGGCAACCACAGCACCCTCCGACGGATATGCAACAATGTGGCCCAAGTTTCCTGCTCCGCCGGGCAGGCACACGGAGGAGCTCTCAGTTGGCATTATGTCCACCGAGCGTGACTAACATGCACATGCTCAACTGTGCTGGAAAGCGTTTTATCCAGCTCACATCTCACCTAAAAGCCCCCATGCCGTCAGCCCCGTTTTCCTGAAAGGTTGAAAAGATTGTGTTTGTTTTTTGCCGGTCACCAACTTGAATTTTGATTTTTTTCTCCGCTTTTTTTGTTGCATCTTGCCATCAGGAGCCGCAACAACATGGCCAAGGACCTGAGCACTCTGGGCTGGGATTATCTGATGTTCGTCCTGTTTATAGCCATCACCGTCTTGGGGCCGCTTTGGAAACGAATTTTCGGCAAAAAAAAGGAGCGCAGCAAGGCCGATTATGTTTTTGCCACCGGCGGTGTTTCGATCGTAGCTGTGATGATTTCTATAGCTCGAGGAACGCTAGGAGTACGATCTGTCTTGGGTAAGCTCTATTATTTTTTTCCTAGCATTTCATTTAATATTACCATTACTATGTAGGTTATCCCAGTGAGCTGTACTATCGAGGTTCTGCCATGTGGGAGATCATCTATGGCATGATGAGTGCCTACCCGATTGTGTGCTTCATGTTCGTGCCCGTCTACTTCAACTTGGGCATCACCTCCGTCTATCAGTACATCGATCTCAGGTGAGTTCAAGACAGAAAACCAGTTCCCACGCAGTCGGGAAGGAGAAAGTCAGTCCCTCGAGCGCCGCATCGTTTAATTAGCAAGAAACGAAGAGGCAACAGGGAAATTGTTATTTAAACATTCATTTTAATTTCGCCAAATGAGTCGTTGTGTCGCTGCTCCTGCTTCCCTTATCGCCGAAGCGCACACAATTTTATTCTTCATTAAGGAGGCCAAATGAAACTAAGCAGGACACAGCCAGGATCCAGCTCAGGTTTACGTTCTGTTTCTGATGTTGATGCTGACTCTGTCCGTGGCACAACTTGTGCCGCGTTGCTAAATAAATTTGAATTATATTAAAAAAAACAGCAGAATCAACAACAAATGGCAAAACAAAAGCAGAGCCGGCAGAGCACATAATCTATAGATTCGTCCTTGCCGCGCCTGGGCCAAGACTTGGACTTTGCCACGGATGCTATCGCCCAGTTGTCGTCAGTTCCGCCACATCTCCTACGCCACTGCCTCTCCATCTGTCGCAAGTTGTCGCCTCGTGGGCCTAATTGTTTTTTAAGTTCGAAATTAGTTAACAAATTTGTTATCAAATGTTTTGCAGTTTCGACAACAGAATTCAATTAATTGCAAAAACTGACAAGACAAACAGAGCGGCGGGTGCGGCCTGAGCATAATTTGATTGAAATTTAATTGGCATGTGCCGTCCGTTGACAACATTTTTTGGCTGAGAAGGGCGGGCAGAGTAGCGAAGTGAAAGCTGTGCAGAATCGACAAATTATTTAAATGTTTTCCTAGGGCAAAACTGGGGTAATTTGTAAATTAGCATAAAACCTAGTAAAACACACGAAGGACTTAACTGGCGTCGAAGTAATATTAATGACAAAATCGATGACTAATGCATGTTTAGTTTCTTTTTACAATGAGTAGTTAAACTCAATTAATCCTGGCAGAGCAATGATTAATGGAGCAATAGCTAAAGAGTTTAATAAATTAAATAAAACAATTGCCCATTTTAATAAAGTAATTTTTTATAAAATATATCATAATTTTGATGCGAGGCTTTAACACTCAACCTAATTGGCCAGCCAACGAGACAAGCAACTTCATCAATCCTTGTCAATTGGCAAAGTCCTTCGGCGAAAGTAAGGCCTGGTAAAAAGAGATCCATCCAAGCCAAGAAAAAAGGGTTGAGAAGTCGCAACATGGCCAAATGTTGCCCCAAAAAGTTGCGAGCACAGCATTTGGATGCCTCATTGTCGCTTGTCATCGCAACTGGCGCCCCGCGACATGTTTATGCATACAACTTCATCAAAATAGGCCGAACTTCTGATGGGCAAGGTTAGGGAAGGGGGATTGGGGTCTAGGTCACACACAGAGGCCGATAAGTGAATATGCTACAAATTGCCAAAAGCCACTTGGCCAACGAGCAGGCAGGCCGAATGGAGAAACGTTCGCCACCCACTCCAGATGGAGGAAAAGACAAAAGCCTTGACGTAGGCAGCACGATGACAATGCCCAAAAAAAATAAGAGTGGAGTGAAGCAACTAAAGGACATCCAGTACTCTGATATAAGAAAAGGACATGTCGACTAATAATGCTTTTCCAAGCTCTGACTTGTACATTGCAAGGCTTAAAATAATTTTAAGGGAAACAAACTCCTTTGCGTTGCCTCCACACATATCCTTTTACACTTTAAAACTAAGGGGTATGAAAACCAAAGTCGAAAAAGCAAAAGAAATCCAAAAGGAGCCAACAACAAAGCAGCCACTTGGTCTGAGGCTGTTGACAAATTGTATGACAATTCGTTTGTGCAATAATGTTTATAAATAGCGCGTGTTGTTGCCTGTCACTAACATCAGGCATCAAGGATCAAGCATCAGGCACGAAGCTCCTCCCCGAAAAACTTGCGAAACAAAAAACCCAAGACATCCATCCCCACACACTGTCGCACAACCAAACACCCACAAGCCACACACATACATGCCCTTCCAAAGTCATGGATTCTCTCACTTGTCAGTCGGCTGTCGCAAGTGATGTCTGCCACTCAAATCGGGGGCGGATAGGATGGCTCGGGATGGGGCGACCCTTGACTCGCTGCCAACTCAAGTGTTGCCCGGCTCTCACACAGATTTCCTATCTGGCTGTCCGCCCATCGAGTTCAATGGTCAAGCAAAGTTCGGCTTTGTTCCTACGGCATAATTCTATCCATTGTGTGCTGGGGGCTGGATGGGCTGGTGGCTGAAGTCTGGGGTGGCAATTACATGTAAATAAATTGATATCAACCTTGTGTACGCCAGGGCAGCGGCAGAGATCAATGCGAACAGTTGTTAGCACTTAGCAAATGGAAAAAATGCATTTGGGCTTCCTCCTCCTGGTTTATTTACGAGTACAAGGAGCCAACAAAGTGCCAGGGAATGAAAAAATAACTCGACAGCAGGTGGAGATGATGGAAAGTTAGAGGGGTAGAGTGGCTGACGGGTCAGCGGGGAAAGGGTAGAGAGCGAGCTTTTTGGGGCGACATGCATACGCATAAATAAAGACGTTTTCGTCGTTGGGCTACAAAGTGAGAGCGTGATTTGCAATTCAAAGACAACAAAGTTGTTTGGGAGTAACACATATGCCACTGGCAGGACCAATGGGAAAGGGCATATCGGCACCAAGCTAACCATGTCATAAAAAGTACTTCTACAAGGGATAATGAGAAAGGTTAAAAGATCACTGAAATATTGGAGGAGAATATTAAGCTAGCCAAAAATCTAACCTTTTTTTTATTGATATTTTCTCTTTAATCTCAACCCATCCTCATATTTATTAGCTTTTCACCTCTGACCGGCAGCCTGTGAGGTAGCTTCCAGTCGTCAAGGTCACAGTATACCTTTTACCTTTGATTTTTTTTTTCTTTGACTTTCTCCCCTTGTCGTTGTGGGCGGCTTTTAACACTGCGATGGCACTCAGCTCGGGACACCAACTTCACACGGCTGATTATGTTTATTTATGCATGGCATTTAATGCAATCAAAAGTGTCGCCCTTTGCACCCGAACCTTTGAGCAGAGATTGGCCTTGATTGTAGAATTAACTCGAAGCGCCCGGGAGGACTGGAGTCCCGGGAGATGGTGTCTAAACGGCGATTATCTGGCCATTGTACAAACCGTCATATTAAATTTGCCATTAATTTATGCCTTTGTCTCCTGCACCCAAAACTGGCTTAGCGGCTTTCCCATGATAAATGATGCATCCAGGCAGTGGGAAATGAGAGATGGTAGGTACGCAGCTACCTACCAGGAGCAGGAGCCTCTGTTCAATTAATGGGGGAAAAGCCTGCTGACCTGCTCATTCTGATTCTCCCCTTCTATCTCTCGCCGGCTCCCTCTTTCTCCAGCTTTCTGGAAACCCATTTTCACACCCTCCAGTGGTCATTGACGCTGTCCTGCAGATTGTGGGCGTGTGGCGAGTGTGCGAGGGGAGCAAGTGTCCTTGCTGGTAATTGCTTACCCGCTGGCATGGTTGCAGCAATTATTGCATACTTTGCGGCACTTACATTTCATTTAAAGTTATTAAGCGACAATCGCATCGCAGGATGTCTTTAATCAACTCAACGAAGTGAATTACGCAGGCAGGCGCAGGCGGTGGCGGATGCGGGGGCAGAGCAAGGACGAGGCAAAGAGGGGGTGTAGGCAAACGGTTAAATCAATTAAACTAAAACAAAAGCCAGGACCGGGACAACGTTCAATCAACTGGACGGCGGTGACAGCCTCCAGGTCATTACTCACACACAGAGCGAAATGAAGTGACAGACAGACAGAAAGAGAGAGAGAGAGCGGGAGAGACAAATCCTTGGGCAGGACAACTGGCCAAGCCAAGCCAAGCCGAGCCGAGCACTTATTGTGATGAACACAATGTTAACAGGCTAAATGAGAAACAAATGCCACAATCAGACAACGTAGAAAAACACTCGCAGGGGCCGAAGAGGCAGCAACAGCAACATCAACGGCAACAACCACAGAAATGAAAGGCAACCGAAAACAATAAATCCCATAAATCATATTAAATTGACATATCAGGCTAAAATTGACCGCAAGCAACAATATGCTCTTCCATGTGGCAGTGTGTGCTTGGTAGTCTGGACTTGTGTTGGGTGATTGTATCCTACAATAATATTTCTTTATCAATTTCCACAACAAGCTCAGCCCTGGGAAAAACAAGAAAAACCTAAGAAAATGCCTAAATAAATGTTTGACCAGCCGAGCAAGCCGCCCAACCAGAATCATCCCACTGCCACGCCCATTCAATCAACACATATTCGATTGTCATACATGTGTCCTTGGCTGTCCGGCCGGGCTTTTATGTGTGCAGGCCTGGCTGTTGTTAAAGGCCTACGGGCTGGCCTCTGCAGGATTTTCAGATTTCCGCAGGGACTTCTCTCTTTCGGGGCCGCAATTAAAATGTGTATCAAGCATACGACACGTTGTCATGTAAACCGCTTTAAGCCCCGACCAACAATGTTAAGTCGATCGGGTAAATATGTTAAGCCTGTCCCACAAACACGCCAATTGATGTTTGCTCACGGCAAGAGTGCAGCACCACCATTAACCTCTTGGTTAATTAATACTCGGTGGTGCAGCATATTGCAGAGAACCCACTTGATAATGAACCTCGCATTAAGGCGATTAAAGAGACAGTCCCCGAGATATCATCCTCCTCGCCGCCTAAATATGCATTTAATTCCCGCTCCAACAACACCTGCGCCTCCTGGAGCCAATCGCTCATTGGCCGAGGAGATAGGGCCCGCTGACAGCCCGCAACACGGCCCAGATCAATATTGGCCAAGGGCAATTAATCATTTAGTGGGCCGACTCACACACATGCAGTGACAGGCATAGACGGAGAAATGTAAAGGACGAGCAGGACGAGGTACTGAGGATAAGGATGAGTGGAGCCGGGCCATGGAAAAGTGGATTATGCAGCCAGATTAGATGTACGACGAGAAATTACTTGGGATTACAACCAGCACAGTGCGTTTCGGGCCCTTAAGGTCATCTATATAGAATTGCATATAACCTTCTTAAATCCTTGAATGAGCTTGAGACTGTCATAATCCTTTAAGTAGAAACTTTCACCTCATATAAAGGGTATAAATTTCACTTAAATCAAGGATAGAGAACTTGATTCCTCAGGATGTTTAAACTATTTTATAGTTTCGAAACGGACTGCAAACCTACCACTGGCCTAAAGCTGGGAACACCAATCAAAGCATTACGGACGTAAAGCAGTTTATTTATTATGGACCCCGGGCACTCTCTCTATGGCAGTGCGTGTGCAAAGGCACTTGAGACTTTCGCCCGGACCCGCACATAACGCATACTAAACGATCATTAGGGGAACCCCCTAAAAAGCCGTGCTCCCCATCTTGTCGCACATTTCGCATCAAATTAACACACAAATTTTTACAGCCCCGAGAAGCACATAAAAAGCTAGGGCCCGCGCCCTGGCTCAACTATAAAAACAATCAAAACGAGTTACAGACCCGCCAATTTTCTTAGGTTTTTCTCCGTCGCCCATGTCGTAAATTTAACCCTCCCAGACCCGATACCACACATAACTTCTTTACAGCGGGTAGTAAGTCATAAAAGAGGTTAAAAATAAAAATAAATTCAGAAATTCTTAGCTCGAGAACGAGCCAGGGCGCCATTAAAAGTTTAATAAAATAAATAAATGGATAGGAGTACGAGTGCAGACGGCAGTCCAAGCAGCTTGATTAAATCCCGCACCTGTAACTCAGCAGCGTTTCCTGTTCTCCGGTCTTTTGCAGGTTCAAGAGCCGCACGGTCAGGTGCCTGGCATCGGCCACCTATATAGTAAGACAGATTTGCAACCTGGGCATCACCGTGTACACACCCAGCGTGGCCCTCTCGACGGTGATTGGGATACCCTACTGGGCCTCCATCGTGGGCATGGCCATCATTTGCATATTCTTCACCATTATGGTAAGTTGCGGCGCATCCGGTTCGGGAATGTCAGCGATTTAACGATGAAAATATTTAAATTCCTTGTGTTTGCCACTCATTAGGGCGGTCTGAAGGCGGCCATCAACGCGGATGTCATCCAGACCCTGACCATTTTGGTTGTCACCGTCGCCGTCTGCATCCAGGGCACCATTTCCACGGGCGGCGTCAAGAAGGTCTACCAACTGAATCGCGACAATGGTAAGCCATCAGTTTTAGTTTGTGGCAAGGATTCGCTTCGATTGATCATAGCAGCTTATTAGCCAGCTGTCAGGATATGTATATCCTGCACGCATACCACATACAGTGTGTGTAGTGCTGACGAATGATGACTATTAAAATGGCATCCATTGTGGGATGCCACTGCGAGCGCCATGTACCTCCTGCCATGCTCCTGCCTTTCCCGTTTCTGTTACTGCGCCGGCTCATTATGCACATAAATGATGATGATAAAAGTGGCATAAAACAGCGGCATCTGAATCCGGGTTGGGCTGGGGGCCGGCGGCTGAGTAGGAAATGGCAGCCTCGCATGACGACAGTAATAAATGTGTGATGGCGGAGCGTTTGTCACTCGGGTTTGAGTTGTTGGCTGTCATTGTACGGCAATCGCCGGGCTCCTGGGAATCCCTCCACCTGCTCCCCCTGCAGCTCAATCTTTACTAGTTGCCATAGGGAGTACATTGCCATTTCGCCTACTTCGCAGGTCGTCTCAACTTCTTCAACTTCACCGGCGACATGACTGTTCGAGTGGATACCACCTCGGCCTGGCTGGGACAGCTGTTTATGTCCCTCTCCCAGATTGGGTGCCAGCAGAACTTCATGCAGCGCTACGTCAGTCTGAAGTCCTTAAAGCAAGTGCGACGGTAAGTGACCTCCCAACTATAATAAAAGCTGGAATATAACCAAGTTTTGACTTTCCAGAGTGATGCTCACCAATGTTCCCCTGGTGTTCTTCTTCTTTTCCCTCTCCTGGCTGTCCGGCATGGTCATCTACTCCACATACATCAACTGCGATCCATATGCGGAAGGCTACATCAAGAAGCCCGATGAGATCCTGCCCTTTTTCGTAGAGGATCAGCTCGGATTCTTGCCCGGCTTTGTCGGAATATTCATGGCCACTCTTTTCAATGGAGCGCTCTGGTAGATCTACATGGAAATAGGTTTTGAAACTCCTAACTAATTTGTACAATCTTTAAAGCATGATGGTCTCCAACCTGAACTCCCTGGCCACTGTTTGTTGGGAGGACTTCATTTCGCAGTTTCCCAGGTTCAAAGGACTCTCCGACAAGCAACAGTTGAGAATCCTCAAGCTAATCACCGTCATCTGTGGACTAATTATCATGTGCGTGGCCTTTGGAGTGGGCCTACTGGCTGGTGTGATTGAATCCTCGCTGCTTGTGTTTTCGGCCACCTCGGGTCCCTTGTTGGGTTGCTTCATATTGGCCATGATGGTGCCAATTGCCAATTGGAAGGGCACCTCTGCCGGTATGATCACCGCCTGCGCCTTTGTCCTGTGGATCATTGGCGGAGGAATGACCGTTGAAAAGTCGAATCCCATGTTGCCCACATCGACGGAGGTAGGAATGGTAATGCTGGTAAAAATTGGATGTATTTTAAGGGGTTTTACTTACAGGGTTGCTCCAACCACAGTTTTTCGGACTCGATTACGAAGCCCTTGATGGAACCTGGACAGATGCCTTGGCTGCTGACTCACACTCCCATCAATGGATACAACCAGAGCTTCGTAGCCTCACCCCCAACAATAGCACCTGAAAGGTAGATACGCATTTTATTAAATTTTTCAATTTTTTAAATTTCTTATTTATTTCTAGATCTGGACTGGAGACCTTCTACTCCATTAGCTTCATGTACTACAGCTTGATCGGCACGGCGCTGACTGTCATCATCGGCACCCTGATCAGCCTGCTGACCCAGCACCCGGATGATGCCTACGATGGCAAGCTTCTCCACCCGCTGATCTTACGTCTGTGCGAGCGTTTCTCTGGCCACAAACCGTACTATCTCAAGCACGAGGAGGAGTCCGGCTTGAATGGGCGTAACAGCAGTGAATCCTCGGCCTCCGGGACGACAACCTCTAAGGAGGAGAAGGTCAACCACGGTTATGAATCCTCGCCAGAGGAGAAGGAAAAGAACAATCCCATTGCGGTGGTTTTCACCACATCAGAAGGAGCAAAGGAGCAGCCATCCATATGCGACAGTAGTCGGATCCAAATCGACACCGTGCCGGGAGAGGGGGAGACGGGCGTATACCGCCAGCTGGCTGGCAGATCTGCGCTCTAAGATCTGTCTTAGCCTGTCCAATTAGTTTGTAGTTCGCTAAGCTAAGACCTAGAATAGATCTATTAGTTAGCCAAGTGTTTTTCAAGTCTATAAAGATGCTGTGATTTTCTGCGCGCGACTATTGTTGAGCAATTTTCGCGCCTGTTGTAGCAATCAAGTTTCATTCGCATGTACTTATCGCATGTGTGTGCGTGACAGTGTGCAATAAATAAAGACAAATAAACGTATTTTTGTACAAATCATACAAAAAGATTACTAATGCCATTTTCGATTTTGCGCGCTTGACAATTTAAAGGTCAGTGCTGCCCATCAGCCAAATAAATGTTCGCTATCGATAACACAATTCTTTTAGAACCAGTTGTACTAAGTCGTGGGAAAAGGTGGAATGTTTTTAATTGTATTGTTTTGGATATTATTTTGTCGCAGAGATTGATTTCAAAGTCTCTATAAAAGATTATTTAAATTCCACAAAAAAATTTGTCTCAAAAATTTATGAAAAATTAATAAGTTTAAAGAAAAATTAAATTCTTTATTTAGCAAGCTTTAGGTTAAACAAGGTCGTAACTATTTGAATATACGAAACATGAGTAATAAATAAATGTTAAATTGTTTTGTTACGTGTAGCCATTCGATAGTTTTGTTGCCGGGCTAGCTGGGCTAGCTCCACTTTTGTCCATCTCTATTATGTGGGGATTTTCATTGTTTAGAGGTGCTGTGTCCAAAATAATGCACAAATAGAACGCAAAAGGCTAAGGCAGAACAAATAAAATATTTGAAATGGCTACGCTTGTAAAGCCAAAAAAGGAGGTGGGTTTGCAAAATAAAAACATTCGCGTACTAAGCCGAATTCCTAAATTGCAGAAGACAAAAAAACAACGTAGCGACAGGCAGATTCCAAAAGAGGAAGAGGAGGAACCTGCTAAGTTATCAACAAGTAACGATGAACAAAGGGAGGAAGAGCAGGAAAATGTATCGCTGCTGGAGGAATTGGAACGGGTGGCCGCTTTGGCTGGCAGCAGCAGTGACGCGAATATAGTTAGCCACGACTGTTGCATCTCCAGCGATGTAAGGGAGCTACCGGAGGAAAGTGCCGCAGAGGAGAAAACAATAGTTGTAACTCAAACGGAAGCCGAACCAAGTGCCCCACCCTCGACCACCAACGTCGTTCCCCACGTTGTGCAGTATCCTAATCTACTACCGATGCATGTATCCAATGCCCAAGTAGAGGAGCAGAGTGCAAAGATTGTATACCGGCAAGCCGAAACTCAAGCCTCGGGTTTTGCCTTGGCCAGAAGCAATGTAAAGCCCCTTTCCGATGAGCAACTGCGTCAAATCTACAACTGCCCCGATCTGGATTTGGCGAAGCAGTTCGAGCTGGAGTTCCTTATGAACTCGCTATTAGAGTCTAGCGAGGCGGATCCCTTGTACGCTGCCCTGCTGGAATATTACGAGCTTCAGGGAAAGATTACATCCAATTTGCACGATGTAAAGAAATGGAGGAAAAACTGCGGAGTATCCCAAAAACAAATTTGGACAAAAGAATCCGTGACTCGAAACTTTAGTGGGACTTGTGGAGATGGAAATGCTGTGCAAGAAAGCGTCACATACGAGTAAGTACAAAACCTTACACTAAGCTGTGCTTTTAATTGCAAAAGTTTGTTTCCAGAATAATAAAGGTTGATCCGGTTAAGCTTGAGTTGGCCAAAACTTCACTGACTAGCCTTTACGACCTGGTCTGTCACACGTACACTAACAACCTGATCACCGCCAAGATAACCAAAGTAAAAGTAGACCAAATTATCAAGGACTTGCTAGTCTATCCCCATGCGGATGCCCAGGGGGAGATTTTCTTGAACAATGCCCAATCTGGAGCGGCCTTGGAGTGCGTTTCGCAGTTGCGAAGAGCCATATCCATACTATTCAGTTTCATCAGACGACCCAGTCCAAATGCGGTAAACTTAAGTCACAAACCCCCTTCGACATTGTGATTAACTCTTTTTAATTTTAGAATTTTGACGCAGACCTTAAGCAGTGGCTCCGCCAACTAATAGCTTTGCAATTACTTCTGGCCACGAGAGAGGACCACTGGTTCTTACTCTTCAATATTTTGCGGTGCCCCAATGGTGTAGGCTCTTGGGCCGCCCAGTTTTTGCAGCTGCCGGGAATGCAAATTGCTCCACGAAGCTCTCAGAAAAATGACCTGCCTTTGGATTTAAACTCCCCAGAACTAAATCACTGCATGGCTGTGCTTCAGATCCTGCTGATGCCGGTGAAGAAGAGAAACGAATATCTAAAGGGTCAGGCCCAAGCGCATCGCGACCTTTCAGAGGCAACAGGTACCACCGAACGATGGATTGTGGTAGACTCTGACGGGGAGGACTCGCATACACCTGCTGGTGAATGCATTGGCTTAAAGGAAAGCGATCTAATTGCTCTGCTTAACCAACTGCCGTTTGAAAAGATTTTTATGTAAGTCGGAATTGATAGTTGCGAAGCTATATTCTTGCACGGATATATTCTAGATCGGCCATGCGTATAGAAAAGTTTCTGGACGACTACATCCTCGAACCGGACATGATCACTGCCCAGAGAATGCTGGCTGTGGTGGTATTCTTTTCGCAGTTAGTCAAGATACTAGGAGAGGGACTGCTGACTTACAACAACGAAAGGTATAAGCAACTAGCCAAAAGATTGGGCCGTTTAGTGCGCCACACCCTCCAGTATATCTTTGACTACAACGAATTGTTTCTGTAAGTATTTTTAAGCCTTTTCTTATAAAATAATTGTATAAAACAAGAACCTCTCGAAACCGCAGAAACAACAGCCGACCCAAATCTAACGAACTCTTCGAAAGGATTCAAGTGGAACTGCAGGCCCTACTTATCCGAGCTTGTGGTTATATTTACCGCACCCGTAATCTGGGCACCTGGCAATACTTCTCCACCCTACCCTTCGGCACTCTGGACACCGAGGTTGTTTGGCATCTGTTCTACTACTTGAACGTGGGCTTCCCCGTCGATTTAGCAAATGATTTGGTCGGCAATGCCGAAGCTGCCTTTCAGTCGGACGAGTTTTGGAACAAATTTGATTTGGCTAACGCAGACGTGGCTCCGGACGACATGTACTATCTGCTGCAGACCTTCTTCGAGATGGCCAACGATCGGAATCGCAGCAAAGACGCCAACTTAGTTAAAGCCATCTGCCTTCACATTTTTCACATTGGCTACATACACCGCTCGACCCGGGAGTTTTGCTATAAGGCGGCGCGCGATATGTTGGTCAACTTGATGGATGAACATCTGATGGGCTGCCTGCTGGTGCAGATAAAGATGCGGTATGGGGAAGTGGACCAGGCTGCTTATCTGTTCAAGGCTCTGCCCCTAGAAAACTGGCATCCCAACATGGACAGCTTTGAGGTTCTTTCCAATTGGCTTCTCCATTTCGATTATCAGTCTTCGGAAAGCCACTTAGCCAGGCTTATCATTGGCCATTTGAATTGGGGTCTGGATGTGGAGGGACGGCTCTTCCTGCCCCACAACATTCACGTACGGATGGCCCACCTGGTAAGCGAGGCACTTAACAAGTTTGCACCCGAAGTTATTGGCGCCTCTGGAATTTCTGAGAGCGTGCGCCAAGTCTCCTCGCTGATCGACTCCACTCAGACGAGTCGGGAACAGTTTACTAGCTGGTGCTGGCGTATGATCTCCCTGCTGCGGCTTCATCTTATGGACCAAGGGGTGGAGTCTGTGAAACGAACCCTCTTGCATCCCACGGAACCATTGATGTTTATACCAGAGCTGGAGCGCATGGATACCATATTTCAGGGGGTCACCGAGAACCGGCCGCTGGCTTTGTATGTGGGCATGTTGGTCAGTCTGCATGGCCATTCTATTCCCCTCATCTGCCAGCATGGATTCAACTTGCTGCAACAGCTACTGCTGGATCATAGACATGCAGCCACCATCCGTTGCCTTGAGCTGATAGTGCCTTTATTTTTAGAAACTCCTGAAACGTTGGCCACTTGTGAAAGGTATTATCCTTACACTTCCTTGAAAACATATGTTTTGTATATATAATTTCTTTTTCAGTTTTCAGAGACTTTTGTCTACCCTTCTGAATGCCGACAGAACTTATTTGAAACTGGCCAAGGACATGGTATACGCCAACTCCATTGGTCCCATTTTGGAGCTCCTGGACAACATGCTTCATCACCAGATTGTTTCGTATACAAGGTTGCTATTTAAGTTTAAATATTTCTTAATCATCTTTTCATTATTTTACTTCCTTCAGCTTTGGCCTTTGCTCACCTCTCAACCTCTTGAATATTTGGCTCAACTGTTTCACCACTCTGCCAGGCTGGGCTCAAAACTCGAATTTATTGTACCTCCTTGATAGGATGCTGCGCATTTCCTACCAGTTCCCCGACTGCCGTGCGCAGGCTGTCGAGTTCTTCTACAATTACTACAAGGTATTCAACAGTAAAAGAGTGGAAAGTAGCTCTGTATACCAATTTTGTATTTATATTCGCAGGACTGCACGGATTGGAAATCAGCTCCCAAGGGCTCTGCTCTGAAAGTCTTTTTCGGCGGCCAGGCATCTTCTCGAATTCCCCTGATCTCCCCCCAGACATGTTGGCTAAATTTAGTGCTCCTAGAGATTGAGTTTAGACTAGTGGACACGAGAATTTGGCCAGAGCTGCTTCGGCAAGTTTCCGCCCAGCCTGTAGAGGCAGCTCTGAAGAAAACACTGTCCTTGGCCAAGGTGAACTCATTTCCTGCCAGCCAACTGGTGATCTACAAACACGCCCAGCTGCTGGCCAGCATGGAGAGTAACCACGCCCTGTTTCCCATCGTCTGCCAGAAGTTCTTCGAGCTCTACCTCTGGAGAGTGCCCACAGAGAACGAATCGCTCAACTTTAGTCAGAACTTCGGTGTGTCCGATAAGTTCTACGAACACAATGTGCCTTTGATGAAGAGTATTAAGTCGCAGCTGAAGTCTGCTGAAACATACCACTCAGCCTTGGCGACAAAATGCGCCAACGACGATTCCGCGGCCCACTTTCATCGCAGCTGCGTCAAGTTGATGCAAAGTTGTGCGCTTTGGCTGGAGGACACCCAGATTAACCGATTCAGCAGCGACGCAGAACAACTGCCGCCTCAATACAATTGTGAAAAGCTGAGGGAACTACTGGGTGGCCATGTGGCCCACTGGACGGAGTTCCTGTGCCTGGCCACGCTGCGGAAGGAGCAGCGAAATCAGGCGGATGTTTGGGGCCGAAAAGTGCTTAGGCTGCCCAACCGAAAGGCACCGAGGACTCCAGTGCAACCAAAGCCACGAACCCCTCCTGCGCAGCACATTAAAACTTTGTTGAACACTTACGAAAAGAGTGTAGCCATACCTGGCCACGAACGAGTCGAGCCCATCCAAACGCCCCCCATCGATGGAGACCTTCTGTCTCAGCTAAAGAAGCGGATGACTACCTTCAACTCAACAGCCAAGTGAGAAGCTTAGGTTAGCTTTTGAAAATCCTTGTAATTTTCAAACTCTTTCTTTGCTAGCCACTATCACTACAAGACCTCAGAGCTGAATTCCCTGAATTCCAACTACTTGGAGAGCGTTCCGGGCTTGTACCAGATGGTTCCCTACGAAGAAACCCGCAGGAAGGAATGCACTTCGCTCATCTTTCACCGAAGCTGCACCCGTGCAGCCCAGATTACCCTCAAGCCCGAACACATACGTATTAATGAAGTTATTTCCCGAAAGCTGAACGAGAATCGGGAGAGACATGATAAGCTCGTGGAGGAGCTCCTGGGGGCCATGAATGTGGATGTTTTCGCACAAGCCATTGAGGAATTCGGCGTCTACATTGGAGCCATTCTGCAGGCTCCCATGGACGAGAGGGTTACTCAGTTGGGAGTGAAAAGCTTCTATCAGTTGGTGGACAACCTCAACGAGGTGACGATGAACTTTCAGCCCACGCATGACTTGTACTTCCAGGTCCTGGATAAGCTAGGGGTGAGTATACATGCCGTTTCAAGTAAATTAAAAGAAAACTAAGAATATTTGTAGATTTTCTTGCAAGCGGATCAAGCGGCCCAGGGCTTAAGCGTGCTCCGACTGGCCCTCAAACGACCTGATCTCCTGGAGCTTCTGGCTGGCGTTTTTGTGCCCAGCCGCACCGATGTGGGCCACTTTCTGCCAATGTACGAGTTTCTTGTTGAATCCCACCTAAAGCGGTGCGACACGCAGACCCTGTTTGTGCTCTTCTCGAAGTTCGATCTGCTTGGGTGGTTGGAGGTCTATCAACCCAAGCTGAACGAAATCAACCGTCTCCTTTTGTTGGTGCTGCAAGGCTTGGAGGCATGGTCGCAGCCGGACAGCAGCCTGCTGCAAGATCTTTTCCGCCGGCACTTAGTCCACATCTTTGGCTACGACTTCCCCCAGCACTACGGGGAAGTCATGCAATTGGTATTGGATCGCGCCTCAGATCAAAAGCTGATGCCGGTGGTTCTGGTGGACTTGCTTAATGCCTTGTTCGTGCGCTGCAACTGCCCAGAGCTGACGCTGGAGGACTCCGAGGTGAAAGTGCACGAGGTGGCCCTGGACTTTGCCCGGCGGCAGAAGATCTTTAATCTGAAAGCTGCCACGGACACGCTGTTGCTTTTTTCGCGGCACTTTCAAAAGGAGCGACTGCATCACGGTCTCCATGGATTGTATCCCAAGCACAAGGACTACTGTCATCCACTGGTCATGTGGTTCACCAGTTTTGGCCACGTTCTATTGGCTTCGGCCATTTGCAGCTACCAGGAATTGCTAGCCGACCAGAGTGAGTTGATAGTGAGGTCGCCGAAGGAAGACTGATAGATTGTACTTTTTCCAGTAAGCGACATTGTCTTTGGCTCTATTGTGGAGACGTACGGGCCATGGCTTATTCCGTACACGGAGCAGACTGCCACTGGAGTGGCACATTGGATACGACAGCTGACGCCTGGCCAGAGCAAGGTGCTCTTGCCCTGGAGCGAACAGCAGGTGGGCAGCAGCAAGCTGATGATTCGCTCCTTCGTGGCCACCACGTTGCAGGTGTTGCAGTTTCTGCCGTCGTCGAACAAGATCCTGGAGCACGTGTTCGCATGGTATGTGCACCACTTTGCCCAGCCCAATATTGCGGGCTATGTGCTGGCTCCTATTCACGAAGGATTGGCCCAACTTCCGTGGCAACGCTTCTTACCTCCGGCCCAGCACATTGAGCTTCTGTATGAGAGCCTTCAACGCTTTCTGCCAGAGTCCCATGCCATGCTGGGACACATCTTCATCCGCGTGGATTGGAACAACTGGTTCGTTCAGATGCCCCAGCCGGTGGCTCTGTTGTCCCATCTCTTTGGCATCTTTGTCAAGATAGCCTTCGAACCAAACATCCACATCCAGCCAAACACAAGCAAAATCCTGGAGGAGGCCATTCAGTATCCGTGGCATTTGGTCGAGTACAGCGAACTGGAGCAATTGCTCAAGTGGTTTGTGGCCAGTGTGGAACCGGCCATTGTCCTCAAGCTGCCCAACGAGACCAACTATGCCGATCGCGCTGTGTTGGAGTAAGCACATTTGGGAACTTCCTTTATTTTTCTCTAATTTTGTCTCGTTGTAGACTTATTCGCTTGGCATGTGCCATGTTGCCTGAGCGCTCCAACCAGGACGCTATTGTGCTGGGATCCGCTAAGCGCATGTTATACACCCGGTCCATGGTCCGATTGCAGCGAGCCGGAGGATCCAAACATAAGAAGCTTATGATGACCAAAGATGGGGAGCGCTTCTTCACCGACGCGTTCCTGGAACTCCTCAATAGCATTGACCGGGCAATACACAGTTGTAGTGAACACCGCACGCCGGAGGAGCAACGGCGGGAGGCTCTGAATCTGATGCTGGAGCTGGTGGCTCCCACTCAGACCCAGAGCCAGGAGGTTTCCAAGTGAGTTCGCGGTAACTTTCCAAAAGGAAAAAGTAAACTTACTGTGTTTATTGTTTAGTATCCACATCAAGGCTCTTGTTTGGTGGCAACAGCGGTGTGCCCCCGGCAACCTGGTCATGTGCTCCACTCTCCCCGCTATTGGTCACTTGAACAACTACATTGCAAGCATATACACTTTGCTAGAGTCCAGCGTGGAAAGCTACTTCCGAACCTCGGAGAATGCCCCGTGGCACGCCCCAAGCTGGCAGGGCTTACTCGAGTCTCTGAGCATGTCTCTGCCGAAGCTTGATCTAATGCCCATCATGCAGGGTGGCTACCTCTTCTCTCTACACGTCTTTGTGGTGTACAAGATGGAGGAGATAGCCTCGGATGGCGACAAGGTGACGTTCCTACAGGACCTGAGCCAGTTGCTGGAGAGTGTGAAGAGCACGCCTGTAACGGAACCACGCTTGGCTATTGTGTGGGGTGTAATCATTTCACGTGGCTGTCAGGTCCTCCAAGTCAACCAGCAGGTGAAGAAGCCACTATATATGCTCGCCCGGCAGCTACAGGCTGCTTCCACAAAATCCGAGGGCTGGAGCGATGGATTGCTGGGCGCGATTGGACTGAAATCAGAGGTCATCACCAACAGGTAGGTTGTCAAAGCAAACGCGAGTCTTTCGGTTTCATATTTAAATGATGTTCCTTACAGACGAAAAGTCCTAACCCGCTGCTTGGCCTGCGTCATATTCTCCCTGTTTCCGGCCAACCGAGATCTTCGCTTGCCCTCGGAGGAGTACGAGAGCGCCATGCGCGAGCTGTCCATGCTCTTGGCCAACAAAAAGTTCTCGGAGGAGAAGCCCTCGATAGTGCGGGCCGTGACCCTGCTGAAGGAGTCTGTCTTTCCTGAGCCGCGGTCGGTTTCGCACTTGGTGTGCCGGCTGATTGCAATATTCTACGATCAGAGCTTCTTGACAACCATTCCGGAGGTCTGGGACTTCGACTTCAAGCTTAGCTCCACGTAGCTTAGGGAGCAGGCGACGAGGACTTCTCATTCAAACAGCCAGTTGTGTTATTTTCAGAGTGTTGAATATCATATATCTAGGTTTAGGGTCAATAAAGTGATGTACTTGTGCAATTTTGGAAATTGCCAAGAAAACATAAGCCATTCGACTATGAATATACCAATTCCAAATATATTTTCGATTGACACGGTTTTTGGTGATCTTGTTTTACATAGAAGTTCATTACATTCTGAATGGGCACCCTTTATAGGGCACACAATTTCATCTTTTCTATAAATTTATTAAATACGTTATCTAGATCGCGCATACTTGACGCGATTTGTACCGGAATACATACATATATATCCTTCGTAATAATGATGAGTGAATCGACTGTACAATAATTTTAATGATACAATTCAAATGAACGCTAAACACAGAATATAAATACATATGGCTAAACGAACAACAACAGGTGAACATGGGGGGCCTACTCTTAGACAGGAATAAATAACAGGGCTGAGAAAAGCGGGCGCAGCCGGGCTCCGTTCGAGCGGTAATCAGTCTTCCACGGCAAAGTTGGATAGCTGCAGGTGCTGCAGGTTGTTCCGGGCCTCAAAGTAGCCCGTATCCGTTGGATTGTCAGGCGTGGGCACAAACGGTGGCTCTGTGTTGCCAATGTTCTCCCAGTCAATGTCGGCAAAGTGCTGCATTTGTTGCACCTCTTTGGCAGCAGGTCGCTCCGCGGGGTCCATGGTCAGCAGGAGCTCCACAGCCTCCATGGCTTCAGCAGATAGCGCCTCATCGCCTTCAGGCCATTCGATGTCTGCAAGTACAAAACTTAATTGAGGTCTTACTTTAAAAAAAAAAACAGGTTAACCCACTTTTGTTCAGAATGTTGTCAAATACTTTTTGAGGCGTCTCATCGTTGAAGGGTGGAATACCGGTCATGAACTCGTAGAAGCACACACCCAGGGCCCACCAATCCACGGCGGGGCCATGGCCTTGCTTCAGCAGTAGCTCTGGAGCCAGATAATCCGGGGTTCCCATGATGCGTTCATTGGAAATACGCGCACCCCTCCTCACAGACTTCGGCGTGCGAAACGGTGTATTAATATTCATATTCTTTGGAGTCTTGGGCAGGTTACCAGCGCCATGGTTGATGGGAGACATTGTGGGGTCGTCGGCCAGCTTAAGGTGGTAGTGCACACCCGACATCTTTTCAACGGCCGCATGCTCCCGTTTCTTATTTTCTATCGACAAAGGCAGTGCGAAGCGAGTAGCCTTCAGTTTTCCCAGCAAGCCCCCATCGCGGCGGGGCAACTTTTGGGACGAGACAGGCGTGGAGAAGACCACATTGGCCACGTTTGCTTCCGGGCACAGCAAATGGTTCATGGGCAGTTCGTCATCGGAGAGGGAACGAACCTTGAGGACTCCCCGGATAGGCGACGAACGAGCCTTTCTTTTCTTCGGCGTGCTGCTGCCAATGTTCAGGATTTCGATCTCCTGGGTGAGACCGGTGTTTTGGCTGCCATTGCCCGAGCTGGAGCCATCGGCATCCAGACTGGACATGTTGTCGGAACGATTGACCAGATTGATCTTTCGTTTCATGCCGCGCAGAAAGTCGGGGCGCTTAAAGTGCTTGGAAAGGTTTCGAAAAGGTGAGTTCATGTGGATCCCACTCATCTCGTTTCCATTGGTCATGTTGTAACTGCGGGAGTAGTCCGAGCAGCTGAAGTCCTCCTTGGACTGACTCAGGTTTTCGGCCTTGTTCTCGATAGAGGAGGCGGTGCTCTCACTATTCAGGTTCAGGTGGCAACTGGAGTTGTCATCCCCCTTGCGGCTTGACACGCCGGAATCCTCCTGACCTTTTAACAAGCGATTGCGCTAGGTTACGGTGATATATATCAGAATTTATGTCATTACGGGATACATGATTAAAATAAAAACATTCAACAAGAAAGGAAAGCTATCTTCGGCGAACCGAAGCTCACATACCCTTGCAGTTGTAAGGCGGTTTCTATTGTTTAGTTTATATGTTAATATATGATAAAGGATGGACATGGATTGAGGCACTCGGTATACATAATGAGGCATTTAATTTTAGAACTACATATATGCTTATTAATAAAGATATAGCCTTTACTGTCATCGGGATCTTTCCTGTGGGGTGGATAGAATCTAAAACATCGTAAGGATAGGATGTCCCTTTCATCAATAGCATCAATTTCAAAGGATACTATCAACCTCTTCTTTCAAACATGAATGTTATGAATTTTCCTAGCCTTCATGCTTAAATCTACTCGAAAGTAGACATACATCACGCCCCCTGCAAGGGTATAACAAGGAGATGGATAAAAGAATTACAAAAGGAGCCGAAGGAGACAAAACACTGACAGGACATGCACATGCCAACGCACCTCGTCGAGGGATCGCCTGCGTACCATGGAGAACTCAAACGAGGGCTCGTTTGCATTCTCCAGCTTCGGAAAATGCTTGCCACCTTTGGTGGCCAAGTTGTTACTGCTGTCCTGCTCGGCCAACTTGCAGCCCTTATTGCGGAAATGAACCATTACTTTGGCACTTAGAGGCAAAGTAACTTACCTGGCAGGGAACTGGATCCAAAGCAAACTCCACGCGTCGCTTGGTGGGAGCAGCCTCCGTAGCCGCGACTCCTGATCCAGCGGACTCCAACGGCGGCGAGCACTTACTCAGGTCGGCTGAATTGCAGGTGTGGAAAGAGCAGGACGAGCTGCTGTCCTGTGGCTACAGGAATCAAAAAATCAATACATAAACTAAGAGATTATTCTTTCTTCTACCCACATTAATATTGGTGGTGCACGTGTGGGTAATGGAATCGTTAACCTCCTCGGCTGAGAAGAAGGGCGATACTCCGGAGATCTTGCTGTCACTCGTCTTTTCCGCCTCATTTAGCGAAGTGTCACCCTCGCTGTCGGACAGCTCCATGATCAGACTATGCTTGTTGATGGCCTGGAGAAGGTGGGAAGTGCCAGTGCCAGTAACCATGGGTGCTCCTCCCATACCGGCCACAATGTGTCCTGGCAGAGCGGAGCCATAGTCTTGCAACTTCTTCTCGGAACCAAAAGACAAGTGCGAGGTGAGCGACAGAAGCTGGCCTGGGGTCCGGGCATTCAAGTTTGGGGAGCAGTTGATTAAGTCGGAGATTTCCAAATCCCTTCGCATATCGATCTTGCTCAGCCCAAAGTCTGTGAGCTTGACATGACCTGTGGCGGACAAGAGCATGTTGTCCGGCTTGATGTCGCGATGGACGATTCCATGCTGGTGGAGATACTGCAGCGCCATTACCATTTCGGCCACATAGAAACGGGCAGTGACCTCGTCGAAATATCCGTACATGGCCAGCAGGGACTTGAGATCTCCCCCGACCATGTACTCCATCACTAGGTAAACGTAGGACAGCGACTGCAGCGAGTAGAACAGGCTCACGCAGAACTGCGAACGGGACAGGGCGAGGGCGTTCCTCTCGGTGATCACCTGGGAGACCATGTTCTTGTTGATCATCTCCGACTTGCGCATCACCTTGATGGCGAACAGCTTGTTGGAGTCATTGTTCTTGTAGCCCAGGAAGACCTTACCGAAGGCTCCTCGGCTGATTGGTTTGATGATGACAAAGTCCTTGATCGTGGGAAGCTGGAGTTTCATAATTTATTAGAAAATTTGTACAAAAATGGAGAGTGGAAAGGGAAGGCCAGTTTATTTAGAAACAAATTCGATACATGAATAAACCCTTTAAGGTAACCAAAAACAGACCACCAGATCAATCCTTTGATCCAAATAACAATCCAGGATTATTTAAAAAATTACTTTAAGAACTACTGTGGTGTTGTACACATTGTCGGAAGGACATATCGCACGTATAGTCTATAAATATCATAAGGGTGTAAAAACCTTTCTCTTCTTAGGTGTATTTATTTATTTTCCTTTTTCGGGAACCCACATTTTTGGCGCCCTCTTGTCATCAAGTAACTGTAAACCTATCACGTGTCCTCTTTCCTTACCTTTGCATTCTGGGAGTGGTTCTCCGGCTTAGTGGTGAGGATATTGATCTTGTCTAGCAACTGCTCACTGTCGATCAGCGAGTGGGTCTTCTTGGGAGTCTTGTAGTCAATTTGGGGATCCGACTGGGAAGTCGCATCAGCGTTTTCCATATCTCCCAGTTTACCGTCTTTTTTGATCGCGCCTTTTACGCGTTTACCAAGTTGAGAGCTGATGGGCTAGTAGGTAGGCCCAAATTAAATTCACGATATTGATTTAGTATTTTTTTATCGTTTATTGCACAATTAAAAATTTTAAAAAGCAATTTGAACCGAGCAGCGCGTCGATATTGGTTCAGTTCGTACGTGTGACCAGGGCTACGAAAACAATGGCGAAGGCACAAAAGAAGGGATGGCCAAATAGGGAAAGTAGTCACGTTTTGTTAAAAATATATATTTATCCGTTTTTAAAATATTTTCATTCTATTAATTTTTCTAAATTTCTCATCCTAGAATATATATTCAGACGGCCAATACAACTCGTGTTTTGTTGGTAATATTCTTTAAAAATCAAAACTATACACATCGAATTTCACTGATCACATTTTTGAATAGTGTGCAGCCCTAGAGTCGCAAGCCAGCCCTGGTTTTATCGATAAATATTTTATCGATCTCCATATGGATATCAAGCGTTATTTTAAAATCCATTGTCAACATCCAAATCCAATCACTAAAATGTAAACATATCGATTAAGGATGTAGTCTCATGTGCCGGCCTACTTTTTAGAGGTTATTTCAAAAAATTTTTTTTGTAATAAAAAATAATGCGATCGTTTCAATTTTCAAATATGTTTTTATAAGCATCATAAACTATTTGAAAATATTTCGTTTAATTTATTCTTGTGTAGTTTAATACACTTTATAGCATGCCAAAGTATGCATATAAAAAAAAAAGATAGGTCCCTGGCGCAGGTGATTTCGACTGCTAGAGTCATCCGAAACAAAAAATTAGAATAGATTATTGTTTTGTAAGCTAATGGCTCTGTCCCGTACTAGAATGAAATATTTTCATCAATAAACAACAAAATGGCGAACTCACAAAACAAAAAATTAAAAAAAATTTAAAAAATTTATCTTAAATTAATGATAAAAAAAAAACTAATCATTAAAAATAAATGATTCTAGTACGGGACAGAGGTGTTACTTTTAAGAACAACATATCCAAATTTCAGCTAGATCGGTACCATAGAATTTTGTGAATCACCTGCGCCGCACACAAAAATGTCGTTTCGAGAAAAACGCGTTTAAAGTTTAGACGCTACCGAGAAACTCATACTTTTCGGTGTAGGCGCGCTCTCGATTCTGGGCTGTATCTCTGTCATTATTTGATATTTTTATTTGAAACTTTAACAGTACATTCATAATAAACAATACTACCAAAATATAAAAAAAAAAAAAAAATTGATTTTTTCAACCTCACACATGAGACTACATCCTTAAGAGACTTCAAATTTTTCAAAAATCCATTTTATTTATGAAATACGTATTACATTTTTACAGATCAAAATAGCTTATTGCATATACTGGTGGTTGGAAAAGGACAATCAAAGAAATATTTTTATTCTTAAAAAAACTGCATTAATTATAGTGTAATGGTATAATATAAATGTGTATTTTGTTTTTCGGTTCGATACCCAATTAGGCTGGGTAAACAGGCTTAGATTTGAAGCGATTCTTCGGAAGATGGTTGCTTTGTTAGCCAACAGCCATCCACCGAGAAATCACAGTCGAGATTGGTAAAACTTCAGACCTGGTCAAGTTTTTGTTAAAAAATACAAGACCAGGTCCGACTGATAGAAGTCGTCACATCTCCTTACTATGTAATTTTACGTCCAAAACACAAATTACCATAAAGAGGGAAAACCAGATATGCTACGTAATACTTATGATCTAGGGAAGTGATTATGCTTATATTCTTCTACATAATGGAGCAGCGGGATCGGTTAGTCTCCGTATCCGCCGACTCCACGACCGGTGGAATATTCTCTTCGTTGACGGGAACTTCTTCGTCATTGCCATCAACACCTTTCTCGGCGGGGATTTCTTTTACGGGCGAACCACCTTTCTTCGGCGTTTCCACACCGGCCTCCTGGCCCACAGACAGATCTTTGACAACTTCCTGGCCTTTCTCCTCCGCTCCTTCTGGCAAACTGACCGAAGATGTGTTTAGCTTGGCCTCCTCCTCGATCACAATGCCCGACACGTTTTGTACCTCGCCACCATCATCGGCAAACGGAGCCTGATCCAGACACAGACGCGTCGGATTGCTGATGGTCGTCTTGGAGAAGCGCGCACGTAGCAGGCTAAATGGCGACGGCAGATTCAAATGGAAAATGTCGAAACGGGCTCGCTTCGGCGGCGACATTTCTACATCCTGGGCCAGATCATTGGTCGACTGAGATCCAGAAAGCACCGGAGGAGTACGGTCACGCTTGCGTCCGGATCGAAAGATGGAGAACGAAAACGACGAGCTGTTGGGGATTTCAGATCCCACGGTGGCGTTCATACTGGCATTGGTGCAGTTCGAGGTGTCCAGATCGCTGGGAGCGCACCTGTAGCTGCCCACCTTCGAGGGCGTCAAAGTGTTGAGTCCTCGTATACTGCGCCGGCCACTTATCTGGGCGAAAGTGCGTGGCGGAGCCGTGACGGGTGAACTGGAGGCCTGGGCAGCCAGTTCCACCTCAGTGCTCTGCTTGCTGCCGCTTCGGAAACCAAAGATACTACGTCCCGGTGTGGAGGTGGCCGCTGGCTGGGCATCCAGGTTACTGCGGACGCTGCGTATGGGAGATGCATCCACTGTTAGCGGCTCCATTTCCACATCCTCGGGTTGTGCTGGCGGAGATGGTTCCGCAACTTTAGTGGGAGTCACATCTACTGATTTCTTTTGAGCCGGCGAAACGGAAGGCTGCTTGGCTACTGGGGACGTCTGTTGGCTGCCCGACTTGCGAGTGGATTTGCGCTCCTTGGTGGGCGTACTGGGCTCCGGAGCCTTCTCCGCCTCCTGTGGTTCATCATCCAGAATAATGACTACATCTGCTTTATCTTCTGGTTTGGGAACCTCAGAAGCGATAGCTTCCTTTTTGGATTCCTCCGCAGTTTCATTCTTCTCTGCTGGCCCTTGCTTCTCGGTCACCACTTCCTTCTCCACTTTGTCAGAGGCCTTATCTTTAGGCTTTGACTCCTTCTGGTCCTTGCCATTCTGCGGGGGCTTCTCCTTGCCGTTGGTGGACTTGCTGACGCCGTTTTGGCTCTTCTTATCCTCATCCTTGGAGGCACTAGAAGACGCCGAACTGCTTGACGATGAACGCGTGTGATTGTGAGGCTTTTTCACAGCTCCCAACGGGGCGGTGGCATTTACTTTTTGGTTGCCACCATTCTGGGGGCTGTTGGAGCGGCCATTAGTGCCGGATTGTATGCGGGAAACTGCAGAGCCACCGCTGAGCGATAGGGGTAGGCGACGACCGGGGCCACTGGGACCTGCACCAGCTCCCCCTCCTCCTGATCCACCGCCTCCAGCACTGTTCGGTTGCGCCATTTTGCTCAACATTGGTTATTCTTGGCCGTGTTGCACGATCTCTGCAAGGGATCCAAACAAAGGGTAGATGGGTTTCATTAGTTGACTGAAGTGCATCGAAATCGAAATGAAAACTAAACAAGTACGAGAATGCTGCGGTTTGTTTACACCACATTCCTCTCGAGAACCGGCTCAAGTGCCTGTCCGCCCCAGCCCACTTACCACAGTTCTGCTGCTTTATTATGAGAATTTTTAATCACAGTAGAGTGGCTGTTTTTCCAATCTCTTTGGTGCTAATCTCTGGGTGACGCTTTGCGTTTATCTCTTTTTTTTATCCCAACACGTCTAGACTCTTTCGTGTCTGAAGATTGACTTGATGTGATGAGTGGTCGGCGATGGCTTAAGTAGCGATTCGCAGGATCAGGTCAAAGCGCAGGTACTGCATAACTGCAGGTACCTGGCTCTACAGCTGCCATTTATGACATCCATCTGGACGCCCAGATTAGTACGCCATAATTACCAGGAAAGACCAATCGCGAAGCGACATATGCTAATGATCGCTGCCAATTTTCCCGGCCAATACCTGAGTAAAATCCCTTTTCCCTTGGGGTGGCATTTCCACTCCTTCCCTCCTCACTGACCTGGCCCAACACCGTATATACTTTTCGGTTCTACTTGACTGGTTTCGCTCCCCCAAAATATTGTTAGCTGGCTTCCGTTCTATTAAATGCATTCGAAGCAAAATGAGACATAAACCCTACAAACACCGGCCAGCACGCGAGGCGGCCACGGGCGTTGTGTATATTTCTCTACTTGTTGGCTTGCTTTGCAAGCAAAATAATTCGATGGGGAAAAATACAGAAACCTAGAAAAGGCGAAAAACAGAGACCGAGAAGTGGAATAAAATGCAAGACAATTTTCTTTTCCTAGGCCGACCTACACTAAGCAGACAGCTCGATGCCATTTAAATGGGAAATTCTCAATGACAAAAACCAGGATCATGGAATACCCTGAAACTGCATATTTTTACTCAAAATATTATATTATTAGAAGATTAACCGTTTTTCAGACTTGCAACCAAACATATCTTTATTTTATTCTATATTTTTCGTAAAATTAAACACACCCCGTGGAAGGGTACCCAAACGGGTTGCACCCAAGTGCATTTTCTGTGGGAAAGCAAAGGCAGGGGACGCCGTTTAGAAAGAAATAGCATCGAGCGGCTCGGTGACTTTGGTTTTCTTTTTTAGAAAGTGGAAATGCGAATGCGAAAATTGCGGCCAGCGCACGATGCTGTGCCCAGCAGCGAAAAATAATGAAATGCAATTGCAACTGCAACTGAAATATCACAGCGGCGAGATATGAGTCTGTGTTGGGGGAATGCAGGGACGTTAGTGTGTGTAGGCAGTGGAGCGCATTTATGCGCCAAGCCCTCGCGATAGGGGAATAATTATTATAATGCTATGCTCCTCGCTTTTGTTTTGACATTCGTTCGCCAGAGTTGATTAAACTCGAATCCGAAGCATAAAAGCCCCTTTGTGTGCTTGAGCAGTTAATGGAGGTTCTCTTGCCCATCCCGCAGTTAATCAATTTAAACCAGTTGCGATCTGATCAGCAAAAAGCATAAACACCAGATAGCCCTTCCTCCTTCTCGCAATAAAAAACAGCAAAACATTGAATCGCAAGAAAGCAAGCCGTCTGGATTTCAGTTCGTCTGCTTGTGTGTGTGTGCGTGTGTGAGAAAAGGCGGCTCACAGTGCGCGCCAAAATATTGGTCTCGGCGCATGTAGTTCGAATTGAACAGCTTTCTTTATTTTTAAAATTAGAGAAACTTAAATGTCAATGTCTACAGGGGCGCTTAATCCTTTAACTTAACCTAATTCAATGAAAAAAACACTCCGCTTGATATATCAGCCTTCAGGCTTGTCCTTTGTGCTTTGCCACCACTGTACCAGACAATTGTCGGAGGCTCAATATTTAAAAATGGCGGCGCGGGTGCTGCAGCAGCAACAATTCGAGATATGAGTTTTTAGGAAAATGAAATTATATCCGCGTGTTTTATAGCAACTAGGCAGCTGCAAGCCCTTCGCAAGGTCATAAAACTCGATCAGTACGTCTATACTTTTAACACATTTCGCGATTTAAAAATCGGCCGGTTTAGTTTGTACGCGCAATCTTTTTATGTACACCAAGCTTGCAATCCTACCGCAACAAAGGACTCGTAAATACCTCGCTCACTTTATCTCCCCAATTGGGCCCCCAGTCTGTTATTAGTTAACACAAACCTTTTATTTTGGCGTCGGCGACAGTTTAATACACGGTAATTGATGCGCTCCGAGAAATTGAGTTGAATTGCAACTGACGCCGACCGATATAAAATACAAACAACGCGCTGAAAAATGGCTGTATGCTTGATAGAGCTGGAAGACCATCGACGATAGTATCGATGGTGCCTTAGCTGCGATGAGCAGCGACCATCGATAGCTCCATGGAGTTTGTAGCTGGGAATTCTTTGTAAATAAATATGTATATAAAAAGAAAATTTTCAAATCTTTTTAGATATTTTAAAAAAAGAGATAATGTTTTTAAATTAGAAAGTTAAAATTTCGCTAACACATATTTTAAATAGGTATATTTCTGTCAATACTATCGCATACATAAATTGTTGAGACCACCACCAACGAATTGGCGCCAAAATTTAGTGTTGCTAAGCTCCAATTTAGTTTATCAATTTGCTATCCCCAGCGATGTCTGACGATATTTTACATATATTATATACATATGTTGATTCTTCATTACTTTTCTGTTAACCATTTCGCTTTTATAAGATACACTTGCGTATTTTTAATATAAGTTAGTCATCCATCTATCTATTATCTATTCTACGTCAAATATCTACTTCTTACTCTCCATTTCTAGTTCATAATTATCTATCTGTTTTTTATTATAATTACAGTTCATTTTTAAGAAGTAAAATCTACGATATTTAATATTTTACTTGGGCTCTATCGATAGTAGACAGCCAGCCTCTCTTTGACAACCCTAGACAACAACCCTACGCCTAAATAAACTTTAAATCGGCAAAATCAATGAAATAACTGAAACACCTTGGTGAGTACCTTTCAAAAGATCGATTTGTAGTCGTCTCGACTCCGGGGCCTCGCAGATTCCACTCCAAGAGGCTTACTTAATTGAATTTTCCACAAAACATGACGCATCTGCGGCGGTTCCATGACTACGCCTTTCCATTTGTACCGGAACCACACACACATACGGCGCATTAACCCACACCGTCTTACATTGGACCGAATCGTACCACACGCAGAGTGCGAACGGAGAAGACGGAAAAACTAAGAGCGACACTGGAGAAGAAAAACCAATCACAACCCAGTAGTAGCAGCACCAGCAGACATGGCCAATCTCCTCGAGAATCAACTCTTTACGGCGGCCAAGACCATTGAGCAGCAGCTGGACCAGCAACTTGATCGCCTGGATAACTTGGACTCCGATGATTTGAAGGTCTTGCGTGAGCAGCGCCTTCGCGAAATGAAGGAGCTGAACAACAAGAAGCAGGAGTGGCTCAGAAACGTAAGAAGCAGTTTCCAATAGGAATCTTTTCAACCTTAAATTTCATCAAATTTCAACCTTAAATTAAATAAAGTTTCATTTTCCAGGGGCATGGCACCTACTCTGAATTGGCCGACGAGAAGGAATTCTTCGAGATGTCGAAAAAATCACCAAACATTGTGTGTCACTTTTATCGCGACAGCACTGAGCGCTGTAAGATTGTGGATATGCATTTGAAAATCCTGGCTGCCAAGCACGTGGAGGCCAAGTTTTGCAAGGTTAATGCGGAAAAAACGCCATTCTTGACCCAACGACTTCGCATCAAGGTAATACCCACCATTGCCTTGGTAAAGGATAGCAAGACGAAGGACTTTATTGTGGGCTTCACTGATCTGGGTAACTGCGACGACTTCTCCACGGAAATGCTGGAGTGGCGCATCGCCCACTCGGGAGCTATTGAGTACAAGGGAGATCTAATGCAGCCACCGGATGTGAAACGCAAGCCGTTCATAAATCGCCCACAGAAGACAATACGCGGCGGCTACGATTCAGACGACTCAGACATCGACCTGGATGACTAACTACGGGCAGCTGGTCCCACGCTCTCAATGATTCCCCTAGCCCCATACTCCTACACTCGAGACACTCAAAAGAGGTGATGGAGAGCACGAAAAAGCAGAGACACACACACAAATCAAAACCTAGCACATGGATCTAAACCAATTAGGCGTACTTTAGCGATATTTATTTAATTATACGATATACGATTCCGATCAGTATCTGCTACGGTTCAACATCCCCAAAACCCCCTCCCTACATAGAATGTAAGTGGCTTATTCGGTTGCCTTTTCCCCACGATTATGTGCTTTAATCTATCAGTTCAATCAGCTGCCTCGAAGGCTGAGCCACCCTAGCGAGCTTAAGCGTACTCAAAATTTGATCTTACGGTATGGAACTCCATGCAATACCTTCTGTAATTCCAAATCCACAATGCACCCACACCTGAAGCACATATATATGTATGTTTAGTTGAAGATAGTTTTACGGCCTGCGTGTAAAACAAAAAGTCATACACACACAACACAAAAGACAAGAAACAAGACATCTGGCATATATATTTTTTGAACGGCTAAAACAAGGTGTATTGCATTTCCTACTGTAGAGGTAACTAACACATATGTACAAGTTTTTATATTTATTTTTGTAACTCTACAAAGCATACAAATGAAATCAACTATTAAATTGCATGTTCAAAACAATACGCTAATTGTGTCTCTTGTTAATGAGCCAGATGGGAAGTGAATGTTTGGAAAACGGACACATAGTTCATACAAAGTGTGCCAATATCGATCAATTATAACGTTGCCATGGATATCGTGGCCTTTAGTTTAGTTTTCAATATGAAAAGATGTCTCTTAATTATATTTACGTATATGTTTCATATGAATATCTACCACCACTTATCGGTGGTCCGATAAGTACTTAGCCTCCATAAGAAAAACGAAAATTTTGGAAAAGTGGCGATTTATTTCTCAACGTAATCTCCTTTTAGCTCGATACACTTGACCCAGCCATGCTCCAACTTCTTTAAACCGTCTGAAAAATAAGTTTTCTCGAGTTCTACAAAATAGGCCTCTGTGGCGGCGACGACCTCCTTATTCGACGCAAATTTCTGTCCAGCGAGTGACTTTTTCAAGTTGGGAAACAAAAAGAAGTCATACGGGACCAAATCTGGAGAATATGGTGGATTGGGTAGCAGTTCGTAGCCCAATTCGACCAATTTGGCCGTGGCGAGGGCGGAAGTGTGAGCCGATGCGCTGTCATGATGGAAGAGCACTTTTTTCTTCGCCAAATGGGGCCGAATTTTCTGAAATTCGGCGGCGAATCGGCCCAATAATTCGGCATAGTACAGCCCTGTGATCGTTTTGCCCTTCTCCAGGTATTCGATGTAGATCACCCCTTGTGAATCCCAAAAAACTGTGGCCATCACCTTTCCGCCCGATGGGATAGTCTTTGCCTTCTTCGGAGCAGGTTCGCCGGGTGAAGTGCACTGTTTCGACTGTTTCTTGGTCTCTGGGGTGCACCAGTGGATCCATGTTTCGCCGACGGTCACGAAACGACGCAGAAACTTCTTCGGATTGCGCTTAAACAGCGACAAACACTGCTCTGAAGTGGTCTCACGGTTGCGTTTGTTGTCCGGAGAGAGTAAACGCGGCACCCATCGCGCCAACAGCTTTCTCATGCCCAAAACTTCGTGCAGGATATGACCCACGTGTTCTTTTGAGATGCCTACTCTCTCAGCTATCTCGCGCACCTTCCATCGACTGTCTGCCAATACGAGATCGTGGATTTTTGTCACGTTATCCTCCGTGGCAGCCGTTTTCGGGGCATCTGGACGTGGCTCATCAAAAACCGACCACGTTGAAACTCGTTGAACCAATTTTTGACAGTCGCCATCGATGGAGAAGAGTCACCGTACACAGCATCCAAGCTCTTTTTGATTTCGCTGCGCGATTTCCCTTCCAAAAACAAAAATCGAATCACAGACCGATATTGCTCTTTCTCCATTTTTCTAAAATCCGCGGACCGATTCCACACGTAGTCAAAATAAAAGTCAGAATCGGCTAAAATTTCGACAGTCGGGAATGTAGTACACACTAGCAAGTACTAAGTAAGTAAGGCTAAGTACTTATCGGACTGCAGATTTTTTATTATACCACCCTTGCAAAGGGTACATATATTAATTTTGGTCAAAAGTGCGCAACGGATGAAGATGACATCTCCGACCTTATGTATACGTACTATTCGATATATTCTTCACCAGGATCACCTCCTGAGTTGATATCACAGCCTGCTCACACATTTTTTATTTCTTAGCACTCAGTATATAAATTCGGAACGGCCGGGATTGGCCGTCTATATCCTTTAGCTGCCATAAACCTGTTTAATCGCAAATGGAATTTGGTATTTGTTAAAAATACCAACTTTGGTATTTTGGAAAATATTGGGATTGGGATTGGGATTTTTCTTCTAATTTTGAATTCTAATAAATGGGCTTTTTTATAAAATTCTTCAAAGGATCGGCCCAATATATCCGGTTGAGATTTATTCGTTTCCGCCGATAGTTAGCGTTCCCTTCTTGTTTAATTTTGTTTTTAAGTTTTATTTATTAAAATTTTTAAGATTAAAAAAAATAAATAAATAAAAAATAGACACTTGAAAATTAACTTGAAATTATTTCACTTATAAATATAAGAAATAATGAAAATTAAAAACTTTAGAAAGGTAATGGATGACCAGCCAATAGTAGAGACAAAAGGTTGTCATAAAATAAAAACTAAAACATTCTAAGAAACCATTTTATTTATTTTGGTTTTTAAAATTATACATTTTCAGAAAGAGACCTCGTTTCTGCATCTTTTGGAAAAATAAACTTTGAAACTCATATGATCAGGTAAGTATTCGGAAAACAGCTGTTAAAGGATCATTAGGTGAAAATACTCCATCTTTAAACAGCTGCTTTCCGAAGGGTTGGCATCCCCTAACGGAGGATCGATAAGGGCGAAAAGAGACGCCATCCGATGCCATATTTACCTGACGCCGTAATCCCGGGTAACATACTTAGCTTGATCGCCATAAAATCGAAATCAGGCAGGCGACAAAATATTTCTAGGAACTTTACCTGCCAGATGAATAAAAGCCGCCCCCCAAAATCAGCTCAGCATCATTGGTTTTCCAGTTCCCAACGAGGAAAGTTCGCGAAAATGGTTCTGGCTGCCGAAGTGAGAAATATTGTAAAGGCTCTAAAGGGCTCGAACAGCTGCGAGGAGATCGCCCAGATACTTGAGTGCGACGTGGAGAGCGTGGTGAGTTGCATCCGAGAGTGTGAGCTGCTGGAGGGTAAAACAGCCACCCTGCGTCTGCCCCAGAAACCCAAGACCCCAGTCCAGCCTCAGGCGCCACTTCGGGAGGAGGACACAAATCGCGAGGCCGCAAAGCGAGAAGTGGGCAGGCCAAAGGTTTTGGAAAACCGCCAACTGGTTGAGCAAATACTAGCCCGTCACCCAAACTGCACATCCGTTGATGTGCAGAAGATACTGATCAGACAGTATGGCATAGAAGTAAGCCGAAGGACATTGCAGCGGCGCATCAGCGAGATTCGATCCAAGCTAATCCGGGACGGAAATAGAGAAGTCACAACCCCGGCAGAAGAGGAGAAAACAACGACTTCGCTCAGTATGGAATCAAAGCGAAGGAGGGTGGCCTGGGCGAAGGCCCATCAGGATTGGACAGTGCGCGACTGGCGTAACATTTTTAATATGGACGACCTCAAGTTTGTGGAGGGATCACCGCCAAAGGAGATTTTTCTGGACACCCTAGTCGGCCCGGAGGGCACTGACTGCAGCGACCTCAATCTTCTGGAGCAACTGATGGCCATCATCCAGCCAAGGATTCAGAACCAGGCTCCGAAAAACGTCTACGAGTTTAAATCAGTTTTATACGATGTCTGGCACAGTGACCACGAGATGGTGGACAAGATCGAAATGCTGTACGAATCCATGGCGTGGCGAGTGACGGCGGTGATCCATAGTGGTGGAGACCTGACCGAATTCTGCTAGCCTGGCTAATGATTTTACAGTTTTTGAATGTCTAATTAAAAATTAAAACATTTAAATTCTTTGTTTTAAACTTTTGTAATGCGGATGCCAATTATAAATATTATGATAGCTAAATTTAAGCTTCTGTTTATTGCCAGAATTTCTAAAGTTATAATAAAAATTTAATAAAAAAATTATATTTTATTTACTGACATTTGCCAACTCAGGGAAGTCTTTAAAAAATTTTTAGAGTTAAAAAAAATGTATATCTTCGTAATTTTGTAGTTCAGATTAAAAAAAACATCTCCAAAAGTACAAAAAATTCTTTCCCTTTTTTTAATCTCAAGGTCTAACCAGCCTTTTTGAAATTAAAATTATTACCATTCCTTAGAAAAACGACATTTATTGTGATTTAGAATTCACCCTCGTTTTATTTTTCAAATTTCCTTTTTTTCTACCTCAACCTTAGAAATGCTTATTTTTGGGCAAAAAATAAATGATTTTCATGCTAACTTTGTATATTTCTAAAATGTGAGTACAAAATTTTAAGAAAATGGCTACTAAATACATATTATATCGCTAGAAAACATCCTAATCAGTATGGTAGGAGTATCCATAAATCCTCGTATAGTTCTTAAATTTTATGTAACCGAATTTTGAAAATAAACAAAGATATTGCTCTCTGTTAACATCTTAACATTTATCGGGTACCTACTGTAAAAAAAACTGTTAGATTTTAAACTGTCGAATGTGCAGCCCTGGAAAAAGCGACAAACCAGGGCTGCACTATCCGCTCCCATCAGCTGACGCCGCGCTTGAAAATCCTCCCCAAACCCAACAACAACAACAACAACAACAACAACCACGTCATGAAAATAATACTCGCCGAAGCAGGTGGGCCACGCCGGGGTGGGTGGTGGATGAGCTCATACGAAAGGGAAAAGAAACAAGTTTAGCTTTTTGGAAACGTAGCGACGGCAGCAGCCTCATTTGAACGCCAAACGCCATCGACGCCGGACCGTTGGAGCGAGAGAGCTTACATAGAAGAACGCGGACAGTGTGACAGAATCCCCACCATTGTGTGTGCGTGTGCGAGAACTACGATAGTGCCCTACCCGTATTATGAGAAATTTTCGTACAGCTCTTTCCTCTTACTAATTGGCAAAACCCGAAACCGAAAAACTTCTGTTACGTGGCCGCAGCGAGTGCATAAAATTTTTTCAACGCTAGTCAGCTAAGCTTCTCAAAAGACGCGTCTAATCGCCTCACTCACACTCGCGCCCCAGCCAGAAGCGACCGTTTCGATTTATTCGGTTTTTGTGTTTGGAAAACAAAACATCCAAAAGGAAAACAAAATCGTGGGGCGACCAAGAGAGGCCCAACTCTGCAGCGGGTAACAACAAAATCAATAATTGGCCCTGCGTCCGGTCCTTGAGTCTGTGTGAGTGTGTGTGCCTGAGTGTGCGTGGGCAACACTGTGAGAACAACTGGAGCAATGCCTTGCTGATTGATAGAAAAAATAGACAAACGGCAGGCGAATAGCAACAACAGAAACCAGAAAATCGCAAATTGAATTAAGGCCGAGAAAGATCCGCCATGCAGTCGGTACAATCGCCCGGTACACCTGTGAACAGTGCCCCGGCCAGTGCAGCAGCGGCTCCGCCGCCCACCGCCTCCCTCCCGGTCATTCCGTTCTCGTCCGGGGCCGCTCCAGCTGGAACTGGTGCCGCCAGCAGCACTCCGATTAGAATCAACAGCGCCAAGCATGCGGGGGGCGGTGCTGGGGACTCACTGGCGCCCTCTGCCGCCCATTCGCACTCGATGCCGGGAACCCCCCAGCAGTCCAGCAGCGTGCCCACCGGCAGCCAGCTGCCCCTCCCCCTGCCCACCGGCGGCGGAGGCTCGGTGACCCCGACGGCCCTGTCCATGGGCGCCTCCAACCAGTCGCTCGGCGTCAGCGTGGGAGCAGCCAGCAGTGTCAGCGGGATTAGCATCACGCCGCCCAACAGCGCCGGTCTGCGCCAGTCGACAGGTGAGTCCCGTCCGCCCCTGGCTTCTATATCGCTTTTCGATGTCGTTTTGCGTTCCATTTCTCGTGTTCTCTCGCTCGTCAATGTCATTCACACACACCTTCGAGTCTGTATCGCATTCAGTTGCCGATTCGATCGCTCGCTTCTGAATTAAATTCAAACGATTACCACTATCACACGCACAACTGCGGTCGAAAAAATGGCACAAAAAGGCGCGAGCGCAGATTGCAGTAACTTCCTTATCTGCACCGTGGATTGAGTTACTCTTGTTTTCATCCTGACTCACCCAAGATGGGCTGTACATTATTCCCCAACGTTCGTTCTGCACTCTGAATGTTTTGCCATAAATATTATTTTTATCGTACCGTTTAATTTATCTAGAAGTGTAGCTGTAAAGTTTTATTAGACCCTTATCACCCTTTATTTCGATGTATTTTTAGAATGGTTCATAATTGTTTTATGGGTTTTATGGCTATATAGTGTATATAATAAATATAATAAATGTGTTGCTCTTATTTTGACCGCATATGTAAATCAATATCGTTCTACGTTTGATTTTAATTCCAACTTCCGTATTCTGTGTTCCGCATATGGTGTGTGTTTTGATTACACTGCTCGTCTCTCATTTCAAAATCCAGCTCATCATCTGCCGAGCCGCCGCCCCCCAAACTTCCGTCCCGCCGCCTATGGGGGAACCGCCATAGGCTGTCGCCTAACACTCGGCTTTTGTTCGGCGTTTAGCGCGCTTCCGCTCTGCGGGTCCATTCATCCGTGCGAGATGCCGATGCTCCCTCCCCGCGGATGGTGTTAATTAATTTACCCACCACTTTTTGACTTTTAGCCCGACTGGTTGGGTTGCCAGGCCACGTATAGATACATAGCCGGGGGTTAGTACAGCCTTTGTGGCCCATTTCCATGACAATCGGACAATCCTCCACTTTTCATCCTAATGGAGCAATCAGTAGTGATGTATGCAGATTATCCAAGTAATTGAGTTAGTCCCCAGTCAAGATCGTCTAAATCCAGCTTACTAATCCAGATGACATAACTTTATATATAATTATTCTGTTGATTTTCTTGGAAAGCGATGAGATCAGAGTCCAGCTGCTTTTATTGACAGTATTGTTTGGTGTTTGTTTGTTTTAAGTTTACAGATTCAAGCAGGTTTATGATTTGTTTCTAGTTTTCTGTTTAGAACACATGCTATATTGATTCCCAGCCTTGAATGATAATGAAACTAGTTGCTAAACATTTAGATATTGAAATACTGTAGGCCTTCAAGTCCATTAGCCAATTATCGATTTGCATTCAAAATACAGCCGTTCGACGGCGTAAATATTCCTCGATAAATAAATTAGCTCCATTATAATTGAAAAGGACAGCTGTCCGGCAGTTGCTGAATTTTCAGGCCTCCAGGTGCCTTTTCCCTCCGCTTTCCATGCGCTTTATCGATTTGGAAACTTATCCGACTTTTGCTTTTTATTGGCCTGGCATGTGGGCTGGGCGGTCGGGCGGTCGGGCGGCCAGGTAACGAAAGCGACCAGGCCAGTGGGATTTTGCACACGCACCATTGCCCCGTTGCCCCGCTGTCTTTATTGTTTTCTTTATGGCGTGCAACTGTCATTAAAATTATTATTCGCATGCTGTATTACTTTATAGCCCAGATTTCAGTCGTTAATAGAGGTGACCTTCAATGCTTTTCAGTTTAAAGGAACTTTTTAAATTTAATTTTTATTTTAAAAATATTTTCAAAAATAACTCATCCGGCACGAAGTGCAGTCTGAAGTTCATTAAAGCGACCTTGCTCAGAATATTTTATTGCAATGTATTTAATGAGTTCTTAACCCCAAAAAGAGCGTGATATTGAGGTCCATCCTATTCTTCAACGAGCGGTATATTGTCGCAATTAGCTGACACAGCATTCCCACTCCTACTCACTACTTTCTACCCGAATACGACTTTATAATTGCCATTGTAGTCGCCTCGTCTTTGCTGTTTATTTTTGTGGCCCCCGGCCCCCTCAGTGGGTGTGGGCGGGCAGTGGCCCTGTCTTTGAGCGGTAAACTGCATGTCGTAAACGTTCGGGAAATCGGAAAAGCGCACACCTGCCACCTGCCACCTGCGCCTGCCAGTGCGGCATATGGAAAAGTATTCGCCGAAAGGGAAATTGCGTACAAAATAAATACGGAAAATCGATGCATAACTGTGATGTGTTTATATTCCGGGCTACTCTATACATTGGGAAAAACAGTTTCTTGAAATCGAAATATAAAGAATGGATGGACTAAATAAAGATTAAATTAAATAGGTTATATTTGGATTTAAATAACTATTAGTTATGCTCTAAGCACACCATAACTGATGGAATACAATGTAGTAGCAATGTTATTTAATGGTATTGTGGATAACCGAATATTTTTCTGTTTGAAACCAAAACGATATCACATGTGCTACCCAAAAACTAAGAAAGACTTTCTTAAAAAGAGTTTCAGTAGCCATAGTGACCCTAAACTTGCCACAAAAATAGCTCTTCCATTAAAAGCCAATCTTCAGCAAACCACGAGTTTCTACGAATGAATATAATAAAAGAAACTCTTCCAAACAAAGAAACAAGTTTTTGGAAAAGAGTATAGTATATCCCTTATAGTAGTATACTATACTTATATCATAGCATTAGTATTGGTATTCAAATAACTAGCGTCTTAAATTTTAATTGCAAGACCCTTATTATTTTATTGAATAACTTTTTTTTTATTACAATGATTACATTTTTTTTGCGGTCTTTCATAATTTTGGAATTGGGTTGTGCATCACAATTAGTGCATTCCTGCATTCATCATAAAGCTTAGAGGCCGAGTCGACCTAAAGGCGCTCGAGAAACGATTTATTATTATATATTAAGCTATTTTTTATTTATTAAGCTAAGAGGAGTTAGTAAGAAAATTTAAATTACTAAATTTTAAATTTGAAGGACCGGAAAGAGATGTTATAGAGTGGAGACCATTGTAATCCGAACATAAGACCCTAAAAGGGCCGTGCTGTGGATATGTCGATTTACAATGGCTAAGGAATAGAGGACTAAAGTTTCTAGTCCTTCTACTTCAAATCCTAGCTATTAACAGAATTGTAATATAGTTTTAAAAATATTCATATGATATAAGGGTATTTGTCCTTTTTTAATCAAAAAGAGAAATGTTTTTTACTTAAAAAGACCAGTTTTATAAACTATTTTGCACTTACATATATTTAGCTAAAAAATCAATATAAAAAATGTTACTTTTGTGTTTCTGGAGCAAAAGATTCAGTTAAAAGGTTCACTATTATTTTTTCCATCACTGTATTATAGTTTCTTTTTATCTAAATTATGTTTTTTAAATTATTACTTATAAATTTAATTATCGAACTAAATATAAATGAGATTATGTTAGACTTCCAATAAAAATAAATTTAAAAATATAATTTATAAACTCCGCAAAATAGCTGGAAAAGTGCATGCCCATGTCCACCTGGCCAGGCATTATTTTTGCGCAGTTCTCTTGTTTTTGAAGATGGATAGCGAGTAGTGGGGGCAGGAGGTCAGTTGGAGGACCTTCGTCCTCTTCTTCACGCCCACCTCGCAGCGCGCCGAGTTCTATTTTTGTTTTGGCGGAAAATTGTGAGCCCCCACTCCAAAAGGTCAAAAGTGAGATGGGCTGGCAGATGCAGCGGGCTTACTGCTCTTCGCACCACCGGGAATCTGCCGGCTAACGGGATTTACATCCGAATTTGCATACCCAACGAGTCCATGATTGGGAGCCATACCTCTTGCCGAGGTGTGTGTGAGACTGTGAGTGTATGTGTGCTTCGATGAATATTTTAAAGCATGCTTTTGGGCAAATTACTCGGCAATAAATAAACCATGCGAGAGGAAGGAGCAAAATGGCAAACAGGATGTGGTCGAGTGGTATTTTGTGTTGTCCACTAATATTGATATCCCGAGTGGAGTTTCCACATCGATGTGTGTGACCCATTCGGACTATGAGCCGCAGGCACAACATTACACACACGTTCCAGCCCCAATGGTTGGCCCACAAACTAGTAATTGGATTACGTAAAAAGAAGCAACAAAATATGGTCGGGCTTTTTGGCAGGGAGGGGTGCCAGCGGCCATTTGGAGCGGCGCCATTATAGCGGCCAAAAGTGACGTCATGTTGGCCGGGCCCAGTGGGGGAACTCATTGCAGTCGCGCTGAGTTGCAACTTGCAGTGTCTTGGCTGACATCCTTTGGCCGGAGACTTACTGTCTTGCCACACGCGAAGGCTCTAACATGGTTCTTGCTCACTGAGAAAAGTTTTAAATAATAACAGATAGATATTTAAGACTTTACTTAATCTTAATAGTTGGCCTTATTTCTCCACGTGCCTGGCCTGAACTTTGAACTATTCGAGAGCTAGGAAGGCGTGTTCTAATTGCTGGAATTGATTGGCTGCCAGGCGTTGGCGCTTTATTTAAAATCAATCAGTGCCATGGTATTGTGTGGGCCATCTTATCGTCATCCGTATCTGCATCGCCATCGCCATTCCCATCGCCATATCCAGCAGCAATCTTAATTACCAGCCAGCCAGTCAGTCTCTTGGGCGCCTCCTTGGCGCTCCTCCAGGCTCGGCCGAGCTCCTTCGTGGCGCTCCCATGTCCGATAGCAGACAATTGATGAGTCCATGATGAGGCCATAATTAAGTTCGTAATGGCAGTGGCTGTGCTGCGAGGCGTCGGCCCAAGGCTTCGTTACGCCTGATTGGATCAAGTGGCCAAAGGCTCAGTGCGTTCAAGGATGTTCCACTCCCAACTAGGCACTTGAGGGCTCAGTTGATTGAGTAACTAGCTCTCACTATTTCGAATGGTTAATGGGTTTTATGTGTTTTCAGATCTTAAATTCTTTTTAAGTGTGTTGGTTTTTTTATTTTCTCTCTGTGTAGTTTCTTTATGTTTCCTCGTGTGCGTGTCACCCTCCCCAAGTACCCAAGTACCTAAGTAGTAGTCTTTGGTTTTGTCAACTTTTCAGTGTCTAAGTGTCGTGCGTATGTGCCTAAAGCTGTCCAGTGCCAGTGTCCTTAGATCTATAAACCTATAATCCTATATAACATATATTATCTATATACATATTGCTCGCTTTCTCTTTCTCCCCCTATATATACATGTGTGTGCCGCTAACCGCTCCTCAGTATTCGATTTCAAATTCAAACGGCGACCCTCGCTGAAAGTGCTCATGACCAAGCTCCCCTCCACGGACAGTCTGAGCAACAGTCCGGCGCCATCATCGCCAGGTGAAGTTTTAACCAAAATCACTACAAAATTCCAGCACGGTTAGATACAGTCTTGATCATCCCACATACCATTTATCATTTACAACAAGTAGAATCCTCACATATCATAGAAAAGATAGTTTGTAGTGGTTTTTAAGTTGATTCTTTAGTTGATATTCAGATTATATGAATGATGACAATTTTTACTACCTGTGAGATCACATCCTGTGAGACTAATTGGAGATTAAAATGCATTTCTTGACTTCATAAACATCACCAAGCACCCATCATCTGGTCAGAATCTTTTGATTTTTGCTTTTATTTTCGCGATCGGCACGTTTGGCAGCAGCTCATGGCTATTATCTGAGCCGCAGGCCGAATGCAACATGGCTAAAAGGCGCATTTGCATGCAGTGCTCATATGCCAGCCCCCTGGCCGGCGTTCCCATTCTGGTGTGACGCACTTCGCCTTTTATTTTTGTGTAGAGCTTTTGTGTGGCTCTACTTTCCTGCCATTGTTTTTGGCGCATTATTATCAAACGATTGCGGGGCGCGAGTGTGTTGTTAATAATACCCAGAGTGCCCGCCACTCACAGCTCTGAATGCTAATGCTGATCATATCTTATCACGCCGGTTATGACATTCATTAATATTTTACAGTCAGTTCGCTCTGCACTTTGATTAGGATCCAATTCGACTAATCGGTTTATTGGTGGCAAGTAGAACCGGTACAGGATTTCCCAAGGGGCCTCGGGAAGGACGGCCTGACTCATCCATGCGTCCATATCTGTAGTGCCTTCGATAAGGTGCTCCCTGACATGTTCTGATTTCAGCCATGAGTAATCGCCGAAGTTTAGATATCGCCTTCAAACACCTGGTGTACTTTTGATCCCCCACCTTTCCTCCACTTTTGATCCCCCACCTTTCCTCCACCGCATTTTAATAATCTACAGGTGTACGCCCAGCATAAAGGGGACTTAGTTTGGGGGTTTGAAAGGCTTATCAGGGTGACATAATTGTGATATATTTTGCAGGTGCTGTCATGGATGGCTTTCGCTCAAGGATAGTCCCTGCGAGGGAGTACTAGTTTAGCACTTGATTGGGATAGGTTAGGATGATCTTATCGGGGGAACAAAGCCCCAAGCTTTCCCACCGTTTCTCGAAGATGAGATCATGTAGCAGGGGGACTGGCTAATAACAAGCTCGTAGCTACTAGCTCTCCCTCCACAGTGCGTGCTTGTCTGTTTGGGAGAGCCTAGTTGGCGTTGATATCGTTATCTGAACAGCGAAGCACACTTTGTATCTACGTATCTAGCCAGCGCTCTGCTGGCGTCGGCCGAGGCAGAGACTCGGCTGAGGGCGGCCACATCAGAGATGATCCTCTGCATATACTTCTTGGCTATGAAAGCATTTGTATTCCCATTTAAAAACAAAACAAAAGCCATTATGGCAAAAGCCAGATAATTGTTTGGGCCGCTCAGCTTTAGTATCTGCTGCCGCGCTGCCACTGCCACTGCCACTGCCGCTGTCTCTGCCTCTGGCGCTGCCCCGCTGCTTTTGTCATCTGCCGCTGGCGCTTTTTGTTGTTGGCGAGTGTTGGGCTTTGTGCGCGAGCGTTTCGGCAGGGCAGAGACTCAATATATCTCAATCAGTCGGCGAGCGGCCAGCGGACGAGCGGCAGGCGAGAAATCAACAAACAGAACAGAAGAATTTTCGGCGCATCACGCATACGCCATGTAGTGCCGCCCTGTGGAACCGCGAGCAAAACAAAAGACACAAACGGCGAGAGGAATATGCGAAAGGGGCAGTTGCAGCTCTCTGACTGGCCATGAATCTGCTCCAAAGCAAGTGACAACTCCTAACTCGCCTTTCCGCGAGGAATCGCAATTAATTAATTAACGAGTGTCGCGTGGGTGTGAGTGAGGCTGTGACTGTCGCTGTGTGGGATGTGTGTGATGTGCATATTAAAATATACTCACTCGTTTTTGGGAGACCTTTATTTTTAGCCAAGCAATAAAAATAATTAATAAGAATGTGGAATACACGAGCCGTTCGGCCACTGCAAGTGCGAGGCACTTGACAAAGAGACCCCGGAGCGGAGAGTCTTCCGCCGCGGCGAGTGCCTTGCGAGATAAATTAAAACATATTCGTAAAATAAATAAGACGCCGCCCCTCTGACCCTGGGCACCGTCCGCCCCACCCCTTGGACTACATCGCACCTTGGGGCCTTGCTGGCCGAGTGTGCGTTTCTCTCGCGTGCTCTGTCTGACCCGACCCGGCCATCGCCTTGTTTTAGTTTTCATTTAGTTTTCGCGCTTTTCCCGCATTGATTTGATTTTGTTTCTGGATCGTAAATAGGCGATGGAATAGTCTCCAAAAACAAGCCACTTTGTCGGGGCTAGATCGATTTGGGAACTAAACAAACAAGTAAACAGTCACCATGCCTCGAAATCACACTCGGCAACGACTCTCTTCAAAAGCCTCCTAGAAAAATAATGCAAATAACTATGATTTTCCGTGTTTCAGGAATCGCCAACTGGGCCTCAGACAATCGGGATGGAAATCTGGCAGATAAGGCAAGTAATCCCCAAAGAAAACCTCCGGCCCGAGCCAAAATCTGGGTCACCATGGGCTGATAAGGGCCGTTGTCTAATTTAGTTATAATCGATGTGCTTCGGGCCAGATAAACAGTCGTGAAAATAGTTATAAACATTGGAGGGTCAGACCTCCCGAAACACGCCACGTGCATGTATTTCTGACATAAAAGTGACAAATTTTTCAGCTAAGCAAATTATAAATGCTAATTAGATTAACAATGCGTTTCGAACTTCTCGCCAAAAAAAACTCAAAATTAAAAGCTTCGCCGGGCAATTGTCGGCGGGCATTTGACGTAATCGCAAGTCGAAATTAGAGTCACATCGCTGATATGTACTTCAAGTATTTCAATATTTTTAGCGGCTGCAGAAGACGAAAGGTCCCCTCTTCTTAAGTCTATGGTTTGAAGTATTTTTAATTTGTTTTTGATTTTTCTTTAAATTCCAACAGTCAGCGGCCGAGGCTGCCAAGCTTAATCGGAAGGAGTCCTACAAGGCCCAGAGGAAGAACTACAGACGCGAGAAGAAGCGAGTGGCCAGTGAAATGATGAACTCGCTCCAGGATCCGGCAGTGATCGTACTGGCCGACTGGCTGAAGGTGGGTTGGCATTTAACAACATAATTCAACCTTACTTAAATCTAAAATCTTTGTAGGTGCGAGGCACTCTCAAGTCCTGGACAAAGCTGTGGTGCGTTCTGAAGCCAGGACTGCTGCTCATTTACAAGAGTCAGAAGACTAAGAGCAGCCACTGGGTGGGCACAGTCATGCTCACGTCCTGCCAGGTCATAGAACGCCCCAGCAAGAAGGACGGTTTCTGCTTCAAGCTCTTCCATCCTTTGGAGCAGTCCATTTGGGCACCGCGCGGACCTGACAAGGAGACCATCGGTACTAGACCCCTATCCTAAGACTAAATAAAAATATTGACTATTCCATGTTCTTGCAGGAGCTGTGGTCCAGCCGTTGCCTACGGCTTACCTGATATTCCGGGCCCCCAGTCAAGCGGCTGGCAAGTGCTGGATGGACGCCTTGGAGCTCTCCCTGCGATGTTCTGCCCTCCTGCTGCGCTCGAACAGCAGCACTGGGGCAGCGCCCTCATCCAGCTACGTGGGCGATCCGTTACCGGTCTCCCACGAGACCCAGTGGTCGGAGGCGGACTACGAGAAGCACTTCAACGAACATGGTAAGTGGGCCCAGTTCCTGGCTCTGCCGCCATCTGATGCGGTGGACACCTCTCGCTCCGACACGAGTCTGTCGGCATCTGGTCGGGCTGCGACTCCGCTGCTTCAGCAGCTTTACAGCAGCGCCGTGAGCAACTGGGAGCGCACCAGGCGGCTGCCGCGTTTCGGCCAGCAGTCCCAACAGCGAAAGACTTCGTACAGTGACGCCTCCAGTGTGGAGCACGGCATGGGGACCATGGGAATGGGTCAGCGCAGGCGTCACCACCTCAGTCCCATCAGCAAGTCCATGTCCTTAGGGGCCACACTGTGCAACAGCAGTTCCAGTGACGAGGATGACGACGACTATGCTCACAGCTCGCAGAGTGTTTTGCGGCCAGTCAGTGCTCCTCCGGACTGTCTGATACTGCCGCAATTTCGTCTGAATGTCAAGGGTGAACAACGAACGCCCCTTTTATTTTCGATGTGTTTCATTGGGGATACCACATGGCTCTAATAGTTTTCGTAATTGCTGCCTTTGTTTTCCTTTTCAAACTTCAGTTGCTTGTAGCTTCATGCAAATTCAAGAAATAATAGATCTAATGATACAATGTGGTTTTCCCCGGAAGTTAGCTAGAGATCATCAGACATTCATACGCAACAGTAGACTTTTCATTAATTGTTCAAAATTAATTTTTTTTGTATATTCACCGCCCGGAGAAACTCCCTTTACATTATCCTCACTCCTTTGGTCAGCCTAGACGCTATTGAACCCTCACAGTATCCTGCTTTCTGGCCGCGGGGTCATGTCCGGGTCTTTGCTAGACTGAAGCGGCTTGACAAGCGTCCGTGATGCAACTCCCATCTTCCTCCTAATCTTGATCTTATCGTTGCGTTTGTGATTCTAGATCTGGATGCAGACAGTCAGAATGAAGCACCCAACGCTGTCATGTCCGGTCTGGAGTCTGAATCGGAGTCCGATGCCGCCGAGCAAGTTCAGGAGGACGGACCAGAACAATGTCAGGAAACAACCTACGTGCCCATAACCGAGGAGGAGTTTGGCGAGGTGACCTCTTAATACCTTTTTTCTGAGAGGACCATTTTTAAATAATTGAAATGGCATTTTGTTTTTCAGCAGCAAGGAGAGCAGGTAGAGGAGTTGGCCGAGGAGAACAAGAGTTTGATCTGGTGTATTGTCAAGCAGGTGCGACCCGGAATGGACCTGAGCAAGGTGGTATTGCCCACCTTTATCCTGGAGCCGCGCTCCTTCTTAGACAAGCTCAGCGACTCTTACTACCATGCAGACATTCTCTCCAAGTAAGCTTACATCGTCAGCTTCAAAAGTAAACCATTTACTGACGATCTTTCACTTCTAGGGCCGTCCACGAAGATGACGCCTTCACGCGGATGAAGCTAATAGTCCAATGGTACCTGTCGAGCTTCTACAAGAAGCCCAAGGGCTTGAAAAAGCCCTACAACCCGATTTTGGGAGAGCGGTTCCGCTGCTACTGGCAGCACCCCACCGGCAGCCGAACCTTCTATATTGCCGAACAGGTCTCGCACCACCCTCCAGTTTCTGCTTTTTACGTGACGAACCGGGAGGACGGCTTCAGCATCACCTGCTCCATCCTGGCGAAATCGAAGTTCTACGGCAACAGCACCTCTGCGGTGCTAGAAGGCGCTGCCACCATGACGTTGCTGCCGCGCGGTGAATGCTATACGGCCTCCACGCCGTACGCCCACTGCAAGGGCATTCTAATGGGCACCCTGTCGATGGAACTCGGGGGCAAGATAAACATCGAATGCGAGAACACCGGTTACAGGACGGAGCTGGAGTTCAAGCTGAAGCCATTCCTTGGCGGTTCGGATGCCACGAATGTAGTAGTTGGCAAGATCAAGCTGGGCAAGGAGACCCTGGCCACGATCTCGGGTCACTGGGATAAGGAATGTCGTATTAAGGATTCCAAAACGGGCGAGGAAACGCTGCTATTCCGGGCAGATGCTGAGATGCGTTCCAAACGTCTAACGCGGTATTTGGTTCCTCTCGAGGAACAGCAACCATTCGAATCGCAGCTTCTATGGCAGCGTGTCTCGGATGCAATCGCTCGTGAGGATCAGGTGGCGGCCACCGAGGAAAAGACGGTGCTGGAGGAGCGCCAGCGTTCAGATGCCAAGGAACGGGTCAGTACAGATTCCCAATATATACCTGGTATTTTTGAGCTCGACAGCTACGGCCAGTGGGTGTACAAGTACGCGGATCTGCGTCCATGGGACTCACGGAATGATGTGCGCCAATACGAGTGCGACTACAAGGTGCTCACCCAGACGCGTCACAAGTCCGTGCCGATTATCCACGGAGCCGAACTAATGCATCCGCTGCGTCCATCCCTCGAGACCATATCACGCAGCCAAAGACAATCAAACGCCGGGCAGGGTACTCAGCCGGGCGGTGCAGCGGCCCCCAAGGCCAAGAACAAGAGCCTGGTGCTGGCGCCACGCGACACCAACTCTGACTCCAGCCAGTCGCCCCAGGGCGCTGTGAAACGGAGCTCCACCAGTGCCATCAAGCAGTGAGTGTTATTTTAAATTGTTTATAGAACATTTATTGAACTTCCGCTTCAGACTCGCGCTGGCAGTTGATCAGGTCAACCGGGTTCTGGAGCAGCACACACGGCAGCTGAACGAGATCAGCCAGCGGCTGGAGCGGATACAGTACGCTCCGACGTCTAGCAATATGAGCATGCAGTCGCAGCACCTGTGGGGCGGAGGGGTGTCCCAATCCACTGTTTTCAAATCGCTTATCTACGCCGTGATTGGCCTGGTCGCCAGCCTCATTCTGCGCTGGCTCTTCAAATAGAGCTAAGGATTCGGGGAGTCGTTGTTGATGTAGTCTTGTTTGAACTTCAGGAAAAAAAAACACTTGGAAAAACCTTCAGTTAACATCATATACAGCTATATATATTATATAAAACACCCTAGAGTACATTCGATATATGCTTTACTGAACTGTATATTTCGGTCCCACTCAAATGCCTTCGCACGCTGCCAGAGATTGGTCGACCCCAGGCCTGAGTCCAGGCACGACCCGGAACGTCTAATCACGAACTATATATTCATAGGCTAATAAGTGTTTGTCTTATATTATAGATATAGTAAGTCTTAATAATCCAAGTCGCTCCCACAGACAGTGTCCATGTGCGGTCCGTTTCCTTTAGACTGGGTAGTCTGGGTAGGTTAGGATATACGCATATACATATTATATTTATACATAAACACATAAACACACATATATACGATTAGTTGCACCAGATTTCGTAAAATTCCAACTTAACCGATGCTACTATTTTAGCTAGTTCGCTTATTTTCCTTCCGATTCTTTATGTAACTACCAAATTGAACAAAAATGCTCGAGAGGCTCTCTGCCCTTCGCAACACACACATTGCGTACACTGTGCAAAATACCTTAGTGATTTAATACGAAAATGCTTATAGTATTTACATGTAGTATCAATTAAACAAAACTTGATTTTCCTTTTTCCCAAAAACCTGCAAAATATCTTCTGAGAAACGTAATAAATTTCCCTTTTTCAAGTCAAATTGGATGCGTTTTCGTGGGTGGTTACCTAAACCTTTTCATAAGAAAATATACCAATACTCGAGGGGAGCTTCTTTACTTTGTAATGTCAAAAAATTAGGGATGTCGGAAATATATCAAAATATCAATATATCGATATATTTTCTCTTAAAAAAAATATTATTATCGGAATATTTTTTGGGCAAAAATAGTCGATAATAATATTTTTGAGTTGGTATTTCCGATATTTTATGTTTGGTCACTCTTAAGCCAGAAATTGGCATTAAGTTATCTTATCACGCCTGGAAGTTCGGTTCCATCTGAACGGTTGGCTTCTGTCATTAAATGTATTGTCTGTGACTCCCGTAGTCGAATGACAGACCAGCATATAACCGAAAGAATTCCATGAATTCCATGAAACTTTTTTTTTTGTATTAAGTTTTTTTTATAAATAAATTTGAATACAATGTCCTTAATAATTTTGTTATTTTTTATTTCAAGGAACTTATATAAAAGTTGCTTGAGAGTGGGTATAAATATTTGTTGTTTTTTCAATTCACTTTTTAAATAAAAAATAGCTCTTATTTGCAGTTCATGGCGGATGAAAACACATATTAAAACCTTTTTTTAAATTTACAAACCACCTTTTTTCAATTTTAGCTGACCATAAAAAATATCAAAAATACTCGATATATCGATTTTTTTTGGTGATATTTCTTAATATTATCGATTGATATTTTTTTCACAGCAAATATCATCAATACGATATTTTTTCAAAAACCAACAACCCTACAAAAAATCAACTTATTTTTTTGCGTTTCCGGATAGATGCATGATTTAGTTTTAATCTTCCAAAATTTGAGGCAGAATCTTAAATTACGAGAGTTATCGACAGTTTGCTCGGCCCGTGTCCTACAGATCGCCAAACTTGAGCAATCGTCATGTGCATACCAGCTACCAGACTTTACTGAAATTATTGAAAATTGTGTATTAAAAAAAATAATAAGAAACAAAGGAAAAATAAATTTTTTTAAATTTTATAAAAATTTAATTAAGATATATAATACTTGTTACTGCTGAAAGATAAATTCAATCAGTATGGCTGAAAAAAACATAAATTCATAAATTAAATTTTATTTAAATTTGATTCTTTGGTTTTATCCCTTGTTGTTTGTTAGGTTAGACAAAAAAAAATTATAAGAAAATAAGGTTGGCTCTTTGTGCATAAAATTAAATTCAATTTGAGATATTATTGATAAGAGTTTAAAAAAAGTGGTTTCGAAAAAAACGTTTAAAAAATGTTGGGTGAACGTACCCCACTGCATGTGACAATATGCTCGAAAAAGGTGTGTCGCATCGAACTATCTTTTGATATATTTAAAAGATAGGTAACTTTCATATTTGCAACAAAGGTATGAGAATTACGTAAAATTCCCTTACGTAAAATTCAACTATAAGTCAACTTATAGCGATAATCGAGGAGATAGCAGTGAGTGGCATTAAGGGAAAGGTTAAGTTAAACAATTTATGTGTTCAGATAAAGATATAAGAATAGAGGTTTGAAGCTTCTAAGGGAAAATGCGTTAGAAACTCTTATAGTTTGAACATAGTACTCATCGAGGATCATGCTGGGAACATATTACCTTTTAAACTTTGTTGTTTCCATTTATCTCTAATCAGTTAGGCTCATATTTAAAGTTGTAATTAAAAACAGATTTTAAAGTTTTCTTTCTGTATCTTTTATTATTGTGTTTTAGCTCATCGCTTCGCTTACATTTACAAGTAGTTTATATATATATTTTGTATATATACTATATATTCTCTACAACATTTACGATCATTCTGTCAATTCAATAGCTGGTATTACTCGCTTTCTTCACCTCTCATCTCGTTTCACTTAATATAGGGACTCGTTTGCGTTCCGTTTTCTAATTTAATTTTACGTTTTGTTCTATAAGCAACCCGGTTTGCAATCAATAGTTCTTTAAATGTATTATTGATTATTTTATGCGATCGCCTTTGCTCCGCTGTAGTCATGTTGAGTAGAAGATGCTGCTAAATATGCGCTAAGAGTACACTTATATGAATAGTTGGTTTTCTCCGATCATGCCGTTATGTAAGTTTTAGAGCGGGCGGGGTTACACACAGTATAGCAATAACTAGTTTTACTTTTTAATTCATTTACTTTACTTTGCTGGCGGGCTTAACATTTAACACGACGAGAAAAGCTGAGAGAAGCCGGTACTCGGAACTTATAGGAGAAGGTCAGAAGGGATGGGAGGATGGGGAATTCGGGTGACAACAGTTGCAGTGAGGGACACCACTATGGTAGTCTCTAGTGCGGAAAGTAATCGTTGCACAACCCACAACAATTTGGTCTTATAAGCGATAAAACAAACAACAGATATCGTAATCGCCGCACGAGGCTCCTGAACCGCTTCCTTTTAGGAAATAAAATATGTGTTGAGGGCCAAATAAAAAATTTGAATATTTTCTAGCTTTGATTTTGCGACATATACTAAAATATAAATCAAAAATGTACAATTAAAATGAGCTATGAAAATCGGTTTACCCACAACCTGTAACACATGTTGCTGGCTGGTAAAGTATTTTAATGCTTTTAAAGGGAATAAATATTTATGATTTAGCATTTTAATATTCATCACTTCGGCTAGGAAACACAGCTAAAGGGGCTTACTAACATAGTATATAGGCGTGTAATAGAGACTAAACTGTTGGAACCTGTTCAAGGATTACTTTTTCAGACACCCACTGAAATCGACCCACCCAGAGAGGAGAGGTTAGAGCTATAGGCTTAAACACCCTGTATCATTTCATTCGTGGCTTATGCGAATTCGGTTAGCCTTAATTTACAATTGGACACGCATGTGGATCAGCTCTCTACGATATATAGTTACATACAATTGCGCTCTGCACAGCAGGTAAATAACACTTTCGAGTATATATTCAAATATAGTATTCATGTAATCATCGTATTCGTATGCCGTATTATGCGATCTCTAAACTGTACGTGCTATGTGGCATTCATATTGCACTATTCCTCAATGGCTGCTTGACTGGCTGGCTGGCTGGCTGGTTGTGACTGCTCGTTCCGGCAGGTGCTGCTGGTCCAGGTGTAGGCTTAGCAGGTGTGCACCCTCAGATGGTTCTGCAGCGTACTCTTCTGCCGGAACTGTTTGGGGCAGTAGGAACAGTTGTAGGGCTTTTCCCCGGTATGGATCTTCATGTGGTTGTTGAGCGTAGCCACCTGCCGGAAGTTGACCTCGCAGATCTTGCACTTGTATGGCTTCTCGCCCGTGTGCGTCTTGATGTGATTGACCAGGGTGCTCTGTTGCGAGAAGAATCTCTGGCAAACACTGCAGCCAAACGGTCGGTCTGGATTATCGCCCTTCAGCATGTGTATCGTGCCCACCACGGTCATTCGGCCAGGCGGTGATCCCCCGCCGCCACCACTGCCGCCGCCCTGGAACGGTTCGACTTTAGTGTTGGCGGCTGCCGCTGCTGTCGCCACCACCGAGCTAACCGTGGTGCTGCCATCGAGGAAATGAAGCAGTGGATGATGGTCCAGCTGGATGATGTTTGGCGTGCTGCCATGCAGGTTGTTCGGCAATAGTCCACTCGTCAGTTGTTGCGTTCCGGGCGCCAGAGGAGCGGGCATTGAGTGATCCACTGCAGATTCAAGGATTGGAGTTGGTGAAGATTCGATCAGATGGAAGGAGTGGCATGCGTACAAGATTTAAATAAAAGCTTCGTTAGGGAAGAGCGTTAATAATCAATACACACAGTGGATAAACAGAAAGCGGCTCATTGGTAGGGCGAACACACAAGCGGCTCACCTGTGGCTGTTACGGCGCCTCCACCACCACCTCCTCCACCGGCGCCAGCCCCACCGTGGGCGAGCTGGTGCGTATGCGTCTTGAGGTGGTTGGTGAGAGTGCTCTGCTGGCGAAACTGCATGTGGCAGTAGGAACACGTGTACGGCTTGTCGCCCGTGTGGATCTTCTTGTGGTTGGCCAGCGTTGCCAGCTGGCTGAAGGACTTGTCGCACGTCTCGCACTTGTAGGGCTTGGGATCGATGTGGGTACGCTCGTGATTATGCAGCGTGCTCAGCTGTGGGAAGCGGCGCTTGCAGACGCTGCACTGGTACGGCTTCACCAGCTCCTCCGCCGCCGGAGAACTATAGCTGCCGGAGTACAACGTCTTTGAGATTTGAACTCGCTGATGCTGTGGCTGATACGCCTGATGCATCTGCGACTTTCGGTGCTTGCCGCTCGGCTGCGGCTGATAGTTCAACAGGGAGGTGGGCGTGCTGGACTCCGCCGCTGTTCCGAAAGAGGAATACAGGAATAGATTAATCAGAAAGTCCAACAGACGAAAGCATACTTACCCTTGTGCGTCTTGATGTGATTTATCAGCGTGCTTTGTTGGCGGAAATCCTTGGCACAGATGTTGCAGGTGAAGGGTTTCTCGCCGGTATGGATCTTCACGTGATTGGTCAGCGTCGAGATCTGGCGGAAGGCTTTGTCGCAGTGCTTGCACTTATACGGCCGCTCATCCGTGTGGATCTTCATATGGTTGCGTAAGGTGGTCAGCTGCCGGAACTTGTTCTTGCACACGTGGCACTGCTTTTTCTTGCGCGGATCATCTACCACCACCTCCTCCTCGCTGATCACACTCTGCACCTCCTGTTTCATCGGCGATATGGGTGTGTGATTTCCTCCGCCGCCGCCACTATTCGTTGTGGTAGTGGAAATATCCAGCAGGTGGACAAGCGGATGTTGTGGATGGAGCATGGCCTGGTGGGTGGGATGCTGGATGGCCTGCACGGCAGTTAGTTGGTGCAGGGCGAACGGGCTCTGCTGCAAGCTGGCCAGCGTGGCGGGTTGCTGCAAGCCAGCGCCCCCACCGCCACCACCACTGCCGCTGCCACCACCCCCACCCCCACTGCCTCCTCCGCCACCGTTTCCACCACCCCCGCCTCCACCACCGTGGTTCGCTGGCAGCTGGTAGTGCTGGTAGGTGGCCATGGCTGCTGTGGCGGCGGTCGCATGGTTCAGATGCATGGCGGTTCAAGAGCTATTCGAGATTTGTGTTTTAGCGCTTCGTAGTTATACAATGGTGGCCACTCCGTAAGCCCTCGGCCATGCCCACTCGGACCCTTCCCCCCGCGCGCTACTTCTCTACGCCTCCTGCTCCACACCAGCACGACCACCACCTCCACCAGCACTCCCCGGGCTTTTTCGATTTGTTATTTTAGCTGTCTGCACTGTTTTCTGCTTTTGCTGGTGCTTCTAGTTTTGTCACTTCTCCTCTTCTTCTCGCACGCTGATACCACGTTGGCTGGGGAAAGCGCGAATGTGTGATAAGTGGATCGGGCACCACCTGACACACAGTTTGCACCGATTCGGGCTCGGATCGTGGCTTTTTCTTGCTGGTTTCTGCAAATTTTCCAGGCCACGCTCTTTTTGTATCCGTATCCTTATCAAAACAAAAATGACTGGCGTGGTTTTCCAGGGCTGGGCTAACAACAGAGCTGCATTGATAATACATCGATATATCGATGCCAATTATATGTTTATATCGATATATAAATATATCGTAGGCAGGGCTGCGGAGACAGTTTGAATTAAAATTCAAAATCAATTAAAATTATAAAAATATATTAATAAAATAAATATGTATATAAAATATATGAAGTTTTTTTTTTTAATACTTCCCCTGTTTTTAAAAGCATTTTTTTAAATTCATAAATAGTGGCTATTAAACTATCGCTCAGTCTATCGATACCTGAGGCAACGGATTGATGCGGTTTCAGGTCAAAGGGAAACGTAAACCAAAACAAGACGGATATTCTGAAGCTAATACGCAATTTACGATTCTATAGCCATCCCAGGCTACGAACTACTACCACCATGAGCAAATCCGACAAGAAAAAGGACGAAAAAACATCACAGGCTACCCATTTCTCATCTAGCGACGAAGACGAAGGCGGAGAAGGTTTGTGTTCAAAACATTGAGAAATGCTTCTACTGTCACTGAATATCAAAATACGATTCCAGATAAAGCCACAATGGATATGATTCGTCGCTTCTTTGCACACACATTGAATCTGGGCGGCTCCGTGGACGAAAAAGAAGACCTCAAAGTGGAGAAAGTGAGGAATGTATGAATGTAATCTAATTATTAACTAAATGGAAATCTTTCAAGGTTATACCCGACCTGTCCTTTGAGGGCTTTGCCGCTCATTGGCGAGAGCATGGTTTCCGGAAAATAGTGACAATGGTGGGAGCTGGAATTTCCACCTGTACATGAAGCTATGAAAACCAAAGTATTTGCATTACAAAATATTCCTTTTTCAGCTGCTGGCATTCCGGACTTTCGGTCGCCTGGTTCAGGGCTGTACAGCAACCTAAAGAAGTACAAATTGCCGCATCCAACGGCTATTTTTGACTTGGATTACTTTGAGACGAATCCGGCGCCCTTCTTTGCCTTGGCCAAGGAGCTGTACCCAGGATCATTTATTCCGACACCGGCACACTATTTCGTCAGACTGCTCGACAAAAAGGGTCTGCTGCAGCGTCACTATACACAAAACATCGACACCCTTGATAGGCTGACGGGTCTGCCCGAGGAGAAGATTATAGAGGCGCACGGCAGCTTTCACACCAACCACTGTCTGAAGTGCCGCAAGGAGTACGACATGGCCTGGATGAAGACGGAGATCTTTGCCGATCGACTTCCCACCTGCAAGGTCTGCAAGGGTGTGGTCAAGCCAGACATAGTTTTCTTCGGAGAAAACCTTCCCGCGAGTTTCTACGAGAGTCCTGAAGAGGATTTCCGTGACTGCGATCTCCTCATCATAATGGGAACTTCGCTGGAGGTTCAACCGTTTGCTTCGCTAGTCCAGCGACCCGGTCCACGATGCGTTAGGCTCTTGATCAACCGTGATGCAGTGGGGCAGGCTAGCTTTGTGCCTTGGATGAACCCCCAGGAGCAATCGCTTTCCTATGGCAAGCCGAACAATACGAGAGATGTCGCCTATTTGGGAGACTGCGACGCCGGAGTATTGGCCTTGGCCAAAGCGCTTGGATGGGATGATGAGTTGCAGCAACTCATTGCTAAGGAAAAGGGGAAACTGGTGAAGAAGCAGCCGCAAAGGGAGAGTGGGAAGGGTCAGGATGATGAGCCGTCGACTGCGACTAACAAAGCAAAACCACATTCAGACAAGGATGATAAGGCTTCCAGCAGCGGCCGCCACAGTAGGACCTGAGATTAGTTAGTGCAATTCGTAGTTAATTTGTAGTTTCGTTTCCAAGAGTGCAATTTGTTTACATGGATAGAATAAAGCTGACAATGCCATGTGCAGTATCAAGCTAAGCCGTAACCCGGTGCGCTTCATTTCATTTCGCCCCGTGTGTGTTTTTCTCTCCCGTTTCCGGCTTTCAATTATTCAAGTGCCATTTGTGAGCCATTAGCGTGTCCCTTTTGACCGAGCCACCATAAACCGCAAAAACTGATTGAGTTCCTCTGCCGTTTCCGGAGCGCACAAAAAGCGGCAACCGCCAACAAAGGTTAACTCTCGACATGTTTCTGTTTCAGGTTTTGGATTCGGATTCCGATTCAATCCCGTTCCCGTCCCTGCCTCAGTCCACGTTTACGCCCCGCTTGACATCATCATCAACCGCCACGACGCTGTGGGCGTGGCATGTGGCATTCTAACTGCATGTTTGTGGGGCAGCCGCTTCGGATGCTGCTGCATCTGCAGCATCAACTTAATGACTCGCAATCCGTCCTGCACACACTCGCACAAGGCAGCAGGTAATGAAGCCTCTGCGGTGAATTGGCCAATAGAAAATACGTACGGGCGGCACTAATTAAAACCAAGCTCCCAACCAGGCCACCGGGTGACCTCCTGCCGAAGGAGGTAAACGGATATTGTTAATCGTTGACAACAGCATAACGGGAGGATGTGGGGCTGCGGCTTGTCAACTTGGCCCCCTGCTGCCCTGGCTGGCTGCGGGTGCATTAGGAAATCAAATGCAGCCACGGAAATATTGATAGCCACGCAATTTGTTGCAGTTGCAGTTGGAGTTGCACTTGCTGTTGCTGTTGCAATTCCAGTTGGTGCCCCAGAACTTTGGCAATTAAAGCTAATGGCCTAAGATCTTGTCTATTTGCAATTTTCCCGAGTGTTGCCATCCAAGTGAATATGTTACAAAGCACTGAAAGAATATATTTTAGCTTACGAATATTTTTTGAACTTCTGTGACTATTTTAAAGAAAGGTTTTTAGAATTTTTCTGGACTTTAAAAGATATTTTTATATTGCTTTTAGGATTTTTTAAAAGTTAGATAATTTTAGTAATCTAATTTTAATTTCCGTACATATATTTTCTTTAATATTTTTAGCACTTATTAACATTTTGGATTTAATGAAAATTAAAAAAAAAATACAAATATAATTCTTTCTTTAAAATATAATTATATTTTACTGAAAAAATTAAGACAGATTTAAGAGCAGACTAGAATTATTTTTTATTATTTCTTCCAGTGTGGCCCACTCTGGAAATTGACTCAAGTTGGCTCAATATTAACTTGACTTTGCCTCACTTCCGCCTCATTTCCCTCCCCCCTGTGGAACGCCATTAAGTGCACTCCATACAAACGCCATTGAGGAAGCTGTATGGAACCCGAAGGCGGTTTCGGTGCGGGCTCCGGGGGCAGGTCATATTTGTGTGAACATGTTTCATATTTGTAATCAAAATCCGATGCCCCCGACCGCGACCCTGCCACCAACCCAGCCTGTTCATCAATCGCCCCAAAAGAATGACGGACGTGGGGAGTGGCGGACACTTTCCGATGTCATCAGCGACAGCTGCGCTCGCGCTTTGATATTGAATTCTTGACATGATTGTTTTGCGGGGGAGCACAGCTTGTCCTGGAATTGATTGAGCCCTTGAAGGCCAGGAGGACCCTAACCCCAACCCCAGTTCTCAAACACAACCGAACTAAAACCACAAATAACTCAGGCAGGGATAATAAAGCAGGGATCCCCATCGATTCCACAGACGCCAGCCGCAAACCTATTTAATGGGCGTTTATTCTAAAATATGTCCTCTTATCGTGGCATAAACGAAATCTTTATGAATATTTTATTATTGCTTTAATAAAAAGAAAGGCAGACGAAGGAGCTCCCAACGATGGCTGTTCAGAAAACGCAATTTGTGTCAATAAATGTGGGAGCGTGTTAAGACTGTATAGGAGGGGAATAAAACAATGTCGGTTAAAATGTTAATAACTAGCTAAAAATAAATATATAAACATATGTATGTTGGCTTGAAAAAAAACTATATCTGTATTTTAAAAATCGGCTGGGAGTCTTTTCGAGAACTACCGATCTTAAATCTATGTCTTTTGGATACAATTTATATAAAGTTCTCAAAAGAAGCATTTATTCAAACATTAACAAAATCGTCTTTTTATTCGCTTTTACACTGAACCAAGTTGGACGTGGAGATCGAAGTGAGATGAGAATAGGATTTGATATAAAATTTTAGGTTTATTAATATAAAACTGCAACATTAATATTAAGTTAATATTGCAGGTATTGATAGACGGTAAATGGACGCAGGAAATAAAAATAATAAATTAACTATTTAAATGTGTGTTTTTAATTGTTTTTTTTTCATGGTCTACATATTTGGTTATTACTTATAACATTTTTAAAATTAACATTAAATGCTATGACTTAATCGTCATAAATAGATACTTAAGACTTTTTCATACTAAGAGTTATGATAACGTTAATAAAGCTTATTCGGTATTATCTCCGATAATTAAGTCACAATAGACCGATAAACGCTCGTATCTTTTAGTTCTTGCTTCATAATTCTTTTTGAATTAAATTATTTTTATATGTTTATGATTGTATGATTTAATATTCTGTACGTTTACCATTTCCATGTAATTTAAACGTATGTACATATAAAATTCCTACTAACTTATCCTAGACTGTACTTGAGTTGGAAGCTCATGTTCTTGTGCGCATAATATCCCAAGCTAGGGAGCGAGGGCATAATCGTCATAATCATTTTATGCGCATGTTATATAGCATACTTTTGTGAGCATAAATTTTTATTTAGGTCTTTGTCAACACAATGCTCCGAAAACGATTGAGTGGGCGACACCCACAATCTCTCACCCACTCCCCTGTCCCCTAACACTAACATATGCAAAATTAAAGTTCGATTTGAATAGCTGCTTGCCACACGAAGCCAAATTGGCGGTTTTCGTGGCGCCAAATGAGCTGCGGTGGGGCTGGCATGTATGAAATAAATTTTAGCTGCGGTCTCCTGCATCCCCGGCAATAATGCAAACAATTGATGTCAATATGATGAACAATAAACAGTAGAAATGCAAATGCATAGCAAATAAAATAATTCTTCGAATCGTAAAAATCATACAACTAAATATTTCTTATCGAGGGGGAAAATAAAATGAAATGGGTCTAGGGATTGTCATTAATGAAGTGAAACGAATTGGAAAACCAAATAATTCGCATTGATTTCTATGGTTTCAATTGCGTGTCACACTGAAAAAAAAATGAAATGCTATTGTTTAGAGATAAATAGCTCGAGATAAATAGATAAATGCACATTTTGATAGATGAATTGCAAATTTTTAAGGGGACAATAGCCCTTTAAAATATTAGAAATTATTGTTTTTCTCAGTACTTTTTTTGGGCACCGGAAAGGCCGCAGTTTGCGTTGATTTGGTGCAGCCGAATCCTGGCCAAATGCACGGGTCCATGGTCCATGGCCAATTGATTGGGCAAAGCCAATCTTCAATGAATAAATGAATAGTGTGCTTGGGTGTGCGGTGTGCGGGTGGGGGTCCGTCAGGTGCATTGCCGAGTGCACTTAATTGTGGCCCAGTACGCACAGTGCATCCTGACAAAAGGATTTTCAGGTTGCCCCTGTAGATGCGCCAGTGTCGGGGGCAAAAACTCCTCAAACGGATCGAAAGAGAGGAAAATGATTTAGCCAAAAATGGTTGGCAGTGGACCCATTTTTTTGGAGATGGCTCCATCCCCCTTGGTATCTGCTTCCCGTTGTGTTTTGGTTTGGTTCGTTTCGATTTGGTTGGCCGTCGGTTTTTGTGGTTAATTGAAATTTTTCATTTGAAGCGTTTTGTTGGTCGGTCCCGCCGCCTCGACGGCTTTAAATTCGTTTCGAATTGTATGTGTGTGTGTCGTAAGCCCCGGGCAATTCCCGGGAGAGTTCACGGGCTGCGCCAAAATATGCAATAAATTTCTAAAAAACACAAAAACAATCGAAATATGCAAAAAGTCTTCTCTTCCGCTGGATTATGTAATTGCGTATATAGTTAGCCCACGCAGGCCCATACATTTGTTATATTCATATAGATAACGGGGGGAAGGCACTGAGGCAGCTGGTCTATAAAATCGAATCGGAAAAACAATTATCAATATTTAATTCGCTAGTGGTTTTTGCGGTCGGACGAAATGCTAATGAAATATGGAAATCTGTTTAGGCCGAAAGTAATAACATTCCAGGACTGCACTTCTTTTCCCAATAAGCCAAGGCCTTACAAATGTAGGTCCTGCTTTCCAAATTAAATTCCTTTAATTAAAGTTATAATTTCCCAAACTAAATGGCCAAAAAAATGGCGCTATTTAGGGCATGAAAGGAACTTGTTTCAGTTTGCGATACATTTCCTTGGACTCGTTTCCTCCTCACCTGGTTCGCTGTTGCAGGATGTGTCCGGGCACCTTACCAACTTATCCTTATCGCCCCGGCCCTCACGCCCCGACATTGGTAATTTAGAGAAATTCTGGCCAAAAGGGAAGCACGAGTATTTTGTACTCGTTGCTTGTATTGCCTTTTCGATTTGCACTTTACACGCTTTCATTACACTTCGTTTCCGTAGCCCCCACCCCCCGCAGTCCGGGGGAGAGGAAAAATGGAAATACTTGACCCGAAACCGTTGCATTGTTAGCATTTAAACTGTTTCTTTGCCGTTGTGCTTCACTTGAACTGCTCACTGGAGAGATGCGCCAGCGGCCAGGATAATAGTGCCAAGGATGCGTCGTTCTCTGAATGGTTTTAATATTTTTCATCGTTATTGTGGGGCTTCTGAATAAAATATTATATTAGAATTCTTAGAATTCTTCATTTCTCTAAGATGCCTTTTCTTTTTAATATTTTACTGATAAGTGGGTACTATACATATACTATATTTACCTTTAAAGCACTTTTATTTCTACCCATTCCGTTGCCAAAGATTGAAAAGATGGGTCTGAAAGAAAAGTAAATGGGTGGCATTATCTAAATACCCAACAGAAACTATTTGCAGCTGCAGCCTCATAATCATCGACAGTCGAATCATTGCAAGGAGCACTCATCTTAACGTCACTGCAAATGATTGCCAGCCCCCTGCTGCTACAGCTTGGGCCACATCATCGGAAAACCCCTTCTGAAAAAGCCCTCCCCTTTTTGGCAGCAACCAACACACTGCCTTGACACTTTAAGCTGCAATTTCGTTAAAATATTTCCAATCGATTTCGTTGGTTTATCGCCAAGTTTATTTCCACTTTCTTGTTGTTTGCCAGTTGTTCTCCGGCTCCATGGCTTTTTTTCCAACTCAACATTTTCCTTTTCCACTCTGCCAGATCTTACGGAAATGAAATGTGTTTCTATTTTAGTTTCCCAAGCTCTTTTTTTCGTATGTGCATTTACACGCTCGAGTGTTTGCCTCAAACTCGACGATGAGGTTCGGCTTGCTCTCTGTCCCCCCAAACCAAAAAAAAAAAAATAATAAAAAATGTTTGCTGGCTGCCACTTGAGTTTATTTACAAATCATGGAAAAGTTGCAATTTTCAGTGGTCCAAAAATGGCAAACACAAACACAAGCCAGCACCACAAGTCGGTGCAGGGGCGTGTCCTCGGCCAAATGGCAAATATTTGGCCCAAACTTTCGTGTCCCCATCAGCCTCGTGCCTCTTCTGTGGCAATCTGCATAATTGTGCGGCAACAAAATGTGATAGGTAACATTTTCCACCTAGCGAGTCGACACGCATCAGTGGCAAATGCGAAAATCAAGGACGACGGCTAATTTAGATGTGTGCGGGGGGCTAGATGTTCTAGTTAATTACCATGCAAATATTTACACATTCGCATGCATTGACAGAGGCATCTTGCAGACACACAACCGCACAGATACAAGGCATGTCGGATGCTTGTCAGATACCGTCAGATGTCACAAAGTGTTATCAAGCATACGCAGTGTGTGCCGGGCATTTGACGAGCTGTGCGTAATTGTTTCTGACTTGTCCGTCCAGTTCTCGGCAGGTGATGGGTTTGATTGCATAATTTTCCAAGGAATTGTCTGGCATTAACTGAATGGGCTAATTAAATGTATATTGCTTTATTTGTGTAAACAAATTACATAGGAAATCCCTGACTTGTAACTAATCTAATCCAAACTCTGGATGCTACTGTATGCAAGAGGTGGAATAATCCTCTTTTTGTTCCAGATTAAAAACGAAACTCTTCCTTAGTATTGCATGCCCTTTAACCCTTCGCATTCAGCCGCAATTATTGATCACAATACAATAAGCCCCCAGGCATGTCACAATGCTAACCAGTTCTGGCATCAGAATGAGCAAGTGAAAGTCGTGAAAGGGAAAACTCATTTGCAAGGCTTACTCCCCGCCGCCGCTGTTGCTGCTGGTGGCTGCCATAATGAAGTGGCACGATTTACGCCGGAGCCTTCATGTTGCCATTGTTTAGTTGGCTGGCGCAAGGACTTCAAGGACAATGCTGTCGCAGTTGCACAATGCCCTGCCCGGGCGCTTGTTGTTGTTTTGGGTTTCATTAATGCAGCGCCGAACGCTGATTGCCGCGCCCCATTCGCCGCTGTTATTATTACTATTTATATGTAAATGTAGGGACGACTGTGTGTGTTTGCATTTAGCCTTAAAGTGGAGGCAATTTAAAGTTCCCTTCTGTTTTTTCTGGGGCTTGTGTGGTAAGCACTTTTCATTAGCATGCAAGTGCAATTCGGGCTAGGCAAATTGGCCGACAGCAGGCACCAGATGAAAGCATAACACAAAACTCCAAGCCACAGACGGCTGAAGGAAAAGAATTTGAAACAAAAAAAACTTTGGCTAAAAATGCGCCACGCACTCACTCAAACAAACACATTCAGTCCTGGCTCTCAGTTTTTGGCCATGTGTTGCAGCTTGTGGGCCACATTGCGGCCGGTTTGATGGTCAGCCCGCCTGCGGTTCCCCCGATTCCCCTAGGCCCCAGCCACGCCCCGTAGTTGCGTGAACAAGGTGTGTAAATTCCATTTCTGCGGACAGACACGCACACAGACAGACGCATAAAATGCCCGCAAACGCACACGTACACGGACACGCAATCGCACAAATCTGCAAGTTTGTCTTGATTAGTGTTGCATACTTTGAGGAGAGAGTGAAATGGCCGAAAAGGATAATTTGGGTGGCTTAAAAAGCGGAATAAGAGCTTGTAGTTGGCATTTTTAAGTAATAAAATAGAATCATTGGCAGTGATGGTTTTCAAACTCACTAATAATACAAATAAACACGCTCATAAGCTACTACTCTCATTCACTTTATGGCTATCCCTCGGAGCATTTGTGAAGATAAACATTGTTTTATGGTTTTTTAATGCCATTGACTTTCGAATAACTCCAATGGGGGTGACTGTTTCAGCACTGACTTGGTGGATGCCGCACCGCTTGAGTGTTTAATTGCCCTTTAGTGCCGGTCCACAGTCACCCATCTGAATGTGTGTGTGTGTGGCTGGTCTTTTTCCACATCTTTTTTGCTGTTTTAGGGTGTTCCCAGCAGGTTGTCGAGGCAATAAAATCGCCGCCTGCTGGGCACTCAAATGACCAAAGCCGGGGACTAGGAGCCTTCTCCCTCATCCGCCTGGTGTAGCCCTGCTCGGGATGTCGTCGCCTCCGTCTGGTGCGGCTTGGCTCGCCAGGAGCAAATCCTTTAATCTGTCTTTCAATTTCAAATAACCCAATGGTTAAGCACTCGCCACACTCACAGATTCACCAGCTTCCGGCCCGTTGTTCTTGCCACCCCCTATGGGAGTCCGTTCGTCGCCCACTTGCCCCTTGTCCAGTTGGCAGAGCAATTGAATTGTTTCAATTGACACTTGGCCCTGCCTCGGCCCAGTTTCCCTCGACTGTTTTTGGAGCTTGGCCTTTCTTTTGGCGGCTTTGTTCGCATTCATAATGTGAGTCGGATGTCTGGCGCATTGTTTTCGCTAATTTGTAAACTTACTAATCGGCCAGCACTTGGGAATTCACTGTAAAAACTCTTGTCCTAATAATTTTTATCAAGGTAAAGCTTATATATAAATAATTTTAAATAATCAATGAAAAACTTATGGTTATAAGCATCTATTTGCTGAAAGTCATATGCTCTTCCGCCTGCCTATCTTCATAAACTATTTGCGAGTGGAACTTACATAGGTCAGGGCTTCCGCCTGAATAACCTATAGACCCTTTCTCCCTTTATTGGCCTGTTTGTTTACCGAATTATGCAAATAATCCACTGGGGCTGTGTACGTTTCATTAGTGTAATGTCTGGGCAAACAATGCCAGTTGGAATGATAGCAGGATCAGCCGGAGGTTTTCAATTACAGTTCGAGCTAAAATCAATTGGCCGTCCAGTCGAAGAGGAGTCATTAAGCGGCCATCGTATAAAAGCTGCCACTTGTGCGAGAATGGAAGTCAAAAGGCAGGCAAGATGTTGCTGCAACCTCTGGTGTTGCATTTAAGCCAATTGCTTCGGCTTATAGGTAACTAGATTTGGGTTTTCAAAATATCTTGGCCAGGCTAAACCAGACTTTGCCCTAGTTGGCCAATACTTTGCATCGTTCTCATCCATACTGATTGTGTACAATAATTCCGGGTCTGCAACTCGACTCCAACTGGATTATTTAAGTGCTTTAGAGTCGGCTCTCAGGGACTTTCCCCGACCTGTTCTGCTTCAGTGGATCAATGTGGCAAAATTAGAGGATATTTCGGATCTGGAGCAGCAGATTATGGGTGCTCTGAATTGTAGTGTCACTGAGGTAGGATGTTGTAGGTTTTATCCAATAAAAGTTTTGTAAAATATTTCAATAACAGGGCTTTATCACTATTTTGCCGCACACCAAGCCCTTTCTGCATGCTCGTTATTATGCCACTCGGAACTCCGTGGTGCGTCTCAAGGACAAGAGGTATCTGTTCCTGTGCGATGAGGAAAGCCCCGAGGACTTGTTGTCCATGGATATTCTGCAGTGTAAGTGGTGGATGTAGGGGTTAATAAAAGCATTACGGATCTGCCATTTCAATTGAGTGTTCCTGTCGTGCCTCACCCCATCGCGCCGACCCTTCGGAATCAATTTATTAGCTTAAGCGGTGACTTCTCGCCACCTCCCTGGGGTGTGGCAAAACAAGTCAAACTCGAAAAGTTCTCCAACTCGCACTCACACGAGAGTCTCCCACGTAAACATGGTTGGCCAACCGCCGCAGGACATTCGTGGCCAGTTGATCAAACTTTAGCACTGGCCAATAATTTCAACGCTCGACAGCGTCTTGTTCAATTGTAAACTTCCGAGTTCCCAGTTTTTTGCTGGCCTGGTATTTTTCTTTGTCTTTCACTTTTTATTTGCTTTGTTTTTGTTACTGGCTTGCTTACAGGGGCCTAATTTTGTTTTGGATTTGTTTAGAATACCCTCGGCTTCTTATTTTTAAAGTTTTATGAAATATAACGAGAAAAAACCATTTCAAAAAGATATAAATCTTTACAAATAAAACTTGTTATAAATAAGACCTATAACAGATTTCAATGATGCTTTCAAGCAGAAAATTTGAAAAATTTTTCAAATCGAAGATATTAAATTGGGATTTGGAATTTAAAAATTATTTTTCCCGGATCAATCGACTATATTATTGAAAAAAAAATGATAAGCTTAAAATGTTACCCATTTTTTCAAAGCAATTTTAAACAATAGGTACTTTTAATTCGAAATTTTTTACGTTTTCTAAGGCTATTGCCTCTTTGCCTTTTTTTCTGTGCTTGTCCGACAACGGGAAATCGTTGTAATGCGCTTTAGTCTACCCCCACCATCTGATGGTGCGACCGAGAACCGAAACTGACTCGCAACCAGAAGCAGGACCAAAAACAGGACCCCCAACCCCAGCCCCCGAGCGTAAAGAGGGCACATCGGTAAACACGAGAAACAAGGGACAAGACGGGGTGCCGCCGCCCCACCGCGACATCAATTTCGAGCTGTGGACACAAAAGTTTGTCGGTGCCTTTGGTAATTTGAATGCCGTGCGCCTGGACGCATTCTTGCCGAACGAAACTTTGGCCAAAACCGAGCGAGTCGAACTTTATCCCAACAAGCTGCTCAATCTGCAGGGCCGCAGCCTGCGCGTTGGCTCCATTACTTATGTCCCATATACTATTACTAATTATGTGGTAAGTAATTGCCGGTTAAGTTTATATTTATCGTTTGTTGTTGCCGCCCTCCTTGTTGATACACTTAGAGAGAGACGGTCGCAATAAAGGACATCATTTTATCTGAAATCCCAACTAGCTTTAAAATATTTAGTATTTTATCTAAATTTTTTATTAAAAAATTAACTTAAATCAACACACTTAATATAAAATCATCTAAAAAACATATGCAAAATATTTTTGTTTTCGTGCATGTGGCTTTTGGGCAGCCAGCTTTACACAAATGCCAGAGATTTGCACGCCAACATTAAGCAAAGCCAATTGGTCGTCCTTGTGATATCCTGCCCGCCCCCAGCCCCCCACCTGCCCCTGACCCTCATCCTCTTCCCCACTCCCCACGCAAAGGACTCCTCATCTTCACCAGGCTCGTTCACATCGTTGTCTTTGCATTAGTCGAGTTCAGTGTGCGAACTCATCGTGAATAAATGTCCAGTGGTTACTATTTTGGCCCGCACCCATACATGTGTTTGTGTGGGTGCTTTTGCGCTTGTATCTGTGTGTGTTTTGGTTATTTTGGATTGTTGTCTCTGTGGCAACTAAAGTGTAAGCACATGTTATAGTTTCAGAGTCCATAGTTTGGGGTGTGTTGGCCATTACTGATCTTCCTTAGTTGTTACTTCATAAAATAGTAACTTATTATAAAACTATATGAATATTATAATATTCAATCTCGCTTTAGTCTCAAATATTTCAAGCCGATAAAAACCTGTTTTGGCCCACTGTACCCAAAAAAGTTTCCCGAAAAAAACAATTTTTTTATTGTCATTTGGCAAAAAGTTTTGTTCGCACTCCATTGTTTGCCTTAAGGACATTTGCACATTTGTAAACACACGCACGCATCCGCCCACCGGCACGCCCACCCGAAACACTAACACAAACACCAAAACCAACACCAACACCGGGGCCAGCTCACTTACACTCTCACAGAAGGGCCAACAGCCACAAGCATGTGCATGTGGTTTTGTTTGGGGCCTGGCTTTGGATCCGGCACAGCACCAACATTGATTTAAATTACGTGTTTCCATTTAATTGCTGCCCGACGAGCCAAGTGTCGATGTCCATTTGAATGTAACTTCGGGGCTCCAAATGCCCCAAATGCCGCATATTCACATGTGTGTGCTTTGTTTTGTGGGGTGGCTGGCCAAAACAAGGCCATTAACGAAATTAGCCCAGACACTTCATTGACCCGCAATAGTTAGTCATTAAACGAATACCCCATCTGCATCGCTTCAGCCAGCTGGGCAGGGCGACGTGGATCCCATAAATCTGCACAGGGGCAGGCTCTCGATCGCCTTCGACGGGGCCGAGGCCAATGTGATGAAGACCTTCTGCCAGGTGCACAACTGCCATTTGAGGATGGAGGCCTGTGAGCTACCATGTTCTTCTGAATATTTTCTATCTATTTATTGTATTTTTATCTCAGATGGCGCTGATAACTGGGGAGGCATTTACGAGAACGAGTCGAGCGACGGCATGCTGGGCGACATCTACGAGCAGCGCGTGGAACTGGCCATTGGCTGCATCTACAATTGGTACAACGGCATCACAGAGACCTCTCACACCATTGCCCGTTCCTCGGTGACCCTTCTGGGACCTGCCCCAGCGTAAGCAGACTTAGAGTTCTCACTCTATTTTTTTATATTCAAAGACCCGTACTTCACAGACCCTTGCCAAGTTGGCGGACTAACATCTTGCCCTATAACGACTACACTTGGTTACTGCTGATATCAACCATGCTAATGTGTGGCGTGTTCCTATATTTTATGAAATATGTTAGTTATATTTTGGGGTTGAAAGGCAATGGATCGGTTTTTCATCATGGCAGTAATCTGGAGAAGTCGTTGCTGGATACTTTTGCGCTTTTCATACAACAGCCATCGGCTCCTTTAGAGTAATTTTTCAATACCTGCATATTAAGAATGTATTGATACCATGTATCCCCTTTAGCTTCAATCGGTTTGCTCCCAGATTCTTTCTGGCCACTCTCCTCTGTGCCACCATAACTTTGGAAAACATTTACAGTGGCCAGTTAAAGTCCATGCTGACCATTCCCTTTTACAGCGCCCCGGTGGACACCATTGAGAAATTTGCTCTGGCCCAGTGGAAGTGGGCGGCCCCTTCTATTATTTGGGTGCACACGATTCAGAGCTCCGATTTGGTAACCGAACAGGTCCTATCCAATAATTTTGAAGTCCACGATTATAGTTACCTGTCCAATGCTAGCTATATGCCGAACTATGGGCTCGGCATCGAGCGTTTGTCTTCAGGATCCCTTTCCGTGGGTGATTATGTCGCCACTGATGCTCTGGAAAATAGAATTGTAAGATTTATACACAATTTGAAGCATATTATATTCAAACTATAATCGAAGGTGCTGCGGGATGATTTATATTTCGACTACACCCGAGCCGTTTCCATACGAGGTTGGGTTTTAATGCCGGAGCTGGATAAGCACATCCTTACTTGCCAGGAAACGGGACTGTATGTTCACTGGGAACTTGAGGTAGCTTTCAAGAAAATAATATTTGTGTTCTTCAAATACTTGTTTATTTTCATTGCAGTTCATAGTCAAGTATATGGACAAGAAGAAACAGGAAGTTCTAATGGATTTGGCCAACGGCCACAAGGCCAAAGGCGCTCCCCAGGCTTTGGATGTCCATAATATTGCCGGAGCTCTGTTTGTTCTGGCTTTTGGCTTCACTTTTGCGGGCTGTGCCCTGATGGCGGAGAATGTGATCTATAGGCTTGGAAAGAGCAAATAATTTGACCATCGAAATGAACCACTTCATCCGTGGCGTCCGTGAGCACGTGTCGCAGCAAACATCAAAATCGCATGCTGCAGGACACGCAGAAGCCACCAAAACCCCACGTAACTGGGATGCATTGAGAAAAATATTTTGTTTTTTAAGTGAATAAGCTTTTAGTGAACAACCTTTAGTGAATAACCAGTGAATGGATTATCCTTAAAATTGTAGTTATTCAAATTTCTGTTAAAGTTTATTTCAGACTGAATTAGGATTCAAGGCCTCACAAAAAAGCCAGCTTTGTAGTTGTTATTGCTGCTTCTTGGCCAAAACTGTTGCAAATCGAATCGTTTCATTTCTCGTTCTGGCTGTGTGATGGCAGTTCCCACGACAGAAATTTGACAGCAGTTTTGCCAGCCTGGAATCGACCGCTGGCATTGTTGGCCTGGGATGGATAAGCGTCACGGCCGAGTGAGCAACTGAAAAGTGAAAAGTGAACCCATATATCCCATGTCGCCTCTTCTACCACTGCCTTGCCATCTACTCGGCCCCCAGGACCCAACATTTTGCGGCTCTATCTGCTGCACTTGCCACGGAAGTGCGGGCGGGTCGGGGGCTTGTGGATATGCAAGCGGAAAATGACTTCTGCCCGGTGTGTTGCGGTAATTGGAAAAGCGTTTAGTGTTAGGCGAACGCAATTTCGTCGTTGGCAACATTTTTAATGATGCCCCTTAATTATCGCTGTGGGAAATTATTCATTATCACTAATTTGCCGCAGCCCAGGCCACTTATACGCATACATAGGATGGGTTTCTATGGGCCTGCCAGCGTTCTTGCCTGCCCGCTTCAGGTTGCAGGAGGAAAGTCCTCTCCTAAGCGATTTCTTATCCATTTTCACTTGGTCCCCATCTTCTACCTCTTCCGCCACACCACTTGGTCTGCTCGTAACCAGTCCGTTTCGGAGCGACAAATAAACTAACCAAGAAAACAGAAATCTATTTCAACCTTATTTCATCATTCTAAGTCGAGTAATGAGGGAATTCTGTTTGACTATCCGTTTCTTTTGGACTTCAGATTATATAATACAAATCGTTAGATAATTATTGTTTTCTTTTATAATAAGATTTGTTTTTGATCAATAAATAATCAATAGTTGATGAGTACTTGGTAAGGCACAAAACGCTAAGGGTCTTACTCCAATGAATTCTGAATCAAAACTTATTTAATTCAATATAAATCTCATGTTAAAACAACTTATAAGCTAGTCCAACGCATTGGACTCTGGTCTGATATGTGACCCATTAGTGCCATTAAATTACATTTCTACAATAAGTGCCGCTCTATAAGTCTATAAGTCACCAATCTTTTCTGATGATTTCCAAAAAGTCCTTACCAACTACACAGAGGTTGTTAAATAATAATTATAAAAAACAGGAAAGAATTGTTAACTTCGGGTGGAGGCGAAATTGATATACCCTTGCAGCTAAGGTATCGCAAATATTTGGTTAATCATTATGAAATAAGGTAAAACGGATAAATGGGCCAATAATAGATGATGAATATATATACTTTATGGAGTCGGAGATGGCTTCTTCTCTATGTTACCTTTGTAGATTCACACGATAACACGGGTTAAGAAGTACAACAGTGCGTATGATCAGTTAAATAATATTTATATGCACTATTTTCATGTTTTGTTTAGTTTTCATTATATGCTTTGTTTTACAAAAAGCTAAAAAAAACATTTCTAAAAGGATTATCAAAACTAACAAATAAATCCGTTGCATTAGGCGTGTTAAACCAAACTGTATGGTGTTGTAAGGTATGAAAAGTTTCGCCAGAGCAACTATTTTTTATTTTGATTTTTCTGGTGGAAGCTTTTTTGCATACTTCCGCTCTTGCGTTTGGAATTTTTAAGTGAGTGCCCTCAACTTTGTTTGCTGGTGTTTGCTGGTTTCTGCTGCTGCTGTGATTGTTGCTGATTTGCGGTGGCTAATGTAGCTGTTTGTTTCCGTTTGTTAGCTGCCACTTGTCCTTGTGGCTGCTGGTGTTGCCAAAGTGCCTTGGACTTTTGCGACTCTGCAGGCCTCCGAAATGGGAAAATAGTTACCGGCCTGGCAAAAGTTTTCAAAGCATGCCTAATAATCGCACGTCAAAGGGTTCAATATGCGGAAGACGACTGATGGAAAGTTTGGGTTCCTGACATTCTTGAGCATCTATAGGAAGCCGAAAGTTGGGTTCATAACTTTTGCATTTGCACTTAATTAAAAGACTGGCAGGAAAATGGAATATTTTTCACATGCAATCAGCGCAACCTGCACCGCCTCAGATTTTAACTTAATTTATGGCCAGCAGCCAACGGGCGATAATTGAAATTATATGAAAGGGGAGCGGATCCGGCAAACTCCTTTTGCTGCTTTCGCTGCTGTAAATAAAATAAATCTGTGCGAGGCGTTGTCGCCGGGCGTTGAAATTTACGCGCACCGATAAAAGTGCCGGACGGATAGAAGCATTACGGCGGAGTGGGGGCAGCTGGGGCGCAAGCAGATTGGCACGTGCAACTGCAGCCAGACGACAGCACCGATAAAATATGAGCTCGATCCGGAGTTTTTGGTGGGTATCTTCGTGGCACTGGATTTTCGGAGGTCGCAGGTCGGAGGTCTAAGAGGCTGAGGCCTTTAAATTGAATTAGCCAGGGCAGGCGAGATTCCCATGAATTTTTAATGTCCTGGCATTCGAATCGATCCAATTAGAAATTCTGAATATTTTTTCTTTTTGTTCTGCATAATTGCTTGTGTTTTTGCCACTTTGTCGTTTTGAAGACGTTGCCTCAACAACGGCTTTTATCAAGGACATGGGCGTAGTCAGGGCAGATAGCTAGGGTTTTTCAATATAAAAATCAGGCCGCATATGAATTTGATACATGTGATTTATTTATTCAAAGTCAGGATATAAGATACATTTTGTATCTGAATAAAATCTATTTTATAGACTGATAGCCATACGCCCGTGTGGCCAGGCTCATTATCAACTCAGACATTTCCCCACCGTCTTACGCCCTTTTTGCGACAATTTTTCCAAGATGCCGGCAAATTTATCGCTCATAATTATTTCATTTTACAGTCTGCTGAAGTTCCCAGGCAAACGACCTGGCTCGAAACGGGACGAAACATTCGCGCCTTGTCTTGTGAGTCCTTTGACGGTGCTTTTAAATTTTCGTACCACTTGTTTGTTTTCGCCCGCCTTTTGCGTCGGAGTCCCTTTTAATATTTTACGAGGTGTTTGCGATTGGCTTCCCCATCAAACTTTTGGCTTAGTCTAATGCTGCTTAAAAGGCATTACTAAAATGCACTAGCTCTGAGCCCGAGTCGCTGGCACAGTTTCCAGTTGCTACAAGCCGCTATTGTTCTTCGGCCCGGCCCCTGAAGGAAGTGTAGACGGGGGAGGCTGCGGGCGGGAGACGGCGCCAATCAACACACATGACTACGCGGCAGGTGGCTGGGAGTTGCCTCTGCGACGGTTGCATTAGCATAATAAAACAACATGGGGGAAAGTTTAACTTGTGGCGAGTCCAAAAGAATGCAACTATTGTGCTACCCTGTAATGCTCGGAAGGTACATTTGTACATGTATGTATTATTAGTATATTGCATAGGGTAGCATTGTATGCAATAGTGTTAGTTCAGTGGGTTTTTTTTAACTTTATTTTGGATAAGGATTTGGATAAACAAAGCTCTTCAAGTTCTGGCAAGTCCTTTTCAAAATACAGGGTGCTTCATGCACAAATACCAAAAACCCACAAAAGTGCAGAGCTGCTTTGGCAGGCTTTACAAGCGATGCAACAACAACAACAACAAAAACAAGAATAATAACAAGGAGAGCATCAACAATGCAAAAAAAAACAGCAACAACAAAGGTAAGCGGAATACAGTCGAGGGAACAATTAAGCAAACATGTATTTGTGCACATGCTAGGGGGCTAGTGCGTGGGGGCTTAGGGGAGAGTGTGTGCATGCGTTGCGGGAATTTGGGTAAATTGTTTTGCACTTAGCTAAAAAGTTGGCGTGCCAAATAAATACAGGGCACGAAATCGGCTTAGGCTGTTATCTTCCATGTTGTTTCACTTAGCTGCGTTTTCGGGGCGCATCTATGTAGATCCGGATCCGAGTCGGGGGCCATTAATCACCAACAGCAGCTTACACGAAAGCGAGTGAGTGCATGAGAGGGACAGACCTATAGACACTTGTGTAATTGAGGAATTACAGTTTGAATGGCAGGTTCTCTCTCCTACGGCTTAAGCTAGTCATCTCCTTTCTTATCTCCTCCTTCCCTCTCTATTGCATTGACGAGTGACAACAGCCGCAGACAAAGTCAAAGCTAAGAAAAGCAACAACTGAGCTGGGGAGCCCAGAGGCTTGGAATTATTGGAAACCGGGGTTTTTATATCCTTAAGATATTTGATATTTTGCAAATCAATAATTTAACTACTCTCCGGTATAACCGAATAAACTTCACAGTTCTTCCCGATTGAAACCCCCCGACATTACGCCACTGCTTAGGAAATAACAGAACTCTAAGTGGGCTCAGGCTGGTCTATCGAAATCTGCCTGGCACAAGACAAATTGCACTTCGGCCGGGATCTATGGCTCCAAAATGAAACAGAGACCCTCTCAAAGTCTGGTATTTTTTCAAAAAGAGTTCAAAGTCGGGCCCAGAGTGGGGGAGTTTCCAGGACTGAAGCATAAAGGCAAGCCGTGTCGATATCCTGCTGACGTTTCACATTCAAATGCGCCAGGAATACAAAAAAAAGAGCTTAAAACTCAAGACGAATTTTATTTACTCTAGCTTTGAACTTTTTTGTTATTTTGGTTAGAGTGTAGTTCACATTAAGAGCAGGTATTGCAGTAATATTACTTTGTAGTCCTTATTAAATAATAATTTAAAGCTTGCTCCAGTGTATGCAAGTCCTACTCTAAGTAATACGATTAAGTACTTATCGTAATTCTTATCGCTAATATACCCCTTTGGGAAGTGCATTAACAACTGAATTTGGATTGTAAGAGAACAAACAGGCGGCTGGAACTGAAACTGAGCACTCTGGAGTAGACCAAGTCACATGGCCCGGCATATAAATTTTGCGGTCGCCGGCCATAAATCAGCGTTTGGCTGTCACCCATTTTGCCAGTGTAAATCTCAGGCCGTTCCGCTCCTCCGCCAAAGGCTGCTCTCTTTAACTGGTCATTAATTACAAATTATATGCCACTCCAGGAGCTCCTTCTGCCGCTGATGTCGGAAAGCTAGAGGCGGCCTCCCCGGCTCCTCATGGGCTGTCAGCTGTCTTGTGAGTGTCGCCTGAACACAAATTAATGTTGACACCGTCGCCAGGTCGCCGTGTACCCTTATTCCGTATTCCTCGGCTGAGCCCCATGGCTGAGTGGCGGCTTCGTTAGCCGCTGATGAGGACGAGATGATGAAGTCGCCGCCGCCATTGCTGCACTTCAAAGACGCATTAATAATTAATAAGGTTGTAGCAGAAAAAAAGTGGCTAACGGCTGACGGCTGAGCCGTTGAATTACTTGGCCCTGCTCGTCGGCCACTTGGCCACTTCCACTTTGGCTGCAAAGTTTCCCCCGCTCCCAGGTCCACGTGTTTACTTATGCAAATATTTGCCCCATCCCTCTGCCCCTTGCCTCAGGATGCCACAACGCACTTACAAATTCCGTTTCAAATTCAGAAAAGTCATTAAATAATTTTCCACACTTGCACTTAACGCTCGCCTAGCGGAGCGGGGGTGGGGGGTGGATGTCATAAACCCAGGAGATACTTGTCCTGGCCTCATGTATGTGGGTAATGACGCTACGAAGGCAATTTGATGGGTACAAACAAAATTCCGACCGGGCTTTCCTGCACTTCCTTTTGCATTTCGCATTCCTTGGCTCAGTTGGCCGCAGACAGAAACTAAAATATGAAATAAACGATGAAGTGTGTCTGAATATATGAATTTATGTACAAGAATCCAATCAGACGCGTAAGTGGGCCAAAAAGCCACAGCCCCTATGACTTCAGATATACATATACACAAGGAAAATGCATTCCACAGTGTTTTCAGTATATTTTAACAAATATAAAATCATAAGCGTTTCAAACACTTTTTTATTTTTGAATTATTATTGGTAGTTACTGAATAATTTTTTTCCTTTATTTAGATGTTTGTTAACCATGATTGGATACTTGATAATCGTTGATCAAAATAGTAGCAGAAAGGAACCATATATCATCAGGGACATATCCA